>NC_085843.1:236720045-239120045 GCF_035594765.1 Anolis carolinensis | reverse complement strand
TGTGTACTTTTAATTTTTCATTTTGGTCCATTTTTGTGAAGGAAGCATTTCTATTATTTATTTATTTATTATTTATTTGTTTATTAGCGAAATTTATATCCTGCCCGTCTCACCCCGAAGGGGACTCAGGGCGGTTTACAAGTATATATACATACAATATATTATATTATACAACTGTATTGCAGTATTATTAGTAATATTGCATGTAATATAAATATACAATTATAATAGTGAATTATAATTATTACATTGAATTACATCATAATATTTACATCATAATATTAATCATTTCTATTTCTAAGAACCTATTTAGATTTACCTTTAGTCATGATAGTGACTTCTAGGGCATTATATTTTCCTTTGTGACCCAAAAACCCATTTAAAAAATCAGAAATGTTGGAGTTCCTTTGCTTTCCCATGTGTATGTAAATTTGATGGCATTGTTTCACATTCCCAAGAATTCCCTGACTATTTTAGTGAGGGGATTGTGACATCCACTTTTCCTAGCCCTTTGCAAGGTTTTTAGCCATGCATATGCCATATCTTCTAATATACAGCACTGCCTCAAGTTGTGGCATGTGCTGCTGGGCCCAGAGAAGAATGGTGGACACCTGGATGATTGATTATGGTAATTTAGAATATTTGTATTCTACTCTTCAGCCATAAAAGCTTTCATAGCTTTTTACAAATTACGTAATGGAGAGGGGAATGTCAGTGTCGGAGGGATTAAGTCCAGTAGATTCTCCTCTCCCTCCAAAGCCAGCACAGTGGCAGTTGGGACAAATGGAGGGCCTTTCATCTGTTTCTGGGCTGTTGATTTATGGCTTGATGTTATATCCAAAGTATTGTATGCAGCTACTATAGTCTTCTATCTACTAAAACTGCAAAACAGAGACCAGGAGGAAGAATTAGAACAGATTAGCATTTGATTGTCACTCCTAGCATTCTTCCGTAGCATAGCCTAGCCAATGGTGAAGAATTCTGAAAATTGCAGTCTAGAGTCTGAAGGAATTTATAATTCTCACCCTTGACAGAATTAAAAGCAGCTTTTTATTATTGTCTAGTCATTTTACATATGATATTTATCTACCAGAGATTATTTTCAGCAGATGTCAATAAATCATGGCTAACTACAAATGATGGGCATTTCACTTTTGTTATTTTCTTTTGTAAAAGTTGGACAGGGCCAATGCAAAACTAAACAGGATAATCAAAGCTGAAATGAACATGTTGGAGTTATTCAATAATCAGAGTCCTTCATTCTCATAATTCTGTAAACTGGCATTATTTCCAGTTATAATATTATGCATGGGAATATTTTAAGATATTAGCTGGAATTCTGTATTGCCTACTTAAGTATAGTGGACAAAGAAGCCTCTCCTGTCCCAACCCCATGGGGCAAGCCTGATAGAAAGAACATGTCACTCATGTTCTGATTGGCAGCAGAATTAACTCCCCCCACCTACCCACCCCATGCATCTGATGCCCTGTAAAGTAGATTTGAAAAAGCTAACAATCCTGGTGATAGTGTCACAATTATGAAAAAGTAGCAATTGTGAGTATGAGACAGATGCAGAGTGAGTAAATCTGGGTAACTTTTGCATTCAGTTACAGCAGTGACACTATTGTCATGATTGTCCAGTCTTACTTCCTTCCCTAAGAATGGAGAGGAGTTCCATTCTACCAGCTATACAGGTGAATTATATTTTTGTCAAATTTGAGAGAGGCCAGAAGAGTTTATTAATTATATTTAACTTATTAGCTAACACAGAATTCCAGCCTTTCTATCTTTTTTAAAGCAAGAAAAATGTGGCAAATGATACAGAACCTCACTGAATTAAACAATGCTAAGTATTTGATAAAGTTATAAATCAATATGGTTGATTGAAATTGGATAAGCATATAATTAAAATAATTGCATATGTTTTAAATAGGAGCAGTTAGTATTTGCATTTATTTTTCTGAAAATGTTACCCATAATTGATAATTGCCATCAAGTCAGCTTCAATTTATTTCAACCCTATGAATGAGAGATTTTCAAGTCACATCATCAATAGACCTGCTCAGGACTGTGGTTCCTTGATGAGTCTATATACCTATAATGTGATCTTCCTCTTTTCCTACTGACTTAGCAAGCATTGTAATCTTTTCAAGTGGGTCCAAAGTAGTACAATAGCCTTAGTTTAGTCTGCTCTGCAATACAGTTTGAACATCCCTTTTCATGCACACAATTATTAAAATATTGTACAAAAATACATTTAGGCTATGTGTAAATGAAACAAATACATTTTATATTTAGATTTGGATCACATCTCCAAGATATCTCATTCTGTAAGTATTCAAATGCAGGTATTTCAAAATCCAGAATGCTGCTTGTCCTAAGAATTTCAGCTTAGGCAGCGGTTCTCAACCTGTGGCTCCCCAGGTGTTTTGGCCTACAACTCCCAGAAATCCCAGCCAGTTTCCCAGCTGTTAGGATTTCTGGGAGTTGAAGGCCAAAACATCTGGGGACCCGCAGGTTGAGAACCAGAGATAAGGGGTACTCAACCTGTATTGCATGAAAATGTGTGGTTGAAGGTCCGTTGCCTTTGCAAGTGCAGCGTCATTGAGAGAATGTCAAGAAGCTCAGCCAAGAACATCACATTTATTGACCTGCCTGCCTATGTTAATAGCCACAAGTTTATTGGCCTTGCTATTTTCGGCACAAATTTCTCACCAAGCTGTGTATCACAAAAAAAATTGACGGGAAGAAAGTCTGTAGTAACCCCATACCTCATCTCGGTCTGTTGACTTTCAAATGAAATTCTTGGTGTGTTTAACACATTTAATAGGCATTCAGTAATTGGTTTGTATATGCATATAAACTAAGCACATAAGATAATTCACTTTTTCTGAGTTGCTCTGATGGTATGTTTAGTATGTCGTATTTCAGCAACTGCATGGCTATACAATTACGGTGTTTTCAGTGTGCTATTACAGAATTGGGGTATTGAAGTTGCATACAGAGAGAAAGTATTAAGTCAGTCATCTTTATTCTTAATATAGAAGCTACCAAAGTTCTGTGAGCATTGTACATATTCTGGTAAAGACAAATGCCTTTTCATTTGGGCTGAAATGCTTATGTTAATGTTAAATGCTTAGGTTAAGTTTAATTAAAATAATAGCATTATCCTAAAATAGAGTTGTAACATGAGAGTTATTAATCATTGTTGTAGACATGAGGAGACATGTTATTATATTGTAACTTTAAATTGTAGTGTTGCTAATGAGAAAATAGTCTCTGAAATTGTTTCTCTTAAGCTTGCCTATATGCCTTTTAATTCTGTATTTTTTAGAAAAAACAAGCAGATGTTTGTAGGTTTTGGGGGCATATTACTAATTTCTAAATGCTAATATAACAACTGCTTGAAATTCTCCTGTAAGTAGGTATAACTAGCAAATTAGCAGTTCAAACGTTTTCAGCAGAATTTTGATTTTTAAAAACAAAACCTAACCCTGGAGAACTGCATATCTAGTTAAAAACAGTGCAAACACGTAGCATTTTTTCTAGTTTCAGTCTTGGCACTAGATATCTATCCTGGAGTTTTAAATATTCTTCATCCTGTTCTTTTTTTATTAAGGTTAATGTTGAAGAAGGAAAATGCGGAAGTCGCCATTTGACAAGTTTTATAAATGAGAATTATTTGAAGCTCAGGAATAAGTGAAGCTGAAATTTGAAAAAAAAGAAAGTGAATGCATGCTAATTATCAGACCAGAAGTCCCACTTATAGAATATTGAGCAATTTGTGTGAAGTGGGGAAGATGAAAGAAGTCAGAATTTGAAACGGAAGAATGAAGAAAAGAAATAAAAATGAAGTTAAGATAAGAAGTAATCTGGAATCTGAAAGCACTACGCTAAGTAATTACTAGTCTGTTTATGTGTCCCTGTATATTTTGCTAAACATGCATGCATTATTTGTTTCATAAAAAATGCAGGGTTTTTAAAAAGTGCTTAACAGGCAAAACAATACAATAATTCTAGGCAGTTCTAATGGTAACTGCCCGGACACATAATGGAGACATAGACCTTTAATATTTTTCACTAGATCTTGTTTAGAATAAATGATTGGAGAAGTTGTATTCAAACTAAATTATACATTTTCTGTGCAGGAGTCCCGTTCTGCTTCCAGAAGTGGAAGTGCTCATGGTTCCGGCAAGTCTCCAAGGCACTCGCCAGCTAGATCTAGGTCCAAAGAAGGTTCAAGGAGGTCCAGGTCAAAGTCCAGATCAAGATCTGAATCTCGGTAAGTCTAAGGCAAAATGAAAGGGGGGTTGTTTGGTTTTTACCTTAAAAGTTGTAATAATTGAAATACCTTGCTATTTATGAGCAAAAGTAGGGTTTGAAGAACAGTCTGGTAAGCTAATATCAATTGTGCAATTGTTATTGCATGCCTTCAGGGTGCTTCCAAATTATGGTGACCCTGAGATAACCTTATCATAGGGTTTTCTGGGTAAGATTTGTGCAAAAGGAATTTGTTTTTGCCTTACTCTGAGGCTGAAAGTGCAATTTCCCCAAGGTTGGCTGAGTGGGGATTTGAACCCTGGTCTCCAGAGTCATAGTCCAATGGTCAAACCACTAATAAGTCTGGCTACAATGCAAGAATAAGAGCCCAATTAGATTGTTTCCTGCTTGGCATGTAATAGCTGCTGTTGAAATGAGGAACAGTAGTTATTAAAGTTTCTTATGAAAGAGATCACTTTCATTACTAATTACTATATATTTTATATACACTTTGTCCATGTAGCCTAAAAGTCATTTTAAACAAAATATTTTAATATTTTGTGCACAAAACAAAGTTTATGTACACTGAACCAAAGATATCACTATCTCGGTCACCTGTGTTGACAATTCCAGATATTGCAACATTTTGGATTTCTGCAAAATCTGTACTAACAATACTAATATAGTAATTATGTAACACCATAGGATGCAGCTAGGTCATTATGACACAGCATTTCACGAATCATCTGTGCACTTACCCATTCTCTTCCGTTGACTTGATAATTGACTATCATAATCTAGTATGTATGATCATCTGAAACTGGTATTCTTTTTCAATAATTACATTTGAATAACAAGTATTATTTCACAAGTGACACTAACTTTTACCTCTAATTCAAAACTACATGCATCATTAAGTTTAAATAAATTGTTTTCTTATGAATATTCATCTAAGCTTTCTATCATTTTTATGTCATTTGTTCATCTTCTGAAAATATCCTTTGAGAATTTCTATTTAAACTAACTTCCACTGTAAAATGGAAATCTTGTGACATAGCTCGTCTGGATATAGGGCGGAATACAAATAAAGTTTTTATTATTATTATATTATTATAAAAACGGGGCTTGTCCCAGCAGTGTGATGAAAACCAAAGTAAGCATATGAGAATGCTATGTTTAAAGTAGGTTTCATTATGCTGAAGATGAAGATCAGTGTGCATGCCAACACCTTGGGGGGGGGGGGGGTTGGTAAACATAGGTAGAATAATATAAATTTTAATAACAATTTCATAGTACAAACAGAATGTTTTTCACTAATTTTCTTAACGTTACCGATTCCACACTTAACATCCACCAATATCTACCAATATTACTCCCCTTCCTCCCCCCACTCCCCCCATACTCTGGGAACAATACTTTTCTTCATTCAGATTTTGTTTTAGTTGATCAATCATGAAGAGAGTATGGCTCACAGTTCTTTATATTTTCCTTTTCCTCTACCAATATTCCCCATTTCAAATTTCGGCTTGTTGTGTATTTGGTTCTCCTTTCAAAAATGCATGCTGATAGTCATCTAAAGGAATTACAGCTTTAAGATGATCTACTATACCTGTTCTTTTTTGCTTTTGTTGAGATTTGCTCTTCTTATTTGGACTAGCAGTAACATACTTTCAAACATTATTTCAAATATAAACCATTTATATGAGGGTAGACAACTACAGATTCAGGGGCCTCACACACGACCTGAAAAGTACCACAAGTCCTTCCAGGCCCCACAGCTTGTGAAAGAATTACCCACCCTGCACAATGATCATACTGTACTGTATTTAGGAACCTTCTATCTTGGTTACGTCACGAGAAACTACTGTGATTTTGAGGATAAAGAACAGGGTGTGGGGGAGATGGCAAAATTGTCTCGGTTTCCTTGGGGAATGAGGGTTTCCCTCTATAAACGCTTTTACAAAAAATGGAATTGTAGGGTCCCATGTGCCATACAGCATATCCCTATTTGTTTTAGTTTACAGACATAAGCTTATCTGACTCTTTTCTTCTTGATGAGGAACATCTTATTTTGACATACCTTCAGTACTTATTAGTTGTATCTCAGATTGGTGATCTCTGAGGGTGCTGGGTTTTTTTAAATTTGTAAAACCTTTGCTCTATTTTTTATTGTATTTGAATGTCTGGTCTTTATGTGTGCATCAATTAAAATATATTTCCTTTTAAATATGCTTTAGAGGACCCCTTTGAGTTGCTTTCAAAGCTAGAAATATTTTATGAGTATCTTGTAAATGTTTGGTATTTGTGCTTCAGTATGCTATTTTGTATTTTCATTCTTCACAGATCGAGATCAAGGAGGAGTTCTCGTAGACATTATACAAGATCACGTTCACGTTCTCGATCCCACAGAAGGTCAAGAAGCCGATCTTACAGCCGTGACTATCGTCGCCGACACAGTCATAGCCATTCTCCTATGTCTACTCGTCGGCGTCATGTTGGCAACAGAGTAAGGCAGGGATGGCAGCAGTTGACCAGAGATAATTCAGCTGTGTGTGTCTTTGGAGGTTCTAAAGTTTTCAAATTACTCAGAAATCATGTAAAAATTACTTAAAATTGTTGTGTTTTTTTAATACAATAATGATGATGTACAAAAAGTGTTGACTTTGTATTATTAATATTTTGAATGATTTTATCCAGCATTATTAAGCTTATTTGTTGCAGAGGTGGGGCGCTGCCAGCAGTTGGAGGGGGGTGGTGGTCAATGACCTACTGTATAGCCTCAGTTCATTTTCACTTGACTTCATAGTTAAACAAAGGTTCCTCCTGAAATTAAAACATCCAAAAGAAGGAGATATAGTGATGTTGCCAGTGTACCCCTAAAGTGTGACGTAGACTCTAATTTTCATTTTTAAAATCCTACCAGAAAAGGGCAGGGCTTGAGAAAAAAGACTGCATACTCTTTGCAGAGTGCCCTTCCCGATTCACATGCTGTTGGTTTAGAAGCATTTAAGCAGATCTTTTCTTTGAAGTCTTTGTGACTCCTAAGAGCTGCATGTGATTTTTTTATTGCTTAGATCTAAACTTCTTAAAGTGTGGGTCATGACAAATTTCTTAGAGGGCAGGGCCAACAGAAAGGAGGGAAGAGGTGCCCTTTTCTGAACAGGAGCATTTCTTCCTGTTGCCTCTGCTTGCCTTAGAGAGAGAGAAAGGGGAGGTGTCAAGGAGGGAGGGTGGGCATCCCTCCTGGCTGTGAGTGTCTCTGGGTCTTCCTCTCTCTTCCCATCTCGGGAGCCTGGGGTTTTTCTTTTCCTTTTTATCCTGGAAATCTGGTCATTTTTCCTTTCCATCTTGGGAGTCTTGAGGTTTTTCTCCCTTTCCTTCCAATTCTGAGAGTCTGGAATTCTCTGCTTTCCTTCCCGTCTTGAGAATCAGGGGGTGTCTCCCCTTCTCATTTTGGGAATCTGGGGGGGGGGGCATCTCTCCTAATCTTGGGAGCCTGGGTTTTGTTTTGTTTTGTTTTTGGTTTTTTTCATCTTGGGGGTCTAGATTTTTTTTTTTCAATTCTAGGAGTCTGGAATTTTTTCCTTTCCATCTTCGGAGTCTAGGTTTTTCCCCCCCTTTCTTTCCCAACCAAAGGGATCTTTCCTGCCCTTTTCATCTTTGGAATTTGGGGAGGTGTTTCTTCATCTTGGGAGTCTCAGGAGTATTTCAATCCATTTCCCATCTTGGGAAGTATTTTAGGTATCTGGGGTCACATAAACATTTCTCAGACATAATGGGTTGCAAGTTGAAAAGCCCTTGCTTAGATAATGCATTTTCTCTAAATTAAAAAAAGTAGTTAATAGGACTTCTGACATAAAAGCTACAGCTGTTATTAGTCAGATGAAATTATTTCAGTCTCTTTGTCAGGTGTAGTACATTGGAGGACATACTTCAGAGCTAGGGGAAAATGCCATGAAATTTGGGCATTGAAATGATTCCTTAACAACTATTGCTTCTAATACTCCATCAGGATACACTACTTTCTGCAGAAGCTGTATATACCATAAACTCTTTAAGTTGAGCTTAAGTTCTACTTCTGATTTCTGGCACTTCTTACTATTGAGCCAGAATATAGTATATTCCAGAGCACCTGTGCCTCATTAGGCCTTCCTGTGTCACATTTTGTCTTTTCTCTTGAACAGAGTTGCACCGAGATCTGACCTATCTGGGGCTTTAGTTATACATAATACTTTAGTTTTTAAAATGTCTGCATTGAATAAGGAATTGCATTTAAAACTGTTTCGCAAAGCATTTTAATTATTTTTAAGAGCTATCTTGAATTTTTATGAGGGTGTCTTCTTTTATTTATTTTTTAAAACAGGCAAATCCTGACCCAAACTGTTGTCTTGGTGTGTTTGGATTAAGCCTATACACAACAGAAAGAGATCTGAGAGAGGTATTCTCTAAATACGGCCCAATTGCTGATGTTTCTATTGTATATGATCAGCAGTCTCGGCGTTCTAGAGGATTTGCCTTTGTGTATTTTGAGAATGTTGATGATGCCAAGGAGGTAAGTGATTTGTCTTTTCATTTAATTACATTGTTCTCCCCTAAAAACGATTAGGTTGTTCCCTGCATGTTAACTCATGTACTTCCAGTCTTAAATTTCACTAATACAGTCGATTCCTGCATGTTTGCCTCATTTTAAAATTGGCTGAATGACTCGCTATCCATTATCAGTTTTAAGTGATGGAGACCTCTCAGAAAATAAAAAAAATATTTTGGGGAAGAAATAGTTTCTGTGGAAGCATCTCCCCAAGTGCAAAAAAAGCATGAGGAATATATGGAGAAACATTTGGCATCACTGGCCACTCCCAAATCTGTCATGGCTGAAGAAAATAAAACTGGAAATCATGCCCAGATGGCACAGACCTCTGAGGCAGACAGTGAGAGCATATTTAAGGGAATGTTTGTTACCACAAAAAAGAGTGATTCAAGGAGTCCCTCAAATGAAATAGCAGAAAATGTGAGTTTAAATCATGCACCTCCAGAAAAATCTAATTGGTTGTAGTAATTAGCATGTTTTGAATGTGTAACATAACAACTTTGTAAAATACTGACAGATAATGACTCCAAAGCTACCCAGTAAACTTTTAGTTGAGCTCTGAACTTGACTCTCTCCAGTTCTACTCCAGCACTAAATGCAATTCCAAATGACAATTTTATCTGTTTAGAAGAGGGAGGTAATTTTTTAAAATTGATAAGGTTTCCATTTGGCTCTTCATTTTCATGCTTTCCATAGTTATGTGTATAAGTTGACTGCATGTATAAGTCAACTGCAGGTTTGAGGGTCGAAAATACAAATTTTGATACGACTCTGAGTAAATCGAGAGTCAAACTTTAGGGGCATGTAACAGTGTAAAAGACAAAGAAAGGAGGGAAATGCCAGTGATTGCTTAATGCAATGTATGGAAGAAACAACCAGAATTGGATAAGAATTAAGGTAAGGTACTTACCTTGACCCATGGATGAATTGATCCAGGATTTTGGGGTCAATCTTTTAACGAAAATTTGTAGGCATTTACATGAGTATATATATGATAGATGTTAAATGGAATTGTTTTCCGGGGGAGTGGGAGGAGAGAGTGCCATAATTGCAGATTCTAAAACCAAAATAATTACTGGATGGAAATATTTTCCAAGATAGTAAATATCCTTATTGTTAAGATTATCCTAAATATTCATAATTTACTAAATGGATTGATTCATGACCAATTGTGTCATTCTTACAATGATCAGGAATTTAACTGAGTGATTTTTTTCCTTTCGCTTATTAAAACGGACTAATTCATTCCAGAGTTCATTCATTTAAATTATAATACCCCAAAATGAGCTAACTAGTTAATAGAAAACAATATTTCTCCCAATTTCTAGCTATTATTCCTGAAAGACTTGTAAACAATTCCAGTGAAGGAGTATTCCCTTATAGAACATTGTCTCTAAGCAGCAGTAGGTGCATGCTACAAAAGATCAAGATGTTTCACACAGGCCACATGGAATGTAGATGCTATATAGGATTGGTCTTTATGTACATTAAGTTGATTTAGTGAAAATCACCAAATGCTATATTGCAGTTAGTAATATTTCTGTTTGCTTAAGAAGCTACACAGGGTCAGTTCTGTTCAGTATTTGGGTGTGGCAGTACCAGCAAATACCAGGTGATATAGGAGGAAGGTACTATCAAAAGTACTTCTGGGTATTCCTTAAATTGATCGGCCACCATAAGTGTACGGGCAATTTGTACACACACAGTTCTGCCATGATATCTGATTAATTGAACTAAACAAAGCTAATGTGAAACTGAACCAGATGTATAGCTTCAAACTGAAAATGGAGATCACATTTTGAATTCATGAAATGTTTAGATATTAATTTTGATCAGAGTACATAAATGTTGTCCAAATATTTCCTCCATATATTTTGATGTTTTAGCCTGAGCTAATGTAATCCCTGACCTCTGCAGAGCACCTAGTTGAGGACAGTTGATCTAGATTAGCAGAGAGAGAAAATAACTGAAAGCCTGTCAGTCATATGAGCTGATTGGGTGGGGGGGGGGGGGGAGACAATGGGGAAACTGTTTCCAGAAGCCTTTAAAGCAGGCCTCTTCAACCTGCAGCCCTCCAGGTGTTTGGGACTCCCAACTCACAGAAACTTTAGCTAGCTTGTTCAACAGACTGGAATTCTGAGAGCTGGAGGACCACAGGTTGAAGGTATGATTTGACTATAAAAAAACTTTAGCAACATCCCCCAATTTAAAAAAAACTGGAAATGACCTTGTCAGTTCCATTTGCAAGAGAAGTGCTGGTGCCTGACCAATCTTCTAGGGTTGCTCATTTCAGATATTAATTCTGGAGCTGCAGCTTAAATGGTTAGATTTTTTTTCTGGTTACCTTAAATCCTTTGTATGTTAGAAGCACAGGCTATGGCTTACCACTTTTCTAACAAACCAGACATTGGGAAACCAACTTGAAACTCTGAGAAAACGTTTTTCCTATAGTAGCAAAGTTTCCCTGTTAAATACGTTGCATCCCTGCTAGTAGGCTTTGCTCCTGATTTGAATTAAATTGAACGTTACAGTAATTATGTTTTTGTCACACATATATAGGCAAAAGAACGTGCAAATGGAATGGAGCTTGATGGGAGAAGAATTAGAGTTGATTTCTCAATAACGAAACGGCCTCATACACCTACTCCTGGAATCTACATGGGAAGGCCTACTTAGTAAGTTCTTGTAACTATAATGTATATGAAGCAAACCAGATTTGAGGATAAAAAACAGGTATAGATTTAGTTGTATGATTTCCAAACATTTTGTAAAGGTGAACATTTTTTCTGAATAATGCTAAGTACAGATCTCATCATATTTGTATAGATAGAGGTATTTGAAAAACTTGATGCTTGGGTATTCTGTTTTTGAGAAAGTTAATAATTTCAGTTTTGGATCCTTCATGACTCTATTAATGATATTTGAAGAAAGTTAGTAAAATCCACAAATTTGAATCTTTTTTTGGTCATAAAGTGGCAGATGTAGTTTTCATTAGTTGTAGATTCAGGCAGACATAAATATTATTTAGCACTAGTATTCTGTGTACAATTTTATGATGATATACCAGGTTAATAAAAAATGTCAGCATAGTGTGGTTTGAATGTAGGACTGTGACTTTGGAAAACAGGATTTGAATCCCCATTCAACCACGGAAAACCACTTTGGACAAGTCGTACTCTCAGCCTTTAATGAGGGTCATGGCAAATCAACTTGAGGCACTCAATAGCAACCAAGTTAGAATAAACACAGTTCCTTTCCACAGGCTTATGGCTTTAGATGAAGGGCAAATCAGATTTGAGCCAGGAGGATGGAAAGAGAATAAGTTATAGGAAAACAGAGGGGCTTTTAACCAGAATAAGCTGTCCATCACTGTTCATCCCGTATAGTATAGTTGGACATCAGTAAAGTCTGAGCAGAACGGGGAGATCAGCACACCTGGCCCACTGAAGAGAAAAATGCACAGTGCAGCTACCTCTGAATCTGCTACATGGGATCCTGGTCACATTGCCCAGAGATACCTTCCTTAGGCAAAGGTAAAGGTTTTCCCCTGACGTTAAGTCCATTCGTGACTGAATCTGGGGGTTGGTGCTCATTTCCAAGCCAAAGAGCCGACGTTGTCCGCAGACACCTCCAAGGGCATGACTGCATGAAGCGCTGTTACCTTCCCGCCAGAGCGGGAATTGATCTACTCACATTCGCATGTTTTCGAACTGCTTACTAGACACCATACCTTTTTAAAAGGTTAAAATATATTTTTAAAATAAGAATGTCACTAGTGTTGTTGTATGTCTTTCGGGCTGTCACTAGTATTTTCCCAGAATGTATGTAGGCTATATTTTCCTTTAAAAATTATAATTATAGGCAAGTGCAAGTCATTAGAACACCAAAGAAAGAGTAAACCAGTAAGACTGTAGAGGTGTGTGATTTCCCTGTGTTCATATCTACTTATCTGAGCATCACAAGTGGCTTCTACAAAACGGGTATTTTGTGGGTATAAATATATGATTTGGTATTTGGAGCTCAGATTTACATCTCTGGCTTAAATTCAGGTCATTAGCAAAATTTCATGTCTTTAACCTCGTAAGTTTCCTTCCTAAGAAACACCCAACTTAGTATTGCTTTCCTTTGTAGTCTGGAATCTGGGCTGCTGAGGTGGACTTTACCTGTCACTGCAGTGTGTTTCAAAAGTTCAAACTTCAAACATATGAGACCAGTAGTCCTCTGTAAAACAGCATAAAAGTACTGTTACTGTTTTATGAGCATAGGAATAATAGGAAAAGTTTGTGTCATGTGTCTAAATCATAGCTTGCTTCCTAAAGTAAAATTCAATACAGTCAGTTTTTATCTGTTTTCTTTGTGTTTTATTTGTTCTGTGTCCATGTTTTCACTTTGTGCCAACTGAAATTTGTTGGTTGCATATTCAGTCCTTGTGCTGTGAATCTCTGGTGCAACCCACTGCCTTCAAGTTTACAAAAAAGCATGGAGGCAAACTGGGGGAAAGGGTTCTCTGGTCTGATGAAACCAAAAAATCAACAAAACCATGTGTTGTGCAAAGCTGGCAGCATTCATTGCCCTTGAGAACCCCATTCCCATAGTGAAATGTAGTAGCAGCACCATATTGAGGGAATACTTCCTAGTAAACTCATTGCATTGGATGGAGACAAATACTAAAGAATTCTAGGGGAGAAACAGTTTCAGTCTGCAAAGGATTTGGGCCTGGAGCCATGGTTAATCTTCTGACAGAATATCCCTAAGCATATAGCCAAAGCAACACTGACAAAATTAAAAACAAAAACTCGAATGTTTTAGAAGGGCCCACACAAAATCTAGGAGTTAGTCCAATTGAAAAATCTGTGAGAGATTCGAAAGCAGCTGTTCAACAGTCCCTATCCACCCTGACAGACTTGTAGCAGTTTTGGCAAGAATATGGGATTAGATCCATTTCCATTCCAGGTTGTAATTACTTATGTTATTTGTGTGTGCATTTTGATTGTCATCTTAATATAAGAATATAGACTTCATGCACCCCTCATCATGTCATGTCTTCTTTAACAGTGGAAGTTCTCGGCGAAGAGATTACTATGACAGAGGTTATGACAGAGGATATGATGACCGTGAATATTACAGTAGATCATATAGGTGAGCTTCCTACTGATTGCTGCTTGATGAGATTGTATGGATTCTTTTGAATGCAGTATGTCACTTTGTAATATAGTTAGTTGTGCTTTACAGTGATGTCAGTCTCTATTTGGGTTCTTGTCATCTTAGTAGATGTCTTACTAGACTTGTAAATTCCTTATTAGCCTTATTAATATCCAGGCATTGCTATAGATGGGCAGCTATGTATTTATTCTTACTTGTTAGCTTTTTATTCTTCACTGTGGTGATATATCAACAGCTGCAAATGCCAGACTACATTAACATCAAAGTATTATTTTCATCCCCGATACTTACATGTTGAAATCAGGAGAGAATTGTAATGGAAAAATTGATCATCCATTTACAAGGATTTTGATAAAAGCTGGGTCCTTGGCACCATGGTTGAATTTTTCCTGTTGTAAATTATTACCTGTTCCAAGATTTATCATTTTAAATAACAGGGATATAGGAAATAAAAATCAATAGAAATAATTATAAACGTTTATATTCAAAGTGAGTTACAGAACTTAGAAATCGTTATGTACTTAATACAACAAAATGCTTTTTCAATGCTTATATTAAGCATGCGTTTGTTGCCCAACATGGGTATGCTATTCTCTGCAGATTCCATGAGAGTATTTGTGGAGGTGTTTAGAAAACGTTCGAAAAAATAACATTGTCAGAGAAAATCAGCAATAATAGGTCAAACTGATTGTGGTTCAATTACAGAATATGTAATCATTCTACATTTTAATATAAATGTTTATACTTCATGCAGAATAATTGAAATCATGTAAGATACAATTTTACTTCATCAGTTCCTATTAGAATCATGGAAAAGTCTTCAGATCTGTGTTGTTTAGTAATGCATAAGCTAGAATGCTGAAAACATTCATTCTACAGGACTCTCTACACAGAACCTGAATGAGTGAGAATAAGTATCAGCATCTTAACAGATAAATTATCAGCAGTCCATCTTACCAAAAGTAACTCACTAGCTCTTACCTTTAACAGACAATACTGGCTGGTGCTGACAAGCATTTGCCCCTTAGGTAATGTAGATTCCCAGGGGATATATGCTTGTATTGCTTGAAAGACAAACCTAGATGTAGCCAAGTTGTGGAAGCTGCATGAATGATAGAATGATAGCAGTGAGTCTTACATTTGTACTCCTTTCTTGTTATATGTCTGCTCTTCCTTTGAACCCAGAATTCTAAAGCACATAAGTCACAGTTGCCTTTGGAAGATCTTCCACTTGCTTGAGAGGGCTCATAGTTTATTGTTAGAGTATCTAATTTGCTTGCATAAGGTCCCAGATTCAACCACTCAAATCTTGAATGGTTGAGATGCTATGGAGACTAACAAATAGTCTTAACTGCTCAAGCCAGAACTTGGAAATAATATTCTTCTACTGGCTGCGAGGGCTGCAAGCCTATATTCCAATTCTCCCAAAAAGGCAGGTTGAATATTTCATGATCAATAGATTACACAGATGTTGATCTTCCCTCAATTTAACTGTCCTAAATCACAATATTCTGGGATGAGAAATGACTAGCTTTTTTTTCCTTTTGGCTTCCCCATAATAGATTGATTTAATATTATATCTAGAAGTGTTTTTACACATTTCACTTTGAATATTGGTTGCTGGAGGATTTAAAAGGCCCTCTTAGGGTAATAGCAATTTGAGTGGGAAAAATACACACAGAGGGGAATGCAGTAGCCCTCACCACTTGATATGTGGAGGACAATTTTCTCAAGACCAAAATCTTGATCTGAGGTTTCTGATTTGATCTGGAAACCCTTTTGGAGGAGATCATCTTTTCAGAAGATCATCTTCAATTGAGGGAAATGGCAGAGGTTACAGTTGAAGAGGACAGCACCCATGTGCTCTGTTCACTTATACAGCCTTTGGAAAACTTAGAACAAGGGTCATTATTTGCATCATCCTCTATCCTATTGCATTCTAACCTATTCCATCAGGCATATGGCTCTTTACTGATCATAATTCTTTTTATGAATAATCTGTACTTGAAAAATAGAATGAATAAAAGTGTAAAAAAGTTGTTTTGTTTATGTCTCCACAGAGGAGGAGGAGGAGGAGGAGGAGGTGGTGGCGGAGGAGGCGGAGGAGGAGGATGGCGTGGTGGCCAAGATAGGGATCAGATGTACAGGTATGCTAGAAGAGGACCTGGTACTTTTAAAAATATTGATGAAATGTCCTGCTTGGTAGGTGGTCAAAGATCTAGGTCCTGTTGTAGCTCCAGAATCAATAAGCATTATCTGAATTTTCCAGCACAACTCTTTATGAGCAGCAAAGTTCCTGAAAGCACATCTAATGATCATTTAACATAGTTTGCGTTTACACTTGGAAAGTTCACTGTTAGTGCCAAGGAGTTATAAACAGTGAGAAAATACAAGTCTGAATACTTCAGCAGGAAAGTACTGCAGAACATTTGAGTTTGGAGCTCAACGTCTAATACGGCATAAAAATGCTATTCAAACTATACAAGTGTTGCATTCCAAGACCAAAATATTTTCTGATCTTGATATCCTCCATAAGAAGTGATGACAGCATACTATTTTTACACTTTTTAACACTGTAACCTCATTGAAATGTAACTTGAGAAATGGCAGATGACTGAACTTTAACCATCAGTTTCATCTCATTCCAAAAACACTATACTTCAGGTAAAGATGTTATTTTAGAAAGTACTACATAAAAGAATTAGTATTTACTTGGCTTAATTCCGGTGTTGTGATCGGATTTCCTTCCCCATACCGGCCCTTTGCATCACTTTGAACCACTGGAAAACAGTTATGGAGTGTTTTTGAGATTCCTGGGAGGTATATACGCACGCACACAGATTTCATATGACCATGTCTATGTTCGCTCTGCTGTAGCTCTAATAGGTTTAATATTTATTCTTATTAGTTAATTTGTATTGCTGTTCATGCAGTAAAATATTCCTGTAAGAGTTATAAAAATAGTACTGAAGCTCAAGTTTTTAAAATGCAGATATTTCTCATGGTATGTCTACTTCAGTAAAATAACTTTATAGTAAATAAATAACCATGATCTGACATTACATTTTTGCTGTTGGGGTTTGTATCTGTTCAAGTCTACTGTATAAAAACATAACTCAGTCATTGCTAAATTTCTTCTTCAGGAGACGATCACCATCTCCATATTACAGCCGAGGAGGCTACAGGTCTCGTTCTCGATCTCGATCCTATTCACCTCGTAAGTGACATGTAAAATATAGCTGGAGCCATTCCATCTTCTCTGACTTACCGCAACTCTGTCACAGGGGTTTCTTGGTTCAGAGCAAGTTTGCCTTAGCCTTCTTCGAAGGCTGAAAAGGTGTCTTGTCCAAGATTACCTAATGGCTTCTCAAGGCCAAGAAGGGATTCAAATCTTGCTTTCCAGCATTGTAGTTTCAATGTTTAAACCCCTATACTATGCCGGTTCTTGGAGCCAAAACAGATTTACAGAGGAGTCTCACTTGTCCAAGCCTCACTTATCCAAGCTTCTGGATTATCCAAGCCATTTTTGTAGTCAATGTTTTCAATATATCATGATATTTTGGTGCTAAATTCATAAATACAGTAATTACAACATAACATTACTGCGTATTGAACTACATTTTCTGTCAAATTTGTTGTATAACATGACGTTTTGGTGCTTAATTTGTAAAATCATAACCTAATTTGATGTTTAATAGACTTTTCCTTAATCCCTCCTTATTATCCAAGCTATTCGCTAATCCAAGCTTCTGCTGGCCCATTTAGCTTGGATAAGTGAGACTCTACTGTATCTTGTTTTCAGGGGTCTGATGTACCCTGATTATGAATGGGGAGGTGAAGTGACCAGATGGCTAAACTATTTAGGACTTATTCTGTTTCCAGCAACTTCTCAAAAGAAGTTGTGTTTTGCCTGTATAGTAAGTTAATAGTGGTTGGGCATTCACATGTGTACATACACTCATTTGGGGATCATTGGGGGGTTGGGTCCAAAAGAGCCCTGCAATAAACTGGAGATCTCACTGGAACCTATAAGTCTGTCCCTTTTTAAATGTTCTCTGTCTGATCAAGGGGCACACTAGAACAAGGAGTTGTTTTAATCTAGGGGGAAACAGGAAATATCAGTGAAACATGCCCCACCCCTACACTTCCATCAGCAAGAGCCTGTGGTAGAGCAAAGACTTTGAACTCTTTTAGACTTCTACATGAGTATATAAAGTAGTGCAAAACTACTCAGCACCTAACTGATGCTAGTCCTTGGTCAACTTCCAGGACAATGGGTGAAATATAGTACTAGTCCCTGGCGTATTGGGGAAAAAATCACTGATAGGTTAGGAAGTACTAGTTTTAATGCAAATTAAAGGAAATAACAGTCACAACTAGAAATTTGGCTTAAATCTAATTAGTTGAAGCTTGAGTTGATTCACAAAATTAGTGGGATTGACAAAAGCACTGATTTTACCATTTAGTTGATTCAACTCCTATAATCCAGAGTCTAGTTGGATCAGCAATTTAATTTAGACCATTGCATTTTGTTATGCCCTATATTTAATTACTCCCATCACCCATTTATATAGCTTTGAATTAACTGTTCCTGTTAAAGATATAGAATTGCATAGGCTCATTATTCTAATAAAACTCTTTAATTTTTATTTTGCAGGTCGCTACTGAGGTATGAAGCTGAGGACTTTGTAGCTACAGACATTTCTTTGAGATTGCAAAATTGTGGACAATATTTTGTTAAAGTTTAATAGTGCCTAGTGAAATGGGTGACTTTTACACCTTTTATGGAGACTACTTTTGGTCAAGTTTTAAAATGCTGTTTTGTTCTGCATATTTGTGTAGTTGGTGCTTTGTTAAGAGTGGTGTTTTGAGAAGAGTTTGTCTTCCGCATGTGTTTCAGTCCACACCTTGCAAGAAGGAGTTCTGTTGTCCAATATTCTTAATTATCCCCCCCAGTTTCCGGGGTATTTTGAAGATCAAAACCTGTGTAATATGCTTTAAAATGGTGGCATAATAAAAACTTTTTTTTACTTAGTTTGCAGTTCATACTTCCTGTTTTAGTAGAAGTGAACCAGAGCAAGAACAGAGTATTTAGAAATTCAGAGCAAATTGTAGTGCTCTGACTTCCCCCTCCCATCTCTTTCTGTAATATGAAGTCTGAATAAAAAGTCCATATTGTAATTTTGTATTGTACATAAGGTAATATTTTTGTAACAGTGGTTGTAAGCTGCCAGAAATGTGGCATCATGTCCATTTGTGTTACAAGAATGAGGATTATGAGGTGTTATCAAACAGTTCACAAAGCACTGCAGTCTGTAGCTGTTGCGGGAAAAACCCTGTATTGCCCTAAGAGCTGACAAAACAGCTCTAGCTGCAGCTTTTAAAGAATGATGTGTTGAAAACTGGCTTAGAACTCAACAAACTTTTGAGCCTTCATGAATTATTCACACAACACATAATCTCTTGTTTCCAATAAGTAGGTGTTCAAATGGATTTTTCTTGCTTCCCACTCAACTACATATTAATAGCTTTGTAATATGTAACATACAAAGACTTTACAAAATAAGTTGATATCAGTTTCTTACCCATCTCATCCTCTGGGAACCAAGAAGGAACTGTAAAAGTGTTTTTTAAAGTCTTGGGTATGCCAAGCAGAAGTGACTGGCTTAATGGCAAAAGTTACCCCCTTTTGTTTGTGGCAGCTATGGCAACAAGGTCGGGAGGGGAATCTGGCCCTTGAGAGATTCAGAGATTCCAATTTGGGGTAAAAAAGCAAGGTTTTAGGTATGTCCTTCCAAGGTCTGGGGTAAGTTGAAAAGGCCCCCAGAAACTGAGCAGTCACCCTAGTTCACTGCTTGTTAAACTGTGGGTCCTGACCCTTAGCTCAATGTTGGGATTACAAAAAAAAATGGCAACAGTAAAAGGTTTCTGAATGCCACCCTTCAGCAACAGCATGTAGATTCTGCAGAAAATGTTCATCTGCTGCACAAAAAGGAGAATTATCCTATTTAGCAAGCCTCGCAAATGCTGATTTATTGTCATCAATGTCAGGTTTTCATTCCTATTTTATACACCTGGGGTTATGTAAAAATTAGTCTGGCCAAAAGGGGTCTCAAGTGAAAAAGTTTAAGAATCCCTGCCCTAGTTTACATGTATTACTAATGTAACCATATTATCTTCCTGTGTATGGATAGCTGGCATTGCCAACAAAGGGTCTTCATGTAGGCATTATATTCACTTCCTTCATCCTTGCAGTACTGCTACAATGTGTCAGATTTCTCCTTGCTTGCTTAGGAGAATGGATCCAGTTCCTTACCTTCCTGACCTCAATAGAGAAAACTATACACCTCCACAGCTCCGGGCTGTGGCGCAGGCTGGAGAGCAAGCCAGCTGCAACCAGCTGCAATGTATCACTCTGACCAGGAGGTCATGAGTTCAAGGCCCGCTCGGAGCCTAGGTTTGTCTTGTCTTTGTCCTATGTTAAAAGGCATTGAATGTTTGCCTATATGTGTAGTGTGATCCGCCCTGAGTCCCCTTCGGGGTGAGAAGGGCGGAATATAAATGCTGTAAATAAATAAATAAATCATTAGGAATTGTGTAGCTGCATATGCAGAAAACATAAAGCAAAATAGTTATGTTAACACTTTAGAGCAATATTTATTGTGACTGAAATATTTTATGAACTAGAACTGGCTTCTGTCCTACTTAAGTGGACCTAATTAGCATAGCAGAACTGGGAAGGTAGTTTTATCATTTTACAAAGCCCTAAATCGAATTTAGTCTACTAGAGTAGACACATTCATGAGGATTTAGTCAGTCAACACATGTAGGTTTTATTGACTCAATAAGTATAGTACAATTGCAACAAATTGGATATCACTATGGGAGAAATTGGGAAAGGTGTCGCAGACAATAAACCTGGATTTATTTTGCAATAAATTGGCTGTACAGGAAAGCTGCAGAGAGAGTTTTCTGAATTTAATGTTTGATCATCTTTGTCATGTCTCTAAACGGCAAATTCTTGTCATCAGAATTAATAAAATTGAGAAGTAGAATTATAAAATTTAAGTTGATATGTTTTTCTACATATGTAGCTCAATATAGCCGACTGTAAAGTGTATATGGTGCTAAATACTTTTCTCATAAGCTGAGCTTTTGTTCATTAAAATATCTGTATAGGGACCATCCATATCAACACATTCTGCTATGTGTCTTTTTACCCTCTTCTAACTCAACCACTCCTGCTTAAATTAAGGTTTGGATCCTGTTACAAACCACAGATTGGGTGTAGTGAAAAGATGTATGTGCATCCCAGTAAACCCCTACTTGCTGCCTTGTTTTGGGGGGGGGGGGGGGAACATAGCTGTGTCTTCAAAACAGGCATGGGGAAAATGTGGTAAATTTTCCACCACAATCCTTAGAGCATTGTTTCTCAACCTGTGGGTCCCCAGATGTTTTGGCCTACAACTCCCAGAAATTCAAGCCATTTTACCAGTTAGGATTTCTGAGTTGGAAGGCCAAAACATCTGGAGACTCAGGTTGAGAACCACTGCCTTAGAGCATCAATATACTGTATCTTGAATATATAAAAATAATTGAGGGTATAACACTTGGATGTCTAATAAAGGATCGGTGGGACCCCTAAACTTGAACAATGTGACAATGAACAAACACTTTGCATTGTCAAGTCATTTTTGACATACACGGGATTTTCTTGGCAAGATGAAGGGGTTTACCATAATCTTTGAGGTTGAGAGATTGATTTGCCCAAGATCACCCAGTAGGTTTCCATGTCCAGGCATGGATACAAGCTGGTCCCCAGAATCACTGAAACTATGCCACACTGGCTTTCAACATAATATGAGTATATACTAGTGGTTCTTTTCCTGTTGGCATAGTAGGAATCACCACAGAAAGCTCAGCATTTCCAAAGCTAAGAGCTATACACAAAAGTTCTTGCTGAAAATCCTCGAGCTTTTGACAATTTCACCAGATATTATTGAGACCTATTCTCAAAGACATAAAATGTAAATACTTAAACATGAGCAAAATGCAGCCCACTAGATATGGTTAGGTTTCAATTTTAATTTGTCTTAGTTAACAGCAATGAGGAAAGCTGGTTCCAGCCACATATAGAGGACACTCTGCCAACCCGTTTTAAAGCAATGAAAGATGAAATTCCTACCATGTTTCCCTGAAAATAAGACAGCGTCTTATATTAATTTCTGCTCCCAAAGATGCGTTAAGTCTTGTTTTCAGGGGATGTTTTATTTTTCCACGAAGAATTTACATTTATTGTTGAACAAAAATACTGTATAGTAGTTGTCATCACAAACCAGCATAACCAGATAAACTGAATCCTATCAATAATTTCTTGTTACTACCATTATTTCCATGTACAACAGTCTGGTACGTACATTTAACAATCCTGCATGCTCTGGTGTTCTGTTCAGCGGGCATGCTTCCAAACAAAAACTTTGCTAGGTCTTACTTTCGGGGGAGGCCTTATATTTAGCAATCCAGCAAAACCTCTACTAGGTCTTATTTTCAAGGGATGTCTTATTTTCGGGGAAACAGGGTAGCGAGCTGCACTCTAGCTTTTGCTATATTACAGAACACACACCCTCAACAAAATTTCCTGAGTATGAAAATGCTGATAAAAAACTCCAAATCCATCAAATGAAGCTACCATGTAAAAAAAATTTTGGATGGAATAATGGGGTACACATGAAATATAAATGAAATATAGTTTTCATCACAAGACTCATGTCTTCATAATTGTTTTGATTTTTTCCATATTAGCACAAATACAAATCGGCACTGAAGAAGGATGCCAGTTTTCAGAGCAATCAATAAATGCTTTAGCACTAGCTAGATAAAGTGCTGACTGTTGCAGTCCAATCCTCAATATTTAAAAATATACCCTAATTAGTGAGTCAGTTGAGGGGGTTTTTTTGTTTTGTTTTTTGCTGTTTCTTGATTATTAGCTGTCATTATATCAGGGAAATGTCTATACTGAAGAATTAATGCAGTTTGACATCACTATCATGGCTCAATGCTTTGGAATTCAGGTGGTTGTAGTTTCAGTCTTCAGCCTTCTCCATAAAAGAGTGCTGTTGCTTCATCAAACTACAAATCCTAAGATTCCAGCGTAGAGCCATGGCACTTAGTGATGTCAAATAGTCATGAGCCATGGAATGTAAAGTGTCAAATAGCATTAAAGGTATTACGTTTACAGCCAGCTTAGATGGCTAATTGGCTTCAAAGCATTACTAAACTGATTCTTCTTGTAGCTAAGAAAAATAATCCCTGTAGACACAACTTTCTGTGAGGTTTTTGGGAGTCAGATCTGATTTCTGAGATAAATCTCCTGGGTTTTTAAAACAATTGGATCCTTATTTAGCTTTGCATTCTGAGAATCCTCAATTTTTGTTGTAGACATGCTTATATTGTGTTGCCTAAACTGACTTTTTGCCAGTTTCCAACAGTACATGGATACTGCTAAGATATTTATTGCAACACCTAAATTGCTAAGATTGAATGGTTAATTGGATGATGTTAATCTATTCACCTTAATCCACAATGCCACATGCTGTTTCTGCAACCTTAAGCTTTATTCAACTCATCTGAAAGCTCATGGAAGTTATCCTGACCAAATCTGTATGGCAGGACCACACACACAATATACATCCTGTGAGATGACTTCAGAGCCATACCACCACCACCACCTTAAATGTATTGGATTATATCTGATCGTGGAAATTAAACAGGGTAATGACTAAGAAAACCTTATGAAAAAATCCATGTCAAAAACATACACCAGATAACTTCAGGATTTGAAGCAGAGCATGAGGAGTGGCATACCATCCTTACATTCATCAGTGTAGATACAAGGAATGTTGCATAACTTACATCCTATGAAGATGAGACAGTTGACAGCCTCTCAGCCAGCAGAGATTGAGGCAATAGTGTAACATGCAAACATCTGGCTCACTCTGCATGTCTGAAATGTTATTGAAACTATGTAAGATTTCTTAACAATCTCCTAAACAGGTGATTGAACATTTGAGAAGCAATCTATGGATAGGCGTATCTAATTCCAGCCACTGCCTTGTATTTTTACTTTCTAAAAAGTTGTCTAATAAGTGTGTGTGAAGAATTATTAGACTTGTTGCAGTTGAATATGCAAGTAGGCTCTTCTCATCAGGTGGCCCTAAACTGTGGAATGTCCTGCCAGAGAGATTCAACAAATAATCTGTCAGAATTTAAAACAGAATTAAAGACCCATCTCTTCCAGCAGGCATGCCCTGTCCATTTTAAACTAGTAATTTAAATTTACACATTATTGGCATGAATAACAACAACAACAACAACAATAAATGTTATTTATTACCTGCTTCTCCTAATGGCTCAAGGCAGAGTACAACAAAGTGTTTTAATCTTTGGTCTATTGTGTCTTTTAAAATATGTGTTTTAATGGTCTTACAGTTTTATGTATTCATTTCAACTATGTTTTATCCTACCTCAAGCCTTAGGAGAGACAGCTAACATTATTATCATCATCATGCATGTATATTTTGCAAGTCGCTTTTGGTTGTGAGAGAATCAACCATCTACAAAGACATTGCCCAGGGGACTCCCGGATGTGCCATGATCCTGCGGGGAAGCTTCTCTCACGTCTCACAACCAGACACAGTGAAGACAGATGCCCTTGGCCTTTGCTACTCTGCTGTTGAATACACATGCCCAGTGTGGAATACATCTCACCACATTAAAACAGTGGATGTGGCTCTTAATGAGACATGCTGCATTATCACAGGATGCCTACGCCCCACACCACTGGGCACCACCTGACATCCGTCGAAAAGTAGCTGCCAACAACTAAAGGACCAAGGCATTGACATCTCTGGCCCATCTCCTGTTCAGATATCAACCAGCACATCAATACCTTAAATCAAAAATAGTTTTCTAAAATCTACAGAGATACTCACAAGCGAGAGTCCAAAAGTGACAGGCTAAAACCTGGAACCTCAATCAGTGGCTGACGCCAGATGAGAGAACCCTCTTGGGCACACAGAAGACTGGGCAACTTGGAAGGCGCTTAACAGACTGCGCTCTAGCACCATAAGATGCAGAGCCAACCTTAAGAAATGAGGCTACAAAGGAGACAACAACATGTGAATGTGGAGAAGAGCAAACCACAGATTACCTACTACAATGTAGTCTGAGCCAATGGAGGACCTTCTTATAGCAACACTTAAAGAGTTGCTATAAGAAGGTCCTCTATTGAGAGACACTCCAAGTGGCCAGCTACTGGTCAAAGGACATTTAGTGTAATGCCAAGGTTTTTTTTTAACTTTGTGTTTTCAAATACATTACAACTTGCACCCTCGGTTCGCTTTTGACATGATAAATATGCATGTATACATGCATGCTAAACAATTCAGCATAACAGGGAAGGGGTTAGGGAAGGTAAAAATAAGGAAATAGTCGCAGGTTAAACTATGTTAAACAGGAAAAATGTATACAGCTCTAACCTCTTTTAAAAGTAATAACATTTGATCACCTCAATGCTAAACATAACAATTTGTAAAATGCTACTATTTCCTGTGTTGATTTGATATTCACATAGCACACTCTTGTGGTGCTGCCTGGGTCTGACAGCTATAGCTCCGTGAGCAATTGGGCAAAATTTGCAGAGATGTTAGAAAATAAAAAAGAGACTTGGGGTTGTTTCTTTCAAGTAATCCTGATGCTGCTAATTGTAGTCAAATGGAATCAGACAGCCTTTGTGGGTAATTGGCTGTACAAAGAGGATAACCAGAAACCACTATCCCAAGACTATTACAGAAGCCTTATGGAAACATTGTTTGAGACATATCCTGAAAACCTCGCAGAAGTTTGCAATGTAATATGACAAGATGCTATTAGATTATTTAGCGAGATATTGGCCCAAGCAAATATATTCCATTTTTGATAGCAAGATTTTTCTGCCAGCATTAACTTCTACATGTCTACTCAGAAACAAGCTTCGATAGATTCAGTGAGAATTTGCTTCCAGATAAGGAAAGGATTGTCCAGAAAATAGTAATTATCCTTAAACAAACAACTGTTACAATAGTTCTTCATGAAGATTGTCTTATCTCCTCTGCTGTAAAGTCCATCTTCAAATCTACTAACACAGATTGCAGCTTCCCAAAGACGAGTAAGCAGAGATACATTCCTTCAGCCATTCCCCCCAAAATTTAGGAAGCAGTTACCAGTACTTCCCACCATTTTATGTGCTGGTACAGGTTGGTGGGAGTTGCAATCTGGCAGCATCTGGAGGGTCAAAAGGACCCCAACTATATCCAGAAGCTTACTGTCACAAACCACAGCAACCTTCCCTATGATGTTGTTCTCCATATAATTTGCTTTATTCATATTCCGGAGCCATAAACTAGCCTCCTGAGAAGGCATATTAAGGAACTGATGGGAGTAATAAGGAGTATTTTCCCCAGAGTGCAGACACTTGTTTTACTTTCATAATTTGACTGATAATGCCTTGGCAAGTGAAAAGGTATTCGATTTGGGATATTCAGAGAAGGAGTATAAGATAGACACTAACCATTCTCAAGAAGGTACACTCCAATCTTGTATATGTCTATTGTCTACCCAAAACAAAGTATGTATATCCCGCCTCATCTTCCCATGAGGACTCAGGGCAGCTAAACTAAGTTAAATAGACACATCATAGAAGTTTCCTCTTGGTTTTATAACATTTTATGAGATCTATATGCTATCGTTACTTCTTTGCTTTGATCATGTTTAATCATGTTTGTTCTCAAACTATTATATGAAGCATTTTGGGATCCTTCAAACAGAAAATAATCTACAAAATACTATGAGAAATACTCTTGTGATTGGCACCAGAGAATTTGTGTGTATAATATTCCTTTAATATTTTAATTTGATTTTTCCAAGTATGATTTCAAAGAAAGGGAGAAGTGAGGGAGATTTACAGGTTATGGGTGTAAGTTAGCTATATAAATATTAATACAGCCAGCCCCCAGTATCCCTAGATATCACTATCCATTGTTTGAAAATATTTTTCCCTAAAAGGCAAATGATTTTGCCACAAGGGAGACCATTTTACTATACCATTGTATATAATGAGACTTGAGCATCCACAAATTTTGGTATCTACAGAGGGCCCTGGAATCTACTGTATAAGCTGTCTATATTTTGAAAAAAAACATATATTGAACTTCAGAAAAATATATCATGGGCATTTTATAGTAGCTGGAGAATGTTTATCTTTCCAGCGCTGAGAGCATATATTTTTGGCAACAGTTAGAGCAACCAGAACCCAACAATATTGATTATTAGTTATATTGTGTACATCTACCAACAAAGTCATACCTCAGCTAACAAAGAGGCTTCTTTTGACACTTCTTTCTATTCATTAAACACACACACTTTCTGTCTGTCTGTCTGTCTGTCTTCTGACTTGCTAGCAGCTTTTAAAACAGCTTTGGCATTGGGAGGATCATGAAAAAGGGCTAGATAAACACAGATTTTGGATGTCAGGTTGCAACGCTGTTGGCAGTAAACACTGCAATAAAAGTTTGAGAGGTAAAGACACCTAGTTAATCTAATCCTTTGTTTTCCTGCCTATAATGGGCATAATAAACAACAGCTGCCTCCTGAATCCATTATTTAGCCTTATACCGTAACAGCAAAATAAAGATAAAAAGCTATTGGCTCTTCTGAAGCAAGTCAGAAAAAACAAAAATCTGTAAGTTTGGCCATCAAAATAGAAATCATTAAAAATGGAGGCTGGCAAACTAAAATAAAATCTTTGTGTATATTTTGGGGAAAAACTTTCATGTAGCCTCTAGAAAGTTCAAAATATTTTTGTTCATTTAGGCAAGAGTAATACTGGATCTAAACTGTCATATAATCTAGTTTGGAACAGCATTCTATGGTCAGTGCGTAGACCCATGCAATGCAGTTCAATGCAGTTAAACTGCCTTGAATGGGTCTACACTGGCTATATAATGCAGTTCCAAACTGCATTATATGACAGTATAGATCCAGCCTTAGATAATTTAGTTATCTCATTTTACATGTGCATATTTTTACTTATGTCTAGAAGAATTTCTGAAATTCATTTAACTGCTCTTTTTGAGTGTGTGTGAGATGCAAGGTCCTATTCTTTTCATATTATTTTTTGCCTCTTATATCAAATTATCTGTTGGAGAAGAAACTGACCAGAACAACATTCCTTCATTAATCGAAGTATACTTGTGTCAAAGTTTTTTCCATTACAAATTGAGTTTCCCTTATCTGAAATGCATGGCAACCAGAGGTTTTTTTGTTTTTGTTTTTGTTTTTGTTTTTTGGCTTTCAGATTGTCCCCCCCCCCCCCCCAAATTTGGTGATACAAGTATATAAATAATGAGATAACTTGGAGATGGGACCCAAATTCAACATGATATTCATGTACATTTTATATACACGTTATGCATGTACTTTGAAGATAATTATATACATAACATTTTAAATAATTTTGTGCATGGAACAAAGTTTGTGTGCATTGAGCCACCAGAAAGCAAAGATATTACTATTTCATGTGAATAATTTGGAATTTTTTAGTATTTAGGATTGCAGGATTCCAAATAAGGGATATTCAACTTTTATGAAATTGATATGTTTCAACACATACATGGTCACGTATTTAATATACGTATTTAATATATGATTCAAGAGTTGAGGCACTGACTCAGACAGTATAAGAGCACATTTCCTATAGAGGACAAAAATCACTGTACCTGGATTCGAATACAAGGTTTTTTTCCTTTTGAAGGGAGCAAACTTCTGTCAACAGTAGTTGAAAATGTTTGTGCTATCAATACTTATTTGTAAGTAAAATTCTACCCAAGAACAGAGCGTTCTAAACTGTGTGTTGTGACACATTCATGTGTCAGCTGCAGTGTGTAGGTGTGTCATGTAAACGGAACGAGAAACCTCTCAGTCTATGTAAAATAAACAATAAACCATATATTTTAAAAATATAAATGGAAGGTTTCCATGAGATATGTTGTGTCCCCATACATTTTGTTATTACAATTTATTTATGTGTCTGTATGTTTAATAAAGAGTTTGGTTTAACTCAGACATGGGCAAACTTCGGCCCTCCAGATGTTTTGGACTTCAACTCCCACAATTCCTACCAGCTGTTAGGAATTGTGGAAGTTGAAGTCCAAAACACCTGGAGGGCTGAAGTTTGTCCATGTCTGGTTTCAACTTCTGGTTTGCTAGGAAAACTGATTTACTGAGTTGCAAAACAATGCATGTCTAACACATGTGTGTCACCAACATGAAATGTTTGGAAAGTTCTGCCCTAGAGAAACACTACTTGAACTTGTGATCTCACAATAAAGTATTTTAGCATATAACATATTTTTAAAATGATAATCTGTGTGTGAGTTGCATTTGCCAAATAATTTGTCCTTAAAATCTCTAGTTAAGAACATTCAACATGAGATCAAAGAGTCAATAGACAGAATGGGAGAAGTTTCCACCCACAAGAGACAAGCTCTTTTTTTGTTGCTGATCAAATATCTGTTGAAATTCTCACAGATGCTTTAAATTTTTCATTTGAAGTGTTAAGACTCAACAGATTTTGATAAATGATGCTTCAACTTAAATATGTGTTTGTGAATTCGTATATGTACAGACATATTCTATATTTATTAACTGAAGAAGCTGCCTTGATTAAAGTATACAGGTTTTTTTACAATATTCACCATGATTGGAAGTACAGTAGATCAGCGCCCTCCTTCCTGGCCTTTAGAAAGAAAACTAAGACGTGGTTGTGGGACCAGGCATTTGTCCAGTAAGACAGTGCAAATACTAATAAGGAAACATGTGCAATGACAATCAGAATGGCCATGGTATTCGATTTCTGTATCATGTGATTTTAATATTTATATTAGGATAATAATAATAATAATAATAATAATAATAATAATAATAAATTTATTTGTATTCCACCCTATCTCCCAAAGGGACACAGGGAGGATTCCAACATACAATGGCAAACATTCAATGCCTCCGTAAAACAAACAAATGCTAACATAAAAACCCAGAGAAACTTTGTCTTAGTGTTAAATGTTGTATGTGCCAATGTTTTAATTGTTTTAATTATTTAATTTATAGTTATATGTCTGTTTCTAGTTATTATGATGTTTTATCATATGTATGTTGGCACTGAATTCTTGCCATTAATATGTTGTAAACTGCCTTGAGTCCCCCCAGGGGTGAAAAATGTGTTTTATAAATATACTAAATAAATACATACATAAATAAACACAGTGAGTCCTCCACCTTCACTGGAATTAGGGGCACAGGGCTCCCAAGAAAGTGGAAAAGCTACAAATTAAAAAACACATTATTTACCTGGAAAAATACTTCTTTAGGAATCTTAAGTCCTCCAGCATAATTGTATGGTTAATTTCTAGTTAAAAATGACCATAGAGTCATACTGGAAGACATAGAGACGTTTAGAGAAAACATTTTAATCGAATCCACAAATGTAGAGGGCTGACTGTAGTACATTCCAAAGTATTTCAGCACTGACATACAAATTAGGATTGTAACTGAATTCATCTGTGTTGGTGACTTTTATTTATTTTATTTGCTTTATTTTGTCTGTATCCCCCCTTCTTCGCAAAAGTAGCACCCAAGTTAGGATCCAATATATCTTTAAAGTACAAATAAAACACAATTAATTACAAATGACATAATACAATTGATTTGATTGTAATATTAAAGCACATCATTTCAATTTTGAATGATTTTTACATTATGAATTTTAATTATGTACTGGCTGTTTTAATATGGGTTAAGTGTATATTTTAGTAGATGTTTTGACTGAGTTAGATATTTTAACTGATTATATATGTGGCATTTTTTATATTGCTGCTCCCTGACACAATCCATGGGGAGAAATCGGTTAAAAAATATTAATAGTATCAGTAATATTACATGTATAGTTGAACAACAGCTCCTTGAGAAACATCGAGATTTAGTTCTATGTCAGTGTAGCACCACATATGTACAACTATGAGTGCATCTACATTGTAGAATTAATACAGTTTGATGCTTTAACTGCCATGGCTCAATGCAATGAAATCATGGGGATTTTAATTTTACAAAGTCTTTAGATTTCGCTGCTTAAAAGTCCTGGTGCCTTACCAAAATACAACTCCAATTATTCAATTGCATAAGCCACAGCAGTTAAAGTGTCAAACTGTATTAATTCTTATTTTTAATAGAACTTAAGTGTTTATATAGAATTATATTATGAATAGGTCTAGAGATCAGGCCATAAGAAATAGGATACGAATGTTATAGTATGTACATCTATAAGGATCATCTCAAAAAGGATCAACATGTAAAAGAAAACAATCCTTGTGGTGGTGGAGGAAATTGTAAATGTTGTCTATGTGTATGTGTATGTCCCAAAATATTTAAAAAACACTCTATTAATTCTATAGGATACCTAACACCCCATAATACTAATATTGCCTGACAATGTCCTGGTGATACATTCCATCAACAAAAAATTGGTGGGGAAAAAACGAGAGTTGGATATGGGCACTGAGCCTCGCCACACAGCCATAGCTCAGGATGATTAGCTGCTTTTGAGGATGAGATGACACCATCACCACCAACTACCAGTATAGATGCCAGCCAGACGCCTAGGTGAATATTGTTTCAGCCATGGGGACAGGAGACAGAGGCCCACCTCATTTGAGAGCTTCAAGAGAGTTGGGCAGGACATGTAGCAAGTGGAGCTGGAACAACAGTGCCATTTAATAATTTGGTCAACACACACTTTGAAGCCTCAAATGTTAGACCTATTCCTGGGTATATTTGACCTGCTGATTCCAAAAATATTTGGAATCAGCATCAGTTTCCCCCTATCAGCTCAAATTTTTGAGATACAGAACATATGCCATCTACCAGTCACCATCTCTGCCTATCCATTGAAAATTATGATAACCATATCTAAGAAACTAGAGCTAATGCAGTCTAGCCAGTGCAATTTTCTGATCAGTGCCCCCAAATAACAAGCATAAAAACCAGGACACCAAGAATTGTTGTTGTTCATAAAATCATAGAATCATAGAGTTGGAAGAGACCTCGTGGGCCATCCAGTCCAACCCCCTGCCAAGAAGCAGGAAAATCACATTCAAAGCACCCTGACAGATGGCCACCCAGCCTCTGCTTAAAAGCCTCCAAAGAAGGAGCCTCCACCACACTCGGAGCAGAGAGTTCCACTGCTGAAGAGCTCTCACAGTGAGGAAGTTCTTCCTAATTTTCAGGTGGAATCTCCTTTCCTGTAGTTTGAAGCCATTGTTCCGTGTCCTAGTCTCCAGGGCAGCAGAAAACAAGCTTGCTCCCTCCTCCCTATGACTTCCCCTCACATATTTCTACATGGATATCATGTTTCCTCTTAGCATTCTCTTCTGCAGGCTACACAGTTTTTCCTGACGTTTCACCCACATCTATGGCAGGCATCCTCAGAGGCTGTGAGGTCTGTTGGAAACTTGGTAAGTGGGGTTTATATATTTGTGGAAAGTACAGGGTGGGAGAAAAAACTCTTGCCTGTTTGAGGTGGGGGTGAATGTTTCAATTGGCCACCTTGATAAGCATTTCAGCTTCAAGGTCCGGCTGCTTACTGCCTAGGGGGGGATCCTTTGTTGGACCACTCTAACAACTGCCAATGTCAGACTACACAGAGAAGTCACTGAAATCCATAAGCTCATGGACAATTTCAACAGAAAGGAGGAAACCCTAAAAATGAACAAAATCTGCCTACCAGTATTTTAAAAATCCCTAAAATCAGGACAGTAAATAAAAAACAACTCCCAGAAAACAGGGGAGTTCCAGACATGAATCAATCAGGACCAGCTAACACCTCTGAACAAAGGATTCCCCCAAGCAGGAAGCAGTCAGACCTTGAAGTGGAAAGGTGGTCAGTTGAAATACTGTATTCACACCTGCCTCCAACAGACAAGAGTTCTTTCTCCCACCCGGGACTTTCCAGAGATATATAAACCCCATTTGACTAGTTTCCAACAAACCTCACAACCTATGAGGATGCCTGCCATAGATGTGGGTGAAACGGCAGGAGAGAATGTTTCTGGAACATGGCCATACAGCCCAGAAAACAGATAGCGATTTCGGCCATGAAAGATTGGTTTACAAGTGGTTTCTGTTACATGTTCACTCACTTCCGACGCTTCGTGATCTCATGGACCAGCCCATGCCAGAGCTCCCTGTCGGCCATCGCCACACCCAGCTCCTTCAAGGTCAAGCCAGTCTCTTCAAGGATGCCATCCATCCATCTTGCCCTTGGTCGGGCCCTCTTCCTTTTTCCTTCTATTTTCCCCAGTATCATTATGGCATCACCAGTGATGAACTATACCACTGGAATTGGTCAACATGTTATTTGGACTTATCATTAAGACAAGGAAAATCCATCTGTTATTGTTGCTAGAGTGTCTTTCCGTGGGTGTTAGACATGTGTGAAGTGTTTAGAACATTTGGAGTGCCCTCTTCTTATTCTATGATGCCTTGTGAGCTGACAATGCAGTGTGAGTTTGGAGAAGGGGGCACGTATAAATATAGCACAGAAAAGCAAGCTTATTAGTAAGGACTTTGCCCTTTTCTGTTCCAATTGGCTGCATCACAAAGTCTAAGAAGTTGCCCAAGATACTGGGAAACCTAACAGCACAGGATTTCAGAGTATCAAACTGCATTCATTCCACAGTGCAGATCAAGCATGGGCAAAGTTGAGTATGTGTGTATGCAGAGGAGGTGTCCACTTACACAGGCAGTCTCCCACTTTCACAAACATCTATAGTTCCTACTGAACAAGAGACACCAATGGCCACTGACATGCAGGTTATAGTGAGCGAAATGAACATATAGGTCAAACCCTGCCAGTGTCCTCCACAAACACCATTCTGCCCCCCACCCAAGTGAAGGCTTTCAAGCGGGGACAATTTCATCATAGATGTTCTATTTTTTCTCCAGAATAGACATCCCAAGGTTCCTTAATTTGCATGATCTCCCCCACTGCCTCTACCTTAACCCTTTCCTACCCCTTCCTATGGCACACAGTTAACAGAGGAATTGATCAGCAACTGAACAAGAGGTTTTGGGGAGAATTCACCATGATAAACAAGAATTGTATTTGACCTACATCCAGAGCGCACTGTTAACCCAACCAATGATGGATCTGGACCAAACTTGCTACAGATAATGGGTCTTGCAGTACCTTCACTGATACTGTGACCCCCACTGACAATGGACTGGGACCAAACTTGGCACAGAGAAGACCTATGACCAAATGAACATACTGCAGGGGTTAGTGGGAATGGACCTTGATTTTGGAAGTTATAGTTCACCTGCATCCAGAAAGCCCTGAACCCAGCCGAGGACGGATCTGGACTAAAATTGGCACACAGACCCAACATGGCCAATTGTGCATAAGGGCCTGGTTTGAGGGGATTGACCTTGGATCTGGGAGTTGTAGTTGACCCTTATCCAGAGAGCCCTGAACCCAGCCGAGGACGGATCTGGACTAAAATTGGCACACAGATCCAACATGGCCAACTGTGCATAAGGGCCTGGTTTGAGGGTGATTGACCTCGGATCTGGGAGTTGTAGTTGACCCTTATCCAGAGAGCCCTGAACCCAGCCGAGGACGGATCTGGACTGAAATTGGCACACAGACCCAACATGGCCAACTGTGCATAAGGGCCTGGTTTGAGGGTGATTGACCTCGGATCTGGGAGTTGTAGTTGACCCTTATCCAGAGAGCCCTGAACCCAGCCGAGGACGGATCTGGACCAAACTTGGCACACAGACCCAACATGGCCAACTGTGCATAAGGGCCTGGTTTGAGGGTGATTGACCTCGGATCTGGGAGTTGTAGTTGACCCTTATCCAGAGAGCCCTGAACCCAGCCGAGGACGGATCTGGACCAAACTTGGCACACAGACCCAACATGGCCAACTGTGCATAAGGGCCTGGTTTGAGGGTGATTGACCTCGGATCTGGGAGTTGTAGTTGACCCTTATCCAGAGAGCCTTGAACCCAGCCGAGGACAGATCTGGACTAAAATTGGCACACAGACCCAACATGGCCAACTGCGAATACTGGCAGGGTTTGGGGGTGATTGCCCTGGGAATCTGGGAGTTGTAATTCACCCTTATCCAGATAGCACTGAACCCAGCCAACGACAGATTTGGACCAAACTTCAGTGATATTACCTAACATCCCAAAACAAAACAATGCCTTCTTCTAATAGCCCGGGCACCGCCGGTTCCCCAAGGAAGGGGCCTGAGGTTTTTAGGAATGGTGAGAGTTGAAGTCCAAAACACCTGGAGGGCCCAACTTTGTGCATGCCTCAGAAAGCGTATTTGTACAGTTGTGGGAGCATCTCTCGAAGGTCCCTCTCCTGGAAAGCTTCCTTTTCCTCGCCTCTGGGGTTTGCCAATCAAGAAGGGAGAGGGCAAGACTGCCCAATGGGGAGGCTGCGAGGTCTCCTTCGACTCTTCTGATTGGCTGCTGGTTCCGGGGGGGGGGGGGAGAGAGAGAGAAGGGAGGCAGAGAAACCCAACCAGCAAGGAAGGAAGAAAGGAAGGGAAAGACGGGACTTTCGAAAAGTTGCGCGCGCTCCTTGGCTCTTTCCTTCCCCGCCCGGAATTGAGTGGGGACTGAATGAGGGTCGCCATTCAGGAAAGGAAGGGGGTCCCTCCCACCCACGCTCCGCCCTCTGCGTGGGCTCTGTGTGTGCGCGCGCCTGGGGAAAAAAAGTCAAAACAACACTTTAACATATGCGCCTCTCCTGGCTCCTGAGGCTTCGCTTCTACATTGAGCCTTTTAATGCAGTTTACGGGAATAGTTTTTGTGGATCTTACAGCAGCCTATGACAGGATGCAACATAGAAAAATGCTGCATAAAGTCTACTATGGTTGTTGTATGTTTTTCGGGCTGTATGGCCATGTTCCAGAAGTAATCTCTCCTGACGTTTCGCCCACATCTATGGCAGGCATCCTCAGAGGTTGTGAGATATGGAGAAAACTAAGCAAAGAGGTTAATATATATCTGTGAAAAGTCCAGGGCGAGAGAGGCCAGTGTGAATGTTGTTAATCGCCGTAATTAGCATTGAAAAGCTTATCTGCTGTCTTCTTCCTGCCTCCGGGGCATCCTTTGTTTAGAGTCTTTAACTGCCCTTGGTTGATTCATGTCTGGAAATCCTTTGTTTTCAGAGTGTTGCTCTTTATTTACTGTTCTGATTTTTGAGTTTTTTAAATACTGGTAGCCAGATTTGGTTCATTTTCATGGTTTCCTCCTTTCTGTTGAAGTTGTCTACCATATCACCTGGGACTTTGACTTTACAAAAACTGCCCAGACCCTCCTGGAAAACCGCAGCTTCTGTGTGGAGTTTCAGGGCCGTAAAAGTAGATGGAGAAGGCAAAAGAATGGTTTACCCCAAGGAAGCGTTCTTGCACCGACCTTGTTTAACATCTTCACGAACGATCAGCCACAACCACCACTCACAAAGAGTTTTATATATGCTGATGACCTTGGCCTAACAACACAAGCAAAAGATTTTGAAACAGTTGAAAACCAACTCACCAATGCATTGAAAGATCTCTCCAGCTACTACAAAGAGAACCACCTGAACCCTAACCCTGCCAAGACACAAGTGTGTGCTTTCCACCTATGTAACCGTGAAGCCAACAGGAAACTGAAAGTTACTTGGGAAGGCCAAGAGCTTGAACACTGTTTCCACCCTAAATATCTTGGTGTCACCTTAGATCGAACACTAACATATAGGAAACACTGCATAAACACCAAGCACAAAGTAGCTGCACGCAATAACATCCTGCGGAAACTTACTGGCAGAGCATGGGGTGCAGACCCACAATTAATAAGAACATCAGCCCGGCCTTGTCTTACTCGACTGCTGAGTACACCTGTCCTGTCTGGCACAAGTCTGCCCATGCAAAGCAGGTGGACATAGCACTAAACAAAACATGCAGAATAATCACAGGAGGCCTTAAACTTACACCTGTTGATAAAGTCTACAAGTTAGCTGGCATTGCCCTCCTGACATGCGATGGGAAGTTGCTGCTAACGGTGAGAAAAATAAGATTGAACATTGTGAAAGCCACCCACTGCATGACTATCTGCCTCCTCCCACCAGACTCAAATCAAAGAAGGGTTTCATGAGAACCACCACTCCTCTTGATGTTCCTCCAGCAACAGCAAGGCTGTCCCTCTGGGCAGCTAAACCTGGCAATTCTAACTGGATGGCCCCCCACAAGGGACTTCCTCCTGGGACAAACCAAGAATGGGCAACTTGGAAGTCCCTGAACAGACTCAGAAGAGGAGTGGGCAGATCAAAAGACAACGTGGCAAGGTGGCACTACCTGGAAGAATTTTCCACCTTGTGTGACTGTGGAGCTGAACAAACAACTCAGCATATGTATGCTTGCCCACAATGTCCTGCCTCATGTACGGAGGAGGAGTTGTTTAAAGCTACGGACAATGTGGTCACTGTTGCTCGCTTTTGGTCTAAAACTATTTAGCTGCTTTATTTATTTCATCACTTTTAAATGTATTTATTATGCAATGCTTTTGACACGAAATAAATAAAAATGCAGTTCAAAATGCAGATGCCAGACAGCACACAAAAGAAAGCCCTTTGTTAGGAGCTAATAAAGAATTCCCCCAGGCAGGAAGCAGCCAGGCTTTGAAGCTGCAAGGCTATTCAATGCTAATCAAGCTGGCCAATTGCAATATTCACACTTGCCTCCAAAACACCTGGAGGGCCCGTTTGTCATGCCTGGTGTATATACATACATACATACGTTATACACACACAACATATACATACACACAATTATTCAATTATATTTATTTATACCCTGCTTTTCTCTCATGATCGGGACCCAAAGCGGCTCACAACATTAATAAAAAAAACAATGTAATTTAAAACCTGCAACATAAAAACATAAAATATATTTAAATCTACAAAGTCATAATCAAAGCACTTAAAAACACAAAGAATGCCTCTACACTGCAGAATTAATACACTTCAACACCACTTTAACTGCTCTGCCTAAATGCTATGAAATCATCGGAGCTGGGGTTTTAGTGAGGCCCCAACACTCTTGGGCAGAGAAGGTGAAAGACATCTTAAATCTATCAATCCTAATATCCCATCACATTGAGCCATGGCAGTTAAAATGGTATTGAAGTGCACTAATTCCGCAGTCCAGATGCCCTCAAAGTTAGGCAGTCTTAATTAATGAGACCTTGGTTGCTGTGATTTTTCTGAGCTCTATGGCCATGTTCCAGAAGAATTATCTCTTGACGTTTCACACACATCTATGGCAGGCATCCTCAGAGGTTGTGAGGTCTATTGGAGACTAGGCACGTGGAGTTTATATATCTGATGAAGGACCGGGCGGGAGAAAGAACTCTTGTATATTGGAGAAAAGTGTGAATGTTGCAATTAATCACCTTGATTAGCATTGAAAAGCCTTGCAGTTTCAAAGCCTGGCTGATTCCTACCTGGGGGAATTCTTTGTTGGGAGTCAAGGAACAAGAAATGCACTGCAGACAAACTCAAGCAGAGAAGCCAGCCATAGCAAAGTACTTGATGAACCCACTTGGACACAGCATATTATTTGAGAACATAGGAAATGTTGGACCACTGTAACAACCACCATGTCAGACTACACCAGTGGTTCTCAATCTGTGCGTCTCCAGGTATTTTGGCCTACAACTCCCAGAAATCCCGTCTAGTTTATCCGCTGTTAGAATTTCTGGCAGCTGAATGCCAGAACATCTGGGCACCCACAGGTTGAGAACCACTGGACTACACAGAGAAGCCATTGAAATTCACAGCATGTGGACAATTTCAACAGAAAGGAGGAAACCATGAAAATGAACAAAATCTGGCTACCAGAATTCTCTAAAACTCTAAAATCAGGACCGTAAATAAAGAACACTCAGAAAACAGGAATTCCAGAAATGAAACAATCAGGACCAGCTAGGTAAAGGTAAAGGTTTCCTCTGATGTTAAGTCCACTCGTGTCCGACTCTGGGGGTTGGTGCTCATCTCCATTTCTAAGCCGAAGAGCCGGTGTTGTCCGTAGACACCTCCAAGGTCATGTGGCCGGAATGACTGCATGGAGTGCCGTTAACTTCCCGCCGGAGCTGTACCTATTGATCTACTCACATTTGCATGTTTTCGAACTGCTAGGTTGGCAGAAGTTGGAGCTGACAGCGGGCGCTCCCAGGATTTGAACCTGTGACTTTTTGGTTTGCAAGTTCAGCAGCTCAGCGCTTTAACACCCTGTGCCACCAGGGGCTCCCAGGGCCAGCTAAAGCGTCCCAGGAAAAGGATTCCCCCAGGCAGGAAGCAGCCATACCTTGAAGCTGCAAGGCCATTTAATGCTAACCACGGCGGCCAATTACAACATGAACACTTGCCTCAGGCAGTCAAGAGATCTTTCTCCCACCTTGGACATTATTCCACAGATATATAAACTCCACTGGCCTGTTTTCCAACAGACTTCTCAACCTCTGAGGATGCCTGCCATAGATATGGGCGAAACGTCAAGAGGGAATGCTTCTGGAACATGGCCATACAGCCCGGAAAACTCACAGCAACCGAGATCCCTTCCACGCCGCTGGAAAAAAAATCCCACATTATCTGCTTTGAATTGGAATATATAACAGATAACCCAGTTCAAAGTAGATACTGTGGGATTCTCTGCCTTGATATTCTGGGTTATATGGCTGTGTGGAAGGGCCATGAAAGTCTTGAACAACACAATGAGGAAGAACTTCCTACCGGGAAGCGCCGTCCAAGCGTGGAACGTGCTGCCTGGGAGTTTTGGGGGAGGGAGGCAGGGCCCATTCAGTTGTGGTGGAGTCTCCTTCTTTGGAGGAAAGGCTTTGATAACAACATCTTGGGGAGTCCGAACTACTCCGGTGCGTTGGGCTGGGCTGAGCTCCGCCTGCCTCCTCTTTCCCTCCTCCCTTCTTCCTCGCCGGGCTGCGAAGGAGGAGGAGGAGGAGGAAGAGGGGGAGGAGCGCTGGGGCCGGGTCTGGTGGCTGCTGCTGCTGCTCCAGGAGCGAGGGCTGGCTGGCTGGCTGGTTGGGTGGGCGGCCGGCAGGCAGGCAGGCAAGCAACCAGGCGGGAGAGTCAGGCAAGAGGGGCCCTCGGCTCCCTCCTTCCTCCCCAGTCCGTCCCCTTTCCTTCCTTCCTTCCCCGAAGAGGCGGACGGACGATGAACAAGCTCTACATCGGCAACCTGAGCCCGGCTGTGACCGCCGAGGAGCTCCGGCAGCTCTTCGGGGACAAGAAGTTGCCTTTAACCGGCCAGGTCCTGCTCAAGTCCGGCTACGCTTTTGTGGACTATCCGGACCAGAACTGGGCCATCCGAGCCATCGAGACCCTCTCGGGTAAGAGATGGGGAAGGAGGAGGAGGAGAGGAGGGGGTGGAGTGGCCAGCGGAGTGGCCCACGAGGGCGAGAGAGAGACCCACGCGGCCCAAGGAGAGGGGGGGGGGGGGAGAGAGAGAAGGAGCGTTGTTGTGCATTTTCCGGGCTGTATGGCTGTGTTGTTCCAGAAGCATTCTCTCCTGACGTTTCGCCCACATCGATGGCAGGCATCCTCAGAGGGTGTATGAGAGGGAGCTCTTGAGGGCGAGGATAGGCTCCGTCTTGGCTGGCAGGGGACCCTTGTGGGGAGTGGGCGCCTCTCTCTCGGCTGTGCCAAGAGATTGGGCCCCCAAACACACACTCCAGGCCCCTTTCTCGCCCTACTTTCTTTGCCGCCCCTTCTTGTGCGACTTTCCCAGCCCGTCTCGAGGCTGCGCCGCCGCCTCGGCTTGTTTCTGCTGCTGCTGCTGCTTCTTCTTCTCGGGGCGGAATTTTTCGCTCATTTTTTTCTCCGATTTTATTGAGCGGCTCCCGGGCGCGGAGAAGGGCCGCTTCCCTCTCGCCCGGCTCCCGCGGGATCCGGGGCCCCTTTCTACGAGGAGCCTGGCCCCAACTCCGCGGGGGGCCCGAGCACGGAGCCCCCAAGGCGCCCGCGGGGCCCCGCCTCATGCGCCGCGCCTGGGGACGGAGCCGAGCCCAGCCAGAGAGGCCAGAGCAGCGCGGAGCGGAGCGGAGGAGCCGCCGGCCGAGGAGGCAGAGGCGGCGAAATGGGGGCGGGGAGACCACCCAAGTTGGGGTGCCCCCCTTCCCGCCCCGGTTGGCACTCTCTCCTGGCTCCGTGCCTTTGGGGTCTGGGCCATCGCCTCAGCCTGGCAAAGCCCCTCGAGTCGCCCACCCCCTCCTCGCCTCCCTTCCTTGGCATTTAAAGGCCGCCTCAGGACCCCTCGTAGGTCTGTGCGCGCCCAGAGAGAGTTTAGGTCAGGACTGAGGAGAGTTTCCTCTCTTAGGAGGATGGCGCCACAGGCACAGCCAGACAAAGGCACTCACTCTCTTTCCCCCCACATGCTCTCTCAGGGTTAGTCCCTCTTAGGGGCAGAGGCCATCCCCGAAGACTTCTCTGCCCCCTAAACACACCCCATTGCGACTTCTCCCGCGCAAAAGAAATTCTCCCTCAGCGTGGCCAACTCACTCAGGCTACAAAGGAACTACAAAGCCAATAATAGTAATAATAATAACTTTATTCTTACATCCCGCCCCATCTCCCCCCAAAAAATTATGGGGAATTCTCCCTCAGCGTGGCCAACTCACTCAGGCTGCAAAGGAACTACAAAGCCAGTAATAGTAATAATAACTTTATTCTTATATCTCACCCCATCTCCCCAAAGGGACTCAAGGTGGCAAAAAAAATTATGGGGAATTCTCCCTCAGCATGGCCAACTCACTCAGGCTACAAAGGAACTACAAAGCCAATAATAGTAATGTTTTGCTGGAAGCAGCAAAAGAAAGTATGGGGAATTCTCCCTCAGCGTGGCCAACCCACTCAGGCTACAAAGGAACTACAAAGCCAGTAGTAGTAGTAGTAATAGTAATAATAATAACTTTATTCTTACATCCTGCCCCATCTCCCCAAAGGGACTCGAGGCAGCAAAAGAAATTATGGGGGATTCTCCCTCAGCGTGGCCAACCCACTCAGGCTACAAAGGAACTACAAAGCCAATAATAGTAATAATAACTTTATTCTTATATCCTGCCCCATCTCCCCAAAGGGTCTTGGGGTGGCTCGCATGGGGACCAAGCCCAGCAATATACAATAAAATACAATCCCATAAATACATTTAAAACATATAAACATAAAATATATAATACATTAAAACATACTCAAGCAATAGCTACTAGTCAAGTGTCGACTGTTACAATCCTACAGAAACATATATTTAGTTCCATGCATCAACAAATAAAAGCCATTGATACAGTCAAACATAAGACGTTACATTCACAGTAAAAAGGAATATGTTTCTCTCAAAAGAGGAGTGAACTACTCTTCTTATACACAATTGTTGTTCTTGTTTCTTTACAAAGAACTAGTAGACTCCAAATTCACAAATGGACTCTTCTTCTCATACCCAATAATTGTTCTTATTTCTTAGCTAAGGAATAGTAGACTCCAAATTCCCAACTGAGTCTTCATCAGGTGAAATGTAGTCTATTATCTGTCTTGGGCTGTTGTGAGTTTTCCGGGCTGTATGGCCATGTTCCAGAAGCATTCTCTCCTGACGTTATTATCTGTGTTGTATATTTGAGTTGTTTTTCTGATAATATGGATCCTATAGGGAACATATATAGTGGCTAAAAGTTCATTAAAATACACATAATTGCACAAGATATACAAAACAAAGGGAGTGTAAAAAATATACTCGCAGAAAGTACTATTTCTTAACATTCATGCTCTGCTAACAGTTTGATTCCAATGCGAGTATGAAGTTAAGTAACTAATCCCACTGTTCATATAACAAGCACATGGGTCAATGTAATGTAGCTGCTGTTATTCATGAATCGCATTTAAAGGAATGCCTCCAATGTTTACAAAACATGTTCATAAGAGTGTTATTCAACCCAGTCAGGCACCAATCCTATTATGACATACTATTATTACTTTCAGGTAATCATAATGTTTACTATGATACTTATTATAATATTATTGTGATTATTATGTATTGTTTTTAGGTGATTATAATGGTGATTGTTATATTTATATGATTATTACTATTATATTTATTATTGTTATATATTATTATATTATTGTGGTTCTATATTTTTATTATTTTCACACAATAATAATGATGTACTTGGTCAGGAGAGTTTCCTCGCCTTCAGGAGGATGGCGCCACAGGCATGGGGAAAAGGGGCAGCCAGACAAAGGCACTTTCTTTCCCCCCACATGCTTTCAGGGTTAGTCCCTATTAGGGGCAGGGGGGAAGCCACGTCTCCCCAAAACAAACCCAGTTGCGACTTCTCCTGTGCAAAAAATTATGGGGAATTCGCCCTCAGCGTGGCCATTTAGGCGCCTGTCCTGGCCTTGTTCACACGTGCCTTCCTGAGGCCCGCGTGGAGAGTGCAAGGCTTTCTTCAGGGAGCAAGGGTATGTGTGGAAAGTTTGTGTGAATGCGGCCAGAGTTTGGGTCAGGAGAGTGGCTTCACCTTGCTCAGGAGGATGGTGCGGAGACAGACCTTCCACCTCCCCAAACAAAGGCACTTCTTCCCCCACATGCTCTCAGGGTCAGTCTCTCTCCTTGCCCTGACTTCTCCCAAGAAAAATTGGCCCCCTTCTCCCTGTTCTGCCACCAGCTTCTTTCTAGGTAACCGGAAAATGTGCTATGTGTTGTTGAAGGTTTTTATGGCCAGAATCACTGGGTTGCTGTGAGTTTTCCGGGCTGGATGGCCATCTTCCAGAGACATTCTCTCCTGATGTTTCGCCCACATCTATGGCAGGCATCCTCAGAGGTTGTGAGGCCTGTTGGAAACTAGGCAAGTGGGGTTTATATATCTGTGGAAGGCCCAGGGTGGGTGAAAGAATTCTCTGTTGGAGAAAAGTGTGAAAGTTGCAATTAATCACTATGGATTAGCATTAAAAAGCCTTGCAGCTTCAAGGCCTGGTTGATTCCTGCCTGGGGAAATCCTTTGTTAGGAGGTTTTAACTGGCTCTGATTGTTTCATGTTTGGAATTCCCCTGCTTTCAGAGTGTTGCCCTGATTTTAGAGTTTTTAAAAATACTGGTAGCCAACAGACAAGAGTTCTTTCTCCCACCCAGGACCTTCCACAGATATATAAAAACCCCACTTGCCTAGTTTCCAACAGACCTCACAACTTCTGAGGATGCCTGCCATAGATGTGGGTCAAACATCAGGAGAGAATGCTTCAGGAACATAGCCATACAGCCCAGAAAACTCATAGCAACCCAGAAAATGTGCTGGTCTTTCCTGAGCCCCTTCAAAGACCTGACTCTCTTCTTTCCTTTTTTGCCTCTCAAGGTAAAGCAGAGCTGCATGGCAAAGTCATGGAAGTGGATTACTCTGTCCCTAAAAAACTAAGGTAAGTAAATACATTGCTTGTTCTTTCGGCTACAATTGATTGACTCATTCGCCATAAGTGGAAAAAGACACAGAGACGGATTGCGTCACTGAAGTCCAGACTGTGTGGTGTTGGATATACTTTAGGAGTTGTATTGTTGTTTTGGTTGTTTTTGAGAGCACGTTCTTTCTGATTTTGAAGTCAACCATGTTTTCTCGTCTTGCATGGACATGGTTTCCCCTGCAGCCACTTGGTGATTCCTTTGAAATGTCATGCTGCCTTAACAAAGGCTTCCTGTGACCTTTTTAAAAACTGTTTATAGCCTGATCCTACTGCTAGGCACATTTGCTTGGAAGCAAGGCCCTAACTGATATTTAAGATGAGGAGTGTTTGGAAATAGGGTTGAAATTTGACTGAGCATGCAGGTAGGGCTGTACTAAATTGTTAAGATTTTTTTAAGCGAAATAGTTTACATTTCTTTAACTTTGAACAGCAAAAGTCTGGGGAATAGAAGCTAAAGAAAGCATGAGCAAACTTGGGCCTTCCGGGTGTTTTGGACTTCAACTCCCACCAGTCCTAACAGCTTCAGGCCCCTTCCTTTCCCCCCTCAGCCGGGGAAAAGGAAGGGACCTGAGGCTGTTAAGACTGGTGGGAGTTGAAGTCCAAAACACCTGGAGGGCCCGAGTTTGTCCATTCCTGAGCTAGAGCATGTCCAGCCTTGTGATGTTGCTGTTTGGTTCAGAAGTAAAGACATGTCAAAAGCTAATTCCTAACTTTAAATTGCAACTACTTCAATTGTGGTGGCTCTACTGCGTGTCTTGTATAAACTATTTCTCCTTTGCTTTTAAAGAAATGCATAATGATTCATAGCAGAAGTGTGTTGGCTTGTGTCAACAGCTCGGTCCTTATTGTTGTGCTGTATTTCCGCATTCAGTGGTGGTGGTTGTTACTCCATTCAAAATGCATTAGAAAAAGTGGTGTTGGTAGTATGTTAGAATATGATGCAGTGATTGTAGTGTTTTTTGATCTGTATACAGTTTGCATTTACTTTATGGTTTCAACAGTGTAAACAACTGCTATTTTGCCACAGCAGTTTTCTAGCACAACTTCTGAAACATGGACAAACTCATATGTTCTGCTGCACTTTTCTTAGACAGTGAGAGTGGAAGAGTGATGTTGTTGATTTGTCTTATCTTTTCAATGGTGTGTATTTCTTTAACCATGAACAAGGTAGCAAACCCTTGATATTACAGAGGGGAAAATACATAAACCCAGGGCCCTTCCACACAGCCATATAACCCAGATATAAAGGCAGAAAATCCCACAATATCTGCTTTGAACTGAGTTATCTGAGTCCACGCTGCTATATATTCCAATCCAAAGCAGAAAACGTGGGCTTTTATTCAACTGTGTTGAAGGGGCCCCAATCATACAAATATGTTTTGTTCCTTTGGAAGATCTGTTTTTATATCTGTTTTTCCAAAAAGCAGCAAAATTGACTTTACACTTGGGAGCAATGCAGAATATTCCATTTCCTGAAGAGTTTAGTGAGATTTTTTTTTATTTCCTGAGTAACATGAAAGTTCCAAATATATTTTTGAGGTTCCATTTAAGAGAAATTGTCAGCATGCTAATTTCTTGCAAGGCACAGTGGGATTTTCCCCAAGAATAAGAAATGACATTTAAAATTCAGGTCTGAAAAGGCGGAGAGTGTATATGAGTGTGGAATTTCCCACACATGTAATTCTATCCCATGTTTCTAGTTTTTAGCTCCCCGAAATACTAAAAAGATGCAAAAGCATGGTAAATATTTGCCAGAAAAACATATTTGTTTCAAAGTGATATAATACTGTTTATGTAAGAAAACTGACCCAGTCCAGAACTTACATAGATTATTCACATGAGCATGCACATGACATATACCTATAAAATTGGATGACGTTGTGAGAATATATGGAAACAGCAACACTAGTTTAAAAAAACTGTTTAGAGATTCTTGATCATGCAGTGGTTTCCTTATCCATATTTATTTTAAGTATTTCTCATGTAACTGACTCTAAAAACCCTTTATCATGATCTACTTTTTGTAGCCCTTTGGCTTGGAGATTTTAGTTCTGTGCTAGGTATAAATTTCTGTAGGTTTTAAACTTCTGAATGTTCAGAGCACTTAGAATGCTTATTCATAAATCCTCACTTATATTCGATATACTGTTCTTGGTTCCTGGCTTATGGACAAAAAGCCTAAGAATTAGTGCATTCCTGTTCATACTTACTCAAAAATAAGTTCCACTTGTCTCAGTGGGATTTATCCCCAAGTAAATGTGCATGGTATTGATCTGGTTTTTTTAAACACAGTAATGGTAGAAGCTTATTACTGCATGGTCAGATTCTAAGATTTGCTACACTGTCAATTGAACTTACTATGCTTGGAAAACTAGGTCTGATCACTAAGCTATGTAACATGGTTGCATGTTGGTACACTGGTGCACATTTCAAATTGCATGGTTAGTAGTTTTATTGTATGAGTTAGTCACATTTTTGTGGTTTCAACATGACAATATCCCTTCCACGTCATAGTTATAATAGTAATGCCATCTTCAGGAAGTTATAGCCTGATTTGGGAAAATTAAGTTGTATAATTCCAACTTGGAAAATGAGGTTTGTCTATGTCTTTCAGCAGGATTTTCTTGATGCTGTTTATAATTAGAAGAGTAAGTTTTGCACACACACAGGCCATAGACACATTCAGTGATATCAGGAATTGCACTAAGGGATCCTGGAAATCAATTCCAACATAATTTGCTTAATAAGTTATCTCAAGGATTTCATTGTGGAGCTTGATTATGTGAAGTTAGTGAGATGGTTTCAGACAGATTGCCTAGTCAGATGCAGCTGTAGCAATCTTAAATTAGTCTGCAAAATGTTTAATTTGTGGCAACTAACTTTCCACAGTGTAAAAGTTACTGGAGTTTTATGCTTCAAAATAAAAATGCTTTGATTTTGTAATGTGGGTGTATTTTTCAGCCTTGTTCTTATAAAGCAAATGAACCTTTGAGTGTAAAATCTGTAGTTCTGTCCAGCCACTTTATAAATTAAAATTATTCTTGAAAGAAATCTCTTGTATCACAATGCAGTCTGCAAATTGAGATGTCACATTTTACATTTAAATTAATTTCTGAACAAAAGAGACGCCAGGAACTAAATCCCAGATGCCTATTCTGAAATGCCTTTAATATTGTGATTTAAGCTAGTAATTCTAAACATTTTTATTAGGGTTTGTTTCATTAAAATATGTAAGAACAATAGGGCATCTTGGGACATTTTACAGACATTTATTGTTGAATAAATTTTCCTGGATGAAAGTACACTTCTGTGCAAAGATTGCTCTTGCTCCCAAAATCTCATGTATTTTGCCTGTAAGATGTCACAGGATTCCTTGGCGTTTTTTCCGTAAAGTTCTTCTCTGGTTAAAATCAGTGAAATGTATTTCTGTGTGTTTCATAGTGTTTCGTAGTTTACAAATAATGCAGTCTCTATGCAACTTGCATTAAACAGGTTCTGGACCATGTATTGTATATTGTATGTTGATATATCAGCTCCTGTACTTCTGGCTATGAAAAGAGGTTTTCAGAAAGCAAAAAAGCTGTGAGGATTCCCTTGTGGTGGTTCTTTAAAAATAGGAAACAAGTTAAGAATCGAGAGAAAGCCAGTAGAAGTAGCCCTGAAAATGGTGGCAGCCACATGACAATGCTGGGGAGTGGGGCGGGGAGGGTCCTGCAGCCGGAGAGGTACTGCAGACAAAAGGCCATTAATGCCTTTCATGAATTAAATATCACCAGTTTTGTATCCGGTGGTGCCAATAATATTTTAGAAAGATTTCCTATTCATGTTTGTTGTCTGCTGTATGCACTGCATTGTGCAAAAGGCAAATAGTAATTATTAAATGTCTGTTTTTAAAATTCAAATGAAACAGAACAATTTATTCTGTTTCCAAAAGCATTGATTTCTCTAAGAAACATTTTTGAATTAGGCTCTTTGCATCTCAAATTCTTAGTGTAATTCTGAACAATTTACACAAGTGTTTTACATTAATATTAATTTTGATGTAACTGCATATTCCAGATGGAAAGGTTATGATGATGTTAATACATGCCTGGGTGTAAATATTGGATGTAAAAACATAAAATGTATCTTTCAAAAAAGGATTTTAAAAACACATGTAGAAATGCAGCATTAATGTATTAAATAATGAATACATCTAGTGTAAAATGTCCTGTTCTTTTATTTGCACAAAAGTTCCATGAACACAATAGTGTTTAATACTAAGAACATTAGAAATGGATTTTGAGTATCAAATCAGAGATTAAATCATAAATAAGGTGAAAATCTGAAAACGATTTGATAAATTTCAGTTGATAAATTAATATATTATCAGCTTTCATTTTAAATTGCTTGATCATGTTTGGTCTTGTAAAAGATTGCTTCAAATGTTACACCATTTCCTAATTAAGCAAAGCAATTTCTATGCAAAATGAAGCATATATCCCTGAACATCCTTGTATATAGATGCATACAACTTGTGTTCCTGTGAATGTGGAACAGTTCTTCTATGAATCAAAGCAATCGATTCCTCTGCTCTACTCCTAAAATTATTGTATCACTGAAACATGCAACCAATATTCATTAAACATCAAAATCTATAGTTCCTTTGGTTAATAGAAAATAACATTTCAGAGCATGATCTTGGTGTGTTGAAGAACTTTTGAACACATTTATTTTGACTTTTTGAATATTTTTATTTTAATATAAATTAATAGAAAGGATTATACTTTTAAAATGTAACTGTAATTGTTCTCTTCGGATGCAAATCAAAATTGTGTCTTACTAAGAAGAATGTTAATTTTGTTATGACAGAAAATTTCTGTTTAATAATCATGAGCTGTTGAATCACCTACTGTTCTCATCCTGACAAACATTTCTTTAAAACTGTAAAATTGGTTCCCAAGGAGGGGTTAGAATATCTGGTCTGGATTATGTTGTTTTTGTGAGTCATCTTCATACTGGATGTAAAGAATCACAAAAAATAGAGAGGACAGAGAGATCTGTAGGAAACTAAAGTCCTATCATAAAAGTGGTTGCTGAATATTCCAGTTGCTTGGTGGGGGGCATGAATGGTTAGTAATGGGAAATGAAAGGAGAGGCCATCCATATTTATAGCCCTTTGTCCAATGTTAAAGGCTCAGTTTACACTGAAGTTGTATCAGAGGCATAAACCCAAATGCCTGCCTTTGCCTCCTTTTTCCAGTATTGAAGCAAGATAATATGTTCTGGAGCAAGTGACATGCTACCTTTCCAGTTAGTTCCCACTGTTTTGGTCATCAGTAGCACAGACAGAAATGATTCACCAACTAATGATTCCAGAACAGTTAATTTCCTGAAGTTTGGTTTCCTAAATTCTAACCCATTCTTTAAGATCTAGTTTCTCCAGTGGTGGGAAATCAGGAAAGGACTTGGAGGAACATGCTCACAAATTAAAATCTTAACTTAAAAATGCACAGAGTAAATTTTTAAAAAACCCAAATATCGAAAACCATAGGTGTGTCTGTATGATTGGGTATTATTGATGATGAGGTTATACATGTTGAATAGATTGACTGTGACATTTGTAAACCTTCAAAAGAACTTGATGCACACACAAATTGATAAAAGGGAATGAGTCCTGTGGAGGTGGAGGCATTGGGAATATGTTTACCCCAATAAAAATAAAACTATTTAGCTCTTGAGTTGATATGTTTGCTATGTATTCTACACCTGTAAAACACAATATGGCCCCAAAGGGAGAGTTTGGGAAATTTTGAGTCACCTAGTATAAAAATGCTAATTAAGATATATTTTCCTTTGGGATTACATTTTTATTTGGTGGCATGAAAACTGTTTGTTTGAGGTGTTAGTCCTGATTAAAACAAAATCAGTATAATTTGGAAGTTTAATATTCTCCTGCTTTGGATAATTGAAAAGATAGTTTAGCTTTTCTTCTATTAACTCCCATTAAGCTTCTAATTAATTAATTAATACAGAAAAAAACAGTTTTATTGTTTTACCAGCATGAAGGTATAAAGATTTGCGCAACCTATATGTTGTAGAATAACCCATTTGGAAAATCTGTACCAAACAATCACAATTACTGTCCAGAAATAAGGTAGTTTTACTGGTGTGAAATTGCATTTTGGTGTGTGTAAAAAGAAAGCTATAATTTCCATTTCTTTCCTAAATTAACTGAAAAGTTATAAGAACATATCCAGTTTCTTAAACAATGTAGTTCTTTTTTTTAAATAAGAAAAAAATCAATTGTTCAATATCACATGTAATTTATAATCCAAAAACAGACTTGAAATTTCTTCTGTCTGCAAAGAAGACAATGAACTATAAAGTTGTGTTTTTTGGTGTATGATAGCTCCTTACATTGACACTGCCTTTCTGTGGGATGCTAATCTTTTCATAGATACTTCTCCTTTGTTTTGGAAATGTCCTTTATCTAGATATTTTTTAATCTAGCTCCCTTCTTACACAATACTTAATGCTGCCCTATTTGTATCTCGTTAAGTTTAAACATTTTAATTATATAGTTCTCGTTGTAATTTATTTGAAGCCTGGGATAATATTTCATAGAGGTTTGTGCGCATTTCATAGTCCTTGTGCACTCATAAAGATCTAGAGATGTTTTTGTACCATCCATTCATTTATTTTAGAAGTTTCTAAACAAATGTTGCTCTTGATCAGTTTTTAAATAAATATCTTAGAAAAATAAAATAAATGTCAGATTAGAACTATTGAATCTTTTAAATCCCAGCCTATACCTGTCACCTGGTAGTAAGAGTTTGCATGGCTTTCATAAAACAATTGCAAATGGGTTTGCAGCCCTTCAAAAACTGGAAAGCAACCCCAATAATGCCTTTCTGTCATTATTGTCACATACAAATGGTGGCATTCTTGCTTTTTTCTTGAAGGTATTATAATGGAGAGGTTTCTCTACCTGCTGTATAATACAGGCACAAATAATATATTGGGACAGAAAGGATAAGGAAAAGTAAAGTGTGAAGACAAGTTATAAAAAACAGTTTTGAATTAATGATTTACAAGTGACATAGTTATCTGTAACAGATTACTTACACCCTACAAAAAAATCTGTGAAATTGCACTTCTAGAATATTATAATGAACAGGAACTAATTAACTTTTTGCCCTTTTGGTATAACAGGCAACATTTTCTAAGTACCCTTTTAAGTTCTCTCGAAAGTTTACCTTTTAAAGGTGTTTTAAAGGGCTATAGAGGAAGAATGGTTGAGACTCATGCAATTCAGTTTTTTAAAGTAGTGGATGTGATGCTTTGAAGTGAATTGTATCACCTTTTAAAAAGTAACATTCCTAGCTTCTTCAAAGGAAGCAGAATAAAGGTTGGAAAGGCTCGCTATTAGTTTCCTGTGAAGGTTTAGTCTGGCATCTTTGGTGAAATTGGTACTGTTACTATATTTTAAAATAAATTAAAACATGTTAACCAGGAAAAATTCTCTCTTGATCAATTGAAGAAATAGCAAATGTGAGAAAGCAGCCTTTTGGTTCTGCTTAGAACCAACTTTTTAGGTCTTGATACGCTCAATTAAATCACTCTGAACTATGCCCAGAAGCGAAGCAGAAAAAGAGATCTCCAGATACACTGGAACAGCAGTATGTTGCTGCTTGAGCTTCAGATAATTTCTTTTTAAAATGGACTGGTAGTGTGGTCCTTAAGTAACTTGTAACACAACCTCTGTGTATCCCACCCACTCTCAGAAGCACTGTAAGAATTGGAAAAAATTTATGAATTTCAGCTCTAGATTATATGGGTTCTTCTTTCCAATAGTGCTCTCATCAAGGGGTCCAAGCATGCTTAGCACATTTTTATCTCCTTCTCTGGTACACCTATGTAATGCCTGAGAGCTGAAATGATCTGCAGTCCTAAATATCTAAATGTAATCTTGCCATCCTGTCCTCATCACTTCCCTTTGCTACAAATAATCGGAATCATCCCCAAAAAGGGCATGACTTAGGCTAAACCTGGGGTCCCCAGTACTGATGTGCTGAACCCACAATTTTCTGTCAATATTTCTGCTCCAGGATCCATCTGTTTTTCCCTCCTTGTCTTGGTAGCTGCAAAGTGAAGCCACCCACCACCTTTTCCCCTAAATGCCAATCATCCATATAGATCTGAAAGTATTTATATACGTGATAGTGGCAGATGGCTGATTTGCGTTGTCCCCCATGTTTAAAAAAGTAATTGGAAGAAGCAGAAGGCTTTGGCTACCTGCTAAAAGCCCCTCTTTGTTACTTGTTAAAACTTTTTAAAAAAGAGAGAAGATATGCATCACTTGTTTAGTAAACTTAAGGGAAGTTTGAGGGAAATCCAGAAGTTGGTAAAACTTTCTTTTCAAGACTGTAACTCCCAGAATCCCTTAGGTACCAGTCTTCCTGGAGAGGGGATTAAGGTGGCTGTCATCGAAAAATAACTTTTCCAAATTCCAGGGAAAAGACTAGAGGTAGTAGGAAAGGCTGTGGGGTAAGCCATGGTGGTTTTAAAGGTGCATTCAAAGCATCCAGAGAGCTGGAGGGCACTGAAACATAGTGATCCGGAAAATGGGAAGAAAGACTGCAAACTGAGCTTGAAGGGGCAAGGAAGAATGGCAGGATATGTTGGCATCGGGGAGGCATGTTCATGTGCTTGTATGATGGGTGAAAAGGGTATGAGATGGTGTAGAATGGATGGTGGAATAATATTAATAGAGTAAAACTAAAGGTTAGATCCAGAGAGACACATAAACAAAGAGATTGAACATGTAGGTCAGTGTAGGTCAGGTATGGGCAAAATTGGGCCCTCCAGGTATTTTGGACTTCAACTCCCACAATTCCTAACAGCCGGTAGGCTGTTAGGAATTGTGGGAGTTGAAGTCCAAAATACCTGGAGGGCCCGAGTTTGCCCATGCCTGGTGTAGGTGATCCATAACAAGAGAAAGTATTGATCTTTTTGTTCCTGGCCGGGACAAAAGTGAAGGTATCGTTTTAGTGTGTGAAAAATGAATAGTCTTGCCTTACCCTGAAATTCAGGGAAATTAATTGCCTTGCCCTTTCTGAAATGCGGGGTCTACTAGAAGAGAAAACCATGAGCTCAAAGGGGTGATTGTGCATTCTGGTTCTCAGACCCCACTTTGGTGTTAGACAGTGTGCATACCTAACTTTTAAACCTTACTACTTTCCTCTTCTGTGAAATGGGTGTTTGTGACTGACTGTAGCCATCACATCACAGCAACCATTTTGTGATCATCCCCCCCCCCTTCCCTGGAGCCAGTTTTTTAAATGTTCCTTTGTAGTTTTGCACAATTCCAAATGTGCTAATAGCTCAAAAGGCTGGGGACCCATGGACTCAATCTCTTGCTATCCAGATACATTTCCAGGCTTCCTCTTTCTCTAGTGTATAAAAATTGCCCCATCCCCTCTTATCTAAGACACTGGCTGTTTCTCTTTCTTTGACATCATTTTTTTTAATTTGCTGTTACAATTGCAGTATTGCCAACCTTGAAGAACATGACTCAGTGTTGCCCACGATCATGAGACTGGTTTATTCATACCATTTTACTGTAATCTGTTTGGGGTACTAATTGTTTACCAGCCTCTGGAGGTCATGATGCTAATCTTTCATTTGAAAACATGTAAGTGACCCTCTGGGGGTTGTGTTCTGACGCAAGCGAAGCTTCGTTTTATTATTTGACTTCAGATATTTAGCTAATCCTATTGATAGATGTTGCATCTGATTTCATACTCTGTTCATTTTTGCACTGACATGTGGATTACTCTGATAAGAGAACTAGAACTCTGTAATGGAGGATTCTAAGTACGTGTTAAGTATTCTTCATCCAAAATTCTTGAGATCATATTTCATCCCCCCCACTTCCCGAATTTGGAATATAGATATTGAGATATCATGAAGATGGGACCCAAGTCTAAACACAAAATTCATTTATGTGTCATATATACCTTATACTCACAGCCTGAGGTAATTACATATCCAATATTGTGCCTGAAACAAGATGTATTTACACTTGAACCAGCACAAAATTAAAGTGTCATTATCTCAACCACCCATGTGGAAATTTTTGGATTTTGGACTATTTCAGGATTCTGGATAAGCGGTATCAAACTTGTACTTCATTCAGTGGCAAATGCCAGGCTTCTGAAGAATGGGCGTTAAGGTGGTTAACTGCCTGATATTGACTTCCCTTTCTGATATACAATTTATTCCTGACTGCTGGCTTGTTGCCTTGCTCCTTTTTTTAGCTCACCTCAGACTACTGCCCCTGTCTAGTCCTCACATTAACATGTTAAAGGACTTTAAAGTTGCCTTTCTTACAACATGAGGAGGGCAAGCAGAATGGAAGTGAGCCAGGATCATTTTGGGAAGCACATTACTGCCAGTATCCAAGGGACTACCAGTCACCAATACAGCACTGGAAAAATGGTGGCCTGACTTTATATAAGGCAGGCTTGGTATAACCTTTCTAAGAAAAGAGTTTCTGGTAATCTCTGCAATGAGACAGATGATAATGGAAGAAAAATAAATCTTGCATGGCCATTTTTCTGGCTGGAGAAGAGCTATGAAAACATGATAAAACCAATCATGGGTATCATGTATATACTGTTTCCTTTTGTTCTGCTGTATCTGATCAAGCTAGTACTGTAGGTTTTGTAGAAACTTGGAAATCATTTGAAAAATATGATAGAAGGACCACAAAAGTGTAGAGATGTAGGGCAAGGACTTTCAGCTGCCTGATACAAATGGTCATCTGTCTTTCCCAAGACCAGATTTGATATGGTTGTGGATATATGTACATATGATATGTGTGAGAATATATGTACTCAGGAGGTATCCCATGACAGAGTGACAGGTTTAGTTTGAGGGAAGTTGGTTTCTTATCCTGTCCATACTGCAACTGCTTGTACAGATGTCTGGCTATGATGGTACTGATGGAAGGAAACTGTTTCTTTGTTCCCAGGTGTTCATTGCCTTTGCTCCCCACTTGACAGTTGAAGATGTTTACTTGAGGCTGAGGCTTTGGCTTGTGGTTCATAAGGTTTGGCTTGCTAGCCATACTGAAACACTATTTTTTCAAAAGGAAGATAATAATTCTATCTCTGTAATTATATGTTACAGTAGAGTCTCACTTATCCAACACTCGCTTATCCAACGTTCTGGATTATCCAACGCATTTTTGTAGTCAATGTTTTCAATATATCGTGATATTTTGGTGCTAAATTCATAAATACAGTAATTACTACATAGCATTACTGCGTATTGAACTACTTTTTCTGCCAAATTTGTTGTCTAACATGATGTTTTGGTGCTTCATTTGTAAAATCATAACCTAATTTGATGTTTAATAGGCTTTTCCTTAATGCCTCCTTATTATCCAACATATTCACTTATCCAACATTCTGCCGGCCTGTTTATGTTGGATAAGTGAGACTCTACTGTACTTCTAAATGAGCCTTTTCTTGTGCAACCAGCTTGCATCATAGATTTTTAAAGAGATGTCCAGATGTCGCTTATAACTTCCTTTATATAGGGTATGGCTTTCCCCCCTTTTCCCCTTCTAACAACAAATCTGTTGCTAGGGAAGCTGGAATGGTTGTATGTTACCTTTATATTCGTGCATATTTAAGTGGAAATGTTCTACCACACTTAAGTTTAGTCTTACAAATTTCCAAGAACAACTCTATCTCTTGTCCTGTTCTAGGGATGACTTTGTTTGCCTATGATTATTCTGGTCACACAACTTGCTTTAGAAAGTGTAATAGATAGAGCCTTTATTACCAGAGTTCATAATTTTCGATTGGTGGAACTGTGAATAGCATTTATGGTTCAATATAAATGTGAATCTTTAAAAGTTTATTTAATGATGGAACTTCCTAATTTCCCAGCATCGTGTGTGATCTGGCTGCAGTTTTATGAATGAGATCAGCTGCCACCCAGACGTGAATGATGGCAGTGCCACGAGACCTTATGATGCTGCGTGTTGTTGAATGAGAGTGCGTTGAAGGAGAGTGAGGGTTTATTAGAGGTCTCAGTCAAGCAAAGGCTTCGCTTTCTGTTTATGCTGATGTTGTAAAATGACTTCAGTAGGCAAAGGCTATCAAAAGTGATACTACGATGTAGATACGACTGAGAAAAGAGATACTTTCATCTTTGCTTTTCCTCCCTAAAAGACAGAGACAATGATATAAAAACTGAAAGTGTGCACTTGAGTGCAAAGTACATGGTAATCATTTCAATGTCAGTCCAGAGTTCTTCTCAGAGTGAATGACTTATGTAGGATTTTGGCAATAATCCTGAGTGAGCACAAAAACATTAAATTCTGTTCAGTACTGGGGGATTCTTCCCTTGCATTCCAGCTGTAATGAATAAAGAAGGAATGAGCTACTTGCAAACAGATCTGTGAATGGACAAGGAGATCCTTAATGAATGAAACTTTCTTCTGCCTCTTGATTCTTTAGCACAATGGCAATCTAAAGCACTGCTAGAGTGATACAGGAGGAAAGGTCAAAGTTTTGTTTACTCCTGGTATTACATGCTGTTTTCTAAGAAAACGTAACTTCAGGCTTGTGAAATTAAGACTGACAGTACAATATATAAAATGTATGGATTGTTTCCATGAAAAAGAAAGATAATGGTTTAATGATACATGAAATAAAGCCTAGCACAATATAGAAACATTTCTAGTTCTATTAGACTATGACATACATTCCTAAAACAGAGTTGAGAAGCTATGATCTTTCAGACATTAGCTTCAGTTCTCCACAGTCAGTATTTTACCAGCAAAATAGTTTGTGTTAGCAAGAAAGGTCTTTGACTAGGTACATTCCTATTAAGTATGTATGAACAACTAATACAGTACAACCTCTGCAGGTTCCCAGATTTTGCTTGGTCTTGGAACTGAAGATAATATCAAACACTGTTGAAATGAAGATCTTTTAGACCAAGAATATAATGGAGTTGTGCTGAAGGACCAAGAAAATGCCTAGAGATAACATATTTTGTCAGACGTGGATAAATGAAACCATGGATATGGGAGCTGTATTGTATGTCGTAATAAGTACTGCATGTGAGATCTAGTTGTGGTGTTTATATTAAAACCATAGTGATAATGATTGCTCTCTGTCCTTCTTTGTAAACACACTGTAAATTATTTCTGGGTTGTAGAAGTTTAGGTAGATGCCATTCTTCTTTTAGAATTGTGTAGATAGAGTTGTGTTTGGCACATCAGTATCTCAGTCCTCACCTCCTCTGTATCAGTGTTTGTTATAATAATAAACATAATGCTGGAACAATAAACCAGAGAGCAGTAAATAAGGGTTGGTCAGCAGCACTTGTGTGATGTCTCATGGGCCTTGTAGTCCTGTTCCTAGTACTATTGTGGCAGACGAGGAGGAAAACATGGGATTTCCACCGGTTCAGCCAGAATCGGAGCCCCTGCACTTGGAGGATGTTTGCCCTCAAGAAGTCAGCCAAACAAGCCTTGGGCAGAATTCTCCCCCGTTTTCCCGAAAGGACAATTATAATAGAGATAGAGGAGCCAGGGAGGCTAATCGCCGGAGCCTCAGAATCGCAGCCAAACAACTAGCTGATTAGGTCTGCTTCCCTTGGGAAATTCTAAGGAGTCATGCATCTGGACAGAGTTGAGTTTCACTTCTCGTTCTCCAGGGAAAGTGTTCTTCTGGCGGGAAACGAGACCCTATTTAGGTGTTTTGCCGCAAGGGAAACCTTGCGGAGTCAACTCGTCAGCTTGAGGAGTGAGATCGTGTGTGGACTTCGTAACCCCAGTTCCTTGTTTCCCGGACCAAGTTCCAAGCCTGCCTTGTTTCACGTTTGGCCGCGGACCTCGCCACGGACCTTGTTCTTGCTTCTTGTTTGCCTCGTATCAAGTCTTGTCTAGCCAAGAATCTAGTTTGTTTTCCAGCCTTGTTGTCAAGCTTCAATGGACTAAAAGACCTTGTCATCTCCCCACACTATTGCTTGGCAAAGTGTGTGTTTCGGTTAATGGATTATAACTTTGGACTCTAATATCACATATTGGACATTATTTTCCTGGACTATATTTGACCTTTCCTGAAAGGTCTACTTCTGAACTATATTCTTCACTTGTTTTTATTGACTTTATATATTCCTTTAATAAAGATATTAGATAGAATCTGGCCTCTGCGCATGGTTATTGGTGTTCTGTAGCCTGGGTCCTGACAACTTAACTGATGTAGAAGAGTTTAGTTTGATGAACTGTAGCTTATCTCTGCTTGTACTACTTAACCCACTATCGTATAGCATTGCTAGTTTCCTATTATCCTATTGATTTGATTCAATTTTCTCTGAAAGGGAAACTATAAATTGAATAGATTGCTTAACATTTCTGTACCAGGACATGAGATCCCCTGCACCCTGACTTCCTTCCTTAAGGCTCCACTCAGTTATGTGACCTTCCCATGGAAGTGCACATGTGTGAAAAAGTGCTAATGAAGAGTAGCATCCCTCCAGTTTTAAAACTCCCATTCAAATCTACACGCTTTCTGAGGTCAGGGATTCTCAGGTCTTTGAGACTTTTCCCGGGGAATCCTTGATCTTGAAGCAGTATTACCACCGATATCCAGGACACAGTGAGATAATGCTGGGCTGTGAAGCAAATGCCTTATTTCCTGTCTATTTATAGACCTGGCAGCCAGCAAGAAACTGAATTTCGAGGCATGGTAGTTGTTTTTCCATGAGTATTTCTGACTCGTGTAGCACGAGGTTGTTTTCTAGGTTTTCTCTGTGTTTAATAAACTGTGTTTTGATTGTTTAAATGGGCCAGAGATAACACAGCAGGCAGCTCTGGGGGACTGACTGCAAAACTGTTCCAGGATTTGATCTAGAGAGGCACAGTGCATTATACAATACTGTGTGATGTGTGTTGGATCACCTTCTGTTGGCAAGCTCTAGGGTTTCCTGGAGTTCATTTTGGAGAAAGGGATGAAAGGAATTTCTGAATTTCACTTTGGAAGCCTGAATGTTTGGTGTGTAGCATGACATATCATGAAGTCTGTAGAGTCGGCAAAACCCATAAAGTAGAAGAGTATGGGGACAGTTTTGCAGAAGTGGAAGGCAGAATTCATACTGCAATATACAAGCAAACAAATGAGCACGCCTGACTCACTAATCATTCTGCTGATACAATTGCTACCTAAATTCTGCAGCTACTGAACTAGCTTTCTGTTGCACAGAAGGATGTCGAAATGTCCTCTTGTACCATAGAGCTCTGGAAGTCTATGGGGTAGAATTTTTCCTCTCTTTCTAGGAGAGAAGGATAAAAAGCCCTTGGGCCTCTAGTTCTGATTTTCAACAACATGACGGTGGCAGCATCACTAATTTAACCCATGATCTTGCAGCCAGGGTGCAGAAGAGGGTCATAGGAAATACCCCAAAATGCAGTCCACAGTATCATTTTGGGGGGGAAAAGATGCTGCCTGTTGTTTTAGGACTGTTGAGACATAGGTATGTTTACACCAACTGAAAAAATCCAGAGCTGCTCTGATGCTTCCAGGGAGCATCCCCAGAGCGCTTTGACTGCCCATATGAGACTTGCTGGCAATGTCATGTTTCTGGTCACATGGCTTGCTGCCCTGGTGTGACATCCTTAGAAGCGTCATTGCCAGCAAGCTTCAGGGAGGGAGCTGCTTGTTGACAGCAACACAGCAGTTGTTCAATTGGTGGTGTGGATAGAGGTTTGGGCTGGATCTACTGTGACCCAGCTATCCACACCTTCAAAATTGTAAGATCACTCTGGAGTTGCTCCATAGTAAATTCGTGATCAGCTATCACAGTTTAATGTGTGAATGCAGTGGTTCTGATGTGAATCCAGCCATGTGTCATGTGGACTTCCCACAGCAGTGGAGTCATGAGTCCACTTTTTAAAGGCCATGTACACACAACCAGAGTTGAGTCAGGGTGAAAACCCAATGCCACATATAACTACGGTGTCACCTTCCTTCTCTGCTCACAAAGTAATTCCCAAAACCTAATTCCAAGACCAATCTTACTCTCAAAGCCTATTGTGCAAATTACATATGCAGTTTTTGTTTTCTGTTTGTTACAATGCAAGGTCACTTGCTGACATCTCCAGTTAAAATCAGGTAGCAAGTGATGTGAAAGAACTCTGCCCTGGAGAGCTGGCCAAAGCAGACAATACTGGATTCAATGGATAAATAAAACAGTTGTCTGTATTCTGAAATATCTTGTATCCAGGATGCATCTCTACACCTGAAAGGAAAGTAGCATAACATTTCCCCATTTTGCCATAAGAGACTCTACATATAGCAATGTGTTTGATAGTGTATATAACATAGTTACTATTTATCATTTGATATTCAAATATCAAAAACGTTTTCAGTGTTGAAGCAAACATTGTATCCAAATAAATGCTAGTGAAGTCACCAAGGTTATGACTGCACATGACTGTTTTGGTCCAAGTAATACATTTTATGTTGTTTGTTATTAAATGTGTGGTTTCAGTTTTCATTTCTTTCTAACTTTTCAAATGACAAATTCTGAGATATATGTGCTTTGCACTGAAAGCAGAAGTTTGCATCCATTTCTTTAATGGGTTCATTTACAATCTTGCTTGTAAATCTTGCTTGCACAAAAATAGGTTTTATATTTTCTAATTTTATAAATATGTCAAATAGTAAAAGTTATTTATGAATTAAGCATTTATGTTATGCTAAAGCATACTAGTATTACAATATATTCCATTTTCTCCCATACATTTTTGTTTATTTTTCCCAAGGGGGCAGAGTTTTCCCATGGTTTCAGACTTTCTGAAAATTTTACAGTGTGTGTTCGCAGTACTCTGTGTGGTCTCAAGTTTAGTGTCCTGTGTAGCTCTGATTAAGCTTTTGCTTCTTAGATAAATTTGCATCCTTCTTCTCTTCAGGGAAATTAAGGTGGCATACATGCCCGTCTTCCATCACATATTGTCCTCACAACAACCCTTTGAGGTAGATCAGTTTGAAAGAGAGTGACTGGCCCAAATACAGCTCACACATGCAGTTAATTTGGAAAGGCAGCTCTAGTGGCTAGGAAAAAAATTATACCTTTAAAAGTTACCTTCATGATGCTAAACATTGCCATGTTCTATTCCAAAAGATGCTTCTAAGCTTTGGTTGGAATTATTTCTCTGTAAATAACCAGATCATGAATTAAACTGAACTCTAGAAGCTGAACTTTGTAAAGCATTGAGCCAATTAATACTGTTAGCTTCATTTGTGCCAACAGAAAGAAAGCCAAGGCTGGGCTGCTTCCATGTCTTTTGGCTCTTATTTCTCTTGTCTTGAGCTACTGATGTGTGTGTAGTTTGGAAAGGGATAATCATACCTTTAGGAACTGTTTTCATGCTGGCTTTAAGTCTTCTCCTGGTTCCTTAACTTCTAGTGTGGCTTTTGTAAAAGGAAACTTTACATCAAGTTTCAATGTGGAATGTTAGGAGCTGAAACCAGAAAGTCCAGTTACATCAGGGATAGTTTGTACAGGTCAGAATTTTGTCCTCTATGCATTATAATAATATAAATAGCACAGGCCTGCAAAAACATGTGCCAAACCCGTGTTTGAAAAAATGTATTCTGCTTTTCAGGAATCCAAAAGCAACCTCAGACTTGCTCTGTCGCATACAGTTTCTTCACAATGTTCTTCCTGACATTTTTATGTTTTAATACGTGACTGAATGAAAATAGTAATGAAATTGGTGAAAGAACTGTGTGGTATAACATGTATGTATATATATTTTTTACAATTTAGCACTCCAAAATACATTTAAAAGCTACAATACTGAAAAAAGGGGTTTTCAGTCATATTTTTTATTACAGAAAAAGCATAAAACAAAATCAGATAATTAACAATAGTTTGCGATTTATTGAAAGCAGCAGAACAACAAGAAGACCCCATTACTGCAATATGCAGAATCACACAAACAGCATGGATATCAAATTTATACTTCTGTGCTAGGAAGAGTGTCCCAGACAACCATCCTCTACTTACCACCTCTGTAATTTCAGAAGAGCATGAGAACAGCTAGAATCACATCTCCAGTGATATTTTGTATGATCACAATAAAGGTGGTAGCCCAAAACAGCTGGAATAAAGGGAATTTTATCAATATTGAAAGATTAAAATTAGACACAGTCTGACTTAGATTCTCTCAGGATATCTCTGAGACCCTTTCATTTCCGTTCCTCCTATTTCTTATGTAAGGACCAGCCTTACCATTAGGCAAGGTAAAGCAACTGGCTCAGGTGACAGATTGTGAAAGGCATCATTGACACCTGCATTCACCCTGCCAAGCCCTTCCTCCTTAGTTACTTGATTATTTTCCTCTCTTGGAAATAAATTTGTGAGCCAAATATTGCATTCTTTAAACTGGTCTACCCACCCTCCTTTGTGCTGAAGAAGGCTATCTAAGCTAGTGTTGGCATATCAGATTTCAGTTTAGTCTTTCTAGTGTGGCTTTTGTAAAAGGAATGGAGAAGTGTGGTTCTATTACCGCAGGGATGAAGATGTCTTGAAACAATTCAGTCTGCTGTTTTGGGGGGATAGTGCAACCTCCGCTTTTGTTCTTTGCAACTGTCTTCTCTCCTCAGACATTTATCTCAAATTTGGGAATGGCTTAAAGAAGACTTAAAACAAATACCTCTAACAGTACCCCTGGTGAGGTTCCTGTCTGGTACCTAATTCAGGAAGCAAAGCATCCTTTTTAATACTAGCCATATACTCTTGCCTAGCACAATTCCCAAGATCAGCCAGAGTGTTGCTGAACAAGGCTTGCTGGGTTGGTCTTTCCATGCCAAGTTTCAGTGTGTGTGCTCTGCTTTCCAGAGGCAGCATTAGATGTATTGTTGGAATACTTTCAGAAAATCACCCTGAAGAAGCATGAATTATGCTGATGTATCAGAAACTGTCATGTTTCATAGCACATTTTGACAGCAACTGCAGAAAACTTGCAAGTACACACCTTGGCACTGATTCATAACTTGGTGATGGGCAGAAGTTATTTATATAGGATCATTGCTACTGCACAGTTAAATGAATTTCTCCTTGAGCATCTTACCCCAAAATCCCTGCCACTCACAGACTAGGATCCTGGTCACCCATATATGTTTGAAAAAGGCAAACAGCGCTAACTACTGCTTGCAAGGGCTATGGATTGACTTACCAAATGACAAGTATTGGGCAATGTAGGATCATTCGATATGGACAGCTTAGGATGCCATGTGCTATGTGTCATGCTTTGAAAATAAGCCTGTACAGTCCAGCTGCCATTAATTCAGAATTCTGTGCTGTTAACTTTGTACTGTCTCACTCACACATGTGATAGACACTCAATGGGGAGGAAAATTCATTTGTGGACAAGTTTTTATTTATTACAAGTGCATTACAGGGTCCATATTTAAGAATTGATTTTATGAGGGATTTTTTAATTACAAATATCCTGCAGAAGTGGATGATGCGTCGTCAACTAGTTAACCTGCCAGTTAGATTCTCTTTTCCCAATAGCCCTAACAGAGTTAAAGAAAGCTGAAGGTGGAGAAATTAGTGATTCTGAAACAAGTTATGGGCAGAATATAGTGAAAAGATAGACCTTGCAGATTATATGCAGTAGGACTCTTATGTAGTGGTGTTCATTTGTATGGAATCACTAACTGTTTCTATTTGTACCATTCGTATGGCTCTGTTTTCGTTTCCATCTGCCATTTATGGAAACGGGCTCCTATAAAAATGAGCTTTTCCGTCCAAGGTCTGAAAAAAATAAATAAAGACTTTTCAGGCCTTGGGCAGCAAAGTGCCAGGGCTTGCCAGCCAGGGCTTACATCCAAGTGGACCCAGTGCCCAGCTGTAGGCCCTGCCTGCCAGGCCTACAGCTGAGCGCTCGACATTCGTAGGGCTGGCAGGCAGGACCTACAAATATCAAGCTCTTGATGGCTTGTAGGCCCGGCTCACAGGGCCTATAGTCGAATGCTCAACGCTCGACTATAGGCCCTGCAACCTGGGCCTACAAGCATTGAGCGCTCGATGCTTGTAGATCCTGCCTGCTGAGCATCGAGGGGGTTGTACTGTTCCATGCCATCTGAATAGATGGAACAGTACAAAACCACGAAAGAAACAGATGAAACAAGATTTGGACCCATTCTGGTGGCATGGAGTAAGCCATACAAGGGTCAAAAGAGAAAGAGCAGAGGAACATCTGGATAGGAAAATAAAATAAAAGCATTATATTTACTTTGTTTCAAAACAGAGGATCTCACTTCCTGGTTGATCACATTTCCTTGGAATCTCAGAAAGTACCTAGATTACCATAAACTCTTGACTGGATTGCAGAAATAGAATCTGGAGTAGGAAATCTTGATATGAGGTTTCTCTTTTGTTTAATCTGAGGAAAATAAATATAGAAGGAAGGAAAGATCAGTGTCGACTCATATGATGTAGTTCCATGCAGTATTGACAGAAGTGGGATTAGGTCTGTGTTCTGGAAGAATGGTTTTGGCTCCAGAAGGGAGAGAAACAGAACTTTAAAAAAAGTTTTTAAGCCTGTCTTATTAACATTTGTGCTATTTACTGTTTATAGTAATGACATATCATTTTTATTTGGCTTCAAAATTGTATTTATAATACAGTGTTCCCTCACTACTTCATGGTTCGCTTTTCGCGGACTTGCTGTTTTGTGGGGTTTTTTTAATAAACACTAAAATAATAGTATAAATCATAAAATAATATTATAAACCCCTTTTTCTACTTCCTTTCTAAGGAGAAGCCTAAGGAAGGGAGAGAAAAGGAGGCTGAAGCAGCTTTGTTTTCGCCTCGTAAGGCAGCGGCAGGAGCGTGCATGCGCATGCTTGAGAGGGAGGGGGGGACAGATACATTACTTGCAAACAACAAATATAGCGTCCCTACTTTGCGGATTTTCACTTTTCTTAGGTGATCCTGGAATGTAACCCCCGCGATAAGTGAGGGAACACTGTATACATTAAAATGCAAAAAGGCACCCAAATATCCCATATCACACACAATCAGTATTTTAGGAGTAATGGATAAATGTTACTTGTTACAATAGCAGTATTACCAACTATTGTATGTGAGTATATCTTTGTTACCACACTATTTGCCAAAAGATAAATAACATATTTGTTACCAGTGTAACACAACTGTTTTGTTACACTGGTAACACTGTTACTGATCCTTGATATTGTAACAAATATATACACAGGCTCATTAATTGGTAACCCTGCTGTGTTACACTGTGTATATTGTTACAACATTATTACTTGCTAAAAGATACATGTTGTAATTAGTGTTATTACTAGCTCTAAAAATGTTGCCTTTATTTGGACTGCAACTTAAAAAAAAACCCATACAGTGTAGAAGATTACTGGGAGTTATATTCCTTACCCTCTTGGCTGCCCAATTTTCCAGTCTCTAGTTGGTATCTGCACTGACATCCTTTTTCAGCCTTGAATAAGATTGTGTTTCACATTGTACATAGATCAACTTAGATCTCATGTGCTATGATGTGTAGAAATGTAGACAATTTAAAGAGAAATGCTTTTTAGTGTCCCTGGAATTCTGAAGCATGCCAAAGCATCTGCTTAGACTTTTTAACTTCATTTTCTACTTCTGGCAGAGTAGAGGAACCGGTGCTGTCCAGGAAAAAGTGGTCTATTAGGCTAAATCAGAATTAATAATAATAATAATAATAATAATAATAATAATACAAAATAACACACTTTATTTGTATTCCGCTCTGTCTCCCTAAAGGGACTCAGAGTGGATTACAACATACAGATAGGCAAACATTCAGTGCCTTGATACAGTGGAATAACAATGATATACAAATACACAGAACAAGGCAAAAGCTTCCCCTTTCATCTCTGGCTTTCTGGAGGCGGTGCTCAACTCTGGCTATGGGGAGATGCTCTTGTTTCGGTTGTGTTGCCGGTGTGACTGCATGGGTGCCTTTTTATTACCTTCCTGCCAAAGTGGTACCTATTGATCTACTCATATTTGCATGTTTTTGAACTGCTAAGTTGGCAGGAGCTAGGGCTGACAGCAGGAGCTCACCCCACTCCCTGGATTTGAACCGCTGACCTTTTGGTCAGCAAGTTTAGTAGCTCAGTGGTTTAACCCGCTGTGCCACGGGGGAATCTAAATTTCCAGTACTACCAGAATAATAATCTGCCATAATCCTTCATTTACTTACATAATAAAGTTTCTGTGGTAAGAAACCCCCTTCCCCTGCCACACAAAATGAAATAAATTGTGAGAATTTGATACCTTCCTGCTGAAGTATTACCTATTGATCTACTCACATTTGCATATTTTCAAACTGCTAGATTGGCAGGAGCTAGAGCTGACACTGGGAGCTCACCTGCATCTTCAAACTGCCAACCATTAGGTCAGCAGATTCAACAGTTCAACTGTTTTAATCTGCTGCAACACTACGGCCCCTTCTGAAAGGGAAAACATTTCCCTTTATAAATGATAGAAGATCAAAATGAATTTGCTTTCATGTCCTGATGGCAGACCTACTTTAGGTAGCTACCTAACCACCATGTCAACAGGATACTTAATTGGCCCTGGGCTCAACTTCTGATCATATTATGTTGTATCCCTGAGACAACACAGATGCAACTGCTGATGGACTATACTGTAGCTCTGAGAAATGACATGCAAAGCCAGAAGCTGGCACAGGGGATGTCTCCATCTAGTGTGTCCTCCTCATGCCATTCTCTTTTGACCCACTGACCTAATGATAGTGAGACAGAAATTATTGATGTGCATAATTTCCTCATCCTCCCCTCCCCCTTCTCTTGCTCTTCAGTCTTCTTCGTTCGCAAAAACCACTATCGTTTTTCAGCTTCCGCAGATGGGATGAAGGTTGACTCATTTCCTTCGCTGTTTACAATATTAACATGGCCTGCTGTGAGACTAGTCTCCTCCTGTCTTCCTGGCTGGCGAGCCTGCTGAACATAGTAGCTAAACGTCGATGTTTAAAAGGGCCCAGGTTTGGAATAATCTCTCTATAGCCTTTTCTTTTTCAATTTCCCTTCTTGTTAGAATGTCTTTATATTGCCTGGGAGAGTCAATTAAAGCATAGCTTCCTATACTTTTCCCATTTGTAACCCCCTTTCCACCCAATAAATGTTGACATGACTCTAGATATATAGGTATATAAAATAGGTATACAATCAAACATTTATTGATAATAAACCAGAATTTTCCAGGTTTGATTTTTCTTTTTGTGGAATCCAGTTGAAGCGTTTTCTGCAGAATCCACTATAAACACTGCCTGTTGTTGCTAACAGATTTGTGTAAATGTATGGCGTTCAGAAACCTTTCACTGTTGTCAATTTTTTTGTGACCCCAACATTAAGCCAACATGGCCCCATTTAGAGTTGAGACCCACAGTTTAAGAAGCAGTAAACTAAAGCAATTCACCTTCAGTGCTAAGCCTCCATTTATTTAAAGAACAGATTGGTGAAAATTGTACGTAACAGAACACTTATCCTGTTTGAGATGTTCTCCTTAGATATGGACTTCGCTGGAAGTAGATTAGCAATTGCTTATGACACCTTTTGCGTCTTGTTTAGCCTTGTAAGGAGATTTACTTGTTGTTGCCATTTTGCACTACAATATGAAACCTAGAGATACAGTGGTTTGAGCTATTAATAATTATTAATTGGCTACTGGACTTGAAACAGGATATTGTATAGCTAGGAGTGGGTGGAAAAAGACACAGAAACCATCAATGGAGTGCAGCAGTTCCCCTGTGAGCAAAAGTTCAATGATTTGGATTATTTAGTTTTTATTGTTGTTTTAAAGGTAAGGAAAGACAAAGCAGATGTGTGTAGTCGACCTTCCAAATCTACAGATTCAGCCATCCATGGCAGGAAAACATCTCCTCCCCCACTCCCCATTACAAATGGGATACCATTTTATGATGCCATTGTATATAATGGCACTTAAGCATCCATGGATTTGGGTGTCTGCAGTTTCCAAATGCTCACTGTAAAGCATATACATATTACTGAGAAAGTAAATTATTCAAAGCTAGGGTTATATATTAGAGCTGAATGGTGGAAGTTTCAAGACAGACAGAAATACAGTGGACTCTCATTTAACCTGCGCCCATGTGGATTGGTAGAGAGTTCCCCTGATATTAAGTCCAGTCTTGTCTCACTCTGGGGGTTGGTGCTCATCTCCATTTCTAAGCCAAAGAGCCGGCGTTGTCCATAGACACCTCCTAGGTCGTGTGGCCAGCATGACAACATGGAGCGCCATCACATTCCCGCAGAAGTGGTACCTATTGATATACTCACATTTGCATGTTTTCAAAGTACTAGATTGGCAAAAGCTGGGACTAATAGTGGGATCTCACTCCACTCCTCAGATTCAAACTGCCAACCTTTCAGTTAGCAAGTTCAGCAGCTCAGCAGTTTAACCCGCTTTGCCGCCGGGGGCTCCACCTCATACTATACCATAAGCTCTGTATTGACTTGATATTAATATTAATATTGGAATATTGGAATACAGTAATTAAAAACTAATGAAGACAAAGACTAACTTAATGTAACAGTTTTTGTGAATTATATAAACTGATTTTATTATATTATAAACATTTATTTATTTAAAGTATGATATCTTTGAATTTTTTTGCTGGTTGCTTGAGAGTTCTAATTGCTTGAGTTCCGGTTAACTGAGAGTATAATGTAGTAACTTCTTTTCACATTGTACAAAGTTAAACTTTGATATGCATTACCATCAAATGAGGACTATTAATCAGGATGGCTTTTGAAGGTATTGGATAATTTTATCAATGGTTGCTAGTCAGTATTATCTCCAGTATTAGAAGTAAGGGACCTCTCTATATGCTGTTTGCTCAGAAGTCTGATAAGGAGGAATCACTTGTTCTTATATCATGCTGGTGAACTTCCAACAGGAAACTTTTGCCATTCTGTGTAAACAGAATGCTGGACTAGAGAGGCTTTTGATCTGAACCAGCACAGCATTATGCATTTAAGGCTATGATTTACCTCTCTGTGTCTCTGAACATCAGTTGCTAAGTAATACTGTATAGTCTCACTTATACAACATAAATGGACAAGCAGAACGTTGGATAAGTGAAAATGTTGGATAATAAGGAGGGATTATAGGAAATAATAATAATAATAATAATAATAATAATAATAATAGTTTATTTTTATATCCCGCTCCCATCTCCCCCAGGGGGACACAGGGCGGCTCACATGGGGAAGGAACAAGCCCAATGTCACATACAATAAACAGTCATACATTAAAACCAATATAAACAATAAAACCATATAACAGCATAAAACAGGATAAAACAGCATATCAGAACAATGAGTCTGAGCATAGTGCAATATATATAGAGGCAAAAATTATAAGGCTCAACGTAAGGCTCAGGATAAAATATAGGGCGATCAGGAAGACAGTAATCTCATTTAAAAATAAAATCAACAAGAGAGGAACATTGATAAGGTGTTTAATAAGCCTATTAAACCTCAAATTACTATATGGTTTTACAAATCAAGCACCAAAACATCATGTTTTACAACAAATTGACAGAAAAAGCAGTTTAACACAGGTAACTTTACATATTACTGTATTTACAAATTTAGCACTAAAACATTGCAATGTATGGAAAACATTGACTACAAAAACATTGACTACTAAAAGGCAGAGTGCATTGGATAATACAGAATGTTGGATAAGTGAAGGTTGGATAAGCGAGACTCTACTGTATGTATAAATGCATGTGTGTCTGAAAGCGCATTCACAATGTTGCATTAATGTCATTCTTTTGGGATTCTTATAGGCACCTGGTTCACTCTGAGGTCTTTCATTCACAAGACCCTGAGATTGTTTGTTTATTTCCTTTGTGATACAAAAATCTTTATGAGGGCTTAAAAATAAAGTTATTGTTAGGATTAATGTACTCAGCCAGTCATGAAAGCAAAAAAACCCTTTTATTGTTTATTTATTTAATTTTCTTCTGTGAGTATCAATATTAAAAGCTGTTTGGCACAGGGTTTTAACTGCTTTTCTTTGTTTTTCTTTGAAGATTCCCTCCAGTGGTGTGGAAACAGAAACCAAAAATAGATATTTATTCCTGTCAGTGTATTGGCTACTGTAGTCAGTTAACCACACGAGTTTCCGCAGGAAAATACTTCTGTACAGCTTTTACATCCCCTATGGTGAACATTATAAGGCTACTGTTTCTCTCGCCTTTCCTTTGAATGTGAAAGCATCGCCAATGCCTATCAATCTGTCTCTTTGCAAGAAAATACATTTGAGAAGTACAGCCTACCAAAAATGGTATTTAGATCCAGAAATTCCTTCCCAGTTTCTCATGGCTGCTTCCTGAAAATGCTTCACTTAAGCTTGGGAGACCCTGCTGAACATGATGAAATGGGATGCTTGGAATAAGGATCTCACAAAATTGGGTTGGGTTTTTTTTTTCGTGTCAGGAATGATTTGAGAAACTGCAAGTCACTTCTGGTGTGAGAGTATTGGCCGTCTGCAAGGATGTTGCCCAGGAGACACCCGGATGTTTTGATGTTTTACCATCCTTTTTGGAAGGCTTTTGTCACATCCCCGCATGGGGAGCTGAAACTGACAGAGGGAGCTCACCCACTCTCCCTAGATTCAAACCGCTGACCTATCGGTCAGCAGTCCTGCCGGCACAAGGGTTTAACCTACCCTTTTGCATTTAGAAGGCATATACTGGATCTATCCTTTTTATTAACAGAATGATGAAACAGAGGAAGGGAAAACATAGCTGGAAAACTATTGGCCATATTTGGTGGGGATTCTGGAAATTGTGGTTAAAAAATAATAGTTTTTCTAAGCTGCAAAACTGACAAAGGCCTGCTCCACTCCCAGGCCATTTGTGAAGTACTCAAGGCAAAACAGCACTATCAAGAATGAAAGTCATAGCAGGAAAATCGGGTCCAACAAGAAAGTACTGTTGAACTCCTAGGCTGACCCTATTAAGAAGGCAATACCTTAATAAGCAGTTACTCAGGGTTTGACCTGTGAACAGACTATCTAGTGGTGAATACACTTTTTAAATGTTAACCAATGCTATGAATTTAACTGTTGTCTAGTTTTTAATAAGTCTTTATTTCTTTAAGACATTCCCTGTCCTGTCTTCCTATTGTAACATTATGTAGAATAGCTAATATAAAATATGAAACTAAAGTAACTTCCATAAAATTAGCTAATACAGAGTTTTTTCCATCAGTTGGAATGGCTGTTTGTAATTGAGCTCAACTGAAGCAAAAACAGCTGACCCAAATAGATGTGACACAAAATGTGTCAGACGCATAATGTCTAGTGGTAATCCCTTTGGAAGGATTATTGGCTGGTTATTAGAAGAAAATGAATTATACTTCTTTCTCTAAAATGACATAATTTGTTTCCTTCAAGAGAAAAAAAGGTTATGTATACAAAATAAGTGCTTTATGCTTTCAAAGCAAGCAGAAAGACTTCAGATTACTTACAGAGATAAGAATCATGGAAAGCAAATTTGTTCTTTTCTTGTCTTAGTATCTTGCTCCAATGGTTTTGTATATGCACATATGTTGTCTTTATGGCTACTTTTTGTATGATGTGTTTCTTACGTGGCATTAGGACTGATATAGAGGGACACCAGGATAGGTGGCATGGTACTACATATCTAAAGGATCCTGGGAATTACAGATAATAATAATAATAATAATAATAATAATAATAATAATAATAATAATAATCCTGCAAAAGTATAGGAAAATGAGCACGCAAAGATACTGTGGATCTTCCGAATCCAGACTGACAAAGTTCTGGAATACAACACATCAGACATCACAGTTGTGGAAAAGAAAAAGGTTTGGATCATTGATGTTGCCATCCCAGGTGACAGTCGCATTGACGAAAAACAACAGGAAAAACTCAGCCGCTATCAGGACCTCAAGATTGAACTTCAAAGACTCTGGCAGAAACCAGTGCAGGTGGTCCCGGTGGTGATGGGCACACAAAATTACGATCTGTCAACTGCAAAAGGCCACCCTACTGGGATCTGCACGCATCATCCAAAAATACATCACACAGTCCTAGACACTTGGGAAGTGTTCGACTTGTGATTTTGTGAAACAAAATCCAGCATATCTATCCTGTTTGCTGTGTCATACAATAAAATAATAATAATAATAATAAATTTTATTTATACCCTGCCCCATCTCCCTGGAGGGACTCAGGCAGCTTACAACCAAACAACTGGATACAATAAATGATATACACAGAAAGTGATCATGTAAAAGCAAAATAGCACAACAATATAAACACAAATAAACAAACAATTTTAAAGCACTATAAAACTCTATAAAAGCAATATATGACACCATTTAAAACCAACCAATCCTATAATTAGGATATCCAGATTATAATTATAGCTATAATAACCATTAAAATCCTGTCCAGTAGGGTGATGGTTACATTTAGCCATTGTTAAAAGCCTGCTTTAACAGCCAGGTTTTCAGCTCTTTTTTAAATGTTATAAGGGTGGGTGCTTGTCTAATTTCCTTGAGGAGGGCATTCCAGAGTCGGGGGCAACTATCGAGAAGACCCTCTCCCTCATTCCTACCAACCTTGCTTGTGAGGGAGAGGGGGATCGAGAGGAGGGCCTCCCTGGTTGATCTTAGGGCCTGAGCAGGTTCATAAGGAGAGATGCGGTTGTGTAAATAGACAATAGACCCGAACCATACAGGGCTTTGTAGGTAATGGCCTGCACTTTGAATTGGACCCAGAAGCAGACCGGCAACCAATGAAGCTTCTTTAAAAGGGGAGTAGTATGTTCCCTACAATCCACCCTGGTCAGCAGTCTGGCTGCAGATCTTTGCACTCATTTAAGCTTCCGAACCATCTTCATAGGCAGCCCCATGTAAAGTGCATTCCAGCAATCCATTCGAGATGTAACTAAGGCGTGAACCAATGTGACCAAGTCTTGCTTTCCGAGGTACGATCGCAGCTGACTCACAAGTTTTAACTGTGCTAAGGCCCTCCTAGCCACCACCAACACCTGTGCTTCAAGTGTCACTGCTGAGTCCAGGAGGACCCCCAAACTGTGGACCTGTGTCCTCAGGGGAAGTGTAACCCCATTGAGCACAGGTTGCCACCCTATACCCCGATTGGCCTCATGACTGACCAGGAGGGCCTGTCTTTTCTGGATTAAGCTTCAGTTTGTTAGCCCTCACCCAGCCTGTCACAGCTGCCAGGCACTGGTTCAGGACTCAGAGAGCTTCCTTGGATTGAGGTGAAAATGAATAATAGAGTTGTGTGTCATCTGCTTACAGATGACACCGAATTCCAAAATTCTGGATGACCTCACCCAGCGATTTCATGTAGATATTGAAAAGCATGGGGGATAGAATAGAGCCTTGCAGGACACCACAGGCCAATGGCTAGGGGTTCGAGCAGGTATCCCCCAGCACCACCATCTGGGTACAATCCTCCAGGAAGGAGCAGAGCCACTGTAACGCAGTGCCCCCAAGGCCCATCCCAGAGAGCCAATCCAGAAGGATACCATAGTCGATAGTATCGAAAGCCACTGAAAGATCCAAGAGAACCAACAGGGACACACTCCTGCTTCTCTAGCTCTCTGCGGAGAGCACCCTCCAAAGTGACCAAAGTTGTCTCCGTTCCATAGCCAGGCTTAAAACCAGACTGCAATGGGTCAAGATAATTGGTTTCATCCAAGAATTCCTGGGAGTTGAGTGGCCACCACCTGCTCCAGAACCTTTCCAAAAAGGAGCGATTGGAAATAGCCCAATAATTATTAAGGTTCAAAGGGTTCAGGGAAGGTTTCTTTAGAATTGGTTTTACTACTGTCTTTTTCAGGCAAGATGGTATTGCACCCTGATCCAATGAAGCATTAACAATACAGTAGAGCCTAGTTTATCCAACCTTCACTTATCCAACGTTCTGTATTATCCAGCACCCGAGTAACTCTACCTGGCCCCAAATATTTCCCATTCACCTCCCCGGACATCAACATAAACTCGATATGGGTGATAATATCTTAGAAATACTTACATTGAGGGGAGGAATATTAAACTGCTATTATAGGGAGGTACAGTAGAGTCTCACTAATCCAAGCCTCGCTTATCCAAGTTTCTGGGTTATCCAAACTATTTTTGTAGTCAATTGACAGTTCATCCAGCCAGGTCTCGGTGATGCAAGCCAGGTCCGCATGTTCATCCAAGATCAAATCTTACAGACCTGGCATTCAGCAGCAGGACTTTTAGCCCAGGGCCCTTGTCATATTGGCTATCAGGCCTGTTTGTAGTCAGGGGGAGGTGTTCTAGAGGCACAAGGACTCTATTCCGCCTCCCTCTATGTTGGTATTTTCAACTGCATTTCCACCTCTCCTGAAGAACTTCTATCCAGGCACCCTGATCTTGGAAGTCCCCTCCTACAGGGGCACCATGCATTTCATTATGTAAAGGAAGAATAGCCATTTATACAGCAGTTGGCTAACTAAATGAGATTGTGATTTAGTAACATACCCAGTATATCAACATAGCTATCAGAGATTGTCTGATTGCACATCCGTCTTAGAAACCCTCACTCTTAATCTTCATATCTCTAGTATAAAAACAATATGTCAACACCCGAGTAACTCTCCCTGGCCCCAAAGATTTCCCATTCACCTTCCCGGACATCAACATAAACCCGATATGGGTGATAATACCTTAGAAATAGTTGCATTGAGGGGAGGGATATTAAACTGCTATTACAGGGAGGTACAGTAGAGTCTCACTAATCCAAGCCTCGCTTATCCAAGTTTCTGGGTTATCCAAACTATTTTTGTAGTCAGTGTTTTCAATATATTGTGATATTTTGGTGCTAAATTCGTAAATACAGTAATTACAACATAACATTACTTCGTATTGAACTACCTTTTCTGTCAAATTTGTTGTAAAACATGATGTTTTGGTGTTAAATTTTTAAAATCATAACCTAATTTGATGTTTAATAGGCGTTTCCTTAATCTCTCCTTATTATCCAAGATATTCGCTTATCCAAGCTTCTGCCAGCCCGTTTAGCTTGGATAAGTGAGACTCTACTGTATTGGAATTTATTTATTTGTTTACTGCATTTATATCCCTCCCTTCTCACCCCGAAGGGGACTCAGGGTAGCTCACGTTGGTGTTTATAAGTGCCCTTCTAAGCAACAGATCATAAGTGCAAGTGCAGTAGAGTGTGAAAGCATAGAGATGTGATGTACAGTTCTAAAGAAAATAACTTTTTTAAAGTCTGGGGTTAGCAAATGTACTCATAGGAATGGCCAAATGCAAACAGTTTTAATTGCCTTTGAAAGTGATTTACTGCAAACGTAACCTGTACTACATAAATCTTTTAAGATATTCTTCTACATCTACACATGCAATATTTTTTTCCATGTTGTTTCTCATTAAGTACACAGTGTTTCTTAATAGTAACGAGCTGGCAGTGTGTAAGGGTGGAAATAGAAAAACAACTCCAGAGCAGCTCATTTACCTTGATTGGATTATTGCAGATTATGTTTAGTAGCAGCCGAGGCACATGCTTTTACTGGAAGCTGATGCATGGGGCTGGGAGATCTGTATTTTGCAGTGATGATCGATGAATGACATACATTGTCAAAGTTTGGAAAAAATAGTTGCTTAGAGTGTCATTTCTAGAATCCCCTAGGTAGTATTTGGCTGGCTGGCTGGCTGGCTAGACGATCTTTGGAGCATTTTTCCACCTCTCACCATCACTATTCCTAGCTCTGATAGATGACTGTGTGATACTCAGACAGATTTCTTCCAAAGATGAAGGTGCCATTTAGCAATCGATGTTCAGAGCCAATGATACATTTACCTACCTCTAATTTCTCTGACAGTCCTAATTCATATGTTTCAATCCTAGTGGTGAATACCATGTTTAGGATCATGCTTTGGTTTTTAGTGAGGTTTACAAATCCTGCAAATGGACTCTGTGTTCCTGTTCCTTTGTGGACCTGGTCTACTCAAATGTATCATAATCACTTATTAAAAGATAAAATCTAATCTCTTCATTTAGTTACAGGCGAACACAACTGTTTTATAGTATTCTCATGATGACGATGATTATGACGATAATGATTGGTCACTTGAAGCCTCTGGACAGATGTCCAGCTAATAACCAATCACCAACTGTGTGGATTCAGCACTAATGCTGTTTGTAGTAAAAACATGTTTATAGTAGCCAGCCATGCTGTCCTATGCTGAAGCAGTGAGCTCTGTGCCCTCTTGTGGCAAGATAGAAAATGACTTCAGATTGAAAGCACCTGAACCTCCTGTTTTCTTTCCTTTCTCCTTACAAATCTCACTTAAAACCAAACTATACTGTCTGTTGTAAAGAACCTTGTGTGTGAACAAGGCAAAAGAAAGCAAGAACAATTAGAGTTTTCCCAATTGAGTAGTAACCCGGATGTCCTTTTTGATTGTGGAAATGCTTTTACATTTCCCACCTTCTAGAGATGCTTGAACCCTGGTCTTGAGAGTCGTAGTCCAAAACTCAAACCACTGTACCAAGCTGGCTCTTAATATAATTTATATAATGCAATATAATTATTATAGGCTCTTTAGCTTTTTAGTTTATATGTCTAATTCTAATTCATATCTAATATAATTTCCTCTACCCTTTCCTTTCTTTTTTGTGTTGGTAAAAAAAATTAGTCCTCTGTTGTTTTTCAGCCCTGCATTTACAATTTTGAAGTTTTGTTCTGTTATTGAGGTGATGGCTGAATTCTTCTCATTTCTGAACCAATAGTAAGGAGTCTCTGTTTTGGAAAATGGCATTCATAACCTTTTGGGGGGGAAAACACCTTTTAGAGATTATAACTTTTTAGAAAAGCATGATCTTTCAGAGAAGAGCCAAAAACTCTTAACTCTTTAGAGTAGAATTTGTAGTATACAACCAGATATCATTATGCAAGGCAGTAGTTTCAGTTGTTAGACTAAATGACCTGTTATTTCTGATCTGTTAGGAAAACAGAGATTTGCCAGTGCATAACAACAGCAGTCTTTCATAAGTGTTTTTCAGTGCCCAAAAATATATATACTCTCCCATAAAACAACTTGTTTAATATCATGTACTCAAGAGACAAAAATGAAGTAGACTTTGATAAAAAATAATATATTTGGTTTACTCACAACCTTCATGTGTTCAGCATACACAGGTACAAAACTTATCAGCCCAGTTTTAGATATGTTTGAGATAATTCACTGTGCCATCCGGCCAGGACATCTCTGTTATAACAAAACAGCTATGAACAGGTCACATCTTCAAAAGGAGAGAGAAAGATCATGTGGATTGTAGTCTGTTTGTAGTAGTCTGTAGTGAGCATCATTTGGTCTGCAACCCCTCCTACAACTTCTCAGGAACCACAGAGTAAAGAAAGCTGCATACTAGAACATACACACAAAACAGTAAGCAACAGAATCATAGATAAACAGATTAATAGAGAAGGCTTGAAGAAGGTTGTCTTTTCCAACACTCTAATCATTGGTGCAAACTCTAGCTCTGGGGTTTTGTTTTGTTTTTGTTTTTGTTTTGGTCTTCTCTGCTATGTCCAGGCACATTATTGCTCTCACACATCATGAAAATCATAGAGTGGAAAGAAGTTTGATAGGCCATTGAGTTCAGCTTACCTGCTTAGAACCAGAACTCCAACTTCCTTTCATTTTTCTTCTCTCCCTTCCCCCCAATACTTCTTATTTAGTGCAATGGAACACATTCCATTGTTTCATTGGAAATAATTCCAGAATCTCTTATAATACACAAAGCACAAATCTGTATAGGTGTTACAGAACAAATAATGAATGAAATGGAAGGCTTGGGTGAATGAATTCTGCAATGAGATGAGAGGGAATCATGCTTTCAAATGCACCTGCTGTGTAAATTCTCTGTATGTGGTAAATTATCATAACTGAGAGAAAGCTAGGTACAACATTCCTCTCTGGCATGATATGAAGCAACGAGTAATCTGAACGGTATACTAATGTGGTTAGCAATATACATTTACTTCTCATATTTGCTGCTGGATGAATAATAGGAAGCATGTTTGAACAATGTTTATTGATCCATTGGATATGACACTGAAACAGGTGCTTTCAGTGTTTTCCTTCCTAAGTACACTTCGATATTAGTCTTGTGTTTCCAGTGCTGTGAGTCAGTTTGAGCTTGGGGGACTGGGCCTGAGTGAAAAACTATAGAAGTATCTGTCCGAATTAATGGCTTCGGGGCTACTTGAAATACAGCAATTTTGTGCAGGGGTGGAGATTATGTGGCCTTCCAGATGTTGGATTGTAACTCCCGTTAGTCTTAGCCCAAATAGTCAAGTATGAGAGATTGTATGAATTACAGTCCAACAACATCTGGAGCTTCACATGCCCCCGTCTTTAATTTAGAGCCTGTTAATTTTCCCCTCCAATTTCATCCTCTTTTTCACTTGTCTTCCAAGTCTCTTTAGTTGCCAAGCCAATACTAAGCTAATGTATTCAGTGAACCTCCAGTTCTTTCTACTGTAACAAGCAAGTGTGTTTGGCTGAGCTACATTAAGCTGGTACTTTGCCATCATAATTTAAAATCAGTGCCATTACACTTAACACAACACATAGTGTTAGGGTTTTTTTTTCTTTTTGGCCTCCTGGTTGTTAGAAGCGCTTAATGTAGCCACCAAGCTGAGCTGTGTAGCTTTGCTAGCAGTAAAATTGTTTCCACAATGCCTATTTCAAAATGAACTAACACAGAGTCCCTGATGAAGCCTTTGAAATTCTTTGAAACAGTTTGAAAATTGCAGACTTTAAAGCACAATAAATAATTTCTTCTGCCTGATTCAGGTTTATAGCTGTGAGAGGTGGTAGTAAAGGTATTTCTCCCAATACGATTTCTCTCTCCATTCCAATTCCACTTTCCTCTAATCTCCACATTTCTAGCAATGCAGAATGAGACACTGATAATCATAAATACTAAGAACTCTTAGAATTCCTGCATTCACTTCTCCTGTCTAACTGAAGTTTTAAATTATTGTAATGCTAGAAACTTGGGGTCAAAGAATCAAAGTTGGAAAAGACTGCAAAGTCCATCCAGTCCAACCCCTGCCATGCAGGAAAATATAATCAAAGCACCCCTGATGGATGGCCATCCTGCCTCTGGTTAAAAACCTTCAGAGAAGGAAACTCCACCAAACTCCAAGGCATCAGATTCCGCTGCCGAACACCTCTTATTCTCATGAAGTTCTTCCTAAAGTTTGGGTGGAATTCCTTTTCCTGCAATTTGAATCTATTGCCCTGTCTCCAGAGCAGCAGAAAACAAGCTTGCCCCCTCCTCAATGTGACATTCTTTCAAATTTTTAAACATTGCTATCATATCTTATCTCTGCCTTCTCTTCTCCAAGCAAAGCCTATTTATCTCCTTCAGCGATTCCTCATAGGGCTTGGTTTCCAGACCTTTGATCATTTTGGTCCTCTTTCTCTGGACATAGAATCATAGAATCATAGAATCATAGAATAGTAGAGTTGGAAGAGACCACATGGGCCATCCAGTCCAACCCCCTGCTAAGAAGCAGGAAATCGCATTCAAAGCACCCCCGACAGATGGCCATCCAGCCTCTGCTTAAAAGCCTCCAAAGAAGGAGCCTCCACCACGGCCCCGGGGAGAGAGTTCCACTGTCGAACAGCTCTCACAGTGAGGAAGTTCTTCCTGATGTTCAGGTGGAATCTCCTTTCCTGTAGTTTGAAGCCATTGTTCCGTGTCCTAGTCTGAAGGGCAGCAGAAAACAATCTTGCTCCCTCCTCCCTATGACTTCCCTTCACGTATTTGTACATGGCTATCATGTCTCCTCTTAGCCTTCTCTTCTGCAGGCTAAACATGCCCAGCTCTTTAAGCCGCTCCTCATAGGGCTTGTTCTCCAGACCCTTAATCATTTTAGTTGCCCTCCTCTGGACGCTTTCCAGCTTGTCAACATCTCCCTTCAACTGTGGTGCCCAAAATTGGACACAGTATTCCAGGTGTGGTATGACCAAGGCAGAATAGAGGGGGAACATAACTTCCCTGGATCTAGACGCTATACCCCTATTGATGCAGGCCAGAATCCCATTGGCTTTTTTAGCAGCCGCATCACATTGTTGGCTCATGTTTAACTTGTTGTCCACAAGGACTCCAAGGTCTTTTTCGCACACACTGCTGTCAAGCCAGGCGTCCCCCATTCTGTATCTTTGACATGTTCTAACTTGTCAATATCCTTCTTCAGTGGTGGTGCCCAGAACTGGATACAGTATTCCAGATGAGGTCTGACCAGAGTAGAGTGAGACTATGACTTCTGAAGGAAGTCCGAATAAAGATTTCATTGAATGAAAGATTTCATTTTCATTCAGCAGCAATACTACCAACCTCATGGCTACACAACTGCTTAGCTTAACTCCTAGAGCACTCTGCAAGACCAAGAAAGATTACTGAAGGGCACCAGCTTGTGGGCAGCTGCATCCAAATGTTTTTGGTTTACCACTATGAGAGTTAGAATTCTGCTTTTATGGCCATTAGCTGGATATTCTGTTTAATGCTGAATTAATTGGTTTAGGCCTGTCTAGATTCCCTGCAGGCATGAAAATAAGATAAAGGCACACAAGGAAATTGCACATAGAATGTATAGAAATGCCACCAATCATATTTGGCATGTTGGAATAACAGGGTCTTTCCCATTTGTTGGTCTCCAGAAGTCAAAATTGACTTCATGGCACATATCAACAAAACGAACACTGGGAGTTTAAAAAATTGTAGCTATTACTATTGTTGTTAATTTTTTGGTGTCTTGTGGCTTCAAGTCTGCCCTACGCTAAACCTCTCACAGTGTTTTCTTGCCAAGATTTGTTCAAAGGCGGTTTCCCATTGCCTTTGTCTGAGGCTGAGAGATAGCGACTTCCAGATGCCTGTAATAAGGGGGTTCAGCTGGTACATTGGTCCAGGACCTGGAGAGCTAAGGAGGGTTTTGTGAGTTTTGGATGGTCACCTCCCTCAAAAAACATAAAAAGTACTTCCCATAAGGTCTGCAAAAATGATGTCAGTGTGTCATGTTTAAGGAAACTGCTCTCCCAGCTTGTACAGCTATCTTCAACAACTAGCACTGTTCTAGTATTGCAAGGACATTTAAAAATATAGGATAGAATATGTGAACATCCTTTCTTGTTATGTTTATGTGGCCAGTCACTTTCACAGAGAGAGCAAAAGGAAACTTTGAGATGAACCCTCTGACCTAAAGAGTATGAAAGCAGTCTTGTTCCGCCTTGCGAAATTTCTGTCTGAGCACTGGTGTCTTGCCCAAGGTCAGAGCGGATGTTCATAGCTCAACACCAAACCACTATACCGTGCTGGCATATAATATTCATATTTCAGTTTTTACATGCCCTTACAATTTAAGAAAATATCAAAGTCTTTTCTCACATTCTTTGTCCAGAATTCAGATGCAATGTTTAAAACTTTCATTTGGATTTTATAGGATTTGATAGTGAAAATAAATGACCGATTAGCAGAAAAGTTAAGGTTCTAGTGATTTTAGCTTGAGCAATATTTTCCCAGTATTGTAGTTCTAATCTTTCTATCAGTACTGAAACATGTTTATTTTTTTCACAACTTCTGAATTCGGAGAAAAATGAAAATGGTACCTAGATCCCCCCCCCCCAGCCTGTACTTATGCTTTGATTTTGTTATTATCTACTGCTAGAGAAGAATATTAGATCAAACTGTCACAGAAACAGGGGAGATATATTTATGAGCTTAGATTGTATCACAGTACAGGAAAGTTAATTCATTGTTTGCAGTCTGGTGGAATGATAACTAAGGAGGCTGTTCAGGTCCTGAACCGGTGCTTGGCAGCTGTGTTGTACTGAATAAGGGCGAACAAATTGAACCTGAATTCAGACAAGACAGTGGTTCTCCTGTTGAGGGTGAACAGGGTATAGGGTTACAGCCTGTGTTGAGTGGGGTTACATGCCCCCTGAAGACACAGGATCGCAACTTGGGAGTCCTCTTGAACTCATAGCTGAGCCTGGAACCCCAGGTTTTGGCGGTGGCCAGGGGAGTTTTTACACAATTAAAACTTGTGCACCTGTTATGCCTGTACCTTGGGAAGTCAGACTTGGCCACGGTGGTCCATGCTTTTGTTACATCCCGTATAGATTACTGCAATGCACTCTACATGGGGTTGCCTTTGAAGACTGTTCGGAAGCTCCAAATGGCCCAGCAGGTGGCAGCCAGATTGCTCACCTGTATAAAGTGGGTGGGTAGTCTGATACTGGTTCTTTGCTGGTCTTCATATCAGTGGGAATGAAGCTGAATGGCCCAGTGCTTGCTTGTGGGTGAAAATGGCTTATGTATCTCATAAAGGATGTGCCAGGATGTGAAGCTTGGATGGTCGTTTAATACTAATGAAGGCAATCAATTACAACATTCACACTGGCCTCCAACAGACAAGAGTTCTTTCCCCACCCAGGTCCTTCCACAGATATATAAACCTTCCTTGCTTAGTTTCTCCATATACCTCACAACCTCTGAGGATGCCTGCCATAGATGTGGACGAAACGTCAGGAGAGAATACTTGGCCATACAGCCCAGAAAACACACAACAACCCTATCTCATAAAGGTTTGAGAATTGTGCTAAGGCTGGGTGGGAAACTCTGTCCAGTGAGGACCATGACAATCACTTACTGATCACAGAGGTAGCAGATAATGTTTCAGCTTTCGACTGTGTATCATGTGGGACCTCTCTCTTTAAGAGCTGGACATTAGAAAGGGAAGTCCTGTTACCACCTAAGCAGCATAAACATGTCAGATAATATGACTGTGTACTAAGAGATGATCTACTGTACCTTGAGGGAAAGAAATTACCTATAATGAGCATATATCAATTTTGCTCCGTGGCATAGAGAGAATACTAAACACACTCAGGTATTGTGTTATCCTGGGGATGTTTCCAATAATAATAATAATAATAATAATAATAATAATCATCATCATCATCATCCTTATTTATATCCTGCCCTTTCTCCTCAAAAGGACTTGGGGCGGCTTACAACAAAAAATATAATATACATAATAATACTCAACCAACCAAGACAAAAAAACTCATCAGCCAACAAATCAGCTAATCATGATACATAAACAAAAATAAAACAGGTAATGGACATATTAATTATAACAACAAAAACACAGCATAAATTATATGATAGTGATAGAATTTTCTACGTACAAGTGATGTATCTGCATATAATAGATCATTGTAGTGACCCTGTAGAATGGTTTATGATTTGGTTTTTATATGCCATAACTTAATATCACCCAGTGAAATAATGTTTCTCACTAAAAATATAACGGCAACAAATAGTCTTAAAATATACTGAGATTTTGAAATTTGTTTCATTGCTTGCAATTTAATCTTGGATATATTTAAGAAAAAAATAGCTATATGAATTTCCCATGCTTTGAACCTGAACTGATTACTTATATTTTTCTAAATGGTGTATGAGTTTCTTTGCCAGCTGCATTATTTGAGGGAAGTGACTGGTAGTTTCAAAACACGTACCAATGGACTGCACAGTATAGTTGCATAGTGTGTGTTCATTTCAGTTTTCCCAACACCATAGGAAAGTGGTCATGTGCAAAGCAGTTGTGAGCTTCAACACACCTACACTTACCTTATTGTGGTGCACTCAGGAGCTCAAACTTTCTACCCTATGTCCAGCACAATGTTTGAAATGCTAGTAATCCTTCAACAATCTTCTCCAAACCTCCACGTTGTGGTGAGGCAGCACTTGCACAGACACCAGACCTGGGGCAAAGCACATGGGAATAGTCTATGTCAGCCCTGAACACTCGGTCCACTGTTTCTCTGGCTGCTGTGCCTGTTTCCCACCAAAAGGAAGTGAGTCATATTTATGAATGAGCAATGCAGTGGCTCCCATGTTTCACTTAATTTCAGTCACTAGTTTCACAATTACTAGAGTTCTGACACCAGCCCAAAATCTCCTAAACACTAGAGCATTCAGTTACATGTGTGCTTGAAACTAAAGAGGGAGATTACCTCTTTCCCCTGCTAAATGCCCCAGAGAAAATGTTTATGATAGAGGTCTAGTGACCTGAACCATATTTACTGAGTGCTGACTCCAGTCCTTTTTCAAGCTCATTTGCAATTTAATCTAATTTCTGTTTTATTGTGACCACTAAGTGAAGTGTACTGCTCAAGCTTAAGTTGTCCCAAATTTCAGGATGCCCTTTCATCCTTCCTGAGCTCTGTAGTAGTGTCTGTTGTACAGTACAATCCTTTTGTATCTAAGAATTATGCAATACCCAACTTCTTCTATGTCAGTCAGTCAATCAATCACTTTTTATATCCCACTTTTCTCCCAAGAATGAGACTCGAGGCAACTCAGTAAATGAAAATAAACCTTATAACCCAACAGTTTTACTGGTTTAAACTCTGGCCAAGATCACTAACCCAATACACACAGTCCCTGAATTACAAGCATCCAACTTTTAAATGACTCATAGTTAAGAATGGGGGGTGAGATAACAGGACGTGAGAGAAAACTACCCCTAGGAAGAGTAATTAACTCCTGGAAGAGTTACCTTGGGGGAAAAGGTGTCTCAACTGAAGTTTTATCACCAATCCTTTCCACAACAAGCCACAATTTTTAAAATCCAATTATCACAGGGAGAGAAGGTGAGGTGGAATCTTTTCAACAGGAGCACAGACAGCAAAACATACACTGTGGGAATGTTATCCTTTCCCTATACTATCCAAAAGCTTTTTTAAAAAACTGGCGTTACAATTTAAAATGTACCTCATCTGACTTACATACAAATTCAACTTAAGAACAAACCTACAGAACCTGTCTCGTTTGTAACTTGTGGGTTGCCTGTATGCACTTACCAAGTGATAAGTGCCATTGAATGTAATGAGGCTTACTCCTGGGAATGCATTGCTGAGCAGTTGGTTTACTGTATATACTCATGTATCAATTGAAGAGACTTGGACTGAAAACTTGCCTCAGAAATCTGGGTCAATATGGTACCCTGTTTCCCCTAAAATAAGACATCCCCTGAAAATAAGACCTAGAGCATCTTTGGGAGCAAAAATTAATATAAGACACTGTCTTACTTTCAGGGAAACACGGTACCTCTGTCCACCATGGCACTTCTTTTGAGACTTCCTTGCTTTGGCAGAGAGACAAGAAAGGAGAGGGGGTGTCAATGCTTCTTTTAGGTTACCAGGATGGACTGGTAGGGTAGATTGCCTTTGCCTAGTCTGCCTCCCCTCTCGCCTGTCAGCTCCTCAGCTGGCAAGGCCGCATAGTCCTGTTCCAGATCCTTCTCTGGAGCAGACCTATGGCATCACTAGCTGCTTGGAAGCCAGAGGAAGGAACTGGAACAGGAGCGCAAGTGCTGAGCATCACCAACTCATGAGATGAATGATTGCACCCAAAGAAGCCCTAATAAGTGAAAGAGGATGCTGTCTGGGCAAATGAAGTGAGAGGCTGTGTAGGTGGGAGTGATCTTCTACTTGCTTACTTTTCAGTAAATTACCCCCTCACTTCTCTGAGCAGCCCAGAAAGAGTCTATTCCATACTGGAAGAAAAATAGCACCAAGGACTTAAGTAGAACAAGAGCAATAAATATCTCACATTATGCCAAACCTTTGGTGGAAAAATGATGGCGGCAGCAATCGGGGGCAGCTGGCTCTTTGAGGCAGTGCTGGCACATTCCCCTTGCAGTGGAATGACCCTTAATTTATAGATTATTTCAAAATCCATAATTTCTTCCCTCAAATCTTCCCGCAGTTTATACATAAGGTCAACTTTATACACAAGTGTATATATAGTATGTCTAGACAGAGATGAGTTTGACAAATGCAAGAAACCCACAGTTAATCATGATCTACTACATCAGGCAAAGAATGATGTGTTTCAGACTAGCCACAATTTAGTGGTGGAATGATGTTAAAGTGTTTTCTCTGCTAGATGTGGTTTCTCATGCAGATCCTCAACACAGACTTAGAAGTTCCCTGTAGTTTAAGGGGCATCACCATGACACTCTAGTTTAGCTCATTATTTTTCAACTGTAGTCAGACTACTGATGTTTAATGTGAAAAAGCCATTTCATGTTTTTGATTCATACTGGTGTAATCTACATTTGTGGATTTTTTTTCTTCACAGGAGCAGAAAGATTCAAATCCGGAACATCCCGCCTCATTTACAGTGGGAGGTAAGTGACAGAACACTTAGCACTGCTTGTGCCCCCTTCCCTATTACTATGTAGAAATAAAAAAGCATCAATCCATTCTTTGTTCTACAGCATTTTCATATACAACTTGTTCAGGGTGCTGTAGCTGGTCTTTTCATAGAGGGTAAAATCTTGACTGGTTGTTTTGGCAATGATTAGAAGCCCTTTCCCTTCAACAATGCAATATATTATGCACAATATTGACAGATGTGTATATTAAAAATCCTGAATTTTTCAATTACCCTTGGTGGTCCCTGTAGCTTTTAAAATTGGCGAATCAGTTCCAGCAGCCTGTTTTTTCCTTATGAAAATTGCATGAAACTGTGGCTATGCAAGAAACGATAGGCTTTGGTGTAGTTATCCTATTTATTTGTCTAACCGGTAGTATTTCAAGAAAGTAGTCTTGTGCTGTCACTTCTGTATGGGAAATTGCATTTTTCAGTGTCTCTCCATGACACATGCATATTGAAGGATGTGAGATCTATCATGTTCTGTAAATACAAAAAGTGTAGCTCAGTCATAGAACACATTAACATATTAACAATCTAACAATCACCTTTTTTGGCGAAATCACCCTAAGAGAAGCAATAGGGCTGTGGTTCTCAACCTGGGGTCCCCAGATGTTTTTGGCCTACAACTCCCAGAAATTCCAGCCAGTTTACCAGCTGTTAGGATTTCTGGGAGTTGAAGGCCATAAACATCTGGGGACCCCCAGGTTGAAAACCACTGCAATAGGGGAAGCTGCTTCAGGAGCTGCACCTGGAGCTCCTATTTGAGAGATGTCATCTCTAGCTTAATTGTCATAGCTCAATGCTATGTAATCCAGGGATCTGTAGTTTGGTGAGGCATCCACAGTCTTTAGCAGAAAAGGCTCAAGGCTTTGTAAAACTACATACCTCATGACTCCATAGTATTGAACCAAGGCAGTTAAAGTGGATTCATTCTACAGCACAGATGCACTTCAAGGTTTACTTTTCCATTGCCGAAAGCTTTGGTGCTCGCTAACACATTTGTTTTTAAAGAAGGAATCCTAAGCAGGCAGCCACTGTAATGGCCATATTATCAAAAGTGCAACTTTTTCTGCTGCACATTACATTCAGCAGAAAATGCTTTTTTTGGTTTCAGAGTTTTGAAAATTGAGGTGCGCATTAAATACGATGGCGCATTAGACTCGACTAAATGGTATATGTAAAAAGTAGACATTAAAGATTCTTGTGTTAAAGACAAGGACTCTTCAGGGCTCTAGCCAGTGCTAGCTATTGTAAACACTACAAAACTACAGACCAGGGACAGAGCCAATGCTCAGAAAGGTTGCTTTTAAAGAAAACTGTTAGATTCTAGAGCACCCTAATCAGCATGTCCAGTGTTCTGACTTGTATAGTACCACTCTCTGTGAACCTAATGTTTTCTGGTTCCCATAACATCTGAAACCTCCCCAGCCTAGACGACCAATTCTTTCACACGAGAAGCGACTTGCAGTTTCTCAAGTCACTCCTGACACAAAAAAAAAACCTGTTTCTATCTCTCCAGTCATCTGGGCTACTCTTAGTTTGGGTTTTGCTTTATTTTTGGTGCTGCTTTTTGTGATCTTTTGGTTTTCAAAAAAAGAAAGGCTTTTTGGTTACAGGAACTTGGAGGGAAGGAACCTGTGGTATCAACCTTGTCAATAGGAGTAGCAAGTTTCTTCTTGCTAGATGGAGAGCATCAGGAACAAATGACAAGATGTAGCTGTTGTTTTTCTTAGTCATCATTCCCACAAGTACAATGACATGGCTCTGACTAGAAGGCCAATGACTGCTTCTGTTCAGGAGTTTATATGCTAACAAAATGACTCACTGGCAGTAAGTCAGGTGACTGAATTCCTGCTTTCAGGTGATGCTTGAACAGGATAGGTTAAATGTTTAATTCTGGGAAATGGACTATCTGGCAAACGGTGACTCTTCCTCTTTGGGTGGGAAGAGTCATCATTTAATATTCCCCGAAGGTTTATTGCAATGGCAGATTGCCAAGGATGGCATTTCATGCAGTCATATTACTGCAGGGGACAGAAGAGCCTCTGATAGTGTTGAGTCCCATGCTCAACATACCATACCTGGTTACCAGTAACATACCATACCTGGTTATATTTATCCCAGTCAACCTAAATATAAAACATGTGTGTGTTTATGAAAACACCTATTTGACATAAAGGAATTTTATTGTCTTTCTATCTTAAAAATTATTCTGTTATTAAAATATAGGAATAACCTAAATTATCTGGAGGCATATACTGTAGTATTTCTGAATTTCCACTTCTACCCAGCAGTTTCTGAAACCTTTCTATAGAAGAATCCATTGTTAGCAAATGATATAGAAAAGGTGCCAGCCTTGTACCAACGCTGTCTTGAAGATTGTTTATTTCACACACAATTTCATGCCTGAAAACCAGGTCTATCTCTGGTTTTTGGATCCTGTGGAATACACAAAAACAAGGCTGGTTAATTGGCTTAATTGTTAAATGTGAACTGGTGGCATTTTTTAAAAAAAAGAATCTAACCTGGAAGGTTCTATTTTAAACCAAAATTTCTAGAAATAATGCTAGGGTAAAGGTAAAGGTTTTCCCCTGACATTAAGTCTAGTCGTGTCCGACTCTGGGGGTTGGTGCTCATCTCAATTTCTAAGCCAAAGAGCCAGCGTTGTCCATAGTCTCCAAGGTCATGTGGCCAGCATGACTGCATGGAGGGCCATTACATTCCCGCCGGAATGGTACCTATTGATCTACTCACATTTGCATGTTTTCGAACTACTAGGTTGGCAGAAGCTGGGGCGCCTCCCCCCCCCCCCCTGGATTTGAATTGTGGACCTTTCGGTCAGCAAATTCAGCAGCTCAGCAGTTTAACCCACTGTGGGCTCCCAACAAGTAATGCTGGCCATGTTTTAAAAAGTAAGGAGCCCCCGATGGCGCAACAGGTAAACCTCTGAGCTGCTGAACTTACTGAATGAAAGGTCAGCCGTTCGAATCCGGGTAGCGGAGTGATCTATTGCTGTTAGCCCGAGCTTCTGCCAACCTAGCAGTTTGAAAACATGCAAATGTGAGTAGATCAATAGGTACCCGCTTCAGCAGGAAGGTAATGGCGCTCCAAGCAGTCATGCCAGCCACATGATCTTGGAGATGTCTACACAGTGCCTGCTCTTGAGCTTAGAAATAGGAGATGATTACCAACCCACAGAGTCGGACATGACTAGACTTAATGTCAGGGGAAAACTTTTACCTTTACCTTAAAGCCAAACAACCTTGAGCCATTATGTGCAAAGTTCCCAATAGAACTTCTTTCAGTTAGTTGAGATAGTTGAGGGTGATTTGTTGAAGACTATTTCATTATGATGGTGTATTTCTAGTCACACCTTTGTACAAAATTGGTGCCTTATTGCATCTCGGTCTGTTTTATCCTATAGTGTATGTCTGATTTCCTTTTCAGGTCCTGGATGGACTTTTAGCTCAACATGGGACAGTAGAAAATGTGGAACAAGGTAAGGACCTTTTTACTGTGCTTACTCTCTCTCAGGGCCGGCCCAACACGGAGGCCACGTGAGGCGGCCGCCTCGGGCGCAGGGCCCGGGGGGGCGCCGTCAGGCTTCCCCCCCCCCAGCGGGGACCATGAGCTCGCTCGCCGGCGAACAGGAAGGCCTGTTCCGCGACGAGAGAGCTCTCATGGCCGGCTGGGCAAGGCCAACCAGGCCAGGGCGCACGGGGCAGGAGGCGCATGAGAGGCGGGGTCTCACGCTGCGTGAGAGGCGGGGTCAGGGTGAGCTGCGCGGGAGGCGGGGCCAGGGTTGGCAAGCTGCCTGCAGAAACCTCCGCTGCAGTCTGTCCACCTGGAAAAGGCCAGGGTGCACGGGGCGGGAGGCAAGGCCCCATCTGGGCGGAGCCCCGCCTCCCGGCCTCCTCGCCCTGACCCCGCCTCCCACGCTGCGTGAGAGGCGGGGCCAGAGAGCGGGAGGCGGGGTCCCGCGGCACATGGCCACGCCTCCCGCGGCACCGGCGGGGGGGGCACAATTTTCCCCCCTGCTTTATATAAAAAATTATCTCCAGCCGGCCCTGCTCTCTCTTCAGCGATTTTATTAAGGCATCTTAAGCATTCAATATTGCTTACGGTGTTTTAACATTCCACCGAGACTATTATATTTATGCAGCATCTGTTTCATGAGACTCTGGAGTGCTATATTTTCTGTCTACCTTATGCTATATGGAGATATTTTTATTGGGATCTTGAAGCATCTTCATAACAATGTACTAGCTGCAGTGTTATGACTAAGCGTTCACTCCATGGCAATCATTGAAAAAAATACTGACCAGACTCCTGTGGGAAATATGCACATGCTTTACACATATGTATGAGATGAGTCTGATCTTGGAAGCTAACCAGGGTTAGCTCTGTTTAGTATAATTAATATCTGGTGCATTAGGCTAAATTTCAGAGGAAGGAACTGGCAAAACTACCCCTGAATATTCTTTCCTAAGAAAAGCTCTTGAGCACTATGCACCCTTTTCAGGCCACTAAACATCTGCTATTTCTATTTCATCTATATTTGCATGTCCACCCATGCAGAACTCCACCGCCAGATCATGTCCAGAATCTGGTTTTGATTTCTCTCCTGCATATATTGGCATATAAGAAACTATAAACACCATTGTATATGAAGGTTTATTAAATGTGGTGGGAATATGCAGTTGGCAATGGATTTCCAACTAATGTCTATCCACTTGCTTGTCCTCAGGTTATCTGAAGCAGTTTCTGCCATGCTGAGTGCAATTAACCTGACTGCATTATGAGAAAGGTCATTGTAATCAGTCGTTCTCTCAAAGGGAAAGAGATATCATAACTCTTAGAAATGCATAGTAACTGTGTTGACTCTAACAACTAAGTCCAAAGTCCATATTGTGGTAATACTTTTATCAGGCCAATGAAAAAAAGGCATAACATTAATTGCAATAGCTTTCAAAGCTCAGAGTTTGTCATTAGCCAGATAGATTTTTAAAGAAATGGTAGAGGAAAAGCAGCATGGAAAAGAAAATAATTTTGTTAGAATAATGCAGGCTGCACATTGCTTTTGGGTGATATGGATAAAGGAGCTGTGTTTAAAATCATCACATTCCAACTGCCATGAACTGACTAAAGCCAGATCTGGCCATGGTGGTACACGCCTTAGTTACATCCCATCTGGATTACTGTAATGTGCTCTACATGGAACTGCCTCTGAAGAGTGCTCAGAAACTTCAGCTGGTCCGAAGAGCTTCAGCCAGCTTGCTCACTGGGGCTGGCATGGCTACAGGGAATAGACAACCCCCCTGTTGCAGCAGCTCCACTGGCTCCCAGTCTGTTTCCAGGCACAATTTAAAGTACTGGTTATGACCTTTAAAGACCTAGACAGTTCAGGTCCAGGCTATTTGGCTGACCGCATCCCCTTGTACGAACCTGCCTGGGCCCTGAAATCTTCAGGAGAGGCCTTTCTCTCAATCCCACCTCCATCTCAAGCTCAGTTGGTGGGAATGAGACTTTGACCAGGGACTAATCTCCAACATTAGTACCAAAAGGGTGACAAATCAGTTTTTGGTCACCGTTAGATTCTGTCTGGTTATTTTGGGTGCTGATTCAGAAAATTGCATTAGGTAGACCACATCAGCTCTAGTTTCTGATACAGAACCTATGTCATCTAGTAGTTGCCATCTGCTCACCCACAGAAAACCATATTTAATAATCTAGATTTTCTAGCTGATTTTCCCCACATGTCTCATGGACCTTATTTTAGATATCGGGAACTACTGCTTTATATGCTTTTTATGGTTTTAACTTGAATTATTTTTTAATATTAATGATGTTTAATACTGTTTTAATATTTGTATATTTTAAGTTGTATTTGTAATGCTTTTAATTGTGATCCACTTTGAGTCTCCATATGGAGAGAAAAAGCGGGATATAAATAAACATCATCATCATCATGAATAATAAAGGCACTAAAAAAAAGGCAATTACCGGTACTTTATTCCTGTATCTGAAGAAATGAAGAACCCCTTTCTCACATGGTTGTGCTGCAAAGCTGTGCTGGCAGGACAAACCTGTAATTCTCTCAAATTGCCAAATTATGAAACCAGCCATAGAGAACTTTAGAACCGAAAATCAATATTTTCTTATGAATGACCATGTGTCAATGATTTGATACAATGATTTATAGTTTCAGATGATGATCGTCGCATTTTCTGTATTTCTCTTGTGCTGTGTACCCTAGATGATAACATTCAGGTGTGCAGATTTGTGCATTTGAAATTATGGAAAATAGTTATCTGTCAAACAGTTCTGAGGGCATGTAGATGTTGAAAGATTAATTGCAGATTACACTTAAAGGCAAAATAGAAGGCCCTTGCTTTTTGATGAATAAACCATCTCAATATTTTGAATGTACATAGTTTACTTCTTTTTATTACACATCTTCACTCCTTAGAAGTGGATATTATGTATACTACATAGCTTCATTCTCAGTCAGACCATCCCAAGAAAATAAATATGGTAGCAGCTGATGTAGCTGTTTTCTTACAATATAGTAACAAAAACACATGTTTCAGTGTGATCTCTTACCAGAACTGGACTGACAAAGACAGCAATATGTAAAACAAGTAATTGTTACCAATGGTAATCCCAACTAAAATAAATCCTAAAATGGGAATAGAATTTCTAAGTCAACACTTACTTGTTGTGTTTGCTGTCAAGTTGTGTTTGACCTAAGGCAGCCTTAAGGCAAACTAATCGTGGTGTTTTCTTGGCAAGATTTATTCCAAGAGGTTTTGCCTTTGCCTTCCTCAGAACTATAAAACTGAATTGCCCAAGGTTTCTGTGGCCAAGTAAGGTTTCAAAACCTGTTCTCCAGAGTCATAGTCCAACTCTCAAATCGCTACACATCCTAAATTGCATGTGTTTGCCTGGTTCTAGTTCAGGCATGGGCAAACTTTGGTCCTCCAGGTCTTTTGGACTTCAATTCCCATAATTCCTAACAACCAGTAGGCCATAAAATTCTTAAAGGCAATCTGTTTAGTGATCAAAAATGAAAACTCAGTGGCTAAGATAATTCAGAATAAGAACTTCTTTCTTGAGATCCTCCCACTTGGTAACCCAAGCATGTGTTTCTTTCTTTCCCTCCTGTAGTTAATACAGAATCGGAGACAGCAGTTGTCAATGTTACATACGCGACAAAAGAAGAAGCAAAAGTGTAAGTGATAGCTTTAAATGTAATTTTCACCCCCTCCTATCTTTCACTTTTGATTTTTTTTCCTCTCCTGGGAATGGGAATTCATTTCCAATGGGGTTTCCATCAGAATTGACATTACCTGGATTTAGGCCAGTAATATTGACTTATTCCATTAGAGGAGCAGGCTACGTGTGATCTTCGAGGCTTATTTTTGTGGCCCTTTAGGCATTTTTGTCATATTTTTATCCTTCCCCAAGATGATTTAGGTCCAGGAGATGTCTTTTTAAATGGGAAATTAACTAAGAGTGTCTTCTGCTTACATCTCACCTCATCTGGACCTAAAATTGCCCAGGGGCCTAAAACATAATAAGAAATTGAGAGCATTTGAAGGCCCTCTAAAATGATTTATGTATTTAAGGGGGTGCATGTGCACACACAAAAGCTCAGACAAACATTTCTTTTGGAGTAAATACACCCTATCAGAAATGCCCATACCTGGCATAAGTACAATATGTTTAAAATATATGAGGACTTTTGGGACATGTTCACAGAAGTACTCTCAGTGCTGTAGAGTAGGAAGGTGTGAAAACTTTTCTATCCAACTCCCTGCCCAAATATATTCTGACTGTAGAACATGAAGTGCTTTGTTTCCCAGTGTGCAGTGCACAGATCTTTCACTCAAGTAAGTTTATCTGTAGATGTTTTTATCTGTGTTTTCCAGCAAACACAGTCATGAATCACAATCAGTCAGAGTCCATAACAATTCTGGTGTGCTATTGTCAGGACCCAGACTGCGGAGCACCAATAACCATGCGCAGAAGCCAGAATTTATCTAATATCTTTATTAAGGAAATATATAAAGTCAATAAAAATAAGTGTAGAATATAGTTCAGAAGTAGACCTTTCAGGAAAGGTCAAATATAGTCCAGGGAAACAATGTCCAATATGAGATATTAAAGTCCAAAGTTGTAATCCAATAACCGAAACACACACTTTGCCAAGCAAAGTGAGGGGAAATGACAAGGTCCTTTAGTCCATGGAGCTTGATGCAAGGCTGGAGAGCAAACTTTATTCTTGGCAAACAAGGCTTGATTCAAAGTAACAAGAAGCGAGGAACAAGAACAGGGTCCGTGGCGAAATCCGTGGCGAGGTCCAGGGATCAAGGCAGGGTGGGAACGAGAACAAGGTCCTGGAAACTGAAGTAGCGTAGTCCACACACAATCTACTCCCGAAGTTGACGAATTGACTCCGCAAGGAATCCTTGTGGCCAAACACCTATATAGGATCTTGTTTTCCCGCCAAAGAACACTTTCTCTGGGGAACAAGAAACGAAACCTATTCTGTGTCCAGATGCAGGACTCCTTAAACTTTCCCAAGGGAAACAGACTTAATCATCTAATTGTCTGGCAGCGATCCTGGCGCTCCTGCGAGTCGCCTCCCGAGCGCTTCTATCTTGATTATAATAAAGGCGGCGAGAAAATGGGGGAGATTTCTGCTCAAGGCTTGTTTGGCTGACTTCTTGTGGGCAAACATCTTGCAGCTGCAAGGGCTCCAAATCCGGCAGAAACGGTGGGAAACCCAAGTTTTCCTCTTCATCTGTCACAACAGTACTAGGAACGGGACTACATGGCCCATGAGTCATCACACTATCCCCCTCCTCAAGGCCCCTCTCCAAAATGGGCCCTCTCCCCGAGGTGCGGGGCCGCGGCTTGGCAAGGTAGGCCTGATGGAAGCGGCGGACTAAGTCGGGGGCATGAACTGTGGAAGCGTCTTCCCACGAGCGTTCTTCGGGGCCAAAACCCACCCAGTCAATGAGATATTGAAGGCGGCGGCGGTGGAAGCGAGAATCCAAAATGTCCTGAACCTCGAATTCCTCCTCCCCATCCACCAAAACAGGAGTGGGGGCCGGCCGGTCTGCATCGGGGCGGACACCATCCGCCGGAAGGAGCAGGGAGCGATGAAACACTGGATGAATGCGCATAGAGCGCGGAAGTTGAAGTTTGAAAGTCACGGGGTTAAGTTGCGCCACCACCGGATAGGGACCAATGAACCGGGCATCTAGCTTCCGGCAGGGACGGTGGGAGGGCAGAAAGCGAGTGGACAGAAGAACCCGATCTCCTACCTTGATCTCGGGGCCCGGCTGGCGATGGCTGTCAGCGTGGCATTTATAGTCCTCCTTGGCTTGGTCCAGTTGCTGGAGCAATAGTTGTTGCACCACTGTGAGTTCTTGCAGCCAGTCCTCCGCTGCGGGGACTTCTGAGGTTTCAATGACAGGAGGGAAGAAACGTGGATGGAAGCCGTAGTTTGCAAAGAACGGGGTTTCTTTAGTTGAAGCCTGGACACCATTGTTGTAGGCAAACTCTGACAGAGGTAACAGGGAAGCCCAATTGTCCTGCTGATAGTTTACATAACAGCGAAGGTATTGTTCCAGAGTGGCATTGGTGCGCTCAGTTTGCCCATCCGTTTGGGGATGGTGAGCTGAAGATAAACGAGAGTCTATGCCCAATAGTTTTTGTAGTGCCTTCCAGAAACGAGAGGTGAATTGAGATCCATGGTCTGTGACTAAACTCTTAGGCAATCCATGTAGTTTGAAAACATGCTGAAGGAATAATTCTGCAGTCTCTTTGGCCGTGGGGAGGCCATCGCAGGGAATGAAATGGGCCAATTTGGTAAAAAGGTCTACCACCACTAGGATCGTGGTGAATCCAAGGGAAGGTGGTAGGTCAGTGATAAAATCCGCAGAAATTATTTCCCATGGACGAGATGGAGTAGGGAGGGGATGCAGTAGCCCTGAGGGCTTCTCCCTTCTTGTCTTGGAACGCTGACATACCGGGCAGGTATTGACATATTTCTCCACATCCTTGCGGATCTTGGGCCACCAAAAATCTCGTAGGATCAAATGCATGGTTTTAAATAGTTCAAAATGCCCTGCTGGCTTGCAGTCATGACACAGACGAAGTGCCTTTTCTCTGCCTGGTCCTGGAGGGATGTAGACGTGTTTTCTGTAGCAAAGTAACCCATCCTTAAGTGAGAAAGGAAAACGTAGTCCTTGGCGAATTTGGTCCTGAGCCCAGGCATCCGCCTGTTGACTGGTTCTGATTTCTTGAGCACAAAGGGGCCCTGGAGTAGAAGGAGTTGGTTCAACTGCAGTGGAATTGGTGTTTCCCACTGTGAGCGTGGCAAAGTTCTCGGGCTGCAGCAATTGGGATTCGAAAGTCTCTTTGCGCCCTGCAGCATACTCTGGTTTCCGTGAGAGAGCATCTGCTTGCTTGGTCTGAGCTGGGGTTACATAATGGATCTGGAAGTCAAAGCGTTCAAAAAACAAAGCCCAGTGCTGCTGCCTCTGATTTAACTTGCGGGCAGTTCTTAGATGTTCCAAATTACGATGGTCAGTATGGACCTCAATGGGAAATTTGGCCCCTTCTAACCAATGTCTCCAATTTTCAAAAGCTGCCTTTATGGCCAAAAGTTCCTTTTCCCAAATAGTGTAATTTCTCTCTGGGGCTGTTAGTTGACGGGAGTAAAAGGCACAAGGATGAAGATGTTCTCCCACTGGTTGCATGAGTACAGCCCCAATTGCCACATCGGAGGCGTCAGCCTGCACAACAAAAGGGGTTTTAGGATCAGGGTGCTGTAGAATTGGCTGGGACGTGAACAACTTCTTTAGTTGCTGGAAACCTTTCTCTGCTTGCTCCGTCCAGCGGAAAGGCTGTTTTCCACGGATGCAGCTGGTGATTGGGTCAGACCAGCGGGCAAAGTCTGGAATGAACTTGCGGTAGTAGTTCGCGAACCCCAAGAAGCGTTGCACCTCTTTCTTGTTGGTTGGCGCTCGCCATTCCAATACTGCTGAAACCTTTGCCGGGTCCATGGAGAGTCCTAGTGGCGAGACACGGTACCCCAGGAAATCTACCTCTTGTAGATCAAAAGCGCATTTTTCCAACTTGGCATATAGTCCATGATCCCGCAATCGTTGCAACACCATTCTGACGTGTTTCTCATGTTCTGATTGTGAACTTGAGAACACCAAAAAATCGTCCAGGTATATGATCAAGAACCGATCTAGATAATCCTGAAAAATATCATTGACAAAGTGCTGGAACGTTGCGGGAGCTCCACATAATCCGAAATTCATGACTAGGGACTCGAATAATCCGAATTTAGTCTGGAAGGCGGTTTTCCACTCGTCCCCCTCTCTGATGCGAACTAGATTGTAAGCCCCCCGAAGATCCAGCTTGGTGTAAACCTTGGCCCCTCGAAGCCGATCTAATAGATCCGAGATCAAAGGCAGGGGGTAGCGGTTCCGCTTCGTGATATTGTTCAATGCTCTATAGTCCACAACCAAGCGTAGGTCCCCTGACTTCTTTTTCACAAACATCACTGGGGAAGCGGCTGGGGATTGAGAGGGTCTGATGAACCCCTTGCGGAGGTTTGACTCTATGAACTCCCTGAGAGCTTCTTGCTCTGGTTCAGTCAGGGAGTAGAGGTGTCCTCGCGGGATCGGGGGCACCTCCACCAAGTCAATGGCACAATCATAGGGCCTATGCGGGGGTAGTTTCCCGGCTTCCTTTTCATTGAAAACATCCCAAAAGTCTGATGTCATAGGCATCACTGAAACCTGGTGGGATGACTCCCATCACTGGAATTTAACCATTGAGGGCTATAACCTCTTTCACAGAAATAGAATAAAGGGGAGAGGAGGGGGAGTAGCTTTATATGTCAAAAACAGTTACGTTGCAGAAGAAATGCAAGACTGTAATCCGGGAAACCAGCTTGAAAGCATCTGGATAAGAATCAAGGGAACCGGGACTCAAAAAGATCTTGTTGTGGGTATCTACTACAGACCTCCGAGTCAGGATGAAGGACTTGATGAAGCCTTCTGTCAACAGCTGACCAAACAGGCACAAAGAAGAGATATAGTAGTCATGGGCGATTTCAATTATCCCGATATCTGCTGGAAAACAAACTCAGCCAAGAGTACAAAGTCCAACAAATTCCTCACTTGCCTTGCAGATAATTTTATGGTCCAGAAGGTAGAAGAGGCAACAAGGGGATCAGCAACTCTTGATCTAATCTTAACAAATGTGGAAGACCTGATCAATACAGTTGAAGTGGTTGGATCCTTAGGGGCAAGTGACCATGTGCTCCTGCAGTTTGCAATACAAAGGAATGCTGAAACTAAGACAAGTCAAACACGCATTCTGGACTTTAAGAGAGCTGACTTCCAAAAAATGAAGGAATTACTGAGCGGCATTCCATGGACGCCGATATTAAAAAACAAGGGAGTTAAGGATGGATAGGAGTTTTTCAAAAGTGAAATACTCAAGGCGCAAATGCAAACAGTGCCAACAAAGAAGAAAAATAAGACAAGTGCAAAGAAGCCAGAATGGATGTCCAAAGAACTTCTAACTGAGCTAAAGCTCAAAAGTGACATGCACAAGAAGTGGAAAAGGGGAGAAATCACCAAAGAAGAATTCAAACGTATAGCCAACACCTGTAGGGAAAAGGTTCGCAAGGCTAAAGCGCAAAATGAGCTCAGGCTTGCCAGGGACATAAAAAACAACAAAAAAGGCTTTTTTGCTTACGTTGGTAGAAAAAGGAAGAAAAAGGAGGCGATAGGGCTATTGCAAGGAGAAGATGGGGTGATGGCGACAGGGGACAGGGAAAAGGCAGAACTACTTAATGCCTTCTTTGCCTCGGTCTTCTCAGAAAAAGAAAGCCATCTTCAACCTCTGCAACACGGAATGGACGAAGGATTGGGGGAAATCCAACCCCAAATAGGGAAACAAGTTGTCCAGGAACACTTGGCCTCTCTAAACGAATTCAAGTCCCCAGGGCCAGATCAGCTACACCCAAGAGTACTGAAGGAACTAGCGGAAGTTATTTCAGAACCACTGGCAATTATCTTCGAGAGTTCTTGGAGAACGGGAGAAGTCCCAGCAGATTGGAGGAGGGCGAATGTGGTCCCTATCTTCAAGAAGGGAAAAAAGAACGACCCAAACAATTACCGTCCGGTCAGCCTCACATCAATACCAGGCAAAATTCTGGAAAAGATCATTAAGGAAGTGGTCTGCGAACACTTAGAAACAAATGCGGTCATTGCTAATAGTCAACACGGATTTACCAAAAACAAGTCATGCCAGACTAATCTGATCTCTTTTTTCGATAGAGTTACGAGTTGGGTCGATACAGGGAATGCTGTGGATGTAGCGTACCTGGATTTCAGTAAGGCCTTCGACAAAGTCCCCCACGACCTTCTGGCAAACAAACTAGTAAAATGTGGGCTAGACAAAACTACGGTTAGGTGGATCTGTAATTGGCTAAGCGAACGAACCCAAAGGGTGCTCACCAATGTGTCGTCTTCATCATGGAAAGAAGTGACAAGTGGAGTGCCCCAGGGCTCCGTCCTGGGCCCGGTTCTGTTCAACATCTTTATTAACGACTTAGACGAAGGGTTAGAAGGCACGATCATCAAGTTTGCAGACGACACAAAACTGGGAGGGATAGCTAACACTCCAGAAGACAGGAGCAGAATTCAAAACGATCTTGACAGACTAGAGAGATGGGCCAAAACTAACAAAATGAAGTTCAACAGGGACAAATGCAAGATACTTCACTTCGGCAGAAAAAATGGAAATCAAAGATACAGAATGGGGGACCCTGGCTTGACAGTAGTGTGTGCGAAAAAGACCTTGGAGTCCTCGTGGACAACAAGTTAAACATGAGCCAACAATGTGATGCGGCTGCTAAAAAAAGCCAATGGAATTCTGGCCTGCATCAATAGGGGAATAGCGTCTAGATCCAGGGAAGTTATGCTCCCCCTCTATTCTGCCTTGGTCAGACCACACCTGGAATACTGTGTCCAATTTTGGGCACCACAGTTGAAGGGAGATGTTGACAAGCTGGAAAGCGTCCAGAGGAGGGCGACTAAAATGATTAAGGGTCTGGAGAACAAGCCCTATGAGGAGCGGCTTAAAGAGCTGGGCATGTTTAGCCTGCAGAAGAGAAGGCTGAGAGGAGACATGATAGCCATGTACAAATATGTGAAGGGAAGTCATAGGGAAGAGGGAGCAAGCTTGTTTTCTGCTGCCCTGCAGACTAGGACACGGAACAATGGCTTCAAACTACAGGAAAGGAGATTCCACCTGAACATCAGGAAGAACTTCCTCACTGTGAGAGCTGTTCGACAGTGGAACTCTCTCCCCGGGGCCGTGGTGGAGGCTCCTTCCATGGAGGCTTTTAAGCAGAGGCTGGATGGCCATCTGTCGGGGGTGCTTTGAATGCGATTTCCTGCTTCTTAGCAGGGGGTTGGACTAGATGGCCCATGTGGTCTCTTCCAACTCTACTATTCTATGATTCTATGAGTATTTCTTGGGCAAGGTGATGATGGGTTCAGCGTCTGTGGCATGGCAGACCTTGGCTACAAGACAATGGTTTTGGCAATATTTAGAAGCAAACTGCAGTTCTCTGTTGGTCCAAGAGATGCTGGGGTCGTGGAGTGTCAGCCATGGAATTCCCAAAATCACTGGGAAGTGAGGAACCTCGGTAACAAAAAAGGAAATCTCTTCCATGTGTTCCCTTATCCACATTCTGGTGGGTTCAGACCATTGGCTTACTGGACCTGTCTTTAGGGGGCGGCCATCTATGGCTTGCACCACCCGGGCGTTCTTGAAATCATGATATTGTAATCCCAGAGAGTCGGCATATTCTCTATCGATGAAATTGTTTGTTGCTCCTGAGTCTATCATGGCATGGATCATGACGGGTCCTTTTTTCGCTGACCACAAGGTGACCACTAGGAGAAATAGGACTCCGGTTGGCGGCTCTTGAGTGGGGTTTCTGACCGGGTTGGCGAGCCTCTCTACGCCCGGTCGCTGGCTTCCCCCGCCGGCTTTGCGCCAGCCGCCTCGGCCGTCTCCGTCTCCACGGAGGACGCCGCCGCCAAACGCGCGGCGGGCTTTCTTTTGGCTGGACACTCTCTGGCAAAGTGGCCCCCGTTTCCGCAGTACCAACAGAGGTTTAAACGTTGGCAGCGGGCCTTCTCGGCAACATCTAATCTGGGACGCACATTGCCCAACTGCATTGGCACCTCCTCGCTTTCTCTGGGGTATGGGGCTGGTGGCGGGGGTCTCCACATTGGACGTGGCTGGATGCCGGCGGGAGCGGGAGGTTTTGCTCCTGCTCTTCCACTCTGGCCTCGGAGCCATTGTTTTCTGTTGGCAAGCATGACTTCGGCTCGTAGACATTGGTCAATAAGTCTTTCAAGAGAGTTTGGAGGATCCACCTTGGAGATTTCTTCCAACATCTCGATGTTGAGACCCTCCCGAAACTGTCCTCTGAGGGCTACGTCATTCCAACCGGTGTTTTGGGCCAGCACTCGGAACTCGGCTATGTACTGGGACAAGGGCCTGTCCCCTTGGAAAAGCCGCCGGAGTTTGTGGCCGGCCGCCTCCAAATTGTCCTCGATCCCCCAAGTCGCCTTAAGGTGATTCAGGAAGTTTTGCGCGGAACTTAGGTGTGGGGAGGCTTCATCAAACAGCGCCGTCGCCCAATTGGCCGCTGGCCCGTCTAGGAGACTGTAAATCCACGCCACCTTGATGTCTTCTTGGGGAAACTCGGCATGGCGGGCTTCTAGGTATGCCTGGCATTGGCGACGGAAAACATGAACCTTGGAAGCTTCTCCAGAAAACTTGGTTGGTAGCGCCAGGGCAGGGAGACGGGCTCCGCGTTCCTTCAAGCCCCGTATTTCTCCCTCCTGCGTATGGAGTGTATCTCGGATTCTGTCCACTTCATCCTTGGAGAGGGTGTAGCTGAGTGGTTGGGCTTCCGCCCCGGTTCCAGTAGACATTCTGGCCTAGGTTAATTGGTGCTTAAGGTGGCGGAGTCAAACTGTCAGGACCCAGACTGCGGAGCACCAATAACCATGCGCAGAAGCCAGAATCTATCTAATATCTTTATTAAGGAAATATATAAAGTCAATAAAAATAAGTGTAGAATATAGTTCAGAAGTAGACCTTTCAGGAAAGGTCAAATATAGTCCAGGGAAACAATGTCCAATATGAGATATTAAAGTCCAAAGTTGTAATCCAATAACCGAAACACACACTTTGCCAAGCAAAGTGAGGGGAAATGACAAGGTCCTTTAGTCCATGGAGCTTGATGCAAGGCTGGAGAGCAAACTTGATTCTTGGCAAACAAGGCTTGATTCAAAGTAACAAGAAGCGAGGAACAAGAACAGGGTCCGTGGCGAAATCCGTGGCGAGGTCCAGGGAACAAGGCAGGGCGGGAACGAGAACAAGGTCCTGGAAACTGAAGTAGCGTAGTCCACACACAATCTACTCCCGAAGTTGACGAATTGACTCCGCAAGGAATCCTTGTGGCCAAACACCTATATAGGATCTTGTTTTCCCGCCAAAGAACACTTTCTCTGGGGAACAAGAAACGAAACCTATTCTGTGTCCAGATGCAGGACTCCTTAAACTTTCCCAAGGGAAACAGACTTAATCATCTAATTGTCTGGCAGCAATCCTGGCGCTCCTGCGAGTCGCCTCCCGAGCGCTTCTATCTTGATTATAATAAAGGCGGCGAGAAAATGGGGGAGATTTCTGCTCAAGGCTTGTTTGGCTGACTTATTGTGGGCAAACATCTTGCAGCTGCAAGGGCTCCAAATCCGGCAGAAACGGTGGGAAACCCAAGTTTTCCTCTTCATCTGTCACAACAGTACTAGGAACGGGACTACATGGCCCATGAGTCATCACAGCTATTTACATTTAGTTTCACATTTAGAAGTATTTGTTTCTAGCAGTTTCCAGATTGAAGGAGCCTTGCAAGGACTGACACGACAGAATAATAATCTTTGTTTTGCCAGTGAAGTGAAAATCTCTAAATTGAAATGCTGAAAACAGCTTAAAGTATTGCTAAAATATCCCCATTTTAAGGCGGCCTTTCCTATCCTGATGGCCCCAAATGGGGTAATGTAAGTGAATGGTTTGGGGTCCTGAAATATTTGGCCACAAGATTGAAGGAGTCACAACTGCAACTGCAAATGCATGTCACCTACGAGGCGGTCCTTCCTTCGGATCAGAGACTGACTGACCCACATGTCCATGAGCCCCAGACATCTGCCCCGCAGGATAGGAGGGCAAAGACAGAGGAGGGTTTGGGCTACAGGTTGGGTAAAGGCAAAATGTGGTGTGTTTGGGAGAAGACCTTGTAGCCCAATCCCTCCTGTCTTCTTCCAAGCACACCACTATATTATTTTCCTGAGTTAAATTCTCAGCTCCAGATTAAACAGAGTAGTCCTTGCTTTTAAACATTCATTCCTAAAGCTATGAATGCAGTTTAATGTACCAAAGGGTCAAGCTGGTGGATGCTGAATCCAAAGACATTGCTACGTTTTCCATCCAATATTGTCTCAATGAAGGGCTGAAGAGCTGGAAATATTTTGCAGGTCTATATTTTGTTTTTCTCTACATCTCAACATTCTTGATTGGTGTTGATTTTCTTGATGACAATAATGTCCAAGTGTTAAAATTAAAACCAGAAGAGAGATCAATTTCCACTCCAATAATTCTCCTACCCACACTCAAATATAGGTTCTACATCAATGGATTCCACTTACAGCACAAAAAATATTCAGAAAAAAGTTGATTTCGCCTTGTGCTACATTATGCCAATGTGTATGCATATCCTGCTGTAGGGTCCCGTTCTTTTACACATCTTCCTGAAACTTATTTGATATGTTTGCCATTTTATAAGGAATGCTATTCTACTATGTCATCATATATAATGGGAGCTTGAGCATCCAAAGGATTTAGTATCTGGCCCTGGAACAAAATCCAGAGGATACCAAGACCCATTTATAAAGAGTAAGAAACATGAAAAATGGAATCAAGATGTAGCATTATTGGACATGCTTTCCTTTAGGGTGTCAGAGGGGGAAAAAACCTCTTTCCTAATTGTGCTCATTGGTGTTTGTATGTTTCAGAGCAATTGAGAAGCTTAGTGATCATGAGTTTGAGAACTATTCATTCAAGATTTCCTACATCCCAGATGACGAAGTGAGCTCCCCGCAGCCTCCTCAACGATCCCGGCGTGGGGGCCACTCTTCCAGGGAGCAAGGTCCCTCCCCGGGGGGCTCCTCGCAGCCCAAACAGCTTGATTTCCCACTACGGATCCTGGTCCCCACACAGTTCGTTGGTGCGATCATAGGAAAGGAGGGCTTGACAATAAAGAATCTTACTAAGCAAACCCAGTCCAAGTAAGTACCACATATGGTTTAATTTCCTTCTGCAGGGGCTCTTTTGGTAGCCTTTATATCCCTGTAGTTGTGTTTGGGGTTTTGTGGGGATTTTGTCTGAACCACATGCCAAGCAGTGTCTCTGGCATGAATTATGTGGCAAAGGCTCTGTGTCTTTTGTAATAATCTATATCTCAGTGTTGCTGTGTTTTGTATAGATTTGTAGGAAGTATTGATTTGATAACTATTAAAAATTCTGCTGTGATGGTTATGTTGTTATTTTCCTACAAACCTTGTGTTTTTTTTGTTTGTTTTTTTGTTTTTTGTTGTTTTTTTGGCAGAGATCCTGGTCAGGCTACAATGAACAATCAACCACTCATTTTTTCAGGGTCTGTAGAGGCTCTTTTGGGGGGTTACTATATCTAGAATCCCCAATTAGCTTGGTTGGAACTATAGTTCAAAAAGCTCTAAAGAAACTTTGATATATGTACATTAATACAGTTCTAATTATTATCCAAGGCATCTCATTGTTTACTGACCCTTGACTATTTTCCCTGAAAAGAGTAACCTGCAAGTGGTACTTTCACTCGGAGTTGTGTCTGCATTTTCATTTTCTGTTGTTCTTTACTGCTTTCCCTGATAAAGCTGATCAGATAAGACATCATATATGTAGAGCTTATATGAGAGAGGAGAGCAGCATTATTTTATTTATTATACACTCTGGTTCTACTTCTGCCTTTGTCAGATGTCCATGTATTGTAGTGGTTCTCAACCTCTGGGTCCCCAGGTGTTTTGGTCTGCAACTCCCAGAAATCCCATCCAGTTTACCAGCTGGTTGAGAACCACTGATGTATTGGGTATCTGTGTTCATACAGGATTCACATGCATTCCATCAAATTTGTGAAGAGCCATATGCCCGATTATAATCCTGCTTGGTTTTGTAGTCCTTGGACTTTAAACAATTAGATCTTATAAACATTTTGCAAAATTACGGGCATTTGCTAGGCTTGGAAGTAGGACGTACATAGTTGGAGAATGGATGTAAGCCCATCCATTTGTGATCACTCTTCTTCTCTGAAGGCAACATTGCCTTAGGGCAGTGTTTCTCAAATTGTGCTCCTCCAGGTGTTTTGGACTTCAGCTCTCAGAAAACCTAGTCAGTTTACTAGTAATTGGGAACTGTGGGAGCCAAAGTTCAAAACATCTGGGGGAGCAGTTTGAGCAACTCTGCCTTAGGGTAATCTATCAAAATGAAATGGGGGCAAAAAGCCAGAAGCTGATGAGTGGCTAATTCTAGTCTCTCTCGTTTACTCCATACATTTTTATCCCTCTTTGTCTTTGTTTTTTTCTCATTTTCTTTTTGGTCTTTCTATTTCTATCATCTTTTTCTTTCCCCCATCTCATCCAGTCCCCTCTCCCCTCCCTATATCACGCTCTCCCCTTTTAACTTTCTGGCACCATCACCCCTTTCTCTTTCTCTCTCTTGCTTTCTTTCATGTTTTCTATCACTCCCATTTTCTCTCCACTCAAAAGGACATTTGCAATTAAGCGGAGACCACATGCTGTATTAAAGCCACAGGTTGCCCACTTGTACTCTGTGTTATAGCTTCCTCGCAACTACTTCCGTGTTTATTACTAGATGTATCTTTTAAATTAATTTTAAGCTTCTAAGTGGTTGTTCTTTAAATACAGATGCCAAATGAAGCTGACTAGTAGATCTGTTTAATTCAAACAGATGTCTCATGTCATTGTTTTATTTTATTTTACTTATTTCTCTTCCCACCCCCAATATTAGGATCATTTAGCCATTGTTTCTGTATACTTGGGATGCTATCCAGAGATCTTCTATACTATCGAAGGCCAGCTTGGAGGAAACTGGTACCATGTGTAGGCTACTTTAAATGCATAATGGGACAGTTGCTTACACTAAACAACTCAGTTTTTAAGTTTGATATAATCCACTGAATTGTTTTGAGGAGGAGGGTTATGTTAGTAGAGAGAATAATGTTCTAGTCTACACAGGGAGCTGCTGCCTACAGACATCCTGTCATCCCCACAGGGAGCAATTCACAACTGCCTCCACATAGGGACTGTTTTCATGGACATTATCCACAGTCAAAGATGCCACACAAGACCGTGCATTGTTTTCCTTTTGTGTGAGGCCACTGACAAACCAAATCTAAATGTTAAAACTAGTTTTTGAAAATATATTTCTATTGTGTTAATGTCAAACCATCAATAAATTATGTGTCCCTACACATTCTTAGGGCTGATTCCTACACGTGATGAACTCCCACACCATTGACACTGGAAATATAAAGAGCTTCTGCAGTGGTAGCACTTGCCTGGGGTTTGGTGGGAGCACAGTAGGGAGGTTGTCTGTGGTTGTATTCAGTGAAAAATAATAAACTCTCATCTGGAGGCTGCTGCATGTATGTGCCAGTCCTTTGTTTAAACCAGAGCTTGGGGAAATTACTTTCTTAGGCCAGAACTCCTAGAATCCCCAAACCAGAATGGTTGCAGGCAAAATTGGCTGTGGGATTATGAGATGTGCAGAACAAGAAAGTAAAGATGCTCAATCTCTGATAGAAAGGATACTAGTTTCGTTCCCAGATGGGAGCAGATCCATTTTCAGTGTCTTCAACTGAATTATACTCCATGGGAGTCTGATCTCCTGAAGGCCTTATTCTTCCTAGGAAAGAAAGATTCAGTTAGCAAGAGCCCTGTGTATGAGATGATCTTCTTAATTGCTGTACATCATTCTAGTAATTCTTAAAAATTGTAGTTTTTGTAGGAATCATCCAACGTAAGCTTTGCTGTTTGGCATCCAAGCATCTTTTTAAATGTCAAAGTTTTTTATTCCTTCAGTTCTGCAATAAGTGTCATGAAATGCCCATGTTCATAATGCACTCATTTTTCTTTCTAAATAATTTATTATTTCTCTTAATGGTTATTTTTATTTAGACAGATTAAAACAAAGCAACGCCAACAACAACAACAAAAGATTAAAAATATTTTTTCTGAAATAATACAGTAGGGGCCGTCGTGGCACATTGGGTTAAACTGCAGAACTTGCTAACTGAAAGGTTGACAGTTCAAATCTGTGTGTGGGTTGAGCTCCCATTGATAGCCCCAGCTTCTGCCAACCTAGCAGTTTGAAAACATGCAAGTGTGAGTAGATAAATGGGTACCGCTCTGGCGGGAAGGTAACAGCACTAAGCTGGCTCTTCAGCTTAGAAATGGAGACACCCCCCAGAAGTCGGATGCAACTAGACTAAATGTCAAGGGGAAACCTTTACCTTACCTAAAATAATACTACTACATCCTAAACATTAAAAAACAATAACTACAAACTACAAATAATCTATGTTATGTAATATAATGGCTTTTCATTTTCTATCTGTTGGTTACATTCTCTCAGTTTTCAACATCCATTTAGTGAAAAGGAACCATTGGTACATCCTTTCTCACATAATAATGCACTTCTGGTCCAAAAAAAACCAATGATAGAGATTTGGCCCCATCTTTGCTCAAGAAATGGTTCTTTTTTTTCCTTAAGAAAAGGGTCCAAGCATTTCAATAACATATTATGTAGTGATTTCCAGAAATGCAGCCACATATATTATTGGACTACAGTCCCCAGCATCCATATCATTGGCACATTGACAGGTGCTTCTGGAAGTTCATCAAGCTTTGTAGACTCACATTTAAGAATCATTGATCTGGTGTCCCGGGGAATTTACAACAAGCTATAGGAACATATATAGCATATAAACCAAAAGAACATATCGTTTCCATTGGCTGTCATATTTTATTCTTTAAAAAAGTATGTGGGCTGAGAGTGAACAAACTAGGGAGCATACAATGTCCCTATTAAAGCAGCCCCACTGGCTGCCGATTAGCTGCCAGTTCCAATTCAAGATGCAGGCGATGACCTATAAAGCCCTATACAGCTTGGGCCTGCCTATCTTCGTGATCACATATCCCCTTACGAACTGGTGCAGACTCTAAGATCTGCCGGGGAGGCCTTCCTCTCGCTCCTGCCATCATCATAAGCACGGTTGGTGGGGATGAGGGAGAGGGCCTTCTCAGTGGTGGCCCCCCGACTCTGGAGTGCCCTCCCCAGAGAGATCAGGCAAGTGCCTACACTGTCGTCTTTCTGCAAAGGCCTGAAAACCTGGTGGTTCCTGCAGGTTTTCGAGCAGGATTAATCCCTAGCCCCCCCCCCCCCAAGTTATCAATTAGGACCTTGCTGTACACCTTATCCATTACCATTATCCATGTCCACTCTGAAACTCTGGTCACTGGTATATTGAGCCCGTTGATGAAGCATATTGAAACTGGATTTTAATTTTTGCAGATTGTTTTGAATTGTATGTTGAATTGTATGATTTATTATGCTTCTTATTTTTATTATGTTCTTGTTGTTGTATGGCCAGTTGAATGTTTTGCTCTATGTATATCAATAAAATTGTTGTTGTTGTTATTGGGTCACCTATTGAACTTCATGGCTATAAGTTTGGCTTTCTCCAGCTCTAGTCTGATGTTGTAACCAATGCACCATGAGTCAATGTAATATTGAGAAATTCTGTGTTTGGGCACTCAAACTCTCACTTCCATGATTTGGTTCAAACTATCATTTGCTGTTATATTCAGACTGGTAAACCAGTTTCTTCTAGCCCTCAAACCTAATATTGGGAAGCTGATGTTTTGAAGCTGACTCCCTGTTTTAGTGTTTTTGTTCAGATATAACAACAAGCAATGATTTTGGTTTGAACCAGGAAGTTTAGGAGGGAATAAAACTGTGGAAGGAGGGAATAGCTGAGTCAAAACCATATAACACCCCCATTTTGTGTCTTTACTTAAGCCTGATCCTGAGATTATTTGGGGTGCTGATTCGGGTAATTGCATTTGGATAGACCGCATCAGCTTTAGTTTCTTAGATATGATTTATGATTTTCTATGGGCAAGCAGATGTCAACCGGTAGATGGCATATGTTGCGTATCTCAAAAGCTAGAGCTGAAAGGAGAATACTGCTGCCATTTTTGGAATAAGCAGGTCACATGTACACATAAACCGGGCTAACATTTGAAGCACCAAAATGTTGGCCAGTGTAATTGACAATATGCTTGTTAACATGGAAGACAAGAGGGGGAGGGGGGAGAGATCACTGCACATGGATTGATTCACTCAAGGAAGCCATAGCTCAGAGTTTGAAAGACCTGAGCAGAGCAGTTATTGGGCTTTTGGGGTTTTTTGCATTCATAGAATCACTATAAGTCATATTGATGACAGAAAATGAGAATGCTTGATACTTAATATGAACAAGGCCTTAAATCCTTAAATCTTGGTGGTTGTTGTACAGATCTGAGGTGACAGGGAATGGAATCCCTTTAGAATCCCTCCGCTTGCCACCAATATGTACAGAGGTGAGGTGTCTGACAGGAATGTGTGACAGAGATGGAATCCCTCTGATCCTACACACACACACAGATACCACCAATTAATAAAGATGTTTTATGAGAGATGATGTTAATTAATTATTTGTTTGACTATCTTCTTCGCTGCCACCAATGGAGGAGACGTCAGGCAGATGGCACTGGTTCTTTTAAGCTGTCTCTATTTGTTTTACTTCAGATGTTGTTGTTACTTAACTTAATATAAGAGTATGACAGAGGCTTAGTTAGAATAAAATCAAAATAAGTTTATTGCAGGTACAGAGCTTGATGGTTTCATATAACTTGTTAAAGGCACTTCGCTTAATGGTTACAAACGGATATGAGGTGGTCAAACTTTCAAAATATTTCTTTCTCTAGATTACACTAAACCCTGATCCTCCTGGATCCCCTGGGATTAATTTTCCCTAATCCACAGGCTCTATGAATGACCCTAGACAAGTCACCTAACTTGCCCAGTCTGGTCTAACCTAAATCTAACTCAAATCCTTCTATTTGAGCCAACCTGATTCTCCTCACAAGAATCAGATCCTCCACTGTGACTAGAAAATCACAGACTGTCTAAAATAATTCTCTTTATTTTAGACCTGACTCAAACTCTTCTATTTGAGCCACCCTGATCCTCTACACAAGAATCAGTTCCTTCCCTGTGAATGGAAATCACAGACTGCCTGGGTTTTTAAATATTCCCCCTTTTCCTTTAAATATTTCTTTCTCTAGATTACACTAAACCCTGATCCTCCTGGATCCCCTGGGATTAATTTTCCCTAATCCACAGGCTCTATAAATGACCCTAGACAAGTCACCTAACTTGCCCAGTCTGGTCTAACCTAAATCTGACTCAAATCCTTCTAGTTGAGCCAACCTGATTCTCCTCACAAGAATCAGATCCTCCACTGTGACTAGAAAATCACAGACTGTCTAAAATAATTCTCTTTATTTTAGACCTGACTCAAACTCTTCTATTTGAGCCACCCTGATACTCTACACAAGAATCAGTTCCTTCCCTGTGAATGGAAATCACAGACTGCCTGGGTTTTTAAATATTCCCCCTTTTCCTTTCCAGGCGGCAGTTGGCTCCGCCCCTGTTGCTAGGGTAACCTGTCTTAGCATTCTAAGATGGCTACCTTCCCCCACACATCATCAATTCAAATACTCACCATTTTAAACTTTAGCCAAACCTGACTGTTTAAACAAAATCCAATAAACATGTCATCTATAAACAAAATATAATTATACACTTCTTCACAGTTGTCTTTGACAACTAGTTCAATGTGGATTTGAAGATGAATTCCCTAATGATGACTTGTAAGTTTAAAGTGCCCATGGTGTGTAGTTCCTTTGCTGTGCTGTTAGGGTGCCAGCTTCAGGCCCTTTTCTCTGACCCCTAGCAGATTTCTTTGTGTGGGTTTTGTTGCTGCAGGGTAGACATTCATCGGAAGGAAAATGCTGGCGCTGCAGAAAAACCAATCACCATTCACGCCACCCCAGAGGGGTGTTCAGAAGCATGTCGCATGATCCTTGATATTATGCAGAAGGAGGCTGAAGAAACAAAATCGTGAGTATTTCAAGTGGTGGTAGGGAAAATAAGAAATTAAACAGTGGTTGTTTTATTTAGCTACACAAAGGAAAGAGACTTGTAGCATCATTAGTAATAAATCTTAGATATTATGAAAGCTCATACTATGTGTACAGAGAAGGACTTTGAACCCAAACCAGCCGCCTTTCCCTTTGTGATGCTGTGTCTAACCTGGCTATTCTTTAGCTATTTTCAATTAGACAAGAGCAATTCCCTCCAATAAAACCAAATGAAAAAATGTTCTTATTATGTGGACTTCATAAAATAGATGAGGACCTACTAGCAGATTCCTGGAAAATTTGAAGTAAACCAGAAAGGAATTCCAACTCTTAATTTAATAACAGTAACAATAGCAACAGCAACTTTCATCTTTCTTCCCACCAGTTTCAATTTAAATTGCTGGTATAAATATAATTGTGGGTAGGGAGTAATCAGGATTTAGTGAGAGAATATGTTAACTCGATTTGATCCCCATACTAAAAACAAAATCCTGGTGCAGGAATTATTTTTGTTTGTTTGTTTGTTTATATCCCGTTCCACATCAAAGATCTCAGGGCGGCTTGCAAAAGCATTAAAACAAACTACACAATTTAAAACAACAAAATAATTAAATTAAATAAAAATAATTATATATCTTTTGTACCAGGCTCAAGTAAGTGAATCTCAGGGTTCAGTTGAAATCAAAATTAACAGAAAAGTAGATAATGCAAGGATGAAGTCCAGTCATCCTTGTCCATGAGTAGTGAAAGGATGCTATTTGTATGCTTGTGTACCAGCTAATAGACACTTCTCCGACATCAGCCCTCAGATATGGGAAAAAGCTAAGGGGCTTCATTAGCCATCCCAGGAGACCTTGGAGGGGGCTACCTTATCTAAGTTATGAGAAGTTGCTGATGGGCAAAATGTATTCCAGCTAGCATAGCCAGTGGAAACAAATGTTAGGAGATATGACACCCCAAAGGACACAGTTTAACCACTCCTGTTATAGAGGGGCAGAATTTATAACTTTTATCAATTAGGGATTTAGGAGTTGTATTGCCAGGATACAGAAGTATATATGTACATTAGAGTGGACAGTTTATTTGTTGGGCAAATTATCCCTCAGCACCGCTTATGCTGACCAAGGCAGGTAGGAGTTGCAGTCTGACAATATTTGGAAAGATGAGCATGTATACTAAAATAATCTAGTTGTGAAGCCCTCCAGTCTTAGCTAAGTGGGAAAAAGACCCCTTTATTCATACTTTAAAAACGAAATCTCCTTCCTTTTTCATGGAATGGGACTTTTCTGAATTATAGAACATCAGGTTAACACCTTTGCAATATGTCACCTTTTCTGCTTACCCCCTTTTTTTTGGAGATTTCAAATATCAGCACACTGGATTTATTGCAACCTTTCAAGAAGATGTACTTATTTTACCGATTTGAGAGGCTTCAAGTATGGGGTTTTAGAATACAATCCTAAGTGGCATAGATGTCTAAGGATCAGTTAAGTGAACATTGAGGCAGATGAAATTGTGCTGACTCCAGCCTTTCCTAGACTAGAGATGCTGTAAATTATGTAACCTGGCTTAATTTTGTGTTCACATTATGGCTGTGTCACTGGACTGCAGGAAGTTTTGTTGTGGTGTAACTTGGATCCCCTCCTCCTGCTTCTTCTCTGTCCTCTATGTTCAGGTCTTCAACCAGGAGATCTCTACTTTTCTGAGATCGATCTTCAGAAGTTGAGGGTTGCACTTCTTTGAGTTATGATTGCAATGCCCATCTTCCAAATTAAACAGTTGCAATAGGGAAAAGACGAGCACCTTACACTTCATAGCAGTTGTTATCTTCTATTTATGCCACTATTCAGTTTTAGAAAGAACACTGTGAAACCAGTGAATGGAGACAGATTCTTCTGTTTCACAGTTTAGCTTCTGATTTTGCATCTGGAGACAAAAATGTGGGTGACTTGAGTATTTGTGAAGCAATGTTTGAAAGAATTTCATATAGGCTGATGGTGATTATGGTGGTTCTTTATAGTGTTGAGATTGTATGTGCTTATGGAACATATAAACACATGGAATATATATTATAATCTTCTCCAAGTGTTAGTGATGAGGGATCTGCATCTTCAAAGGCTTTTGAAATCCCCTTCATATTCTAGTCAGGGTAAATCATCCAGAAAGGAAAATTGAAGGCAAAATAACATGAAAGAAATCCTAACGTTTTTCCACATCCCTCAGAGCTGAAGAGATTCCCTTGAAAATCTTAGCACACAATAGCTTGGTTGGGAGATTGATTGGCAAAGAAGGACGAAACTTGAAGAAAATTGAGCAAGACACAGGGACCAAGATCACCATTTCTCCGTGAGTACCAATGACCAAATGATGTAGAACCTCCCATCCCAGATGTTTAAAAAGTCAGTATTATAGCACTATACAACTCTTAAATGAAAGGGTGTTCCAATACTATATCAATGTAAGGTTCTATAGTATCCCTTATCCAAAATATTTTGGATCAGAAGTGTTTTAGATTTTGAATTTTTACAGATCTCATAATATCTATATTTGCACGTATGTACATAATGAGATATCTTTGAGATGGGACTAATCTAAATAGGAAAGTCATTTAAGTTTCATACATACTTTACACACATCTTCTATATAATATTTTAAATAATTTTGTGCATGAAACAAAGTTTGCTTATATTAAAACATCAGGAAACAAAAGTGTCACCATCTCAGCCACCCAGGTGGACAATTTTGAATTTCGGCCTAATTTCAAAAGAGTCCCATCTTCTCAACATCATTTCAGAGATATGGTAGTTACTGGCAAAGGTCCCTCGATCATTAAAACTATAGCTTTTTGACACTACAGTGTTACAGTTATATAGCTCTTGTTTTCTTTTTGAAAAAAAATATATTTCATTAATATTCTAATATTTTGGACCTTTTGATTTATTTTATGGTAATTATGTCACACCAATATCTCTAAAGCAAAAATGCATTCAATTAAAAATCATTTGATCTCACTCATTCACTTTCAGTTTAAAGAGTTCTTTTGCCCCAACAACTTACTTATCTTCATCAACTTGACATATTGTTTTTACTGATAAATAATATACTGCATTGGTCATCCTGTACTGCCAGTCATGGGCCCGGGCTGTGGCACAGGCTGGTGAGCAGCTAGCTGCGGCAAATCGCTCTGACCAGGGGGTCATGAGTTCGAGGCCAGCTCAGAGCCTGCGTTTGTCTCTGTCTTAGTTCTGTGTTTAAGGCATTGAATGTTTATATGTGTAATGTGATCCGCCCTTCAGGGTGAGAAGGGCAGAATATAAGTGCTGTTATAAATGTCAGAGGAAATATGATAATTTGGAAACAATGTTCTTTGTTCTTTCAATTTGTTCTTTTGTAATTGTCCAGTTTGCAGGACTTAACCATTTACAACCCCGAGAGGACCATCACTGTGAAGGGTAGCATTGAGGCCTGCTCCAATGCTGAAGCAGAGATCATGAACAAGCTACGGGAGGCCTATGAGAATGACATTGTGACAGTCAATGTAAGCTTCTCCTTTTCCTGTTCTCTAGATTACCTTCTTTTTCTGTTTGATGCCACTGATAACGGTCAGTAGTCCTTGCGAAGGTAGATAAATATGTTCTCAGTGCTCAAAACATCTTCAGAACCACACTGCATGAAACCTGTGTGGCCTAACACTTCACTCCCAACTCAGTTTTCCTTGTGCTTTGTTTCCAGCAACAAGCTAATCTCATCCCTGGACTTAACCTCAACGCGTTGGGCATCTTCTCGACAGGCTTATCCATGCTTCCTTCTGGCACTGGAGTCCGCAGACCTGCTGTCAGTACTCCCTACAACCCTTTTGCTGTAAGTTGAGAGTTTGTTCTGCTAATGTGTGTGCAAGTGAAAGCACATTCTGACCCGATGCCCCACGGAGACAGAAGAAACCACTATCTTAACTGGAGAAGATTAACAGAAGCCTCTGCTTTTCTTGCAAAGAGGTCAAACTGTGGAAAGACAGTGAACTTGTTTGTCTGCTAGCAGAATGGCTTTGAGTTATTTTGTCTTTTTATTTTTGTGTGTATTTGGATTCATTGCACCTTTTGCATTGCTTTTTTGGAAGTGGAATGTTGTATTAAAAATGTATGCAACTTCTCCTGTGGAAGGAAGCAGTGGATACACTGTTGTTGTAAACTTATGATTTTGAAGTTTAATGTCCCTATAGTGAGGTGGGATAGGGAAAAGGAGCAGTACCATGTAAATGTCAGATCTTTGGGGGCGGTTGTATCAGAAGTTATTCATGTGGAAGCCAGTCACTGTTTAAATGTTGGCAAACTGCAGCTTTTAGACAAGAATGCAAGACATTTATTTATCTTATTGCCTAGCTTTGGTTGTTATGTTCAGAAATCAGGTACTTTTAGGAGTTTTTCATTATGGCTAAAAAAAAAAAATCTGTGTCAGAAGCAATTTGAGAAACTGCAAATCACTTTTGGTGTGAGAGGATTGGCCGTCTGCAAGGACGTTGCCCAGGGGAAGCCTGAATGTTTGATGTTTTGCCATCCTATGGGAGGTTTCTCTTATGTCCCCGGATGGGGAACCAGAGCTGACAGATGGGAGCTCATCCCTCTCTCCAGATTCAAACCACTGAACTTTCGGTCAGCAGTCCTGCTGACACAAGGGTTTAACCCATTGTGCCACCAGGGGCTCCTATTATGGCTAAATGATTGCTGAGTATGACTGGACTGAAGTATTTGGTCACAAAAGCAGGAGTTGTTGGCTGCTGTTGGATGGCGTCCTCTCCTTCAACAAAGAGGGGCCATTTCTACCCCACAGAAAAGAACAGGCATATAAAGCAGAGGTGGGGAAACCTCAGTCTTGTAAATGATTTAGATCAGTTATTCTAAAGCTATCTCATTTTATTTCAAATAATGTCAGGAAATAGTACCATATTATGCCCATTGGCTACATTCCATGCTTTCTTTTGTGAAACTCCCCCAGAGACAGGCAGCCATAGACTTTGAATGCCAATGCTTTAGACGTCAAATGCCAGGATTGTTGGAGGTGAAATTTAAAAAAATCTAGACAGGCAAAAATCCCCCATTACTGATTTAACTACTGAACAAAAGTTTGAAAAAGTTAGATTTTGGACTACAAAATCACAGATTCTCTGGCCAACCATACTAGTTAGTAATTCTAGGAGATGTAGTACAAAAAGTAAAATTCGTGATATCTAATTCTGCACATATATTTTTATCTCTGTGAATGTAATTGTTTCTGTTACATGTGATTCTGTGTGGAGGCCCATGTTTATCACTGTGCAGAAGTTGTTCATGCATAAAATAATGTATTTGAATCTGATACTAGACATTGAAGTACATACATGAAGGGATGGGGCATATAGCTAAGAGGTGTATATATCTTAGGTTTAAATCCTTAGCATCTACAGTTTCAGAAAGGATCTCAAATAGCAGGGAGAGACCTTGGAGAATGGATTCCTTACCAACTAAATGTTTACTAAATCCGATCAGCCAACTGTCTGATCCAGCATAAGTCTCCATATTTATTTTCAATTAAAATATTTTGATACGATGATTCATGAGAAGACTTCACACTGGTTTACAACTATAAATAAAATATAGTAATCACCAAAATAAATAAAAAAGAAATACATGCACAGAAAACAAACAACAAAGATCACCTATAAAATAATAAAATAGTACCTTAAAATACACACAACCTATGCAATTTAAAAAATGAAACAATATTTTAAGGAGAGAATAACACACCTCCAAAAAAGGAAGCATCCATAGGAATGTTTTTGCAGAAGGTTTTTAAAGCATGGGCAGATTGATATGGGAAGAGGTGTTGTATTTTATTTATGTCTTCTTCTTCAGCCATTTTTAGACTGGTTACCTAATTCTTGAGCTAGTTAACATGCCACTTTCATGAAACATAAGGCTTTGTGAACATAAGAGTTGCCCTGCTGTATCGGTTCATATCAGTGTGTTGTTTTCAGTAATGATCAGCCAGATGATTTTAGATGGTCAAAAGTAGGACATAAAGGCAACATCTGGCAACATCTGTTGCTTTCCCCACCCCCACCATCTGTTATTTGGAAGTTCAGTTCTTAGGTGATTGCTTGGATAGGTCTTGTCCCTCATGATTGAGTCAGCACTGTTAGTGGCTATCAAAACATCTAATGGCAATGAATTCTTCAAGTTAATTACCATGTTTCTTTGATTCTAAAGGTGTATTTCCCCTCAATATAAACAGAAAGGCTAGATGACCATCTTCTGGGAATGCTGTACTCTGTCCAAGTAGGAACTTTGCAGGATCGTGGCCCAACAATCCTGCTTGTAATGTACACCATTGCCTTTTTCCTCTTTTCCAGAAGAGACTGCTGAGTCCTGTACATTGCTGCCAAGAAAACAATTACCCCAAAGAGGGCAGCATTTTTGTGGTGCTGGGGGTGATATGTTTTTTTCCCCCCTTAAGGTCCAAAGCACTAGAGGTGTAAGTTGTCATTAGGAATGCAATCCCAACTCCTTCCAGTCCCCTTCGTTCCACATCCCTCCCCATGAAACACAAAACCTATTATTCAACCATTCCTGTTCTCAAAGCAGTTTCACTAGGCAAGATTATTCATCCTTTTGGGGAGTGTTCTAGTTTTCCCTTTTTCAATGATACTTCTTCCTGGAAAGTTGAGTAGACAGGTGATGAAGTTCAGGAATCTGCCCTTCTCTCTTACATGTGCTTTCCTACCTGGTGTGTCACATTCCCACCCAGTTTGCCACTAGGAAAACCAGGAAGGAAAGAAGATTAATATCAATATGTGATGGAGGGTCCACAGGGATCAAAACACACATTTCTGTGACAAGGAATTGGGATAGGATTCCACATCCTTGTTCACTGGCAGGAAGGTGGAAACATCTATCACCAACTTAAAAAGACCCCCATCTTGTGGTGCAAAAGTAGATTTGGGGGGACATTTTCAATAACAGCAATAGTGCCATAACTGTAACTAATTAGGTAAAGGTAAAAGTTTTCCCCTCACATTATGTCTAGTTGTGTCCATTTCTAAGCCAAAGAGCCGGCATTATCTGTAGACATGTCCAAGGTCATGGGGCAGCATGTCTGCATAGAGCACCGTTACCTTCTCACTGGAGCAGTACCTATTGATCTTCTCATATTTGCATATTTTCGAACTGCTAGGTTGGCAGAAGCTGGGGCTAACAGTGGGAGCTCACCCCGTCTCCCAGATTCAAACCACCGACCTTTCAGTCAGCAAGTTCAGCAGCTTAATGTTTTAATCCATTGCACCATCGGGGCTCCTGTGACTAATTAGTGTTAGTGAATATAGAGCAGCTACAGATCCATAACTTTTAAGTTACAAACACCATAACTGTAATACAAAATGTTAGCCATTGTTTTTAGTACCATCTATTAATAATGAACCACAATCTTTCCTGAGGAGTCATTTGTTTCCCTGCCCCCCTTTTGCTATTATTATTATTGAGCGATTCACTAAGAAATCCTTGATTATCCAGTGCAAAACACCTAGAGATCTACCAATAGATCCAGATCAGCTTTTTGCACATGCCTGTGCTAGACCTCAATATTTTGTAACTCTTACGAAAAAGTCTTTCAGACTTCCTTTCAAGTGAGTTAATTCTTAGGAAGTTTCCTGATGATTTAATAACCTGCCACCCCATCTTTGAGTGACTCCAATTTGTTTAGATACTCAAACACACAGTTTTAACTACCTGTAATACAATTTTAGAATGTATTCTTATTTCTCAAGCTATTCATTTAACAGCCCATCCCAATTCTCCTTTACCCTCTTCTACAAGTAGTATTATTCCCCCCCCCCCCTTTCTTTTAGCTGACATTTTGGAACTGTTGTGTATGCTCAATCCTCTTTGAGCTGTGTTTTGAGCTGGCTTCCTTAACATTTTTTAAGAAGACTGCTTTGTACTTGATAATACCCTGAGCAAGCGGATACTACGCTTCCTTTGTTTCTCAGTGGCCCTGTTTACTGTTAGAAAGACTGACAATATTGTTCCAAGTCAACTCAGCACAGTATTATCGGAGGAGGCAGGTTATGCTTTTAGCTGAGAATCATGAAGTCATTGATTGATAGGAGAGGACAAGTGATGTTCATGTTTATAAAGAATGAACAGGCATATCGGGAGGTACAGAACATTGGTTTTTGGTTGTAAACACAGAGGGCAACTTGCAAACATTTTGAGTTCATGGGAACTAGAGCTTCAAAGCATTCGTTTTAGGCAGGTTATAGCTCCCAGTGGCCATGCTGATGGAGGGATTTGGGAAGTTATTATCCATAAAGTAATTTTTCCAAGCTCCGATAGGAGCCCATGCAGAGCAAGGATGTGTGGCCTCTCCCTGCTGACTGTCACTTTCTCTCCTGACTCAGAGCCAAATGGCATACTTCTCGGGCCTCTATGGAGCCTTGCCGAGTGGCGCATACCCTCATCAGCACTCCGTAAGTGGGTTGCCCTGTTCTTTCTGGATGCTGGCCTTCCACACACCCTGCTTGCAGCACGCCTGTCTGTCGCTTGCGAGGACTGTTCTTCTGCACCCTTTTTACTTAGCTCCAAAAAGAAGGGAATTCTGCTCTGGAGCAGTTTTTCCATACTTTTGCACACGTAGCTGCGGCTGCTTCCTCTGACTTTTTGGTTACAGGAACTCATTTCCCTAGCTTATGTTTTAAATGATTCTCTGCATAATACCATCAGAAAAGACATCCAAGAGTGTTGGTTAGTCCGGACAGTTTTGAAGTATGGCTTTATGACAAAATGAACAATGAATCCTAGCATAACTGTGTTGTCCTTAGGTGGGAGTCATATAGCCAGATCATGAAACTGAGTACTCTCTCTTCTGAGTAGCAGTGGTTCTTCAAGGTCCCAGCAAAACATTTCAAATGCTTCTGCTGAAGATCTTTTTCTAAGACACCACTTAGTTTATGTGCCTGGGCACTTTTTTGACCCTCCAGATATTATTAGACTGCAGCTTCCTTTATCTTTAACCATTTTCTAAGATGGTTAAGGCAGTGGCAAGGACATATTCTCCTTATTCTTGCATGTTAGATTTGCTTGTAGTATAAAGCACCTCCAGACAGATAATTTGTAGTAAGTAAACGCAAAGGTTGACATTAAGTCTAGTTATGTCCGACTCTGGGGATTGGTGCTCATCTCCATTTCTAAGCCGAAGAGACCGCATTGTCTGTAGACACCTCCAAGGTTATGTGGCCATCATGACTGTATGGAGTGCTGTTACCTTCCCTCTGGAGCGGTACCTATTGATCTTCTCACATTTGCATGTTTTCGAACTGCTAGGTTGGCAGAAGCTGGGGCTAACAGCAGGAGCTCATCCCGCTCCCTGGATTTGAACTGCTGACCTTTCAGTCAGCAAGTTCAGCGGCTCAACAGTTTAACCCATATTACCAAATAATATTCTGCCATCATCCTTCATTTACCTACATAATGAAATTTCTGTGCTAAGAAACCCCTTCCCCCTGCCATACAAAATGAAATAAATGGTGAGAAATACATACACACACATATAGTATATAGAAGCTTTGGACTGTCAGGAAATTAAAACCTATGGCCTAAACCCAACTTCCAATCCCAGCTGGGGTTGGCCCATCGAATCACTGGAATTTACACAAGTGCTGCTTCACCTTTCAATATGTATTGACTCTTCTCTAGTTAGGACTGGCTGTTGGATTTAGACCAGTCTCTCCCAATGGTTTTACATGGTTTTGGAATGCATGTTTATCATCCATAATTTATTTATGGGCAACTCTTTTTTGATTTATTTGTTTGTTTAGTCATCCTCACCTCTGGAGGACAGTTTACATAAACTTTGGATATGACTGAGTCTCAAGGGAGAAAAGAAAAAGAGTCATATGTTCTTCATATTTCCTGTTTCTTTGCGTCACTGTAGTGTCTATATATAAGCTGCCTTAGATCCCATTTTGGGAGAAAGGCGGGATGTAAATTCAAGAAATAAATAACCTAAATAGATTGATAGATCAATGGACGGATAGATCTTCCAGTGTTCCCTGGGTCGAAATGGTTGGGGTGAAATGAGGTGACCGACACCACAGGTTCTCAAAGTGTGATTCTCTTATGCATCCTGTTGTCTTGAGTTTTCCTCCTGGCTTCTTTGCTACAGCCAGTGACCTAAAGTTGCTAGTTCTACTAGAGCAGACCCACTGGATCCCTGAAACTTACATAAGTTTTGGCTTAACAAGTTTAAATTGATTTTGATGGATTTTACACCAAAACCAATCTTAAGAAGCAGAACCACCCCTTCCTAAATCTTGCCAACAGAGAAGGCGGTGACCATGTTTATTTATTTCATCTTTCTAGTGATATCAATGGGAATGGAAATCTGTGTGCCAGTTCCAAAGCAGTTATAAGTTTTTCCTCTTTGTCAAAGATATCTTGATATCTTCCTTGTTCCTTGGAGAACATTTTGTTTTTGGATTCTGTAAATCCAAGGCCTTCCTGATCCTTCCCCTTCTCCTTCAACTGCTTTGGGCAGGAAGCTGACAGTGATGCTCTTTTTCAGCATACTAGTGGCTTCCAAAGGCATAAATCCTACCCTGCCAGCTGAACAGCCTTCCATAACATTGTACAGTATGCCACTGTACTGCTGTCAGACCAATTGAAATCAATGGGGCACACACACAGTTAAATGTTCCCCTGTGAAGCCACCATCTATTGTCTTACTACTTTGAATAGGTCTTCAGCTGCATGCATTGGCCTCCACTATATTTAGCTCCCTGTCTATAATGGGAGTCCTCTGTGTCCTCTTCTGTCAGGCAACGCGAGTGCTGTCTTGTGACTCACTCCATTAATTTTCATACTGCTGAGGTGGAGAAGTTCTAGTATCTAAATTCCGGTTCTTTGAGATGCACGTGCTCAAGCAAAAGCTGATGTAGACGCTGCTGTAGGAATGTATTTGCATGTGCAAAGTCAATGGTACACTAAGACTATGAAGTGTGTATTTTTACACAAACCATTCAGAATATTAGTATGTAAAGGAATCTTGTAGCATCTTAGAGACCATCAAGGTTGATAGCATAAGCTTGCATAGACTAAGTTTACTGCCTAAAATGCTTCTGAGGAAGTAGATTTAGTCTATGATAGCTTAGGTTACCAACTTTGTTCTCTCAATCTCTAAGACTAACTGCATATTAATATTCCAGACTAATACGGTTATATCTTTGAATTCTACATCTAGAATTTTGACAGTATATTTAATACTTTCTATAAATAAATTGATGTAGTCTCCATATCACCACTCTTTCAGAGTATCCACTAGGGTAGAAAGTAAGGTAAAAAAGCAAGCTATGAACTGTTAATATCTTACTGAGTGGTTTGTTGGAAGGTATCCCCAGAAGAGAGGCTATTGTTGTACTGTTCTGAGTGGCTTAAAGGAGTTAGGTATATTCCCAAGTGCATGAAGGATGGACCTGTTGCACTGTAATGGAGTGCTAATTGACTTGTCATATTCCTAATTAGCATGGTAAAACCCCTCTCCAAACACACACACTTTTCAATGCATACTTAGTGTGAAAGTCAAGTTTATATCTGTAGTGTGAGTATAGAGCCTGAAATGGTAGATATTTGGGCTTGATTAATGTGTTAATGGAGTTTAATTCTGAGCATCACTCTGGGTTTTTTGTTTTGACAGTATTGAGTGTTTGAGAGCCTATATGTTGTTTTGAATGCTGGACTCTGATTCTGAAGACCAGGGCTCAAAGTCATGGAAAAACACTGGGTAACCTTGAGCAAGTCATATCCAGCTTCAATTGAAGGCAAAAGCAACCCCTTTCTGAACAAATATTACCAAGAAAACTCATTAGTAGGGTTGCCATTAGTTGGAAAAAATGTGAAGGCACATACAACAATTGTGTGTAACTAGCAATGTCAAAACAAGGTAGCAGTGCTACTTTTATTTCCCCTTGTACCCTGAGATTCCTTCAGCGTGAGGAAGGGTTCAGTATTTCCTCATCTTTCCAAGTACCTGATCTGGGTGCCTTTTCTTTGCTGGTGTGGATTTTCTCTGCCACCTGCCATGGAGGGCCAGTCCTTGCCTGCTTTCTTCTCTGCCTTATTGCTGCATGCAGGTCAGATTGACTCTATGAGATAAGTGCACCTTGGGAAGCAGGCAGGAACCCTGCACACCTCGCACGCCAAGGTACATTTTCTGTCTCTTTGCCCCCTGCAGGTGCCAGAGCAAGAGGTAGTGAATCTATTCATCCCAACGCAAGCAGTGGGTGCCATTATTGGAAAGAAGGGCCAGCACATTAAGCAGCTGGCGAGATTTGCAGGTGCCTCAATCAAGGTAAGAAAGTTCACATATGTTCCTTGATTCAGAAGACCTATGGTCCTCCAGATATTGTTGGACTATAATTCCCATCAGCCTCATCATGCCTTATTGGGAGTAGGAATTCCTCAACATCTGGAAGGAGAGTGGTGGAGGTTACTTCTTTGGAGGCTTTTAAGCAGAGACTGGATGGCCATCTGTTGGGGGTGCTTTGAATGCGATTTTCCTGCTTCTTGGCAGAGGGTTGGGCTGGATGGCTTACGAGGTCTCTTCCAACTCTATGATTCTATGAGTCTAGGTCACAAATCGCCCAGGTCTTCTTTAGTGCTTGCAACTCCATCATCCTCTTATACTTTCCATCACAAGAACCAGCTGCTGTAGTGGTCTACTCAGAACTCTTAAAGAATTGCCTGTTACGAGAATCTGTGTGGTGTAATGCGTAATGCGCTATGAATTGAGAAACTCAGGTTTCCACTCAGCCATGGAATTCTCTGCATATTATTAGCCAGTCATTCTTTGTTAGCTTGACCTACCACACAGTGTTGTTGTGAGAATAAGTAGAGAGCAAATAAGAAACATCACCAGAAGCGGGTTGTTTGTATATTGCTACTAGAAAACACAGCTTGAAAATGTTCCACCACCTCTACAACTTTTACAAGCTGATTTTGCATTTTATTTTTCCCTCTCTCTTCCCATCAGCAATTTAATACACTAAGAGTGGCTACAGGGGGTGGACAACCCCCCCCCCCCCCCCAATTGCAGTAGCTCCACTGGCTGCCAATCTGTTACCCGGCACAATTCAAAGTGCTGGTTATGACCTTTAAAGCCCTAGTTGATTCAGGTCCAGACTATCTGGCCAACCGCATCCACTTGTACAAACCTGCCCTGACCCTGAGATAATAAAATAATAATAAATAATAAAATATCGAATAATAAAAATAAATGCAGCTACAAACACAAGTGCAATACTGGAGATGCATAAAGGGTGGAGAAAAGACGGGATTTGTCTTCTAGAAACAGTCACAAATTCTGATTCTAGACATTTTTTTAGAATCCAGTTATAATCTTTCCCAGTCTTCCAATGAATCAAGAGTGGTTTACAAAAGATAGCTGGCTGTGAATGCAGGACAGCTGTTATATTTAGGAAGTGACTCACTATTGGAGTCTGATTCAAGTGACTCCTGAAACCTGAAGACAAGTGGGCCTTCCCAGCCCTGCATGACACTCGTTGGGGAAGGGTTAGTGACAATGTGCCAGTCAGAGCAGCCTATGTGTGTATTATGATGAATTGGGACCTGTGGTGTATTCAGAGAGCAGACAGTGACACACCCAGATTAATGCTGAAGCTATCTTGTTATGATCTGGGCCCATGCAATACAATTACTAGATTAGTTCTGAGGTGTGTCTTGCTTGTGCTACTAAGGACAGCTTCCTAAGCAGGTTTCCCGTTTATTACACAGAAGTGCTTGAGCAACTGAAAACTGAAATGTGAAGTGCCCCCTGAGGCTGTTAGATCTAAATTCATAGAGGGGGGGGGACTCTCTATATAAAGCTTGGCATCCTTTGCTAAGAGGTATTTCCACCTCCCTTAGCTTCAGCAGCCATCCATATGTTTGAAGGACCACTGGATCACCATAACTGTCTTAAGCTCTGTAGGCAAACAGGGCAAAAAGTATTCTGCTCAGACTATGGAAGACTTGTCTTAGACATATTACAGTATGACCTCATATGCACATATCCAAGGTTTCATTTATCCAGCAAAACATGTCCTCTAGGCATTTTCTAGGTCCTCCAGTACAACTTTATAGTATTCATGTTTCCTATTATCTGAGATTTCACATCTTAACACAAAGTCCAAGAACATGACCTCCATGGATACAGAAATATGTTGTACTGAGAGTTATATATTTTTTAAATGGAGACTTCAAAGCAGGCAATTTGTAGTGCAATACTGAGGTCCTTGGCAAAAGAAAGAATGGTATCTACGGCGTGTACTGGTGAGAAAAAATTGGGGTAGCTTTGCCTTTTAAGTTCGGCATTATAAAGAACATGAAGCAAACTGATGACGCAGTGCACAGTAATATAATAGTCAAGATAACAAGTATTGTGGAGATTAGTGCAATGTGCAACATCTTTTAATTTGGGAACCTGTTCACTGGGTTCTATATAAAGTAGGGTTGTTTTTTGTTTTTGTTTTTTTACAAAATTCATAGTCTTTCAATGGTGAGCAAAGAGACAGAAGAATTTGCTGTGCCTAATTGTGTTTTCTCTCATTGCAGATTGCACCAGCAGAGAGTCCAGAAGCCAGTGAGAGGATGGTTATCATAACGGGGCCTCCGGAAGCTCAATTCAAGGTCAGTACACAATGCTCATTTGTGTGAACCAACCACAAGGTACAAGAGGATCACAACAGCCCAAGAGAATGTGCAAGGTTAGCTATTGTTGAGTTCAGGTAACCTAGAAAGACTCAGACATCCTTTTCCTATTCTTTGGGATGGTTGTTTGGAGCCCATATAACTGTGCCTGCAGATTAAAATTGAGTTGAAAATTCTACAACTTTCGTTTATTTTCCTAGGCCCAGGGACGAATATTTGGGAAACTGAAAGAAGAGAACTTTTTCAATCCAAAAGAAGAAGTGAAGCTTGAAGCCCATATTAAGGTGCCTTCCTCTGCAGCAGGTCGTGTGATAGGAAAAGGTGGCAAAACGGTAGGTTCGACAATCTGTATCAGGTTCAAGGGAAGTATTTGCAAGTCAAACCTGCTACTGTGCTTGTTACCTAGAGCAGTGCTATTCAGAGTGGTGATTCACAGCCTAGTGCCAGTCTGTGAGTCATCAATTGTGGATCCATGGTAAGTTTCTAAGAAAGGAAGAAATATCTGTTACCAGTGGGCACAGTAACCAGTCTGTAACACACGTAGCACTTATTTAGAGTAAGTTTGAGTCTGTTTTCCTTTTGGATTTGTTTGCTTGCGTAGACATAGGGCAGGGATTGGATGAACATCTAAGCATTCTGGTAATTAACCTGTTATTAACCTGCAATAATCAGAATTTTGCAAAAATGTAAAATGAACAGTATGAAAAATAAATTTGCTGTATGCTTGCTTCTGTAGGTGAATGAATTACAAAACTTAACTAGTGCAGAAGTAATTGTACCACGTGACCAAACACCAGATGAGAATGAAGAAGTTGTTGTCAAAATAATTGGTCACTTCTTTGCCAGTCAGGTGAAGTATTTTTTAATATGGTTTTGAGTCCAAGATTAACCGTAACTTAACATTTTGAGCAGTTGTTTGCAAGTGTATGAATACTGTATATTTAATGGTACATTAAACATATAACATTTAAACTGATATGTTAAGTTAGAACTAGAATATAGAAATGCATGACTTAATTTGAGTAACACCATATACTCTGGTACTTGAAAGTCCTTGGACAAAGGCAAATCTGTAACTTGAAAAATGCTTAGAATAGCATATTTAAGATACCACTTTTGAGAGGAAATCAAAGCATTTCTTCCGGTTTTATGCATGGTTGTTTGCTAGTTGACTGCAGAATGCTTTCCAGAAAAAGTGATATTTTCCAGAAGTAAATTCAAAAAAGTTGGAGTCATTGCAGGTCACATACGTAACAGATACCTCATACAGTTCAGCTAAAGATGTGATAAACACATGGGCAACAGATGGTGTGCTTTCATCTCTTTGGCAGCTGGGGGGAAGAAGGTATAGGTTATCCCTCCAGGTGTTTGGATTTCAACTTGCACAAGTCCAAAACACCTGGAGGGCGAAATTTTCCCATGCCTGGGTTAATCAGATATAATCCCGTTGCCAACTATACAATGTGCTTTTTGTATCCTTGCTTTTTAACATTGAGAACTTTTTTCCTCTACTGCAGACTGCACAGCGCAAGATCAGGGAAATTGTCCAGCAGGTGAAGCAACAGGAACAGAAACACCCTCAGGGAGCCCCTGCCTCACAACACAGCAAATGAGGCTCCTGGGTGCCTGCCAGCCAGCAACAACCGATGAATGTAGCCCTTCCAACACCTGACAGAATAACCGGACCAGAGAGCAAACCAAAGACTATCTGGAGGCATCCAACCCGCCCTCGAGGCTGGGGCTCTGCAAAGGACTTCTAGTTCCCAGGGACGGGGAGGGAGGGCTTCAGCCGGCAGGGGAGGGCCTCCCACGCACCACAGCCGACACAGTGTCTGTCTAACAGTACAACGCTATCCCTTTAGTTGGACTAACAAAGGCAGAAATTTTGCAGACAAACCCATTCAGAATCTTTTCTGTACATGTGTGTACATACTAGGAAAACTTTTTTTACACAGTGCATGGGCTGTTTTACAGGGCAGCATTAATATATTTTAGAATTAATATAGCTAACTAAACTAACTCCAGTCTTTAATTTCTTTTTAAACAACTACTTTTTTTAAGGAAGGAAAGATGTTAGTCCATTGTGGATTTTTAACAGAAAGTAGGTTGGAGACGTAGGATGGCAACAGCCAAATTTAAATGGGAATCAAAAGTAACCAAGATTTAGAGGGGCTTTAGGAAGACCGAGGGCAGTTGCCTGCCACTTTGGATTGCCTGTAAGTGCCAACAGAAGGGATACCGTCTCGTTAGCAGAGGAATCTCTATGCATTTCTTTCTCCAGCTCATGTGATCTTCTCTTTGCTTCACAGATCTCAAACTGGTTTTTGCATACAGTCTCTTCTTTTGTACCACCATTCAATGCAGTGCTCCAAGTAAACGCATCATGGAAAAGATACAAAAAGAACCACCCAGCCACAACTTCCACTTTGCTTATCAAAATGCCAAGCTACAGATACACTTAGGTTTCCTAAGGTGGTGGTGGGGGGACTTCACCCTACTTACAGGAAAACAACACAGTTGGTACATTTTGTGCATAAGATGCTGCCACCTATACTTTGGGAGGTGGGTTTTTAAAAATGGGATTGACAGGAGGGTGTTGGCCCAGGGCATGAAAATTGCAACTTTTTTTCAAAAGAAAGAAAGAAAAAAACAAACAAACTACCTCAGGTGTTTCCATACCTCAGCACCTTGCTCTTGTGTGTCCCTTTTTGAGATTTTGTATGCCTTGTAAAACTGAGAGTTGGAGCATTTTTTATTTTTTTAATAAAAATGAGTTGGAAATAAATTTAGACAAGACAGCTGCCAGGTGGAAGAAAGCATCATTCTGTATGATGACTATTCTGTATTGTCCTTCTGCTAGATGAGAGTCGATGGCCTTGAAACGTAATAAAAATAATAATAAAGGATAGACATGCAAGAGACGCTGGAGCAGAACTCCTGAGTTTGACAGGTTACGCACGATTTGAGTTTTTCTGTGCTAACGAATGGATGCTATACTGGTTTTTGTGAACGTACCATTGTATCAACAGAATGCAATGCCAGTTTTCTCCACTTCAAACAAGTGTTCTATGAAAAACAAAATATACCCAGCTAACAAGATCCTGACCTGAGTAGTTTTATTTAATAGCAAATGCCCATCAATGAACAGCAGATGCAGTAAGCCATATTTCAGAGGAAGAACTAGCAAAATCATCTCTTGGTATTCCTTACCTAAGAAAGCCCTAGAAATTTTGCAGGGCTGCCAGTAGTCAACATATGACTTGAAGGCACATAGACACACATAAGGAACGAAACTTGGTGGTGAGCAACCCTTTTTCAGTAGTCTACTCTCCTCTTTTAACTAGAAGACTCTTTGCAGTCTTGTGAGGTCAATGTGCAGAATGGAAACAAAAGCTGGTCCTCATGCAAGTACCTGGTTGATTGGGACTATTTGCATTATAATGGCACTCAATATTTTGAGGTCAATGTCATAACTACTGCCTTAGTGTGTTCCAGGAGCCCCAGGTAGCGCAGTGTGTTAAAGCGCTCAGCTGCTGAATTTGCAGACCGAAAGGTCGCAGGTGCAAATCCAGGAAGCAGAGTGAGTGCCTGCTGTTAGCTCCGCTTCTACCAACCTAGCAATTCGAAAACATGCAAATGTGGGTAGATCAATAGGTACTGCTCCGGCGGGAAGGTAACGGCACTCCATGCAAAGGGCCACATGACCTTGGAGGTGTCTACAGACATCGCTGGCTCTTTGGCTTAGAAATGGAGATGAGCACCAACCCTCAAGTCGGACACGACTGGACTTAACGTCTGGGGAAACCTTTATCTTAGTGTGTTCCAGTTGTGTCTCATCTTGCATTTTCCTTTATATAAGCTCTTGAGCAAAGCAGCAGAGAACCAGAAAGCCAAATGAATATGGAAATAGGCCTGAACCAAGATGAAGTGGTAGCTAGTAAACTACACAGTATTTGAGGGTTAATGTGACAGAAGCCATTAACACATGCTAAAAGAAAGTTTACAAAGCTAACTGCTCACAAAATTAATATTATCACGTACATGTTTATATGCTAACCAACAATAGGCCACGATGCCTATGAGTTCTCCAGTTTCTGCTTTTAATAGGGAACTAAGTTGCAGATAAAGAGCTGATCCCATTAACAGCTTCATGCAAGTGAACAGGTTTCAACATTGTGAAATGTCCTTTGGAAATGAATGGACAGGTCCAGTTGTGAGGTTTCTCTCTGCCTAATGATGTAGCTTTCAGAATTTGGCTAATGCCAGGAAAATAGAGCTTATATCATATCTAACTTACAACATCTAAGGATGCTTCTATCTGAAGTACTTAACAGACTCACAGTATAATCTTATGCATACCTATTCAGAAGTAAGCTCCAAATTACCTCAAAGTCACAATGTAAGTGTATATAAGTTGTTACTCTTGTATGCCTTCAAGTTTCTTCCAAGTTACAGAGAACATATCAAGGAGTTTTCCTGGCATGATTTGTTCAGAAAGGCCTTGGCTTCCTTGGGATGAGAGAGTGACTAGCTCAAGGTTACCTAATGGATTTCCATGGCTGAGTGAGGATTTGAACTGTATTCGGAGTTGTAGTCCAACACTCAAATCACTGTTCCACACTGTCTCCCAGTATGTGCAGGACTACAGCCTAGAATATTAACTCACTATGGCTTTAAATGGCTGAGAGATAATTAAAAATAATGTGTAGCTGGCCCATCTTACTGGGGTGTTCTTAGGATCACTGAGAATATATGCACTTTTCCCACGTGGTCCCTGTGAAACCGCACATGTGGTAGTTGGTGTGCACGTGCACAGCAGTTTTGGAACATTTAACAGCTGAATCTAATAAATAATCATGGCCCCATGCTCCCTCCCTAGAGGGTATATATATGGCCAAGGAAGGCTATGGCCTCAGTTCCTTTTCTTTACGCCGTCAGCAGCAGTATTAGGAACACTCTTACCTCTCTCCTCATTATGACACTTATGTATTTTAAAAATGCTTGTCTTGCGGGGGTAAGCTCCCAGACACAGATAAGCATGATAAATGCCTCCTCTGTTTAGGGGAGGCACACTCGATGTCCTCATGCACCGTTTCTCGTGCTTTTACTCTGCAAGCGAGGAAAAATAGAGAGTCCAGACTTAAAGCGCTTCTCTACGAATGCGCCTTGCTGCCTCTGCAAACCCCTCAGCGGACTCCCTCAGCGCCTCCAACCCCAGGCTGCTCTCTGCTTCTTCCTCCGGTGCCTCTTCCTTCTCCAGCTCACTCTGCAACGAGCAAGAGGCGCCTCTCCAAATCTCCTTCTGCCCGGGAGCACTCGGCCTCGGCAGAGCCCGGCCTCTCGACGCGTTCTAGCGTTAACGGATGAGCAGCTCAAGAGTACACAAGAGATGAAGAAGTCAACGTCAACATACAGCTTCACCTCTCAAGGTTCATATGCATCCAGGGGCAGGTCTCCTCCGTTCTCATCTTTTTACCGTCGCCCTTACCCCACTGGGAACCGTCAACTGCCACAAGCACCCCAGCCACCTCCTTTTTGTCAACAACAGCCAGGCTGCTCTCGCCCTCAGGGCAGAGGGCGTTATCAACCAAAGGCAAGGGGTCGTTTTTAACAGCCCCAGCTCTTACCCACCCCCTTCTCTCCCCCCCACCCCCTGGTCACATTGATGACAGACTCTGGATATAGTGGTACTGGTCTTTCTCCTTTGGGGCACAAGACTGTGAAGAATTTACAACAGTGTGATTTATTTTGGGAGTAGGCTCTCACATTTCTTTAATGAGTGGCACCGTATTACCTCGAACAAATGGGTTCTAGAGGTTGTTGCCAATGGATACTCCATAGAGTTAGACACACAGCCTAAGATAGGCTGCATTAAAACGACTCCTCCATCCACACTGTTATGGCAGGATGTTACTTCTTTGTTAGAAAAAGGGGCGGTTATCCTATGTTCTTTTCTCATAGCTTTTTTTTTCTCATTATTTTTTAGTTCCAAAAAAGGATGGTGGCCTCCGTCCTGTTTTAGATCTGTGGCCCCTTAACCACTATATCCATGCCCGCAAATTTCGCATGATTTCAATTGCCACTATTTTGCTGTTGTTATCCAAGGTTCGCAACCTTGGATCTTAAGGATGCTTATTTTCACGTCGCTATAGCCCCCCCCCCCCCCCCAAGATATTTAGCTTTTATGGTCGGTGACCAAGCCTTTTGTTTTCGTATTTTACCTTTTGGAATTTCCACAGCACCACATGTATTCACCAAATGCATGGCGGTTATTGTAGCCCACTTACACCTGCAGGGGGTCACGGTTTATCCGTACCTTGACTAGCTTTTTGCAGATAATTCGGAGCAAGCTCTTCTCCGTAGTATTCATCTTACCCTCTCCCTTCTCCAGACCCTAGGATTGGTGGTCAACGCCAAGAAATCCAAGCTTCATCCAACCCAGCATATTCAGTTCATCGGGGCATCTCTGGACTCGATCTCATGCACAGCTCGCCTTCCAGAGGAATGCTTCTGTACCCTCAGAACTGCAATTCTTCAACCATTGCACTCCCCATACATGTCAGCTATTCAGATCCAGACCATACTAGGCCACTTGGCCTCCACAACGGCAATGACACCGCATGCCCGCCTTCGGATGACACCACTTCAGCCAAGGTTCCTTCAAGCCTTCTGTGGATGGATATCCACAGACCACCCGCACATCCGCCTGTCTCTTCCATCTCACATCTGGCATGCCATGAGATGGTGGACACGATGTGCAAATGTATGTGTGGGAATGCCATTTCAACCAGCTGGTCCTTCTGCAACCATCACAACGACGCCTCCCTCCAGGGTTGGGGGCGTTCTCAGGTACCATCTCGGTTCACAGTCAATTGCGCCACCACGAACTTCATCACCACATCAACGTCTTGGAACTCTTAGCCCTATTCAAGGGCCTTCAATCATTTCAGGACGTACTCGCAGGCCGCACAGTCCAAGTATGTACGGGCAATACCGCAGTAATGTGGTACGTGAACAAACAAGGCGGCACGCGATCCAGATCCCTTCTCAAACTTATCATTGCAATTTGGGACTGGTGCATCGCACACAACATCTCCCTTGTGGCAATTCACTTACCTGGACAAGAAAACACCAGAGCGGACCACCTCAGCCGCATGCCATTTACCACCCATGAATGGTCTATTCACGACGAGATTTCCAAAATCTTCACCATCTGGGGTCAACCTCACATTGATCTCTTCAGAGCCCCATCCAACGCCAAATGCCAACTTTACTGTGCTAGGGGAACACAGATCTCGGACAGGCACTGTCTAGGGGACGCCTTTCTATTCAATTGGGGCGGTCCGCTACCTTTTCCCTCCCATTCCCCTCCTCACCAAGGTGGTGACCAAAATTTACACTGATAATGTCAACTGTATCCTCACGCCATGGTAGCCCCACCAACCCTGGTTTCCCCTTCTGTTGACAATGGCAGGATGACACTACCGCACCCTGCCCCAGCTCCCAGACCTCCTTACAGCGGACAACGGCACCCTACGACACCCAGACATCGAGATCCTTCGGCTCACAGCATGGCGAGTCCACATCGTCTCTCACAAGCAGTGAAAGACACCTTGCAGGCTGCCCATAGACCGTCCACAAGGAAATCTTACAACACTAAGTGGAAAAAGTTCACCACTTTTGCCCGCCTCCACGCTGCCGATCCGTTACTATGGTAGCTCCAACATCTTTTCTCTTGGAGTTCCTGGCGTCATTAGCATCTGCAGGATTGTCACTTTCATCACTCCGCTGCTACCTGGCTGCGATCACAACTTACAGACATAGGCAGGGCTTTCCCTCCTGTTTCAAAGATCCTATGATTCGACTTCCTATAGGGATATAGAAATACTAACCCTCCCCACATTCCTGTGCCACCTCCATGGCACCTGGACTTGGTTTTGACCTCCTTAATGAAACTTCCTTTTGAACCTATGGCTACAACCGATCTTTCATATCTCACATGGAAAACCGCATTCTAGTTGCGATCACATCCAGCCGTCGAGCAAGCGAACTCTGCGCCCTCCGGTCAGATGAACCATACATCCGCTTCGACTCCGACAAGGTAGTGATGCGACTTGACATCTCCTTTTTGCTGAAACGAGCCTCACTTTTTCACCTCTCTCAGGACATAGTGTTACTGGCTTTTTCCCAGAAACCATCTACACCACTAGAACGCTCCCTTCAGCTTCTGGACATTCGCCGAGCACTCTCCTTCTACCTCACTAGAACTGCTCCTTTCCGTCTCTCACCTCACCTTTTCCTCAAATACAGATCAGATACAAAAGGAAACCCAGTCTCTTCGCAGCGACTCTCTGGTTGGATCGTGGACACGATCAGGACAGCTTACCAGCTACAAGGCAAGGAGCCTCCTATCAAGGATCATTCTACAAGATCTATGGCCACCTCTGTGGCGTTCAATCATGGTGTCCCCTTAGAGGACATTTGTAAAGCTGCAACCTGGGCCACACCTTCAACATTTGTGACCCATTACAAATTGGATCTCCTTTCCAAGAGACATGCTGCCTTTGGGAGAGCAGTACTTTTTTCAGCAATGGTATGACATCCGCCATCCATGGTAAGCAGCTTGCTAATCTACCACATGTGCAGTTTCACAGGGACCACATGGGAGAACAATGAGTTGCTTACCTGTAACTGTGGTTCTCTCAGTGGTCACCTGTGAAAACCGCACATCCCCGCCCTTCCTCCCCTCTGACTGTCATGCCTTCATGACTCTGCTGCTTCCGGCGGAGGAACTGAGGCCGTAGCCTTCCTTGGCCATATGTATACCCTCTGGGAAGGGAGCGTGGTGCCATGATTACTTATTAGGTTCAGCTGTTAAATGTTCCGAAAGTGCTATGCACATGCACACCAACTACCACATGTGCGCTTTTCACAGGTGACCACTCAGAGAACCACAGTTACAGGTAAGCAACTCATTGCTATACAGCATTTTAAAAATGCTGTATAAATATCAAGGATTTTAAACAAAAACTGAATTTGCGAAACGTAACCAGCTTTATACCAATCTAGTAACAACAGCTCCTGAAACATAATTTATATACATTAAGGTAAAGTTCCTTAAATGTGGGCCACCACAAATGCAATTGTAGATGTGTTCCTGGAGAAGAATGAAAACAATGGTTTAACCCTGCCTAGAATGTTGCTGCTTTGTTATAGAATAAGCTCCAAACATGCTTTCACTTAGATCACTGCCGTTTCAATAGCGGGATGAGTAACTATCTGAGGTTTGGGGCTGAATGTGCACTCCTCACTGGATGAAGGAGAATGAAACAATGCTATAGGTGTTTCTGAAGAGGGGCACATTTTCTGTTTCAAGTGCCAGCATCAATTAATTTTTTTGCAAGGGTATGGAACAGGTGATGTAGTGTGAGGGGTTCCCCCAAACGTAATCCCACATTTACCTTGTTTTCTCCTAGTTAAAAATTACTCCTTTGAAACAAGGTTTTTCAGCATGTTCTGTACTCAGGACCACAACCCATTAACATTCAACTTACGTTTCCAGAGTTTATCCCAATAAAAAGCATAATGCAAATTAGAAACTTCCTGGAGTTGCTACCCTTATCCCATAAACTTTTATGAAGTCATTTAATACTAAATCTGAGAGAAAATATTTTTATTTCCAGCATTTACTGACTTCTGCCACCTCAAATGTTCTGAACAAAAGTAATAGTGCTGTTCACGTTAATTTAAAACCGGTTAATAGATAAATATTTCTAATTTTAATTCATAAAAGCATTTTGGAATTTCAACATGTGTTCATTTAAATACAATACAAATAAATAGTCTCAGACAAAGTTATAATACTTTTAAATAAAGAGTGACCCCTATCTAGGGCTTTTAACTAAGGATTTGTTACAAATCAAAAGAGTTTCCATCTTTCAAAATCACTACAAATCCAGTTTTAGAAAGAAGGTTTCCACCTTCCAGTAGAATGAGTTTTGCTTTGATCCATGATTAGCCCTTTGAATGAAAAAGATTCCAATGCAAATACATGCTCTTAAATATGCTTTGTGGTCTGCAATGATGTTCATACAAAAGGGTACTTTGAATCGTGTTGTGTAAGACAGAGGTATGGGGATCAGACACCTAACAAGTCACTTATTTTGTTACCAGATGACAGGTACATAATACTGTCCGATTCATGGAGCTATAGCAGCTGTTGATGAAGTATCTCCCACACCATCTTTCTGCGGAAATAAGGCATATGACACTGCAAAACAAAAGCGTTCAGGACTCATTCACTTTAGACAAAATTTCCTTTTGTGGAAGTCAACATGCGACCCCCGGCACCTCCCAAGCATTGTTAGTATTCCAAGTTACTCACCTGTGAAAATACAATGGGTTTATCTCTGGAGACAAAATCTGCATATCTGCAGACAAATATTCCACAGTCACTGCCATTCCGCTGCTGTGGAATTTCCTAAAATGGAAGGCAGGGAGGAAACAGAATGTTGAGATGCTTCGATTAGTTCCTTTTTTCTTTGTTTTACTAGCCAGCAAGGCTCTAATGATACCAGTATACAATTGACCACTATTCTGACATCGCAAAGCAAAATGGGACTATAATGCTTAGGAAGTATTCACTTTAATGCAGGCCTCTTCAACCTGTGGCCCTCCAAGTGTTTGGGCCTCCAACTCCCAAAAGCTTTAGCCAGCTTGTTCAATGGTCAGGAATTCTGGGAGCTGAAGTCCGATACACCTGGAGGGCCACAGGTTGAAGAGGCCTGCTTTAATTGTTAGTTCAAGGATGGGAATTTGGGAGGGGGGGTGGATATCCTGAGCTCCTTCAACAAACTAACAATTTTAAAGCAACTGCATTGGGTCGAAGGGAACACTTTTTTGTTCCATGACCTTTTGTGGGCTGCTTGAACAGCCAATAAAACCAAACCTACACAAAAACGGGGGGGGGGGGGGGGGGGGGAGGGGAGGAGGAGAGATAACCAAATAGCAGAAAATCCTCTTTTGGTTATCTGATGCTGTAAGTCCCAGGAGAGCATCCTTCAGGAAAAAGCAATTCATACTTTTTGTTCCCCCCAAAAGGTAATCTAAAGAGTTTGAAAGGGTGACAGCCAGCAATAACTATCTTGGGAGGGGGGCTGTTTTTTTATCTACATTTTTTAAAGTGTGAGTTGGGTCTGCTTTTAGTTGAGTCTGCTCTTTGAAGTTCATGAGAGGAAGCATTTTTCTCAAAAAATGCTCAGGATTGTGGCGATAGCTTGCATGAAATCAAAGATTAACTTCACATTGGTCGATACAATACTTTGGGAAGGCCCAAGATGCAATTTGATTTTGGTATTCGTGCTAAGAGACAATGGTTGCAATACTATTTTTGATGAACAGAGAGGTCAAGTTACCTTTGATGGAAGATACATTTTAATAGCAGATGAATACCATGGACTTTTCAGAGTTAATTCTATAGTTAAGATTTGCTGGCAATGCAAAGAATTATAATTTAGAGATTTTAACAGTATATTGCTTTTGAGTACCTATTTAAGGAGCAATAAATCATAGAATCATAGAATCATAGAATAGTAGAGTTGGAAGAGACCTCAAGGGCCATCTAGTCCAACCCCCCGCTAAGAAGCAGGAAATCGCATTCAAAGCACCCCCGACAGATGGCCATCCAGCCTCTGCTTAAAAGCCTCCAAAGAAGGAGCCTCCACCACAGTCCGGGGGAGAGAGTTCCACTGCCGAACAGCCCTCACAGTGAGGAAGTTCTTCCTGATGTTCAGGTGGAATCTCCTTTCCTGTAGTTTGAAGCCATTGTTCCGTGTCCTAGTCTGCAGGGCAGCAGAAAATAAGCTTGCTCCCTCCTCCCTATGACTTCCCCTCACATATTTGTACATGGCTATCATGTCTCCTCTCAGCCTTCTCTTCTGCAGGCTAAACATGCCCAGCTCTTTAAGCCTCTCCTCATAGGGCTTGTTCTCCAGACCCTTGGAGACATTCTCCAGACATTCTCCAAATGAACTATTCAGCTCTTTCAAAGTCTACACTTTGAGTCAGTTTGGACTTGGTTTACAAAACTGGTCTCAACACACACCCCAGGGTTGCCTCTCATACACCTACTTTTGATATTCCCAATTCTGGTTTCTTTATAATGTTTGAATTTTAGATGCAGCATGAACTTCTAGTTTAAAGGAGAAGGAGAATTTACAGACCTCCCTCTTTCCCAAGTCACTTCCTCCAAAGGAATGAAACACTCCATGAGCTGCTGGTCTTCCATTAGGCATCGCAATCCCATTCTTACCACTTATCACTGATTTGAACATAATGGCATAATTCCACCCAAACATGTCTCTTGCCTTCCCAAATGAGAAATCTAGTGATGCCCAAAGGATAAAGACTCATATAGTAGGATCCACCCTATGCTTCACCCAATGGAAGGCACAGGACAAACAAAGCTTGACACTGGCAACTAAGTGTGTCAGGGAAAGCTGAGTACAGCAAAAGCACTAGCTGCAGGGCTGCTTCTGTAACTGATGTTTGGACCAGGGATCTCTTCTGGCAATATGTAGGGCTTCTGCAATGGAAGAAAGTAATGAAACTGTAAAATCCAGGTGGTTGCAACCTACATTTGGTTTCATACTATAAAGTGTCCATGATGAAGGATTAATCTCCAGGTTTCTCTTGACTTTGCTTTCATCCTGCAGATACTGCCTGTTGAATAAAAGCAGAAAATACTAGTTATAATTCTCCAAATACAGAAGGCATATTTAAACGGTTACCAAAATTTGCACAACAAATCTTTTTTAATCATCAAAACAATTTGATTTGTGCTCCTCAAAAGGGTGCATGAACACTGTTTCACACAATTGCAGCAACAGCCATTTCACAAGGGAAAGCTACTGCAAATCAGTCACTGCTGAGAAATGCTTTCGTGCAGTTACTGTAACATGAATATAGAAAAAAGGTGAGTATAATTTAAGATGAATGTGTAGTTAAAGGAGATATTTAAAAGTAATACAACCAGTTTTACAGTGGTTTCATACAGGCTTGTCCAAGATTAATTTATTCACCAAGAGCCACAGCCATATCCAATATGTGATGCAGAAATATTATTTTATGAATTATTTTATGGAGTTGATATGGTATTAATACAATATGTCAGAAAGCAGCTTGTCTTGGGTCACTTGTTTACAGTCAAAGAAAGCTTTTCAAGTTTTATGCTAGGTATTTCATAGCTCCTAAGAGCCTTCCTACAAGGAAACATGATAAAAAAGAAAAAAAACTCATTGAAATACCTAGCATATTTGACACTTGGAGTGGATCATTTTAAACAACTGTTCCTGTCAACAATAAAATGATTTCCATAATAAATATGAAATGAAACTAATAATGCCACAAAAAGGTAGAGAGAATCTGTTGAACGAACTTCAAATTCCCTCCTCTCTCTCCTGCACACACCCCATCATCAGTCCCTGTGTCAGCTTCATTTACGAGGCCTGTCACCTACCAAGAGGCACTTCCCATTTTTCTTCACATGTCAACTCCCATCTCATGAAGCAGGAGGGAGTGATGAAGAGTGCTTGACCTCTGGAAGCAGGTCTCATTACTTCCTGGCCAGCCCACTGCTACTGTTGCTGGCCACTGCTGCTGGCCCCAGGAGGAAATGCCACCCCACCAGACAAGAGAGCAGGCTGTGTTTCCTACCTCACCTTCCCCGCACCCTCCATGCACAGCAGAGCAGAGTTGCGCGAGCTATTTAAGACTTCTATTCTTGAATTGTTTTTTTGGTGGGATGGGGAGTAGGGCAATCCCTTCCCACAGAAGAAGTAATAATAGTAATACTGGGGAATCTCAATTATCCTGAATGACTGGCACCCCTACATTTCTCACCCAGTGGTGGCAACACTACTTTGCAATACCTAGCTGAGCCCATAGGTTACTGAAAAAGGGCTCTATCTGCAACACCCCAAATCCCCACAGGGCTGAGCAGCAACTGGTGTGTGGAGAGAGCAAATATGAAAGAAGTCCCTCATAATAAAATGGACGAAGGGAAAAGGGTGCAATTGTCTCCATCCTTCACTTGTCCCCAGGAAAGGAAACTCCTCAGCCCTGCGCCGCCTAGCCTCACTTCTTTTTCTCATATTAGGCAGTAGTCCCCTGCATCAGAACGTAAAGTCAAGAATAAATGGCTCTAGAAATGCCAACCACCACAACTGCTGCCATTCAGCACCTGCTACTCAGGAGCAGCAGTATTCACCAGCCATTAATGTGCCTTACTACCCCCCTGCTGCCCCTTGCCCTTTACTGTCCTAATGCACTCCAAGCAGCTTTGCGCCCAGTTCCAAACCCCATACCCCTGTGATTGTTTTTACTCATTCCCTTCCTCCTCCCTCCCCCGCATCTCAGCTGACAAGGCACCCTCTTATTGCAACACCTGGAGTATTTTCCTCCTTACCTGGCACATCTGAATGGCCTTTTAAGTTTTTATCAGTAAACAATTAACTTACAGCAATTTCATACAGATGTTGTGGCCACTTTGTCCCATTGAGTCAAAATATTTGATGGTCTCCCTCCTCATGTCTATGACCTATTATCAAAAGAAACATGTGAGTGGGAAACTCAGCCATCTATATCCTCTAAAAAAAGTGAAATAGTTAAAAGAGACTCACCACTAATGCCCAATGTACCCTTATATGAATTGGCACCAAGATCAAATCATGTTGGAATAAGTTCACTTCTTTGGTCCATCTTCGTACCGCATTATAGCCTGCAGAACTTAACTTTGGATAGAAGAAAGTATTGAAAGCATAAAGAAGTGGTAGTCCTTGTCTCTTATTTCTTTCCACTAAAAGATTCATATAGAAGTTAATGACCTATAATGGGAAGAAATAAAAAAAGGAAAATATAAATTAGACACCAATCCACAAAGAAGGAAATTATTACAAATTAGGTGGCAAAATTGTCAAGTTCCAGAATTTACAGTCAAACTCAGGAACTGCTTTGACTTTCAACTCACTATAAGATATTGCTTCTTCATAGATTCAAGGTTTTGTCCATATTTGTATCTGTGCTATCCATTACTTCTTGGAACCGCAATATTATAAGGGAGGAGAGATCATTATCATCACTATTGTACTGAAAAATAATTTCTTCCCCATTACAATATTCAAGAATCACAATAGGGGGCAACAATTAAAAACACAACACATATAAAATTAATACATATTAAATATAATCAAAGCAAAGCAAACATTCATAATATAAAAATTATCTGTTTTGGGAATACTGATATTTCTGCTAAGCAAAGATCATTTAAACTTTTGAGATATTTATTCTCAAGTAAAGGAAGATCAGCCTATGAAACCTTACAGCTCTTTCCATAACAAAAAAGAAACCAGGCTTTAGCTAATATTGAGAAGTTACCACATCGTTGAGCCATTGTTGGTTTCTTAGAGTCTGAATGTCTCCTCGTGTAATATTCAGCTTGAAGGCACTTGTCAAAACTTCATCTTCTTGGCCGTAACTTAGTACATTTGCTATCTCTCGCTCCATATGCTGGAAGGAAAAAGTTTTATGCAATGAACTTCATAATCAAGGAGTACCAGAACCACACTAAATCTCCCAGTGTTCACATCCCAGGACGTGTGAAGGGCAGGAAGCTGGAATGTCTCAACATCTCAGCATTGTTCAAATACTTTATACGTTTACAAAACAAACTGTAGCTCGTTGTTTGTGATCTACTGCATGTATGCCAGCTTGATCAACTCTATCCAGAAAAGTTATTTTTAAAAAATAAGCTGTGGCATTTCCTATTAATAAAGTATTAGGGATAAAAGAGATCAGTGACAATTTTCAGACCACATTGTCCATCTAATTTGGAATGAACCCAAGAAACTTTTCAAGAACACTACCTCTGTCAGGTCAGAAAAGTGCTCTGTAGTCTTGTCCAAGCTGAGATATTTCTGTTCTTTTATTTCACCTAAACAGCGCCTTCTGTCAGAAGAGCCTTCTTGTCCCAGGTTTAACTTAAGTGATACTTCTTCTGATAATTCATTTGCCATGGGGTGCATTATATACTGTTAATAGAGAAAGTTTACCAGTATGAAATGCAATAGGAAAGGTATATTCAAGATATTCCAGAGACAGAGAATCCCCATGCAATCAGCATAATTATTTCCAACTTGGAACTAGATATTCTTTGCTTCATTGGTAACATAATAACCAATAAGATATATAGAAGTACAGTAGAGTCTCGCTTATCCAACGTAAATGGGCCAGCAGAACGTTGGATAAGCGAATATGTTGGATAATAAGGAGGGATTAAGGAAAAGCCTATTAAACATCAAATTAGGTTATGATTTTACAAATTAAGCACCAAAACATCATGTTATACAACAAATTTGACAGAAAGAGTAGTTCAATACATGGTAATGCTATGTAGTAATTACTGTATTTACGAATTTAGTACCAAAATATCATGATGTATTGAAAACATTGTCTACAAAAATGCATTGGATAATCCAGAACGTTGGATAAGCGAGTGTTGGATACGTGAGACTCTACTGTACTAGCCTATGAATTTAAAATAAATAAAATAATGTGGAGAAGGACACGATAGACCTAATCGCTGGTGGAGGGAAGCATCATGATTATTTTTCTACAAATGGGGTTGCCAAGAGACAAGAGTAATTGAAAGATATCCCCTACCGTATTTCCCCCCCTTACACACAAAACCCCCTCCCATGGGCTTTGTTCAATGCCTGAGATTGTTTACTCCGTATAACAGCACAAGTGGGGGAAGGTTTCAGATACATGTAACGTTACATGCTGCCTTGCACCAGGTCAGATTGTCTGTCTAGCTTAGTGTTGTATACTCAGATTGGCATGATTTTATTATTGCACTGGAGGCCCAGCCTGTTATTCACACACTATGCAAAATAGAATACCTGAATTCCATTTCAACAGCCTCTCATTAAAATTCCATTCCATTCTCAAAATTCCAAAACCTGGACTTAAGACATAAATCATCAAGTATAATAATGTCCAGGTTAGAACGGCCAGAGCCCTTCCTAAGAAAAGTAATTGACAATATCCAATGTGCATCCACAGGAATGTGTTTCTGGTTGGAATCCCACATATATGTGGGAAAGGGGCTGCCTTTATAATGAAATAACCAAGTCTACTAGGTACTCTTTTAACATCTCAGGATGTTCTTGAAGCAGCAGCACTCAAGCATTATGAGAAAGTTGCCTTAAGTTTATCTGATGAACTAGGACACAGGTCCGATTGAATTATAGAACAGAGAGGAGAAGACATTGAAAACAAGCTAAATAGCATAATTGCCAGTCACAAATAGTGCCTCTGCTGCTTGAGTTCATTTTATAAGTACACAAGATCACAGCTAGCAAAGCTAGTATGAGCACCACAAAATCTAAAAAACACAGCCCTATCTCCTTTTCTCATAATTTCCCTTGTTATTTTATGTGATAAATATTATCTATTGCAAGTTGTTTTAAAAGTCAGCCTTCACTGAAAGGTGGATTCTAAATAAAATATTAATCCCATCTTTGACATATACGAAAAACAGAAAAGCCACACTACTCCATAAAGGTGTACCTCTTTTTTCCGGACCACTATTCTGTCTGGTTCTGAATATCTTTCTGTTGTTAAGCTGTGAAAAGCAAAAATTAGTATCATTTGAGTGGAATTGATGATGCCAAAGAAGATGAAAGCATTTTTCCCATCAGGATAACTTCTTACTGGCATTTTATTCCCACTATAAAAAACACAAGGGAATGAAGTAAAGGCAACTGCACAAGTCCACCAAGATCATATAACAAATGACTACATGAGCACCGCTGGGTAGGGTAAGGTAATCAAGACATCTGACTAGACATTTAAGATTCTGTGGGTATGGTGAAGGTACAGACACTGTGAGTGCAAATCTGCTTGAACCAACAGGATTCTCCCTTTCTGCTCCCTTTGGTAGATCCCTGAAAATCTTGTTTAGAAGATTGAAATCTCCAAAAAAGACTTTAAGGGCAGGCAAGGGACTGCAGTGGGGCAGAACGAGGACTGATCTCTTTCCCATTCCACTGAAAAAGATTTGATCCAGTGCTTTGGGGCCTAAAAATATTAAACTATGCACTAATGAACAGTAACAGCAGACGTTATGTTGTTAGCATTGAAAGAGATAAGGAACATCAGTTTTTTCCATCTTACCTAAACAATACCCCTTTCCTACCCCTTCCCCCCCTCTCTCCCCCTTGTAATGGCTTAAAGTATTCAAGGCAAAGAGAGAGAAAACAGATTTATAGAGTCAAGGTTCACAATGATTCACATTACTTTGTAGCTTCTGTATTATCTCTTTACCTATTCAGTATCAAGATCTTATTCTCCTCTTGGCAAGGCAATGCAAATGAGTACTGTTCTTGACAAAAATCTAAAAGCCGATTGGTTTAAAGCTGGTTTCTGATTGTTTTGTTTTGTTTGCTTTTTTGTCTTTTTTGTAAACACTTAATTACAGCTCTCAGTTCACATATCACAGCACGCTGTGATTTACATGCTTAATTCCGGCTTGTTTTTTTCCATTTATGAGCAGGTAATAACAAAATGACAGGAAAAGTAGGTTTACCCACCCATAGATATCCTACATTATTTAATAAGGGATGCTGATTTAGTGTTACTTGTTAATGCAGCCACTATTATTATACCAGCTCATGAATTGTGGTGAAACTTCCAATTCTAGCACAAAACTGAATTCATCTGAAGCTGCTTCCTTCTGCTAAATGCCAAATTATCTTTCAAAATGAAAAAGCAAGAAACCTCTGATTATCCAGTTCTATTTAAACAAAGTGCTCAGCCAGTTGATTCTGTGCCTTTTTAACATGCCAGTCTTTATCGAAACTTACTGTAAGTGCTTGGCAATGTTGGGGCTAGGATTATTTTTAAAGCGCTTTTCTTTTTCTTGCTCCAGCAGTTTTTTGTATTTCTCTCGCTCTTCATTCTGAACTCCCTGGGGGAAAAGATGAGCATGAAGTTATTTACCACTAGAAGTAATGGAATTTACGCTTGCACTGGTCTAAAAATACTCACAGTAGCCTAAATCAGAGGTCCCCAAACTAAGGCCCGGGGGCCGGATGCGGCCCTCCAAGGTCATTTACCTGGCCCCCGCCCTCAGTTTTATAATATAATATTTTTATATCAGTTTTAATAATATAATATGTTGTATATATATATAATATTGATAAAAATAGTATAATGTTATACAATATAATACTAATAATAATACCATATAATAATATTAATTATATGTAATATATTACATATAATATTACAGTATAGTGGTACAGTATAGTGCGGACCAAAAGGTCCCAGGTTCAAATCCCGGGAGCGGAATGAGCGCCCACTATTAGCCCCAGCTCCTGCCAACCTAGCAGTTCGAAAACATACAAATGTGAGTAGATCAATAGGTACTGCTCTGGCGTGAAGGTAACGGCACTCCATGCAGTCATGCCAGCCACATGACCTTGGAGATGTCTATGGACAACGCCGGCTCTTTGGCTTAGAAATGGAGATGAGCACCAACCCCCAGAGTCAGACATGACTGGACTTAACATCAGGGGAAACCTTTACCTTTTTAATGCTAATATTGTGCTATGCTAATAATATAATATATTGTATGTACTGCTCTGAGTCCCCTTCAGGGTGAGAAGGGTGGGATATAAATGTAGTAAATAAAGGTAGTAAATAAATAAATAAATAATTTTAGACTTAGGCTCACTCAAAGTCTGAAATGACTTGAAGGCACACAACAACAACAATCATAATTAATTTGACTATCTCATTGGCCAGTAGCAAGCCCACACTTTCTATTGAAATCCTGATAGGTTTATGTTGGTTAAAATTGTTTTCATTTTTAAATATTGTATTGTTCTTTAATTATTATTGTTGTATTGCACTACAAATAAGACATATGCAGTGTGCATAGGAATTTGTTCGTATTTTTTTTCAAATGATAATTCGGCCCCTCAGTAGTCTGAAGGATTGTGGACCGGCCCTCTGCTTTAAAAGTTTGAGGACCCCTGGCCTAAATAGTTAGGCCAGTCTGATAAGACAAGTGGATGCTATTATTTCCAAACATACTAATAGGAAAATAAGGTTGGGTGAGTTTATGATTCTTATCTCATTCAGAGCAATAATAATAATAGTAACAACAACAACAACAACAGTTGTTGTATGTTTTCCGGGCTGTATGGCCATGTTCTAGAAGTATTCTCTCCTGACGTTTCGCCCACATCTATGGCAGGCATCCTCAGAGGTTGTGAGGATGCCTGCCATAGATGTGGGCAAAACGTCAGGAGAGAATACTTCTAGAACATGGCCATACAGCCCGGAAAACATACAAAAACCCTGTGATCCCAGCCATGAAAGCCTTCGACAACAACAATAATAACAACAAAAATAATAATACACTTTATTTATATTTTGCCCTTCTCCCCTAGGAGATTCAGGACTTTTTTACATACATAGGCAAACATTCAATGCCTTTACAATCCTATACACACAAACACAGGCAAATGCTTCTCCTTTTCATTTCCGACTTTGGAGGCGGTGCTCATTTCTGGCTCTGGGAGGTGCTCTTTCTCCATTATCAAGCTGAGGACCTCTGATGTTACTTCCTTGTCATATGGCTGGCAAGATTGCTTGGAGTGTCTCTGCCTTTTCCCACAGAGAGCGCTACCTATTTATCTACTCACATTCACATGTTTTCAAATTGCTAGGTTGGCAAAGAGCTAGGGCTGACAGATGGGAGCTCACCCCCATCTCGCGGATTTGAACTGCTAACCTTTAGGTCAGCAGATTTAGTAGCACAAGGGTTTTGCCCATTATGGCACCATTATTTAGAGCGGGGGTCCCCAAATTTTATAAACAGGGGGCCAGTTCATGATCCCTCAGACCATTGGAGGGCCGGACTATAGTTGGCCACCAAGCAATAATAAGAATAATAATAAAGAGTGTTGGAAGAGACCCCTTGGGTCATTTAGCCCAACCCCCTTCTGCCTTTGTGCCATGGAGGCCGGATAAATGGCTTCGATGGGCCACATGTGGCCTGCGGGCCGTAGTTTGGGGACCTCTGATTTAGAGTAAAACTAAATAAAACCATCATTCTGTATTTCTGAGTAAATATGCACAGACCAGGTGGCAAATGATGTGTCACAGGTCAGGTACTACTGTTACATAAAACTAGAGAAAGGGACTATGGATTAAGATATCAGACCTGGCTTTCATGCCACCATCCCTCCATTTGCACAAACTGTTTCTTCATGCACCCCACTGGACTGTTGAGGAGAAAAATGGGACGAAGATCCCTGCAGGCCACCTTGAACTCCTTGGAGGAACAAGAGGCATGTAATAATACAAGTTTTCTACTTTGATATAAAAGCTATAAAATTAACCTCAACTGAAAAAGCATCACTCTTCTATAGAAAAGACTGTAGATAATCCAGCCTACTTTGGATTCTGACAGAAATACAAACATTTATTTAGTAGGCTCAGTGTGTCAATCAGATCATTTACACAGAGCACTATAAAATGGCTTGTACCAGAACAACAAATAAATCTTGAATCTATTATCTGAATTGAGAGCCCTTTGTAAAAAGCATAGCCAGTGCCATTTCTGTGACTGCCTGAATCAGCAATAGCATACTGCTTCAGAAAAGTCATAATTTGTCTCAATAAGAAAAATGGCCATGACACCAATTGTATAGGAAAAGTACCCCATGTCTGAGTTACATGCCTCTTCACTGCATCAGATGACTAATTGTAAGACTAACAGTAATATCCCATGGGTTATAAGAGAGATGTTCCAGTTGTCTGTGAATGGAAGACACTTCCATGGTATTTATACAAGCCTCTCTCAACATGGTGGCCTCCAGATGTATTTAGACAACCATGCCTATCACTTCCTCTAGCAGGGACTGCTGGGTGGAAACAATGGCAGTTGAAGTCAAAGAATATCTTAAAAGAAACCAGCTGGATTTACAGGATTGTTACTTTTGGGATAACAGAAAACAATTTGAGTGAAAAATTATATTATCCAACATGCACAACGCATATTCTTCCAGTTTAATACTGAAGATCAGACCATCTTGATATACATCCATTTAACTGTCATAACTGGATCAAGCACAATATTTAAATATTTTGTAGTCATTTCTCCACAAGTCAATACATAAAGATACTTTAAAATATAAGTGTTATATATCACTTGCCTCTTCCACAGTATAATGAGGTCTCCTTAAATATCGTCCAGCATCTAGAGCAGAACCTTCTACCTTATGCCGGTGAGTAGCAAGTCCCCATGGTAGCAATTCTTCTTGAAATGAACTATGTCTTTTCTTACTATTTTTCCCAGCATTACAGTCATACCTAGTAAGAGGAAAGGAATTGCATTGTTAATCTTGCTGTGAAAACCTGGAGTTCCCGATTTGATCACAACAAACTATTCTGGGAAGTACGCATCCGAACATTGTTAAACACTATGCTCTTCTTTACGACATATTAGCACAGAATTTCAGCAAAACCTAAAGTTATGCTGATCTCTGTTAAAGTTATGGTTGAGCTTCCTGCAGGTATTCATTTAATCTAGTCTAAAAAACTTTTCTGCATAGAGTGGCCTGTTTGTGGACATATCTATTGTTTGTTCTCCTTGCGTTCTGAAATCAGATTATTACGTGACTCTTAAAATTCCTGGGATTCACTGCTCACAATGGACTCAATCCTCAGTCGTTAATATCCTAAATTATTAGAAGTGTTAACTTTGAGAAATGCTGTAGGAACTGCACATTGAATGTGTTCTTTATTTTTGTCTTTGTAATAGTTAAAAACAGCCTTTTTAAACTAGAAAAGAACAAGACAGTAGAATGTTTAGAAATGCAGTCTGAGTTCTATAACTGTTGTTCATCTGACCCTAATTAAGAATTTACATGGATGATTCAAATATGTTCTCTAAGTTGCAGTATAAACTTAGTCAATGAAGAGAATCATGCAACATATTTATGTAATACTACAATCTCAAGTAGTGCATGACTATTAATTCATATGCGCCATATAAGTTGCAAAGCATATTGTGGAAATATGTTTGGAAAGGTTTTAATGAATGGCCATTACTAAGAATTTCAAACATTGAGATGGCAAACTGAAGTACATGCAAACTATGTTACCTTAGATAGGGCATAACTCTGTGGTAGTCAGACAACACTTCTACATCTGGATGCACACTGGTACCACAACTAGTTCTCTTATCTATAGAAAAGATAGTGGGATATATTAAGAATATGTGTTGATTTCAGAGAATGATCAAACCTTTTCCCCACTTGTAAAGGACGTTATACGCTTCTAAGATTGGTTCCTAAAAGCATTTACTCACTCAATAAATGTATTTACAAGTCACTATTTTAGCCTGCAATTTACAGATACAAGCTATTAAAACTTTAAATAAGAATTTTTTTACTTATAAGAAGAACTCCAGCTTCCTATAACAAAGTCTGCAGCCTTTTCACATAAATAGATCTTATAGATAAACAGAGAGAGAGCGAGAGAGAGAGAGAGAGAGAGGGAGGGAGAGAAAGAGAGCAGGAGAGAACAGAAGCATCCTAAGACATAAAGCTGGGGTGGGAAACACACACTGCTCACCAGACAACAGGACTGCAACTCTCTGTATCCCCCCAATTTTTAAGTTTGAAAAAACCCTGAAGATGTACCCCTGGATCATGTAGGGAATATGCCTCCTCCCTGTTTTGAAAGAAACTGAACACTCTGGAAGAAGCCATTTCGAAGTTTGACCAAAAAAAAAAGGTATCCTGGGTCTAGAACAGCCAAGGAGGGCAATACCCATGGTGAAATTGTCCCCAACTTCAACACAAAGACATTGAAACTGAAATCCCACAAAACAAAAACAAATATAAAAATTGGGATGTATACATTCCGGAGGGTGCAAAAAATGCCCATATGTACCCCATAGACTGCAGCTGTCATACAACTGGAATAGAAGAATAAAACGCATAGAAGGGCTATATAGTATAATGTGAAGACAAGGGATAGGGTGGGTGAATGCCTCTACATGTTTTGTTTTTAAACACACATAATGGATCCTGAGAAAGCAGGTCAGATTAGCCTTAACTGAATTTTACAATTTAGTCATAAATCCCATCTCATTGGGATTAAAACATGACTAACATCTTCAGGATTCAATCCAGCACTGTTGAAATTCACACTATGTTATGCAAGAATACTTACGAAGTAAAATAATTATGAACACCACATATGAAGATACAAAAACAAAAGTAGGTGCACTAATTCATAAGAAAGTTGCAACTATGCAGTACCTTTCAGTATACTTTTTCAGTTAATGCTCCACTTAACATTTCATCTTCAGCATTGCTTACAAAGACTATTTTGCTTATCTCAATTTCAATTCTATGTCACCTTGAAGTCTAGTACCTGTAGACATCCCTTCAGCTATGACAAGCCTAAATAAGGTCAGGTGCAACCCACTGCCTTCAGCAGCTAGATAAAGACTTGGACAGTGTTCACCAATGTCACATGATCTCAGATTAAAGAAACCTGTTTCTGCAAGGCCTGAAGGTTTTTGGAGATCATATCTAAACAAACCACAATGCAAAGCCTAAAGTGTTATCAAAACAAGTGTGGAGGAAAATGGAACAGAAGCACCAATCAGAGCTGGAAAATATGCCAAACCAGAAAGGGGTCTTTATTACAGACCAACAGATTTCTTTCATAGCAGAAAAACAAAGATGAAAATAGAAATAGTAAACAGGAAATTTTAAATTTCCCTGGCTTCGAATTCACCACATTATCTACCAGTACTTTGTCTCTAATTTTGCTATTAAAATGGGAACTATCAGGCCATTAAAGCCCCTTTTATACTGTGCTTATCTTCCTGTTTTAAATTTATTTTTAAAAAAGTAAAAAAATCCCAACTATGGACATCCCTTGGAACATGTTTATATCAAGTCTTACAAAATAAATGAATATTCCTCTACCATGACTTTGCCTAGAGAAGATTGCTCATCAAACTCAAGGCACAGAAACCTCGTGAAAAATAGTTTTCTACCCTGGTAAGACTAAAGCTGATTTTAATATATATATTTATTGCAATACCACCATCCCCACCCCCCACTCCAATATCCATGGGTTTTGCATCCACAGATTCAACCAACCATAGATTTAAAATATTTGGGGAAAGGAATTCCAAAAAGCACATTTTGATTTGACCAGCTCCCAATTCTTGTTTCACCTTGAAAACGTGTAAGCTTGGCATTCTGGTTGGTCTTAATAAAGCTAAAGGTATAATATATAACCACTATGCAGGAAGATGCATTGCAATAAAAGGTATAACAATCAGTAGTCTTTAATACTTCAAGCATTTTTATTCTATAAAATATTGAATAAGATGATATGCTAAAACAACAAGTTCTGAAATATAGTCACTGTATCACTTACCCAACATTAGCTTCCCAGTGGTAGGTTTCATTTGCTTGTCAGAAAAAGTACCATTTGAAGCATTCGAAAAAAACTTGAAGAAAACATACACATTTGGGTAAGTTTTAGTCTTATGCCAAATATATAAAACCCATACAATTCCGCTAGTGTGGTTGTTTTAATACAGGCATACCTCATTTAACAACACTTTCAATAAAGAAACCCTGTTTTACAAACTGTTTTATGACTAGCTGAAAGGTTTATTATTATTATTATTATTATTATTATTATTATTATTAATATCCTGCTTTATTTCCCCAAAGGGGACTCAAAGCAGCTTTTAGTAGCATTAGTATTGGGAATATGGTTTAGGAGGGTTGGAGAAACCATTATTTCTGTGTCAGCCTGCAGAGCATGACTGTAGTAAACAACACAGTGAAGCTGAAGATGAGATAAAGTGGGATTTCACTCTAGACACTCCAGCTCTAGCTGTGTGCACCTGACTACAACAGTGAAGGTAAACAGCAGCTCCCTTCAGAAGCCCTTGCTGCATGCAGGAAATGCTAAAGCAGGAAAACAGACGTCTGCCCTACCAGTTCCCTCGAATATCATAGATCTATATGTCTGGCCATCAAAATAGAAATCATAAGAAAAGCAGAGTCTGTCAGGACCCAGGCTGCGGAGCACCAATAACCATGCGCAGAGACCAGAATCTATCTAATATCTTTATTAAGGAAATATATAAAGTCAATAAAAACAAGTGAAGAATAAAGTTCAGAAGTAGACCTTTCAGGAAAGGTCTAATATAGTCCAGGAAAACAATGTCCAATATGAGATATTAGAGTCCAAAGTTATAATCCAATAACCGAAACACACACTTTGCCAAGCAAAGCGTGGGGAGATGACAAGGTCTTTAGTCCAAGGAGGCTTGACAACAAGGCTGGAAAACAACTAGATACTTGGGTAAGCAAGACTTGATACGAGGCAACAAGGAACAAGAACTAGGTCCGTGGCAAGGTCCGTGAAACAAGGCGGCTTGAAACTTGGTCCGGGAAACAGGGAACTGGAGTACGAAGTCTACACACGATCTCACTCCTCAAGCTGACGAATTGACTCCGCAAGGTTTCCTTCGCGGGGAAACACCTAAATAGGGTCTCGCTTCCCGCCAGAATAACATTTTCCCTGGAGAACTAGAAATGAAACTCAACTCTGTCCAGATGCATGACTCCTCAGAATTTCCCAAGGGATGCAGACCTAATCAGCTATTTTTTGGCTGCGATCCTGGCGCTTCGGCGCTTCGCCTCCCTAGCGCCTCTATCTTTATTATAATTGTCCTTTCGAGAAAACGGGGGAGAATTCTGCCCAAGGCTTGTTTGACTAACTTCTTGAGGGCAAACATCCTGCAGGTGCAGGGGCTCCGTTTCTGGCTGAAACGGTGTAAATCCCATGTTTTCCTCTTCGTCTGCCACAATAGTACTAGGAACGGGACTACAAGGCCCATGAGACATCACACTATCCCCCTCAAGGCCCCTCTCCAAAATGGGCCCTCTTCCCGAGGTGCGGGGCCGCGGCTTGGTAGGGTAGGCCTGATGGAAGCGACGAACTAAATCGGGGGCATGGACTGTGGAAGCGTCTTCCCAAGAGCGTTCTTCGGGCCCAAAACCCACCCAGTCAATGAGATACTGAAGGCGGCGGCGATGAAAGCGAGAATCCAAAATGTCCTGAACCTCGAATTCCTCCTCCCCGTCCACCAAAACAGGGGCGGGGGCCGGCTGGTCCACATCGGGGCGTACCCCATCCGCCGGAAGGAGCAGGGAACGATGAAACACCGGATGAATGCGCATGGAGCGCGGAAGTTGGAGCTTGAAAGTCACGGGGTTAAGTTGCGCCACCACTGGATAGGGACCAATGAAACGGGCATCTAACTTCCGGCAAGGACGGTGGGAGGGCAAAAAGCGAGTGGACAATAGAACCCGATCTCCTACCTTGATCTCGGGGCCCGGCTGGCGATGACCGTCAGCGTGGCGTTTATAGTCCTCCTTGGCTTCATCCAGTTGCTGGTACAAGAGTTGTTGCACCACTGTGAGTTCTTGCAGCCAGTCCTCCGCTGCAGGGACTTCTGAGGTTTCAATGACAGAAGGGAAGAAACGTGGATGGAAACCATAGTTTGCAAAGAACGGGGTTTCTTTCGTTGAAGCCTGGACACCATTGTTGTAAGCAAATTCTGATAGAGATAACAGGGAAGCCCAATTGTCCTGCTGGTAGTTTACATAACAGCGAAGGTATTGTTCCAAAGTGGCATTGGTGCGCTCAGTTTGCCCATCCGTTTGGGGATGATGAGCTGAAGATAAACGAGAGTCTATGCCCAATAGTTTCTGTAGTGCCCTCCAAAAACGAGAGGTGAATTGAGATCCACGGTCCGTGACTAAACTCTTGGGCAATCCATGTAGTCTGAAAACATGCTGAAGGAATAAATCTGCAGTCTCTTTGGCCGTGGGGAGATGTGATGACTCATGGGCCATGTAGTCCCGTTCCTAACACAGGAGACCATCGCAGGGAATGAAATGGGCCAACTTGGTAAAAAGGTCAACCACCACTAGGATCGTGGTGAATCCAAGGGAAGGTGGTAGGTCAGTGATAAAATCCGCGGAAATTATCTCCCATGGGCGAGAAGGAGTGGGAAGGGGATGCAGTAGCCCTGTCGGCTTCTCCCTTCGTGTCTTGGAGCGCTGACATACAGGACAGGTATTGACATATTTCTCCACATCCTTGCGGATCTTGGGCCACCAGAAATCTCGTAGAATCAAGTGCATGGTTTTAAAAAGTCCAAAATGCCCTGCTGGCTTGCTGTCATGGCACAGACGAAGTACCTTTTCTCTGCCGGGGCCTGGAGGGATGTAAACATGATTCCTATAGCACAGTAGCCCATCCTTAAGTGAGAAAGGGAAATGTAGTCCTTGGCGAATCTGTTCTTGAGCCCAGGCATCTGCCTGTTGACTGGCTCTAATCTCTTGAGCGCAAAGGGGTTCTGGGTTAGAAGGAGTTGGTTCAATTGGAGTGGATTTGGTGTTTCCCACTGTGAGCGTGGCAAAGTTCTCGGGCTGCAGCAATCGAGATTCAAAGGTCTCTCTGCGTCCTGCAGCATACTCGGGTTTCCGTGATAAGGCATCTGCCTGCTTGGTCTGAGCCGGGGTTACATAATGGATCTGGAAGTCAAAACGTTCAAAGAATAAAGCCCAGCGCTGTTGCCTTTGATTTAGCTTTCGTGCGGTCCTCAGGTGTTCCAAATTTCGATGATCAGTGTGAACCTCAATGGGGAATTTGGCCCCTTCTAACCAATGTCTCCAATTTTCAAAGGCTGCCTTTATGGCCAAAAGTTCTTTCTCCCAAATACTGTAATTTCTCTCTGGGGTTGTTAGTTGACGGGAGTAATAGGCACAAGGATGAAGATGCTCTCCCACTGGTTGCATGAGTATAGCCCCAATTGCCACATCAGAGGCGTCAGCCTGCACAACAAAAGGGGTTTTTGGATCAGGGTGCTGTAGAATTGGCTGGGTCGTGAATAACTTCTTTAGTTGCTGGAACCCTTTCTCTGCTTGCTTCGTCCAGCGGAAGGGCTGTTTCCCACGGATGCAGCTGGTGATTGGGTCAGACCAGCGGGCAAAGTCTGGGATGAATTTGCGGTAGTAGTTCGCGAACCCCAAGAAGCGTTGCACTTCCTTCTTGTTGGTTGGCGCCCGCCATTCCAATACTGCTGAGACCTTTGCCGGGTCCATGGAGAGTCCTTGTGGCGAGACGCGGTACCCCAGGAAGTCTACTTCTTGCAGATCAAAGGCGCATTTTTCTAACTTGGCATATAGTCCATGATCCCGCAATCGTTGTAGCACCATCCTGACGTGTTTCTCGTGCTCCGATTGTGATCTAGAAAACACCAAAAAATCGTCCAAGTATATGATCAAGAACCGATCTAGATAATCCTGGAAGATATCGTTGACAAAATGCTGGAACGTTGCGGGAGCTCCGGATAATCCGTAATTCATGACTAGGGACTCGAATAATCCGAATTTGGTCTGGAAAGCGGTTTTCCATTCGTCCCCCTCCCTGATGCGAACTAGATTGTAAGCCCCCGGAGATCCAGCTTGGTGTAAACCTTGGCCCCTCGAAGCCGGTCTAATAGGTCTGAGATCAAAGGCAGGGGGTAGCGGTTCCGCTTCGTGATATTGTTCAATGCTCTATAGTCCACAACCAAGCGTAAGTCCCCCGACTTCTTTTTTACAAACATCACCGGGGAAGCAGCTGGGGATTGAGAGGGTCTGATGAACCCCTTGCGAAGATTTGACTCTATGAACTCCCTGAGAGCTTCTTGCTCTGGTTCAGTCAGGGAGTAGAGGTGTCCTCGCGGGATCGGGGCCCCCTCCACCAAGTCAATGGCACAGTCGTAGGGTCTATGCGGGGGTAGTTTCTCGGCTTCCTTTTCATTGAAAACATCCCAAAAGTCTGAATATTTCTTGGGCAAGGTGATGATGGGCTCAGCGTCTGTGGCATGGCAGACCTTGGCTACTATACAATGGTTTTGGCAATATTTAGAAGCAAACTGTAGTTCTCTGTTGGACCAGGAGATGTTTGGGTCGTGGAGTGTCAGCCATGGAATTCCCAAAATCACAGGGAAGTGGGGGACCTCAGTAACGAAGAAGGAAATCTCTTCCATGTGTTCCCTTATCCACATTCTGGTGGGTTCAGTCCATTGGCTTACTGGACCCGTCCTTAGGGGACGGCCATCTATCGCCTGCACCACCCGGGTGTTCTTGAAATCGTGATATTGTAATCCCACAGAGTCGGCATACTCTCTATCGATGAAATTGTTTGTTGCTCCTGAGTCTATCATGGCATGGATCATGACGGGTCCTTTTTTCGCTGACCACAACGTGACCACTAGGAGAAATAGGACCCCGGTTTGCGGCTCTTGAGTGGGGTTTTTGACCGGGTTGGCGAGCCTCTCTACGCCTGGTCGCTGGCTTCCCCCGCCGGATTGGCTCCAGCCGCCTCGGCCGTCTCCGTCTCTGCGGAGGACGCCGCCGCCAGGCGAGCGGCGGGCTTTCTCTTGGCTGGACATTCTCTGGCGAAGTGGCCCCCGTTCCCGCAGTACCAGCAGAGGTTTAAACATTGGCGGTGGGCCTTTTCGGCTACATCTATTCTGGGGCGCACATTGCCCAACTGCATCGGCTCCTCCTCGCTTCCCCTGGGGTATGGGGCTGGTGGTGGGGGTCTCCACACTGGACGTGGCTGAATACTGGCGGAAGCAGGGGGTTTCACTCCTGCTCTTCCACTCTGGCCTCGGAGCCACTGTTTTTTGTTGGCAAGCAGGACTTCGGCTCGTAAACAATGATTGATAAGTCTCTCAAGAGAATTTGGAGGATCCACCTTGGAGATTTCTTCCTGCATCTCGATGTTGAGACCCTCACGAAACTGTCCTCTGAGGGCTATATCGTTCCAGCCGGTGTTTTGGGCCAGCACCCGGAACTCGGCTATGTACTGGGACAACGGCCTGTCCCCTTGGAAAAGGCGCTGGAGTTTGTGGCCGGCCGCCTCCTCGTTGTCTTCGATCCCCCATGTCGCCTTAAGGTGATTCAGGAAGTTTTGCGCGGAACTTAGGTGCATGGAAGCCGCATCAAACAGCGCCGTTGCCCAATTGGCCGCAGGCCCTTCTAGGAGGCTGTAAATCCACGCCACCTTGATTTCTTCTTGGGGAAACTCGGCTTGGCGGGCCTCTATGTACGTCTGGCATTGGCGACGGAAAACATGAACCTTGGAGGCTTCTCCAGAAAACTTGGTTGGAAGCGCTAAGCCAGGGAGCCGGACACCGCGTTCCTTTAATTTCTCCCTCCTGTGTTCGGAGGGTATCTCGGATCCTGTCGAATTCTTCCTTGGAAATGGTGTAGCTGAGTGGCTGGGCTTCCGCCCCGGTTCCTGTAGACATTCTGGCCTTAGGTTATTTGGTGCTTAGGGTGGCGGAGTCAAACTGTCAGGACCCAGGCTGCGGAGCACCAATAACCATGCGCAGAGACCAGAATCTATCTAATATCTTTATTAAGGAAATATATAAAGTCAATAAAAACAAGTGAAGAATAAAGTTCAGAAGTAGACCTTTCAGGAAAGGTCTAATATAGTCCAGGAAAACAATGTCCAATATGAGATATTAGAGTCCAAAGTTATAATCCAATAACCGAAACACACACTTTGCCAAGCAAAGTGTGGGGAGATGACAAGGTCTTTAGTCCAAGGAGGCTTGACAACAAGGCTGGAAAACAACTAGATACTTGGGTAAGCAAGACTTGATACGAGGCAACAAGGAACAAGAACTAGGTCCGTGGCAAGGTCCGTGAAACAAGGCGGCTTGAAACTTGGTCCGGGAAACAGGGAACTGGAGTCTACACACGATCTCACTCCTCAAGCTGACGAATTGACTCCGCAAGGTTTCCTTCGCGGGGAAACACCTAAATAGGGTCTCGCTTCCCGCCAGAATAACATTTTCCCTGGAGAACTAGAAATGAAACTCAACTCTGTCCAGATGCATGACTCCTTAGAATTTCCCAAGGGAAGCAGACCTAATCAGCTAATTGTTTGGCTGCGATCCTGGCGCTTCGGCGATTCGCCTCCCTAGCGCCTCTATCTTTATTATAATTGTCCTTTCGAGAAAACGGGGGGAGAATTCTGCCCAAGGCTTGTTTGACTAACTTCTTGAGGGCAAACATCCTGCAGGTGCGGGGCTCCGTTTCTGGCTGAAACGGCGTAAATCCCATGTTTTCCTCTTCGTCTGCCACAATAGTACTAGGAACGGGACTACAAGGCCCATGAGACATCACAGAGTCTAATGAAATAAGAAAAAATGTCCCTAGATGCATTTTGTAAGAAAGTTGAAAATGTGTTTTTTTAAGTAGACCTGTATTTTAAGTTGCAATGGGAATTACTGACTTTGAGATACTCGGTTCCATCCCACTCTCTGCCAAAACAACAGTTCTATGCATTTAATTTGGCTTGAATAAGCAGATTATGTCATCTCAAAAAGCAAACAAACCTCATCTTTGGCTTCTTCATGCTTGTCTTCTGTCTGAAGATATTTGGATGCCAACTGCGATGGGAGTGTAATTAAACTGGCAATTCCCCTTGCCAGAATACCAAAAATACCTGGGGAGAGTTAATCACAGTAAATGACACATTCTTTATCCAGGAAATTTGGCATCGAACCCACATCCTAAATCTCATATAGTACAATGCGGTATCACTGTCACAGGGGAAAACTCCCATCAGTAGCAGTCCTGCTCTGGGTTATAATTTTTTCTGATACTCATGTAATTTTGACTGTTACCATCCTCTATGTTAGGAGATTCATTCCATGAATTACATAAATGGATTCCAAAAACTTTTAGGGTGGTAAAATGTTCTTTACTATCTCTATGACACAAACATATAGCACACTATGGTCAATAGTTCTCAAACATGTATTTTTTAAAATGTTTTCTCATTGTATTGTTTTCATTGTTTTATTTCTTTATCACTTTGGAAGTCCTTGTGGGCTGGGAAGCAATAGAAAAATATCTTAAATGATAACTTATCATGGTATTTGGACTGTATATATACAATATACAAGCTTACAGAGCACCCCTCTTCTTAATCTGGGGCTTATTCAAACAACATCAATACACTACATAAACATCTTTACAAGCTACTACTAGTAATTGTTATGATCTATTTCAAGTATTTGCTCTTTCTGCTTTCTTTCTTTCAAGCAAAGAGTCAGCTATTCTAAAACCTAAATCATATAAAAATGATTGAATACGTATTATTTACCAAGTTTTTGCCTTTTTATTTGCTCCTGTTCAAACTCTTCTGGATTAGACTCAATGCTGTGAAGAGAAAAGGGCAAATTAGTTTGAGAAACAAGGAACCTCTTTTTCTCAGCTTGAAGTACCAGTCTCCAAAAACACAATCCTCTCAGGCATGGCAGACACCATTTTACAACTACCAAACAGTTACTGCGTGTTTATCTATAAACTTGATGGTCACATCTGCTAACCTGGAAGTTTTCCTTATAGCAATAATCAATACCAATGTATTGGGTGCCCAATTGACTTGTGGCTGGAGTTTGTTAGTGTAACCAGCAAGATGATGCATGCCTGCAGCAGTTATTCTTGACTTCATTATGTCAAAAACAGGGTGTTTTTTATTATTTGATGACTCTACTTTCTTGATAAGAACAAAAAAACATTCCAATCTATCACATCTATTTTAGTACTATATAACACTATTGTGTATAACAGTTGACTACTTGTTGTTTTGCTTTTTGGTATTCACCTAAATAAGGCCTCCTTATTTTGCCATTGTTCCAGGCTACAGGAAACTAATTCATGACAAGCCACCTTCGGAAGTCCAATCCTATGCATATCCACATTACCTGAATGTATCAGTAGGGCTTATCGGAAATGAAACATGCATACCTCTACTGTCTTAGTGCTTTTCATTTGGGTTTGATACAGTGATTCCCAAATTCCAGTCTCCTGGGTGTTTTAGACTTCAACTTCCAGACATCTCCGCTGCTTTGGCCAATGATCAGGAATTATGGGAACTTAAGTCCCAAACTCCCGAAAGGCTAGAGTGTGGGAAACACTAGAGGTACATCTGTACCAGTTGTTTGTGAACTTTTTTGAGTTGCGACCCCATTTTAGAGAGGCAAAGTGATCCGCAAGGGCGATACATTAAAAATCGCCTTTTTAATAGAGTAAATGAAAACACATTGAAAATAGATTTTGCAGTACAGGCAGTCCTCAAGTTACAAACAAGATAGGTTCTGTAGATTGGTTCTTAAATTGAATTTGTCTGTAAGTCGAAACACACATTTTTATTTGCAACTCCAGCCAAATAATATTAAAAGCTTTCGATAGAATAGCGAAGTGTTAACACCTCTATGGTGTTTGTTTTGCTGTACATGCCCCTCTTCAGAAGATATCACTGCACTTTCTGTCCAGGTGATAGTTGGATTTTGAAAAAAATAGCTTGTTGTAGAAACAAGGATTGGTCAGAAAGCTTCAGTAAAGAAACCTTTTCCTCATAATAACTCTTTTGGGAGTGAATTTCCCTTCCGGGGGCAGATTTCTCTCTCTATTGTCTCACCCCTGCTCTTAACTATGAGTCGGTTATAATTTGTATGTTTATAACTTAAGAACTAGGAGCCCTCGATGGCACAATGGGTTAAACCCTTTTGCCAGCAGGACTGCTGACTGACAGGTTGGTGGTTTGATTCCGGAGAGAGCGGGTGAGCTCCCTCTGTCAGCAACAGCTCCCCGTGCGGGGACATGAGAGAAGCCTCCCACAAGGATGGTAAAACATCTGAGCGGCCCCTGAGCAACATCCTTGCAGATGGCCAATTCTCTCACACCAGAGGCGACTTGCAGTTTCTCAAGTCACTCCTGAAACACACACACAAAAAAACTTAAGAATTGCCTGTATAATACATGCAAACAAATCTCTGTGCAGGACGCAATTACATTTTTTGTTTTTTACCCCCCGTTTTAAAAATTTTCATAGCTCACTGCTGCCTGGAGCCCCCAAATGGGGTTGCAACCCATCGGTTGAGAAGCACTGATCTATACCAGGCTACTGGTTGTTAGGAATTGTGGGAATTGAAGTCCAAAACACCTGGAGGGCCCAAGTTTGCCCATGCTTGATCTATACTGTAGAATGAATGCAATTTGTCACCACTTTAACTGCATGGTTTAATGTTATAGAATCATGGAAGATGTAGTTGTTTTACAAGGGCTTTAGGCTTTTCTGCCAAAGAGTGTTGGCACCTCACCAAACTACAATTCCCATGTTTCCGTAGTATTGAGTGAAGTCAAAGTGCCTTATTTCCACAGTGTAGTTCAGGCATGGGCAAACTTGGGCCCTCCCTCCAGGTGTTGGAGAGAGGGTCCAAGTTTGCCCATGCCTGGTGTCGTTGGTGCACCGCAGTCGTTTTCGGGGGCGTGAGGCCAAACTGTCCCAGGGCCCTTCCACACAGCCATATAACCCAGAATATCAAGTAAGACAATCCACAATATCTACTTTGAAATGGGTTATCTGAGTCCACACTGCCATATAACCCAGTTCAAAGCAGAGAATGTAGGGTTTTATTCAGCTGTGTGGAAGGGGCCTGAGAGAGAGAGGCCTTGGGGCCTTCTTCGGCCTGAGAGCGAAGGGTCCGTACGGGAGGCCGGCCAGCCGAGCAACTCCCCTCGGAAACCCCCTGGAAGGAATCGCTCCGCCCTGAAGAGGAGGTACCGTCTCTTCCTCGGCCGAACAGGCGGCGGGTCCCGGCGGCAAGAGGGCCTTGGGAAGAGCCACAAACGCAGAGCCTCGGGCAGCCATTGCTGCATAGGCCTCAGCCGCAGCGACCGGACCGGAAACACATCAATGACATGCGACAGGGCGCCTGGGAAATGACGTATCTTTGTATTTACTATGGAAAGAAGAGCGCACCCCTGTTTCCTTCACCCAAATCTTTCACACGCCTCAAACACGGGCTCTTGGGTCTCTGGCCCTTTAAGACGCATCGGAGGGGCGGGGTGCGGCTTCGAGTGCCAGGAGTGCCCGCCCTTTCCGCACCGCCGGTCCCCGCTTGCCCGCTTCTTTCAGTTCCGCCTCGCCTCTCGTGCCTCCCCGCAGCCCTTCGCCGCTGCTCCGCCATGAGGCCGCTGGCCGGGTTCCTCCTGCTCCTGGGAGCCGCCACCGCCGGCCTTTACCTGCTGTCGGCGCGGCTCCCCGGAGAGCCCCGCGCGGGGAGCGGGTGAGTGAGTCGCGGCCACCTCCTTGGGCTCTTGCCACTTGCGTGAAGTCGAGCTGTTGTAGTTCGACAAGATCTTTAGCCATCTCTGCCAAAGAGCGGTTCAAAAAAACTACAACTCCCACAACCCCACAGCCTTGAGCCAGGGCTGTGAAAGTGGCCCCAATGCCAGTGTGATCTCTTGGCACACTGATATTCCAGGCACTGGGGACATCCACACTTTAGAACAGGCATGGCTCAATTTGGGCCCTGCAGGTGTTTTGGACTTCAACTCCCACCATTCCTCACAGCCTCAGGCCCCTTCCTTTCCCCCCTCAGCCGCTTAAGCGGCTGAGGGGGGAAAGGAAAGGGCCTGAGGCTGTGAGGAATGGTGGGAGTTGAAGTCCAAAACACCTGCAGGGCCCAAGTCTTGGCAGCTTTCTCTGACAAAACGTGCTGGTGCCTTGCCAAACTACAACTCCCAGTATCCCATAGCATTGAGCCGTGCCAGGTAAAGTGTCAAACTGCATTCATTCTACAGTGTGGATGCACCCAAGGTCAATGTCTCGGCACCGACACTCTTAGACACAGTCAACACAATGGATTAAACCCTTGTGCTGGCTGAACTGCTGACTTGAAGATTGACGGTTCGAATCCATGAGACTGGGTGAGCTCCTGTCTGTCAGCCGTAGCTCATGCAGGGACATGAGAGAAGCCCCCTGCAGGGTGGCAGCACAACCGGACACCCCTTGGGCAACATCTTTGAAGACAGCCTATTTATTTATTTATTTATTTACAGTATTTATATTCCGCCCTTCTCACCCCGAAGGGGACTCAGGGCGGATCACATTATATACATATAGGGCAAACATTCATTGCCCATATACACATAAAACCGAGACAGAGACAGACGCAGAGGCAATTGTCTCACTCCAGAAGCAACTTGCCTCAATTAGCTTCCGATACGATTTTTAAAAAGCTATTCCTTTATCCGATTTATCGTCGATCCACTTCTCCTGGTTTCATGCAAATCAGGCTTCGTTAAACTCCAGCTCCCAGGATTCCATAGCATTGAGCCATGGCAGTTAAGGTGCTATCAAACTGTGTTGCTTCTCCCATGTAGATGCATCCCTTGCTTCACGATTCAGTTAAGCTAATCCTGTCCCAAAGCTTGAAGGTCCTGTGGCCATGAGAGTCAGACTAAAAATACACCGCTGCCGAAATCTGATGCTGCTCTGAGCATGGAAATGTGCTGTCGCATGTGGAGTCAAACTGAGTTTTGGCATCAGAAATTGTTATGAAACCCAATCGTGAAAGGATCCCAAATTAAGTGGCCTCAGGAGCCCATTTAACCCCAGTGACTTGCTCTGCGAGTTAAACACCTGGACTATTTGTTCCAAGATGGCCCTGACAGCAGGTGGAGTGACAAGCTTAAACATTTGCGTCTAAAATGTTTCAGTGTATTTGATTTATTCTGCAAGATACAACACAAGTATAGTTCTAACAGTGCATTTTTAGGGTGCATTTACACCAGATATGGGCAAACTTGGGCCCTCCAGGTGTTTTGGACTTCAACTCCCACAATTTCTAACAGCCAGTAGGAATTGTGGGAATTGAAATCCAAAACACCTAGAGGGCTGAAGTTTGCCCATATCTGATCTGCACTGGAGAATTAATGGTTGAATGTCGCTTTTACTGCCATTCTGTGGAATCATGGGAATTATAGTTTGGTGAGGCACTCACACTCTTTTGGCAGGGAAGCCTAAGACCTTGTAAAATTATAATTCCAAGAATTCCATATTATTGATCCATGGCAACAAAAGTAATATCAGACTGCATTGATTTTACAGTATGAATGCACAATTAGACTAAATGGAAGACTGGTTGAATGATCCTCAAAGCTGACCTCTCAGTTTTAGAGAGCTCTCATCTCACTATAGAAAATATCATTGACATTTTCCCCATTTCTTTTTGACTTTAGGTTATATGTCTAGCAGGCATTTGAAGTTGTTTTAAATTTTAAAGATTTGTAAAACGATCGACTTGTCTTTTCCTACAAAATCAAAGTTAAGCTGTATTCCATCACTCCCCACAGGTACTTGAATTGACTACAATTCATTCCTGCAATTCCTGACCCAGCAAGTACCTTGTAGTAATTAAGGCTGTATTTTTTAATGTAAAAAAACTACATCTTTCAAGCAAAATTTCAGAAAGATAAAAGTGTATCAATTATTGATGATCTCAAATATTCATGGGGAACTAATGATAGGTGGAATTGATAAATTTCTCACATAGTTGATCATTACAAGAGGAAAAATACAGCCTAGCAATAGTTCCTGTAGAATAAAATCTAACTTTAACCTATTTTTTGATTAATTTCACCTTCCTTGCTTTGCTAATTTGCTTTTTTCATTTTCTGCCTAACTTGGGCTCCACCTACTGTCATGTAGCACAGTTTCAAACTGCATTATGTGGCAGTGTAGATGGGGCCTCAGCGTTCATGTTCAGCCATGAAATAAAGAGACTGTTCTTGCTTGGAAAGTAGGTAGCTTGGACTTGCTTATACAAAATCATGAATGATGGTATGGTTTACAACTTCATAATATTATGCTTTTTAGATTTTTGAAGAGCAGTAAAGGTGTGAGCTTACACATCTTTCTTAGCTTGAACTTCAGTTTCTACTTTTGCTAAAAGTAGCAACTTATTTATTCCTATCAAAGGTGAGCAACTGAGAAGTTTGTCCTTTGTGTTAAAGGAGTTTCAACGTCAAGAGTTCAAACTTCAGATATGAAGTTCAGTTCTACTTATCTCCTGATTTTCCATTAGCATGTGGTAATCAAATGACAGTATACTTGAAGTATGCATCTCACTGCTCATAACAAAAGCAGGACTTTCATCTTGGGAAAGGATTACTGGGGTTTGATAATAGCGTATGTCAAGAATGAGACTTCCACATCATTGGCATGTTTGTTCAAAAGAGCGTTGAAATGGGAAGAGGGGACTTTGAACAAAGGGAATAATGGTGGTCTTTTTCTCCCTACTGTCCCATGACTTGCCGCATTTATACTGATGTATAAGTCTACCTCATGTATAAATTGATGTGGGTTTTGGGGTCAAAATTGGGGATTTTAATATTATCTGTGAATGTGAAGTGGTTTCACTGAAGGAAAAAGTGTTGATTTTTTATTAATATTTCTAGACTAATGCATGAGTACATGGGGTATGTTCCCTTGAACAAGAGTGCAGTCCATATGTATGACTATACAAACAACTACTTGAAAAAGTACAGTTGTAGTTGGGCAATCCATCTTTCTAGTAAGAGCATTAACTCACTCAATGTCTCTCCTCAGACATTTCCAGCTATGAGTTTGTGGTCTTTTTCTGGCGGGCAGAACACTGAACTGTTGTAGATCAAGCTAGTTTAACTGTTGATAACACTGTATTGTAGACTATTTTCTCCTCAGCAGTTCCTTCCCATGTCCATAATTAGTTCAAGAATGTGTAACATTGGGTTCTTCAGGTAATGTCAGATTTCAACACAGGTGAGAAATGACATGCCAATGCAGTCCAACTATGCCTGGAAGGACACAAGTTACTTGTTCCTACTCTTGGTGCTTATGATATTTTACTAATAAATATTCACAGATTGATCTGGATTTAAAATTGTAAAGAAAAATCTTCAGATTTTAAAAGAACAAAAAAGAAAGTACACATTTGATGTGACAAATCCCTTTCACCACATTTCAAAAGATTAGGCATGTTACGTTTGTAGCTGCAAGCAAAAAAAAGTTCAGTAACTAAACTAGCTTATAGTCCTACGAAAAGCCATGTTACAAAACCTCTCAAAGTGATGAGGTACCTTTTCTTGTCTCAATACCCATGTCTTACTTGTAACACAAAGGCCATCACTGGCAGCACCTAAATTATTTGTGTCTTAAGTAATTATCTTCTTTGTTTATCAGGTCATTAAAGTTCCCTTCAGACCTAGAAGAACTGCAAGAACTTGCAGAGTTTCTACGGTACTACAATAGAGAGCACCATGCATATGTGCTGCTGCTGTTCTGCAGTGCCTATCTATACAAGCAGTGCTTTGCTATACCAGGCTCCAGCTTTCTGGTATGTATACAGTCTGTAATGCTGCAGGCATTTGCATATGTAGCATGTTGCTAAAACCCTGCTTCTCCACCCTACTTTCATAGTGTTTGCAAGACTCCCCTCCTAACTTCTTGCACTGTTTTACCACCTGTATATACATCATCATCTTCTCCCCGGGGGAGAAGAGTGGTATATAAATTAAATAAATAAATAGACATTATTATTATTATTATTATATTGTATTACACAGCAAACAAAATAGATATGCTGGATTTCGTATCACGAAATCACAATTCGAACACTTCCCAAGTGTCTAGGACTGTGTGATGTATTTTCGGATGATGTGCGCAGATCCCAGTAGGGTGGCCTTTTGCAGTTGGCAGATCGTAATTTTGTCAATGTCTATTGTTTCCAAATGCCGGCTGAGATCTTTTGGCACGGCACCCAATGTGCCAATCACCACCAGGACCACCTGTACAATTATTATTATTAGCAGGATCTCCACTTTTACTAGGTTTAAAGACACAGAACGCCCATAAAAGTGGAAAAACCACAAATTAAAAAAATCTTGTTTTTTAACTGGAGAGGACACCTCTCTAAGAATCGCTAGGATCTCCAGTATGAGTTTTCCACCGGTCCTAGAGAGAACATATTAATCAAATACATTCCAGTTGCCTAAATGTGGTGGGGGTTTGTTGCTTATATGCCCAGTTCGTGGGTTTCCTAGTTACTGTGTTGGACTGGAAGAACCATTGGTCAGATTTAGCAGAGATATTACATTTTCCTCTGGTTCATAGAGTCCTTCATGCTTTCCCCACAGTTTATTATGGACTGGATCACTATCTAGTTTTGCTCTAACAGAACATCCTTGGTGGGGCTCTCTTTGGACCATGGATGGGACTCCTGTTGTGTTCTGTCTTGTCTTCTGTGGGTGCCACGTGTTGCTACGGACTATCCAATGCATTTGGGAAAAAAATCGTTGTCTACTACTTTCCTGAAAAAGTTGCCATGCTTCAGAAAAAGGTAAGAGTCCACAACACTATTATATTTCAATAGGTATAAAAACAGTTTGACTAAGTAGTGAATAAGGACTGTGGCACAAACTGCATATACACAAAGTCCTCAGTTCAATACCTGGTATCTCCCTGTAGATCAGAATGGGCTACTGCAGAAGACTAGGGGGCTGCTATTGCACATTTTGGAAAAGTTTGAGGCAAATCTTTTATTATTATTATTATTATTATTATTATTATTATTGTTGTTGTTGTTGTTGTTGTTTTGCAAAAAAAGTTTGAGTTCATGAGTATCCAGAGGGCTTCCACAAATATGGAAATGCTCTGCAAACCCTCAGAGATTATTTTTGAACATTTGAAGTGAAATAATTAGGAATTTAAAACACTTGTTCCAGTAAATTGGGTCATTATAGCTCCAAGACTTTTAAGGTAGATCTCCCATTTACCCTTTACTTTTATAGCCCTGCAATTTGAAACCAAATACAGTGATTTTAACTTGTAAACAAGCTATTAAATATGTACTTGTTTTACTGCATTGGTGTGAGTAGATCATATGGCCTGCAGTCCTAACTATATTTCCATCAATAGATGAGCTTGTTCTCTTCACAAAAAGGGGAAAAAAAAGTCAGTAGAAGATCTTGTTATTGGAAGATAGACAAGTATAGCTGGTTCTTCCCTGCACCCTCACTAGGATCTTGCATCCCTCTTGGATTAGATAAGGAGCTGCAATGATGAGAGGAAGTTGGCAAAAGTTCACTCTCTCTTCCACTTGCAGGAGTATTCTGTGAGGGGAACTCAACTAGGGAGATAATACCACCAGTGGAATCAAATTTAGGATTCATGGCATAATTTATTCCGATGCCTAAATCATTAGTGGCGATATCCATTATCACTTTTACATTGCATACAAACTTTGGAAAAAATTATTGTTTTTAAAAATCTAAGTAATGAGAAAAAGTTTGACCATATTTCTTTTTCTTTTTGGCAGGTGGAAGAAAACAGAAATTCTTTGTTCTTTTTCTTGCTGTTTCTGAGGGTGTTCCCCATGACTCCAAATTGGTTTCTGAATCTCACTTCTCCAATCCTCAACATCCCTGTGTCTCAATTCTTCCTCTCTGTTTTCATAGGTAAGAAGTCTATATATTCATATTGGTACAACAGGCTAATATACTCTTCTCCCTTTTCTATGGCAGTGGAGACTTATCTGTTGTTTTTCAACATGTGTGCTCTCAAAAATACTTTCTTAGCCAGATAATAAAAACTGCAGCGTGATTTGTAATCTGCTTGGAAGCATCTTTTCTTTTTTTCTTACGGTTGTCCTTTGAGCAATAGCAAAGCATGGTTCTATATATACATCATATATATTCATGTACACATTGATCTCTTGTATAAGGTAAAAGGTAAAGGTTTTCCCCTGACTTTAGGTCTAGTCGTGTCCGACTTTGGGGGTTAGTGCTCATCTTCATTTCTAAGCCGAAGAGCAGGCGTTGTCCGTGGACACCTCCAAGGTCATGTGGCTGACATGACTGCATGAAGTGCTGTTACCTTACCACCGGAGCGGTACCTATTGATCTACTCATGTTTGGCAGAAGCTGGGGCTAATAGCGGGAGCTCACCCTGCTCCTCAGATTTGAACTACCAACCTTTCAGTCGGCAAGTTCAGCAGCTCAGCGGTTTAGTCTGCTGCGCCACCAGAGGCTCCTTTGTATAAGATAAGGCTAGGTTTTGGAGCCAAAACTATAGATTTTTATATGACCTGTGGATATGCTGATGATAAAACTTTGGGGCTCAGCACAGGGTTCCTTTGATCTAAACCTCCACTGCCACCATTCTCCTTCCCAGACATTTAAAAAGGCATTTCACCATTCCATTCAGAGAAGGGGAAGTTTCTTTTCTTATAGGTGTTAAGGTACAGTATTAACTTCTATCAAAAAGGAGCCACCCAATTCTCTGAATATAATGACAAAAGGCAAGAGCTTGCTCCATCCCAGGAGAGCTTAGAAAAGAAGTGCTTGCTCCCTTTACTCTATCCACCACAGCACCACTTTTGGTCTTTTTGAATGCCTGGATGGGAAAATGTTGGCAGCAGAACAGAAGATTGATGCTTCTTTTACAATAGGTTCTTCTCAAACAGGCAAAGCTCTTGCCATAGTCCATCCAGGCAGAACCTAAAAGCAGCACCAAGCCCCTTCACTTTCCTTGCTACAGCAGTGGCTCTTTGGCACCCTCCTGTCTTGGGAGAACAGAGGTAGAATCCCAGAGGGAACAGCCTTCTGGGATGCATTCTCTCCATAATGTGAAACTGGTTTATCATCTTAAAGATAATATCATGAGGGCATTAGTTTTAATTACCGCAATCTATAAGGAAGAACATTATCAAAATAGGAGCCATGGTGGCGCAATGAGTTAAACCCTTGTGCTGGCTGAACTGCTGACCTGAAGGTTGCCAGTTCAAATCTGCAAGATGGGATAAGTTCCCGTCTGTCAGCTCTAGCTTGCGGGGACATGAGAGAAGCCTCCCAGCTAACACATCAAGGCATCCCTGGGAAATGTCTCTGTAGAGGGCCAATTCTTTCACACCGGAAGTGACTTGCAGTATGTTCTAAAGTCGCTTCTGATGCGATAAAAAATGAAACCTATTTATGGGGTAAGTTATATATCTTGAATTGTGTGAGCTTTTTCTGAGAGCTATTCACTACCAGTCATATGTCTAATTGTTCAGTTAAGACTTTCCAGCCTTCTCTGAGTAATAGAAAAATATCCACTTCCCTGCTTGGTCCAAACTATGTATACATATTTTTCTCCTTTTCTATTGAACTTAGAGTGTGTTTCTGTTTGCTCCTTCCTTGATGGACAGATATTTTCTCTCTGCATTAGCAAATAACGTAATTAGGATTTATAATATACACAGCTATGTAATAATTATGTACTAATAGGCCTTAGCAACAGGGATCAGAGTTGCATTTGTGCAATGTGAAAACTTTCCTAATATAAGAATGATCTTCTTGCTTCTGCAGGCCTTCTCCCGTATAACTTTGTGTGTGTCCAGACAGGCTCAATCCTTTCACAAGTCACCTCCTTAGATGCCATTTTCTCATGGAGTACCCTATTCAAAATGTTGGCAATAGCTATGGCAGCATTGATTCCTGGGACATTCATTAAGCAGTTTGGTCAGAAACACCTCAGTGTGGACAAGAGCAATCAAAATGTGCACCTGCTCAATGGGAAGAAGAGAAGCTGAATAGGCTATGTTGCAATCAGGTGCTGTCAAAGCCTGTTTATGGGGAGAAGTGCAATTTATTTCCAGCTGGGTTTTTGAATCCTTTGGACAGATGGAATATCTCATTTCAGCAATGACTAGAACAGTCTGTTTGTAATTTTAAAACAAAAACAAAAAAACAGAGACCTGCATGGCTCATCTTTAAAAGGTGCTTGTGATTGTTCCAGTGACCTCTGTACCTACACTACTGTCAAAAGAGATGGGAAATGTGGTTATTTTGCAATAACTGAACCATTAGAGACTGCAAGACCTGAGGTTTGAAGTCAGAGGTGGGCAATGCAGAGACCAATTTCCCACTGCCCACCCATCCTCTGCTGTAACCCCAATATCTCCATTTTCTGGCTAGTCCCGCTCACAACGGCAATTGGATGTCTCCTGTCTTCCTGACACCATTTGAAGAGGAAAAACAACATGGTGGGTTCTTGAGAAGTTACATGGGGGTGTTTTTAGCTTTTTTTAAAAAAAAAAAGTTTTACACTGGACTGGCCATGGCTGTAGGCCAAATAATGTGGAGGACCTCTAATCCGAGACCAGGTAACCTCTGGAGCTGGGGGCAAAAACAGAAATAAGGAAGTTATAAGCTTCTAGATGATGTTGGAATACAATTCTCATGACCTCTTACTACTGACGATGCTGCCTAAATCTGATGGGAATTGCAGCCCAACAACACAGAGTTTCAACAGCCTATTCTTCTACTTTAAAAAAAAGTTTCTCTGTTTATGCAACACTGTATAGAGAAGAACAGTAATTTACATTCCCTGTTGTTCTGTTCCTTGAAAAAGTTGTGCTGCTAATCCATTGGCTTAATCCACTTTCAAAGGTGGGAGAAGGCTTGTGAATGAAGGTGTAATTATTTCTTTCACTTCTACAGAGTACAGAATCAAAATTTAATAGTCTGTAACAAACATATTGTTTATCTCATTATATTCCCCCTGCTCCCTGCATGATGTTGTTTATAGTCAGCAGTGTTGAACAGCGACTATTTTTTTAAAAAGCCCTCTGTCCTTGAGTTTGCTATTTGAAAAGGTCCTAATCCTCACTGAAGTAGTAAACCTACTTTAGAATGCAGGTGATAAATTCTCACTGAAAGCCTTCAGATTTACAAAATAAAAGATTCACAAATAAAAGTGAAAGCTAATAGGATTTTTAGGATAGACTACTATTGGTAGATATCTGATGTGATACAATCTCACAACCTCAAAGTAAGGTTTCCTGTAAAAATTACACTAATTCAGCTCTATGTGGAAATGCAGCTCTCATGTCATCTCCCTCCAGCCAAATGATAGTCTTATGAGAAACAAGCCAGTGTTCTGGGAATGGTATTTGCTGTCTCTGATAGTTGCCATATTCTGTCAAAGTATTTGTGAAAAGATGGTCTGACAATTTTGTCGTGACAATTTGGAAGTAAAAGTGTCTGTGACTTGATTTTATCTGAGCAGCAACTATGTCTTAATCAAGTGCCTTTATTTATCAAGTGTGTGTGTTTACATGGAATCTATATTCTTATCAGATAAATAGTAGTGTAAATCCTTAGTCTACTTGTTGTTTGTGTATAGGGAACTCTGTTCAGTATTTACTTCCTTTCAGCTGGATGATGCCAGTCACAGGTATTAAATTTTAAATAGTTCTCTTCTTTCAGCTCAACATACACAATGAGAAGAAAGGAAGTTCTACTTCTACTCAGTTTCCAATAGATTTTTACCCAGTAGGAAACAGAAGAGTGACACAAAGAAGGCTGTATTTCCCCAGCCATCTCCGATGTTTTCAAGTGATATACTCTATAAACAGTGATGCTGGCTTAACATAGTAATATTTTCTAAGGAGAGGGAAAGCAAAAGGGTATCACACCAGCTTCTTGTAGTCTTTGGTAGTAACAAATACAACTTGGTGGTAAAAACATTGAATCCACAAAACCTACGGTATTAAATACAGCACTGCACATATGTTGCTGCACACTCCGTAAAAGGGGTCAGAACTTTACAGATAAGTCTATGGTTTGAAGCTATACTGAAGATATTATTTTTTTAAATAGTCACACTTAGGATGAGAGAAAATGTCATACTTCTTTAATACTGTCTGAAAAGCCAAGTTTGTTGTGCCATTTGTGTTCCCAATTATGTCCAGTTGCACCATTCTGTGCAACAACCAAATAGGTTTAGGTATCTAGGGCATGTTTGTAATTTTGCCAGAGAAAGGAGCTATTGAACACTGAGCCTTCCCACCAGTAGAGATTAAATTCAAATCTTCAAGTGGCGTAAGCATGTGATATTTTGAGAGCAGTGCCAAAGCTGAATTCTAGTTTAAAACACTAAATGGCTCTTTTCCTAGCATGCCATATTTAAATAAAGACAACTGAAAGCTGGCTACATAAGACAAGAAATGACTGGTTATAATTAAGATTCTGAGGATCAAGCAGAAATAAGAGGAAGGTAGTAGGGACAAATGATAAAATGAGCATACTGTTATAAAGTAGTAATATTTTAAAGCAATATTCCCAAATACTTTTTGCTTGGTCTCCTCAAAAACCGTTTGAAGTCAACAGCAAATCAAGATAAGATTAAGAGATTCTTGGCTGTATGTGTTCAGGAGAGAGTCTCTTAATGTATAAAATACCAACCTTATGCACTGATCTGACATTAGTACCTTTTGTAGGTCTGAAGGCCACTATTCTGCCTCAGGACACTCCAGTACTGCATTGACTACCAAAAATGTGGGTGGGAATAAAAAAAACTAACTGGATAGAAGCCTACTTTTATTTTTATTAAATTTTAAACAACAGTGCTGTGACCTTTTCAAAGGGTATATTGCTGCTCTTGGAAGTTTCCAGGAGACAATGTTTGTTTTTGCTTTTGACAAAAATGGGGCAAAAGCAACCACAGAACTGCCCCAAGGTCACATTTTGCCCACCTTTGCACAAATCTGAAGACTTGAAAAATAACAGAAGATACCAAGGAACTGAACGTGTAATCTTATGTATGCTGTAACACCACATCACTCTACTTACATGGGAACACACACTGTCCCTTACAAAGTCATATGCAGGACTATGATAACTGAAAACTCTGTAAATAACTGCAAAATGATGCAGTTTGTCACAAGTTTTAAATTCTAACTAGTATAAAATAGGCTCATGATGACTACTGGATTGTATTTATATAAACACAAGAAGCTTAACGGGCAAGTGGCTACCTGCTTCATCTAAGTCAATGGTTCTCAACCTGTGGGTCCCCAGGTGTTTTGGCCCACAACTCCCAGAAATCCCAGCCAGTTTACTAGCTGTTAGGATTTCTGGGAGTTGAAGGCCAAAACATCTGGGGACTCACAGGTTGAGAACTACTTATTTAAGTGCACCACAACACACACTGTTTAAAAAGAGGAGCACACATATATGGTCATTACCATGTATATTTTTCCTATAAATATAGCTGGATGACATGATTTGTACCTTAATCACATTTTTCTCTCAAGTGAAATCATTTTAATTGGTGTGCTGGCATTCTTCAAACATACTTTGCAGTACCCAGTTGGCAATTCTGCGAATTCCACAAAGATCTTAGAAAAGGTCAACTTCTTTCAAAAGAGAATTATACACAACACCACATGCAATTTACCAAAGCATCCACTTACTCCCTTGATTTTTTGGTACAAGATAAGTAACTACAACCACACTGGACATATGAGCCTGCAAGCACATGAGGTACACTGGCTTTTATTCCATGCATCTGTTTTGATAGTCAGTCTTGTTCCCAATTGTTATACACGGTTCAATACAAAAACAAAATCAAGTTTGCCTCAGGAAGCCATAGAATAGGAGAAGAGATAGCATAGGAGATGAAATGATCATTTTATATGACATGTAAACCAATCACTCCCACTAACCAATAGCCACCACACTGATTGTGCCATAGCTGGACCCAGTAATTAAGAATATGTCATAAGAGTATTGAAAATATCCAGAAGAAGTTATTGACCTCCAAAAGCTGTCTCTGGTTTGCATTACATACTCCAAGTATCATTACACTGTTGCTGTGCCATTACTCACAAAACCTTATAATATTGTAATGCTCTTGCATAAAATGGTCATAACATAGAAGTTTCACTTTTGATAGTTGTACATATAGTATGTGGGTGTGTTGTCTATTGCTTTCAGATAAACAGTTCTACTTTTCAATAAATCACCATCTATCCCTTTAATTTCTAAAATGCCATGACAGTTAACACAAGACAACTACTTTCTTCCCTAGAATAATGCACTTTTGTTGGTGTACTAAGAAAACTTTCCTTGTGCTAGCTTGACAATGTTTTCTACGAAAAAGGAAAGTACAACACAGTGTGTATATCTCAAAACCAGTATTGCTTACTTCTATTAGTTCTGACATCTTGGAATAGTTACATGCTTTGGAGTGTTGTTCCCAGAGAAGCAAGGACGTTTAGGTAGTACCTTTTATTGGACCTATAGAACACAGCAGGCTCTTTTAAGAACCCAAAGTCACACAAAATACCTGAGAGTCTGTTTCCATATTAAAAAGTGTTTAGCCCTCACTCTTTAAGAGAAAATCTTAAAAACATAATCTGCATACTCTACAACATTAACCATTTAAAACAGGAGTGGTCAATCTGCAGACCCCAATCTAATTTCAAAAGCCCTCTGCAAGTGATCAGTTCAGGTTTCCGCCTGCTAAGTAGGAAGGGAAGAAGAGAAGGGGAGAGGTAAAAACAGAGAGGTGTAGGCACACCTATTTCTTATTCCACACCCCACTACAATAGGCTTCCGCACACCAACTGTGAGGATGCCATCTTCAATAGAAAATACTGCCCATCTTGATTTAAAATTCATCTGCTAGGTTAATATGAAAAGAGCACATTCACCATCATTCACATTTTATGGTTAGCCATTCCGTCTTCTTTGAAGCATAACATCTTTGAGTCTCTTTTATAGAGAGAGAAAGTGGGGTATAAATTAACATAATATAATAATAAGTTGTAATTTTGTTATATATTTTGTTATAATTGTACTATATCATATCTCTGCTTACATGTTTATGTCACTGAAACATGTTGCAGAGGCAGGTAACAGCACAGTGGGAGGATCAGAAAATTCACAATGTGATATTACTCCATCACGTGGGAAGTCCTACAGTTAAGTATTATAACACAAATGTGTGGGCAGAACTCACTGCAACTACGTCACTTTCAGCTGCATGCTCTGATTGTCGTAGCATGTAGCCTCGCTCTCAGTTCTATACCAGCACTGATTTTTTTAACATTAAAAATGTAATTGGTTTCGCTTAGTTTGTAAACTATTATCTCTTTGCATCCACAATATTGAATTTGCTCAAATATTCAAAATTATGCATTTAGGAGTGCCCTAAAGCTGAGAGCTGATAACACAGGGGAGCCGCAGAAGTAAAAATAGCACTATGTGACTCAATTATGCCTAAAATTGCAATACTTTTTCACCTGCTTACCTCTGGAAGAAATTTGGATAAAAGGAAATATATCTGGGGGTAAATCTCCAATCAATAGCACATATAATGTCTATCTGATTGTTTGAAATGTTCTACTGCTGAATCCAGTCTAGTAAGGTCTTATTCCCCCCTCTCACACCCACCCCAGCACATAAAATATTCTAATTACAGTACTACATTCTTAGGAGCCAGAATTCACTACACTTCTGCAATCAAGTTCTCTTGTAGCCCTGAGTTCTCAGGGAGGGTGAAAGCCAAAACTGGATGACTTGTTTATAAGTATTAAGGGGAAATTACAAAACACGTACTAATGAGGAGAATGTATATTTTTAGAGATTCGGGCTGCTAGGAACCCCGATTCACTGGGATTAGGGTCACAGAATCTGTGTAAAAGTGGGAAAAGCATGAATAAAAATAGGCAATTTTTAAAGCTGAGATAGCTCCTCTCTAGATCCTCCAGCAGGGCTTTGTGGTTAATCTTCATCAGAAATTAGCCACAGAATTGCACTGGAGGACCTAGAAATTCCTAGAAAGGTGTTCTCTATATGAATCTCTAGGTCCTCCATCATGACCCTATGGTCATTTTCTGGTGGAAGTTAATCATAGAGTCACACTGGAGAGCTGAGACCTTCTAGAGAGAATACTTCAGTCAAAGCCTTGAATGATCAAATCTGCAAAAGTCAAACCTGTAAATATGGAAGGCTGACTGAACTGAACCTTCAGGTAATGTCTTAAAGAATTACATGCAGCATAGCACCTGCACACAAGATATGTGCAAATACCAAAAAACCAATTTACTGCCAGACATTATGTTAAACACATTATTTACTAATTTAGAGACTTTTAGGGTTGTGGGGGTGCACTTCAGTGTTAAATTACATCATAAGACTCCAGGGACAACATCTTCATTTAAAGGATGAGGAATTTCTTTTTTAAAACCCAGAGAAGTCTTGCCTGTCCAACCTGAGAGGTCTACATTAGTATGAAACTGCTGAAGGAGAGATTTACAAAAAAAAGAAGTCAGCATTAAAATAATTTCCAATCACATCATACTGACAAATAGCACAGTGCTTTTGAACATTTTTCAACTATCCTTCACTTTGCTGCATTAAAAATCTTGCATATAACATACTCAGCCATGGGCTGTTAAATCTAGAATTTTTATGCCAACGAATGAAGGCATCTTTAGTTTATTGCCAAATAGTCTGCTTGCTTGCAAAGGCTGTTTAAAAACAGTTATTGGTTCATCGATGTGTGCCCATATCAGCCTTTTAAGTAAGATGCCCACAACGTAAATATGTTAGTGATAATAGAGCAGAGTGGCCAAAAAGAATTGTAGAGAACTCAAAAGAAAACATTAGGGTGATGTTAATTACCAGTACTTTTAGATCAAGCATGAGCAAACTTCGGCTTTCCATATGATTTGGATGGATTTCAGCTCCCATAATTTCTAACAGCTGGTAAACTGGCTGGGATTTCTGGGAGTTGAAGTCCAAAACACCTGGAGAACCGAAGTTTGCCCATGCCTGGTTTAGATGATACAATAAAACCAAAATTTCTCAAAATAACACCAAGTTCAGGTGCTGAATGGTATGGATTTCAAAGGAGCAGAAATATACTGTTCTCTCATGATTTGGTCCCTATATTTGTGAAATGACAGGAGTGTTGAATAAGCAGAATCAATAAACCCTCAAATAAATTCATCCTCAACTTACTTACGACTAGGTAAAGAACATGGGCTGTCAGAAACAACAGTTCAAAATGGGCAGTACTCTGATACATTTGAGTTAAGTATACCAAATGCAAGGACTTTTTCTTTTCAGAACAAAATAATATTTCAGGTGAAGTAGACTCATTTTACCTTAGTCTGAAATTTCACAGTGGTCTGTATTGCTGCAGGGAAGCTAAAGCACAATCACAATTTTATAGACTATTTCCACGCTATTTCACACCCACCCCACCAGCATGCAGCCATAGCACTCTTTCACCTTGCTTGTACTGACCCACTCCATGTTGTCTTGTCCAATGTCTGTGCAATCAGCAAGATTAAGAAATGGCCTGGCTCCTGCTCCTTCTGGCCCAAGAAACCACAGAGCAACTGAAGACCAGTATGTTGTGCTACAATAAACCTTGCCTTCAATCTACAGAAATTATAATAAATAATGAAATAATTTATAATCCATGTAGTCCAGCTACAAAGCTTCAAAAATATGGAATAATTTAACTCATACAATACTGCTCTCTTCATTAGTAAAGTATTTTCCCTTCATTCGGTCACTAGGCTATTGATTATTTCTTTTTAAAGGAAATCAAATGTAAACAAATATCAACAAAGAATGCAAGCCATCCTTCTCCTCCATGTTGGGGGTGGGGTGAAGGGTGCAACTGGTGCTCACTACCTTAAATATGAATTTTCCTATGCTACAATTTTACACTCCACACAAAGAGCCTTTCTTCCCTGAATATAATTAACTACACACACAATGGGAGCACAGCCAGGATTATTATTCACACTTTGGTTATAAAACCAAATTAAAACTTGTAGTGTTTTTGTGTTGCTCTTGTTGGGTATTTCGGTTTAAGGAGACATGATTATAAACTCCAGGGAGTTGCTTAGGAAGAATGAGGTATTGCAGAAGGAAGGTGGAATTTTTCTTTCCCTTAGGAAAGGCAAATGTCTTGGGTCCTCTTCAGTCCAAAATCCACCACGATGGACCTATGGCTTAGGTTCCCTCAGAAGGGCATTCTCCGCCAATAAAGAGCATTCTCCAGTCATCACCATTTTTTAAATATTACTTTGCATCAAGGCCATCAGGTTTCCAATGCTTCCCTACGAGAATAGCACTAGACGAACTGTAGGGAAGCTAGTAGTGTGATCCAGGCTGAATAACAATGCTTGCCTTAGCCAAGGGCAATCCTCCCTTCTTGTGTCCTAACATAACAGCTATAATATGAACAGTTCCAGTTTATCCCTCCAAAACAGTTTGCAGATTGTGTAGAATGTGGTTTCCATCACTTCTTTAAATTTTGATCTTCAACACCAATTTGATCGATTTCTTTAAAACTTAAGGAAGCAAAAATATGTAAAAGAAAAAGAAATCATTGAGCAAGACAGCATCTTCACTGGTTTCTATTTACCAGCCACTCAGTGCTGTATCTCTGATCTCACAATGGCAAAGTTATGGTGAAAAATGCTGAAGAAACACTGTGACAAGAATATAGCTGCAGGACGTCAAACCAACTAAATATGAATTAAAAACCAAGCATGATGAACAGTCATTTTCATATGCTAGAAGAGCAAAGACTCAAATACATCTTTCCAGAACCTCCTTTTGAAAAACATTGTGCTGGTTATACTGAGGACATTTGTTCACAATTGGTTCATCCACTGCTTGATCTTCCTTTATTTCCAGCACTTCAGAGCTACTTGGACTTGCCTATGTCACAGCAGCAGCACTGGATCCCACATGTCTCATCTAATACTCTAGAGGATTATTTTCCTTCACAGGCTTGCCTTCAGAACTTTTTTTGCAACCAGTTATTTTGTCTTCAGTGTAAAAAGTGTTAAAATGTCAAAAATAGGATACAACAACTCAAATTTTCAATAAAATACATCCCTGCCATTCATGACTGAAATGTTCACTAAGAACCCAATTTGTCAGAACATTTCTCTAAAGATTCAAGTTATTGCAGAACATTTGGGTGAAAGGGTGGAGAAACAGCTTCTCAGAGAAGGAATGAAGAGAGGTTCTTGGGAGACTCAATGACTTAGGGAGGGGAGAGTGACATCTTTACAAGGTTGCTGAGTTGCACACTTTACTGGTCCTCACAGTTGTATCGGAGCATTCTCCATCTGAAGAGTCACCACCCGATTCTCCAAACTCCCCAGGATTCTGCAGCAAAAAGGAAAAGGAACATGTAAAATCATATTTCCATTTTATTCACTTATGCAGTTAAAACAACCCTTCTCAATACCAACCCAAAGAACATGCATAGGGCCTATGAGAAATGCAGATGTAGTGAACATTCATATCTGGTGTTCTTAAGCTGTAGTCCCAAGGAATTTGAATTTGCATCTCAAACTGTTTTAAGAATCTGCTCTATACAGTGAATTACTGCGCTGGAATCAAAACCAAATTCTGCTATGCAGAATAATCACAGCCATGTTGTTGACTCCCATAAAAACTTTAGGAAATCTATAAAATTTACAACATGCAATGTGGCCACTTGCTAACAGGCTCATTTAGCAATTGATGTTTTAGAGTCTGCAGGGAAATGCTGCACCATACTGTATCAGAACACTTCTTTTTATTTCAAAATTTTTAAAATTACTGTAGAAAGAGGGTGAGTGGATGTTTCTTTTTCTTTTCCACAGACACACAATAGGTCATGAAAAGAAGCTAGTTTTCTTTCTGCAAGAATTTTTAACATGGAAAAAAGTTCAAATATACAATCCCTAAGGAAGTGTCTTATTCCTCACTCTCCCTGGTAGCATTTTCTACCCCCATTCCACCCATAAAAAGCCTCTCTGAAGGGTCAAAAAAACTCTTCTGAACCACATGGGTTGCGGTGACACAGAAATCACTCAGCATCAGACATGGATCCAAAAATAACATTTGAAAGTTAACAGAAGGGAAGCTTTCTTCTATTCCTTTCCACAAGAGTTCTACCCAATAGTATTCAAGATCTCTCGGTTTTTTGTTTTTGGATGGCTACAGGGAAAGGAAGTGATGGGAAAATTTCTTTCTGTGAATTTCTTTAAGTTAGGTTATCTGAGGATCTAAGGTAACAGGACAATCAAATCCTTTAAAACATGGCTGATAAAACAAAAATGCTTTAATTAACTGATATCGCTGGTTTCCAATCAGCAGTTAATTTTTCATCTACATCAACAAGGAAAGGAAGGTGTTGCTGACCTCATATCCATGTTCCTCTGGACATAACTTGCCAAGTGACATCTGTGTTTTCACTCTGCGTACAGCACTCTCCTTATCTGAAAGACCATCAGATTGAGTAGATATCTCAATAGGAATTTCTGGAGTCTGTGACAGCATGTCATCCAGCTTGTGAGTCAACTTCTTTTCCTTCCTCTTGGTAAGCTCATCTGGGCTGTTGGAATGGTCACTGGTATTACCTTCCTCCCCATCAGACACAGAGAGATTCTCAGAGCTGAAAGTCGAGTAGGACTGACAGCTACTGATACAGCGGTGTGGTCTGAAAATGCATAAGCATGTTCATTAGTCTGACATTAATTCAAATGCTAAAACTGATGTAGTGAGCAGAATAACACAAACAAGGGTATGTAGGCCAGATTTGAGACAGATAAGATATAAAAATAATACAGTAGAGTTCCGGTTATTTGACATAAACGGGCAGACCGAATGTCGGATAACCAGAACTGATAATAGGGAGGCCCTATTATCCCTCCCGGCAAGCCGGTTTAGGGAAGCGGCCCGTGCACGTTGCTGTCTAGCAACGCACGTGGGGCGCCTCCAAAGGGGCGAGTGCTCGCCAGAGGGACGAGGCTCGTTCCTACGGCGAGCACTCAGTTTAGGGGAGCCCCATGCATGTGGCTGTCTAGCAATGCGCATGGGGTGCCTCCAAAGGGCCTGGCACATCAGATAATATGGTAGGTCAGATAACCGGAAGTTGGTTAACTGGAACTCTACTGTATATAGGATTTGAAAAATAGTCTGCGAAATCATTTGTCTTAAGTGAAGTTTTCCCACTTTAACTGAGCAAAACCAATTGTCTAAAAAAGTAATGATGATAAATTGCTGTTTTCATGCTGAATCATTTTTTTTCAAACCTTCAAAGTATTGAAAATGGGGGGTTGTCCCATGGGCTACTTGCTATGATCTACAATATGAATGGATAGATACAAGGTCATTTCGTCATGTATCCTGCTCTAAGATTCTGACTGAAAGATGGCCAGTTTCACTTATCTGTTTTGTTTGTTCTACCAACAAACTGACCAGCTAGAAAAAAAGCATTAACCTGTCAAAACTTCTAGTAATGTATTTATTTCCATCTTCTTTTCATTAAGCTTTTACCTTTCCTTCTTCTCCCAACCTCCTTTTAAAACTCTCAATTTGTTTTGTAGTTTGTTTGGCTAAATAGAAATTATTGTATACAACAATTCTTGGTTCAGGCACAATGGCAAATCAAACATTTGTTAAAGCACAACTAAATTCTGGTTATTTCTGATTTATTTCTCCTCTTGTTATCATTGGGAAGATGGGACACAGAGAACTCAGTGCTTTCTACAAGCTCATTCCTGCTCATGCATTAGTGGTCAGTGCATCAACATTCTGTATAGCCCTCTTTCTTGAATGTAGCCATTTGGGCTGGTGAGTTGACAGTTGTACTCCCTTTACATACTATATTGTTTCTGGTTAGGTAGATGGACCTGCAAATCTGGAGAACCTGGGGAACTTATAATGTTAGAATAAACCCACAAAGTTACCATCTTACAATAACTGAAATGCTCTTGTCATCCTCTTTTATAAATTCAAACCTTCATTTAGCAATGAGGATAAAGTATGAATAGTTTAGATGTTTACCTCTGTCTTCGTGGGAATTCCACTTCACTATCCACTTCTCCTTCTTCTTCTGAAGAGTCGTCACCACTCTAGCAGAGACAAAATGCAATGTTATTTGACCATTTCTTACCAACATTGCAAATACATAGCCCCCATTAGAGGAAACATGTAGAATTTTTGAAAAGTAATTTGTTACTTGAAAATCTTGCATTTCTAGATGTGTAACAAATGGCCCTAAATGCCTCCAAAACAATGTTTCAGGAGTAATGAGTAATGTTGTACTGTAAAGGTAATCATATTACTAAGCACGATATTATTTCACCAAAGGAATATCATTATGTTCTCATTCCAAAAGGCAACATATCAGTAGTTGTAGTGTGTTACAGAAACTATCAGTTTTTTAAAGTATTCTGTTTTGGGGTAAAAGAGAAGGAGGATAATAACAACAACTTGTTACCTGAATTTCCTCATAGCTCAAGAGGGTACAACACAGCAAAAACACATATATCAAAAAACAGCATGTTTGAAAAAGAACTCCCTAGTTTTAATGTATTTATACTTAAAATTACGGAGTTCTTTTTCAGACAACCTGTACATAGTACAAAGATTAAAGCCGATACCAACAGAATAGCCATGTACAAATATGTGAAGGGAAGTCATAGGGAAGAGGGAGCAAGCTTGTTTTCTGCTGCCCTGCAGACTAGGACACGGAACAATGGCTTCAAACTACAGGAAAGGAGATTCCACCTGAACATCAGGAAGAACTTCCTCACTGTGAGAGCTGTTCGACAGTGGAACTCTCTCCCCGGGGCCGTGGTGGAGGCTCCTTCCTTGGAGGCTTTTAAGCAGAGGCTGGATGGCCATCTGTCGGGGGTGCTTTGAATGCGATTTCCTGCTTCTTAGCAGGGGGTTGGACTAGATGGCCCATGTGGTCTCTTCCAACTCTACTATTCTATGATTCTATGATTCTATGAATGCAAATTTAAAATTCACAATTCAAAATTGGGGTAAACCTGCCAGAAGAGATTCATTCATCTGTCAGAGCTCTTCTGGCAGGTCATTCCACAGTCTTGAGGCGGCTGATGAAAAGGTTAGAGGAAGGAACATACCTTTGAAATGGGTCGCGTTTTACACAGCAGTCCTGAAGTGCTCACAGGATGAGAAGAACCAAGAGAAGATGCCGACCTGTGGCTGCTAAATTCACCTTCCTCCCTTGGCCCAGAAAACTGTCCATTTGCAAACAAGGGCTCCTGTGAGGGTGCTTCAGGTGGCTCAAGTGATTGTTCTTGGTTTGCACCATTTGTCCCCATTCTGCACTCTGGGCAGAGGCTGTATGTACCTTTTTGACAGCAGTCCCAATGATTAGCTGTGCCCTCCCCATCCTTCTCCTCCTCCAGATTTCTCCGTGAATCAGCCTCCATAGCAGTAGAAATAAGATCTGGGCTAGAGCCGGACATCCTTCGTTGGGCATGATTACTAAGAGGACTGCGCAAGGCTGCAGCCGGTCCAAAATATCTAAGATTGTTAGCGCAATTGGCTATGTCCTGTCCCTGTAGGTTGAGCCGAGGGTGATGTCCATGGTGGTGAGGAAGATGCTGTTGATGGTGAGCAGGCTGAGCTGAATCATCTCGTGTTGACTGGTTTTTCAAGATCCCTGTAAAATCATTATTGCTGCCTTTGCTATTTCCTCGCCGGTGGCGTGGTTTGCTACGGTAACGTCCTTTGCTACTAAGTGTTGACATTTTGGGACTTGCAGAGAGAGGAGAACCACTGGGCAGCACCTCAGTGTTGGATATTCCATCTGACTTCAGCAAGTCAGGCCTAGGAAAGGATGCAAAATAAAGAATGCTCATTGTTATTTTATATATATTAGGCTCAATTGCATGGGGTTTTTGTCACATAATCTGTCTCAATATTGAAATATCTAATTGAATAGACGGAACTGATGGCCCAGGAAGAGGTTTCAGGGCCCTTTTCTAGGGTATGTTCATTATTTTGCTATTTGGCTTTGGGAGTGGCACATTCAGCTAGAATGGATTTTATTTGGTCACAGCTTTTAAAAATTGTGCAAATATACTAGTAAGGTCCAACCAACCCAGGATGATGTTACTCATCCTTATCAGAGAAAGGTTATCACTTTGGGGAAGCAGAATATAAATAAGGTTGAAGGTTTTCCCCTGACATGAAGCCTAGTTGTGTCTGACTCTGGTGGTTGGTGCTCATCTCCATTTCTAAGCTGAAGAGCAGGTGGTTTCCATAGACACCACCAAGGTCATGTGGCTGGCATAACTGCATGGAGCACCGTTACCTTCCTACCTGAGAGGTACCTATTGATCTACTCACATTTGCATGTTTTCAAACTGCTAGGTTGGCAGAAGCTGGGGCTAAAAGCGGGAGCTCACTCCGCTCCCCGGATTCGAACCTCTGACCTTTTGGTCAGCAAGTTCAGCAGCTCAGCAGTTTAACCCACTGTGCCATCGGGGGCTCCAAATATAAATAGAACTCCTTAATATTTAAAAAAAAATGAGTACTTTGAAATTTTTAAGATTGTCACCAGCAAAACACTCTGGTGCAATACTCTGCTCTTAAATTATATCTCATCTACAGTTCCAAAACTTTCCTGTTATTGATTAGAATACAAAAACTATCCATCTCCTATTCTAGTATCTAATTCATGACTGTGACAGATCAAGCAATTAGTCAGAACCACTTCATTTTTATGAACTGCTTGGCAAATCATATCCTTACAAAAAGCATATACGTTCCAACAAAGTTTTGTTATTTGGCTTACCGCTTAGTTTGGCCTCCAGACTTGTGGCAGACTCCTCTCCTTTTCATCAATTTTTCCATTGCATTGGCATGGATTATTGGTCGAACTGGGTGACGCTTGTATGTCCCAGGATACTTCTTTTCCACCGCTTGTTCCCGTCTTCATGTAGAAAATAAAAGTTACTGAAATATTTACCCCAAGTTGCACCAGTCCATCAATTTCACAAGCTACATGTCAAGCTAAGTGCTATTGGGAAAAGACAAACTATTTCCTAAGAGAAATAGGACTTTTGCTCAATGTTCCAAACACTAGTAAATCCAAAAGAACTATCATGTTCTAAAAGAGAAAAAGCTCCCCTTTATCAATTGTGGTTAGGAGAAAGTTAGGTGGTCTCATATAACAAAAATGTCCTGCAGTATTGAGATAAATTTCATTTGGCCTTCATCAAATGCATATCCACATGCATACATAAATTTACAATCCGCCCCAGACACTTAGGTCTCCTAGGGGTATCTACTGCAGCTGGCCAAAACCTGTCAACCGTCACCCAGAGGACCTTTTCATTGGCTGTCCCAGGACTATGGAATGACCTGCCGGAAGAGCTCAATTAGCTGTCAGAATGTAAAACACATCTGAAGAGCTCTCTCTTCCAGCAGCCCTACCCAGTCAGTTTTAACTATGAAATTAAAACTCGCATCCTGTGATTACTGCATTTTAATATTTGTTCTGTGTATTTTAATATATGTACTTCATAGAAATATGTTTCAATATGTGCATTTTACATAATATTTTATGATAATGTTTTTAATTATGTTGTGCCCTGCCTTGAGCCGTGAGGAGACACAGGTAAGAAATAAAATTATTATTATTATTATTATTATTATTATTATTATTATTATTATTATTATTATTTACACATAGAAAGAGTGTGGCAGCATGATGTAGTGTTGGACTAGAACTTAGACCATGTTTCACATCCCCATTCAACCATGGACACCGACTGGGTGAACTTGGGCAAGTCTCTCTCTCTCTCTCTCTCTCTCTCTCTCAATCTCTCTCTCTCTCACACACACACATATACACACACACTTGAATAATTGTTCTTAATAATAATATGGGTATAGACATGTATGTGAATGTACGTACTTCATGAGCTCCTTTTCTCGAATCTCTAGTTGTAGCATGATAGCACTGAGCTCCATATACAAATTATTGGCTCTCTCCAGTTTTCTCTCATAATGTTCACGAATATCCAAGGCATGCCTGGGAGAGGGAAGAAAGGAGAACCAGTGTTAACAGCTAAGTGGCGCTCTCATAAGGACAGCACATGTTCATGAGGAATTTATATCCATTAAACGTGTTATTTTTATCTTCTAAAGCAAGTAAGAGTGATAAAAAACATATGTGCATGTTGAAAAAAGAAAATCAGGCTCAGCATCACTAATTACAGATAACTGCAATATGGTTCCAAAGTGCTAGAATTCAGGGACATTCAGTGAAATAGATTGCCAGGAATTCCAAATGGACCAAAGAAAGATATCTTTTACACAATACGCACTGAGATGATTCCCACAAACAAAAGGCAAACCTCCTTACAAAGAAAGTTGATAAACTTCAGGATGAACATTTATAAATAGTTCTCTTTAAGGGTTTTCAAACAGAACTGGATGAAAAGAGGAGACTGAACTAAATAATTGCTGATCTGAACCAAAAGCATTTGTTTTACATTCTTAAATAAAAACAGCAAACCTGAGTTCTTCTCTTCTGCGGCGAATAAGTTCTTCATCTAACCGGTGTATGCAAGTTCCTTCACTTTTAATTTTTTCAAAATGTTTCTTCACTTCTTCTCTCCATTCAGCCTGCCAGAGCAATTTAACATTTTCATGATCATATAATGTATTTAATGTTAGTTACAATAGCACTAAGAGTAGCTGCACTATTACCAGAAAACAGGACTGTACTTGCCTCCAACTAATATTCCAACTTCTGTAATTCCCCCTAACAGTGAGCATGACGGTGTAAATGGAATATCAACATGAACAAAGACACCTTTCCATGCAGAGGTCAGGAAGATCTGCCTTAATAAACTTAATAAACTAGCAGCTACCTTATTACCAATGCTAATCATGTGACTGTCTAATTTTAATCAGAGATTGGGTTTGAAAATGATCCTCACCTACACAATCACTTGCATTTCATTTCTATATCTAGTTCAATTTCTTCTCATATCTCTATCCAAACAATTGCTGTTAACTAAAGAATCATTAGAAGAGGATGCAAAGCACAAATTTAATACCAGACTTCATACTTACAGTTCCTATGGGTTTGCATTACAATACAGAATACTATCTCAATTACAACAATAAACAGTCTCTGGCTTCACACATCTTATTGCAATATAAAATAAACAGAAATAACTATTTTAGAAAATAAGTATTTTATTTTTTAAAAGAAATATGGAAAATTCTCAGTCCAAAAGAAAGTAAAAATACCCCATTGTATAGGGAAGAAAATGCTATATACAACTATGTTTCAGACAAAAAGTATTATCATGAAAAAGACTCTGATACAGCTGAATTACATTAGCTTTTCTGATTCTAGCTGTAGGAAGTTAATAGTATACAACGGATATGCATCTCAACCGTTGGACTTCTTCAGCCATATTTTTGAAGTATAGTCCTGCTGAGCATGAGGGTGTAAATGGGATACCAACATGAACATATACATCTTTCCATACAGAGGTCTTATTTGTTAGATTACGACAACAGTGTTTAATCACTGCAGTTTAACTGCACTAATTCTACTGTCTCCTTAAGTAGCTCTGCTGAATGTGGCATGCTTTCCAATATAACCAATATTAACTTAGAACAAGCAATATTCTCCATTTTGTAGCAGCATGCCTTGTATCTTATTACATGTGTGTCTAACTTTTTCCCCAACATATTCATATTATTTTAAGCTTATTATAGAGAAAGGACAGCCATGGTAGTTGGTCAGAGAGAAAAAATAAAGCTTTTACAGACTTGCTTTCACAGGTATGTTTTTACAGACTTCTGCCCATTTCCCCTGATGTATCTGATGATATTTATGTATTCATTTACTTTACTTTTATCCCGCCTTTCTCCCGATATGGGGGCTCAAGACAACTAACAATAAAAAATGCTAATTAAAAATATGAATACATTAAAATATAGATTTTCTTTTAAAGAAGTAAACCATTTATGTCATTAAAACCATAAAACATTAAAATAGTAAAATTATCAGTCCATAAATACCAAATGGCAGAGGAAAACCACTTGGCTTTCATAGGCAGGTGAAAAGCTTATGAGACATAAAACTTATTTGCTTTTAAGATAGACAACAAGATTATTTTAAAGGCTGTATTAAGAACTCCCATCGTCTTTCACTTATTTGGTTTATATCCTTTGTCCTGCTCCTCCATCTTAATCTGGAAGGAAGCAAGTATCTGATCAAGTAGACTTGGTGTACATAAAAAACCTCTGCCACTATATATTAATTAACGTCTAATAAACCACACTAAGTTTTTATGGAACCGGCCTTCTTGTTTCTTTACACTCCCTTTTGATACCTTTTCACATATAGGTTTGTGGTACCCTAAATGAATACTCCTTTCCAATACACTCCACATTACACATGTAGATTCAGTTGAATGTGCTTCATATTTTACAAATCCACCACTCTCTCAACTGCCCTCATAACTATTTGGCCTTGTTTCTACTTTATTTTTCCTTGCTGCCTGCATATAAGCCCTATTAAAGTATACATAAGAAGCTAACAATACTTGTGAGAATCTGCTGCTAACAAACGTATCAAATTTACCTGAGACTTGAAATAGGTCTCCTGAGGAGTGCCCAAGACATCAGCAGATGCAATATCAAGGTGCATAAGTGTCTGACGGAAAGAGGGTCGATTCCTGGGCTTACTTTGCCTGTCAAAAGAAAGAAAAAGAGGATGACAATCATCTATTGTTAAAACATAATTATGAGTATGTTTGGAACATTTTAAGTTGGAATTTCATTTTATTATCTATTCAAATACCCCTACCTCACCCCACCTCCACTCATAATCATCATCATCATCATCATTTAATTACTTATTAATCGCCCTCCGTCCATGATGCTCTAGGCGATTTACAAGATAAAATTGTAAAGGATAAAAATACATACATACAAATATTGATAAAAATTAAAATAGATTAAAAGCTCTAGTAAAGAGCCATGTCTTGAGTGCTAGGGTAAAAGGCCCCAATTCACGCATGGCTCTCATGTAGGGCGGCAAGGCATTCCATAAGGCAGGGGCAGAAACAGAAAAAGCTCTGCGCCTGGTCCTTTCCAGGTGCACTTCTCTAGGACCCGGTACATAAAGTAAGTCTCGTTGGGATGGTCGTTGCGACCTCCGATGATGGGAGAAGGAGAGATGGTCCCTAAGATATGATGGGCCCTGGCCGTAAAGAGTTTTAAAAGTCAGGACTAGCATTTTATATAGACCACGGTAATCAGTTGGAAGCCAATGCAGATCCTGCAGCACTGGTGTTATGTGGCATTTCATGGGTGTTCTTGTGAGTAGCCTGGCTGCCGCATTCTGAACAATACGGAGCTTCCGGGTCGTGGACATCGGAAGGCCAACATACAGGGCGTTGCAATAGTCCAGCCTAGACGTGACCGTGGCATGGATGACTGTTGCCAGAGCCTCATCAGATAGATAGGGTACCAATTGCCTCGCTTGTCGTAGGTGGAAAAAGGCCTGTTTGCTGGCAGCAGCGACCTGAGCTTCCATTGTCAGCTGCGAATCTAAAACGACACCCAGGCTCTTAACGGTGGGCGAAGGAGATAGGGCAGCACCATCGAAGGTGGGTAGCAAGTGGGTCAGACCAGTTGAGCGGCCATGCCAGAGAATCTCAGTCTTCGCCGGGTTCACCTTCAATCTACTAGCACGTAGCCAGTTCGACAGAGCCTCCAGACATAAGGTGAAATTGTCTGGTATTGACGTTGCTCCAGGCTCCAAGCGCAGAAGGAGTTGGGTGTTGTCCGCATATTGATAGCAGTCTAGGCCGAAACTCCGAACCAAACTAGCAAGGGGTCTAACGTAGATGTTGAAGAGAAGAGGGGAGAGAATTGCACCTTGGGGTACCCCACATAGGAGGGGAGATCTGTCGGAGACTTGACCCATATACTCCACGCATTGGCTCCGGTTTCGCAGAAATGAGTTGAACCAATTGAGGGCCTGACCGCGAAGTCCGGACACGGCGAGACGGTGAATCATTAGATCGTAGTCAACGGTGTCAAACGCTGTGGTAAGGTCGAGAAGTACCAGTAGCGCCGATCTGCCGCTATCAGACTGGCGACGAAGTTCATCTGTAATGGCAACCAGAACTGTCTCCGTCCCATGGCCAGGGCGGAAGCCTGACTGGAAAGGGTCCAGGCCGGCTGTGTCATCCAGAAATTGTTGCAATTGTCCCAGCACAGCCCGCTCTATCATCTTACCCAAGAATGGGAGGTTGGAGACAGGACGATAGTTGGCAAGGGTCATGGGATCCAAGCTAGGCTTCTTTAGCAAGGGACGAACCCTTGCCTCTTTTAGGTTGTCCGCGAAGACCCCCTGTTCAAGAGAGCCATTGATGATATTACTCAATGGATCGAGTAGACCTTCCAGGCAGCGCTTCACCAGCCAGGAGGGACACGGATCAAGGGAACAGGTGGTTGGTTTTGCAGCAGCTAGGATTCTAGCGACATCTTCCTTGTCAAGCGGAGTAAATCGGTCAAAGATAGGCCCACTAAGCGGCCACAAAGTCTCAAGCTCACTTAAAGTATCAACTGTAGGGAGCAGTTCCTGCCAAAGCATGGTGATTTTATCAGTGAAAAACTGGGAATGCCTCTGCTGTAAGAGCTGTGGTTGCTGGGTTTTGGGCTAAGGGAGCCGGACTGGTCAAAGCACGAACGATTTTGAATACTTGAGCTGGGCGCGATCTAGCAGAGGCTATTAAGGAGGAATTGTAAGATTTTTTAGCATCCTTGACGGCTGATTCGTAGGACCTGCGAAAAGCCTTGAAAGCGGACAGTGACACCTCATCGGGTTTCCGTTGCCACCGATGTTCCAGCCACTTTCGTGCTTGCTCATTAGTGTAGCTCATCATCGTCCGTAGCTCATTAGTGTACCGGGGGAGCGATTCCGGTGAGGGCGAAGGAGGCGTCTGGGGGCAATCTCATCCAAGGCAGCCAACAAACTGACGTTCCAGGTGTTGACTAGCTCATTGAGAGTGATGCACGCAGTTCCCAGGCCCTTAAGGGCATTCAAGAACCTAGCAGGTTCCATGAGTCTCCTAGACCGAGCAAAGATTGGTGTGGCAGGATGGGGAGGAGGAGATGGAATCTCAATCTGGGCCTTCAGGACAGCATGATCAGACCAGGGAACATCAATTACCGCAGATAGAGATGTTCGTACTCCGATATTAAAAAAACAGGTCCAAAGTGTGGCCGGCCCGATGAGTAGGGCGAGTCTTGAGTAATGAAGGTTTTAGCATGCAGTATATAAGTAACAGGCTCCCAACTTCAACATCCATTCTTAACAAGGCAAAACAATCAAATCCTCAACATAAAATAAATATTACCTAGATGCTTACACTATCTATCTGCTGCATTCTCTCAGATTATACATTTCTTTCCATGTAGCCACTCCATGCATTGCTCTTATTTTCCCCTCCTGAAATAAGCTGAATTCTCTTTTGCAAAGAGATAGCCATGGCAGCCTGTTTATTTATTTATTTATTTCAATTATTTATACCCCGCCCTTCTCACCCGAGGGGATTCAGGGCAGTTTACAAGTGGCAATTGATGCCGTTACACTGTTACACAATGAACTCAAATGTTAAAACAGTTAAAACAATCATAAAATACAATATACAAAGTTTAAAACAATGCAAAGTGCTGTTCCAACATAACAGGCAGGATATGTATTTAGCACTACCTTTGAAACTAACTGATTTATTTTAGTATCATCTTTCATGGATTTCATTTCACTTCTTCAGATATAGTAATGGACTACAGCTTTAAGCCTCTAGTACTAAAAAACAATTTTATAGTTTGGGGGGAAGGAGTATGAGAGTATAAAGGATTCGGAAAGATGCAAATTGTGACAGAGGTAATAAATCCCCAAAGGATAGGTAAGATGATGCAGGTTTGTCAAACAGTTTGACAATGTGAATTGCTAAATTCCATGGTACCCTACTTTTTATGCAATGTTCTTTCAGTATCCGTTTGTATCTCTCACTTGGCACTTTGCCTGCCAAGTTAATCAGTTTGGTTATTCTCTGCATGGTCTCAGTACAGAGGTAAATATCCCTTACCCAAAACGCTTGGGATTAGGAGTGAATTTTTGTTATTTTGGATATTAGAATACATGTATTTGAATATACATACATAATGAGATATCTTGGAGATAGGATCTAAGTTTCCACATTAAATTCATGCATGTTTTAGATACACCCTTTAAATATAACTTGAAGGTAATTTATACTTGATATTTTTAATACGTTTGTACATTAAACAAAGTTGTGTACATCAGAAGGACTCATTATTTCAACCACTCACTGGACAATTTAGGATTTTTGAGTATTTCAGATATTAACATTTCAGAAAATTGATGCTCAACCTACATTTCAATATTTTTAGCATTTAGCTGTGGCTCCAAAAGTCAAAGCAAAAATTAAGCAAACAAAATAGACTGAACTTATTGCCTCCCTGTTTGTAACAATAATAATAGAGTCATATTGATTAACATGTTTGAAATAAAGTAGTTTTAAATTATGCTTTAATCATTCATATAACAGAGTATGATGGCATATTGTTCAGATCAATGTCCTACTAGTGCAGACAAAGATCTCAGTCTTGATTCATTCTTGGACATGCTAAAAACTTGTACTAAGACTGAAATGGAGGTGGGGGGGGGGGGACTGTGTTCACTACCAGCTGGGCACACGGGTTGCGACTCTTACCATGTCTGTTTCATAAGAATCTTGAATCCATCTGGGCAAGTGGAGGGCACTGGAAGGTGCAAGCTATTACTGCCTACACCCCAGATGATAGCTGAGGAATCCACATCCTTATATGGAATCTCTCCAGTGAGAAGCTCCCACAAAACTACTCCAAATGACCTTATATAAAATGGAAAGGAAACAGATAAAAAGAACACATTTTTCAACATGTAAGTTATGCCTCATTTTTTTCAAAAGCAAAGTGCAGAGAGAATACTATCAAAAATGTTTATAAAGCTTTTTTTTCTTTAAGGTGAAATCTTCCAATACCACCAAATCATAAGAATGTACGGTTTGTTTCAGTGGGAAATGGAGTTCTAATGCACATATTGAAATTGACTAGGAATTTCAAGAGTATTGCTTACCATATATCTACTTTTTCAGAGACAGGTTCATTTCGAATAACTTCTGGAGCCATCCAGGCTACAGTCCCTGCAAAGGACATTTTTGTACTCTTATCGCTGAGTTCTTTAGAAGTACCAAAATCTGAAATTTTTACTGTGTCATTGTGAGTGACTAATACACTGAAAAAGAATGAAAAACACAAGAAGCCAAGTGTCGGAATGAAAGCAATTTAAACTTTACTTCAGATGTTGTTATATTTAACATGCACCTCTCACAAAGTAGCAACTTACTTGGGTGACTTGAGATCTCTATGGATGATTTTATGCAGATGTAAATAGTTCATTCCACTAGCAATCCCTGTGGACCATTCCACAAGCAGACGAGGTGTGACCTTCCTACCTGCTCGCAATACTTCATACAGCTGTCCTTGTGCACAATATTCCATTATTATACAGTAGCAAGGTGCCTGCGTGCAAACGCCCCTATGATGAAAATGGAATTATAAATGAAAAGAATCAAATTCAAAACAATGGCATCTTATGACCAAAATTCATCAGAAACATGTTGCCCGTTCATAATTCTAGTTGGTAACAGAAATTGTATAGCATTTATTTTCTATGATCCCAAACTACTATTTCTTACTAACCAGTTGTTCGTATGTATATCTACATTATATGAAGAATTAAAGGTCTTCTCAGAATTGACTATTTCAGCCTAAACATCAATGCTTAAACTGGTATTGATCTTTCACAGTTATATGAAGCTCTGGCTCATCTCTGGAATGGAGAAATGGCCAGAGCAGTGGACAGAATCGCTCCTGAACGTCCCCTCACTTGGAGCAGAGCCAAACCAGCCCCTTGGTTTTCCAAGGAGTTGGTGATGATGAATCAAGTGACACAGAGACTAGAACAACATTGGCAGAGAACTCGAAGTGAATCTGACTAAGCATGAGCTAGAGAGTGTTTGAAAGCCTACTCTGAGGCAATGGAGGCAGCAGAGAAATTGTTCCTTGCTGCCACCATTACAACTGCAAGGAACCATCCAGCTGAGCTATTTCGAGTGGTCAGAGGGCGTAATCAAGGAGAAATCCCTAACAATTCAGCAGCCTGCTGTGAAGAATTTGCAAGGCACTTTGCACAAAGTCACTCAGATCCATTCCAACTTGGATCCTGTTATTGATAAAGTTCCAATGGATGTGACTTTGGCTCCTGGTTGTCCAATGTTGATGGATACCTTTTAATTTGTGCAGCCTGAGGATGTGGAGAGGATCCTTGGAGAGGTGAGAGCTACCACATGTATTCTAGATCCTTGCCCTTCCTGGTTGATTAAACAGGCCAAAGTGGGACAGGCCTCCTTGGAACAAGGCAAAGTTCCAAATTGCCTAATGGAGGCAGTCATGAGACCTATATTTTAAAAGCCATCCCTGAACCGCTCTATAATGGACAACTACCAACCAGTGTCCAACCTTCCCTTTTCTGAGAAAGGTTTTGGAATGTGTGGTGGCCTCCTAACTACAGGGATTTCTGGATGAAGTGGGTTATCTAGATCCATTTCAATCTGGTTTCAGGTCTGGCTATGGAACAGAGGCAGCTTTGGTCACCTTGGTGGATGACCTACACAGAGAGCTAGACGGGGGAGTATGTCCCTGTTGGTTCTCCTGGATCTCAGTGGTTTTCGATACCACTGTCTATAGTTCAAACCCCTGGCCATTGACCTGTAGGGTTCCTCAGGGTTCCATTTTGTCCCCCTCCGGAGAGGTCATTTGGAGTTTTGGAGTAGGATGCCACTTATATGCAGATGACACCCAACTCTACTACTTCTTTCCACTTAATGCCAAGGAAGCTGTCTTGACCCTAAACCAGTGTCTGTTATCAGTAATGGACTGGATGAGGACAAACAAACTGAAACTTAATCCAGACAAGACAGAGGTACTCCTAGTCATTCAGAAGGTAGATGAGGAAATAGGGGTCCAGCCTGTGCTGGAGGGGGTAACACTCCCCCTGAAGACACAGATTCGCAGTTTGGGGGTCCTCCTGGACTTGGCACTGGACCTGAAGTCCTGGTATCTGCAGTGGCCAGGATGGCCTTTGCACAATTAAAACTTGTGTGCCAACTGCGCCCATTCTTTGAGAAGCCAGATCTGACCATGGTGGTACATGCCTTAGTTAGGTGCTGTCTAGATTACTGTAATGCATTCTACATGGGGCTCCCTCTGAAGAGTGCTCTGAAACTTCAGCTGGTTCAAAGAGCTGCAGCCAGATTGCTAACTGGGGCTGGTTACAGGGAGTGGACAACTCCCCTGTTGCAGCAGCTCCACTGGCTGCCAGTCTATTTTAGGGCAAAATTCAAAGTGCTGGTTATGACCTTTAAAGCCCTGGGCGGTTCAGCTCCAGGTCATTTGGCTAACCGCATCCCCTTGTATGACCCTGCCAGGGCCCTGAGATCTTCAGGAGAGGCCCATCACTTGGTCCCAACCCCATCTCAAGCTTGGTTGGTGGGAACAAGAGAGCAAGCCTTCCTTCTCGGTGGCTGCCTCTCAATTCTGGAACTCCCTGCCCAGGGAAGCCAGAATGGCCCCCTCCCTGCTGTCCTTCCAGAGGCAGGCTAAACCCTTTTTATTCAAACAGGCTTCTAAATAAGGTTTTTAAGATCAATTCAGAGGCTGCTGTGGTGTTTGAATATGTTTCAATGGTTTTTAACAGGGACAGTTTTAATATTGTTTATATTTAATTCTGTTTTAATATTTGCATATTTGTATATTTTAAATTGTATGCTAATGTTTTTATAATAAGCTGCTTTGAGTCTCTTCCGGGAGAGATAAAGCAGAGTATAAATAATAAAATAATAATAATAACAACAACAGCAGCAGCAGCATAATAAAAGGGCTGACACGTTTAATCAACTCATTTTTTACCAAAAAAAATATGCTCCCCAATGAAGGTTCTCAAAAGTTCATACTGAATACATTCTTCTTTCTCCCATATAGAAAGTACATTGAACTTAAAATCTATATATTCTTAATATCACCTCCTTGCCATAACCTCCTATACAAAATAGAATATAAGAATAGTATTGTGCCATCAACAAGCATCGATAGATATTTACATTGTAGTCAGGATTTTCTGATAAGTTTTGAAGGCCAAAAGGAATTGTTATCATTTGAGCAGGACTTGAAGACTCACAAAGCTTTAAAGTCTGAATAGGAATAGTTATTCTAGAAAGAGTCGAGATACTCATTGTAACCTACTTGAATGCAATGATGTTTGGATGTTTCAGCTTTCTCAAATGCTTGATATCAGTTTCACTCTGTTCTCTCACTTTCTTGATGGCTACCTCCTCTGCTCGAAATTTTCCTAAGAACACAGCTCCTTGTGCTCCACTACCCAGCCACTGTAGCTCAGAAATCTCTTCGAAAGGAACTTCCCATGTATCTAATAATAAACATAATACATATAATTGGAAAAAGACAGGCTGTATTCCTGTAACTGTTGTTCTTTGAGTGGTCATCTATGAACTCACAAAAATGGGTTTTCTACACCTGCATAGTGCGCTGTTCGGAATCTTCTAAAGCTATTACGTAAGTTTTGGTCAGTAACCCAACCCACTACAGGTGTCATGTTGGTGCAATTTCCACCTAAACCCTCAGTTCCATTGATGCCATAGGAGCAGCATCCAAAGATCTAAGGAAGAGCAGGACAAGAGGTATGAAACCTGTCCTTCTGTCTTCTGTGACTTACACAAATAGGAGATTAGCAAGTTGCTAACCATATATGATGGTAATCGTCATGTTACAGATGAAGAAAACATAGGACTCTCAGATATTGTGTCAAAGAAGGAAAACAATACAGCTTTTTAAAAGGTGGCATAAGTTCTTGACCATGCATCTATTGTATAAAGAGAAATAAAGGTCAAAAGCCTGTGATCACACAGCTGCTCAATCCTCTAAGGCAGGGTCCTCAGGAAGGCACAGCCCTTAGCAAAATGGCCACAAACATGCAGGGTCATTCTTGGCCAAGTGAATGGTAGAAATCACCCACTTTGAGAAGCACTTCTTCGATAGCAGCAGTTCAAGCCTCTTGGAGAAGTAGCATACAAAAAATTTACAAAAATATTAATGGAGCCCCACTCTTCTTTCAACATAGCAGGTTTCTAACATCCAGGTAATGAAGTCCTTTTCAAGCCCATAGCCCAAGTATGCATAACAGCAGGCAATACAATGTCCTGGTTGGTGTGAAATGGTGATATCCCCTGAGATAAAAAAGAAATATCCAATCTTAGAATGACCTTCTCTCAATGGAAAGTGTCTGAGGTTATAGCAGCCCAAGCACAGTGCCGATAAGAATATGTCACCGAAACAAGGAGAAGCAGTAGGAAGAAGTGCAACTGGACAGTCAAAGGCATCACTTAAATTAGTTCCCAAGATCTTTTGCTGGAGGACTGAAGGTGGTATCTGCTGGATGTAAGGCCTTGCACGAAGATGTAGATGGGAACGGCTCAGTACGATACCATTGATATAATATCAGATGAAAAGATCTTCTGGGATCAGAAGGCCAGCTATAACAGGATCAGAACAACTGACAGATTTGAGATGGCAAACCAAAATAATATGCTGTATTGCACATTTTCTGCCTAAGTTCTAGTTTGTCACCTGTCACTCAGTTTAAATAAACCCCCTTCATCAAAAAGCAAATCCTCAATCTTGGATCTTGCTTCATTCCACAATCTCAATGATCTCAGCCACACATGTCTCTGTAAGGCAATAGCAGCTGCCAAGAGTCATCACCTTGGTTTGTAGAGCCCTTGCCAGTTGCTTGTCCTTTTCTGAAAGTTTTGTAGGAAGATGGGTCATTCTTTTCCAGAGGTGCTATTGCTAAACCAAAATACATGCCTCATAGTTAATAATTCTTAAACACAGAAACGATGTAGGATAGAACTTCTCAACAATTGTGTTGAACTTACTCCTTTTCTTATCAGAAGAAATCATGTGCTTCTTCTGTAATGAGGTTGAATGAGCTGCTTCTACAACAATGGAATTGTGTGGTGTAGAAACCAGTCCACACTAGATTCTGAAACTTGGTACAATCCAGAAATTTTCTTCAAAGTGGGTGTATCATGGATGGGATAGTTCATGATCTACAAGCAGTCTTGGCCAGGGAAGGAAGAAAGTGAATCAACACAGGTGTGGGTACTTTACCTTGAATCCAGTTATACACCAGGTCCATCAGTTCACACTTTTATTGCTTGACTTGTACATCTAATGCACGCACCACATGCAGAATTTGCTCTGAAAAGGAGCAAACATCATCTGCAGGAGACACAGACTCAGGCTTTTGCAAAACTCTTGGAAAGGAATAAATGGGAGCATATCCGAGGAGACAAAAAAGAGTCTGAATCCATATCATCAAACATGGAAGAGAGATTCAAGCAGGTAATGTGGTCTTTTTAATCTGAGAATGGGAACGAGGAAGTGCTGGTGGAGAGGTTTTTTTGAACTATGACCCTCATGTTGGGTCACAGTTTTTGGTTGATGAGAATGGGTAGCCAGTATGAGTAATTTCTGCAGTGCCTGATTGGCCAGAAACAGTACATTGAGTTTGCCAAGAATGAGAAGGAGACCTTTCTCTAGAAAGTACCAAAGGCATCAGGCATGAATGAAAGTCTGATTTCATCTGGCAACTGTGTTGGTAGTTGGTTAGAATATGACGATAAGGTAAGTCACAGTGCTGCTAAACCAGGTGAGAATCATGGGAAGAGATGGCACTCTTGTTAGGACACTCATAATAAACTTCAGAGGATGGAGAACACCAACAGCTATAGCTTACGTAATTGCTATAGAAGAATTCAAACAGTGCATTGTACAGATGCAAGTACTCCATTTGAGACCACAAAGAAGAAACATTAAGTATGCACCGACTGCAAACAGCTGCTTTTTGACAAGTGACAAAAGAAAAAGAAAAACATTCAGAACCTCTATATTCTGCTGCCCTGTTGAACATGACTGGTGCGCAAAAGCTTTACAACTAGAGAAAGTGTTTTTTTAAAAAAAAAGATAAAAAGACAAGAAGTACCTCCTTACATTTCTCTCACAAATATAAGAGAAGAATCACAAGATACCCCTCTCTCCTACAAAAGATGAGAACGTGAGATAGGACAACAAACATGATAACTCACCAGTCTAAGGGGATGATTTGGCGGTTTATACTGCCTGTTGGGTATGGTGAATTGAAGCCAGAAGTGTGAGAGAAATGTAAATGCTTAATTCTACTTTTAGAGTTTAGAAGTGGAGCTACGGGGTACATAAGTAATTATCAAATTAAAAATGGTAAACCACTTATGGAAAGCCCCATACACACTAATGACACTATATAAATAAATTAGAAGTAATAATCATAGTAGTAGTAATAACAGTATAGGTTGAGTATCCCTTATTATGAGGTCCAAATCTGAAATGCTCTAAAATCTATAACTCTCCAATATGAGTGGCTAAAATATACACCTTTGCTTTCTGATACTTAAATGTACACCAATTTTGTTTCCTGCACAGAATTATTAAAAATATAAAAACATAAAATGACCTTTAGATTATGTGTATAGGATGTATATAAATGAATTTTGATTTATACTCAGGTCCAGTCTCCAGAATGGCAAATATGCCAAAACTTTTTTTTTTTTTTTAAATCAAAATCCCAGTAATTTCAGAAAAAGAATACTCAACCTGCAGTAATACTCAGATAGGAGATATTCAACTTGTAGTAATACAGGGTGTTTGAAAAATAACTCCCTATTCACCATTTAATTTAAATGGTGAATAGGGAGTTCTTTTTCAAACACCCTGTATACAGGGTTGTTGTATGTTTTCCGGGCTATATGGCCATGTTCTAGAAGTATTCTCTCCTGACGTTTCGCCCACATCTATGGCAGGCATCCTCAGAGGTTTTGAGGTATGGAGAAACTAAGAAAGGAAGGTTTATATATATCTGTGGAAAGTCCAGGGTGAGAGAACTCTTTTCAGTTGGAGGCCAGTGTGAATGTTGTAGTTAATCACCTTAATTAGCATTGAATAACTTCATCTCCTGGCTTCTTCCTGCCTGGGGGCATCCTTTGTTCAGAGACGTTAGCTGCCCCTGGTTCCCATGTCTGGAACTCCTCTGTTTTCAGAGTGTTGCTTCTTATTTACTGTTCTGATTTTTGAGTTTTTTAAATACTGGTAGCCAGATTTTGTTCATTTTCATGGTTTCCTCCTTTCTGTTACAGTTATGACTATTTCAGGGCTCTTTTTCTTAGTCACTTGGGTCAGCTTCCTCTGAAAAATAGTCTCTGGAAATGTATGATGTATCCAATGTACAACAAAGCATGTACCAAGTTTACAGTATGTGGCCCGTATAGATAATTGGTTTCAGAACCAAGGCCACAGAACATCCAATTATTTTGATAAACAAACACTGAAAAATCACCAATTTAATATGTGAAGCTTAATTTTGCCTTTGGTGCACAGAGATGAAACCATAACATTTATCAAGGAGCTGAGAACAGTTGAAAAGCAATGTCAGCTCCATTTTAAAAAAGGATCTACTTTAAAAAAAAAACCTCAGTATTAATCTCTGCTGTACATGGTGCTTTCCCTATCAATCAATCGAACATGCCATTCTGGCTTGTTCCGTGTCTTGTACAATTACATACATATATTTCTTTTGCCATAACTACACTAAGAAGTTCAACTATTTGATTGTTGACCCCCAAATACTTGTTACGGTATATGCAAAATAAAACAAACTAACTAAAAAATGGTCCAACACCAAGATGTTGGTTTGTAATTCTGGAGGACAACAACTTCCCTCTACTACCAAGTCTTATCCCTGAAAAGAGTTTTAAAACAAAAAAGCATTATTGCATTTATTTGGTTTACCTTGTTGCTGTAGCTTGTAGTCAGTAGAGTAGGCTTTTCCTATAATATTCCAAACTGGCTTCAAACAGCCAAAGAGTCCCTCAAGAAATCCACCATTTCCACTGCCTGATCTGTTGAACTGGATTTTGATATCTTCTGTTCCACTGTTGGTCTCTCCAACTACATTGTCCTTGTTGCCCTGATGGACAGGAGTTTCCAGTTCATCTTGTTCCGTTAACTGGAGCACACTGTTTTCAAATTGGTCCCTTGAATCCTCACTCACACTGGTCAATACTGTTGTGACAACTGAGCTATTCATAGTCTCTGATGCACTGTTATGAAGTAAACCCTTGCCTTGTACATCCTCTATAATCTCAGGTGAAGGATGAAGAGCTGTGGGTTTATGTTCTCCATGCATCCCACTGAACTGTATGTCTTCACTGAGGGTCTTGGCGATAATGGTTGTAGAGGAAGACCAGGTCAGGGGCTCCTGAGAACTGGTCATTGTATTGTAGGTGTGCATGGAGCAAACAGGCACAGGTATTGCTTCAAGAAAACAAGATGTTTACTCCTAGTGTAGGAAGTAGTGGCCTGAATGCCTGAAGAAGTGGGGGGGGGGGGGAGGGCAGAATATGAGAAAGTTAGGCAATATTGATTGTGAATGCCTATTATTAACACAGAATTCATTTTAAAACTTTTATAATCTTAAACTCAAAATATTTAAATGATTCTAAATGTAAGTATTATTTTATAATGCACAATATACCACAGAATGAACCTAGTTTAAAATTATTTTCATTATTACTTTGCTGTCTTTTTATAGCATTTATATAAACAAACTATTTCAAGATGGCTGCTATGACAAAACATTTTGCTGGACAGCACTACTGGATAAACAGGACTGATCCTTTGTCATTTAAATGTAAATATTACTGGTAACTTTTAATTCACATACATAGGATTGCTGACATTAAAGAATATGACTGGTTGCCATTCCCACTTTAGATACATCTAACATAGAATACATTAATTTTTTAACTCAGGACAGATTAGAACTGGAAAAGATCTGACAACTATGTGTGAGGAAAAAATACCAGACTAGACAAAGCAAACTAGAAATTAACAATTAACAAAGCATTCCTCTGATTAGATTTTACTATATGTGTAACAAGAAAAACCAAAGATAATTATAACTTTTGCATGAATTTGAAAACTAGTTATGTGTACAGTAGCACAAGGACCTTGGATATGCCAGGGATACAAAAAAACAGGTAGTAGAGAAAAAATCAAAGCTAAGGACATGCCTGTATCACAACTGTCAAAACAGTTGAATTCTGCTCGAAATATATGAAAAATACCATCTCAAATTATTTCTCAGACAGATTTACACGGCCCAGGGAAATGGATACATCATTTTGTAAACACAAAGTATTATGTTTATGTATTTTGTCATGTATGTGTACGATATTTAGTACTGTTTCAATGTAAAGCATTTTCAGGCTCCACATCTTATGGCTCAAGAATTGCATAATCTAATATCACAGGAAATAAGGTTGCATAATGATGTGATGTGATAGTGAACACTGTTCTTAACAATTATGCTGAGAAATAAAATATATCTAGACTCATGCATTTTAAAATATACATGTGTGGGGCAAGTATTCTCCATCATCTTGTCACACATTTAACCTCTCACATCCAGTAGGAAGTTCACTTTATGTTTTCTTAATAATGTCATATCATAAATACAACCCAAAATCAAATTAGTAGTTGCAATATCACAGTAAACAAGCAAATCCACAAAAGGAGAATAGGAGATCCATTTTCTCCTGGTATTGTCACAGTAAGATGTAGATTTGTTGGGGTCCAAGTAAAACCAGACAACATACTTTAGCTGCCTCCCATTTATAAATACTGGATATTCAAAAACTATCTTGACGATTTCAATTTATATAGAATTCAAGTTGTAAAGATATTTTGGGCACCTTATACTAAGAATAATAGCACAAACAATGACAAAATTCTATTTGCATTTATTTTCACAGTAGAGTGAGGAATTAAGTGTCAAAAATTCAGCATGAATGATACCACTAGCATTCTGTTCAAGAATCCCAGAATGCATTTATTCTCTCTTGCACATTGGGAAGGGGGATAATCAGATCTCTACAACTACTGTAAACAATTGTTTCCCCACTAGCATGGTTACGTTACATTTTAACATATTAATGGTTAATAGATTAACTCATTAATGATAATTCGTTTAAATTCTAGGCTCATGATTATGCTAACAGTGTTAGTATTATATTTTAAGAGATTGAAAAGATGGACCTGTTGGTAAATAGGATTTATGTTAATGAGAGATTTGACTCGTTAATCATTATGCCTGCTCGCTAAATAGAATTGGAGAAAGAAATAAGTTAATTATTTGGTTCAACTGCTGACTCATGAATTGCTACTAAGACAAGCAGTGAGAGTATATGAGAGGCAGACAAGTGAACCAAACACTCTTACTGGGACAGACAACAGGACAAGACAAACAGAAAGAGAGAAAAAGAAAAATGAAAGAGGCTGAAATTTGGGCAGACAGTAAAGGCCAAAAAAAAAAAAGGAGCTTAATCATCAACAAGAAAAAATGGAGGTGAGAGGCCTACAAAAACTAAGAAGGGGTTTTGGAAAGGAGAAGAGATGGCACCATATAAGCTCTTGATCATTACATCATATTAATGTAAATCAATTTTCAGAATCAATGAAAAGAAAATGAATTTTGCAACCATGGTCCAAGTTTTGCCCACAACTATGTATTTTTATAGGCAAATGAAAAACATCTAATTAAGTGGCATACCTAGCCTGTTGTCCCCAGTGCCTCTCTTAATTTAGAAGTTTGTGCACCATGGGGATCAGGGCAGCATAGAAAAACTGACCCCAATTTTTTTAATACCAAGAAGAACACGTGATAGACTTGTTTGTGAGGCAGTAAATTACCCAAGTCATCACAGTTCAGGAATCTTGAACACAGGTTTTCCTGGTAATCTAACCACTATACTGAAATAACACTGTAAAATTTGCCACATGTGTATTTACAATAACTGAGAAACTATTTTTTGTGCTTTGATATACTGTCTTCACCAAGTATCAAGGTCTCTCACTAGTTTGGAGCTTTGAAATTAATTACTAATGTCCGTAGCTCAACTCAGAAGCATACTGACAACTACTACAATTCCTTTAAAACTAGAGTGTATCTATGATATTCCAAATATTTGTCTGCTATCTGCATTTTGTACTAGCTGAAAGTTCTATGTCATTTTCATGAGCAATCCCATGTAGTACTCTACATGGAAAAAAAACCAGCACATGAACTAAACTGCAACCACCATATCCCTATCCAAGAATGATTATAGCTAGAAGACCAAACAGTACCCTTCAGTGACCTTGAAACCCAGGAATACTCCCAATATATTTACCTTTTTTCTGGTAAGAGTGTCACTATGATATCATTGACTTTTTGAAGATAATGTCTTAGGTATTAAAATTAATTTGGTTTACTATATATTGAATAACAGAGGTAATGAGCAGGTTGGAAGGGGCAAATGGAATATTGAGAGTGGACAATGATTAGTAAAATGTCTGGAGGGATTTGAGTAAGGCTGGTGGAATAAAGACAGTTGGTTCCAGAGTTAAGATGGGAAAGGATAGCATGATGAAGTGTGGGGTGAATGAGTGAAGAAGGTCAGTCAAATGTAGGCATTATTAAGTGGGATTTAAGAGCCTTACTTTGCTAAGAGAAGGGTGTGAGTAAGGAGACAGGTTGCTTACCCACTTGGTGGACCTTATTTCACTTAGTGTCCATCCTGTTAGGGCTGAACTTTATTTCACTGGCCCTCATCCAATCTACTAGTACCTGAACAATTCCACTTGGCTGATAGCAAGGAGAAACAGAGCTAAGTGTTATCAGCATACTTTCAGCTATGGCTTTAATTAGAACAAAACCTTTAAATTTTTATCACTCTGTTTAGTTAATAAGATCACCAATGCAAGGATGTGTTTAGTAGAACCTGTTTTCTTTTTTAATAAATAAATAAATAAATGCTCCACGGTTGAATTAAGGTCTCTGTTTCATACTTATTGCATTTCAATCCCGTCTGATTCCACTGAGCACCACTATGCAATTTGTATGAGACAGCTTATGAAAAATCTTCATGTTACTATTTATGATTATGTAAGAAGAAGAATGTGAATTGGTGTTTCATTTTACTTATTTTTCTGAAGGCCTTTTCATACTAGCTTTTTAAATATCAGTCTATAGTCATAAGGTTGCCTAGAGCTAGGTCCAGACTAAGACTGTCATGCATTAGACAGAATTTTAATCATGGCTAATATGTCTTACTGACATTAATGAGACTAATAAAATGTCGTTCTATGTAGGCTTGAAGGTCAAAGCTAGAACCTTTATATAATTCCTCCCACAAAGTTGGAAAGTGATTTATCCAGTAGCAAGACTATGAGAAAAGGGGAAATCCTGGCCTCTGCAGAGCACAAGACAGAGAAGAAATGTAAGTCTCTCTATTAAAAATCTGTGAAGATTGATTAGTTGGCAATCTTAGCATTATGGAGGGAATGAACATACAAACTACAAAGCAAAAACTGATTGCACTATCTTTATTATAATTTAAGAAGTTAAATGCATATCCAAAATATCTGTCAAGCTATTACAATAAATACAGAAATATTCTTAAATTACAAAAAAAAATCTTATAATAAATATTTCACATGCACTTTCCACTACTCTGAAATGAGAGATATACGAAGACAGGAAGTAGAAAGAATGAAAAGTAAAGGGAAAGACAGATTTCAATGGGGTAAATATCTCACTAGATAATAAAGATAGGCTGTGTTTTTCCAAACACTGCAATCAAAATCCAGTTTTATACTCTTACCTTTGATTCTATAGAATGTAAAAATACAGCCATTGAAATATTTCCAGTTTCAGTAATAATTACAGAAAATTGCTACACAATAACTTGGCAGAGATTGCTGATGAAGATTAACGCAAATTCTTACTTCTAAAGCAAAACTTGTAACTGCTGTCTCCAGTTATGTTATTTGTATTTGCTGTTAAATTCTAAAAGGAATAAGATATATAGCCCCCATTGATTTCAACAGCAAGTAGTAAATTCATACTCCGGGGGGGGGGGGGGGGGGGAGGGGGAATCACATATTGACCAGCAACAAATAGAAATAACTATCAATATTACTCGATATAAAGAACACAGCTTAATTACATATTTTTGAAGAAACAACATTGCTGTAAATATAGCTATGATTACTAATAGAAAGTGTCTGTTGCTGAACAATTAGTTAAAATCAGTTCATTCAAAGAAATAGAAACAGCTACTCAGCAATAAAAACATCGTAACATCTAAAATGATTCGTATTATTCCATCATCTGCTCAAACCATACTGACATACATATGTGAGATGTATTAACATGGCAGCAAAGCCACACCAGCAGACAAAAAGATTACATTTTCAGAAGGAGGTGGGGAGAAACCAAACACTGTATTCTGAAACATCGGATGTCATTATTTTCCTTAATATTCACAATCTTTGTCTTATCAGATAGCTACTGAAATTCATTCCCTCCTTTTGCAAAAAGATTCAAGGACTATGACACTACATACAGATATATAAATGAAACAAATCTATGTTTATTCCACAGACAAGTAAAGGGATGAACGGCTGCCAGACACAGAAATATTGTTGCCTTTAATATGGTGTCTTTCACCATTTTTTCTAGTCCACTCACACTCCATCCATCTGTTCCTTCAAAATAAATGGCAAGAAGGTAACACCAGTCATTCTGCAAACACAGCCCTTAAAGGAAGAAGACTTTTGCCAATATACTTACATTGATGGGTAATTTCTATCATTCTTCTCCATTTTTTTCATTACGAGATGGTTGGCGATGCATATATACATACACACATATACGGTGTAAAATACAGCAAGGAAATTCCACCCATATAATCCTGCAATCCTGCTGCAAAGGAGAACACTGAGGCTACTGACGTCACGGATTCATGAATGGATGTATACGGGGCTCTTTTAGGCTTCAGAACAGAGGCTGCTCTGGTGTATTCTGGGGGTGGGGGAAGAAGAGACAAGCGAGATAGCCAATCAGAAAACGGCACTTGCAGCTTGTCTTTCTTAAGAGAAATCTCATCACAGAAGGAGACGCCACCAATCAAATGCCTGCGACATGGTCTCAAAGGGTTATGATGCAGACCCTGCCAGCTGGGAGGGGTGTGGGGCAAGTGGGAAGATAATGAAAACAATGCTAAGGACGCACAGTGCCTATTTGAATGACATGTAGAAAAGAATCACTGCTGTCACACAGCAATGGAGACAAAAAAAAAGCTCTCTACTGTCATCAAATGCAATGAGTCTATAAAAAAAAACCTGGCTTCCTTCTATGTCAAGTACACACCGTCTCCTACAGGAAAATACACAGCGCCATATTTTTAAAAATCTAACATAACTCATTCATTTTCTAAATTTATGTATACAATTCATAATAATGCTAATGCTGGATACATGATTAAAAGTCAGAACCATTCACTAGAAAGGATAGGAATGATTAGTAAGATAGAAAACAGTAGGAAATTAAAAAATGGCATTCCATATGAATCAAAAAAGCAATAGCCCTGAGTCTGAAAGAAGTAAACAGAGCGACTTGGAGGCCTCTTATTCATTGAGTTGCCATAAATCATATGCAACATAATGACAGTTACAAAAACAAAATACTCACTTGCAAAGCTTCCTATAATTTATTAACACTCCTAAGAGTTGATCACTGTTTTAATTTCTCTACACTGTCAGCCCACGAGCCAGTTCAGGAGCTAAATGGGTAAGCAGTGGCGAAACCAGTTACTACCAGATCAACTCTATGCATCATATAACAACCATGGAGCTGATCTGGCTCCTCAATACATTACACGGGTGTCAAGACATGCTCCCAGTCTAGTATTATAAAAAAAAAAAAACTGCTGCATAATGCCAATTACATACTAGTAAGTATTACAGTATCACCACTTCTCACAATCACTATATCAACATGAAAAAGCCATATATTCCCAATGTTTTATTAGTGTAACCAACCACATGTGCCTTAGCCATCCCAAATCTAAGGCGGTCCCATGGCCACCTATCTATTTATCATCAACCCCTTTTGTGTGAGTTGGAATTTAGATCACAAGCAGCCTCAAGCCTTTCCTACCTTCAGACAGAACAAACTTCTCTACAGAAAATATAAATGCCTTGTAACACTACTTCTGTAAAGAAGGGAATACCTTAGCAAAAGTCATTATTTGTCTTTAAAGTACTTCACTTTAAACTACAATATATTAAATCAATTTAATATATTATATCAAATACATTTAAATTAAAACAAATTTTACATAGAAATAAAGAACAAACAACAAGATACTACATATGAAGAAAAGAGAGGAAAATTCTTCCCTGCCACTGGCAGACTATAAGATGCCATAGACTGCTATTCATTTATGGTTGGCAATGGCATCTCAGTCTGTATTCATAAGATTGAGAAGGTTATAAGACGAGATGTCATCAGCCTTAAGGAAACAAATTATGAAGGAGTTTCAAAATGTGACTTTTTCTTTACTACAACTCTTTGAAACTTCCATATGATATGACCAGAATTTGAGAGTCACAATCTATAAAAAAGGAACTTTAAAAACCTCTGTGTTAGCAGACAGTGAGGTTAGTTAGTAAAGAAGGAGTAACAATGGACTGGAAAACAATATCAATTCATGTTCCTTAGATAATCATCTGACTCTAGCAAAATGTAGAACACTGTACAGACTAGAGACTGGCATGAACCATTAATGAACAGGAGGATTATTGTGATAAGGAAAGTAAGTTACAATGGAAGACACGTTGTCCCTAACCCGATTTTCACATGTGTAAGTACTGATACCAACTGTCCAATATCAATGCTATAATATAATTCAAAATAATTGTTCTTGATATAAGATAAAGTGGTTGACATAGCAGAACAAGGTGCCTAGACTAATATTTTCCTATATTATTAAGGAATGATTTATTACACAGCAATAGCCTAAGAACTAGAAAGGGGGAGATGAAGAATAGGGATTTTAGTTTACCAATTAAAAAGAAGCTAAGCATAAAGTAGCTTTTGGGAGACAGAATGGACTGGAAAATTGTTCTGGTCCATAATTTAGTAGACACAGTTATTCTGAGAGTGGAGACCATAAAATAAAATATCTTTAAAAGTTTTCTAATTACAAGTCTACAGCAAATATAAGATACCTAAATAGCAAGATTAACAAGTAGAGAGAAAGATCATGTATTTGTCATGGCAAAGAATGCTTCCTTCATGTTTGTCCTAATATGCACAAGGTATGACTGGTGACATTATTTAAGTGGTTTCAGATAGGATTCTACAAATTCATTTGCCAAGTTGCTACTGGTAACCTCCAGCCTGATATAAAATGAGAGGCTAACCTCTGTCAAATCAGAGGACTCAAAAACATTTGTCAGCCCAATTCCTGATAAACAAAAAATCTAAGTTCAACATTGGAGCAGAGGGTACTTGACCAGGTGAATGAGAAGGAATTTAAAGCTAAGCAGTTAAATATTCAGTCAGTCAGTCAGTCAGTAGCCTTTATTTCGGTCAACAAACCATTGGCTAGGAGTTAAATATTTATAACCTCAAATATGAAAACAGGGGTCACTGGTCTTGGCAGAAGGGAATCATACTTTTCTAATGTATGCAATGAAGAGTAATTTCTGCATATTAAAATTATTTCCATTCTAAATCTAGTGTTCATTCTGATACCTGATCATTGTTCCAGGCAGAGCAGTATTCCATGTCCACTTGAGCACAGGCTTGCTCTTCAAATTCGATAAACTAAACTGACACTCAGTGCAGGTTCAAAAGTGCAAGACTAAGACATTCTAACACTGGGTTCCTCTATCTGTGAAAAACAGCCAAAGATGGGGTTTGATTATTTTTTTAAAAAATAAATAAAGCCCAGAGAACATTTCCTTATCACATATTTAATTATAATTGGTGAGATATAATTTCATCTCATCGTCATTGCACTTCTTTTTGAATTTCATGTCACTCATTTAGTAAACTCTAAAACATTTTTAGAAAGCAATAAAATAAATATTAAGGAAAAATCTTAGTAATTCCTATCATAATTACATTTTTTCTATTGACATTATTTCAGAAGTATTAAAATAGTTCTAGAAAGAAAGAAAGAAAGAAAGAAAGAAAGAATAAAAAGATACAAAATGAAACAAGAACTTCCTTTTTCATAATTCTACATATAAACTAGGTGGACAAACTGTGCCAGTAATCTTTACATTCTGTAAATGAAAAACAGTATCCATCATTCTATAAATCTCTTCTCCTGTTGATAACTGTTGTTCTCTTTTCTGTTATCTTATCCCATTCAACCACATGCTATTCATTCTGTAATCAGTTACTGAATAATTTAGGAATATAGATTATTGCAGTACTCAGTAGAACTATACAGTAACTTTTAAATCGGTTTGTTCAGATTTCAAAGATCTTAGGACGACTATATTAGGGGGTGGGGATGGTTAAATTATGTTCCATATTTTCTTGACTCAAACACAAATGACCTCCTATATATACAATTGAAAATGAATCAGTTCAGTAAATAATATATCTGGCAAATTAGTATACTGTTTAAATTCACAGTAATATCAAACACCATCAAATGGATTGTCCCATATACATTGAAATGCAGTCGGCGTTAAATTCACAGTAATAACAAGCAGCCTCAAATGGATTGTCCAATATACATTGAAGTGCAATCGGCGTTGTATATTCTAATGCCGAGAAGAGTAAGTTCGCCACGACCGGTTTCGGCCCTGCATCAGGCCTTCCTCTGGTGGTCTGAAAATAGTTACGTACACTAACATAAGTAACAAAATATATCCATAAATATATCCATACTCGCAATTAGAACCTAACACACAGCAGAGTATCCCGTGAGTATATACTGTTTTAGAAATATACAATTTGTTTAAAAACAAATTTTTGGATGTTTGTAACTCTTTAATGCTTATGGCCACTCCTTGTTCCTTTGACCTAGATTCCACTGTAAAAAACAGGTATCTCTAAGGAGAACAAGTGTTAAATTTGGAACTATGTAAGTATATTGTAATGTTGTTTATAGTTATTATTCAATGGATAGATAGTTACTTATATTTTGTGTATGTAACTATTGGTGTCTTTGATATACATTTCATAATGTAAATGACATGTATCTCTAAAGAGAACAAGTGTTAAGTTTGGAACCATGTTAGTATTAGGCAATGGATGATGTTTTATGGATATATTTTGTTACTTATGTTAGTGTACGTAACTATTTTCAGACCACCAGAGGAAGGCCTGATGCAGGGCCGAAACCGGTCGTGGCGAACTTACTCTTCTCGGCATTAGAATATACAACGCCGATTGCACTTCAATGTATATTGGACAATCCATTTGAGGCTGCTTGTTATTACTGTGAATTTAACGCCGACTGCATTTCAATGTATATGGGACAATCCATTTGATGGTGTTTGATATTACTGTGAATTTAAACAGTATACTAATTTGCCAGATATATTATTTACTGAACTGATTCATTTTCAATTGTATATATAGGAGGTCATTTGTGTTTGAGTTGACTCAGGAACCCATTTAGAGTGTCCATATTTTCTTGAACCATATCCAACGCGTTTCTTTGATATTTCTGTGTGGGGTTTTTTTTTTGTTTATTTGTTTGTGTTTGCAAAAGAAAAAGATATGCAAGCAATTTGTCTTTAAGTGACCACATTTCCAAAAGAGGATATTTTTCTTATATATATTGGATAATTTATATGAGGTAAGATACCACTGATATACAGGGCCATAGCCAGGAAAAAAAATTCCGGGGGGGAGGGTTGAAACTTTTATAAGGGGATCATGAAGAGTAGTTCCATAATGCAAAATAATTTAGAAATCAGGCTCCATCAATAAAATTCAGTGGACACTCAAGACAGACAAACTTCAGTCATGGGGATTTGGTTAACCAGTTAAACTTCATGAGTAAACCAGGTTTTTTTTAACCTGATAACTGGGGGGGGGGGGGGGTTGAACCCCTAACCCCCCCCCCCTTGGCTACAGCCCTGCTGATATACAATTTGAAAGATGTTTTCTTGGAGGCTTGAACAGATTGTATTCATTTGATTAAAAATCAATACTCAATCTGACTAAGTAGTATGATTTGAGACATATAGCTGAGGAGAAGGTGACCTGGATAAAGGGTGTATATAGGATTGAACCTTTACCTCAGCAGCTCACACTGGTACAGAAGAAGTCTTAGATTGAATGGCAGAGTTGAACACAGGACATTTGAGACCATCCCTGGACTTCTCAGAACTGCTGGAGAGACCTTTTACTACCTGATAAGACTGATGAAGTTGTGGCAGTTGGATCCAAAGAAGATTAAGGTGAGAATGATCCATAGCTTGTATTGATGGACTTGTCTGAAGTAGATAGGATTTGCTTACACAGAAAAGCTTTAAATTTAGATAAGCAGTTTTTACATGTTTGTGGAATAAATTACAATCAACACAAGTTCATGATATGGCCTTCGCTGAGGTACAGCCGACAGCATAACTGGGCACCCCATTCAGAAATTCTGCACCTGGTAAACCTAATCCATGTTTTTATTAGTTCTTGTCATTTGTTTTTATTGGCTAATGTTTAAATTTTATAATTGTGCATGTTTTTTGTCTATTGTTGTGTTTTATATTGCTATTGTTTTTATTCGGGCTTGGCCCCATGTAAGCAGCCCTGAGTCCCCTTTGGGGAGATAGAGGCGGGGTATAAAAGTAAAGTTTCCTGCCTTACAGACAGGAAACTCACACTGATAGGATAATAGCCTTTGATGCATGGGTATCAGCTCCACATTTTTCTCATTTAATAGAATTCAACAATGATTTCTTCCATCTTAGCTCAGTGAGCAGCAGGAGCAGTGGTGGTGTAATGGGTTAAACTCTTGTGCCAGCTGAACTACTGACTTGCTGACCTGAAGTTTGCTGGTTCTAATCTGTGAGACAGGGCGAGCTCCTGTTTGTCAGCTCTAGTTTGTGGGGACATGAGAGAAGCCTCACAGCTAACACATCCGGGCATCCCCTGGACAACGCCTCTGTAGACAGCCAATTCTCTCACACCAGAATGTTCTCAAGTCGCTTCTGACACGATTTATAAAAAAGCTCAGTTGAGTTATAGCTATTCTTTTGTACTCATGACTGCATTGGCAAAATGATGCAAGATCATTAAGATAACATTTGAGGTGTGAAAGCTTGGCAGAGGAAAGGCAAAACTTCAGCATTTTTTTCCACCATATAAATATCTGTGGATACAAGACCAGCATAATATCTGTTAAACACAAAGCTAATTTTGTGATAGAACAGGGTCTGCATCCTACTTCCTTCACTGTTCAAAGTCTCATGTCTCCTGCTTGGATCTAAGTAGCTCGCTTTTAAGATGAATCCACTGAAGAATGAGACTCTAGGATTACCTAAAATTACCCACTAGTTTTCTCAAACAGCCAGCATCCAAAATATCGAACAGAAAATCTTGTTAGCTTTTTTTCTCTTTCCTAAAGGGCTTTAAGTTCATTTATTCTGCTTTTCTTTTCACTGATCCACCAGGCCTACGGCATCGCTCAGCCCATCTTCAGATACAGTCATCTTTATCCACTTTAAATTCATTTTTCAGGGAAACTTTTATCTGTGTGGTAGCAGCTCCTAAATCTCTTTCTTCACCTTTTCTTCTGTGTCATGAAATATATTTATTAGCTTCCCTACAATATTTATATGGTGCATCTTACCCAGTCTACTTTTACAACCTCTCCGTTTTAATCCATGTTTTTATTAGTTCTTGTCATTTGTTTTTATTGGTTAATGTTTAAATTTTATAATTGTGCATGTTTTTTGTCTATTGTTGTGTTTTATATTGCTATTGTTTTTATTCGGGCTTGGCCCCATGTAATCAGCCCTGAGTCCACTTTGGGGAGATAGAGGCGGGGTATAAAAATAAAGTTATTATTATTATTATTATTATTATTATTATTATTATTATTATTATTCCCTCACTATTTGTGAACCTTCAGTTTCACTCTTTCCCCTTCTCCTCCCTTAGCCCACGTGAACCTCAGAACATAGCCTCAAACCCTGCCACCTCTTGCAATCTTAATCCAAACCTCTAAAGTCACTACAGCATCATAAAATCAGAGTTGGAAAGGCCATTCTGTCTGACTTCCTACCATGCAGAAATATACAGTGAAAACACTCCTGATAGATGGCCATCTAGCCTCTGTTTAAAGAAGAGGCATTGCAAAAGTTCTCAGAAAAGCTCTATATGATACCATGAACTCAAACAGCTTGGCCCAAAATACTTAAATGGTCTGAGAAGGACACATTAACTTCCTGAATCCTGCGAGTTCTCTTTGCCATGTAAGTTTACTTCTTTTGAGTAAATAAATACTACCCATCCAGAAATAACTGTTTTACACCTGCTAGCTATTTGTGTTACTCACTGACGGTCATTCATGAAGCTCTACTATATGCAATATAACCTTTATATATGTTTTAAATAAAACTCTTCTTTGTATAGCTTGATGTAGATGTTAGTTTCTGATTGCATTCTAAGATGAATTATCTCAAAAGTTTAGAAGATCCCATACATATACAAGGTACTCAGAACAGTATATCTGGTAAGGTGCTTTGAAACATATAGTTTTAAGACAGCAAACTGAACTCAAACCAAAACAGTTCAGACAGAGAAGAACTGACCATCTAAGATGAAAAATATGTAGTAAATTTTGAAAAATAACCTTAAAAAGATAAAAATGTGTAAATTAATTTATGATTTCTCAGAATTAAAATTTTATTTGTACTAGTTGAAAAGGTGTACATAAAAAGTACAGGATTACCCCACATCAATAAATAATATTTTGCTGCTTGAGTCAAGGTTGAAACATAGATATGTATAATTAAATAAAGAATGCTATACAAAAATGTACTGAACAGAAAATAGAAGATCCACAGTAGACAAATTTTAAATAGTTCAGTATAAATATAAATGCTTACAAATGGTAATATGTTTGGTAAAACACAAGACAAAATCAAGAGGATTATAAAACCTTTACCAAGTAAGAAGGAAATGTAAATCTAGAACTATCAACATGTATTCTTCCTGTTCTGGCAAGAAGATCTCATAGTTAATTACTGAGATTTCTCTTGGAAAATAAATCTCCCTTCACAATAAAAACATGATGGCTGTTTATAGCTCATTCTGTCTGATGGCTGAATCTGCATATCAATCTAGACAGATAATCGAGAGAGTTAAAAAAAAAACTAAGTATTATGATAAAAATACTCACTGTACATTGCTAGGATACATAAAACAGTTCAAAATATTATGTAGCAATGGATCTCTACACTGAATAAACTTTGTCCCCATCAAGGCCAACTTGGATAACATTTGTACACATTTACTCTGACCTCAGAAGCTTTGGGGAGTTTCTGTTCAGCTCAGAAGGTGGGAGGGTTTGTTATTTCAACTGCTAGCTGATAATGACTTATCTCTCTTAGTACTCAAAGGTTGAGTTCAGCATACTTACAAGAGAAATCAAAGAATACAAGAGAAACCATGGAATCTATATATTTTTGTTTCCTTGTGAATAGATGTTTGGTGAGACTATTTTTCATTTCATTATTATACTCTTTGACTTCTAAAGAGTTATACTGAAACACCCCTTTTCTTCTGTCATCCATTTCTCTTTGTGTTTTGTGCTCTTTTAGATCGTAAGGTTGAGGGCAGGAAACTGTTAAGTCAACCATTTTTAAGCCACTCTGGCGCACATTTTTAGCTGAAGGGTTTGAGTGCTCTAAATAAAACTAAACAAACTTTCAGACATGCTGCTGTAGCTAACCTGGCTCTGGGTTACAAGAGTCCTTTATAAGTTAACAGGTCTGCCCTCACTTTGATGCACCAAACCAGAGGTCCTCAAACTTTTTAAACAGGAGGCCAGTTCACTGTCCCTCAGATCGTTGAAGGGCCGGATTGTAGTTTTAAAAAAAACTATCAACAGGCCTTTCCCTCCTTCTCCTTCGCACCGCATGAGCTTTCCTCAGTGGACGAAGAGGGAGCTGCTGAAACGGGGACAAACCTCACAGCCGTAGGGACAAACCCACAGGACAGGCAGCAGCGGCAAAAACACCCAGCAGGCCGAATAAATGTTTTCAGCAGGCCGCATGTGGCCTGCAGGCCATAGTTTGAGAACCCCTGCTCCAAACTATCTGAGTTGTCATACTCATCAAAAAGAGAATCAGGCTCAAGACTGCCAAAGAGCCATGATGATCTCCTCTGTCCTTTCTATCTTCAACAAGGACCCTCATCAGTAGGGAAATCAGAAGGAATATGTAACACACTCCCTCTAACAGTCTAAGGCAACTATACAACCTGTGTCCCTCCAAGAGTTTTGGACTTCAGCTCCCAGAATTCCTGACCATAGCACAAGCTAACTTGGACTTCTGGGAGTTGGAGGTCAAAACACCTGAAGAAACACAGGTTGTGCAGGCCTGGTCTAGGGTCTTGGCTTTGGACTACTATATTCCCAGTATCTAAAACTGGGACACAAAGTTTAACAATATGCAATTCTTCTGTGAACATCTACCACTGAATTTCCAAAGCTCTGAACAAACTTGTGAAACATGTTAAAGTTTAAATTCAATTCCTCCTTGCCAGATACTGCCTGCTCAACCAACCAACTCTGAAACTGAGCCAGTCCTTAATATATTCTGCCTAAATTTAATGAATTTTCCCCAAAAAGATTAAAAAGATCTTTATTAAAAGATCTGCTTCCTTCATGAGAGAGCAAGAGCAGAAACCCCTCCCCAATAATTCATCTGAGTTCCTACAGACACATGGCCAGTATCACACTAGAGCTTAGAGTATGCATCCCATCTAAAAACCTGTGACAGCCTCCAACAGAATTCTAGGGCTTGTAGTTTAGAGGAGGTGCCTTTAAAATACTCGTCCGGAGAGGTCCTGGGTCTCAGTAAACTACAATTCCCAGAATTCTGTAGGAAGCAGCCACAGAATTTCAGATAGGATGCATACTCTTTGCCTACTCTTTCAGCTCTAGTGTGATAATGTACAGTCTGTACATATTAAGACATCTTTTGCTGGATCTGAAGAAGGAACTCTTTGGAATTTTGACTCAACTGCTCACAGCTTCAAACAACTGATGAAGCTTTTATATCTGGACCAAAACCAATATCCCTGTGCTACCATGGGGTGACATACAGGCTTGCCTTGGAACAGACTGGCATCAAGCCAACATCATAGGGGAAAAAAGTACTAATAGGTGCCTTTGTTTCACAACATTGTACTCAAGAAGCAAGGGGCACTGCAAGCATTCTCAGAAAAACCCATGGCAAAGTAATCCAATCTGTCATGCTACCATGAGCTCAAGTGGCATGGCCAAAAATCCTGAAGTGGCCTGAGGTGATTTCAGTGGGTTTTACAATGGCAAGCTCTAACTTCAATGTGTAGGTACAAGTTACCAGATGTTGTAATTACTGCACAGGATGCTGAGGACAGTTAAAAAGTAGCACTCTGTACTGAAAATACAGACATTGATAAGAGAATCTAAGAAACCTCGGGTGAGTGGAATACATAGCTTTCTATTAGGTCAAAAGATGCCAATTAGCAAGAATTAAGTGCACAGAATGGTAATATGAAGTATTTCCATATGGATTTTGTCAGTTCAACATTCTAGAATTTAGTATCACTCACCAATCGTCCTCTTGGAAACCAGGATCAGTATTAAATAAAATCCTTTAAAAATTGACCATACGCCACTGGCTGATTTGAAATAATTGGTTTATAGTATAAAAACATCTTTTCGACCTGAGAAATTGGATGTTCTAGACTGAAATACTGGCCAAATCTATAGTGTAATCCTCAGAAACCAGGCACCTGAGAATATACATGCCCAGCAGTGAAAAAATTGTAGAAGCCTTGCCTCCATGCGCACCTGGCCATGGTCATTGAGTGATTATTTGTGATTTCCTTTATTCTTAGAAGAATTTGAACCTTTTTAATAGGATTATGGTTAGGCTTTCAGGGTCTATATTCTTGCAATTTATACTGTGATTTGTAAAAGTAAAAAGACAGCTACCAAAGAATGAAAGACCTTTATCTTTTCCAGAAGGAGTTATCTTTTCTTTTCTTATCTAAAGCATTAGAAAATGATTTAAACCTCTCAAAGACACCAATTGCCAAAATGGCTTTAGATTTAGTACCTGCATTCTAATATTTCAGCCAAAACTGTTTCTGGACACCATGGCTCTAGAGGCCCACTATACAATGGTTTCCTTTTAATGTTTTAGCTTTTTAAATTTATTTTTTATTTACCGTTTTAAATTTGTTAGATTAGATTTATTGTATGTTGCCTTGAGATCTCTAGATACAGAGCTGTATACACTTTTTTTAATTGATATATCTTGATGCATTTTCATTAGTACAAAGTTCCAATGGAAGATGTAAATTTGGCATGATTCTCTTGTGTACACAGCTACTGAGAGCAAAAAACATTCTTTCATTTTCAATATCTAGTAACCATAACTGTGATATTACAGAGGATGACTAAATAACTCTGCATTTCGATCTGTGCTCCATTCTGTAACTTTTTCTGTCTTTTAAATAAATCCCTGTTTATATAAGCCTTTTATGTAACTATGAACTAGATTACACCGTGGCAGCTGGAGCTACACTTGCCTAAAGGTAGTATGGAATTCCTCTTTTTGTGCAACTATTAAAAGCACATTAGTTTGCGAAATATTGAACCTGGCAATTCTAGAAGAAAATTAGACTATGGAAGACTTTTAGCTATAATTTTATCTTCTTTCTGAATGGGAGCCTGAGGCAACAGACACTGGCATTTCACTAGAAAAACCTTCAAACAAAAGGTGGCAGGTTGTTGAAGATATTAGAAAATCTATAAAAAGTTAATGTTCAGCAGTATGTTATTTTTGTATATTTTTCTGTCACCAAAGTTTCAGCAAATGTTTTGCTTGGATAGAGAGCCTGACAACACCCACATATAGTGACACTCTTGACAACTGTGATAGCTCTTGACTTAACTGGGACAAAGGAAATTGTGAGAAGCCAGCTCTATATTAAGAATCCTGGGTTCTTATAGAACTTCCTAACAGAATCAAATATTGTAGTATCCATTTCAAATCTATGTTTTCTCATCATTTTTGTAAAACTCAGCTTTATCTTCAGTAGAATATAAACAAGTAACTTTTTTATTTACAGTTTTCACAGCATGGTTCATAAAGTGAAGCATTTCACCTTCTCTCTTCACATTACCCACTAGTTTTCTGATAATCCTAGATCGAATTAAGCCTGTTGTTGTGCCTTCAAGACATTCCCAACTTATGTTGACCCTAAGGCAACCCAATCACAGGGCTTTCTTGACTGGGGACACATCTATACTGACCGCTTAACATTGAAGAAGCAGAAGCCCTATGTGGTGGTTCATAAAACTCCTAAGGTCTGTCCGCAAGAAATGAGAGCATGCACAAGTGTACTACCTACAACTCCATGCACATTTCTGTCCCCTGCACATGTCTGGAGTAGGGAGTATCAATGGAAGCTCTCTGTGCAATTTACAACTTGGAAAACCAAAGTTCTAAATCAGTGGTTCTCAACCTGGGGTCCTCAGATGTTTTTGGCCTCCAACTCCCAGAAATCCCAGCGAGTTTACCAGCTGTTAGGATTTCTGGGAGTTGAAAGCCAAAACCATCTGGGGACCCCAGGTTGAGAACCACCATTCTAAATCATACAGATAACCACAACTAAAACAAGGAAGTCATCATTATACAAATACGCATTATTCATAAAATGGAACAAAAGCAAGCACACTATTTTGTTCATGTATTTTTCACATGTAGACCTTATTTTTTAAAAAATGATTAAATAAGATATTCAAATAACTGTAAATTCATCCATTTCGATAGCAGCCATTTTATTCACATATTTACATTCACATAATCTCAGATTCAGCATAAAACATGGCCTCCTAAAAATCTTACTTTTCACTTCTTATCCTAATATTGTCTTGACAACCTTTGGAATATCACAAAGCTGCCTAACAAATCTGATCCAAACCACCATTCAGCCATAATTTGTATTGTTTGCCTTTGAACACAAATTTTGCCTTACCAAAAATTATTGGAAACCTAAAATTCAGAAGCAAAATTATGCAAAACATGTGATGCAATTTTTCCTCAAGGCACAAGCCTGGAATTAATATTTGGATTTTTTATGCTAAAGAATATATATAAATTGGATAAATTTCTCAGACTTCAATAAGATGCAGTCTTCGAAAAGGCTTGTATTTTATTTAATGAGGAAGAAAGCAGTTAATAGATGCATCACTATTAACCTACAAATTCCCTTGCATAATAATATAAATGAGCAATGTGTAAGATTTGAATTACTGCTGACACACACACACACACACAGATGCAGAAAAAAGAAAACCATTTGACAACTTCTGGTTTTGACAATTATTTGACTAATAGAAGTTGTGTGCAGTGCAGTATCAACGTATCACATACATGTAAAAGTAGAAAATCAATATGTTCTTTTCTTTATCTTTCTATACCTATATTACATATCTACTTCTATATTATATCTCTATCTCTTTTTTTATTCAAATATTTTACTATTTTTTGGAAAATATTTAATAGAAGTTATACATAGGTATCAGAGCTTTCTAAACTGTGTGTGTCATGACACACTGGTGTGTCGGCTGCTGGTCACCAGTGTGTCATATAAAAAATGCTCCATCTGCACAATCCAAATTGTGTGTTGACAGCCCCTGGAATTGTCAGTGGGAGAAACAGCAGCAGTCACCACTCGGGCAGCGCCAAGCCCAAGGCCCCATGTTAGTCGCCATTTTTCTCCTCCTTGTTCTCCTCAGCAATCTACCCCACCCAGCAGTTCCAGTCACAGTGGGGGGGGGGGGGAGAGAGAAGAAAGGAGACACCCCCCCAGAGGGCATCCAGCCCAACCCCCTTCAGCCTAGAAAAAAACCCAGTCAATCACCCCCCCCCCCTCCACAAGATATAACCATCTAGTCTCAGTTCAAAAACCTCCAGAGGAGGAAATTCCAGAGACCCGCAAAGGGCATCCAGCCCAGTCCCCTTCAGTCAACCCCCCACCCCACAATAGATAGCCATCCAATCTCAGTTCAAAAACCTCCAGAGAAGGAGACTCCAGAGCCAGTAGCTGGCTACTTAGGAGTGCCTCTGGTATTGCTATTAGAAGGTCCTCCATTGTGCATGTGGCAGGGCTCAGACTGCATTGTAGTAGGAGGGTACAAGTTGTAATGTATTTTAAAGGTAGTAAATTTATTGATTAGCTCTTAGGCCATATCACAGTACCAAACCAAACAAAAAGTCTTGATAAAACATGATTACACTCCATATAGTAAGTTTAAAAAAACACTTACAACAATACTGTAAATAAATATGATAAAACTGAATATATACATCATGTTTCCGTATCACCCCTACAATTTACAATTGTATTTGAACACACAAACAAAGTTAAAAACACTTGGCATTATACTAAATGTCCTTTGACCAGAAACTGGCTACTAAGAGTGCCTCTGGTGTTGCTATAAGAAAGTCCTCCATTGTGCATGTGGCAGGGCTCAGACTGCATTGTAGTAGGTGGTCTGTGATTTAATAAAATATGACTAGAATTTTGCCACATTTCTACTTATAATTTCCTGTTCCCTAACTTACAAACTCCAGATTGTGGACATTTACTATTTATCAAAATATTTTTAAAAATTGTATTCCTATGCTCTTACTATATTTTTATTTATTTGTAATTTCTAATACCCTTTTAGTACAAAGGACATTTCTGGGAAACTTGACAGCTTGCTTATTATTTGATAAAATTTTAGTTAGTTCCAGTAATGCTGTTCAGAAATATACTTAACAGAGCAGCATCACTATCTGTTCTTCTCCTCCCCCATAATGGTTGCATACACCCTACAAACAAATATCGGTATGAAGTCTATCACCTTAATAAATTATACAGTACTCCTAATCCTAACATCAGTGACAACAGCAACAATACAACAAGCTTTTAAAGATAGTTTCATAAGTTTGCAGTATTGTCTCTGAAACATTGAATAGAACAAACTAACCACTTACCATCCTCAAATTGTGGATTCCAGTGCAAGAGTAACAATTTCTGGTTCATTTCTGGAAGCTTTAATTATCCATGTATTCCTGATGGGTTGGTCTGATGCTCTTCCCCAAAATCTGAATTTTAGTAAGCTAGAAAAAAATGTTACCACTTATGTACATTTATTTGCACATTTTTTGTTTTCTAACTAGATTTATACAAAAGATCTTGATGTGAATCAAACAAACAACTCATTTGCACCTTACTAAGTCCTAGGAATGTTCTTATGACCAATCTGAACTCTGTATATCAGTAAGGTAAAGGTTTTCCCCTGACATTAAATCTAGTTGTGTCCGACTCTGAGGGTCGGTACTCATCTCCATTTCTAAGCCAAAAAAGCTGGCATTGTCCGTAGACACCTCCAAGGTCATGTGGCAGGCATGACTGCATGGAGCGCCATTACCTTCCTGGAAGAAGGTAAACCTATTTATTTACTCACATTTGACTGTTTTAGAACTGCTAGGTTGGCAGAAGCTGGGGCTAACAGTGGGAGCTCACCCCGCTCCCCAGATTCGAACCGCTAACTTTTCAGTCAGCAAGTTCAGCAGTTCAGCGGTTTAACACCCTGTGCCATCGGGAGCTCCACTGTATATAACATTAAGGTAAGTCCTTGAGGAAAACAGTATAAAATCACTAAAAAGAAAATGGTACAAATTTAAACAACTCCTACCATTAACGGATAGTACGGGAGTTTTGAACTATTATATAGAGTAATATGTAAAAGAGGTAACTACTCTTTAAATACCTCAAGGGCTGTCGCAGAGAGGAGGGGCAAGTTTGTTCTTTGCTGCCCAAATGGTTAAGTTACAGAAGTGTAGATTCTATTGAACATTAGAAGATGCACATTGATAGTAAGAGTAGTTCAACAATGAAAACGGCTGTCTAGAGAAGTAATGTGATCTCCTTCTCTGGACACCTTCAAAAAGAGGCTGGGCAGTCACCTGCTGAATATGCTTTAGTTGAGGATCCTACATTGAACTCAATGGCCCATGGGGTCTCATCCAATTCCCCGATTTTAAATCAATTTGCTGGAAATCTGGTAGGTTATATTACAACTGGCTCATAACATGTAGGAGGAATTTCTCATCCTAGCTTCATACTGGACAGTGTTTAATGCTGAGACAAGATACTCAGTGCTCCATCACTACTACAAACATCTATGGCATCAAATTGTTGAAGCTTATTAAAAAAACAAAACAAGAAGTGTCATTCCACCATTCTGAAACCAAATGCATACTTATTTGTTTGCTGTAAAGAGTGATTTGCCCAAAACAGCCAAATGCTTATACCATTCACATAATTCTGAGGTAGTGAAACCTGACAAAACAGTGTGTTTCATCACACCACTCTACCACACCACTTTTGGTAGACATTATCTGCTCCTCTCACACTAGATAATAATATGCAGTTTTCCTCCCAACATGCTGCACTCTCTTTCAGCACAAACCTTGAAAACTATGGTTCTATGATCTCAGGCCTGTAAGGCCTATTTTTATGATGCAGAAATCACTGACATTAAACAATTATGAAAGCACATTCTAAAAAAACTAAAAGAAACCAACATTCCTCTGTTACCAAAAATATCCCTCCCTGGCCAACCAAAAGTACTCCACATATGACATGGCAAGAATACATGTAAAAGCAGATTATGAATGTTTTTAAAGTCAATTGTTATGTGCTAATGTCAACCAAAGTAGCTCAGCTCAACAGTAAACATTAACCAAAATACTTAGTATGACTCTATTCTAAAAACTATATAAAATGCAGCATTCCTTTACACATACAATATCCAAACTTGAATAAATATAGAAGTACTAAATTTGTTGTAGTATATGAAGTATACCTCGAGCGCAGGTAGAGGCGGTTAAAATTATTATTATTATTATTATTATTATTATTATTACTACTACTACTACTACTACTACAGTGAAATGACTTACCAGAGTGAAGGAAATAGACCAATGCTAATGCAAATTGTTTGAATAGTGTCAGAAAATGAAAGTAAGATAAACTTCAGGAAAAGGTGGGCTCAGACCTAATTTATCTGTTAATCTGATCTGGAATGCAACGTGCCTCCCTTCACTGTGTAATACACATGCGGGAAACATATGGTCCTTCAAATAATGTATTTCAATTGCCATTAGCTTTAATCAGCATAAGAACACCCATAAGCAAGATATATTCTTTCAAAAAGTATTCCCTTTTCTGCCATTATGAAAGAAGTAGTGTACTGTCTAAGACAGGCATGGGCAAACTTCGCCCCTCCAAATGTTTTGGACTTCAACTCCCACAATTCCTAATAGCCAGGCTGTTGGGAATTGTGGGAGTTGAAGTCCAAAACACCTGGAGGGATGGAATTTGCCCATGCCTGGTCCAAGGTGAAATATCTGTATATCATTCAGAAACAAAACGTGCCGTTTTCTTGCTTTCCACCCTACTACTGGGAGCCCTTGGTATCAGCTAAGGTTTTATTCCCTGATACTAAAATGTGAAAACCCAAGTCCTATTATACGCAATGTCATCATCATCATCATCATTTAATAACTTATTAATCGCCCTCCATCCACGATGCTCTAGGCGATTTACAAGATAAAATTGTAAAGGATAAAAATACATACATAAAAATATTAATAAAATTAACCTAGATCAAAAGCTCTAGTAAAGAGCCAGGTCTTGAGTGCTAGGGTAAAAGGCCCTAACTCACGCATGGCTCTCATATAGGGCGGCAAGGCATTCCATAAGGCAGATTAATGTCACATTAAGAGGTGTCCTTCGTATAAAGTGGCAAATCAAGGCGTGCTTTTTGGATGTTTTTATAAAAATTATTTTCATGCCATGGATGATTTCATTTATAGAGGTGTCGTCTGTGGATAGATAACAGTAGACCAACTGTATTCTACGCATGGAAACTCCTCAAATACCACATCTATTCAATTCTAATGCTCATCTTTTTTTTTTTACTAAATTACCTTTCCAAAATTAGGGTGCACATTAGATTTGCACAATATAGTAATAAATACTTTTTTGGGTTTCAGGGTTTTGAAAATTGAGGTGTGCATTAAATTTGGTGGCGCATTAGACTCAAGTAGATACTTTTTGGATTAGTTACAATAAGTTTACTATTGTGTTTGTTCTTCTTTATTGTTTTTGAGTTTATTTGTTGTTTGTCTGTTATTGGCATTAAATGTTTGCCTGAGTCCCCCTGGGGAGATAGAGTGGGTTACACAAAAGTATTATTATTATTATTATTATTATTATTATTATTATTAATATGGTATATTCTGAGGAACTGATAATAAATGGGGGGGGGCTGTTGGAGATGGCAACCTTCTCAAGCCTCCTCTATTTGATGTTTGTCTGTTTTGATATGTGTCATTTTATATCTTGAAGTATATGTCTTCTTACTGGTTTGCAGTTTCTTTATCCCTATGTACTTAAAGCAGTGGGGGGGAGGGCTGCAGGTCATGTGACTGACTCAGTGACAGTTTAGAATGTTCAGTTTTAAAAGGATGAGAGCTAGAAGTCAGTTGAGTCTTGAGCTTGTTAGAAGTCAGTTGAGCCTTGAGTATCTTAGTCTGTTAGAGTGTAGAGGACAGTGTAGGAAGCTAGAAACTGTTAAGGCTCATGTTTTCTTTGAAAGTACACTGTTATTAAAGCGAGCTGTACAAAACAAAGTTTATGAAGAGACTGTTAAGGGTTAAAAGTTAATGATACAAACTGAAATGTTTTAAAGCTTAACCTGACAAAGAAATGTACCAGTGTATTTACAAACATGAAGTTATCAGTAAACAAACTTCTTACCTTTAAAGAAGTCTGCTTGAATCTTTCTCTGCTGAAAGCATCGAATAGAAACCAAATATCTACGTCCTCAGTGATCATCCATAACCAAATAAACTCAACGAACACCTCTGAAACTCTGCTGCCCATTAGGTTGCGATCCTAACACAGTGGTTCTCAACCTGTGGGTCCCCAGGTGTTTTGGCCTACAACTCCCACAAATCCCAGCCAATTTACCAGCTGTTAGGACTTCTGAGAGTTAAAGGCCAAAACATCTGGGGACCCACAGGTTGAGAACCACTGTTCCAACAGGTCATAATCTATACCCTGATGAGCTATGATCCTAACAGGGCATACATAATCCATCATCTCAATAGGGCTGAGGGATTTTGGGGTCTTCCAGACAGGTCCTATATCCCAGAAAATGATCCCAAGTTTTCTGTTTATCCCAGATTACCTGGCAGTGTGGACTCATATAATCCAGTTTTAACCTGGATCCTGGGATATAGGGTCTGTTGTTGAAGGCTTTCATGGCCGGGATCACAGGGTTGTTGTATGTTTTCCGGGCTGTAGAACATGGCCATACAGCCCAGAAAACATACAACAACCCTCCGATATAGGGTCTGTCTGGAAGGGCTCTTGCTTTGCTCATATGTCCTTACCAAAGAACAGAGTGTAAGATATACAACGGGTGCAACTACACTGGAAGGGCTCTATGCTTTGCTCATATCTTACCAAAGAACAGAGTGTAAGATATACAACGGATGCAACTACACTGTATAAGAGATATGGGGAAACTTTGGGCCTCCCTCCAGGTGTTTTGGACTTCAACACCCAGCATTCCTAACAGCCTCAGGCTGTTAGGAATGGTGGGAGTTGAAGTCCAAAACACCTAAAGGGAGGTCCAAAGTTTCCCCATGCCTGGTGTAGAATCAATGCTGTTAGACTGCACTTCAACTGTCATGGCTCAATGCTATGGCATCATGGGAGTTATAGAAGGTCTTCAGTCTTCTCTGCCAAAGAATGCCGGTACTTCACCGAACTACAACTCCCAGGATCCCAAAGCATGGAGCAAAAGTGCTGTCAAACCGCGTTCATTCTACAGTGCAGGCAGAAGATGCCTCCTGAGGCCTTCCTGCGCCGCCCGACCACGTCGCCAGGTTTCCGTGTCAAAGGTGAGGCGACGCTGCTGAGAGACCGAGAAAAAGGAGAGACCCCGGGGACACCGATCCCTTCTTCTCTCTCTCTCGTTCTCTCTGAGGGAAGCGCGAGCCTCATTGCCATGGCAACCGGCACCCGACTTGGCCCCTCCGCGCGCCCGCCACTCACCGCCCAAGCGCCGTCCCGCGCCCGCTCTCGGCCATTGGTCCTCCTCCCACCTGCCGGGCCGTCAGCATTGCGTCACTTCCGGCATCACCTGACACGCCGAGCGAGCGCTTTGGGACGTTCCCTGTTTCGACTTCCGGCCGTCGTATGGAGGGGAGACTTACATAAGGGGGCTTATTTCTGAGGAGGCTTAGAGCGAGTTTCAGCTAAGTCACTGTTTAGTTTGATAAGCTGGCTTCAGTGTAAACAACATCTACTACGCCGTAGAACAGGCCTGGGCAAACTTCGGCCCTCCCAAGTTTATTTATTTATCGTGTCAGAAGCGACCCGAGAGTACAGTTGTAATGTATTTAAAAACACAAAGTTAAAAACTTGGCATGATACAAAATATCCTTTGACCAGTAGCTGGCCACTTGAGTGCTTCTGGTGTTGCTGTAAGAAGATCCTCTATTGTGCGTGTGACAAGGTCAGACTGCATTGTAGTAAGTGGTCTGTGGTTTGCTCTTCTCCACACTTGTCGTGTAATAAAGTTCTTTCCATAAGAACTTTATTACATTTCCTGCCATACAATGCAGTAATCACAAATTGTAAATTAACCAATAAGATCACAATTTACACCGATCACAGCAAATATCTATTCTTTCAAATGTCTGTAAAATGTTCATGCTTGTAACTGTGACTTATGTAAGATTTGGAAGATTTCCTCAGATATTTTGCCTTGGTCAACAAAGCAAAGCAATACATTGACTTCTGATAATGCTTTCAGTCTCTGCATGTTTATTAGAAGCAGATTTGAAGCCGGCTCTCCGGAAATGTGAATTCCACAAATTATGGCCACCGTATAATACTGCAGGGTTTGTGACTCAATGACAGATGATGATGGGAGTTGTATTCCACCCACATCCAAGCACAGATAGAAACAGAGAGACAGACTTACCCAAGCCCAGACAGAGAGACTTACCCAATCTCAGATAGTGAGAGACATAGAGATTTACCCAATTTCAGACAGATTTACCAAAGCTTAGAGACTGGGGTTTACCCAAATCCAGATCAAACTGGAGACCAGACTGAGATACAATTAGGGACGCAATCAAGCCCAGAAGACAGAACGAGAGACTTACGCCCAGAAGGAAACACAGACTTAGCCAAATGCAGATAGAGACAGAGATCTGTCCAACACAAGATGAAGACTTATGCAAACCCAGATCTAGACAGACTTACCCATGCCTAGAGATTGATTTACAGAAGCCAGCCTAAAGAGAAATGGAACCAGTGATTTGACCAAGCCCAGATACAAACAGACACTTACTCAAGCCCAGAAAAAGACAGACTTATCCAACATACAGTAAAACGGAGACTTAACACCAGATCAGGCCAGAAATTAAAGACCAGTTTGAGACAAAAAGACTTATCCAAGCCAGAAGACAAAATTAGAAACTTACCCAAGCTAAGAAAGATACCAAGCTGTTTAATATGTGTATCGCAGCTCTACATGTCCTTGTCCTTTGTTCTTCTCTGGTAGCGGAATGCCTTCCAACCTGGGCATTCCATCTTTTTTACTGTCTCTTTTCATTTTGGATTGTCTCATCATAGGACTTTCATGATAAAATACATTTGAATTTGCAATACAAACAAGCACTAGGTCTGATGCTACTACTGTTGTCTTTGAGAGATTGTCCACCAGTGTCACAGAAATCCACCTACTGTTGGCCAGCACCTGTTTGGCACATTTTGCCTGACTCTGCAGCAAAAGCCTGTCTGACATGGAAGACCCTATCAGCAGCACTGCTACTGTCAGCATTGCCTCAGAGAAAAGGTAGTGCCATGGTGGGATTTGTAATTTGCACTCCTATAAATTGAGGGCAGCCACATCTGTTGTCAGTCCTAGCCTGACCCAACACCCACACTGTCCCTCGAAAATATAATGTGCTTTATCTATAATCTGATGCCCTTGTTTACTTCCTAGCTGAACAGCTGGCTAATGCTAAGCACAGAGCTAAGTAAAATAACACATGGACACACCAATTTTCTTCTATTTTAAAAAACAGATAGATATTGTATGTAATTGATTACACAATGTATCATGATTTTTGTTTCTGGGTTATAGATGTCATTTCCTCATTGGTTCTATCATAAAAAAACATGGAAAAGGTTTATTAATTATGCACAAAAGGTAAAAAATGACAGCCGCCAAAATGAAGCTTCTGGAGTATAATGACTTCTTTCAAAGTAAGTACCACATAATTAAACAGGAAATAACACTTTCAAACCAGGAACAGACTTTTTTTCTTCAAATCTTGTTACATAGTGTCAGTAGCATCACCCAGAAAGAACAAGCAGTACTATCAGCTTCGGAAAATCAAAAATACTTTGAAGTAATTTAGAAGAAAGAAGTCCTCAGGGCACTTCCAGAGAGGCCCTATATCACAGGATCTGATCCCAGGTTGTCTGCTTTAAACTGGATGATATGAGTCAGTACTGCCAGATAATCTATGATAAACAGAAAACATGGGATCAGATCCTGGGATATAGGGCCTGCCTGGAAGGGCCATCGGAGAGTAGAAGCTGATGTGGTAGAAACTGAAATCATCATTTACTCACCATGAAAAAATTGTTTAATTCTGTTTAAATTATGTCTACATTTAAATCAGTATGTGCCACTTTTGTACAGAATTTGTGCAATTTTTCTTTTTGTGAGTGTGCATTAGTGACCATTTTAAATATCAATATGTGTGTGTGTGCAACCACTTGTTGCTTTATGGTGACCTCAGGAATTTCACAGGGTTTTCTTAGGGTGCAACTACTGCATATTAAAGAATTATTAATGCGGTTTGGTACCACTTGAATGGCCATAGCTCAGTTTTATACAATCCTGGGAGTTATAAGTTTGGTGAGGCACCAGCACTCTTTGGCAAAAAAAAAAAAACTCAACCCCTAAAGACTTTGTAAAACTAGAAACTGACTCCTAATAACAGTGAGAACTGCCTCTGTGTAAAAAAATAATAGGATTTTGCAGGCATGGGCAAACTTCGGCCCTCCAGGTGTTTTGGACTTCAATTCCTAACAGCCTACCGGCTGTTAGGAACTGTAGGAGTTGAAGTCCAAAACACCTGGAGGGCCGAAGTTTGCCCATGCCTGGGTGTATCTCCTTTTACTTGATTCCAGCCACTCCAAGGCTCTGTCTCCAGGGTGGCTACATTCATCCTGGTTAAAATTCAACTGAGAGTCTGGACTCCAGCGGGCGCTGAGCAAAGTGCCTGCTTCGCCCAATCGGCGCCCGCCCATCCGAGCCTTCCGCTTCCAAGAGGCCCCGCCTCCTTCCTCGTCCTCTCATTGCCGTCCATCAAGCCTGGCGTTCTGCTGGTGTGGACGGGGCTGGTCGCGCGACGATGGCTCAGGTCCTGCGAGGCGTGCGCGTGATCAGGGTCTGCAACCCGCCCCTCAACACTCTCAGGTGAGGGTCGCCAGGGGAAGACCTATGAGAAGGAATCCTGGGAATTGTAGCTTGGTGAAGCCCCAGCACTCTTTGGCTTTTATAAAAGGCTAAAAACCTTGCAAAACTTCAACTGGGTTGCTGTGAGTTTCCCGGGTTAAATGGCCATATTCCAGAAGCATTCTCTCCTGAAGTTTCGCCCACATCTATGGCAGGCATCCTTAGAGGTTGTGAGGTCTGTTGGAAACTAGTGGGGTTTATATATCTCTGGAAGGTCTGCTTGAGACAAGTGTGAATGTTGCAGTTGGCCAGCTTGATTGTCATTGAATAGCCTTGCAGCTTCAAAGCCTGGCTGCTTAAGGTTTTGGGTCAAAGCCCAGCTGTTTCTTAACAAATAAACCTTGCAAATACAGTAGTCTCGCACATCCAACACAAGCGGGCCAGCAGAACGTTGGATAAGTGAAAATGTTGGATAATAAGGAGAGATTAAGGAAAAGCCTATTCAATGTCAAATTACGTTATGATTTTACAAATTAAGCACCAAATCATCACGTTTCACAACAAATCGATAGAAAAAGCAGTTCAATACATGGTAAAGTTATGTAGTAATTGCTGTATTTACGAATTTAGCACCAAAACATCGCAATGTGTTGAAAACATTGACTACAAATAAAGATAGAATTGCATAAAATGAACTTATAGTGACAACATTGTCGGAAGTTAAATCCATAAAAAGTTCAGTCCTTTTTGCCTAGAGAAACAGCTGTGGATCTGGGCGGGAGGCAAGACTGCAGAATGTTGGATAAGCAAAGACTGGATAAGTGAGACTCTACTGTAGTGGAAGTGAATTGGGACAGAGGTTGTTCCCAAACTTTGGTCCTTCAGCTGCTTATGATTTCAGTTCTTAGAAGCCCCAACCATGTTTGCTAAAGAGGATTCTGGGAGCTAAAGACCAAACTTTGGGGAACATTTTTTAAGAGAAAGGAACTGGCAAAGCCACCTCTGAATATTCCTTGTCTAAGAAAACCTTGGGAAATCCATAGATCACAGATCACTTAAAGATACACTTATATGCACACCCAACACAGCCAGATCTCTTGTGCCCTCTGCTGCAGTATAATAAACATGCGTTGGAAGAGGGAAATTATTTGCCCCCAAAAGGTGAGACACTCAGAGTATATTTCTGAGCTGAACATTTTTAGTAAGACTCCTTTTGCTTTACAGCAAAGGGAAAGATCTCCTTTCTTTGAATGTTTTGGACTTCTACATGCCTCAACCAGCAGAGGCTTTGTTGGGGATTATGGGAGTTGTTATTCAAAAGATTGGGGAGATGTGTTTCCTCGCTCTCTGCAGAGACAATGAAGCCCTATCATTGGATGCACCTATACTACAGAATTAATGCAGTTTGATACCACTTTACGTGCCGTGGCTCAATTTTGTGACATCATGGGATTTGTAATATAGCCATGACCCAACTTGAAGTCACATAGAAGCAAAGCAGATTATAGCTTGGGTCACTTATTGAAATATTCCTCACCACTGAGAAAGTAGTAAATCATCATCTGAAAAATCTGGGTGAACCAAAATAATCTTGCTTAATTCTGGTTGTAATAAGTAATGTAATGGCAGGATAAAACTTGGTCATGGGTTGAGAACAAGTTAATATGTAAGCACAAAGGCTTTCTTTTCACAGGACTTTGGATAATAATAGATTGGGCGTAAAATATAGGATTCTAATTTATTATTAAAAGTTGATTTTTTCATTTTATATAACAAAACAAAGCATTTTGAATCTGAAATCTTTCTCTGGTCTTCTGTCTTTGATTTGAGTGATTGCTTAAGAGCTATCTGTTGTATTAGTCTGGTGTCTTGTGTTTAAAACAAACAGGTATATTACACCATTACCTACAAGTCATTACATGCATGGAGTTTTATCCAGAATTTCAGGTATACTTCATTGGTGGTAGAATGGTTGACAGTGAGGTTGGAGAGGGAAATTAAGGGCCTAAGTACTGTTTGTTACATTAAACAAGTGGCAATTCCTAAACGTGGAATTAATGTTGCCTACCAAATGCAATGGAGTCCTTGGTGGCACAGCGGGTTAAACTGCTGAGCTGCTGAACTTCCTGATTGAAAAGTTGGCAGTTCGAATCTGGAGAGCAGGGTGACCTTCTGCTGTTAGCCCCAGCTTCTGCCAACTAGCAGTTCGAAAACAGGCAAATGTGAGTAGATCAATAGGTACCGCTCCAGCGGGAAGGTAACGGTGCTCCATGCAGTCATGCCAGCCACATGACCTTGAAGATGTTTACAGACAATGCCGGCTCTTTGGCTTAGAAACGGAGATGAGCACCAACCCCCAGAGTCAGACACGACTAGACTTAATGTAAGGGGAAAACCTTTAACTTTTACCAAATGCAATCTTCTATATATATAAAAGGATAGAAAAATTTCGGCCTAGGACAAAACAACAAAACTACATATCCCAGAAACACTAAACTTGGCAACACAAGCCCTCATCCATGCCTCTACGTTCATACAACAAAAAGAAAATAAAAATAAAATCCTAATTAGAGGGAGAGCAATAATTGGTTTGTATCCAATTGTTGCCAGTTACAAGGTTAAACTCTGCCCACTTGGTCTCCTAGCAACCTACTCAGCCCAGGGGACAGCGACAGTTAGGCCTCAGGCCTCTTCCACACTGCCTATAAAATACAGATTATCTGATTTTAACTGGATTATATGGCAGTGTAGACTCAAGGCCCTTCCACACAGCTATATTGCCCATTTATAATCTTATATTATCTGCTTTGAACTGGATTATCTTGAGTCCACACTGCCAGATAATTCACTTCAGTGTGCATTTTATACAGCTGTGTAGAAGGGGCCTCATATAATCCAGTTCTAAGCAGATAATATAAGATTATAAATATACAGTAGAGTCTCACTTATCCAACATAAACAGGCCGGCAGAACGTTGGATAAGTGAATATGTTGGATAATAAGAAGGGATTCAGGAAAAGCCGATTAAACATCAAATTAGGTAATGATTATACAAATTAATCACCAAACATCATGTTATACATCAAATTTGACAGAAAAAGTAGTTCAATACGCAGTAATGCTATGTTGTAATTACTGTACAGTATTTACAAATTTAGCACCAAAATATCACAATGAATTTAAAACATTGACTACAAAAACATTGACTACTAAAAGGCAGACTGCGTTGGATAATCCAGAACACTGGATAAGCGAATGTTGGATAAGTGAGATTCTACTGTAATATGAAATAATTACTGTGGTAATCCAGTCCAACGCAATTCTGCCATTGGACGATACAGTCCAAGCACTCCCAACAGATGGCCGGCCAGCCTCTCAATAATAATATTAATAATAATGAGAAGAAGAAGAAGACGAAGAAGAAGAAGAATATCATACAATCCTAAGGTTAGGAGACACCCCTAAGGATCATCCAGTTCAACTTCCTTTTACCATGCAGGACGACACAAACCAAGCACTCCTGACAGATGGCCATCCAAGATCTGCACAGTAATAATACAAATCGAATCATAGAATCAGACAGTTAGGAGAGACCCCTAAAGGCCATCCAGTCCAACCCAACTCTGCCATTGGACGATACAATCCAAGCACTCCCAACAGGTGGCCAGCCAGCCTCTCAATAATAATAAGAATAAGAATAATATCATAGAATCCAAAGGTTAGGAGATACCCCTAAGGATTATCCAGTTCAACTTCCTTATATCATGCTGGAGGACAAAATCCAACCACTCCTGACAGATGGCCATCCAATATCTGCACAATAATAATACACATCGAATCATAGCATCAGACAGTTAGGAGACACCCCTAAAAGCCATCCAGTCCAACCCAATTCTGCCATTGGACGATACAATCCAAGCACTCCCAACAGATGGCCACCCAGCCTCTCAATACTAATACTAATAATAATAATAACAACATCATCATAAAATCCTAAGGTTTGAAGTGACCCCTAAGGATTAGCCAGATCAACTTCCTTCTACCATGCAGGAGGACACAATCCAAGCACTCCTGACAGTTGGCCATCCAGCCTCTACATAATAATGATGAAGAAGATAATAATAATAATAATAATAATAATAATAATAATAATAATAATAATAATAAAAAGAAGCATAGAATCCAAGAGTTTGGAGAGATCCCTAAGGGCCATCCAGCCCAACCCTTTCTACTATGCAGCAGGACACAATCCAAGCATTCACAACACATGGACAACGTATAAATACTATACAATACTACACAGGGACATAGACCCCCCTCTACCCTCACCACTTTCACAGTACACAAACAACCAAATGCATACTAAACATAAAGACAACCATACAACAGACATTCAATACCACCACTACCTCAACAAGTTCTCATCAACACCACCAGACAAGCCACAGCAACGCGTGGCCGGGCACAGCTAGTATACATTATATAAAGGGAATTCAGATTCATATTTGAGTTCATTCAAGTTCTTCTGTATTTTAGCTATACATTATCAGAGATAGTTCAGAGCTGATGGAATGTTTTTGCATATTGAATTAATTTGTATGGACTGCTAGAATACAACATAAAATTTTGGTAGTTCTTGTTACTCTACATTTTGAAGTGTTTGAGATTTGCATGTAATTGGTGATACTACATAGCACAAATGTCTTTTATGCAAGAAATGCATGGATGTAATCTGTCTTTTAAATAGTAGTGATAAGCAGACTGTGTTTTTGTTTGTGACTTTATTGTCAGTATCGATTTGTCCTGCAACTAGAGAAACTAAGGCCTGTCTTCTACTGCACTACTTTTTGCTTTGAAATGTTTGCTGCTGTATTTGTTCCCTCTAGTGGTTGCTTACGTATATTTCAAATACCATGCTAAATTAAGGATAATAAAAGGTAAAGGTTTCCCCTGACGTTAAGTCCAGTCATGTCTGACTCTGGGGGTTGGTGCTCATCTCCATTTCTAAGCCAAAGAGCCGGCATTGTCCGTAGACACCTCCAAGCATGACTGCATGGAGCGGCCGGCATGACTGCATGGAGCGCCGTTACCTTCCCACCAGAGTGGTACCTATTGATCTACTCACATTGGCATGTTTTCGAACTGCTAGGTCGGTAGGAGCTGGAGCTAACAGCGGCCGCTTGCGCCGCTCCCGGGGTTTGAACCTGGGACCTTTCGGTCTCCAGCTCAGTGCTTTAACGCACTCCGCTACCGGGGCTCCTTAAGGATAATATACATCACAAACAAATTTACCCAACATTGGGCACCTCCAGATGCGACAGACATGTTGGGAAGTTGCAGTACGTATTTGTTGCTGTAGTTCTTGATATTCTGTTTAAAATATCCAGATGATATTTCTGTTTTCCTGGATTATTTTCTGGCAATTCCCAATACCAGCTGCAACACTTTGTTCCCACCCTTGTATAGATTACTTTTGGAGGAGCAGTGGTGGCGCAATAGGTTAAACCCTTGTGCCGGCTGAACTGCTGACTTGAAGGTTGGGTTGCTGACCTGAAGGTTGCCCGTTCGAATCTGCGAGATGGGGTGAGCTCTCATCTGTCAGCTCTAGCTTGTGGGGACATGAAAGAAGCCTTCCAGTTATCACATCCAGGCGTCCCCTCGGCAATGTCTCTGTAGACGACCAATTCTCTCATACCAGAAGTAACTTGCAGTATGTTCTCAAGTCACTTCTGACAGGATTAAAAATAGATTACTTTTAAATTCTGATCTATATCTGAATGCAAAAGAATTGAGTTATAGTGCATCAGTTTGTCAGTAGTCAGTTAAATGTCATTTTTGCTTTAGTGCCACACACAAACATGAAATCAGAGAGGAGGAGACTTATTTTACAACCATAGGACTATCTTACCAAACAGCTGCTAAAGAATGGTATGAGGTGACAACAACTAATAACAGATAAGGAATTATACTGCAGGAAGTCATCCTGGGTTGATACTAGTGATCTTGCTTATGCTTGGAATGAAACAAAAGCTGGATGGGAAGCACTTTGCAGTCTTTTAAATCTGTTCATACCAAATTTACTGAAAAAAATAACCACAATGGCTTTTTTTTTAAAAAGGCCAAGGTTTGCTGCATAATGCCAAACTTGCACAAAGTTATAGGGATATCAATCTAAATATCAAATTATCTGTTCACACAACTTTACAATGGGCTTTCATCTAGTCACATTAGATAAACTGTTTGTGACTTAGTGTTTAAGCTCTAAGCACTTCAATAACAAAGCAGGTAGGCAAACATTTTATTTTTTAAATACTGAATTTAGGAGAGAATGTTTCTATATGTAGTTCTCATAACCTATTTGAGATATTATACTGAGATTAGGTTAGTGTATTTACTTTATGGTGGACTGCTTTCAGACTCTTCACACACACTTTAATTGTTTGATTTATTTTAGCCCTGTTGTAACACAGGCTTTAGAACGTGATGTGAACCAGGCAAATTCCGATCCCACAGTGAAAGCTGTTGTGATATGCGGGGCAAATGGCAAATTCAGTGCAGGTAAGAAATTGAATTTCGTACCATTTTTTGCTTGCTTTGCAGTGGATTTTTTGGTCTGAATGGCCGTGTTCCAGAAGCATTCTCTCCTGACATTTTGCCCACATCTGTGGCAGGCATCCTCAGAGGTTGTGAGGTACATAACATTTTTCGCTTATGTGGAAGATTTTACTTATGAAATTTTGCAGCTGTACTTTGGTTTTTGTTTATTAGAGACACGACGAGGAAAAATGTATGGTCTATTTTAGGAAACTATTTCTGTTTGCAAAATGGAGGGTAAAATTTAACTAGTATCCCTCTGACAACAGAAAGCATCCCCTTCCTCTAGCAGCATCCCACCAACCTTTGTATGATTTGGATGAAATGTAAGGGAGCTGCATAGCGAAGTGTGAATTGTTAAAAGGAGTCTGCTTTCCCATCAACTGAATGAATGTCTTCTCTTGGCAAAGGGATCCTAGTAGCATACCACTTGGCTGATGTTAGTTGTCTTATGTCAGACTTTGGAAGGATGTAATTGAGTCACTCTTTGGAGCAATGGAGTAGATTCTCATGTTTTTCTCAATTCTCTTAGGTGCCGATATCAGAAATTTTGCCAACATTGGCCAGAGCAAATTCTCCAGTCTCGAGTCAGTTGTTTCTTTAATAGAGAAAAGCGACAAGCCAATGGTAGCTGCTATTGAGGACTTGGCTTTCGGAGGAGGCCTGGAGATAGCACTGGGCTGTCATTACAGGATTGCTAATATGAAGGTAAAAAAACCCAACAACAACAAATTTTAGGTTGATCATTTGCAACTTGATTTCTTTTAGATGTATTGGATCTTTGTCTGTGGTTTGGAAAACAGTTGAGAGAACCTTTGCTTAGCAATTCAAATAATTTTTCTAACTCTGAATATGAATTTCATTGTGTTCAGCTGCCACAGTGCAGCAGTATTCACAGGAAATAGTGGCAGTTGTAATCTAACATGTCTGATAGCGTGATCATCTAGAAGTCTTTTTAAAAATCAGACCAGCAAGAAAGCTCTCCAACCACCAACAACACTTCAGGTAGCTTATACTCCATTTGTTTGTTTGTTGTTTCCTTTTTTTTCCAGATGAGCTTCTCTTATTGCACAGATGCCGCATTAAATTACTCACTAAGATCCATGTGGGAAAGCATTTAATTATCAACATGTTTATTCTTGCACAACAAGGACACTCACCCTCATATCAATTATGTAGAAAAGGAAGTACTAGAGTTTCTGGGATCAACATTCACATTAGACATAAAATATGTTTACACAACACTTCTTCAGATCTCGAAAAAAGTGCCAAGAAGTAAAATGTATTTTAAATTGAGGAAAGAGCCTTTGACACCTTGTGGAGTAAGCATGACAAATTGAAAGATTACCATAGATGTCTGCACAATTCACAGAACATTATTGTATAGCTGAAAAGAGGAAAGTAAAATTTATTTCGCACATAGTCTAGTCAACGTTGTAGCTGATCTTCGCTGAACTGTTTACCCTGGCATGCCAGAGATGAAGAGTATGAGATTAATCATTTTCCTGTAAAAACCAAATGAGTCTCAATTTTTACACAGTGGATAAAAGCAGTTTTTAGAACTATTTGTTTAGAAAACAGTCTTGCTGCATTCAGCAAGATTTGCTCATAAGCAAAAGTGCACTGAATTGCAGTATCAGTAGCTTCTGGAGTTGATTGTGCCTCTTATATAGTGTTGCCCTGACACTCTTTCACTGTGTGCGAAAAACTTGATTCATGTGTTCATCCTGGTATTGATGTACATTTTGAAGCAAAGCAGTATGAAAAGATAGCTGAAATTGTACTTAGTACTTGGTGCGCAATCAGTCATACAAGCTGTTTTATTTTTGTAGCAGTCCTAACTGAAGATTTGGAAGAAAATGAGTACTTCATTTTATTTTGTTGTTACAGCTACTTTTGAGCATAAACATTTCCTTTGTCTGAATCATGGAAGCACCTTATAGAAATCCTTTTTGGCTTTGTCTCAGTGATGACTTCCAATGGGCACGCCTTCCATGGTTATGGGGCCTCCTATGGTAGTGATTTTGATGGGCTTTTTTGGCCTAGAAACACCTGCTGCATCCATTCACAGCAGGTGTTTCTAGGCCAAAGAAGCCCATCAATATCACTACTATATTGCTGTGAACAATCTATTATCATTATCTCATCCCATCTCAGTCACTCTTGAATCTGTTTTGGTGTAGTGGCCCTAAGCAAGCTCCAGATCACTATACATTTTTCAAAATGACTCCAGGTTTTTCAGGGCTTATACACATGTGTAGCTGAGTCCATACAGAGATTTCTTATTTAAAGAGAGATGGGTGACGGTCACAGATCTAGAAGCCAGTTTTCTGCCTCCAAGGTTATCTGGGCTGCTAGAAAGGCATATGTTACCAAACCCCAGCAATTCCTGAAAGTCAGTTCTGCTTTTTACTAAGTCAAACACCACCAGGGATGGAGGCCTATAATCTTTTTTAAAGTTGTTTTTCCTGAAGGCTTCCAGGAGAGGTAATTGATCTTTTTTTTAGTCCAGAAAAAGGACATTCTTGGGAGAATAGAGGTGTTGAGTCCACACAAAGAGCTACGATAGGCACTCTGTCCATTGCTGTTGTAAATGAATTGGGTGACATGATAAGCTTGCTTCAGCAGAATTATTTAACAAATACCTCATTTGCTTCAGGCTCGGGTAGGTTTACCTGAGGTAACAATAGGTTTACTCCCTGGTGCTGGTGGGACTCAACGGCTTCCTAGACAGATTGGAGTACCAGCTGCAATCGATATCATCACTACAGGTAAATTCATCCAGATGTAAATGCGCACCCACGGATATTGTGTATGTACATCTGAGTACACTATGTTACACAGACATGTTAAGACACTGAAATACTTTCCAACAGTATATTTGAAAAGTGACATAGCAAATGCACACTTTGATTCTTTAACATCCTGGATTCACTTGCTGGAATTTCCAAATAGTGAGATCTCAGATAAAAGTCAGGAAAAAGTCAGATGCTAATATTCTGCCTAACTGACCTCCCTGCATTTGTGCAGGCCTTGAAGAAATTGCTTTTCTGGAACTGCCCTGCCAAAATGGCCAGAAGCTTTTCCTTTCTCTGATATTACAGAATGTTACTCCAATATACAATTAAGGAATAGCTGACATTGCCTCATCTAGAGTGAGGTCAATGTCTTCACCAAAAATGCCGCTTACGCTGCTTGAATTTACCTCGAAGATCTCGTTTATCTCAGGAAGACATGTGCCAGCTACTGAAGCACTGAAACTGGGGATCCTCGATGAGGTTGTGGAAGAAAACCCAATTGAAGCTGCCATAAACTTGGCACAAAGAGTAACAGGTAACAGTCCTTTATTATTTTGGATAGCATTAATATTGCGCTACTAATTTTATTTTTATAGCTATGAACCTTTTTCTAACCTAGTTTTTCCACTTATACAATTTGCAACAAAAATGTTTCTGGAACTTTCTCTATTTTCTTCTTTGACAATAATTAGACATGTATTGTGAAATGGCTTAGATGGACAACAAGTACAAAGAGCCCTTTGGAGCACCTGAGGCCTGCGTGAATCACTGAACACAGTGTTCCTGGTGTAATTCCCTCATGTAAATTTTGTTTATTGAGACTCATTACCAGCAAATGGCTGGACACAGTTTTGCACCCAAGCAAAATTATCTCCAGTTGCAACAAAAACAGTTGGCTGTGAATTTAAAAGCAGAGATACACTTATAATGGAGTGTTTTGATCACACCATTCGTTTAACAGCACTATCTCATAAAGTTTAACCTACAAGTAAATCCCATTAAGAGGCAAGTGCAGTGTGCATAGGAATTCATGTTTTTCCCCTCCAAACTATAATTTGCCCCCTCCCAACAGTCTAAAGGACTGTGAACCACTCTTGGTTTTAAAAGTTTGAGGACCCCTGTCTTAAAGGGTGAGAAATCCAAAAGAGATGTATTACTTGTTCCCTTCCCAAGCATTAATTATATGATATGAAAGGGGGAAGGCTTGTAAGGTTTTCATCAAACAATCTAAGCTGAGAAAGTGACCCCCCTAGGGTATATTTTCTGATAAGCAGGCACTGACAAAATTGTACACCTTATAATAAAGTTTTACTTTGAGGACAACTAATGGAAGTATCCATGGCCTAGGCCCAGATGTCAACACATTGAACAGGATGGGTTTAGGCTACTGTTGCCAACTGAAGTTGCAATTTGATATAGTATACGGTCATATTTTAGTTAACAAAGCCTCTCAAAAAGAAGCCCCTTTCTACAAAACTTTTTTGTGTTCTTCCAGTTCCTCTTTCTTACTCATCTATCTAGTTGGAAGGTTTTTTTTTAGTAGCTTTGGCATTGGATTGATGCAGGCATCAGACATGCAGGCGTTCAGTGCTTAATTGAGGGCCCATCCAGACAGGCCCTATATCCCAGGATCTGATCCCAGGTTTTCTGCTTTAAACTGGATTATATGAGTCCGCACTGCCAGCTAATCTGGGATAAACAGAAAACCTGGGATCAGATCCTGTGATATAAGGCCTGTCTGGAAGGGCCCTAAGTTGCAACAGTATGTAAACAATGCAACGAAGCTTAAGCTGGGGAAACGTAAGATTCGACTCTGGCCTTTTCTGCTACAGCCTTGTGTATAGCAGGCAAGGTAAAGAGTAGCTGCCTCTAGGGCCCCTTCTGTGCTGTCATATAAAGTCCAGATTATCTGCTTTGAACTGGATTTTATGACATTGTAGACTAATATAATCCAGCTCAAAACAGATAATGTGGATTTTGAATGGCAGTGTAGAAGGGGCATCAGATCCCTTACTAGATTCATGAGCAGTAAAAAGGAGAATGCAGATAAATCTCCTCCACCAACTCCTGCAAGCATGTTAAAAAGCATAGATATGTAGGTTTAGCCTTCAAAATGAAAATCATAAAAAAGTAGAGGCTGGCGAAGAGGAAGAAGTCATCTTTGGATGTGTTTTGAAAAAATCTTCAAGTAAAGGGGTTTTATTTATTTGCTTAATAATTGTGTATGTGCAGATCATTGGCTTTGAATGAAAAGTCTATTGAAATATGTTAAATTGCTCTTCTTTCTTTTCTTTTTCTTTGTGTGATGTAGGAACATATCCCTATTCTTTCTATATTTGTTCTGCCTCTGGCACCAAATTTTCTTTTAAATAAATAATATTCAGGAGCACATCTATTTTGTTAACTGGGGTATATCTGTACATATTTACTAGAAAGTAAGTCCTGTTCAAATCACTGGAGCTTGGATTTGAATAAACATGTCTGGGTTGTGCAATGATTTCTTTCTGGACTGTAAGGGAACAGATCCTCAATGGCAAGCTATTTTTTCCAGCTAGGTTACATGCCTTCTGAGCAAAGAAAACATTGTTAATATCTACAACATTTTTCTGTCAGGAAAACAAAATCAGGGTCAACCATGCTGGCTGTTGCAGAACGCAATATCCAGAAGCAACATTACCTTTTTTTTTTGCAACTCCAAAGCATAAAATACATTATGCAGGCATTTGATGCTTCACTGGTTTCTTCACCAGTAAAGGATGTTAAAAACCATACAGGATAATAATGATGACATTGCAAGAGTTGCAGGACTACGTTCTGTCTGTAATGTTGACATTTAAACTGGTAGGATATTCTTGTATTTTTCTATCAGCTATTTCATTATTGCAACATGCAATCTGTCCACCCGGTGGCACCAAACCCTGAAAAATAATGTTCTGGCTTACTGATTGCTCTTTGTATTTAGGAAGCAGCTACTGTGCCATGCCTACACAAAGCATGGGTAGGAGCTGTTTTTATAGCAGTAGTGTTTCCAAAGTCTTTGCAGGAAGGATGGGAAGAAAAAAATCGTCAGCAAATGGTCATTCTGTCTATTAGCCAGGAATGCTTCAACACTTTCCAGTTTGTACCTTTGAGGCAACTTTCTGAAACGGCAGTTTTTGCTGGCATTAGGTTGCCAGAGCTGGCAACAACTAGCTTCAAGAGGAGATGGGGAGAGACATCTTGTTGAACCCAAAACAGGTCTCCCATAAGAACAAACTCTTTCCTGAAATTGAAATAGTGGAAAAACAGTAGGACTGTGTTTTCATGGGGCTTTAGGAGGTTTGTCTGCCAGAGTTCATATTGAGCATAGTCACCTTAAATGTGGGTACATAAATAATTTAAAGATGCATGGTAAAGCCTACTGAATTTTGTTATTTGTATATTTAACCATGAAGTGTGATGTTAAAGTACCAAATTAGAAGCAAAAGTAGCTCAAGAATGACACAATATCAAACACCATAGCAACAACAATCTGTCTACACCAAGGTATGCAAGTCTATGCAAGCAACTAAGCAGATGATGTTATAGCTGCCCATACCAGTGGTCTTTAATTTCCTGGGCTTCTCAGGACACTCCTATCCTAAAAATTGTCCTGCCTTCACTGGTGATTGTGTATAAACTATGTTGGGTTACCCCTATCTACCTGGCCATAACAATTGCGGTAATGGGTAATGTTAGATGAACGTTTTGGCATAGGTGTTTGCAAAAGACTGTGAGTTCAGTATCAAGACAATCGATTTCAGATTATCTTGACTTTTTTATCTTGATGTTATACGGAAGAGAAAGGAACAAAAATAAAAAATAAGCAAGATATAATGTTACTATACTTTGTATAAAGCCTCTTGCTTTCATTTTGTACACCTGTGGAAATCTGAACTGGGTGTCATCCTATACCTTCTCTGTTAAACAAAATGAAAGGCATGAAAGATGCTTCAGAAGTTCCTTTTCCCTATAACACTAGGATTTTTCTCCAGTCTGTCACTATTTATAAACAAATACGGTATATAATGAAACATTTCAAGCTTCAGTAAAGGCACCTTTTCCCCATGATAACTCTTTTGGGAGTGAATTTCCCTTCTGAGGGGTAATTGCTCTCACTTTCTGTTGTCTCACCTCCGTTCTTAACTATGAATCATTTGTAAGTCAGAAGTTTGTAACTTGGGGACTGCCTGTATTGAGAAGGTAAAATGGGAGAATTACGGTAGATTAATGTGCTCACTCAAATGTTTATTCTTTATGCTGAATTCGAGAAAAGCTCTGTTGACCCTTGTGCAACTCACTTCCGTTTTCAAATAAATACTATAGGATTAGGCAGTGGGAGATTTGATATCTCATCAAACAAAAATGGTGTGCCAGACTGAAGATCCTATCTCAGAGTCTATGGTTTAGCATACAAATAGCAAAAAAAATAACTTGTTATAAAGGGAAACCTGAGAGATAATGAGTCCAGCATATATCTCTAAATCAGGGAAGACTTCTTGCCCATATACTTTGAAACTAAAAATTGAGCTTTTTGTTGTAGTGTGGGAGAAAAACAAAGGGCACAAGGCTGACAAAGAATATTGCTAAATTTCCAAAAATACACATCTGTTACTTCAAACTGGTAGCCATATCTAAGAGAGGAATGGGCAGATGTCATCCATCCTTAGATATAGATAAGGGTTGTTACAAGTTTCCTGTAATTGCTTTTTAAAAATTAAATAACCCACAACAATCAGTATATATAGTCATGGATTTGGGTCTGAAAATAAAAATAAAATAAAAAGTTGGCTTTATGAAATAAAATAAAAAATAATGTATGAAATGAAATCTGAAATGTAGGGGGATAAAATAATCAGAAAAGGATCAGCATAAGGAGAAAGGGTGTGCAGTGCTTAACAGACAGCATTCTAGATGCAAGACTGGACATAGAACATGCTCACAGGAAGCTTATTAGGAAACCTCTTAGAAGCTGCGAAACATAATATGTGTGCTCAGTTTTTCAAAGTAATTGAGAAAGATGCTGACTTAGCTTCTACGTGGATCATTTTGGATAAAATTAAAAAGTGCAAGATTTTGGTTGTGGGATCAAAATAAAGTATTATTTGAATACATTGAGAGATAGGGGGAAATGCATATGAAACAACTCTAGATGAGAGCTCATGTAATTAAGAGAATGAGCTCTATAGGGAAGAAGAAAAATACAAAAATTGATCCACAAATCATGATGTCAGGGGGAAAATGCTTTAACAAGGACTCCTCCCCCCTCCTAAAATTCAGTTTATCCAATCTTTTTCTTACATTAGGTAAAAGGTAAAGGTTTTCCCCTGACATTAAATCCAGTCAAGTCCGTCTGCGGGTTGGTGCTCATCTCCATTTATAAGCCAGAAAACCAACCGCAGCAGAATAAAGATGAAAATCAACAGGGTGCCAGAACTTGAAACCCACCAGTTGTCTTCTCCTCTAAACCTGAAAGAACTCAGAGAAGCCATCAAGCGATGTAAGACTGGTAAAGCACCTGGCCTAGATGACCTGATGATGGAGCAAATCAAACACTTGGGGGCCAAAGCTGAAAACTGGCTTTTGAAATTCTACAATCAATGCCTGGCACACAAACAGATTCCCAGAGCATAGAGGAAAACTAAGATAATTGCCATCTTAAAACCTGGTAAAGATGCCTCCAATGCCAGGAACTATCGACCAATCTCCCTCTTATGTCATCTATATAAAGTCTATGAGAGGATGCTATTAAATCGACTAGGACCTGTTATCGAACCCAAGCTTATTGCACAACAAGCAGGTTTCAGACCAGGGAAAAACTGTACAGGTCAAATTCTTCATCTGACTGAACATATCGAGGAAGGCTATGAGAAAGGCTGCATTACGGGAACAGTCTTTGTGGACCTTACGGCAGCCTATGACATGGTGCAACATAGAAAAATGCTGCATAAAGTCTACCATATCACCCGGGACTTTGACTTTACAAAAACTGTCCAGACCCTCCTAGAAAACCGCAGCTTCTATGTGGAGTTTCAGGGCCGGAAAAGCAGATGGAGGAGGCAAAAGAATGGTTTACCCCAAGGCAGCGTTCTTGCACCAACCTTATTTAATATCTTCACGAACGATCAGCCACAACCACCACTCACAAAGAGCTTTATATATGCTGATGACCTTGGCCTTACAACACAAGCAAAAGATTTTGAAACAGTTGAAAAGCAACTCACCAATGCCTTGAAAGATCTCTCCAGCTACTACAAAGAGAACCACCTGAAGCCGAACCCTTCCAAGACACAAGTGTGTGCTTTCCACCTACGTAACCGCGAAGCCAACAGGAAACTGAAAGTTACTTGGGAAGGCCAAGAGCTCGAACACTGTTTCCATCCTAAATACCTTGGTGTCACCTTAGATCGAACACTAACATATAGGAAACACTGCATGAACACCAAGCACAAAGTAGCTGCACGCAATAACATCCTGCGGAAACTGACTGGCAGCGCATGGGGTGCAGACCCACAAGTAGTAAGAACATCAGCCCTGACCTTGTCTTTCTCAACTGCAGAGTATGCCTGTCCTGTTTGGCACAAGTCTGCCCATGCAAAGCAGGTGGACATAGCACTGAATGAAACATGCAGAATCATCACGGGATGCCTTAAACCTACACCTGTTGATAAACTCTACAAGTTAGCTGGCATTGCCCCTCCTGACGTGCGACGGGAAGTTGCTGCTAATGATGAGAGAAAAAAGGTCGAACATTGTGAAAGCCACCCACTGCATGGCTATTACCCTCCTCCACCAGACTCAAATCAAGGAAGGGCTTCATGAGAACCACCACTCCTCTTGATGTTCCTCCAGCAGCAGCAAGGGTGTCTCTCTGGGCAGCTAAACCTGGCAATTCTAACTGGATGGCACCCCAAGAGGGTCTTCCTCCAGGGGCAAACCAAGAATGGGCAACTTGGAAGTCCCTGAACAGACTCAGAAGCAGAGTGGGCAGATCTAAAGACAACTTGGCAAGGTGGCACTACCTGGAGGAATCCTCCACCTTGTGTGACTGTGGAGCTGAACAAACAACTCAGCATATGTATGCTTGCCCACAATGCCCTGCCTCATGTACAGAGGAGGAGTTGTTTAAAGCTACAGACAATGCGGTTGCTGTTGCCTGCTTTTGGTCCAAAACTATTTAGTTGCTTGTGATTTCTTTTTTTTAAATTTTTTTATTTCTATTTCCATTATTTGAAATGTACAATGCTTTTGACACGAAATAAATAAATAAGCCGGAGACCCGGTGTTGTCTGTAGACACCTCCAAGGTCATGTGGCTGGCATGACTGCATGGAGTGCCGTTACCTTCCTGCTGGAGCAGTACCTATTGATCTACTCACATTTGCATGTTTTCAAATTGCTAGGTTAGTAGAAACTGGGGCTAACAGTGGGAGCTCACCCCCACTCTCTGGATTTGAACCACTGACCTTTTGGTCCACAAGTTCAGCGCTTTAACATGCTGCACCATCAGGGGCTCCCAAATACATTTATGCAAAATTTTATATCTTTCTTGAGTCCAAGCCTCATTGAAGAAAGGAATACTGTTAAGTACATATACACCCATGGAAAAATCAAACTACGTGGCTGCAATTCTGCAGACAGTTTATTTTGCCCCAAGTCCTGTTGCACTTAATGAGATTTAAGACTGAGCGACAACTCTGTCCTTACAGGAAGGGGACAGAAATGTATGTTTAGTTTGTCAAAATCAGGTGCCGAGAATGACCGCTTGTGTTTTTCTATTTCCTTGCCTTGTATAGGTCAGCCATTGGGACCTCGCAGACTCTGCCTGAAAGAAGTACCCAAACTACCCAACATGGAAGCCTTCCTTGATGAGGCTCGCCTGAAAGTCAAGAAAAGGGCAAATGGACAGCTCTCGCCACAAATGTGTTTTGAAGCTGTACGAGCTTCTGTGTACCTGCCCTTTGCAGAAGGAATTCAGAAAGAGAAACAGCTCTTTATGTACCTCTTGAGTTCGGGACAGTCTAAGGCATTGCAGTATGCCTTTTTTGCACAGCGAGCCATGGAGAAGTGGGTGTTGCCCAACGGAGCTTCATGGGGAACTGCAGACCCTCAGCCAGTGAAAAAAGCAGCTGTGATAGGTGAGTCTGTCGGGAGTCTTCCACTTGCTATCAGAGAAATCTTATTATTTTTCAGTGAGCATATAAAGAGCATCCATGTACTGTTGAAACTGACTGGCAGCAACTCTCTAGGGTTTCAGACAGGATTCTTTCCTAACTCCACCTGGAGGTACTGGGGATTGAATGTGAGGCCTTGTAAATGCAAGGCAGATGCTCCAGTGCAGCCCTTCCCTACCTGTTGTCCTCAAGATACGTTGAGCTACCACCCAATCAACTCAAAAATTGGAAAGGTATCAAGTTGGCAGTGGGTTTTAAACTCCATAGCTACTATAAGTGTCTCCTTCACTGTTATTTCACTATTAAGTAAAACCTAATTTGGGTCGAGGAGAGCCAAAGCTGGATTAGTTTAGATCTACCTCCCCAGTTTCATTATCTGAGATGTTTTACACACAGTAGAATCTCGAAGATAGTACACGTTATAAGAAAGACCATGGGTGTGAGGAACATGGACATCCTTAGAATGGTACTATCCATTCAATGTTGGCTTCCTTTCTCAATGTTGCCCAGTTGTTTATAATTCTAGAGTTCACCATTCCTCTACTTACAATTGTCACCTCTTAATCCAGACAATGGTATGTGAATCCTTTCTCAAATTTTCTCTAAAGAGAGAGAAAAGGCAACATTTGACCTATTAGACCTCTTTCCACCTCATTGATGACCTCCACCTTTTCCCACTGAGTTCAGAGAACTTATTTCTCACACACATGCACACCCCATGGTTGCCTAGCTCTGGAGCAGATCTTATAGGTTGAACAAGCCAAAATGTTTATTCCACTGCATGGAATCTTTTGGAGTTTGCAGTTTAGCATTTTTATGGTAGTAATAATAATAGAGACAGAAGAAAGCTTTTTGTTGTGAGACCAGCACTTTGTCTATGCACCGGCTGCCTGACAGAGTTAATTGGCAAAGTGGCCTGCTGCTGCTCTGCCTCCTCCTGTAGCTTCGGAAAGAAATAGAGGAACAGCAACATCCCTCAAGGAAGCCCTGCCCTGCCTCAGAGATATTCAACATTTTCCCACTTTCATGTGGTTCATGTTGTGCCCCTAAACCAGTGGTTCTCAACCTGTGGGTCCCCAGGTGTTTTGGCCTACAACTCCCAGAAATCCCAGCCAGTTTGCCAGCTGCTAGGATTTCTGGGATTTGAAGGCCAAAACATCTGGAGATCCACAGGTTGAGAATCGCTGCCCTAAACCCTGCGAATGTGGAGGACTGATTGTATAGATATATATGGGAGGTAGATTTGTTCTCCTTTGCCACTGTCCATCCTAAGTGTGTTCCTTCTAGGGGAGTTGTCAAAGTCTGGGGCTCAAAATCTGCTTGATCCTCAATTTCATGCAGACTCTTTACTGAAGCAAACCCAATATTCATGTCCAAATGTTGTGTTGGCCACTGCCTTATAAGAAACTTTCATCTCATTGTGAGGATCCACTCTTCCCATTTTGCAGTCATCCATTATCTCCCTATCCAGCCTGCAGAAGATAATGCCCTCATTAATTTTTCATTAAGGCAGTAGAAATGAAACTCTTTGATGTTCTGCACAGATTTCTTAACAGCCCCCTGCTCTTCTGCATATTGATTGATATATACTCAGTGGGAGGCTATGCTCTTAAGTGGCCTAGCCCTTAGCAGTGGCCCTTTGATTTTTAAGAGAGTGCTTGCTGTCTCATCTCTACACTGCTCTTCCCACAACATCTCTGCCCATAACTTGGTGGACACACACACACACACACATGGCTTTGCTGCAGCATGTACAGCTTGAGCTCTTTGCAAGATCACCTCAGCATGATGCAGCCTTGAGCAGTATGTCTTCATTGTATGTCCCTTTTCCTCTTCCACTTTGTAATCTTAATTATTGTTCTCTGCATGATTCATCCCCCTTGAATATCTTGGGGTACACATATCTTGGGGTAGTGAGTTAAATCTGCCAACAAGCTTGAACCTTTAATTCAAAAATCCATTCGGTGGAGAACTGACATTCATGTAAAGCAGCATAAAGCCTATGGCTCTGCACACGTGGGAGTTTGTTATTATTATTATTCAGTATGCAGACATAAATGCATGTCTGCATAATCTACATTACCATAAAGGCTTGGGTGGAAAGGGTCTCCATTTTGAGTTTCATGGGAAATCACGAGTGACAGGTTTGCTGCTAGACGAGCGACAAATATGACAAAACACTCTCTGTTATGTAAATGCAGATACAGGTCAAATCAGACGTATTCATTCTGAATTACCATTACAATGGAACTGAGTGAGACTAGTTTACTCAGTGGAGGGTCCTGCTACAAGTCAATTCTAATCCTAGAGAGCACTTAGTAGAAACACATCTATCAACATATGTTCCTCATGACAGAACTCTATTTGTGTATTTGTTGTAAGCAAGAGGAAACACAGAAATAATCAACACTCTAATTGAACATTTGCTATCTCAATATATTTGAGCATGTTTAAGCCTACTGTATTTTCTATAATACTTTTTATAATTACACACGGGTCACTGTGTATGGCTACAGACTTGCTCAATTGCTTCAAGCGGACTGAATCAGCAATGCTTTTAAGACCTTGCTAGAATGAATTTTGCATGATTGATCATTGCTTGAACATTTCTAGTGCTCAGCTACCTAAAAATGTGATCCATCTTTTGTTGTTATATAAAGAACTGTTTGAGGGAGGGGGGAATGTTACTTGTAATATCTAATTAACCCAACAAGACTTTTTATGATATGTGTGTGTGTATACTGTATATATGTGTGTATATATATGTGTGTGTGTGTGTGTATGTGTGTGTCTATCCATCCATCTGTCTAAAGTGTTTAAACTCTAATAGGATTGAATTCTGCTTCTCCCTGGTTTTGTCGCAATGGAAAGTACTTTAACTTAAATATTTGTACATATTAGAATCAGTGCTATGCTCTATGATGCTAACATCTAGCTTTTACATAATTGGTATTGTTTCCTCAGCTCTTATAAGGCAATCTAGAGCAGGGATGAGTAGCAGTAGATTGGAATTTATTGGTAGATCTTGGGCTTATATTCATTCTTCAGAGATCACTAACCTAAATATTTATTTAACAACACCAAGGCTTATTTCTAAAGTAGTCAGATACATTCCTTTATCTATTGTAACTTAAATATAGATTGATATTTTCACATGAGGTCATTTAGTGAATTATTTAGAAGTGCAAGAGGTTGGACTTCGAAAAGATATTTCTTTGGTCTATAGTTCCCGGAATTTTCCAGCCAACATGCCCATTGCTATTAAGTCTGGAAAACGTTGAAAACCATACAGCAACTTTTTCAAATTCTACTACCACCCCCTCCCCAAACACACAAAAATAATTGTTTTTCACCTGACTTCAGTTGATGAACCTTTGCATTTTCCTAAAACTTGTGGTTTTAGGAATTTCAGTTATTGTTCATAAATCTGATCTATATAATTTTTTTATCCCAGAGATTTACATATCCTTGTTCATATAAGCAGTTCATATCCTTGTTTAGCAAACAATTCATTTATGCTCTATATTTTTGTGGAATTACTGTACTCCTAATGTGTTTGTCATATCATTCTGGACCTTTTACTAAACCTCAGGCAGTGATAACTCAGTTCTGGCCCTGGGCATTGTTTATCACAGGAGTTCTTGCTCATGTTAATGTTTGTCCCTGCAGTACAAAGGTAATTGGTCTTCATCATATAGCTAGATGGTCAGAGCACAAAGTGAGTACCTTTATGATCCCCCCCCCCCCCCCAAAGAACTGTTTTGGATCAAGAATATAATCAGCATGTAGCAGGGTATATTGGAGAGCTGCCTCACAGAGGAAACACAATGTGGTGTCAGCTAAGGCCATAAAAAGCTTGAGCAGGAAGCTTGTTGGCAGCCTTGCATAATTGCAGTTAATTAGATCCAATCTTTCCAGACATAATGAAAGCCAATAAATATTGATGGCATATTCCACACAGATGGTAATATAACTCCAAAATCTTAAGATAGGAGAGTTAAAACATACAAAAAGGCCACCTGATTGTCGATACCAGTTTCCTTTCCATTCTGTTTATAATAATATTAAACTGCTCAGGTGTTATGGATGGGTGCAAGAATGCGTAAGCATTAGGACACACATTATTTCTTCTTTTTTCTAAATACAAAGGGCAGAAACAAGAAGCTGTTAACTTGCAGACATGGTAAATTAAGATTTATGCCAACCATAGGTTGGCATGGAAGCCGAGATCCCAAACCATTGCATGCAAAGTTAATTGCCTCATCCACTGCAGTCCACATTTTGAGACTGACGAAGTTGTTTGGAAGTGTTATATGGTAGCCAATTTTCAAAATACCTTAAAGTGTCACCTGAAAGATAGAGCAAGTGTGATTGTTTGCTGCTCCAAAGGGTAGGGACAACCAACTATACAGCAAGACAGGGGATTCCAACCTAATATCAAGATGAACGTTCTAATGGTGATATCTGTTCAACAGTGGAATGGACTTCCTTGAAAAATAGTGGACTCTCCTTTGTTAGAGGTTTCTAAACAGAGGCTGGGCATTTCAATCAATTGGACGGATTCCTGACTGGAAAGGTTTTTGCTTGAGATGTCCTCCAGTCTTACCCTCTAAATGTCTATGCATGAACATCTTGGTTTAAGCAGAAAGATAAATATAATATATTCTGCTTTTGCTGTTGTGATTTACTTGGATGTTTTAGGCTACAATTGCAGTGGTTTTGCAGTGATGAAGACTGTGAGTAAGCATCGCTGTGAGGACTGTAGGTCAAGAAGTCAGATCTGAATCATGAACTCACTACAGTTATTTCCACATCAAAAGCTTCTAGTGGCGCTAATAAAAAAAGTGTTTTGCAGCATTTCTGTTTTTTCTCCTTAATGGATGGGAGTGGAGAGATTTTAAAAATGGGAGAAGTGGTGAAAAATGGGGAGATCACAAACACAGACAATCCAGATCTTCTATTCATTTCTGCAAATGAATTTTGGCAATATCACAGCCTCCTCTGAAAGTACCCTTTGTGCCATTTCTTAGCATCTTTTGCACAGGCAGGAATACTAATACTGGCTGTTTTTACAGGACTGTTGTAAGCATTACAATAAAACAGGCATGAGCAAACTTCAGCCCTCCAGGTGTTTTGGACTTCAACTCCCACAATTACTAACAGCCGGTAGACTGTTAGGAATTGTGGGAGCTGAAATCCAAAACACCTGGAGGGCCGAAGTTTGCCCATGCCTGCAATAAAACAATGTAGATGAAGTATTAAACATTCTGAAGAACTGTTTATTTATTTTTAATTTGTATTCCACTTTTCTCCCACTATGGGACCCAAAGTGTCTGTATAACTATATAGAATTATATATAAAGTTTGCTGATAGATCAATGCCTGTGTGACATCCAGGAAATTGCTATTTTTTTAATAGAAATCTTTAATAAATACAGGCAATCCCCGAGTTGCAAACATCTGATTTACAAATGACTCATCCTTAAGAACAGCTATTGATTGTATGTTTGGCTAAGGTTGTTTGATTTGGTGATTTTAACTGTCTATTTTAACTCTTACTTTTAATTGATTGTTCTGTTTGTTTATTCTGTTATTTAGGCATGGCACTGAATGTTTGCTATTTTACTTTATTTTATTTGTTGAAAGCTGCCTTGAGTCCCCTAGGGGAGAGAGGGCGGGTTAAAAATAAAATTTTATAACTATATTATTATTAACAAAGGTGAGACAACAAGAAGTTAGTTATTTATTTACTATACTTCTACCCCACTTTTCTCATCCCAAAGGGGACTCAGAGTGGCTTACAGTTTGGCCACTTCAGGAAGTTAGAGGAATCTAACCCTTGGAAGGGAAATTCACTCCTGAAAGAGTCGTCATGGGGAAAAGGTGTCTCCACAGAAGCTTTGTCACCAATCCTTGTCTCCACAACAAACCAAATGTTTCAAATTCCAATTATTACAGGGACAAAAAGTGAGGTGAAATCTTCCAAACAGGGGCACATACAGCAAAACAAACACCAGAGGGATGTTAACTGTTTCCTATGATATCCATAGCTTGTGTGTGTGTGGAATTAGACTTTAAAATGTACCTATTCTGATTTGCAAACAAATACAACTTAAGAACAAACCTGTTTGTAACTTGGGGACAGCCAACCCACTTGCATGAACACTAATGTCACTTTGCATTATAAATTTTGCATTTACCGCTTTACATTTAAGAAAGGGGTAAATAAAATTAATTCAGCTGAGACTTTGCAGGTGTTTTCCAGTCCTTGTGGTGTTTTTTTTTTTTGTTAGTTCACATACTATATTGGATGTGAAAGTCTGCTTGATAAGCCACTCTATCCCAGTAATTCCTTCTCTCTCTTTTATCTCCAGGATTGGGAACGATGGGCCGAGGCATCGTGGCTTCTCTGCTGAAGGCTAAAATTCCTGTGGTGGCTCTAGAGCAGGACAAAAAGCAGCTGGAGGTGGGAAAGGCAGCCGTTATGGCTCTGTTAGAACGTGAAGCTTTAAAAATGCACCAGAATGGCCAAAAACCAAAGAAGCCTATAGTCCCTCATTTTACTCTGGATTTTGGTGCCCTGAAGGATGTAGATTTAGTTATTGAGGCTGTGTTTGAGGAGATAGCTCTCAAGAAGGAAATATTCCATAAATTGTCAGTAATCTGCAAACCTGAAGCCCTTCTTGGGACTAATACTTCCTACCTAGATATTGATGAGATTGCTTCTGTCACGGATCGCCCTCATAAAGTCATTGGCATCCATTTCTTCTCACCGGCTCACATTATGAAACTAGTGGAGATCATCTATGGTCAGCAGACATCCCCTTCTGCCATTGCTACTGCCATGAGCCTAGCCAAATCTATGGGTAAAATTGGAGTTGTAGTAGGGAATTGTTTTGGTTTTGTTGGCAACCGAATGTTAACCCATTACTATGACCAAGCGTATTTTCTCATAGAAGATGGCAGCACTCCAGAAGAAGTAGACAAAGTTCTGCAGGAATTTGGTTTCAAAATGGGCCCCTTACGGGTGGGAGATCTGGCTGGACTTGATGTGGGCTGGAGAATTAGGAAAGGGAAAGGCCAGACTGGAGACGCTCTGCCTCCTGGGACACCACCTCGCCATCGGGATGGCATGCGATATAGTCCAATCCCTGATATGCTGTGCGAAATGGGAAGATATGGTGAAAAAACAGGAAAGGGCTGGTACCTATATGATAAACCTGGAGGAAAGATAGCTCAACCAGATCCTTGGCTGCATGGTTTTCTTTCTGATTTTAGACGTACTCATAACATCACAGCACGCACTATCAGCCAAGATGAGATTTTAGAGCGTTGCCTATATTCCCTTGCCAATGAAGGTTTCCGAATATTATCTGATGGAATAGCATCTTGTCCAGAAGCCATTGATACCATCTATATCAATGGCTATGCCTGGCCCAGACATACGGGCGGTCCAATGTTTTATGCTTCTCAGGTTGGGTTGCCCAAGGTTTTAGCAAAACTGCAGGAGTATGCTGAGGCTAATCCTGACATACCCAGCCTGCAACCCAGCCCTTTTCTGCAAAAGCTTGTAGCTTTGGGCAGCCCTCCTCTGAAAGAGTGGGCATCCCATGTCAGATCTCAAAACAGCAAGTTATGATTTCTCTGTTAAGCAGTCTGTGTTGAAACATTCTGACTGTTCCAGCCCAAACTGAAATGTAGCATGGAATGAAACAGTGTGACTGTCTCTTCTGATTTCAGTACAAATGTACACACAGACATGCACACTGTCTCTGTGAATGATAGATCGCTGCTCACAATGGTGCCTTTTATCATACTACTCCTTGAAATGCTGCCTGGGGGTCTCGCTTAAAACACACACACCCATCAAGTGATGCTACCCAGCTTGTGGATAATATCTTCATGAACCTTAACTGAGCTGCCTAAAATAATAATGAAGATGAAATGCAAAGCTTGAAAAAAAAAACCAAGATACATTCTTTAGGCTTGTGGTGTACTACAATGCAGAGATCCACAAAAGTAGAGCCAGGTACAAAGAATGAATGCGTAGAATTATAGTACAGTATTCAGAGTCCGGTTTTGAGTACCAGAGCTGCGCAGAACTCTGTTCCAAACACAAATCTTCTGATTTCTCCAAGTTTTCTTCATTAAAACAATATTTGGAGAAGGCTGTTGTAAATCTTTCCTAATCAACTAATACTGACTATAAAGAGATCTACAGAACAGTTCAGATCCACTTTTTATTCACCTGACCTGCTTTTGATTTTCTACACCCACTCTTCTTCCATCTCTGTATACAATATCCCAGCAGTCAGATATTTGCAAGAAACCTTATGTCATAAGATTGCTTTTCTTTTGTATATTAATAACTATCCAGTGTTTATGGTCTCCTGCATCACTTAATAAATGCATCAGTTGAAAACACCAGAAACTCTCAGATTTTGTTCCTATTTTTTCCAATTTTATTTTGAAAGTCTAGACATGTAATGTTTATCCTATAATATTTTCTGTCAGCTCTTAGTACCATCAGAAATGTTTAAGCCAGCTCTCTAGGTCAGATTATTTTAACCCAATATAGAATCACAAAGATAGCTTTTCATTCAGTCTGGATGTGCCTTAAAATATAATTCTTCAGAAGTGTCAAGGACATTCAACAGAAGATGCCTCAATTTTGTTTCAACTTCTTATAACCATTACAAGTACTCCTTTTCTTCCACAATTAAAGCTCCTGATAACATTGGAGAAAACAAGTAGTCCAGTGCAAAACAATTCAAATACAATGAAGCGTAAAAGATCTACTGAGAAGAAGAAAAAAAGCTGAGGGGCTGCTATAGGGAATTCAGCTTCTGCCATGTACACGTTAATAGAAACTGATGAATCATAGCAACAAATATTTCCATGCTTTTTATCTGGTTGCATAAAGAAGTGCCTCAATTCTGATTGTTCTCTGCTTTTTTAAAATTAGTGTCTTTCCAGCAGCTTACAGTCTCCTGGTTTATCAACCTGTTCATTTTTTTTACACATGTACAAAGGGATCTTGTAGCACCTTAAAGACTAATGGACTAATGTTTGATTACACCCTCCATCATCTTCATTTGTTTTATTTGCCTTTGGTTTGCTGGGAATCATGGTACCTGAAAGATGCTATGTTCTATTTGCCAAAATAATTGAGGAACATATTACTTGTTCAAATACCTTTTGAAAAGCTCAGGGACTCCAAAAAGTTGGGAAATGTATCTGACTTTGCAAAGGAATATTAATGCCCTTCTGTAATTTTAAATGGTATCAGAAGTGCACATGATTGCTTTTGATGTTCTTCTTAAAATTGATATTTCTATAATTGAGAAGATGAAATTTATGATTAATGAAATGTAACATCTATTTTTCCTGAATAAAATATTTTTATTAATCACATGTCTTGCTATTTTGTCCTTTGTCCCATATTTCCACATTTTCATGTTGGGAATGGAAACATGCTGGTTTTAGTCCATTATCACACCTCTCTGTATTAGCACAATGACAATTAACTGTAGTAATCTATGGTTCTTCGACCTGCCTTCTACACAGTCTCTATAAACTCTCCTTTCTCCCTTAAGTCTTATCCTGCAAGACTTTGTGGGTTTTTAAATTTTATTTTTACTACAATTCTGCAATTGCTGCAATACAATTCTTTAAAAAGGAGAAATATCTCCCAAAAGGAAAACACTGCTTGAGAATAGTGAAGAGGAAAAGAGAACCATGTCTACTAGCATATCAGGAATACAAATGATCTATTGCCCAGAAGTTTGTAATGAGAAGGCAGAAATACTGAGAGCCAATGACAAATTTTGCCCATCAGTGAAAAGATGCACTACATTGATGGATGTGATGCAGAAGGAAGACGGGCACATCATGCGATAAGTACCAGCTAAAAACACTATTAATCTGCTGAAATTCTGCTTTGGCAGCTCATGTGATAAAGTCCCAAAAATGGTTGCTGATGTGCAAGAACCATGCAGTCAAAATTATCAAGTTAATCCAGCTAGGTCCAATGTTGAATATAGTCATGGAGAGGTAGCTTCACGTCCCGTTCAGCCAAGAGCCTACTGATATATGAAAGGACCATGTACATGCCTGAGCAATTTTGAGAGACGGTGTGATAAAAATGCCATAAATTAATTCATATGCAGGACCAAGATGCTTGGTACCAAAATGATCTGATGCTAGGCAGCCTAAAATTGCCTAGGGTCTGTTGCATTATTATGTCAATATCAAAATAATAACCAACACCAATATGTTTGTATCTCAGGATCAATGAAAGATATATCAACTCTGTATCCATTAATCTATTGATGAAATTCATCTTTTTTGTGTCTTGTGGGCTTCATTCCCTCTTAGTATACACATTCAGTCCGAGAGAGCATTCTTACACTCTCAAATGTACAGAAGAGAAATTTGTAAGCTATGACAACCGTAGTGCTGTATTTATTTTCTTTTATGAATCTCCTAAAATTATAGAAGCTTTCTCCAAAATTGACAGTGTATTTTTTATTTGATCCACACCAGATAAATTATTTTCATCCTTTGAACTCCTTGGTGGTCTGAATAATCTGTCAGAAATTCAGACTGCAAGGTGGTGCGGGAGCTTCAACTTCATGGCTGGCTATGTAAGGCATTCCCTGCAATGTTTTGCAGATGAAAACCAAGCATCATCACAGTGTAGTCTAGATGTCAAAAGGTGTTAATGTGAAAGGAAACACAAACTGGGAGAGGCTGCAGCTGTTTGCTTTTGCTTAAGCTATCAAGCAAATTTAAGATTCCTGTCCTATTCCTCTCTTCCTACTGCTACTACTACTACTACTAATAATAATAATAATAATTTTATTTATAGACTGCCCTATCTCCATATGGTGACTTGGTGCTTCCAAACAAAAAGGCAAACATTCAGTGCCTTAGTGATAGACAAACACATAAGTCAAAAGCAGTGCAAGATAAACTCATAAATTACTAAACAAACACAAAAGCTCATAAAAACAATATCAAAATGTATAATATGATTAAAATAATTTAAAATGTTTCCTTCACTGCACTAAATGAGTGCAAATTATTTTTGAACTTCGAACCCAATTTGCAGCAACTGAAGCAAGCTGGTGGAAGTGGAAATGGGGGTGTTAATGAGAAATGGGGGTGTTTTCAAAGCAGGTGGAAAAGTAGGATAGTAGCGGATTAATCCTAACCAAATCAGGACAGTTGGAGAGAATAGAAAGGCCCTGTAGTGCCACCTCTCTGGAAAATGATGTCGTTTCTCTAGCGTGGTATTGTCCTGTACAGTATAGCACTGTTGTTCAAAACCCACTTTTGAATGTGGAAAATTGTGTCACAGAATTCTTTAAATTTGTGTTTGTGGCCCCCAGATCCTTTCTGAATAACCTTTTTGTTGCTCAAAGGGAGATTGAGTTACCAGGAAAAGTTGACCTCCCTGCAAACCCAACCAGTGTTCAAAACCAGAAATCAATTTCGGGACCAATCTGGGTTTCCAGTCTCAATTTTTGGCATTTTTATTCATCTGTAAAGTTTTGGAGCAGAAAATTGTCTTTTGCATCCACTCAAATTGCCCATCCCTAAAAATCTTCAGAAATTAGGGTTGACAGATCTCAGAACCTGGCCCTAATTCTCCAGTTTTTTGGGAGTAATCTCCATAGAAGACAATCTCTCCAGTTTCCTCAACACAAGAGGAAAGGGCAGTGTGCAAAAATCTCTAGCTCAGTCAGTACAGCAATATCTTTTTTTATACTTTGCATGGTTTAAATGTGTTGCTGCTGCTCGCCAAGACTCCCCAGGGTGTTTATGAATATATGTAATTCTACTGTTTCCTTCGCAGTCATTGTACTACCAGGACTCACCTTCTGCTCTGTTCTACAGCCACCTTCTGGCAAAAGGTAAGTAGCCTTCTGTTCATTCTGCCTCTTGCAGAAGTTTGAAGCTTTGGGAAGGGCCTTTAAACTGCTCAGCCAGAGAGGTCCTGGGCCTCACTAAACTACAAACCCCAGAATTCTGCAGGAAAAGCATTTAAAGTGGATAGACACTTTCATGTTGGCTTGCAAGACATGGCCTGCAGGCCTGATGCGGCCCGTGAAGGGCTCTCCTGCACCCTGCAAGCAGGGCTGGATGCAGCAGGCTGGCCAGCAAAGGGTTCAATTGCCTTGTGCCATTTCCAAGGAATTCTCCTTCTCTAGTCACTGCAGGCCACTCTTCCTTCCTCCCTCCCTCCTTTTCTAATCAGGCAGGCAAGGGAGGAGGAGAAGTTTTTATTTTATTTACAAGGGCCAAGTTGTGCAGATCTGCTCTACTGTGATGAGGCTCACTTCAGCCTTCCAACTAAATACTCTTTCTTGAATGCTTGCATGACTTATCTTTTGTCAATACAATAGATACATCACATTCACAGGACTAGTAATAGGCATCGGTAAATCCTTCTCTAGTTAGCTTTAGAAGAACAGGAACATGATGCTACTCCACAGACTGCTAGGGAAGTGTTTCGTTGTACGTATATACACCAAATTTGCGGACTGAAACAGTGGTTCCTACATAATGTGCCAGCCACTATTTTTGACCTCCGCAGGGAGCTGGACAGGGGGAGTGTGACCCTGCTGGTTCTCCTGGATATCTCAGCGGCTTTCGATACCATCGACCATGGTATCCTTCTGGGGAGGCTCTCCGGGATGGGGCTCGGGGGCACGGTTCTGCTGTGGCTCCAGTCCTTCCTGGAGGGTCGTTCCCAGATGGTGAAGCTGGGGGACACCTGCTCGGACCCCTGGCTATTGACCTGTGGGGTTCCGCAGGGGTCTATTTTATCCCCCATGCTATTTAACATCTACATGAAACCGCTGGGAGAGGTCATCCGGAGTTTTGGAGGGCGTTGCCATCTCTACGCAGATGACACGCAAATCCACTATTCCTTTCCACCTGACTCCAAGGAAGCCCCTCGGGTGCTGAACCAGTGCTTGGCCGCTGTGGCGGACTGGATGAGGAGGAACAAGCTGAGGATCAATCCTGACAAGACAGAGGCCCTCCTGGTCAATCGTGCGTCGGATCGGGGTATTGGGTGGCAACCTGTGCTGGACGGGGTTGCACTCCCCCTGAAATCACAGGTCCGCAGTTTGGGGGTCCTCCTGGATTCAGCGTTGACGCTTGAGGCTCAGGTGTCGGCGGTGGCCGGGAGGGCTTTCGCACAACTCAAACTTGTGCGCCAACTGCGACCATACCTCGTGAAGTCTGATTTGACCACGGTGGTCCATGCCCTAGTTACCTCCAGACTGGACTACTGTAATGCACTCTACGTGGGGCTTCCCTTGAAGACGGCCCGGAAATTACAACTGGTCCAACACTCGGCAGCCAGATTAATAACGGGGGCAAATTACAGGGAGAGATCCACTCCCTTGTTTAAGGAGCTCCACTGGCTGCCGTTCATCTTCCGGTCCCAATTCAAGGTGCAGACCATCATCTATAAAGCCCTGAACGGTTTGGTACCCACCTACCTCCGTGACCGTATCTCCTTCCATAAACCTGCCCGTTCTTTGCGATCATCCGGGGAGGCCCTGTTATCACCATTGCCTATATCCCAGGCTCGTCTTGTAAGTACAAGGGAGAGGGCCTTCTCTGCTGTGGCCCCCCGACTGTGGAACTCACTACCTACTGAAATAAGGCAAGCTCCCACTCTGTTAGCTTTTAGGAGAGAATTGAAAACATGGCTCTTCCGTTGTGCTTTCGGTGAGTAATTTCTGTCATATATCTCCGTATTACTCCCCTCCGAATATCTATCCCCTAGATTACCCCTTTCAAATGTCCCTGTCCATAGTGGAGTACTTCTCTGTCCCTCTCACTCCGGGTTTTATCTCTGTGTTCAAGCGGCCTGCCCTTGCTTTATTGTTTTTTTGATTTCTTGATGTTCTGTTTATTATTATTTATTGTATTTTAACTGGTGTTATGATATGTTGTTTCTATATTTTATTATGTTGTATTGCTCTGGGCATGGCCCCATGTTAGCCGCCCCGAGTCCCCATTGGGGAGATGGTGGCGGGGTATAAATAAAGTTTTATTATTATTATTATTATTATTATTATTATTATTATTATTATTATTATTATTATTTTTACACCAGATGAAGCTTCCATAGTTATTCTTTGTCACAATATTTAAATACCACTTATCTTACAAGAATAATAGCAAATTGCATAATGGCAGACTACTGAACATTTTGGTAATGAACACAAAAGCCAGTTTGACCCGGTTCATGGACAACAGTGTTATTCTATAGTACAGGATTCTTTGAGATATATTGTTCAGCTACCGCTTGGGTTCCACAGGTTTCCTCTGGCATTTCTTTATTTGCTAATACTATGATTTGTGTAATGACATAGTTCTTGAAGTGGTGGGAGCTTTTGCTGTTGGCGCTGAAGCGCCTAAATTCTCCCTGCACAAATATTCAGTATTTATGCAAGCTGTTGTAAAAATCTAAAGAGAGACTAAAACCAATGCACTCTCTTCTCACTAATGGACAAGCCCATAGGCATCTTTCCAAAAAGCCAAAGGAAAAGAGGAAAACACAAACACCAGCATGCCAGGAGACAGAAAAGCCTTGGTTTTTATTGCTGTCCCCAGCAGTACCAAACCCCCGGAGGGAAGTCCTGCTTTCATAATGGCACACAAGAGCTGTTTTATACTCGCCGCTATTTGAAAAGAGCTGGACAACGCTATTCAAGTTCTGTCAAAAAGAGTTTGCAAAAAAAATTCTATTATGCAGTGTTTATCTACTGCTTTTAAGCTTTGCTTGACTCCAGAAAAGCATCTGGCAGCCCCACAGCAGTGCTTGCAAAGGAGCAAGCAAAAATGGCAATTTCAAGGAATTTTTCTTTTCTGCACACAGCAGGATTGTGTCTCTGACAGTATTGCGAACCGCATGCTGTTTCCTTTGGCCTTGGAAAATAAGGTTAAAATCATGCCAGTGTTGCAAAATATTTAATGATGGAACATAAAATAAATTGCTTGTATTTTTGACATCTTTGCCCCAGCTGCGACAGGCTCTAACTCATTAATCGCATCTATCTCCCCCGCCCCTCCCCAAAATCCCAATCTGCCCTTGAAAGCAACTGCCTTAGAATGCCACATGTTTGGGAATGACTGAAGGTTGTTTCTGTTCATGCTGTGATTTATGATTAGCTTGATCTGGCAAAAACCTGAGCTCACATATTGAATCCATTAACACACATATGCTTCTCTCTGGCTTCAAAGCAGAGGATGTCCAGCATGATAGTATCTGTGCCATAATCCAGAGACTGCCAGTGGATAATGAGCTCGCTTTGAAACTCGGAATCTTTCTTAGCTCTCCATCTTGAGGATTCCAAGGTTTATAGTCACAGCTAGAATGCTACTCTTCTTTCTAGTTGGTTTTCAAAGTATACACAGCCTTTTTCATCTCCCTTTTCAAAAAAGATAGTATATATCCTCTGAGAAGCCTAAGCTTCACAGATACCTTCAGTGCATGCTTATTATTACCTTTAATATATTTTAATCTACGGTTGTCTCTCCACATTTGCAATTTTGACTTGCACATTTAACTGATCACATTTTATTAAAAAATATTCTCTGTAGGAATTTCTAGGTCCTCTACTTTGATTTCGTGGATCTAGAAATTTCGTGGATCTAGAGATTTCCACGGGATCAGGTTGTAAGGCAATTATCTCCAAGGATCCTAGCTCAGGAGGCAATCAGGAAGAAAATCCAGTCCTGTGAGAGAACACAAAAGCAAAGCATTTATTGTTATCATAGCTATAATAAGGCAAAGCAGCCGTACACACATAAAGGCCTGTACATGCAAATGGCTGCTCCAAAGCATGGTGCAGTAAACAAAGAATATATACCTTGGCTTATCTAAACTTGACCAATTACTGAGGGTCTTCTTCACCTCCACGCCTACTTTGTCACAGGTGGTATCTGTGACCTAACTTGTTTACTCTGAGTAATTTCTCTCCTTGGAACTTTCTGGAGAAAGGCATCAGCTCAAAAGGGAGGGGCACAGGTCCTTTGCTACACGTACTACTTTGGTTCATGCAAGGAACTTACATTGTCTATATAAAAAGGTAAATATGATATATGCAGAGGCAAAGCTATATATGCAAAAGTTTATTATTTTCTGGCTTATGGCCCCTTCAAGGTGAACTCCCGTTGTTAGCCCCAGCTTCTGCCAAACTAGCAGTTCGAAAACATGCAAGTGTGAGTAGGTGAATAGGTACCGCTTCGGCAGGAAGGTAATGGCACTCCATGCAGTCATGCTGGCCACATGACCTAGGAGGCGTCTATGGACAATGCCGGCTCTTTGGCTTAGAAATGGAGATGAGCACCAACCCCCAGAGTCAGACTCAACTAGACTTAATGTCAAGGGGAAACCTTTACCTTTATCTTATATTCTACATTGGGCAAACTGTATCATTACCTACATAGATGAATAAGGAGGAGGCAACTGTTTGATATTTTTTTCTAATACAACTTCATTGATGGAGCTGTCTTTTAAAGCCAAAAAAACCCACCATCTTCTCCTATTCCCAAATTACTCTTGTGAATAGCCAGATATTAAAATTAAAATACAGACATAATTAACTTTATTATGAACTCATAGCAGCAAAATTTGCTTTTCACAAGAGTATAAACACTGAAGGAAAGAGAACCTCTTCAACATCTTTATTATGGTCACAGTGTAGTTTTGTGAGCAATTTTTATGACATATTCGTAAATGAAAACTGTGATAGATTAGGTCAATGTGCTTGAGCTATGCACAGTATTAATTTTGAGGTCATATTTTAAATAGTATGAAGATTTGTATTATTGACAGTGAAAACAAAGAAAGATTGAAATGGCCAGGATAAACTGCCCACTTAACCATAAGAGGAAAAAGAAGAGGGTACGAGGAGATGTTAAAATGGTTTGTTATCTGAACACACAACCAGCTATGCTAAGAGAATAATAGAAGTAATTGCAGAAAGGGATAATGAGGGTCAAGAGAGAAATGAAGGGGAAATGCCATAGCAGAGGATCTTGAGTATATTGAATTTGTTCCTTAACACAAGGAATAACTGATAAGTTATTCTTACTGCAAAGATTCAGTGCATTACTAATTCAGAAGTTTGAATATGAGTTCTACAATGAAGATGCACCCAAAGTCTCCCACTGGAAAAAAAATACCCTGCCTTTTCAGCCAGGAAGTACCTCAAAGGAAGGGTTTCTGGGGTGCTACAATTTGTGGCACTGGGAAATGATACTTGAACTTCTCCCCCTATCATGGGATGCATTGAAAAATGGTAGCTGAAGAGACACCTCATGTTTTTGCTCCAACTATTTCTCTTAATGCACCATGTGACTGAAAAGTTCAGCTGAAATCATATAGAATCATAGAGTTGGGAGAGACCTCATGGGCCATCCAGTCCAATGCCCCGCCAAGAAGCAGGAAAATCACATTCAAAGCACCCCTGACAGATGGCCATCCAGCCTCTGCTTAAAAGCCTCCAAAGAAGGAACCTTCACCAGACATGGTTCTGCATCATTCCCAAGCTCCAGAGCCTTGGAAACCTTTTGGCTGGGGCACCAGCTGGTTGGAAAGACAAGTTTTAAGGCTAATGTTTGATAATTAATTATTATAAATATGAATTCCCAGCACTACTATAGTTGCCCACCCATGGATTGTATTGATTTTCAGTTAATTGAGTTTAATAAACGAAAATTCAGTCCACACAATATGGAAGTGCTATTAGTGGATCGCCCAGCTGACTGGTAAAGAGGATTGTACTCCCCACAATGAAGTCTGAGGGTATTTGTTATTTGGAGGGGTTTTGATGCAATCTGTTGTCAACTTAAGGTTGTTAGCCCATACTGACAAATAACCTTGCTACAATTCTATGCATTCTGGTGACTTGTATGGATTAGTTCAGTGCACTAGATGTGAGGCTGTTGAATTTATTTTGGATTTATTTATTTATTTGGACCAGGAAATTCTGTTTGTGGGATTCTGGGAATTGTAGCCAAGAAAAGTAATGTTCTCAAAGTTCAAGTTTAAAGCGTTGGCTTATGTTTTATTTATATGAAACCACTGGAAGAGGTTGTTCAGAGATGGGGACTGAAACGTCACCAGGATGATGATAATGCTGAGAAAGATTGAGATGCCAGGGTTGCTGTAGCTGTGGATACCTGCATTGGAAAGGGGATAATGTGGAGATCTTCCAACTACTGTGTTTCTACTCCGTTTTTATTTATTTATTTACCTTTACTTATGTGTTGCATGAACCACTCTGAGAGCTCTTGCCATGAAGATATATAGAAATGAATACTGGCATCCAGGATTTAGAGCTTTGAGATTCACATTTACTCACTGCAGCACTGCAATGACCAAGGGTTCCCTAAAATTCTACCTTTGATACCAAGTAGACTCCAAACAAAAAGATTTTTGAGGGCTTGAGGAGTGAGATACTAATCAATGACATGTCCAGCCCTCTCTCAGCAGTGAGGTGTACTGCCAGAGCCAGTAATGGGAATGCTTGAGAAGTCTGGTCACAGCTAACTATTGCATTATGCCTACTACTGGACACATCACAAGCCCATATGCCACTGTCCAGACTTCAAAGCTAGGTATTTGGTGGTAACATGAGTTGTACCGGTAGCTATGGTGATGGAGTTCAACAGCTATCCATTATCATACTTCCCAATATGTACCATAAAGTGATGCCTTTGTAACTGGTTAATATTTACAATCACTACGTACTATTTACTAGTTTAGGGGGTAGGTAGAGATTGTAAGGGTCCTCCAGCCCCTTTTTCCTGGGCAGCAGCCACTGTGAGCAACAGGATCTGTTTTCATGTTGACCAAGAAGCACCTCAATGATCAAGAAGCAACTGACTCACATTTCCAATCACTCCTGCAAGTGATATCTGGTGTGAGAAGGAATTATGACTGGAGTGTCTCACCAGTGAGTGCTTGCAGGATTGGTGGGAATATTAATCACTTACTTATTGATCGGAGAACAGGCTCAGCAGTAATTGCTGCCAGGAAGTGGGGAGGGGAGGGGAGTATTGGGCCAGAAAACACTACAGACAGTCCCCAAATTATGAACAAGATAGGTTCTGTATGTGTCAGGGTTTGCAATACAGATAAAGATGAAGGGCTGCCAGGTCCAGCATTTGAGTCAGTTGAAAGCAGGGAACAGCAGCAGCAGCCTGACACTGAGGAAGCTACCCCTGCAGTGCAGGACCAAGTGCCTCAAGCAAGTGGGAGTCCTGAGTTAACTCAGGATCAGGAGAGCAATGAGGCAGAGTTAAGTATCCCAGAAAGACTGCAACTGAGGACTCATGCTATTCAGCTGTGTAGATCTGCCTGTTTGGCCAAAAGATGAGAGCACTTGTGCTATGGAGTATAAAGAGTGGCAGTTTAGATTTGGTCTTTGCTGGAAGCAATGTTTGGAACTTGCCACAGTTTGGAGCTCTGTTGGATGATTTTGTGTGTTAGACTTTGGATTACATATAGTTGGTGTTGGTGAGGACTTTTGGACTGGGACTGACTGACAACGAGCACAATGAGTGGCTGTTTATACTGGGAGATGCTGTGCAGGGTTGCAATAGTAGGTTTGTTCCTAAGCTGAATTTGCATGTAAATCGGAACAGGTACATTTTAAGTGTAACTCCAGCCACACACACACACAAGCTCTGGATAGCATAAGGAAGGGTGAACACCCCTGTGCTGTTTGTTTTGTTGGCTGTGTTCAGACAATTTCACCTCACTTTCTGTCCATGTGATAACTGGATTTTGAACATTTTGGCCTGTTGTGAAAACAAGGATTGGTGCTAAAGCTTCAGTGCAAACACCTTTTCCCCATGATAACTCATTCAGGGGTGAATTTCCCTTCCCAAGGGTAGATTTCTCTTACTTCCTGTTGTCTCACCCCCATTCTTAACTATGAGTCGTTTATAAGTTGGATAATTGTAACTCAAGGACTAATTGTATTTACCTTTGTAATTGGGATAGTTACATAGCTGAAGAAATGATGTAGAATCAAGCCAATGTCTACCTGTTCTGGTTCTCAGCTATAGTAAATAAATACATTTTGAGTTATTAGACTGGAGTATCAGCTCCCAGGATAAAATAATAAGGATGAAATCTTATGTACACATGCTTGAACTCATTGAATCCATTTGTTGTTTATTTGTTCATTTACTTCCAATTCTTCGTGACCTCATGGACCAGCCCACGCCAGAGCTCTCTGTCAGTTGTCGCCACCCCCAGTTCTGTCAAGGTCAACCCAGTCACTTAAAGGATACCATCCATCCATCATGCCCTTGGTCGGCCCTTCATCCTTCCATTTTGCCCAGCATCAATCTCTTCTCCAAGCTTTCCTGTCTTCTCATGACGTGACCAAAGGACTTCATCTTAGCCTCTAATATCCTTCCTTCCAATGAGCAGTTGGGCATTTTTTTCCTGGAGTAGGGACTGGTTGGATTTTCTTGCGATCCAAGGCACTCTCAGAAGTTTTCTCCAATACCATAGTTCAAAAGCATTTACCTTCCTTCACTCAGCCTTTCTTATGGTCCAGCTCTCACATCCATAGGTTACTATGGGGAATGCCATTGTTTAATTATACAATGGTTAACTATTGAATCCATAGTTCAAAGTAAATATCAGACATGTAATACAAAAAGTATTTATAGCTACTCTGAAGAATGTTAAAAGTGTTTGCTGTAACTTGGTGTATTGATTGTTGTTACACCTTGAATGTAGGCCTACAATGGCACTGGTGCTGTAGATATTAAGAATGCAGTGGTTCTGGCAGAACCCATGTTTGCATGCCCAGTTGCAGAAATTACATACTGTTGGTATAATTGGCTGCCTGATCCTAAGTAAGGGTAAGCATGTGTAACTTGTTCAGCCTTTAAATATTGTCTGCAAAGTGCATACACTATTTGACAACTGGACCAGGAGTTTCTAATGCATTATCAGTGCATTTGGAAACGTTTCTGAACTACCCAGTATCAGTGAATATTTTAAATAAATTGTATTGCATTTATAGTGATTTACTTGTTTATATATTGATTCTGTTTGCATCTTCAGCTATGTAACAAGTTGCCTTCTTTGACTTTTTAATGTTTATTTAGCTAATATTGAATTCTTAATAGATTTATGCCAACCTTGGAATGCACTTCTATGTATATTTACTCAGATAAAGAACAATTTCCATTTGCTTGGGAGAAAATCACATTTAACCAGGCACTTATATCTGAGTAGAGACATGCAAGATTATACTATAGATTCTATTATCTGAAGTGGGTCTTGCTCTCAAATCAGCATGGATAAGGACTGCAGGTTTAAAGCTGTACATTCGACAGTCTTGCTTCGAAAATATAGGTGTTCACTTACAACTTTCATTTTAAAAAGACACAGTTTTAGTAATTACTGCTATAACTTTAGGAATCTTGCAGTGTATGTCAATGGCAGGTTTCTCTGTAGATTTCAGAAAAGGCACTGCTGTTAGAAACATGAGTCATGCTTTAGATTACAAATGTTAAAGTTTCTACTTCAAAATTAAAGAGGGTGCATAGAAAGCCTGCAAACCATATTTAAAGGCTGTAAAACAAGCACACAGCAAACACGGTATTGCTTACCGTGTTACTGCAATGGTGGACATAAATGTACTTTATCTCTTTTAATGTGAATCCTGTTAACTAGAGTTCCTGCCATTTGTCAAGGAAAACAAATTTCTTTTACATGATGCACTCCAGCCCATCCTAGATCCTTCGCATGCAATATAACTATCTGCATTATGAATTCTGTAGAAACTAATGTTAAATATAGAGGATCTTCGAGATGGCCTAGTTCAGTTTTATATTCCATCCTCCCTTTCTGCAACTGTTCTGTCACTATGATACACTGCTTTCTACAGCGAAGGTGATGCCCGTAGCTGCGCACCCAGAAATTCATTATCTCTCTCACTGCCCTGTCTTAATAATGTGCTTTCCCTTGATTTATCTGTCTTCATGTTCCTCCTCTTTCTGTTTGGTGCTTTTGCCACATCTCCTGCTGCCCTTTCTCTTGATATGATTCCTCTAAATGCTGCTGCTGTTGCTGTTAGTGATGATGATGATGCATATTTTGCAGTTCCAGAGATATCAGAAGTATCCTGAGTGGTTTTATATTGCTTGCTTCCTTCCTGCATCTTAAAGATTCATCAGATAGTTGGGCACAGTCATTTCTATAGTGCTCCTGAGAGGAAGTATGTGGGTGGTTGGGATGGGGAGGAGGAGGTGGCAAGTGAAAGGAAAAGGCAGCTGCTCTTTCTATGCCCATCCCTCAATGTTTCACTGCCCAGAGATGGTTTCTTTTTGAGGCAACACCATGGACCCAGTCATTCAGGCTGTGGTGACCAGGGGGAGGGCAAACGAAAGAAAGTTGATAGCTAATCTGATACACTTCATTATCTACCCGCCCACCCAGCACAACTAATACACTTCATTATCAGCTAATACACTTAATTATCTGCCCACCAACCCAACACAACAAATAGCACTACTCAGATAAAATCTTTCCTCCTGGGATGACATTCTCTCTTATTGTTTTCTGGGTTTGGCTGAACTGGCATGAAAAGCTAGAGAGACTTTACTGCTTACTGTTTGCTTCGTGGGGTACATCTACATTGAAGAATTAATGCAGTTTGATGGCTCAATGATGTGGAATTTTGGGAGTTTTAGTTTCACAAGAACTTTAGCCCTCTTTGCCGAAGAGCACTGGTCCTCATCCAACTGCAACTCCCAGCATTGAGCTTTGGCGGTTAAAAGTAGTATCAATATGCATTCATTATGCGGGCTCTACTTCCCACAACCAACTTCTTTCAAGATAAAAGCAGCAGAATATAGTTTATTTTTTCAAATATTTCTTCCATACACTGTTTAGTTAAACCCCTACAGTCAAAGAAGTATGAACAGCTAAACAGGCTGATTTTCCCTTTTTATGAAGTACAGCTGAAGCATTTTCTGCAAAGTTTACAGTAAACAAGGTATGTTCTTGCTAATGGATTTATGTAAATGAGGTAGCATTTAGAAACTTTTACTGTTGTCAATTTTTCATGATGCTAACACTGAGCTAAGAAGAACTCATTTGGGTCAGGACCCACAGTTTAAGAAGCCGTGCTCTATATTGTCCTGATGTAATTGTGTTCTGAATTGTTTCCCTTTTCAGCATTGAATGTTTGCCGTACATGTTAGAAACAGTCCTGAGTCCCTTTGGGGAGATAGAGCAGTCTATAAATCAATTATTATTATCATCATCATCATCAGGTGTCCCAATGATTAGAGCATAGACATGTCAAAGTTTTTTTAAAAAAATCTCAATTCAAAACTGTCATTTTGAAACAAAACACATTTATGTACAAGACTTTAGATAACAGTTACCAACAAGGAAGGGGTTATGAAGCTCACAATGAGTTCTTGGTCACAATCATGATTCAGCACTATCTCTGGGACAGTTACCTTCTATGCAATGACATAGGATCAAAATATCTTCAGGAAAGCAAAGGAAATTGCTCTGTTGTTGTTGCTATTAACAATATGGCAATTATGAAAACCTGCTTATGCCAAACAATGTCATCAAATGTTTGTTGCAACCAAAGACTTTCACCTGGTTATGTGAGGATGATGCCAATCTAATCTATCTAGGAAGGGAATGCCAGAGGCTAGGAGCAATTACTGGTTAGGCCTGTATTCCCACCAGATACACCTGTGAGGGTGGCAGGACAGAGCCAAAAAAACTCCTCAAAACATAGGCAGGATCATGTGCAAGAATATGGTCCTTCAGAGAATCTGACACTCGGGTTAGGTTATCCATTAAATCTCCTACCTCAGCATTGTCTACATTGAACTGGAATCAGATCTCCATCTCCCCATACAGGTTTCCATTTCAATGAGAGGCAAGTCAGATACAATAACATGGCTGTGACATGATCAGAAACCAATGCCAAGGAGGGGTACAAGTACAATAAGTAACGTAGTTAGTCCCACTGTGCTGTTCGTTTTCCCAGTGGCACAGCGGGCTGAACTGCTGAACTTGCTGATCAGCAATTTGAATCTGGGGAGTGGGGTGAGCTCCCCTATTAGCCTCAGCTTCTGCTGACCTAACAGTTTGAAAACATGCAAATGGACATCACCGGCTTTTCGGCTCATGACTAGACTTAATGTAAGGGAAAAACGTTTACCTTTGCCTTTTTTATTGAATCCATAGAAATCCATATTGTTGTTTTGTGCCTCCATGTCATTTTTTCACTCATGGTGTGATCCTAAGGCAAACCTATTATGAGGTTTTCTTGGCAGGACTTGTCCAGAGAAGGTTGTCACTGGCTTTTGTTTTTAGGTTAAGAGATTGTGATTTACCCAGATTTGTCCACTGAGCAGGGTTTCAGACTGTGGTCTCCCAAAGTCCAACACACTATATAGCTGGTGTAATATTGTAAGTGAAAGTCATACATATCTAGAAAGTTCTTCAAAGATAAAAAAACCAGTGTCCAAGTTTTCAAAACTGTGCACAAGAGCCAGGTACTATGTACGTAGAAAGCTTTTTGTATGTGTGTGTGGTCGGCTGTTCGTAATGCTATGAACTCCTTAGTCATATCTGAGTTTTCCTACAATTTGTGTATCCTAAATGAGGTACCAGGGTGGTTGGAAGGTTCCTTTGTGAAACATGTTTATCAGGGCCAGTCCAAGATATTTTGCAGTCCAAAGTGGAGGATCCTCCTGATTTTCAGCTGTTCTGGAAAATCCTTTTTGTATCTAGTAGTCTTTGGCTTTTCAAGTTGTCCAATTGCTTATATATATATTTAGAAATGTGGATTCTTTGAGTTGGATCCAAATTTAGTCATATGCCAGTGTTCTGGGAGAAACAAGCTGTATGACTGCCTGACCAACAATGATACCTCCAGGCAAATCATAAAATTATGCAAAAAGGGCTTGGTGAATTTGCTGAATGGGATGAACTGTATTGGAAGGGAAAATAGGAATAATAAAATTAAGAATAATAAATGTATTACCCACCTCTCTCCTTGTAGGGTTGAGGCATGGTACAACATGGTTAAAACAGAGGGATAAAGCACAACACTATTAAAATATATATAACAAGATTCACAAGAAAAATTCACTGATCAAATTCAGGTGAAAATTCATAAGTTAAAATTGACTGGATAGGTCTGCCAGAAGAGATAGGCCATCTATTGAGTCTTTAATTCTGACAGCTGTCAGAGCTCTTTCAGCAAATAATTCCAGTCTTTTGACTGCTGACGAAAAGTTCCTTTGGGTAATGGTTGCCAGTTGGGTTCTGGCTGGTTGAAGTTGTTGGCAAAGCAATCTTCCTGAAGCCTCCACGAGTTATTTGTTATGTATATAATTCAGATTGCTTAGTGTATTATATATGTGTGTACTGGTTTGCAGTTTTTTTACTCTTTGTTGTGAGAGGGGCTGCAGACCATGTGATCAGGTCTGGGCTTATTTAGGACAGACCCGACTTTAGAACAGTATGCTTAGAGACTTTGGTAGGAATTGTCTAATTTTTGTCTCTTGAGAGCATGATTTAAACCAAGATGTTTTAAGGGGGAATAGATGTTTTTGGGCAACTAAAAGAACACTTCTGAAACTCTGCTATATACATATATGTGTGTTTTTTGTGCATTGGCATATCTTTGTCCCTAACAGTTCAAAAACTTATCTAGGTACATGACTTTAACAGCTGAGAAACCTAATTGCCTTGCATGAATGCAATTTTGCCAAAAGGTTGTGACTCTAACAGGTCATGCTTTTACCAAGAGGTTATGGCATGATTTTTCAAAAGGTTATGACTTCTAACAAGGTAATGCTTTTCCAAAGATCGTAAAATCTCCAAAAGGTTATAGAGATTTCCATTTCCCAAAAGGAGTAGCTACCTCCCAGAAGACCACAGTGCCCAATGGCGCAGATTGTGTGGGAAAAGGTGATCCTGTAGGTAACCTGGACCCAAACAATGTAGGACTTTAATGGTCAAAAATCAACACTTTACACTTTGCTCTGAAAACTAGACAATGGAAGGCAAATTCTGGAACAGTTCTTCCAGTCTCTGTGTCCTTTTACTTGGTTTTATAAACCTTAACTTTAATTCTTTCTTCTTTGTCACACTTAAAATGTAACCATTTTAAAATAAAAAGATAGGCCAGAATACTAAACATACATAACAATAGATGGAATTAGTGTCATCTGTGTAAACAGATCATCTGTAGGGATGCTGGGATTGTTTTTAATATGGGAGGGCTCTACGCTGGCAGGCTGGTTATTAATTTTGCTTACCTATAGGTACTTGCAGAAGAAAGGCAAATTATTTTTCCCATCCATCATCTCTGAAGCAGCCTTAAACATGGAGAGTCTTACAAGCAGACTATGTACTGAGAAACCCCTTCTGTATGTAGCTTATTCCCAAGCAAGCGTGCGTAGGATGGATTGTTGGCAGCCTTTATTATTCCTGGGATGGCTCACAAGAGTAGCTATCCACAGTATTTCATTGAGCTTGATCATTTAATGTATTTTTGACTGATTATTCCAGTGAAGACTCATGTCATAGGGATTGGAGTTCCAGTCGGCCAGATCATTTTAGTGTTGTCCAAGTCCCTCCTGGTCTAGTCTTGGAGAAGCTCCCTTTTTCCAGTGTTACATGAAAACATGTATAAGTTGTCCCCAAGTTATGAACAAGATATGTTCTGTAGGTTTGTTCTAAAGTTGAATGTGTTTCTTTGATCAGGTACATTTTTGAAGTGTAACTCCAGCCAAAAATACGTATTTTTTTTAGCTTTGGATAGCCTAGGGAAGGATTAATACCCCAGTGGTGTTTGTTTTGCTTCATGTGCCTCTGTTCAGAAGTTGTCACCTGACTTTCGGTCCCTGTGAGAATTGGATTTTGAAAAATTTGGCTTGTTGTGGAAACAAGGATTGGTGATATAGCTTCAGTGGAGACATCGCTTATCCGTGATAACTCTTTCAGGAGTGAATTTCTCTTCTGAGGGGTAGATTTTGCTCACTTCCTGTTGTCTCAGCTGTGAGTCATTTCTAAGTAAGATGTTTGTAACTCGGGGACCACCTGTGACATCGAACATGGATCCCCAGTCAAAATAGTAAACTGTGGAGTTGGAATTGAGGTGGAGCGTTCTTCAGGTTAACACTACCTTTTTATTTTTTAAAATAATGAAATACGAATGTTCGCAGGTCAAGAGGTGTCCAGCAGCAGCCACCAGCGCTGCTGGACTCTCCCGCCCTGCTTCAGCCATTGGACAGAGACAAATCTACATTGGAGGTGAGGAGTCCTGCCTCTGCAGGTAGTCCTCCCTGACATTATCTGGACTCAGTCAATCACAATCAAAAACAGGTCCAGCTGGGAGGGAGCAGGAAATTCAAACTAAAGTGTCTGTTTTCACTGCAATGTATCTCAGCTTCCTTTGGCGGATAACCATGAGCTGGAATCACTATCAGCTGATTGAATAAAAATCTTGGTGTCTTCAACTTGGTGAGCTTTATTTCAGGAAATCAGACTTCTTCTTGCTCTCCAGGCTCACGGACTCACAAGGACGGCTGATCGCTGGTGCCGATTGCTGCTTATATCCGTGTCTTGATATCTGTGTCTCATGTTCTGGTATTTGTGGCTCGAATCTCACTATCTGTGGCAGTTTTAAATTGCTCTATTTCATCAGTCAAGACATAAGTTGTACAAAAATTTTGGGGGAAGAAGTCACCTTAGTACAGGCATGGGCAAACTTCGGCCTCCAGGTCTTTTGGATTTCAACTCCCACAATTTCTTACATCCTTCCCTAACAGCTTAAGCAGCTGAGAGGAAAAAGGAAATGGTCTGAGGCTGTTAGGAAATGTGGGAGTTGAAGTACAAAACATCTGGAGGGCCGAAGTTTGCCCATGCTTGCCTTAGTACAATGAGGTTGATAGCCGTCGCCCCAGCCTTCAAATTGATTTAAAAAAAAAAAACGCAGCAGAGAGTTCCATAGATTACTCTCCAAAAGAACGGAACGGGACCGCAACAGACTATTATTAAAAGACCTTTTTTCCTTCATTTTCCTCTTCCCTGAACTATGTAACAAATCCCCCCAATAAAAGTAGCATTTATTTTAACAGTAACACTCTCTATCTGGTTATTTTGTATCTCCCTCTGACTCCTTCCTTTTGCATGCGGTTTCTCTCCCTCCCGTCCTTTAACTCCGGCTGAGGTTCTCCGCCATAGATTAACATGGCGGACGATATAAATTGGCTCATATCTCTATCAAAATTACCCCTAGAACGCTCCTCTCTTAGACCTAACCCTTTCTAAGGCTCCTGACTCGAAGACAACCAGCAGAACCGGAATCGGTCCAGTTTTCGGCACCTCAACAGCTGACTGTCAAACGGGACCGACAGCTCCTTTCAAGCCAAGCTGCTGCTTTATCCCGGGTTTTCCTCTCCCCGCGACTCGCGGAATGGTTTTCCCTAGCCCCTTTCTGTGAATTGGGGATGGGGGGATCGCTCTCTCGCGGGGGAGACATAGTTCTCCAAGGACCCTCACCCTCTACAGCTGCCAGGGGGGACGGACGGGTGCACTCCACGTTTCATGCATACTTTTGTGATTTTATGAAGAAGAAGAACACTCTTCCCCAGACCTACCCTTGGACTTATGGAATCCTATACTTCCAAAGACTACAACCCACATGTGCCCCTTCCCATGCCATCTCTATGAATTCCTTATGAACTCTTTCTCCTCATGTATTTGTGAATTTTCATATTCTATATGACTCACTGTTGTATGAATTTCAAATCGTTGGGCTAACTTCATGGATTGTGAAATCATGTTGCTTGAACCCCACTTCTATGTTGAATTCCCCAGATGTTGTGAACTTCGTTCTTATCAAATGTTTCCTATTACTTATATCGATTGTTTATATCATTCATGATTCCCCTTTATGCAATGTCACCCACCCTTATGGATTCTCCTTTATTTTCTTGAAAGCTGCCTATCTGCCTATATGTATTTATACTCTTTGGGATCCCCGGAAAATATGTGTTTTTCCCAGCTGGGTTTATATTCCGACTTTATTTTTAATTTTCATTTTATCCCATATAATTGTCAGATCATGAAATCAAATGAGAAATATTATGACCCCAACCTGAACTCTAGCCCCATGACTCAGACCTCCCTTCCCAAAAACAAAAGGATAATCTGCCACAGTTTAATCCCATCTCATTCCGATCGCATGGACAATATAGGGCGAGTCACCAAACTAAAGGTGACTCGCCCCCAAGGCAAACATTGTCACATCTCAGGCCAGGACGCCGCAGGAAGGCACCCTGTGGGGCCGTCAATGATGGCTCATCACCACCCATCACCACTTCCCGTCTGACACCCCAAAGACCTATCTAAAATCTGTGAACGTGACAGGACCCCGGACATCCTTGATGGGTGTCATTAATTCCTTTAGAAATCGGCTGGGCCAGAATTAATCAGATATTTCCTGTCCGGTCACCCCATTGTCTCAATAGCTCCCGCCTCCTCCTCTCTGATTGGCCCGAGAGGGGACAAAAAGCGGCTCCCCATTGGGCCAGCAGAGCAAGGCGGGAAACGAAAGCCCGCCTCGTTCAACCTCTCAGCCTATCCGCGATCAGATGGGCAGGGAAGCGGGGCGGGAGATTCAAAGGGCTGTCAGACCGAAACATTGTATAAATATGGCTTTATTTGAAACATATGTTACGCTAGTAGATTGAATGATCGCTATTAGCGTCCTTTTCAGCTGAATTGCTCAATAAAACTCCTTGGCGGATTTTCCTTCAACTTGGCGGACCTTCTTCATTCCAGGCTTCAGGTTGTATTGCGGCTTATATTCTTCTTTTGGCTTCGCCAAGGTCCGTTCCCTCAGGACCGGATCGGCTCTCTCCTTAAGGGGCCCGATCCCCCAGAAACGCGGTCGATAACAAGGTTTGAGCTTGCGAATCACACTAAGAGAGCAGGAGACCGTTATAGTGTATTACTTTTCTACAAACCCGTGGATCTCTCTCCCTTAGCGTGCCTCTTAATCCAATGAAAAAGAAATGCCAACTCCAGACACATAAAGAGAGAGCTCCACTTCTAAACACTTATGATATATTTATGAAACTGCCTCCCTTGAAACAAGGCGAGGGGGTTTTCTCATTTATCTTCCTCGGTAGCCGAGCAGAAGGTATCTTGCTCCGGGCATTTGGCAGCCTGGATAGCCAACATTGCGAATTTGTGGAGTCCAGACCAAGAAGGAAGAGGCTAAATCAGGGTGGAGAGCTTATTTTGGGGATGGAATAGGGAACAGATAGCAGATGGAGACGGAAATGGTTGCCTCCAACTCAAAGAGAAAAGGCCTGCCTGCTAAAAAGGAACTGGGGGCGGGGAGGCTTGAGAGATGGGGTCTGTGGGCACCGAGGGAGGGGTTGGCAAGCAACCAGTTGCCTTTCCAGAGAATCACAGAGTTGCATAAGAGGCCAAAGCAAGTGCCCTGGGAGAAGCAAGATTGATCATAGAAGCATAAAGCTGGAAGAGACCCCAAGGGCCAGCCAGTCTGAGTCTCTGTAGGGAAGGAAAACAGAAAGCACTCCCGACAGATTGGGAAGTTCATCCTAAAGTGGCATCTCTTTTCCTGCTATTTGAATCCTAGCCTTCAGAGCAGGGTGGGGGGAGGAGCAAGCACAGCCACTCCTCAAATGGCTATCTCAGCCTTGGTTGCTGTGGATTTTTGGGCAGTATGGCCATGTTTCAGAAGCATTCTTTCCTGATGTTTTGCCCACATCTATGGCAGGCATCCTCAGAGATCTGTTGGAAACTAGTCAAGTGGGATTTATATATCTGTGGCATGTTCAGGTAACAATCACCATGTCAGACTACACAGAGAAGCCATTGAAATCCACAAGCAGGTGGACAATTTCAACAGAAAAGAGGAAACCAAACAAAATGAACAAAATCTAGCTGCCAGGTTTTAAAAAAAACACTCTAAAATCAGGACGGTAAATAAAAAACAACCCTCTGAAAACAGGGGAATAACAGGCATGAAACAATCAGGGCCAGCTAACACCTCCCAACGAAGGATTCCCCCAGGCAGGAATCAGCCAGGCCTTGAACCTAATCAAATTGATTAATTGCAGCATTCACACTTGCCTCCAACAGACAATATTTCCTTCTCCCATCCTGGACCTTCCACAGCAGGGGTCCTCAAACTTTTTAAGTGGGGGGCCGATTCACAGTCCCTCAGACTGTTGGGGGGCCGGAATGTGATGAAATAGTCCAAAATTAGGATTGTTGTTGTTGTGTGCCTTCAAGTCGTTTCAGACTTAGGTCAACCCTAAGTCTAAGGTTTAGGACAGAGGCCAGGTCAATGACTTTGGAGGGCCTTAGTTTGGTGACCCCTGCTCTAGACGATCTTATAAGACCATAGGTAAGCAAAGAGACCTCCAAAGACCATCTAGATGGTTTCATAAGACCATAGGTAAGGAAAGGGACCCTCAAAGGCCAACTAGATGATTTCAAAAAAACCATCTAGATAGTCTCATATGACCATAGGTAAGGAAAGTGACCTCCAAAAGCCATCTAGATGGTCTCATAAGGCCGTAGCTAAGCAAAGAGACCTTCAAAGACCATCTAGACCAGGGGTCCTCAAACTTTTAAAGCAGAGGGCCGGTTCACAATCCTTCAGACTGTGGAGGGGCCGAACTATCATTTGGAGGGGAAAAAATGAACAAATTCCTATGCACACTGCACATGTCTGATTTGTAGTGCAAAACAACAACAACAATGAAAACAATTGTAACCAACATAAACCTATCAGGATTTCAATGGGAAGTGTGGGCCTGCTTCTGGCCAATGAGATAGTCAAGTTAATTAGGATTGTTGTTGTTGTGTGCCTTCAAGTCATTTCAGACTTTGGGCGAGCCTAAGTCTAAAATTATTTATTTATTTATTCATTTACTAGATTTATTTATTACATTTATATCCCGCCCTTCTCACCCCGAAAGGGACTCAGATAAGCTGTATGTACATACAATATATTATATTATTAGCATAGCACAATATTAGCATTATATATATTGAACTATACCACTATACTGTAATATTATATGTAATATATATCATATAATTAATATTATTATATGGTATTATTAGTATTATATTGTATAATATTATCAATATTATATGTATATACAATATATTAAATTGTTTAAAATGATATAAAAATATTATATTATAAAACTGAGGGTGGGGGCCAGGTAAATGACCTTGGAGGGCCGCATCCGGCCCCTGGGCCTTAGTTTGGGGACCCCTGTTCCACAGATATCTAAATCTCCCTTGTTTAGTTTCCAATATACCTCACAACCTCTGAGGATGCCTGCCAGAGATGTGGGTGAAACGTCAGGGGAGAATGCTTCTGTGGTGGAGGCTTTTAAGCAGAGGCTGGATGGCCATCTGTCCGGAGTGTTTTAAAGGCAATTTTCCTGCTTCTTGGCAGGGGGTTGGACTGAATGGCCCATGAGGTCTCGTCCAACTCTAGAATTCTGTGATTCTATGGAGCATGGCCATACAGCCCAGAAAACCCACAGCAACCCAATCAAAGAGCTTCATTCCAATCACAACCCAATCCAGCTCTGGAATTTTGTGATACTATGGGACGTGGCCACACATCTGGGAAAACTGAGCAACCCAATCAAAGAGCTTCATCCCAATCACAACCCAATCCAACTCTAGAATTTTGTGATACTATGGAACGTGGCCGTACAGCCCGGAAAACCCACAGCAACTCAATCACAGAGCTTCATCCCAATCACAACCCAATCCAACTCTAGAATTTTGTGATACTATGGAACGTGGCCATTCATCCCGGAAAACTCACAGCAACCCAATCACAGAGCTTCATCCCAATTACAACCTAATCGAACTCTAGAATTTTGTGATACTATGGAATGTGGCCATACAGCCCGCAAAACTCACAGCAACCCAGGCCTGTAGCAAGGAGGGGGGGGGGGTTAGGGTTCAACCCCCCCCCCCCATTTTTCAGGTTAAAAAAAAAACCTGGTTTACTCATGAATTTTAACTGGTTAACCAAATCCCCATGCTAAGTCTATGAGATGCAAAACATTAAGAGTCCTTCCAGGCACTATCTCAAACAGATGTTGACAGGTCTGTAGCCGGGGGAGGGGGTGCTAGGGGTTCAACCCCCCCCCCTCCCCGAAATTTTCAAAACCCCTCTCAAAAAATTTTTCTGGCTATGGCCCTGCAGCAACCCAATTACAGAGCTTCATCCCAATCACAACCCAATCCAACTCTAGAATTTTGTGATACTATGGAACGTGACACTAACCCAGTCACAGAGAGGACAAGGGCAGGAAGCAAGACTGGGGATAGAAGCATCGAGCTGGAAGAGCACCGCAAGGGCCAACGAAAGCCTTCCATAAGACCTATCTCAGCCTTCTTTTCCCCAAGCTAAGCGTCCCCAGCTCCTGAAGTGGCTCCTCAATGGGCTTGGCATCCAGAGGTGGACGCAGTGTTATTGCAGGAAAGAGGTCTGACCCAAAGCAGAGCAGAGAGAGGGCGGGCTGTCATTTCCTTATTGCTTGGAAGGGACTCCCACCTCCCTCTTTCTCGGCGGAGGAGGGCGGTGCCACCCCAGCCCCTCCATCCATCCATCCGTCTCTCCGTCTCCATTTCGGGGCGGATCCTCCTTCCCCGTTCCGAGGCGGGGCCAGCCGGGCCAGCCTCGCCTGCCTGCCTGCCTCGGTGGCGCTGAGGCGGCGGCGGAGGGAACGGGGCAAGGAAGGAAAGAAGGAAGGAAGGAGGCAGCAGCATGAGCGGGACCGGGGCGCCATCGCCGGCCCCTTCCTCTGCCTCCTCCGCCGGGAAGAGCGAGAAGCTGGACGAGGCTCAAGCGCTGGCCCGCAGCTGCGCCGGGAGACCCGACTTCCAGCCCTGCGACGGGCTCTCGCTCTGCGCCACCCACAGCCACGGGAGGTGCTTCCGACTCCACTGGTGCTGCCACCTGGGATGGTGCCACTGTGAGTGGGGGCATCGTGGTGGGCCTGGGAAGCCTTGGGAGCCAGCCAAGCCCCGTGGAGGGAGCCAGGTTTCAATATCTGATGGGATATCACATATTAAGGATAGGGCAAGCTACCCCCTCTCTTGCTGCTCTAGGATCCAAAAGGCAGGGAAAGAGACCCAACCTCAAAATTAGGAAGGACTCCCTAAGATAGTGTTTTGGAGTCTCCTTCTCTGGAGGTTTTGAAGCAGAGTTTGGGTGGCCATCTGTCGGGAGGGCTTTGATTGTGTGTTTCTGCATGGGGTTGGATTGGATGGCCTTTTTTGGGTGGGGCTTCTTCTAAGTCAGGCATGGGCAAACTTTGGCCCTCCAGGTGTTTTGGACTTCAACTCCCACAATTCCTAACAGCCGGTAGGCTGTTAGGAATTGTGGGAGTTGAAGTCCAAAACACCTGGAGGGCCAAAGTTTGCCCATGCCTGATCTAAGTCGAAAATCCTATGATCAAGCTTGTTTCTGCCAGGACACTTGCCTGTGACTAAATCTGGATCTAATCCAAAGAGCTCACTTTGGTAATAATAATATAATACAGTGTAAAATAATATAATTATATTGTATTATATTCTTACCAAATTGAGCGCTTTGGGTTATAATATAATAATATGATACAATACAATACAATATTATTGTAATATAGACAATATAAATACAATATAATACAATATCAAATAATATAATTATATTGTATTATATTCTTACAAAAGTGAGCTCTTTGGGTTATAATGTAATGCGATATAAAATAAAACAATACATTACAATATTATGTTATAATATACACAACATAAATACAATATAACACAATATAAAATAATATAATTTTATTATATTGTATTATATTCTTACAAATTTGAGCTCTTTGACTTATAATATAGTGTGATATAAAATAATACAATACAATAATATTATATAAATATACATACAATATAATACAATATAAAAATATATAAAATATAATATAATTGTATTGTATTATAGTCTTACAAAAATGAGCTCTTTAGGTTATAATATAATGCAATATAAAATAAATTATACAATATTATTATATTATAATATACACAATATAATACAATATAAAATAATACAACTTGTACCCTCAGTTCGCTTCTGACATGAGAAATAAATAAAATTAATTATATTCTTACAAAAGTGAGCTCTTTGGGTTATAATATAATACAATACGCTATAAAATAAAATAATACAATACAATATTAGTATATTATATATACAGTATAAATACAATATAAAATAATATAATGATCTTCTATTTTTTTTTGTGTTGTCGAAGGCTTTCATGGCCGAAATCACTGGATTGCTACGAGTTTTCCGGGCAGTATGGTCATATTCCAGAAGCATTCTTTCCTGACATTTCACCCACATCTGGACAGGCATCCTCAGAGGTTGTGAGGTCTGTTGGAAACTAGTCAAGTAAGGTTTATATATCTGTGGAATGTCGAGGGTGAGAGAAAGAGCTCTTTTCTGTTTGAGGCACATGTGAATGTTTCATTTGGCCACCTTGATTAGCCTTGAATAGCCTTTCAGCTTCAAGGTCTGGCTGCCTGGGGATCCTTTGTTGGACCACTTTAACAACCACCATGTCAGACTATGCAGAGAAGCCACTGAAATCCATGAGCATGTGGACAATTTCAACAAAAGGAGGAAACCATGAAAATGAACAAAATCTGGCTACCAGTATTTTAAAAACTCTAAAATCAGGATAGTAAATAAAGAACAACACCCAGTAAACAGAGAAATTCCAGACATGAATCAATCAGGGCCACCTAACGCCTCCCAGCAAAGGATTCCCCCAGGCAGGAAGCACCTGGCCTTGAAGCTGAAAGGCTATTTGAGGCAAATCAAAGTGGCCAAATGAAACATTCACACCTGCCTCAAGAGTTCTTTCTCCCACCCTGAACATTCCACAGACGTATAAACCCCACTTGCCTAGTTTCCAACAGACCTCACAACCTCTGGGGATGCCTGCCATAGATGCAGGTGAAACATCAGGAAAGAATGCTTCTGGAACATGGCCATACAGCTCGGAAAACTCATAGCAACCCAGTGATTCTGGCCTCGTTCTATGGAGCTTTTGAAGCAGAGGCTGGATGGCCATCTGGCAGGAGGGCTTTGATTGTGTGTTTCTGCGTGGGGTTGGACTGGATAGCCGCCTTTGGGGGGGCTTCTTCTAACTCAGGTATGGGTGAACTTTGGCTCTCCAGATGTTTTGGACTTCAACCAAAACACCTGGAGGGCCAAAGTTTGCCCATGCCTGTTTTAAATCTAAGAACCTATAATTCTGTTGTCTGTAGACACCTCCAAGGTCATGTGGCCGGCATGACTGCATGGAGCGCTGTTACCTTCCCGCCAGAGCGGTACCTGTTGATCTACTCACATTTACATGTTTTCGAACTGCTAGGTTGGCAGGAGCTGGGGCTAACAGCGGGTGGTCATTCCGCTCCTGGGATTTGAACCTGGGGCCTTTTGGTCCGCAAGTTCAGCAGCTCAGCGCTTTAACACACTGCGCCACCAGGGGCCCCATATTGTAGTATACACAGTTATAATTCTATTATAATTATATTGTATTATAGTCTTACAAAAGGGAGCTCTTAGGATTATAATATAATACAATATAAAATAATACAATATAATCATATTGTATTATATTCTTACCAAAGTGAGATCGTTGGATTATAATATAATATAAAATAAAATAATACAATACAATACAATATTATTTTATTATAATAAACACAATATAATACAATATAAACATATATAATTATATTATATTCTTACAAAATATGAGCTCTTTGGTTTATAATATAATATTATACAATATAATAATACAGTACAATATTATTATATCATAATATACACACGCACCAAGGATCTGGGCATTGCAGACTACTGTCCAGAGGTAGGGAGGTGCTCGAGGCTGAGATGCAGAGGGAGGGGTGTGTGTGGCTGGTCCCAAAGGAGCCCCCCCCCCATTTGCACACAGATCCAGCCCCTGAGGTTTGAATCCGGACTTCTTATCTATGGGGGAAAGACCAGCACCCTCTCCTCTCCCGCCCTTCAGTGTCCAGAGCCAGGGTTTGAGGGCTGGATCAATGCTGGCTGATGGCGTGGCTGCCTTTCTGTCAGTGAAGAGAGCCAGGAGAAGGGCTGGGCTCAGCTGGGCTGGCTCTGTTTAACAGTGGAGCCAAGTGAGAGCAAATGATCTGGGCTGAAATATTGGCAGAGTAACAGTCCTCCTCACATCAAGTCCTTTTCACCACTCCAATCTTTGTGTCATTGGAATCCCCCTTCCTTGGTTAAAGAAGGAAATCCCTCTCCTGTCTCTCTCAGGCCACTATAGGGAGTTGTAGATTTCCTTCTGCAAATGCAGATTTTCAGACAGGAAATGCTCCTCCGGTGGGATTGGCTGCTGAAGCTGGCGGTTTTTCTCTCAGATGGTGTGCAGTGAGCGAGACTGTCCTGATTTGTGTAGGAAGTAACACCGGTGCAACTTGTAATAGTCATCCAAAAACAATACCCATAGTTTTATTACAATCAGTTCCATTATTGCATGAAAAAACCAAAGGTTCCTCATATTCCCACCCCCAAAAAGAGGCAGAACTAACAAAGCTTGCAATTGCTGTCTCATAAAATGCCTCTTTAAAGCAGTGTGAATTTTATTCAAGCCTCTTCTCTCTTTAAAAAAGCATTTTTATTTCTGTTTCCTTTCCAAGTTAAATAAACCTGGGGTGTTGTGTTGTGTTGTTTCCGGGCTTCGAGAATACATTAAAACAAATATCCTCTACCTTTAATAGATTAGGCTGACTAGAAGTGGAGGTGAGGCCATGCAGAAGAAAATGTGTGATATGTTTAAATGATGCTCTCTTTCCTCCCACTTTTTTTTTTAATTACCGTTGGTATGGCTCCAATAACAGTGTGTTTATTTATCAAGTCACAAAACATTTCTCAATTATTCCCTAAAGCCATTTCAATACCTAGAACTGAAAACTGAATCACGAGGCATGTTTCAGCACAGGAAATGCATGACAATTTCCCATTTCAGTTTGCTTTTATTCTTAGCCAAGTCTCCATGGATTTCCTTCTTGTTCACAGGGCATCATGGGCTGGGCTCGTGCCCCAGTTCTAGGAAAGGAATTATTATGGTTCCTGTTCCATTGCAAAATATATATAGTTTCTAAATTAGAAGGTTCACTTGGAAACTGCCTTCCCACAAAAGAAATTGCTACTAAACTGTTACCTGAATATTTGCATGTCTTATTCAAATATATTATGTTTGATCTGGCATATTTCTGCTGGATATTTAGCAGTGGACTACAATGTTACAAAGGGCAGCGAGACACATTCTTTGGGGATTAAGGGCATGTTTAAGAGGAACACACACACATCCTTGTGATTGGGGATATTCTGATAGCGGTCACTATTTCAACTGTGCAGGTTCTGTTTTCATTTGGTTGTGTCCATCTAGAAAATGAGGCTGTTGCTGAGTGAAACAGTGTTCCATTAAAACCTTAGTGATTCATATTCAGTGCTCTCTGGTAATGTTTTTTTGGATTCCTTTTCATAAAACACACAGCTCAGACAATTCACATCTGCTGCTTTCCTCCTCCTAATCACACAAGTTGAGTAGATTCTTCCTCCTCCACAGCACCAGAATCACAGTATGAGACTATGCTTTCTCTAAAATCAAGACCGGCTTTCTGTAAGACTAAAGATTTTGTGAAAGCATTCACTACAAATACTCCCAAGTGAGACCAAGCATAGAACTCAAATCACAGAGCTCTCTCTGCATATATAGTTTTAAAAAACATTGACATTTTAGCTTTTTGCATTATTTCTCATGGATTCAGGTAGGGGGAAATGCAGTAGAAAGGATATGAAAAACAGCTTTGTATTTGTGTGCCTTTGGGTGTATGTTATAAAATACAGCAGTGATGAGTGTGTGTGTATAATGATTCAGACCAGACATTTGTAGTGGTGGATGGAGTAAAGCTTTTCATCTTGATCCATAGTCTTAGTGAACCTTTCTTTCTGATGCTGCTGTTTGCCCTGGAATGGAAGCTGATATTGGCACCAAGATATGTCAGTGTGTTGCAGAGGTTTTATTGGGATTGTATGGCAGATACACAGATTCTGAGTTGATCCAAGATCCTTTATGTAGGTTACTCAAAACTATTTAAGAGATAGCATGTTGGTTTGAGCATTGGACTATAGCAATAAGGGCCAGGGTTGGAATCCCCATCCAGCCATGGAAACCCACTGGGTGACCTTGAACAAGTCACACTGCCTTAGCCTCAGGGGAATGCAAAAGCAAAACCCATGATAGGTAGCCAAGAAAACCCCATTAGGGCCACCATAACTCAGAAATGACTTGAAGGTACACAACAGCAACACATCCCAACCCTAATTTATGGGACGAACTCGCTTTCAAAATACACGTGTTGAATGCAGAATGTCTTAGATTTAATTTGTGTCCTTGTTTCCCAACCTGTGGGCTGTGGATCACTGGTAGGTCATGAGACCTAAAATAAGGTCCACGAGACATGCGGGGAAAATTGGCACCAGGGCCTGTTCCTGGGATTATTTGGGGTGCAATTCAGAAAATTGGATTGGATAGACCACATCAGCTCTAGATTATTAAATATGGTTTTATGTGGGTGAGCAGATGGCAACTTACTGGATGGTATATGTTCTGTATCAGAAATTAGAGCCGATGTGGTCTATCCAATGCATTTTTCTGAATCAGCATCCCAAATAATCAAACTGAATCTAAAGTTGACTAAAAACTGTTTTTTAGCGCTTTTTGGTACTAATGTTGGAGAGTGGTCTCTGGTCTAACTGGTCCCTGGACAAAAAAAGGTTGGGAACCACTGCCCTAAAGCCATTTAGGAAGAAGACAGAAACTAAATCTGAGACATACTGTCTGATTTGGAAGCTAAGCATGGTTAGCTCTGGTTCATACTTGGATGGGAGACCACCAGTGAATATCAGGCTGTGGGTTATATTTCAGAGGAAGGAACTGGCAAAACTATTTCTGAATATCCCTTGCCTTAGAAGACTCTATGAAATGCGTGGCGTCTCCATAAGTCAATAGGCAACATGGAGACACACACATATTCACCACGAATGGCTGGGGAAATGGCTGTCAGTTAGTTGTTTAGACAGTATTGACTATAGGAGCCTCTGTGTGGTGTCTTGGTTCAGCGCTTATCTACAAAGAGTTTCATTGTGTACTGGAACATTTTCTGACCACAGTGAGAATCCCACTGTTTTGCAGTTTGTCAAAATGACCCATTTTGTAAATAGGATTTTTGTGTGCAGAATCAAATATGACCATAATACCCACAACTGAAAAACAAACATTCACTTGAGGTAACATTTATTTCTAATACCACTTTGGGGAGAGGATTCTTTTAAGTAATATTTTTGTATTTAAAAAATTAATACAGTTAACCCTATCTACTGGGGTTAGGGGTGCATGACGCCTGTGAATGTGAAAAAATCATGAATTTAAAAAAGTCTATATATTTAACCTGATAGAACACCACTTGGAATCTCTAGGTCCTGCTACATGACTTTATGGTCACCTCCAGCTGGAAGACCAAGAGATTCTTAGAGAAGTGTTTTCTCAAGAAATATCTAGAGAGAAGGAATATCATGGTCTTTCAGTATAATTCTATAGGGATCTTCCAGTGGAAATTGCACTGAATTGCCTAGAGACTCCTAGACAGAACATGTTAATCAAATCCATAAAAGGCAAACCCAAAAATGTGGAGGGATGAAAGAATGAAAACCTTCTCTTGAATCCTAGAAATTAGGAATAAATTGTTATTTTTCAGGAGGCCCGTTGTTGCTGCTGTTGCTGCTGTTGTTGTTGCTGCTGCTGCTGCTGTTGCTGCTGTTGTTTTGTGCCTTCAAGTAATATCCTACTCATGGTAACTCTAAGGTGAACCTATCATAGGATTTGCTGGGACTGGGAGTGTAACTTGTCCAGCATCACCCAGAGGGTCTTCATCACTGAGTAGGAAATTAAACCCTGGTTGTTGTCTGATCCTCAAACCACTACACCAGTGATGGCCAACCTATGACACGCATGTCAGCACTGACACGCCTAGCCATTTTTGCTGACACACTGCCGCATGCAGATTGATTGAATGACTATGTCTTTTGTGGCCAAATTTGGTGTGATTTGGTCCAGTGGTTTTGTTGTTTACTCCATGGGAATTATGCACATTACATTTATCTATATATATAAAAGAGTGATGGCATCACGGCAATTCACAAAACAACAAAAGTACAGGCCCCCCAACCTCAAAATTTGACAACACAACCCATCATCCACGCCTCAAGGTTGATACAACAAAAAGAAAAGAAAAATAAAGTCCTAATTAGAGGGAGAGCAATAATTTTTTTTATCCAATTGCTGCCAGTTTAGAGGGCTAATCTCTGCCCACTTGGTTGCCTAGCAACCAGCCAAGGGGCAGCCAGGTTTCAGTTAGGGGACAGGCAAATTTAGGCCTCACTTAGGCTTCTTCCACAGATTATCAGATTTGAACTGGATTATATGGCAGTGTAGACTCAAGGCCCTTCCACACAGCTATATAACCCATTTATAATCTTATATTATCTGCTTTGCACTGGATTATCTTGACTCCACACTACCATATAATCCACTTCAGTGTGCATTTTATATAGCTGTGAAGAAGGGGCCTCATATAACCCTGTTCTGAGCAGATAATATAAGAATAGAAATATACAGTAGAGTCTCACTTATCCAACGTAAACAGGCCGGCAGGATAAGTGAATATGTTGGATAATAAGAAGGGATTCAGGAAAAGCCAATTAAACATCAAATTAGGTAATCGTTATACAAATTAAGCACCAAAACATCATATTATACAACAAATTTGACAGAAAAAGTAGTTCCATGCGCAGTAATGCTATGTAGTATTTACAGTAGAGTCTCACTTATCCAACACTCGCTTATCCAACGTTCTGGATTATCCAACGCATTTTTGTAGTCAATGCTTTCAATATATTTGGTGCTAAATTCATAAATCCAGTAATTTCTACCTAGAATTACTGTGTATTGAACTACTTTTTCTTCCAAATTTGTTGTCTAACATGATGTTTTGGTCCTTAATTTGTGAAATCATAACTTAATTTGATGTTTAATAGGCTTATCCTTAATCCCTCCTTATTATCCAACATATTCGCTTATCCAACATTCTGCCGGCCCGTTTATGTTGGATAAGTGAGACTCTACTGTACTGTATTTACAAATTTACCACTAAAATATCACAATGAATTTAAAACACTGACTACAAAAACATTGATTATGAAAAGGCAGACTGCGTTGGATAATCCAGAACATTGTATAAGCGAATGTTGGATAAGTAAGATTCTTCTTTAATATGAAATAATTACTGGGATAGAATAATGCAGAACAATATAATCTCTAAAACCAGGACAGTAAATAAACAGGGGAATTCCACACAGGAAACAATCAGGGCCAGCTAACACCTCCCAACAAAAAATTCACTCAGAGAGGAAACAGCCAGGCTTTAAAGCTGCAAGGCCATTACATCCTAATCATTTTTCCTAATTGCAGCATTCATACTTGCCTCCAACAAACAAAAAAACCAATCAGAAATATTGTATATTCACAACCTTTAGGAAATAATATCCCCTGATGGCGCAGCGTGTTAAAGCGCTGAGCTGCTGAACTTCTGGACTGAAAGGCCACAGGTTTGAATTGGGGGAGCGGAGAGAGCCCCCACTGTTAGCTCCAGCTTCTGCCAACCCAGAAGTTCGAAAACATGCAAATGTGAGTGCATCAATAGGTACTGCTCCGGCGGGAAGGTAACGCCGCTCCATGTAGTCATCCCACATGACCTTGGAGGAGTCTACGGACAACGCCGGCTCTTCGGCTTAGAAATGGAGATGAGCACCAACCCCCAGAGTCAGACATGACTGGACTTAATGTCAGGGGAAAACCTTTACCCTTGACCTTAACTACCACCAATTCCTCAATACTTTATTTCCCATACCACCAGACTTCGCCACAGCAACGCGTGGCCGGGCACAGCTAGTATATATATATATTATATCATTCTATTATTATTCTATTGTAGTATATTATCATATTATTACCATTATATTATTATTATATTATTCATTATTCATGACTACATTGAAACTAGAATAGAGAGAAATCAGTGTGGAAACTGCAAGAGGTACCATAGATTGTTGTACATGGAAATAATAGTAGTAAATAGTTTTTGATTTATTAACTACAGTTATATATTACAATTATACATTTTTGTTATTTAAACTATACATATTGCAAAATTATGTTTTTGCAATATGTATACCACCCAAGTCATGCTAGATTTTTTGGTGAATTTTGACACACCAAGTGCAAAAGGTTGCCCATCATTGCACTACACCATGCTGGCTCTCAATATTAATGTTATTATGGGACAATGTTCTGCCCCAATTACAACATAGTCTCTCCTAAAATAAATTATTCTGAATGAAGGCTATTACTGTTTTTCTATGCTGCAGTGGGCCTTGCAAGCATATTCCCTACACGTGCTGCAACTTGACTGGTTTTCTTATCTGGTACTTGTTTCAAAAGTAAAAGTGTCTTCTTGCTGTGGATACTTGCTAGGTGAAGATTGAGGTTGAAAGCTTCTGATGCTCTGTCTCAGATGTGGCACAAGGTGTACTTGAAATAAAAGCAAATTAAGATGAGACTTTTTTTTTTTTACATTTCCTGACCCCAGTGATCTCGAGTGCCTCCTCCCACTTGGGAGCAATTTCAGTTTTTTCTCAAACGAAGCAACCTACAATTAGAGCATGTCTCTTCTAATTCACTGCACTATGCTTTACCAAAATCAACATGTTGTGTTTTTTGTCCTGGTACATTAGATTGACTAGGACAGAAAGTGAATGTGGAGAAATGGAGTCAGTTTGTTGGGATTTTTTTTATCCCAAATAATTTTTTGTGTCAGGAGAGACTTGAGAACCTGCAAGACATTTCTAGTGTGTGAGAATAGGCTGTCTGCAAGGACATTGTCAAGGGGATACCCGGATGTTTGTTGTTTTACCATCCTTATGAGAGGCTTCTCTCATGTCCCTACATGGGGAGCTGGGGCTGACGGAGGGAGCTCACATGCTCTCCTCAGATTCGAACTGCCAACCTGTTGGTCAGCAGTTGGGACACACAAGGGTTTTAACCCAACTGTACATAACAAGTGCTTGAAATGTTGGGAAATTGTTTCGACCTTTAAAGACAACATGCTTACCTTGGAGCTTTAGTTCTGTAGAGATTCAACAACAAAACATGATTTTGAGAATTGAGTAGTCTGGTGTTGGCTAAAACAGTTTTTACAGTCATCTCCTATATATCAGGAGAGGAGGTTAAAGCAGTCTCAAGCAGTTATCTTCCATTTGCGGGGCAGGTCCTATTTATAAGTGTCAAGTGTATGACTAATGTGTTGGTATTTATATACTGACTCTTTGGAGATATTTTTCTCCAGTGGATGTTTTGATTTTAACATTTGGACTTTAGATTTTTCCAATGGAGAAATGGAATGGAAGAAGTAGAAGTGTTTTGAAGAAGAAGTAGATCGAAGAAAGAGATAATATTAGGGGAAAATATTAGTGGTGTTAATAAGATTATGTTGTAACACAACAAAAAACAAGCAAGAAACAAGAATGTGGTGGCCATAGAGAGTTGAGCATCCTTGTGCTTTCCTGGATTGCCTTGCCCAGTTAATTGGTTCTTCAATTAAAATTGATAGTTCATGATCACAGTATAACGTTTTCCCACACTTCCTCCATTTCTATGAGTGAACAATTTTGAGTTAGTTTAAGCATTATTTATTTATTTATTTATTTATAGACAGCTTTTCTCACCCCTTGGGGGACTCAAAGCGGTGCACAACATAATAATGGCAAAGATTCACATCCATATAAACAAAGTACATCATAAATCTAAAACAATCACATATAATTATAAATTAAAATAATTAAAAACTATACATCAGACATAAGCATAAAACATTAAAACATTAAATATTAAGACATTTAGACATTGCATCAATCCTGTGATTTCCTTTAGCTCTTTGACTATTGCTATCATTTGTTGAATGCCTGCTTGCATAGCAAGTTTTAAGCTGATCTGATCTCACTTTGGAGGGAGTTTCACAGTCAAGGGACCACCACCAAGAAGACCCTGTCTCTCATCCCTATCAATCGTACCTGTGAAGGTGGTGGGAACGAGAGCAGGACCTCCTTATCCGATCTTAATGCTCTAAACTGGCTCATAAAGAGAGAAGCATTCTGACAGGTAAGCTGGACCAGAATAGTTTAGGCCTTATAGACTAAAGTCAGCACTTTGAATTGTGCTCAGTAACAGACTGGCAGCCAGTGGAGCTGATACAATGGAGATTGTATGCTTCCTGTATGCCGCTTCAGTAAGGAACCTAGCTGCCTCCCATTGGACTCCTTGAAGCTTCCAAACAGTCTTCAAAGGCAACCCCACATACAGTGCATTGCAGTAGTCTATTCTAGATGTAACGAGAGCATGAACCACCGTGACTTGCATCCATTTCTCTTGGGAAGTGATAAAGATTCAGATTTCTTGCTTGCATCCATTTCTCTTGGGAAGTGATAAAGATTCAGAAAGAAAGGATAGTCTGACTTCCCAAGGTAGTCAGACTATCCTTTCTTTGTGAATCTTTATCACTTCCCAAGAGAAATGAATGCATACAGTTATAAGAACCTTCTTATTAATTTAACACACAAACAGTTTCCATCCTTGTTTTCTCATAGGAACATTGCATAGTTACAGATATTTTTAACTAAGAAAGGATTTACAACATTCAAATGTGAGAAGCAGATAATCATAACATATGTGCATTACTACTGGATTACAATAAACTGGCAGCCTTACTGCTTCTGATTTATGTTATTTACATAAGACAGTGTTTTACAAAACAAGAACAGTTATGTCAGTATTGGTTGAGCATCCCTTAACTGGAATTCTGATATCCAAACTCTAAAATAATCCAAATGGCTGGCTGATATAGTGATACTTTTGCTTTCTGGTGCATCAAAGTACAAAAACTTTGTTTCATGCACAAAGTTCTTAAAATATGTATAAAATTATCACCAGGCTATGTATATATAAATTATTACCAGAATATGTCTATAAGGCAGATATGAAATAAATATATTCTGAATTGTCTTGGATCCCACCTCCAAGATATTCCATTACGTTTGTATATACAAATACAGGCATTCAAAAATCTGGAAAAAATCCAGAATCCCAAACACTTCTAGTCCCAAGCATCTGGGATAAAGCATACTCAACATATGTATGATGTTATTTTGGGGCAACATTTCAGCCCTAACAGATTCCAGAGTTTAGGGCTCAAAAAACTATTTCCCCTGTATTTTTGCATGTCAAGTAGCATGCCAATTCTGGCTCAAACTGTTTCTTTGTACCTGCATCTGGAAAATGTAACCTAGGTTGACCACAGACATGTGTGAGCAAGCAGTTACTGTATACAGACAGCTAAACCTATTGACTTTGACTTAAAAGTAACCGTTTTCTTGGTAGCAAATTTGTATATTGTTTCTAGATGTTTCAATTTTATATATATTTAAAATATTAAATAGCTGTTACAAAAATGAAAAAAAAAGACTTAGTGAATGGATCTAGACTGTATGAAGTCAGGAAATAATTTTTAATCTGGTTTGATTAGCTGCTTTTTTTGCTAATCAATTTCTCAGATTTAAGATACGTGTAGATTTCTTGCTTGCATCATTAGAATTTATTTATTCACAGACACATTATGAAATAGCATATTTCTTGTCCTACACAGCATCCCTCAATGCCAGATTTTGTTTTGTCAATGGCTACTGGTTTATGAGGAGGCATTGCTTTTCACAACATTGGTGGTAGACCCATTAAACATCTATATGTTGTTGAACTTCCAGTTTCTATCAGCCTAGCCAGGCTGGGAAGTAGTAGAATCTGATAGGAATAAAAATACGTCAGCACTTGGAAAGCCAAAGATTCCCCATTCCCACTTTTGGGGGTTTATTCTGGAATGCCTTCCAACCCATTTATCTCACTGCTTTGTTTCCAAGACTCTAAGTCAGCAGATCTAATGATATTTTAGAATGGACCCAGTTGTCTGCGGGGCTGTTTTTAATCCTTAGAATATTTTAATTCCATGGATCTAAAATCCACAAGATGGATTGCTGGCGTAGTTTTTGAGTTGTCTGAACATCATATATACCTGCTTTCATGTAATATGGTGTGAATTGGACATTCTGTATGAAGTCATTGGCCTCAATTTTTCTTCCTTTTATGTGTAAATATAGCTGTCATACTATTTACAATGCTTTGGTTGTTTGTTTGTTTTTTGTATGAAAAGCATTGCATAAACTACAATAAAACTGATAAAAATTGAAGGAGTACAAGCAGCTAAATATCTTTTGACCTGAAATGAGCAACAGCAGCCGCACTGTCTGTAGCCTCAAACAATTCTTCCTTTGTACATGAGGCAGGACATTGCGGACAAGCATACAGATGCAGAGTTGTCTGTTCTGCTCCATAGTCGCACAAGGTGGAGGATTCTTTTAGGTAGTGCCATTTTGCCAGGTTGTCATTTGATCTGCCCACTCCACCTAAGTCTGTTCAGGGACTTCCAAGTAGCCCATTCTTGGTTTGACCCTGGAGGCAGACCTCATGGAGGGGGGGGGGCATCCATTTCGGAGTTCCTAGTTTAGCTGCCCAGAGGGATACTCTTGCTGTTCCTGGGGGGACGCTAAGAGGAGTGGTGGTTCTCATGAAGCTTTTCCTTGATTTGAGTCTACTGGGAGGAGCCTGATAGCCAAACAGTGGGTGGCTTTCACAGTGTTCAACTTTATTTCTCTCACAGTTAGCAGCAACATCCCATCAAATATCAGGGGGGCAATGCCAGCTAGCTTGTATTTCAAGTTGAGCTTTCCCTCCAGAATTCAGACATCTGAAATGCTCCGAAATGCAAAATTGCCCACATGGGTGACTGAGATAGTGACTCATTTGCTTTCTGATATACACAAACTTAATGCACAAAAGTATTAAACTAGTGTATATTACCTTCAGGCTATGTGTATAGAGTATATATGAACTATAACCTTGGGTCCCATTCTCTTGTATTTGCATATCCATATCTATAGATATACATCTATAGATATACATCTATAGATATAGAGGCAAATACAAGTATTCCAAAATAAAAAAAATCTGAAGTCCAAAATACTTCTGGTCCTAAGCATTAAAGGGATACTAAATTTTCATTATTTTATATCCATTCTGTCCCATAGACATAGAATGGCTTTTAAAATAGCAATATTTCTTTCCCCAAAGAGATTGCATTATGAAGGTGGGCAGATTGAGAACAAACAAGCCAAATAAAATTTAGTTTTAAAAATTGTAAAATGGCCACTGGTTTATCCAGTACAGTTAACTGCAGCTAGCGATACATATGACCATCCTGTAATGTCAACATTTTATTGATAGCGTCGTTGGCTTCCTCTCAAAACCATTGGAATACCAGTTCATTTGCCCAGGTTCCTCTGCAATGGCTGAAAGATTTGTTTATGAGTCATGTTATCCCCTCCTCATCCTCTTACAACGAACATATTATTCAGTCCTGACGTATGAACACATTTGCTAATGGGAGGCAAATTGAATGTGCTAGCTATGATGCCTTAACCGTTTCACAGCTGACACCTGCTTCTTTTATGTTTGTAGTAAGGAAAAGGGAGGCCTGATTTATTCAAGAGGCAAGCATGAACAGATGTGGAACAATATGAAGGATTAAAAGCAAACCTTCACTTCATGCTTCCACACAGAAGGATTAATTTTGCACAGCATTGATTTTGGCTTCAGAGCTCTCTAATAGTTTTTTTCAATTAAGGGTCCTTTTTTTGCAAATGCAAAGCATCAGGATGCAACAGCCCACACATGATACATCTCATGAAATCACTTTTTGAAATATTATCTGATATTGACCTATTTGTACTGGGTGACCTTGGCAAAAACAGCTAAAGAGCAGACTTCTGTTTCTGAAAATAAGACTGCATTTATACACCTCTAATGCAGCATTTTCTCTGAAATAAAAAAAAATCAATCCATCCTTTTTTCTTGGGCAGTAAATAACACAATAGAAGCAGGTCATTACCAACCTCTGTCTAATGATTTTCTAATTGTGCTACAGCAATATCATTTTTACATGGCAGGTGTGTTTTGAGGACTAAGTAGTTGTGATTCCATGAGATATTTTTTGTATGAGAATCTGTTTGAATTGATGACATCCTGAGATTTTTCTAGGCTGGATAAACATTCAAGGTCTTCAGGGACCTGGTTACACACGCCAGAGACCATCAGCTGGAAATGTATTCACTGGAGGAAATTTATTACTACTATCCAGTTTGAAGCACTTGGTGTTGAGTTATGGTGGTAGTTTCTTCAGTCTCAATCTAGTGTAATGTGCTACCTGCATCTCTTCTTAATCTTTTCCACTGATGAATTAACATCATTGCTTAAAAGTGCCATTTTGTTTGTATCTTGCCTTTTTTCTAATTTCACATCCGGCTCCATGAACGTGTTTTTAGATTTTCTGTTTGATATGTTGAAAGAGTTCTCTACAATCAGATTACATCTCTTGGGATAGGTGCTTAAAGGTTTGTAATCAAGTTGCCAGTTCTCTTGTGATTAATCTAAACAGATTGAGGTCATATTCAACCCCGTTAAAATAGTTAGTAGAAACAGTCATGTCATGGATATGATAACTTGATTGCAGAATATGAAATGGAAGGGAGGAGAGGATAAACAAAAATCTGTGTATTATGCTCTCACGATATCATCAATCATTGTAACATAAATCTTAATTTACCACAAGTTTATATGCTTTAGGGAGTGAATGATTTTTCAGTTTTTCCACACATCTGTGTTTTTTTTAATAACAGACGATTGTACTGAGGTTAAACATTTCAGAAGTGATGCTGCAACTGAAAAGTGACTGTGTTCCTGCATGGCACGGGGTTGGATGGTCCTTGTGGTATCTTCAAAGTCTATGAGTCTGTGATCTCAGAAAGGATGTTCTTATAGTCCTTCCCAACTCTATGATCTCAGAAGGATGTCCATATAGACCCTCCCAACTCTGAGTCTATGATCTCAGGAAGGATGTCTTTATGGTCCTTCCCAACTCTGAGGCTATGATCTCAGGAAGGATGTCTTTATGGTCCTTCCCAACTCTGAGGCTATGATCATAGGAAGGATGTCCTTATAGTCCTTCCCAACTCTGAGTAAATGGTTTTAGGAAGGATGTCCTTATGGTGTCCCCCCCCCCCCAACTCTGAGTCTATGATCTCAGGAAGAATGTCCTTATGGTCCCTCCCAACTCTATGGCTACGATTTTATGATCTCAGGAAAGATATCCTTGCACTTCCCTTCCCTTAAATCCTTGAAACCTATTGCCCGCATTATGGCCAGGAAGATGCCCCAGCCTGCCACTCTGGAGTTGAGGAACCTATTTGTTCAGTCTTTGAGCTGGCACTGATTCCTGAAACTGCTTTTGAATTTACTGACTTGCAGAAGGCTTTATCTGCTTTTAACAATTATGCTAGAAACTAGAATATCTTTGCGGTTAGAAAAAAAGTAGTGGATTTGAATTGTGAAAAAAGTTTGCTGTTACACGTTATCAACAACTTCTTGATAAATCTGGAGTCCACAATCAGCCTTCCACATTCACAGGAGTTAGCGGCACAAGGCCCCTATGAAAGTGGAAAAACTGTCAATTAAAAATCCACTTTTAAAAACTTCTACAGGAATCTCTAGGGGATGATCTACACAGACCCAAAAATGGGGTCCATGTTACCTTGGATCAGGCCTATGTGGCTGATCCACATCTGCACGAACCTAAATGGTCAGCGTAGATGTGACCTAGGTCCGTCAGCACAAGTCTATGATCAACATCTGTCTGATGTTTACCACAGCATCTTCCTGAAGGACCATTCTCTTTAGGAAACTCTGGGTCCTCCAGAGTTACTCTGTGGTCAACATCTGGTGGAATTGTGTGATCCTCCAGCCTCCCCAATTCTCTCATATCTCCTATGGCAAGGAAGGTCATAAGATAGGAACTATGGGTCCACAGGTCTCCAAGAGGTACCCTTCTCTAATTAATCATGAAGAAACGTCTAGACAGGACCTGAAGTGGAAAATACAAACGAATGACCAGAACATCAGCTTTGAGAAAAGGATAGTGAGTGGCCTTGTGCAGGTCCAGAGAGGCCAGAGGTAGAACAGTCCTCAGATGTACCTTGCAGCTGCCCTGTTTCCAAGGGAAGTTTCGTTATATATTGTCCTTTACATGTGTATCTCAGTTAACACAGCCTGCTCTTAGGCATTATTTCATCAACAAAATTTTTTGATACCAGAAGTGTACAAACATCATGCTATATGATATCCTGACCATAGGAGTGGGCTTTTGACGAGACGATCTACTGACTTTTAATATGCACACAAAGTTTTATGACCCACAGTTGTGCAGGCCTGTATTATTGGTTCATTCTTGCTACAGTGTTCCCTCACTACTTCGCGGTTCACTTTTTGTGGATTCGCTGTTTTGCAGTTGTTCAGTAAACTATTATAAATTATAAAAAATTACAATTTACAGCCTAACGAAGGGAGGAAGGAAAAGCCAAAGGGAGAGAAAAGGAGCCCAAGCGGCAACGGGAGGAGAAAGTGGTGATTTATCAACACACGATTGGTTGATAAAGACTTAAAATAGTGTATAACTACTAAAAAATTGTATAAATATTAAAATAAATATAGTGTCCCTATTTCACGGATTTTCATTTATTGCGGATAGTCCTGGGAACACTGTATAACCAGTGAGCCTAATACATAATAAAGATTGACTATTTAAGTGTGAAAACATTGATAGCGTGGACCCAGATCTATTAATTCAGCTTGATGAGACTCATTGACATGCATTGTTTTCAAAGTCATGAATATTGGGGCTAGGAAATCCACTTGATCACACCAGATTTAACAGTATTTAATTATTTGATATCTGCATAATGCATTGATACCATTTTGGTCCAGAGGTGAACACCCACAAAGGAGATGGTGATTGGCTGACACAAGCTACAGCTGTGCAAATGGAACATCATTAATTTATGGAATCCATTACTGTAGGATTCTATAATGACTTTTGACATCATATGCTTTCAAAAGACTATACAAAGGAATGGAGGAGTTTTACTCTTGGAAATGGAAAACAGTATTGAAAGCATGTGCCTGCTCAAATTATGAATTTGAAGATGATTTGAAGTATTATAGATTGTCTGCTTACCTGTATATTATACTGACAACTAAGACCTTGATTTGGAATTCATAAGAAGTACAGTAGATGGAACTAGATAATACGATACACAAGAGAAATGGTCCAGTACATATTAGATTTGAGTTTGACTTTCTTAATAAAAGGTTCTATGAAACACACATTGAGCACTTGCAGTTTTACAGAACTTTGATTTATGTCTTCTAATAAAATATCTGATAGCATTTGTCATCTGAAGGTTTTGTCAATACATGGATTATGGGCCTGTTCACTTGTACCTGTTGTGAGGAAATCAGCTATTGTCAGGATTTTCTCATTATTTCTGGAGTAGGTCCAAATAATTTCTTTTTAACATTGAAGTAGAACACCGCATGGCAGTTCTCAGTCCCTGATCTCCCAATTAAGAGGGGAAATTCTAAAATCTTTTATTTAAATAAGGATACCGAGATCAAGAATGGGCTGTATAGGAAGACAGGAATTCAAATGCCTGAGAGTCTGGATTTGAAAGATTTAATTGAAAGATTTACTTTCCTTAAACCACAGACACTTCTATACACAAATATGTCAACTATTGAAAAATTGAAAGGTGTTGGAGTTGTGCTATTTGGCCCATTTGGCTTACCAGCTGTTAGGAATTGTGGGAGCTGAAGTCCAAAACATCTGGAGGAACACAGTTTGAGAAACACTGATCTACACTGTAAAATTATTTAGTTTGGTACTCCTTTAACTGTCATAGTCGAATGCTATGGAATCCTGGGATTTGTAGTTTGGTGAGGCACCAGCACTCTTTGATACAGAAAGCTAAAACAGCAACTTCCAGGATCACATAGCATTGAGCCATGGTAATTGAAGAGGCATCAAAGTGCATTCAGTCTTTAGTGTGTAGACCAGTGGTTCTCAACTTCAACTCTGCTCCTCCAGGTGTTTTGAACTTCAGCTCCCAGATATCCCAGCCAACTTACCAGCTGTTAGGAATTGTGAGAGCTGAAGTCCAAAACACTTAGAGGACCAAAGGTTGGGAACCACTGGTGTCGTCACACCCAAAACCAAAGTTGGCTTAATTTAAAAGCCAGAAAACAACAGGTATATATACGGTCAGGGATTCCCATTAGGCTTGTACCCACCAGGTCAGAGGGGACCAATTACAGAAGCAATTATAGCTAATTCATTCTAATAGGATGTAGTCCACCAAATTGTACAATGTAATTCTGAACCCACTGGTGGATGCAGAAGTAGTAAAAAGTAACTATTGTTTTGAGCCTTTGGAAAGTCTAAAAAGTTTGAATGTGTCATATAGGCTCTGCCTTTAGAATTTACTATTTATTAATTTCGATACATCTAGGGCCCTAGCCAGAGAACAACCAAAAGCTGGATCAGAAGTGGTAACACTCTCGAGTTTGGTACTAATGGCATTGACTTCAACTAAGACAAAGGAAAGTTGTCTGAAGCTTTTTCACAGATGAAATCTTACCGTGTTGAAGTTATGCTATGTAACTAATACTGTAAGTAAGAAATATTGGTGAAACTTTAAGAAGATAGACTTATATATATCCAGGTTGTGGGACTGGGACATGGCCCATTCATTCTGGGAAGTGGTTTTCAGTGATTTATGTGCAATAACCAACAACAACAAAAAATCAAAATACTTTTAGTACTGGATCTTTTGACAGTCTTTGAAAGGAGTGATAAACCGTTATTACACAAAGATATTTTTTCTTCCAGCTGGTAACACACAAACAAATTGCGGCTGCCTGGAAAAGGGGATCAAAGATTTCTATACTGCAGTGGAAATGTAGGTTATGGGGTAATGGAGGAAGGTATACAGCAAGAGCTCACACACCATGACAGTAGCACAGATGTTTTCCATGACAGTTGGTTTCCCTTAATTGATGTTATGAATCATAACAGACTTATCTTTGTACTCTGTTCTACTGATGGAGAGTTATGGAAAGATATTCTGGGGTTATTTGGTGATATACAAAAAACTCTAGGGAAAAGTTGCATGCTGTTGTTCCTTTTTAGTGCTAATTACCAGCAGTTATCTCTGGAGTTTTTGTTATTCTGTTGTTGACTTCTTTTCTGTTACAAAAAAAAAAATCAGTACAACAAAAGATCCCCCCCTCAATTTCAGTTGGATTTAATGAGAAGTTACCACTATGTTGTGCTAACAGCAATTGTTGCAACTTTGATGGCACAGTGCCGGCAGGACTGATGACTTGAAGTTTGGGTTGCTGACCTGAAGGTTGCCGGTTCGAATTCAACCCGGGGAGAGCGCGAATGAGCTCCCTCTATCATCACCAGTTCCATGTGGGGACATGAGAGAAGCCTCCCTCAAGGATGGTAAAAACATCAAAAACATTTGGGTGTCTTCTGGGTAATGTCCTTGCAGATGGCCAGTTCTCTCACTCCAGGAGCGACTTGCAGTTGCTCAAGTTGCTCCTGACACAGAAAAAAAGGGTGTGTTTGGAGAAAACAGAGAATTAGGCACAGCCAATAAGTCTGTTTTTGAAGCCCCCAGGGTCACTCGCCATCACGTCCATGTTTTTGCCCAGATGTCCTCTCCATTTGATGCGGAGCAAATTCACCATTCTTCTGACCTCCTCCAGACCACTTTAGTCACAGAAGAGGCCTTTTTAAAAAACCAGAAGAGCAATTTGTCTTCTGTTGTATTTTCAAATAAAATTCTTCTGAACCTTAAACAGTGTCAGATCACCAAAAAATGAAAGCATGTCCCATGCCGCAGTTTCAGCCAAATTCCCCCCCCCTCCCTCCAATACCTGAGATGCAACGAGGCAGCCCCCCAGGGCTCTATGAAAAGAAGACAGACCCCTTCCAGCCTTTTGCAGTTCTCCCTGCCTCCTTAAACTGAAGAGAGATACTGAAGGGAGTCTATTGTATTGTAATACTGGATTATTGCTTTGCTGATTAAAGGGAATCCATTTTCTTTGCATTACTCTAAAGCAGGGGTCCCCAAACTAAGGCCCGGGGGCCGGATGCGGCCTTCCAAGGTCATTTACCTGGCCCCTGTCCTAAACTCTAGACTTAGGGTTGACCTAAGTCTACCTGCTCTTTGGAGGTCTCTTTGCTTACCTATGGTCTTATGAGATCATCTAGATGGTCTTTGAATGTCTCTTTGCTTAGCTACGGCCTTATGAGACCATGTAGATGGCTTTTGGAGGCCACTTTCCTTACCTATGGTCCTATGAGACCATCTAGATGGTCTTTGAGGGTCCCTTTCCATATCTATGGTCTTCTGATGGCCTGATGAGATCATCTAGATGGCCTTTGAGGGTCCCTTTCCTTACCAATGGTCTTATGAGACCATCTAGATGATCTTTGGAGGTCTCTTTGCTTACCTATGGTCTTACGAGATTGTCTAGATCAGGGTTCCCCAAACTAAGGCCCTCCAAGGTCATTGACCTAGCCCTTGTCCTAAACTTTAGACTTAGGGTTGACCTAAGTCTGAAACGACTTGAAGGCACACAACAACAACAATCCTATTTTTGGACTATTTCATCACAATCCAGCCCCCCAACAGTCTGAGGGACTGTGAATCAGCCCTCCACTTAAAAAGTTTGGGGACCCCTGCTCTAAAGTCTATTGTATACCATGCAGCTGTGGACAAGTTTACATAAGGACCACCAAATGCAGCATTGCCCAAACACAAATCAAGGGACATGCCAGAGAAGTCAGCCATAGCAGAGCACTTGATGGACCAACCTGGACACAGCATATTATTTGAGATCACAGAAATGCTGGACCACTCTAGCAACCACCATGTCAGACTACACAGAGAAGGCACTGAAATCCACATTTCAACAGAAAGGAGGAAAGCCTGAAAATGAACAAAATCTGGCTACCAGTATTTTAAAAACCCTCTAAAATCAGGACAATAAATAAAAAACAACATTCAGAAAACAAGATAATTCCAGACAGGAAACAATCAGGGCTAGTTAACACCTTCCAACAAAGGATCCCCCTAGGCAGGAATCAGCCAGGCTTTGAAGCTGCAAGGCTTTTCAGTGCTAATTAAGGTGATTGATTGCAACATTCACACTTGCCTCCAACAGGCAAGAGTTTTTTCTCCCACCTTGGACCATCTACAGATATATAAACCCCACTTGCCTAGTTTCCAATAAACCTCTCAACCTCTGAGGATGCCTGCCATAGATGTGTTTTTAATTCTCTGATTTTATTGCTTGGATTTTAATGTATTTATTATTTATTTTGTGAATCGTTGGAATGTTTTTGGTCAAATGTCTTGTGTTGTTGTTTTCGGGCTTGTCCCTGTTGTGAGCCGCCCCGAGTCCCTTCGGGGAGATGGGGCGGGATATAAAAATAAAGATTATTAATATTATTATTATTATTATTATTATTATTATTATTATTATTATTATGTGGGTGAAACGTCAGGAGAGAATGCTTCAGGGACATGACCATACACCCCAGAAAACTCACAGCAACCCACTGAAGAGATACTTTGAGATGCCTTTTCCCAAATATTCTCATCAATTTTTATTTTTGCCTAATTCCCATTCCTTCCATTTTCCTTAATGTTATTTACAACACATTGCTTTTACTGTCATGTAATAATGCAGGTATTTTTAAAAAATCACACACACACCAAACAATACATCCTTGGGCAGTGAGTTATTTTACCCATGTAATTTTGTTATCTCTTTAGGGGAGCCTTTTCAGTAAACATAATCTACATTGGGATTTGGAATGTAATTTGTATAGGTTTGCAGTTGTTTTCATTATCAAATACCTGTTTTGGAAAGGTGTTAATTTAGAAAGATGAAAGAAAAAGCATTTGATCTGTGAACAACAGGTTCGAAAGTATTGCTAAAACCAATACAAGCAGGGGGAAAATGTTTAAGCATATTCTCTCCTTATTTCATGGTTAGGTACCTTCAAATTAGCAACAGAATTTGATGCTGTGAGGCACGGATGCATACAGACTGTTCAATTAACAAGTAGCTTTCCATAAGCTCAACTTATTGACTTGTTTTTAGCACATTTAGAGGGATCTTTTTATTAATAAAATACTATTTTGGCTAGCGTAGATTTAAATCACTGGTGCATAGAGCTGTTATCCATGGTTAAAAAAATCAATATGTACTTATATAATGATAGATCCTATCTAGCTTAATAGGATCTACATCTAAGTAGCAAGAAATGGATAAGATTGTGCAATTTGTAAATTTATTATATTGTTCCTAATTGATTACTAGAACAATCCTTTGCATTTTTTTCTGAATTAAGCTCCACTGTATTCAGAAGTGTATATTTACGACTGCAGCCAAACATGCGAGCAAAAAACGTTGCTGAAGAAAATCATGCTTGATTCTATATGATAGATTTTATTTATCATATGTATTTATCGTGTCAGAAGTGAACCAAGGGTACAGTTGTAATATATTTAAAAACACAAACATAGTTTAAAACCTTGGCATGATACTAAATATCCTTTGACCAGTAGCTGACCACTTGGAGTGCCTCTGGTGTTGCTATAAGAAGGTCCTCCATTGCGCATGTGGCAGGGCTCAGACTGCATTGTAGTAGGTAGTCTGAGGTTTGATTGATATACCATATTTGTGTGTGTGTGTGTGTGTGTGTATTTATGTATATACTCAGGTTGGATCACAGTACACATATACAGCAAACATTCAATGATGTTTGGACAGACAGACAGAACAGACAGAAAGGAGGTATGTTGTGTCGAGGTCCCGTTACAGTGCCTTGGAGGTTGTGCTGGGATTCAGCCATGGGGGGGGGGGGTACTGTTGCTTTATTCTTTATGACAAAGAGCCATCAGGACTTCCTCCTTCCTTTTGGTCACCGGCATTTCTGGTCTTTTTTATGGTGTCGTAAAATACCTCCCCCGCTTAATTAGTGGTACCTAATTTCTCTACTTAGAGCTCTAAGCTGTTTTCGAACTGCTTAGGTAAACAGTAAGCTGGGCTTGACAGTCGGGTGCTCAACCCGACCAGACTTCAAACTGGCCAGCTTTCGGTTGGTAGATCTTATTACTGCTGGTGATTTACCAGCTCTGCTAAAGCGCCCCCCCCCTCTCTCTATATATAATAGCAAACATCTCTGGTGTTATCTGAAAAATTCTAGTTTTGGTTGCCATATTACCTTCTTCACTGCTGCATCGATACTAGGACAAAACATATTCCTCCAGAGAGTCATGTTTTCGTTACAGAAATTCATACAGAACTCAACTTAACATTTCTATGACACTGGCATCCGAATAGTTGTAAACAATGTCCTCAAATTTCAGCCTTATGTAAAAAAAAATGTTCTGGAACAAGAAGTCTCAATAAATCAATTGCTTCTTGCTGTGAGGAGTACCTTTTTGATTCAGACCACAAAATGTGTTGAGAAAACAAGCTTGTCTCACACTTCCTTCTGTTTCTGTGATATTTATTATTGGTATCATTAGGGTATAATTATGCCTTATTTTGATACAATTTTCAACAGAACTCTTACCACTTCACATTTATGCACTATTTTATGATAATGTGCATAAATGTGAAATGGTAGAGTTCTGTTGAATATGGTATAGAAACAGGGTGTAATTATATACTGATGACATGATAGATTGCTTAATTTCACAAATACATTTGATGTGATCAAATGAATTTTGCTTTAATTTTGATATACATATTCAACAAGTAAGAGTGTAGCAAACGTTAGTACAGTGCAGCCTGTTGTAAAGAAACAGCAACATTGTTAGCAGGAGCTTTTGGGTCAAATGTGGAAGTGGGATCCTTAGGATGAAAATATTTTTGGGTTGCTGAGAGTTTTCTGGGCTGTATGGTCATGTTCCAGAAGCATTCTGTCCTGACGTTTCACCCACATCTATGGCAGGCATCCTGTCTGTTGTAAATCTCATTGAGAAAGAAACGTTTTTAAGCTTACCTGCTGCTTAGGATGACCCTTTTCCATATGCAGGTTGATTTCCTAATCTGAGTCATTTTCTGCAAGTAAATTCGACTGCTTTCAGAAAAATCTCCAAGAGTCCTCCAAAATAAGAGTATCCAAAATGTCTTTATGCTTCCTCTACCTGTTCTGTTGGGTGGTTTTAAGGAGGGGAGAGCTCACTGTTTTTGGTGCATTTTGCTCACATCTCTAATAGTTTCCCCATTTTCTTAGGGACTTAGGGCTGAAACTTAATCCTGACAAGACAGAGGTCCTCCAGGTCAGTCGTGCGGCCGATCGGGGCATAGGGTGGCAACCTGCGCTCGACAGGGTCGCACTCCCCCTTAAGACGCAGGTTCGCAGTCTGGGGGTCCTCCTGGACTCAGCGCTGACACTTGATGCTCGGGTGTCGGCGGTGGCCGGGAGGGCCTTCGCACAGTTAAAGCTTGTGCGCCAGCTGTGACTGTACCTCGTGAAGTCTGACTTGGCCATGGTGGTCCATGCCTTAGTCACCTCCAGGTTGGATTACTGCAATGCACTCTACGTGGGGCTGCCCCTGAAGACGGTTCGGAAACTTCAGTTGGTTCAGAGATCAGCAGCCAGATTAATAACAGGAGCTAGTTACAGAGAACGGCCAACTCCTTTGTTTAAACAGCTCCACTGGCTACCAATAAGTTTCCGGGCCCAATTCAAGGTGCAGGTTATTACCTATAAAGCCTTAAACGGTTCAGGACCTGCCTATCTCCGTGATCGCCTCCTCTCCTACGAACCAACGCGAACCCTAAGATCATCCGGGGAGGCGCTCCTCTCGCTCCCGCCTCTGTCTCAAATACGGCTGGTGGGGACGAGGGAGAGGGCCTTCTCGGCAGTGGCCCTCCGGCTCTGGAACTCTCTCCCTAAGGAGATCAGGTTAGCTCCTTCTCTGCCCATTTTCCGTCGGAAATTGAAAACATGGTTGTTCCAGAGCGCGTTTAAATGAACAGGCCTAAAAGAGCTGTTATTAGAATACTTCTTTCTGTTTTGAAAGCATATGGCACTTTATCACTGCTACTTATTTCCATGATGCAGCACTTTATGAAACCTGTCCCCACTGGGTTGCTTTTAATTACTCTGATTTTATCTGCTTGGATTTTAATGTATTTGTCCATTATTTTATTTTGTGTATTGTTGGAATATTTTAAGTTTATGTTAAAAATGTTGTTGTTATTCGGGCTTGTCCCTGTTGTGAGCTGCCCCGAGCTGTTTTTGACATATAAAGCTACTCCCCCTCCTCTCCCCTTTGTTCCAACTGCCCTTCTGGGATCAGGCTCTGGCAGAAACTCACACTGGCAAATAAAGCTTTCCCAGAAACTCAATTAACAGGGGACAATGCCTGCTGTCAATCAACTTAAGTACCTGGCTCTCTTTCAACACAACAGTCACACAACAGTTAGACTTTGACCACAGGAGCCAAGCCCAAACTCAGTTTAAAATCTTAGCCAAATCTTAGCCAAATCCTACCTGAAGCCAGGGAGCAAAAATGTCCTCCTGCTTCCTCTGCTTCTGCGAGAACCAACTGCCCTTCTGGGATCAGGCAAGGACCAAGTACAGAGAGCACAATAATCCCAAATAAACAGTTCGAGGGGAGGTCACAGGGGCTTACATGTCTTTACACTAATGCTCAGAGCATGGGAAATAAGCAAGACGAACTCCAACTCCTAGCACAGCACCACACATACGATGTCATAGGCATCACTGAAACCTGGTGGGATGACTCCCATCACTGGAATTTAACCATTGAGGGCTATAACCTCTTTCACATAAATAGAACAAAGGGGAGAGGAGGGGGAGTAGCTTTATATGTCAAAAACAGTTACGTTGCAGAAGAAATGCAAGACTGTAATCCGGGAAACAAGCTTGAAAGCATCTGGATAAGAATCAAGGGAACCGGGACTCAAAAAGATCTTGTCGTGGGTGTCTACTACAGACCTCCGAGTCAGGATGAAGGACTTGATGAAGCCTTCTGTCAACAGCTGACCAAACAGGCACAAAGAAGAGATATAGTAGTCATGGGCGATTTCAATTATCCCGATATCTGCTGGAAAACAAACTCAGCCAAGAGTACAAAGTCCAACAAATTCCTCACTTGCCTTGCAGATAATTTTATGGTCCAGAAGGTAGAAGAGGCAACAAGGGGATCAGCAACTCTTGATCTAATCTTAACAAATGTGGAAGACCTGATCAATACAGTTGAAGTGGTTGGATCCTTAGGGGCAAGTGACCATGTGCTCCTGCAGTTTGCAATACAAAGGAATGCTGAAACTAAGACAAGTCAAACACGCATTCTGGACTTTAAGAGAGCTGACTTCCAAAAAAATGAAGGAATTACTGAGCGGCATTCCATGGACGCCGATATTAAAAAACAAGGGAGTTAAGGATGGATGGGAGTTTTTCAAAAGTGAAATACTCAAGGCGCAAATGCAAACAGTGCCAACAAAGAAGAAAAATAAGACAAGTGCAAAGAAGCCAGAATGGATGTCCAAAGAACTTCTAACTGAGCTAAAGCTCAAAAGTGACATGCACAAGAAGTGGAAAAGGGGAGAAATCACCAAAGAAGAATTCAAACGTATAGCCAACTCCTGTAGGGAAAAGGTTCGCAAGGCTAAAGCGCAAAATGAGCTCAGGCTTGCCAGGGACATAAAAAACAACAAAAAAGGTTTTTTTGCTTATGTTGGTAGAAAAAGGAAGAAAAAGGAGGCGATAGGGCCACTGCAAGGAGTAGATGGGGTGATGGTGACAGGGGATAGGGAAAAGGCAGAACTGCTTAATGCCTTCTTTGCCTCGGTCTTCTCACAAAAAGAAAGCCATCTTCAACCTCAGCAACATGGAATGGACGAAGGATTGGGGGAAATCCAACCCCAAATAGGGAAACAAGTTGTCCAGGAACACCTGGCCACTCTAAACGAATTCAAGTCCCCAGGGCCAGATCAGCTACATCCAAGAGTATTGAAGGAACTAGCGGAAGTTATTTCAGAACCACTGGCAATCATCTTCGAGAGTTCTTGGAGAACAGGAGAAGTCCCAGCAGATTGGAGGAGGGCGAATGTGGTCCCTATCTTCAAGAAGGGAAAAAAGAACGACCCAAACAATTACCGTCCGGTCAGCCTCACATCAATACCAGGCAAGATTCTGGAAAAGATCATTAAGGAAGTGGTCTGCAAACACTTAGAAACAAATGCGGTCATTGCTAATAGTCAACACGGATTTACCAAAAACAAGTCATGCCAGACTAATCTGATCTCTTTTTTCGATAGAGTTACGAGTTGGGTCGATACAGGGAATGCCGTGGATGTAGCATATCTAGATTTCAGTAAGGCCTTCGACAAAGTCCCCCACGACCTTCTGGCAAACAAACTAGTAAAATGTGGGCTAGACAAAACTACGGTTAGGTGGATCTGTAATTGGCTAAGTGAACGAACCCAAAGGGTGCTCACCAATGCGTCGTCTTCATCATGGAAAGAAGTGACAAGTGGAGTGCCGCAGGGCTCCGTCCTGGGCCCGGTTCTGTTCAACATCTTTATTAACGACTTAGACGAAGGGTTAGAAGGCACGATCATCAAGTTTGCAGATGACACCAAACTCGGAGGGATAGCTAACACTCCAGAAGACAGGAGCAGAATTCAAAACGATCTTGACAGACTAGAGAGATGGGCCGAAACTAACAAAATGAAGTTCAACAGGGACAAATGCAAGATACTTCACTTCGGCAGAAAAAATGGAAATCAAAGATACAGAATGGGGGACGCCTGGCTTGACAGCAGTGTGTGCGAAAAAGATCTTGGAGTCCTCGTGGACAACAAGTTAAACATGAGCCTACAATGTGATGCGGCAGCTAAAAAAGCCAATGGGATTTTGGCCTGCATCAATAGGGGAATAACGTCTAGATCCAGGGAAGTCATGCTCCCCCTCTATTCTGCCTTGGTCAGACCACACCTGGAATACTGTGTCCAGTTTTGGGCACCGCAGATGAAGGGAGATGCTGACAAGCTGGAAAGCGTCCAGAGGAGGGCAACTAAAATGATTAAGGGTCTGGAGAACAAGCCCTATGAGGAGAGGCTTAAAGAGCTGGGCATGTTTAGCCTGCAGAAGAGAAGGCTGAGAGGAGACATGATAGCCATGTACAAATATGTGAGGGGAAGTCATAGGGAGGAGGGAGCAAGCTTATTTTCTGCTGCCCTGCAGACTAGGACACGGAACAATGGCTTCAAACTACAGGAAAGGAGATTCCACCTGAACATCAGGAAGAACTTCCTCACTGTGAGAGCTGTTCGACAGTGGAACTCTCTCCCCCGGGCCGTGGTAGAGGCTCCTTCTTTGGAGGCTTTTAAGCAGAGGCTGGATGGCCATCTGTCGGGGGTGCTTTGAATGCGATTTCCTGCTTCTTAGCGGGGGGTTGGACTAGATGGCCCTTGAGGTCTCTTCCAACTCTACTATTCTATGATTCTATGATTCTAGGAACATATCTTTAGCTTTCTAGTCTGGTGCTGCTTTTAGAGTTACTTCTATCTTCTCAGTCTTTTCTGTACCACTTTATCACAAAGTGCTCACTACTAATGTGTCCTAAAAGACCAAGGAGTTCCAAATTTTTAAATCTAAAGGGGCTCAACCTTCCATTTCAGTCTGCTCTTTTATTCAGGTTGTTATCAATGTGTCCAGATGCCTGCCATCAGAGGTGAGCCAGGTTGCAACAAAAAAGAAGGCTGTCTTGCTGGCACTAGGCTTATTTTTGGAATGCATTCTTACCTGATCCCCAGTTTGCTATCATATTTCTGCTGGATTAATGCATTTTTATGCTTCCAAGCTTTTGAAATTCAACTATTTTTAGATGCTCCTTTGACTATTTGTCACATTTTGTAATTCGGATATTTTTATTTTGTTTTATTTTATGTAAATTGCCCTTGAAGCATGACTAAAGACTGGTATATACAAACATTTTGTTACCACTCAGACAATATCCAACCTCCCTTTTCAAGTTATATTTAAGGCTGTAGAAGGCCTTCATCCCGCCACAGTCATTTACTAGAAGTTAGAAGCTTGGAGGTAGCAGTGGAGCAGTATCTAGCTATGTTCCTGCACTTGGAAGCACTGCTTCTCCCACTTTCCACCAGTCAGCAAATGGTCCCAGACTTAGGACTGATATTGGAGCAGACAACATCATATTTTCTTGTTATGATACATCCAGAATATCATGTTAACACCGTTCCTTATTTTATTTCCATGGGATAAAGGCACAGTATATTGCACATTAATCTACCAGTGTAAATATGTTGCTGTAATAAAGGTCAGCATGATATCATTTCTACCAGACTATCTATGGCATGAAGACAGCAGGTTTTGCAGACTTAGACTAGTGATTCTGAGCTGTTTTGTGCTTCACAGAAGGATGGGCATTATCAGCTTTTTACAGATGGTGTGTTTGGAAGCACAGATGGATTGGTTTCCTTGGGCAGTGAACATGAGCCAGCGACAGAACCAAGAATGTTACATATATTTGCTCATAATGTCTCGATCAATAGCACCAAGTATTATTCCATTATTTTGAGGCATTTTATATTTAGTGTCTTCTAAATCTTCATTCCTAAATCAGTTTACTTGAAAATAAGTCCCATTCCTGTCAATGAAATGTGCATTCAAGGAAACATATGCTTACATGCTATCTGGAAAGTCCACAATACATGAATGTTACCTCAATTGTGCCATTCAGAAACGTGACAGCGTGTTAGTTTGAACAAAGTGAGCATTCTGCATCTCTTGTAAAATGGAAGAAAAGAAAAATATCTCCATGACCCAGAAATGCAAGACAATGAACCCTGATAATAATAAGATAAATGTATCAAGCTTCACGATGAGCCAATGCAGAGAAGTCTGTTCTGTCACAAGGCTTACCATTCTGCCCCTCCAAACCCACACACACAATACAGTTCCACAGTTGTGCAGGCCTCCTGCTCTTTGTATTTCAAGGTAACCTCCAAGCACAGTGAAGCCAGTCAGGACAAGAGGACAACTGTTCATCAGCCTAGTCTTCACAACATGACACCAGACATTAGACTAACATGCAAACACTTCCCAGTGTCAAAAAAAGACACTTGCTCCTGATGGCCGGAAAATGAATTGGCTTTCTACATAAATTACTTCCACTGCCATACTCAGACTCAAATAATCATGAAGAAACATAATTTTCTACATACTCGTAGCAGAAAGGAACAAAAACCTATCCACAGTCTCAGAAATAGTTCCAATACAGCATTGTCACCAAAGAGGCTACAAAGGAGGGCTGGACAAGTCACACTACACACAGAAGTTTAAAAGACAATTGTACAACATCATATTCTGCAGTAATCTCTTCAGATCCTACAAATAAATACCATAAGGAATTATAAAATTGCTCAGGCAATTCCTTACTGATGTACAGAACCACCTCCAAATTGACATACTCCAAGAGTCACAACCAGTTACCATTCTGTCTATTACTCAAAATACATAAACAAAGCAATATTTGAAAGCCCCTTATCTCAAGCAATAGAACACTTTGGATATATAGACAAAATCTTTAGACCATATATCACAAACCTTCCATGCTTTGTGAAAGATATGGTCAATTTCCTATGGAAATTACAATCCATTTGCATGGTATCACCATATGGCAAGCAGCTTCATGGCTGACCTGGGACAATGTTTCCTCAGTTCTTGTACCCAGAAATCTTCTTCTACCTTACATACATTGATGACATCCTTATCATATAAACTTGTAAAGAATTATTCAAGATGGTTCACCAGAATTTCAACAAGTCTTCACCAGTCTAGGTTTAGAATAACCCATAAAACAAGCAAACTTTTGGATCCTACAATCTGTTTGTTGACAATCTTCAACCAGTGAATGGAGAATGATGCAACCCTCTTGAGGGCTCTAGGTGGCAATGGTTTATTTGGCTATACAACCTCACAAATCTCAAAAAACTACCAATTTACAATAAAACACATGACATACATAGGAAGTCAGGCAGGCCCCCTCCCTCCTATCCTTTCGTAGGAAGGTGAAAACTTGGTTGTGGGGCCAGGCCTTCGAATAAGAATCAGCAGCATTAATTACTATTATGTACGCTGGAACTCAACTGACAGACCCAGTCTTTTAAATTTGAACATGCCTATCTGTATTTTATAATGTGTTTTATGAATGTTTTATGTAAGTTAATTTTTAACTGAAGGGCGGGATATAAATATTGTAATAAATAAATAAATAAACCCTATCAAAAACCTAGACATCAACTCTGTCTCCACAATACAGTGAGCAAGAGGACTAGGTTAGCACCAAAATGCCAATCTAGAAGCTTCTGAAGATCATTGCAGGATGACCCATACATGTGAGTCACAGAGACCAAGAACAACAGATAACACCTCTTCCTTGTTCAAAAGCACAATGACTGGATGGAAATGAAAATAACAGCCATGTCGAAAAATGAATGTAGCATTAGAACAGCTTCCATTAGGAGGGAAGTTCCACCTCCAACACATGCCCTACACTTTTTGAATCTTACATGTTCACTATTTTAAGGATGGAATGGGAACAGTAGTTCAATAGCTTCTTTGAATTTGTGTAGCTTTTGAAGTTATTATATAAAATATTGGTGTAAACGCAAAAGGTTGAGCTTAAAAATAAGAAGGCTACATTAAAGCCTAATACACAAATCTCCATGAGACTAGAGACTGCCTTTGGGAGAACAGCAGAAAATATAGAAGTGGAAGAGGGAGATGGACAAAGATGTTTTTTAAAACAGCTGTTTTGTTTGCCAACATAAGAGCTTTTCTTTTATTTCACTTCATTATGGAAGAACTTCAAGAGGTCAGAAAAAGGAAAATGTTATCTCAAAATAGATCCAATTAATTGTGGGCAAGAAATGAAACAATAGAATGTTTTACTATGTTGTTTATCACAATGGCATTAGAACATAGCATTATTTTTCCACAGTTCTGTAACACATCTGCTCATAAACTATAAATAAGACACATTTCAGAAGGTTTTTATCTAAACTAGATTCTATTCTGTTCAGTTTTTGAATTGTCCCTGGAGTTCCCATTCTTTGCTTATTCCTTCCACATGCTGCCCTTTAGCAGTGCTTTTAAGCTTCTTGTTCAGTATGGCATAAGAGTCCATTTTACAGCCAGCCTAATCCTATTTCCTTCATATTTAGTTGAATTATTGGAGTGCCAGTGTCATTCACAGCTTTGAAATCCTTTCATTTCCTTCTTTTTAATATCTCCTTCTTTACCAACGGCAGTCACAATAGCATCATCCAATGCTAGTAGTGTGAAAAATGCAACAGCCTCTTGAAATAGTTTGTTGAGTAAGTATCCTAAATGAAATCAGCATTTTCGGGGATTGTAGAAAACTAGTCAGGCTGCTTTTTTTAAAAAAAGGAATGATCCAAGAAAATCATACAAATTTATTTATTTATTGTGTCAGAAGTGAATTGAGAATACAATTATAATGTATTGAAAAACCACAAACAAAGTTAAAAACTTGGCATTATACTAGATTTCCTTTGACTAGAAGCTGGCTACTTCGAGTGCCTCTGGTGTCGCTGTTAGACGGTCCTCCATTGTGCATGAGGCAGGGCTTAGATTGCATTGTAATAGGTGGTCTGTAATTTCCTCTTGTCCACACTCGCATGTTGTGGGCTCTACTTTGTAGCCTCATTTCTTAAGGTTCTACATCTCGTGGTGCCAGAGCACAATCTGTTCAGTGCCTTCCAAATATAAAATAATAATAAAACTTTATTTGTATACCGCTCTATCTTTCCGAAGGGACTTGAGGCGGTTTCCAACCTAGGCAAAAAATTCAATTACCAACACAAATTATACAGAATAGCCAAAATAAAACATAAACATAATATTATTAAAACAATCAAACACATTTAAAATTTAAAAGCCAGTTCCAGTACTATTCCATTGGATGAAATTCAAACTACCAATGGTCAGTTTCCAAGTTGCTCAGTTTCTCATCTGGTATCAGGCACTGATTGTGGTTCTGGGTTTTAGCCTGCCACTTTTGGACTCTTGTTTTCTGAGGTGTTCCTGCAAGCATCTCTGTAGATCTTAGGAAGCTATTTCTTGATTTAAGTTATTGGCTTGCTGGGTGATTTCAGAACAGAGGATGAGCGGAGATGTCAATGCCTTGGTCCTTTCATTACATGCTGCTACTTTCCGATGGATGTCAGGTGGTGCAATACTGGCTAAGCAGTATAATTTCTCCAGTGGTGTAGGGCATAGACATTTTATGATGATGTTGCATGTGTCATTAAGAGCCACATCCACAATTTTAACATGGTGAGATGTATTCCACACTGGGTGTGTGTACTCAGCAGCAGAGTAGCAAAGCACAAGGGCAGATGTCTTCACTGTGTCTGGTTGTGATCCCCAGGTTGTGCCAGTCAGCTTTTGTATGATATTCTTTTTGCTTGATATTCAAGCATTGCTTTTTATAAGTCAGAGCATGTCCAAAGTGACTCCCAGGTATTTTGGTGTGCTGCAATGCTCCACGATTACCTGGGATTCCTTCCCAGGTAATTGTGCAAATGGCATGTTTGCTTTCAACCAATAGGGAGGGAACATGAGAGACAAGTAAGAACATGGGAGGTATCCTAGAAGGTCAGATTTATCTGGATCCGCAACCTAGGGCCCTTTCACACAGCCCTATATCCCAGAATATCGGGGCAGAAAATTCCACATTATCAATTTTGAACTGGGATATATGGCAGTGAGGACTCAGATAACCCAGTTCAAAGCAGATATTGTGGGATTTTCTGCCTTGATATTCTGGGATATAGGGCTGTGTGGAAGGGTCCCTAGATGCTTCAAGAGACTCCAGAGACTGTTCCTTTCCCATGCCCATTGCCCCTCGCATTCAGTAGCACGATATCTTTCAAGAAGAAGGTTCTGTTCCTAACCTAATTACCTTTTACATTACTAAGTTTCTCCTAACTCATTTCTTTTGTCCTCCACAGGTAAATATGTTTATCAACCTATGACTCCGGTAGAGCAGCTTCCAAGCACCGAAATACCTGTTCAGCCTCGAGGATCCACAAACACCATTCAGATCTCTGTCTCACTCACGGAACACTTTTTGAAGTTTGCACCTGTCTTCCAACCCCCGTTGCCCCCAGACTCCCCCCGGTTCTGCACAATCTCGGACCTCTTTATTGACAACTACCGCGTGAAATGCATCAACGGGAAGATGTGTTACGTCCAGAGGCAACCTCCTGCTCTCCCCCATAAAATGAAGCCTCAGGAGGTCCCCGCACGCAATGCCTTAATTCTGAGAGAGAATAATACACCAAAAATAGATCATTGCTCTTCCCCCTCCAGCTCTGAGGACTCTGGGATCAATGCCGTCGGGGCTCACTATATGGAGTCGTGTGATGAAGACACCGAGGAAGGGGCCGAGCTCAGTTCAGAAGAAGATTATAGTCCAGACAGTAGCTGGGAACCGGACGAGTGTCCCCTCTTATCACCCTCACAATGTGAACTAGAAGTGATTGAGACCATAGAAACCACCGTGTGAAATGCTGACCTGGGAACTAACTAGGCATATTTGAAACAATACTGGTTTTCTAACATTTATACCGGCTTTTTCTGACAGGTCATTTTTTTTCCAATGCACTTGATATCCCATGAGGAATGCAATGACAGTATAGCCATCTGTGAAATAGCTGGTTGATATGAATTGCACCAATAAGAGTCCGGTCATATCATTTAAAGGGTGTCACCAGTTTGACATCATTACTTACAGACTTTCCCTGGTCCCAGTTAAGGGCACATAAATATTGAAGATCCAGCCAAATTGTAAGCTACTCCTACTAATTCCAAAATTTAAATAATAGATATGGGTTGCTCCTTTTAAACTACGATTCAGTGTTTTGTGCTCTTACAAAAAAAAAAAAACCAACAATATTAGGTTAGCCATATGCCAACTGAGTGAGCTGAGCTGAATCTATATCTATCACGTAGGAGACTGAAGCTGTGCTTCTCATTAGAAACTCTTGTATTCGGTGCACCACTTTCCAAACACATTTTCCCATCAAGATTAACTCAGGGGTTCCCAGCATAAGCACAATACATTCTCAATAACTAAAACCCTGTCTCTGGAACAGAAGAATGAAATCCTTCATAAGACTGGGTTTATACTGCCATCTGACCAAATTCCATTGGTCTTCTTGACTTAAAATTCTTTAAATGGTTCCTGGGTTAATGGTTCCTGGGTTAAATGGTTCCTGAGGGCAAACTGGATTTAGTCGTGAAGTCCTGGTGTACCTACAAGAGCTGCTAATGTGAAATGGGTCCGTGATAATGTCAAATTCAGTGCATATTCACACAACTAAAATTTGAGTTTGTTTTCTTAACCTGACAAGTGTTTGGCTTCAAATGAACCCAAAGCAAAACAGATTAAGCTGTCGCCTTCTGATCATAGCAGACAGCTGCCATGAGTCTATCTGGTCCTGTTCAGGGAGAAAAGCATCACAACTAATCAGTGTCACGTTAGCCCCATCTGGGACAAATACAACTCTTTCTGCTGTGATGATGTTCAACCCATGCACACCAGAACCGTATTGCATTTCAAATAGCTGTGCATGAACTGATCAGAAAGTAACTGAACATTAGAAACCAGCTTGATATGCAAGAAGGCGATGGCGTACAATAGTCCTATTCCACCTATTGCTTACTATAGTTTTGGTGATGGTTCAGGATTCACTTTTAGTTCTGAGGTCAAAGTATTATATGGGCTATTTGGCAATGTTCCAGAAGCATTCTCTCCTGACGTTTTACCCACATCTATGGCAGGCATCCTCAGAGGTTGTGAGGTCTGTTGGAAATATATAAACCCATGAAATCAAGGGAAATGTTTACATGCTTGATCATACTGAGGTATAAGTATTCAATAGTATTTCTATACCTTCATATTACGTAAGGATAAGTTCATGAGTAAGAATGGGGAGGTGGCGGGGCCGGCAGAAGCTTGGATAAGCGAATATCTTGGATAATAAGGAAGGATTAAGGAAAAGCCTATTAAACATCAAATTAAGTTATGATTTTACAAATTAAGCACCAAAACTTCATGTTATACAACAAATTTAACAGAAAAAGTAGTTCAATACGCAGTAATGTTATGTTGTAATTACTGTATTTACAAATTTAGCACCAAAATATCATGATATATTGAAAACATTGACTACAAAAATGGCTTGGATTATCCAGAGGCTTGGATAAGTGAGGCTTGGATAAGTGAGACTCTACTGTATGTGTGTGTGTGTGTGTGTGTGTGTGTATGTGTGTGTATATATATATATATATATATATATATATATATATATATATATATATATATATATATATAGAGAGAGAGAGAGAGAGAGAGAGAGAGAGAGAGAGTATATATATTCCACAATTAAAAAAGGGGGAAAAAAAGGAAATATATAAACCCCACTTGCCTAGTTTCCAACAGGCCTCACAACCTCTGAGGATGCCTGCCACAGATGTGGGCAAAATGTCAGGTGAGAATGCTTCAGGAACATGGCCATTCCACCCAGGAAAACTCACGGCAACCCAGTTATTTTGGTCATGAAAGCCTTCAGCAACACAAAGTTTTATTTGTTTAAATTGACTATTCCTATGCCCATTAGGTGGAAAAGTAACTAGATAAAAGGGAGGTGGCCACTGTAAATGTAGTTCCTGGAGCATTTGGATTTCATCCAAGAGCACTTAAAACAAGAGCAGCTAATTGACCTAACCCTTCCCTCTTTCGCTGTTTCCCTCAAACTCTCCGTAATAATTATATCCCATTAACAAATACAGAACTGATGAAACATGTACAGTGGTCAGACAGGTCTTTAAAACCTCTGCTGTAATTGTGTGTCAGCTTTAGTGATACAGAGGCAGGTTGTTGTCTGGGGAAAGATCTGCTGACCGATCCAAGCGTAGTGACCCTTCTAAGGATGTGTGGCTGTTTTTCTTTTGCTGTTGTACTTTAGTCAGCAAATTAAAGTATAGCAGTCATGCGACAGGGGATATGACATTATTTTCCCAATAACATGCTGTGACCACAGCTGTGACCACAGGTGTGTGTGTTTTTTCCTCATTTTTTTTCTTTAGCTCCATATGGTACCTTTTTTCATCTGAAAGATCTCCTGTAATATTAGGGCTCCTGATAATAAATGCAGCCCAGTTTTATAACACTTTGGTTAATACGTTTTCCACAAACCTTGGTGAGGATGAGAACATATAAATATGTACAGATATAGCTCTCAGTACTAGAGTATCTTATGCTGTGTTGTCAAATGCTGCTCTTGAAACACTATTCTGACACATTACTAATTTTTATACATTACACTCTGACTTAGGCACCTTTTAGAACGCATTTAGATTACAATGTGTGTTATGAATTACTATATAAACAAATAATGTACTTTAAAATATAAAAAAACCATACCCTGAGAAAAATGAAATATTTATTCTGATGAGTTATATTAAAATGCACTTTTGGGCAAAAAAACCTAAGGAACTCAGTTCTGAGCATCACAAAATTACAGCCTTCCTTAGAATTTTTGAAAATTTTAGTGCATTCTGCTAATCTGTAAACACTAGTTCATTATAGAAAGTCATAAAAATTCTTATTATTTGGGTGGAGATATTAATGTTTTCTTTCTTCTCAGGTTCAGCATTGTTAATGGATTTTATAGTGGGAAATCAATGCATAAAATAAGGTGGTGTTACTCTTGACTACCGGTATTTTAAACTGAAAGTTTAAGATACGTCTTACCTGGATAAATTAATTTACAGTTGCTTCTCTTGGGTTTTCCGGCTGTGGAAATAGCATGAGGGACTGTAGAAAAATTACATTTGGGGGCAAAGGTGGGCCCACTTCTGAGAATGCATTTTAATTTATTTCATTACATGAAGCAACATGGCACTGTCTCTTCTCAGCAAGTTGGCAGCCATGAACTAACGGGGGCTAAAGTTCAACAGATATATTCTGAGTGGGAAAATTCAGTACAGTTTCACATGAATACACTTTATTGAACTGTTAATTAGCAATAGCTGCATACAGTGTTAATCTCTCGAACGTGTTCTGTTTTGAAGTCTTAAGCACAATGGGCTTGTAGCGCCTGGCTGCCCTGTAGACTGCCTTGGCATCAGCCATGGCAAGGTTTGGTTAGATGGTTTAGCACAGAGTGCTGTGTCTCAAAGTACCCTCTCAAGGGTACCCAATAATTTCATGTAAACTTTTCACACACGCACCTACACACACACACACATATGCACACACAATAAATGTAAAGACTGCTTTTACACAAAAACAGAGTAAGTTGGATTTCTTTTCCACGAGTCCCGTTGAATTCTTACTGGGTAGCAGTGTGATTTCATAATGTCTCTCAGAAATAGCTATACTGTAACATGAAACCATTGACGTCAAATTGAGTTTAACATGCCTAGTAAGGTAAAGGTAAAAGGTTTCCCCTGACATTAAGTCCAGTCGTGTCCGACTCTGGGGATTGGTGCTCATCTCCATTTCTAAGCTGAAGAGCCGGCGTTGTCAGTAGACACCTTCAAGGTCAAGTGGCCGGCATGACTGCATGGAAAGCCGTTACCTTCCCACCGGAGTGGTAACTATTGATTTACTCACATTTGCATGTTTTCAAACTGCTAGGTTGGCAGAAGCTGGGGCTCACTCTGTTCCCGGGATTCGAACCTGCAACCTTTCAGTCCACAAGTTCAGCAGCTCAGCGCTTTAACACACTGTGCCATTGGGGGCCCTTTAATATGCCTACTATCATGAGAAAAATAAGAATCACCCATAAAACGCCATTACCTCCTTGCTTGCTTAGCATGCCATTCCCAAGTTCAAAGGCATATGTATATTTCAGTTTTTCCTTGTTGCCCATTATTTCCCATAAAAATCTGTGTATGAAATGACTTATTTGAAAAGATTGAAAGAGGCAGCAGTGGCTCATTAGCAATAAATTGCAATTTTTACACAGGGAATGCTGGAAGGCAATTGCTATTGCTGTAATATTTAATATACAGGATTTATTTTCTTCTCCATTCAATAATTTTGTCCACTTTCAGATCATTTCAGAAAACCTTCGCCTGCATCTGCTTCCCTCTACGGCATATTACCTTCTCATTGCCTCCGTAGGTTTAGAGAGGATGAGATAGAAGAGGAAAAAGACAGATGTGAGCAAGTGGTAGCCTGAAAGCATATGGCAGATGGAGGGGCTGAACCTGAAGAACATAGCTTGAAGAACAGAATTATATTTTAGCCGTTTTTGCCAGCTGCTTCAGCAGCCTAATGGCTTTGGTTGGCTATAGTGAAATATTAGTCGTCTGACCTTTGTCATTGTAAATTGTTCTTTTTGTAAAACATTTCAGTAACAAATCTGTGTTTCTTGACTATTTAAGCACAAGCATTTTCATCTTATCTCAAAATGCATTTTTATTTATGCTTAAGGAATGCTCCATTCCCTGTGTGGCTCATTCCACTTGCTATCTTGCAGTAGCTTAATAGTTGTCTACTCTCAGTTTGAGAGCAGTTAACGTTAGTTATCTTTATCTGATCATTAAATATACTGGACAAAGGCTTGACCTCATCTTAGACAAGAGCTTTGAAAAATTTGTCACCATTCCAATACTTCTGACAGGCAAAGGTTTTTCTGGCTCTGATAGTTCAGATCCTTTTAATGAGGGAACTTGAGGGTTGAACCCTGAACCTTCTGCAGGCAGAGCGCAGTCTTCGCAACTGTGTTATAATTGAACTCCATAGATGGAAGTGCACATACTCAGTTCACCTAATTTGCCTCTAGTATATATTCTGCCCCTTGTTAGCATAATTGATCTCAATTATTCATTCTTCCCTACTATGCTACTTTACGCATACAAATGATGGATACCATTAGATATCAATATTCAATGCATCACATGAGATGTGTGCTTTTACATGTATATCAGGGAGATGCTTTGGGGGCGATTTTTCTGCTTCTTGGCAGGGGGTTGGATTGGATGGCCCACGAAGTCTCTTCTAATGCTATGATTCTATGAGAGAAAATTACCGGGTGCAGCCATAGTCTTAATTTTAAAAATTGGCTTTATTATTATAAACTAGCTTTGCATGGAAAGTGCAGAGTAGTAGTCACAGTTGCAAATAAATAAATAAATATTTATTTATTTATTTATTTATTTCAATTATTTATACCCCGCCCTTCTCTCCCAAGGGGACTCAGGGTGGCTTACAAGTGGCAATTGATGCTGTTACACTGATATACTGATATATATACTGAAATAATAATAACAATAATAAATAATGCTTATATACAACGCCCTATCTCCTCGAGAGGACTCAGGGTGGTTTCCATCATAGCAAAGAAACCATACAACGAATTAAACATAATAGAGAATATAAACATGAAACAAGAACATACATTTCAAAACAATCACAAAAAAATTAAAAAGCAGTTACAAAATGTCATAGGGCTGGGAAGTGGGTAAAGTGCTGAGCGGGTTCCTAGTTAAAACCTGGGGGGCCTAGGACTAATCCTGCTCAAAAATCTGCAGGAACCACAAGTTTTCAGATCCTTGTGGAAAGAGGACAGTGTAGGGACTTGTCTGATCTTTCTGGGAAGGACGTTCCAGAGTTGGGGAGCCACCACTGAGAAGTTCCTATCCCTCGTCCACACCAGCCGTGCTTGTGATGGCAGGAGCGAGGGGAGGGCCTTCCCTGAAGATCTCAGAGCCTGCGCTGGTTCGTAAAGAGAGATGCGATCATGAAGATAGGGAAGGCCTGAGCCATATAATGAGAGCTGGAGATCTAACAAGTGAGCAAAGTGAGAGCTGGAGATTTAACAAGACATGACACATCAAATTTTGAATGCCTATTATACAAAATTGGACAACACAGCAGATAGAATGGGGAGATGACAGGAAAAAAGACTGTAGAACAGACATTTACCTATTCCACGGGAGGAGAGTTGCAGAAAAGGATGTTTGAAATGTTGCATGTCAACTCCATTTTCATGGATTGTCCTCTGCAATGAGGAACCAAACCTCAGCAAGACTCCTACAGGTCCCTCGTGCCCTTTGCATGGCACAAGGCTATCACTGGAAAATGTGGACAGGAAACCACAACACTCCTTTGCTTACACTGAATAACAAACAGATGTAGAGAGGAAACCACCAGATAAAAGATTATGGAAATGGTGGGAGGATATCAATGGCAAAGATTTTTTTTTCATGCCTGAAGTGACTTGAGAAACTGCAAGTCACTTCTGGTGTGAGAGAATTGGCCATTTGCAAGGACATTGCCCAGGGGACGCCCGGACATTTGATGTTTTACCATCCTTTTTGGGAGACTTCTCTCATGTCCCCGCATGGGGAGCTGGAACTGACAGAGGGAGCTCACCCACTCTCCTTGGATTCGAACTGCCAACCTGTCAGTCAGCAGTCCTGCCAGCACAAGGACTTAACCCATTGCGCGACCAGGGCAAGGAGATTCCACTTTAAGCCTTAGTCTGAGCTTTCAATGAGCTATCCAAGGTGCTGAATTTGCTTTGGGATAGGCTTTAGCACTCTGGATAGCTTCTATAAAGTGCATCCAAAAGACTGCAACAGATTCCCTGGCTCACTGTCATGGATGTATCCAGCTGGCAGTAATTAAGAGGAAAGAGGAGCAGAGCGAACTGCCAGAAGAATACTGAACAAAGACTCAGTGGTTTTCCTGGAAAGTATATACTTGTTCTCAAATATTAGTTGAGGGAAGAGATTATTCTCAGACAAATGGAATTGCAGGAGACTGAGTGCTCGTGCTAGGCATGTTTTGTTCAAGCTTGGACCCAAAGCTAAAATCACACTCTTTGTCATTGGTGCAACAGGAGCTCTGTGACTTTTCTTAGACCCTCCTGTATCACTAAAGAAGTTCTCCAGCATTTATCTCTTGTCTACACAGAACAACTGTCTTCCATTTTCCCAAGAGGGTAGGAACAAGGAGCTGACTGGTGTACCTACTTGAATCCAGGGAGAAGGATTCTAGATCAAGAGGTTGTGCTGCTGCCAATTTCAAGGGTTTTTTTAAAAACCCCAAATTGAAAGAATTCTTCATTGTGTTTCAGATTTGCTAATCCATTTCATAAATATGAAAGAGCCCTGCTCTAGCATAACAATTAGAAAAGACCTTGGTTGGCTTATTGAAATTATTATTATAAGAGAAACCTTTTCCATCTTCTTTGACAGTCGCTATGAAACAAGACAGGTGAGTTTCTTTCCTCCTATTCTGCTTTTTAATCGAATGCTACACATTAAACAAAGCTGAACATTAATGTTACGCTTTTCTATTTTCCATCAAAGTCACATTCAGAATAGATCATCCTACGCATTCAGTGTAGCTTGGTCATGCAGAAAACAAAAGGTTATTTTTTGCATGGAAGCCTTGGTACTTTTTTCAAAAAATAAACAATATTGCAAAATGATAAAACAATGAACTATGAGAAGAATTTACAAAATTTAATTTTTTTTATACAACAAAGCAGGAAAGAATATGACGAACATTAGACACTGAAGGTTGAATTCAAGTGTTTATGTTGCACAATCAAAACTATTGAAGTAGTTGTCACATGATTAAGGCAGGATCACCCACTTGGGCAAGTAGTAGTCAAAACACATATTCAACATTATTAAAAGGCTGCTACAGAAAGCATCAAAGGAAGAAGTAAAACCTGTAAATTGAATTACTAAATAGAATACCACTGTGAATTTTAAGTGGAAAAATAATTATTCCATTTTGGGAGATGCATACAAAAACATTTGAAATTAATAATGGTTCTTGATATGCAGGAGGAAACTAAGTAAGTGGTTATATTCTAACTATATAAACACACACCACACACACACACACACACACACACACACACACACACACACACACACACATATATATATATATATATATATATATATATATATATATATATATATCACAGTCTCCTCCATATCCACAGATTCTGCATCCATGGGTTCAACCGTCTATGGCTTTAAAATAATCAAAAATCAAAATTCCAAAAGGCTAACCTTGATTTTGCTAGTTTATATAATGGACATCATAATGCCCGGCTGCTCACTGGAAGGAGGGAGGCAAAGATGAAGTACTTTGGCCACATAATGAGAAGACAGGAAAGCTTGGAGAAGAGAATGATGCTGGGGAAAATGGAAGGAAAAAGGAAGAGGGGCTGACCAAGGGCAAGATGGAGGGATGGTATCCTTGAAGAGACTGGCTTGACCTTGAAGGAGCTGGGGTGGCCACGGCCGACAGGAACCTCTGGTGTGGGCTGGTCCGTGAGGTCAGGAAGAGTAAAAAACGCCTGAACAAATAAACAATAATAATGGACATCATTTCACTATGCCATTGTACATAATGAGACCTGAGCAACCACAGGTTTTGATATCCATGAGGGGGTCCTGGAAACAAAGCCAGAAGATACAAATGCATGTTTGGGAATGTGAACATGAACACAGTTTAATGCATCAGTTTGACATTTATTCTAACGCTACCTGTGAAGCACAAAGATGACAGTGGAGAAGGACACATTTTTTGCACACACTCCTTCCACAAACAAAAACTTGGAGCATTTTATACATCCCTACTTACACATTCTTCTAGTACATAAAAGTTATGCCTTTCCTTTTTATATCCTTTAAGTTTTATGTTCTCCTCAGCTTTTTCGCTACCTTGCTGGATTATTAAAGAGCACAATTCTACTAACAACATAGGCCCAAAGTGTTCAACTTTTTCCCTCTCAAAAGGATCTAGAAAACCAAGTGCTCTTAAATGTTTCTGTCAAAATCTTCTGCAAAAATTAATACAGACGTTTTTACAGCCATTTTATATATCATGTGTGAACCAAGTGTGGATCTCCAGAAGGCATCGAACTGTAGCTCTTAGCTTGGCTCATCATTGACTATGGTGTCTTATGGGAGTTGTTGTCCAACAACCTCTAGTGGGCTGTACATTATCCGTCTCTATTCTGCACCAACCTGATTCACATCATATTCTATCCATCATGCTGACGGATTATGACAGTGATAGCTAATGGAAAATGTAGTCCACATCTGGAGGGTGGCCTGTTTGGGGAAGTCAGCTATATTCACTGATATGAAATATCCTGAAACCATTAATGCATAACCTTCCTCCACATTTAATCACTCCCAAGAAATACACGGTCACCTATCAAATAGTTCCAGTGGGCTCTGACCTTTCAAATGACCTTTCTTAGAAATAATAAAATCTCAGCTTAAAGCCCAGACTATTTTCTTTTTAAAGCTGAATCAAGAGAATCATTTGTACAGCTGATTTAAGGACTACCTTACTTTGTGAACTTTTGTAATCGGAGGCTATAAATACCTAAGAAACCCAGTGAGTCTCCCGATCATCTGTCAAACATGTCTTTGGTTAGTCTAGCTGGCAGGCACTTACATCTCACTGCTCACTTTTGTTTTTCTGAACCTCAAGCCTCCAGGCAGTTCCACAAAAGGGCATTTGCTGTGATAAATGTAGCCTGGTTCGGTCTGAAAAACTGGCTGTGAATGCTTTTTCTTGTCTATACACCCACTTTCTGTGGTCTCTACCTTCATTTTGATTTATCATATGGCTCAAGGTTCAACTTCACTATGCTACGCTGGAAGGAAAAAGAGACTCCTACCCACCAGAGTTTCAACTCAAATTGTGATTTCCCCTCTTTTCTTTTAAAAGAAAGTCACAGCAATCTAATATGCAGCTTCGTTACTCAACTTCTTCTAACCTCTAGATCAGTGGTTCTCAACATTTCCTCATGTTGTGGTGACCCCCAACCATAAAATTATTTTCGTTGCTACTTCATAACTGTAATTTTGCTACTGTTATGAATCATAATGTAAATAGCTGATATGCAGGATGCATTTCCATTCACTGGACCAAATGTAGCAGAAACATCCAATACACCAAAATCTGAATACTGGTGGGGTTGCGGGGGGGAGGGGGTTGATTTTGTCATTTGGGAGTTGTAGTTAACTTACAATCAAAGAGCATTCTGAACTCCACCAACGATGGAATTGAACCAAACTTGGCACACAGAACTCCCATGACCAACAGAAAGTACTAGAAGGGTTGGTGGGCATTGATCTTGAGTTTTGGAGTTGTAGTTCACCTACATCCAGAGAGCACTGTGGATTCAAACAATCATGGATCTCGACCAAACTTGGTACAAATACTCAATAGGCCCAAATGTGCACTGGCGGAGTTTGGGGAAAATAGACCTTGACGTTTGGGAGTTGCAGTTGCTAGGATTTATAGTTCACCTACAATCAAAGAGCTCTTTGAACTCCACCAACGATAGGATGAATTGGGCTTTTGGTGGGAGGATTTGCCATCTGTTTCCGAAGTCAGGTGGAGAGATCTTCAGCCTTCTTTGCCAAAGGGGTTCCTAAGACCATCAGAAATGTGTGTTTTCTGATGGTCTTTAGTGACTCCTCTGACACCCCCAAGAGTCCCGACCCCCAAGTTGAGAAACACTGCTCTAGATTTAGGGCATGGGTGGGAAAGGGGCAGATAAAATGATCCAAATGCATATTGTTCCTCTCTAAAATATTTGTAAACATACTAATTTCTGGGACAGATTTACCCACGCAAGTTTACAAACAGAAGCCTATTAATACTTAGCAAGATAAAGGATTGCCGTAAAAGATAGTTCATTTAGTCCAAATATAGCCAACCTTGTGTTCTCAAGAGGAAATGACTTACAATGTGCACAATTCCTGGCCATTGGTCATATGGGCATCAGATTATGCGAATCAAAGTCTAAAATAACAGGATAATGTATGTTGTCTACACTTGCTCTAGGTCACTTGCTCCAATTCTCCCCAGTCATTTATATGCCAGAAAAGTAGTTTGTGGGCATATATTCTGAGCAAGTGTTTAACATCTGAATGACCATTCTAGGTTGGAGGAAGAAAACTTTTCCTATTTCCAAAAGTAATTCCAGTTAAGTCCAGTTTGAAGAGATAGAAAGGACACCCAAAACATAATTTCTGAAGAACATTTGAAGATGCAAGGGATGGTAGACTAATATCTTAATCCCATTGTATACAATTGCCTGCCAGTAAAAAATATAACCAAGAGATTGCTGTGAGTTTTCCGGGCTGTATGGTCATGTTCCAGAAGCATTCCCTCCTGATGTTTCGCCCACATCTATGGCAGGCATCCTCAGATTGTGAGGTCTGTTGGAAACTAGGCAAGTGAGGTTTATATATCTGTGGAATATCCAGGGTGGGAGAAAAAATCTCTTGTCTGTTTGAGGCAAGTATGAATGTTGCAATTGACCAGCTTTGTCAGGAGAGAATGCTTCTGGAACATAGCTATACAGCCCAGAAATCTCACAGCAACCCAGTGATTCCGGCCATGAAAGTTTTCTAAAACATCACTAGAAGAATTGTTTTTCCTACCAGTCCAGCCACCTAACCATTTTAGTTATTACTTTCCATCACCCCATGTTTGCAAGTTGTAACCCGAATTTGAGGTATTGTTGCATTGCAAATTTCCGTAACAGCACTGTGATAATGGACAGTCGGATCTAAAATATCCATTACAGACATCTTTCTTACTAGCATGCTAACAACTGTTGATTGAGATTGTGACAGTCTCTTTACTATAATCTTATTTCCCTTTTTTCCTTTCAAAGTCTGCAATCGCCTGTTTTAAGTACTCTCGCTTGATTATATTAGGCACAGAATAACTTGAGAAGTGTCAATTCATATTGTTAATAATGCAGAGGCAGCAGAAGTATTCATACATATTTATACGTATATTTGGGCACAAGAAAATGATATATTCATAGTATTATCATGGCTCTTTTCAATTTCTTTGTAATCAAGGAAGAAGTTGAACATTTATTTAAGTAGGTGTAACCGTATCTAAGGGAAAAGGATGAAGCCAGAAAAATCAATACCTAATTTTCTCTGCCCGCAGTAATCAAACATCATGAAATGTTTTGAATTAATGTAATTGTATCCATGTAACTTCCCTTATTTTGTACAAGGAAAATATATATTCCACTTTGAGTAATGTGCAGGTGTATGTATGACTTTCATCACTGCATATTTCACTTTGCTATTTTAGCACTGTTGCAACTTATTCAAGGCTACCATTTAAGGAGTAGTTCCACTAAAGGGCATTCAGTTAAGTATTCTTATATACTATGGTTCACAGCACCATTGTTCCTAAGCATCAAACAATAAAAAGAGCACTACACACAAAATCATTCTAAGAAACATGAAAGTATGGAGATTTTGGGGGGTTAGAGATTTTTTTAAAAGTGTTTAAATGTGAGCCATGGCAGCCAATTGCTTATTCAATAGTTCCTGTTAAGTAGAACCTATGCTTGGTTCCTTCTGGTTTTGAAACTCAATTTCATAGAATCATAGAGTTGGAAGAGACCACAAGAACAATCCAGTCCAACCCCCATCACAATCAAAACACCCCTTGCAGATGAAAATCCAGCTTCTGTTTAAAACCCACAGAGGAAGAGACTCTGTCACATTCTAAAATAGTGTATTGCATCAGATCATCATAATGTTTAACTAGAATCTCAATGTGTGTAGTTTGGTTCAATTGCTCTATGTCCTAGTTTCTGGAGCAACAGAAAACATCTTCAATATGACACCCTTCCAAATATTTAAATATGGTTCACAGCACTCTTCACCTTCTCTTCTTCAAGCTAAGTATATCCAACTTCCTAAACTGCTCCTTATATGGCGTGATTTCCAGAGTTTTTACCATTTTGGTGGTAATTGAGTCCTCTCCCCACCCCCTTTTTTTTTGAAATGGAGACTTCTGCCAAGACTTCTGTCCTCCAAGAACACTCAAAGATTATTGCCACTGGTTCTGAGATTAGTTCTGCCAATTCTTTAAAAACCTTTGGATATAGTTAATCTGGCCGTGGAGCCTTTAATTGATTTGAAGTAGGTAGGAATCCCTGTAGTATTTTTTTCACTGTTCTGTGTTGCATTCCTCCTACTGCATATGTTCTATTTTCCCCAAGTTAAACACTGTTTTCCCTTGGGAAGAAGGGCACTTCCAGATAGTCCCTATATCCTAGGATCTAATCCCAGGTTTTCTGTTTATCCCAAATTATCTGGCAGTGAGAACTCATATAATCCAGTTTAAAGCAGAAAACCTGGCATCAGTTCCTGGGAAACAGGGCATGTCTGGATTGGCCTAAAGACTAAGGCAACAAAAGTATTAAGTAGTTCTGTTGCTTCTCTGTCTCATTAGCCTTTTGCCATCTTCTCCATGCAGTAGCTCTACAATTTATTTGTTCATTCTTTTGCTCTTCTTCTTCATTCACGCAGTCGTTTCTGACTCTTCGTGATCTCAGGGACCAGTCCATGCCAGAGCTTCCTGTCGGCTGTCGCCACCCCCAGTTCCTTCAAAGTCAGGCCAGTCACCTCAAAGATACCATCCATCCATCTTGTCCTTAGTCAGCCTCTCTTCCCTTTTCCTTCCATTTTCCCCAGCATGATCTTTTCCAAGCTTTCCTGTCTTCTCATGATGTGGCCAAAATACTTCATCTTTGCCTCTAATATCCTTCCCTCCAGTGAGCAGCTGGGCATTATTTCCTGGAGGATGGACTGGTTGGATCTTCTTGCAATCCAAGGCACTCTCAGGCATATAAAAAACTTTTTTGTTTAGCCTCAGCTCATTCTCTTCTTTAGTTTTTCTGGCTTTCTCTCTACTCATGCTGGCTACTTATTTGAACTGAATTTTCCTTTCTGGCATATGTCCCTTTTAAATTTTAGCTCAGGAGGATATTTAAGGAAAGCAGGATGGGTGTTTAAAGAACTTTCAATACCCTCCTCAATGAGACTGTTTGAAATTTTGTTTTTCGTATCTCACTTTGAAAAAACTTCCATTCATCACAAATTTCCATATTTTAGTATTGTAGTATTCCTGACCATAGAAATACCAGTATTTCCCTAAGTTTACGGAAATGAACTTTCTTAAAGTCTAGAATGCATGTCTGACTATGCTTGGCTTCCTCTTTCTGCTGTATAACAAGGAGAACATGGTCACAACACTTCCATCCCATTCACCAAGTCATCACTGTTGGCTAAATTAGATCTAAAATAGCTGATTCCCTTGTGGCCCTTTCCACCTTCTGGACAATGAAATCATCCACAAGGCAAGTGAAGAATTTGTTGGACTTGATGCTCTTAGTAAAGTTTGTCTTCCAGCAAATATCTGGACATTTTCTGAGGGCTGGCACTGTTGTTCTTGTTACTTTTCCTCATCATCACTGAAGATGGAGAGAGCTTTAAATTGAACCTGTAGCTCTGAACCCACACAATGGTCCCTTGACCATCTACTTCTTTATGTCACAGCCCTCCAAATGTCTACCTCCTGTGTTTGGGAACTTGCCTCCCCAGATAGATCGTGCTCCTCATCCAGGACAATCTACATACTATGTCCAATAAAATTTCATGCTCCCTAATATGCTGAATAGTACACAGGCCTCAAGTTGCTGAACTTTCTCTTCCAATAGGGCAACCAAGTTGCACTTGCTGCAGATATAATTACCAACATCCTATGGCAAAAACACAAGCATACTATGGTATTGCAGCAACTCTTTCAACGTCCATATTCAGTAGTTTTAAATAGGCACTGAAACAGAAATCACCTGAAAACTCTTTCACTAAACACTTATAAAAGATGTCTTGTTGGCCTTGCTGCCTCTTAGCCAAGCTCCAGGAACTGGGGCTGAACTATACAAAGGTAGTGTTAGCTCCTCCCCAAATCAAATCTCAGACTCACTTCCACACAGCAGGTGCTATGTTCTTGAAACCACTTCTTCTAACACCGCAAGTCTCATACTTTTCATTTCCCTCACCCTTTTTTTATTCAGGATATACATTTAATGGGATAATGAGTATAATGCAAAGTCACAATGCTCTGTAATTTTTTATAAGCACCAGTTGCATTAGGTAGGGAAAGAGAAGCAGTGGCTTACAACACAAGGTTTTCATCAGGATTATTAATGGAAATGTCTGCACCCTTAATGATGCAAAAATGTTACAAAAATCACTCTATATACATAATAAAAGTGCAAATCTGTATGCGTGTACGTGACAGGGGTTTCCATTTACACAGACAGACTCCCACCTCCACAAACAGTTGCAACTCCCAGTGCTGAGGAGCCACCAATGGCCCTGCTTCCAAGGAACATTGCAGGTTATAGCAGGTGCCATGAACATGTCCAAGAGCCCTGCCAATGTCCTCCACAAACACCATACTGTCCACCACCCAAGTGAAGGCCTTCATACGGGGACAAGTTCATCCTAGATTTTATGTGTTTCCTCCACCAAAGACACTTCCCAATGTTCCTTTCTCTCCCCATTGGTGTGGAATTTGCATGACCCCACCCACTGCCTCTTCCATAGCCCTTTCCTATTCAGGAATTGATCAGCAACTGAACATACTGGAGGGTTTTGGGGGACTGACTCAACAGGATGGAAGTTGTAGTTCACCCTGCATCAAGACACAGCACTGTGACCTTCACTGACAATGGACCTGGATCACATTTGGCAAAAAGAACCCCCATGACGAACAGAACATACTGGAGAGTTATGGGGGGAATTGGCCTTCACATTTGAGTTGTAGGTACTGGGATTTATAGTTCACCTGCAATCAAAGAGCACTCTGATCCCCACTAATGATGGACCTGGACTTGGCACACACAACCCCCATGACCAACTAAACATACTGGAGGGGTTTGAGAGGAACTGACCTTCATTTCTGGGAGTTGTAGTTCACCGACATCCAGAGACACTGACCACCATTACCAATAGACTGGGACCAAACTTGACACACAGAACCCCCATGACCAATTGAACTTACTGGAGGGAATTGAGGTGAGCTGACCCACCATGGTGGGAGCTGTAGTTTACCCTCCAGCCAGAGAGCACACTGAACCCCACCGATGATGCATCTAGAGAGAAAACTTGCCCAACATGACAAACTTTAACCACTGATGGAGTTTCAGGAGGTTAACCTGGCATGATGAGAATTGTAGTTTACCCACACATAACCTTATGCTTTTTGGACAACTAAAATACTGACTTTTTCAAATAACCCAGGCAATGCCGAGTCCCCAAGCTAGTATTAAATAAGAAAACCCAAACAGTTCAGCATAGAATATTACTAAAGTTTGATTCCACACTCTGTAGCAGAGGTGCTACAAGGTGGGATCTGTTGTTCTTCATGAACCTTTTCATCCACACTTCTTACATACTGGTATATTTACAAATATCAAGACAACAGGGAACAGGCAAGGAAAGATGCTGAATGCCAGCTTTTGGAGATGTAAGTGTATTAAATAAGATGCTGATGAGAAATTTTACTGTATTATAAAGGAGGCAGGAGACATTTGCATTCCATTCCTAAATAACAGGTTGTTAATTTTCTGCACAGGAGGCAGAGCGAGAGGGGGGGGAGAGAGAATGGGAAGAACACTGACAACCATCTGAATGCCTTCTTTTAATTCACTACAAAGTTCATTACAGATAGATGGACTAGGGTGGTGGCAAGATACAATGAAAGGGGATGTTCTTTCCATGCAGCTCAGAGACTTAACAGCAGCAGCAGCAGCAACCATCATAAATGATGAATGTGCTGTTTTATTTTGCTACATGAGAAACAGTGAGATCACTGTGGAAATGCTGGCATTCGACTACTGCAGGCTTCAGAAGCTGACACCAAATGTTTGCCATTGTCTAGTTGGCTGAACAGCATATTCCAGTGTGTTTTGTTAGCAGGATTTCTGAGGCTGAGAAGTGGCATTTTCCTAGAATAGGACCTGTCAGAGTAAACTTTTCTGAATCACTATCAGGGAGACTAACATACAACCACTTATGAGGATGACTGAAATCAGAGGAAGAATGCTAGAGACAGACTCTTGCTAGAGTTCTGACAAACGGGTCATCCTTGGCCGCTCTGTCTCATTTGGCTGAGCTGCACATTCTGCATTCATACTCTAACTGTAGGGTTCCACTGCTTGTGCTAAATTTAAATGAGATAGTTAAAGGAAGCCTGAGAAATGTCAACTTTAGATTAGTGACATTTGTTGTATTCCCTTGGTACTCTTCTCTAAGGGAACAGACTCCAATTATGTAAATAAGGTCTTGTTGCAGACTCGCTGTCCCTGGGGTTTAGTACAGTTGCCCCAAGTACTGTTGTGTTCAGCTCCAGCAAGGAACACCATAGGTCTAACAGAGTAGTTGATAGCTTTCGGCAAAGCCTGCTGCAAAGAAGGCCCAGCCACATTTTAAAATGTTCCTTCTGCTTTGTTAAACAAATCACAAAAGGAAAAAAACAGCCGATCCTTGCCAAGACTGCATTGTGGCAATGTCCTGTCTGCTTTGTTCAAAGTGAGCCATTTCCATCATCAGGGTATGGAGGAGCAGAGCACCTCCAAGTACTTTTCATGGTGTTTTCATACTAGCAGAAATTAGTCATCCAGAAGAGGAGGTGGTGGTGTGAGGTGAAGCTGGAAGGTCTCGTTCTGGAAGACACTATTCAGAGCAGAATCACCCTGGGAGACATGGAGAAGCCCGTGTTTTTCACCACCACGGTCTCGAGAAAGTTCAGTCAGGAGAGCCAACTGCAAAATAAAAGAATACTTCTTGCTACATTATGGGTATTTTACAACTTGTAAGCAAATTATGCAATGTTGACAAATACAAACATTAACCCAAGAGGCAGGCAACTGTGAAATTAATTACCCCATAAAAGTAATTTTAACAGTTACTACTCTTTCAATACTAAATAGAGCCATTGCAGTGGGAGCATCTAGGGAACTTGACAAGGGAGGCATACATTTTAAAGGATCAAAATCTGAATGGGACTCTGTCCCTGTCTTCCAAGGAAAATACAATGATCCTTGAGATAATTTTAATAGTTTAAATAAAAAGATGCACATCAAAGTTGGTCACTATGTTTTTTATTAAAAGTTAAAGCATAAATTTACCCTGGAGGTTCCTCGGTACAGACGACAAAGCTGGTCAAAAGCTTGGGCTTGCTGAGGATCCAGCAGAGACTCTGAACTGGTCTAAAAAATAATATTACAAAATTACTAACACAAATCATCCTCATTAAGCAGGGCATTTATATATACATCAATGCTCAATCAGACCTGAGTATTCAACTTTCACAAAACTAGAGCAATATGTTTATGAAGCTGATCAAACAACAAAAATAGCCAATTACAGACAAGCATCCACTGAATTCAAGCTTAGCATATGTATATTCTAATCTAAATGAAACGGGAGAAAATGCCCAATTAAATTAAACCTGGAAGAATGGCGTTTTTATAAAAGAGCTTGAAAAGAACTGTTTGTCTGGTATACATATTGAGCACAAGGACTTTGTTTATGGAGACGCTCAGCTTGTTGTTCTGTTAATCACAATACAGATTAAATAATTACTAGGAACCCTTGTGCGGCTGAACTGCTGACCTAAAGGTTGGATTGCTGACCTGAAGGTTGCTGATTCAAATCTGTGAGATGGGGTGAGCTCCTGTCTGTCAGCTTTAGCTTGCGAGGACATGAGAGAAGCCTCCTAGTAGGATGGTTAACATATCCAGGCGTCCCATGGGCAACGTCTCTGAAGACGGCCAATTCTCCCACACCAGAAGCGACTTCCAATATGTTCTCAAGTCGCTTCTGACATAATAAAAAAAAATTACAATTACTGCTCACCTCTAGTTCCTGTCTTCTGAAGGAGGCCCATACACTTGATGATTTCAGTTCTTAATAGAGTATCATGGTTATAAATCAATATGAAACCTACCTATATGTGTGTGGTCATCCTACATCAAAGATGATACACAGTCATACATATACACCATCAACCTTATCAGTCACTAGTCAGAAAACCCCAAAATTATATCTAATTGGGATTAAACAATCCCCAGTCTTCAAAGTGCAGTAATGGATCGCCTCCAAAACAGGACGCCGAGTAGTTAACCACGTCAGGGGCTCATGTGCAAACCACGTACAAAACAGAGCTTCCAATACATAGCATTTGTAGCATTATGTTTTATGCTCCTTGTCTTTCAACTTTCAACCTCCATAGCATTCTTGCAAGTCAAATAATTAGTTCTCCCAGCGAGTGGCTGGGGAAACACATTGGATGAATTAGCAATCGGCATATCTGTAGATGAGATAAAGGTTAATGCTCCAATCCTTGAAATGCAACTGCCCATGCTAAAGAAAATGTCACGTTGTTTAATGTCCCCTGAAGGACATTAAATGCAAAATCATCAGGGTTCAAGGGAGAGCCTGATCTTGGTTATCCATTTGTTTTGGGTAGAGGGTCACAAGAGAAAAAGACGATAAAGCCCTATATTGCTTGAGTCCAGACTATCTGAAAAACTACATTTCCCAATGTGAGCCTGCTGAGTTGAAGCCCTTCAAGGGAAGGCTTTCCCCCCTTCCTCTCCCTGCCACAGGCATAGATGGTAAGGACTTTCTCAATGGCTGCTCCCAAGCTGTGAAATTTTATTCCAAGAGAGACTAGGCTGCCCCGCATCTGCTTCATATCCAGCAGTAGGCAAATACCTTTTTATTTGAATAGTTATCTGTGATTAACTGGTTGTTGCAGAAGTGTCTTTTATATATATGCATATATGTGTGTGTGTGTGTACCCATGCACACTATACCTTTATTTTCATGCTATGTTTTAAATGCCTTTAGACTGTTTTATATTCATGTTGATTTTTTAAAACGTTCATTATAATCACTGTATTTTTACCTATATTTTGTTTTATTTTTGCTGTGAGCTGACACCATTGAATAAATAATGGGCACAGAACAATCCCTTGTGTGTTCATTTAGAAGTAAATCCCATAGTAATACAGACTGACTACAAGGACAATGTACCTAGGATTACAGACTCAATGTGAAATTTGATAATTATGATAACTGGGAAATAAAATGAAAAAGCCACAGCGTCACGTTTCTGGATGGCTGGGAAACATCCGTCGCCATGGATCCAAAGGTGACTTATGCTGGCAAAAAGGCATTCATGCAAGGAACACATCCTACTGATTTTCTATATTTCTAAATCTTCTGTTTCAGGGATCTTTGGACTCTGATGCAAAGCTTTTGGGGGACGTTAGGGATAGTTGGAGGGCAGGGTTGAGCTAAATTTCATTTAGGTTTCAATGTAGGCAGGTCCATTCTGTAATACACTTGCAATCCCAAAGAATATTAGTATTCCCAAATACTGTCAACATTACAATGCTGACTAATGGAAATTCTGATTAAACATTAAGGGTTTAACTGTCACATACATCTATATATTTTATTTCCTCTCTCCTTTATTTTTAAAAGTATGGGGCTGTCCACTTAGTTCTGAGTAAACTTGAATGTTGGTTTAAATACTGGATTCAAGAAGCAGTCAGGCTGTGAACCTGCAAGGCCATTCAATGCTAATCAAGCTGGCCATCTGCAACATTCACACTTGCCTCAAACAGACAAGAGTTCTTTCTCCCATCCTGGACCTTTCACAGATATATAATCCCCACTTGCCTAGTTTCCAACAGACCTCACAATCTCGGAGGATGCCTGCCATAGATGTGGGCAAAACGTCAGGAGAGAATGCTCTTGGAACATGACCATACAGCCTGGAAAACTCACAGCAACCCAGTGATTCCAGCCATGAAAGCCTTAGACAACACACTGGATTCAAGCTTAGAATTAAAAATGTAACATAGGGGAAAATGGTAAGAGGGCTTTTGTGTTGGCATCTCATCTCCTAATCCACTTCCCTTCTTCTTTTTCAATTGGAGAGCAAACAAGTGCTACACATTCACTCTCAATATGCAAGTTTTCAAGTAATAGCAACTAACATACTTGCAAAGCAAAAAACCTACTGTAGATAAATGACATTGTGTCCTCTCTTCAGAAGCATGAAACAGACACATTGGGAAAAAGAAAGTAAAAGATGGTAATCGGTTCTTATCTCGAGACAAGAAAAATGTAACGTTTCTGCCCCCCTTTGCTGTTTCTAACTTGTATGTAACTATCAATCAGATTGTTCTTTGGGCTGATGAGCTGAGATATTGCAGGCAATTTTCCTGTTGTCATAGAAACAAGCGCTGCTAGGCATTTTTTTTTAAAAAAACTAAAGAAAATCTTTTTATTCAATGCTGTAGGGAATTTTGTAGCAATCTGACATCTGTGTCATTGCACCGGGTGTATCCCTACCTCATAGTGCAATTTCTGCTTCAAACATCAGGAACCAGCCAAATAAGTAATAACAGATAACCTAGATATTAGATTGCTCAACCAGTCTAAATATCTGGTTGCTTTGATTCAAATCCTACGTGTGAAGAGGACTGCAGAATACCATTCCAAAGTCATAGTAAAAACACCTTTTTGAAACTCTTCCAAAGAAATACAAATATCCTTGCAGCAGCTATACTGAATTTGAAGGAAAATTCTTGATACTATCACTTGTTCACTCATGATCGTATGGAGAGGGGTGAAATCTGAAATGGTTTGTATAATAAATTGTCTACAAGGTAGTCTTCTAATACCATTTATATATATACATATATACGAGGGTGAGTCAAAAGGTTTTGCCTCCTGTGTCATAAAAATGTTATGAATGAACATATAACAGCAGAGGTTGCTACAGATCATAGCCTGAATTATCCTCTACACAAAGCTAGCATTCAACATATTATGGGCTGGGTTTTAGGACAGCTGGTAAATCACCAGCAGTAATAAGATCAATTAACCAACCAAAAGGTGGCCAGTTTGAAACCCGGTCGAGGTGAGCACCTGACTGTCAAGTCCAGCTCACTGTTTACCTAAGCAGTTCGAAAACAGCTTAGAGCTGTAATTAGAGAAATTAGGTACCGCTAATTTAGAGGGGGAGGTATTTCACAGCACCATAAAAGAAAAGGACCAGAAATGCCGGTGACCAAAAGGAAGGAGGAAGTCCTGATGACTCCTCGTCATAGAGAATGGAGCAACAGGATTCCCCTGTGGCTGCATCCGAGCACAACTTGCAAAGCACCGAAGCTGGACTCGACACAACGCACCTCCTTTCTGTCTGTTCTGTCTGTCCAAAGGGCATTGAATGTTTACCATGTATGTGTACTGTGATCCACCCTGAGTCCCCTTGGGAAGACGGAGCGAAATATAAATAAAGTGTGTTATTATAATATAGTCACCATTAATTTGTACACAACTGCACCATCATTTAACCGAGGCATCAAAATGAGAAGTCCAAAAAGACAGCTTTAAAATCATGGGTCACGAAGCAAAAGCCTGAATATTTCCAAAATGGTTTTGATAACGGGGCTAAACAATGGCACAAATGAGTACAAATTGATGGTGACTATATTGAATGGTAATTTTGCGTAGAGAATAGTTCAGGCTATGATCTGTAGCAACTTCTGCTGTTTTATGTTCATTTATAACGTTTTTATGACACAGGAGGCAAAACTTTTTGACCTAAACTCGTACACACACACGTGCGCGCGCGCACACACACACACACACACACACGCACACATATACATACACAGGGTGTTCTTACATTCTCTTCACCATTTAAATTTATTTATCATTTAAATGGTAAAGAGACTTTACGGACACCCTGTATATCAATGTATGTATGTTTTTTGTACCACATAGGATGCTGCTAGTTAAAGTGGCCCTCTGTGATGTCACTGGCAAAGAAAAGTGGCATGTGTATAAGGGAAAGGAAGGAAAGAGCCACAAAGAGAGCTATATTGGCTTGGGAATATTGTGTGTTAAGAGCTGGAGAAGGCAGAAAGGGAAGGAAAGGAAATGGGAGAAAAAGAAGGGAAAGAAAGGAACGAAGGAAGGAGGAAGGAAGAGAAAAGAACAATGAAAAGGTATTAGGGAAGGGAAGGGATGAGAAGTAGGAGTGAAGGGTAAATGCTAGTATTTTATCAAACGTCAAGCTACTATTCCTTTAAGGTCATACACTGTGCCCAATGAATCTTGCATTTGCAAGGTCTCCGTTCTTTCCTTGCTGGAAAATCTAAATAAAATAGCTAAAAGATCATTTCTTTTCAATTTTGGGGAGAGAAACCAATCATCACTCCTGGTGCTGCTCAGAAAAACTTACAAGCAGCTCGTGGGCCTCAGAAAGAAGCAAGCACTTTGTAGTTTTATTCTCGCAGTTTCAGGAAAGAGCAGCAATGCCCAAAATTTGTCAAGGATGGTATTTGAGGAATTGTTCCTTCCAAGGTTCTTAAAACATTATTTAGAGTTTATGCTTTATTTTAAATGTGGCTATAATCCACTTGGCTGAATTTCATATCACATGCCATCAACCTGTATTGCTCAATTGCTTTTGAAAACAGCAACAAAAGGTAACTATTCTAGTTTCTTTTGAGGAAAAACAGCTTCAAGGTACTCATGATAACTATAACATCAACTAACTATTTCAGCATAGAAATTTCCAGTTATAACTTATCTTCTTCCTCCCCACCTTCAAAGTAACAATCTTGGTTCTGTATTAATCTATAGAGGAGGTAGGCAATTATATCAGGGCAGATATTTTCCTCTCCTGCCCATCTAGATTCTGGGCCAGGCTTTAGGAGAACAGGTTAAACCACCAGCTGCAGTAAATCTTGTTAATCAAAAGGTTGCCAGTTTGAAGTGCCGGTCAGGGTGAGTTCCTGGCCTTTAGCCCAGCTTTCACCTACCTAGTCGTTCAAAAGCAAAATGTGAGTAGATAAATAGGTACCATTTAAAAGCAGGGAGGTATTTTAAGGCACCTATTCAAGGAGGAAGTTCACAAAAAAGCTCTTTGGCAGGGAGACGGAGTGAAAGCATCCCCCGTGGCCAGAAGATGGGAAAAGCCTATATATACCTCTAACTATGTACAATTATCTGTCTTATCAGTGTATAAACAGCATTGAATGTTTGCTGCATATATATGTTCTGCGATCTGCTCTGAGTCCCCTTTGGGGTGCGAAGAGCGGAATATAAAAACTGTAAATACATAAATAAATAGAGTTTTGGCCACATGCCAATCAAAATGACCTATAAGTGGAATGATGGAGGAGGGATTCTGGTAGGTGGACAGCATTTGTTGAAAAAGCCAAAAACATATATGAACAACAATTTTCTAAAATTTTAGCCCCCCCCCCCCCCCCCCAAACCATGATATATGGACTGAGACATCCACTTATATACATATACTTGTTTCAAACCTGGACTGAAAAAGCAAGATTTGTCTTACCCCCAAAGATCAATAGAAAAAAATGGCAAAGCACTACATTATTCAGCTAAACTTCAGATAATTGATCAAGTCTGTGATTGATGAAGAGCCTGGTTTTCAAGACAACATTCATCATTGCCCTGAGAAAATCATATTTCAGCTTAATCTTACAAACTTTCCAAAGGCTTGTTTTAAAAGGCAGAAAGCACAGAAATCTCTCATTTAAATTGGCAGCTGAAGGTATCAGAAACAGCAATAAATTTACTCACAAATTTAGAGCTATTTTGTCTCAGTAGTATGTGAACTTTTCAAAGCTACCCTTCCTTTCAATGGCCCTCTGTAATGTTTTGGAAAACCAGGAATCTCCATAGCCTTTTGGAAGCATGACCCTTTGGAAGACTAATTTGACATTCATACTATTTGGAATAGTCATAACCTTTTGTAAAGTATAATATTCCTAAGAAGAGTGAAATACTCGTTTGAGTGACTCTTCTCCTTAGGGGTGAATATCCACTAGTATTCATGCAAGGCAAATTAGGCTTCTCAGTTGTTAGACTGATATACCTGGTTATCTCTCTGAACTGTTAGGAACAAAGATATGCCAATGCACAAAATATATAGCAGATCTTCAGAAGTGTTATTTCAGTTGCCCCAAAAACATATCCACTCTCCCAAGAAATCATGCTCTCAAGAGACCAAAATAAGTAGTCTTTGTTAAAAGTAACATAGTTGATTTACTTACAAACTTCATGTATTTGGAATATAGGTACATTTCTTATTGGTTGAGAGTTTAAACAGTAAGTTCTTTAAATCCTTCTATTTTAGTCTCTTCTCTGTTGCATAAAGACTAACACTCTCCTTAGTCTAATACATTACTGAACATTGACTCAATACAGACTGACTATACAGTGCAGCATACTGGTACTGACTTTACACTAACACTCAAGACTACATACTGTACTGACTGACTTCTAAACTGTGCTGATATCTCACATGGAGTCTCAGTCTGAATAGTCCCAGAACTGATCACATGGTCTGCAGTCCCTCCCACAACCTCAAACAACATAGAGTTAAGGGGAAACTTTATATCAGTATAGGCATACAGTAGAGTTCTGGTTATCCGACTTCCGGTTATCCGACGTACCATATTATCTGGTTGCCAGGCCGCGTGTTCCAGGGTGCTTGCTGGAGGGACGAGACAAGGGTGGCACAGACTTTCCCTTCCGGCTAGCATCCAGCACTGGGGAGAGACCCGCTGTACATTGCTAGGCAGCAACACGCACTGGGCTTCTCCAAAGTGCTGGGAGCTTTCCCGAGGGAAGTCTTGTCCCTCCGGCAAGCACCTGGTTTAGAGAAGCCTGGTGCGTGTTGCTGCCTAGCAACATGGAGTGGGCTTCTCCAAAGTGCCAGGTGCTTGCCGGAGGGATGAGACTCTTCCCTTTGGCAAGCACCTGGCTTGCCGGGAGGGATAATAGGGCCTCCCTATTATCCAACAGTTCCGGTTATCCGACTTTCAGTCTGCCCGTTTATGTTGAATAACCAGAACTCTACTGTACATTATAGTAAGAGATCTCAATTACCATATGTACTCAAATATGAGCTGAGCTTTTCAGCCCCTTTTTAAGGCTGAAAAGCCCCCCCCCCATGGCTTATACTCGAGTGAGGGTCCTCGCTGGCTTATATTTACGTTGACTTATACTCTAGTATATACGGTAATCAGAGTTTGTCAGTCTTATATTACAGTTTTATGTAAATATTTAAAAACATTTAACCTAGTGATGCCTCAATTAATGTAATTTTATTGGTATCTATTTTTATTTTTGAAATTTACCAGAAGCTGCTGCATTTCCCACCCTTGTCTTATACTCAAGTCAATAAGTTTTCCCAGGTTTTTGTGGGAAAATTAGGTGCCTCCGCTTATATTCGGGTCGGCTTATAATCGAGTACGTACATAACAAATAACTAGTATAGGGGGCTTGTAGAAGGTTGCTATGCCTATCGTAGTATGTGAACTTTTCAAAGCGTTCCTTCTTTTCAATGGCCCTCTGTAATGTCACTGGGGAACAAAGATAGCAAATATATCTAAGAAAGGGAGGGATGAAAGAGAAGAAGCAGAGAAAGACCGAAAAGGAGAAGGAAAAAGGAAGGAATTAAAGAAAGAAAGGAAAGGAAAGGGGAACAGCTATGAGGGAAGGGACAGAAAAAGAAAGAAGGGATGAAAGCAGGGGCAGCCAGTTGTTAATAACACAAAAGTGTCAAGGACTTGAAAATTCTTCACTACGTAACCCATAGGAAATAGACTCCAGTAGATGGAAGTTTTGCCAAATAAAATTTGTTAGTTGTAGAGACAATTTCCAGAGGGGTTGCCATGATAGTTGTTTCTGCTGCGCTCAACTATCATGGAGACCCCTCTGGAAATTGTTTCAATTAATAGGATGAGACATGATTACTAGTTTGAAATAATTATTAACAAACACACCAGAGCAGAAGTTAAGATGCCTGAGAGAAAATGAAACCATTGTATCAGTCCAGTGACCACTGGTAGCCTTAAGTCGCTCTAGTTTCAACACACTGAACTGATTCGCTCTATTTGTCTAAGTTTCTGAAGTATCTTTACATTCTGTCCGGATATCAGCCAGCACGCCAATGCCTTAAATCAATAAATTGTTTTTTAATATCTACAGAGATACTCGCAGGAACACCTCAGCAAGCGAGAGTGGCAGGCTGAAATCCAGAACCTCAAGCCACGGCTGATACCAAATGCAAGACTCCCTCCTGGGTACACGGAAGACTGGGCAACTTGGAAGGCGCTGAACAGACTGCGCTCTGGCACCACGAGATGCAGAGCCAACCTTAAGAAATGGGGCCACAAAGTGGAGTCCACAACATGTGACTGTGGAGAAGAGCAAACCACAGACCACCTACTACAACGCAGTCTGAGCCCTGCCACATGCACAATGAAGGACCTTCTTATAGCGACACCAGAGGTACTCCAAGTGGCCAGCGACTGGTCAAAGGACATTTAAGTATCATGCCGACTTTTTAACTTTGCTTGTGTTTTAAAATACATTACAACTGTACCCTCAGTTTGCTTCTGACTTAATAAATAAATAAAAATACACTCTGTAACCAAGGGAATAGTTTGTGCAAAGAGAGATCACCCCATGGATGATAAGTGCACCTTATTCTCCCAAAGAGAAGGAAGCGGAACGAGGGACATATTTTGGGCCGAGGCCATGTGCGTGTGAATAAGGTGACCATTCTTGCATTCTCATCAGACATTTATGCTGCTCTTGCAGTCTACATTGCCTTGGGTTCAAATGGACTGTGCTGCCAATTGTCATTTCTGAAATCCCTCCTTCCGGCTCCTCTTGGCAGTGTGCCGTTCTTGCCGGGAGCAACTAACTACAATCTGGGCTACTCTTGTCTTTCCTTTTTGCCTGTCATGGTCCGTAAACCAAAAGGAAGGAAACAAAAGGGTGGATAAAGCAGGAGTGCTTGCCTTGGAACAAAGCGAAATCTTCTTCCTGTTATTTAAAAAATAAATACAAAAACTGCATTGCATTGTAGTCCAGAGGTCTAGAGAAAACTATCCTGTTAATGTTCAGGTTGGAGACTGAAAGCAAACCTCAGAAATACATTTAAACTTTCTGCTATTAAATAAAAGTTCCTTCGTACTCCTTTAAAAAAAAACCAACAACTACAATTTCCCTGGCATGGCCTCTGTTTTCCAGTGTGGTTGCTGAGATGGATGTTCACAGATGAGAGGGAGAAAGAGAGAGAACAGAGCGTGTTGGGTTGCTGTCAGTTCACATAAAAATCTCAGCCTTACTTCAAAATTCAAGCTGACAGTCCATTTCGGAAGAGTAGAAATGGTACTAAGAAATACACTACAGATGCTTGGTGGCATTTTCAGTACCAATCCATTTTTGCTCAAAGCATTCTGAAGAAAGCTAAAAGAATCCAAATACAAAACTTTACATGGAGTCCAGAAGTATTGGATATTCACCTGTATAGAAATGCACCTGACAGAAGTATTAAGGAATTGCAGAAGGAAAATTTCTACATTTCCTTAAAATAAACCCTGCAGATACTGAGCCCATACAACTTTGAGAATAAATAATGTAGTCTTCAAAGGGGGGGAGGGAATGCACTAAGTTGAATAGTATTTATCTTAAAGAGTGCTCAAGGACTTTAAACTGTCCACCTACTTCATGTTCAACCAGTTTCAAAAGCCAAACAAATTATAAAACAGACAGTTGAAAGCAGATGCAGAGAACAAACAGCTTGCCTTTTTGAAAGTTATTTGACTATTCGCATTATGCAGCTTGAGAGTGCATGAATCAGTTCTACTTCAGTGCAAACAGAGTAAAGCAATGAATTCTCACTAAAGAAATAATTTGTTTAAACATTAATTTCAAATCTAATTGTTTTCTGTTTGAGCTGTTGTAGAACCAGGTCTCAGGACCAGGAGATTTTGCTGGGTGTGTTAAGCATTCTCTAGCTACAAAACATCAATTCCCACCGCAGTCATTCTTTGTCTTCAATGGATATTAGTTTTCTCTGATCCAATTCAAGTGTATAACATTTATACTCTGAAATCAGGATTTTCTACTACTTTGACTTAGCAGCTGGATTACTTAAAGCTTCTAAATTATCATTAAGCAGCTTCCAAACAGAGCATGAGTCAGCACTGTGATGAAACTACAAATAATGCAAATTCAATTTTGGGAGGCATTTAGAGGAAGCAGTGTATCTAAGTCATTTTCTTCACACATTCTCAAAAAACCCTCTTTCATACACACATACTTCACATTCCATGAAAAAAAAAAACTTCCCTATGGAAAACATTTGTCTCTGTTTATACTAACTTCAACATGGATGTGCACAGAATTCAACTGTGACTCAGTACACTTCCCTTCTACTTTTTTCCCCACAACCATATCTGGGACCTTATTTGTTTAGGCTTATTACACAGCCCAACAAAAAAAATCTTGGTTTTTAGGCTCTTTAGATTTTAGCTCTTTAGATATGGTCATTATGATTTTCTATGGGCAAGCAGTTTTTATCATGTCAGAAGCAACCTAAGAACATAATGCAGGTTGCTTCTGGTGTGAGAGAATTGGCCGTCTACAGAGACGTTGCCCAGGGGATGCCCATATGTGTTACCATCCTGCTGGGAGGCTTCTCTCATGTCCCCACAAGCTAGACCTGACAGAAGGGAGCTCACCCCATCTCACGGATTAAAACCAGCAACCTTTAGGTCAGTAACCCAGCCTTCAGGTCAGCAGTCCAGCTGGCACAAGGGTTTAACCCATTATACCACCACGGCTCCCAGCAAGCAGATGAAAACTGGTATACGGCATATATTCTCAAAAACTAGAGCTGATAGGGGAAAACTTGCAGCATTTTTGGAATCATCCGGTCAAATATGCCCAGAAACAGGTCTAACATTTGGGGCATCAAAATGTGTGTTGGCCAGTGTTACTATTATTTGTGAATTCCTGGCTGATATAAAGCACTTTATATGGTTAGCATGTCTATGTATATGCAAACCTGTTTTTACACATATGCACACATGCATATTAGATGTGCGTGAAATTCATTCCTACCATTTTTCTTGTGTCTTCCATTTCTTTGGAAGCACAAAATGAGAAGCCCCCTTCCCACATGAAAATCTGCTCTACATGAAAACCTGCTTTCATGTGCATCTGAACTTGGAAAGAGAGTGAGTGTGTGGCAGGACATGCAGGCAAGCACACCTGCAGCAGTGCATCTCTTATTCTAGAGTAAAAACAGCAGGTGCCAGGTAAGAAGCATGCATGCCGGGAAGGGGAGCCATGGTCCGTTTTTGGGCCCTGAAATGAAAGAACCTAAAACAACCCTCCCAATTTTAGGGGCTTACAAAAAATGGATCGGGGGCCCCAACGAAAGCCGGGACACAAAACGAGACAAGGTTTCCCCCAAATGCACATGTCTAATGCATATACACACCTACAGAGACACAGTACTAAATCTAAAGAGCACTGCCTGTTTTTGCTTGCAGAGTTTTTCAGAACTCCTAGTCCTTCCTTATCTGAACATTTTCACCTTGAAACAGCAGGTGGATGTTATCTGATTCCAGGGAGGTGTCCCAGCTTGATATTTGAAGGCAAAAGCTAATGTGTTTATCCATCATTTGACACACTCATAGATAAATAGCTGGGCTACTATCTCAAATGGCAGATTACTAATAACCATTTTCTGCTATGCGTCTTGCATAGAACAGGAGCACTACAGAAAAGATATCACTGATACATTCTAGGACAAGATGCAGTCATTTGCCTATTATAAAACACATTGTTCAGTCAGAAATAACTATCTCAAAAACTTTCAAAGAAGTGGAAGTTTTTATCAGTCAGTGAAATATCAGCCTTACTTTGCAAGGGTTCCTTAATGCCCACCAAAAGGAGGGTCCGCCAACTTAAGTCTTACCTGAGACAGAGACACCGGAGTTCTTCTTTTCAGCTCGGAGGAAGCTTCACTTAGTTTTCCTCCCTTGTGACTGGCGCTGCATTTAAAGCAAGTCCATCTTATCTGTCCCTTTGATTCAATGCCACACTCTTTACTCATCAAACAAAGAGAGTGGTACAAATGGCCACAGCTGTTAGAAAGACAAATGATAGCAATGACATTGTGCACACAGGGTTCTGTAAGCAAAGCTCCACTTACTGTTCTTTCCTGCAATTATGGAAGTATAAGTAGTTTTTGCCTGACTGTGAGGTTTACATTAGATGGTCCTTACAGGCATGAGGTAAGTGCTCCTACTATTCTATATTAATTACAGTTTTCCATCAGACCACTGATGTTGCCTGGAAACACAGATTCCTGTCCCACAAGGCTGAACTCATTTCCAATGCTGCGCATTCATTTGTTTTTTAAGTTACTGCTTTTCTGTTTACACAGGAAATAACCCCCTCCCCAGCAAAGTGGCCCCTTGCCTTCCAATACAAGGGAACAGGGGGATAGTGTACTATGTAGCCTATGGAATAGCACTATGAGAAGCTCTTGCTATCTCTCCTGAAGGAAAGTAACTTTCTGGAGAAGGCATTTTATCTCTCAGGTCAATCAAAGGGATGAAACCCTTGTTCAATTATATGTAGGTGAAATTCTGAAATTCCAAATTGGAAGATTACTTGGATTGTTATCATGGGAAAAGCCTGTCCAGGCCTGTAGCCGGGGGAGGAGGGGTTTAGGGGTTCAGCCCCCCCCCCGAAAATTTTCAGGTTAAAAAAAATTACTGTACTCATGAATTTTAACTGGTTAACCAAATCCCCACGCTAAGTCTATGAGATGCAAAAAATTAAGAGTCCCTCCAGAACTGCAAGCTCTCTCAAGCAAATATTGACAGGCCTGTAGCTGGGGGGGGGGGGGGGTAGGGGTTCAACCCCCCCCCCCCATTCTTTTTCTGGCTACGGCCCTGCCTCTGTCTATGTATTGTCTGTCCTTGTTAACTGTATAATGGCATTGAATGTTTGCCGTATGTGTGTTCTGTAATCCCCTCGGGAAGATAGAGTAGAATATAAATAAAGTATATTATTATTATCTCCTTTAGCTACGTTTCAGACTTACTAGTATAGCTACACTTATATTACAGTTCCTTAGCAGATCTGAAACATTGCTTTGTGCAGTGAGCAGGGAATTGAAATTAAAACAGACAAGCAAACAAACCTAAAGATTCCACATATCAACAGCACATATCATATTGGGGTACGTATTAATAATTATGTCCCTCTCTTTAACCATAATCTCAGCAGACAAGGAAGTTTCATTCAGGAAAGATCCATTCTAATGCTAACAGAAAATGTCTTGTTTGCAGACACAGACCTTTTCTGATAAATATACTCAGAGGATTTGTGCTGAATTGTTTCTCATTTTGTCATCTTGGAGCCCCTGATGGCGCAATGGGTTAAACCCTTGTGCTAGTAGGTCGGCTGACCTGAAGGTGGGTTGCTGACCTGAAGGTTGCCAGTTTGAATCCGGGGAGAGCAGGTGAGCTCCCTATGTCAGCTCCAGTTCCCCATGTGGGGACATGAGAGAACCCTCCCAGAAGGATGGAAAAACATCAAAACACCCAGGCGTCCCCTGGGCAACATCCTTAGACGGTCAAATCTCACACCAGAAGTGACTTGCAGTTTCTCAAGTCACTGCTGACACGAAAAAAAGAATTTTGTCATCTTTATTTGTTTAAAATAATGCTTTATTTCTATTCCATGGCTGGCAACCAGTTTAAAGGGCTATGACTTAGATTAGTGGTTCTCAACCAGCTGGTAAACTGACTGGGATTTCTGGGAATTGTAGGCCAAAACATCTGGGGACCCACAGGTTGAGAATCACTAACTTGGATGAAATGAGACCACCCATCTCCCTTGCCAAATTTTAGCTGGTGGTTCAAGGACACGGTCACATCAAAATATTATACTCAAATGTCTCTTTAAAAATGACTGAAATGGAAGATTTAATGACATTAATGAAAACAATAGTTTTGACTAATCTGTGATCCATCTACAGGCATATCCCAGTTGTACAGATGGCTGAACAATTTTTGTTTTTTTTTCAGTTTGTATTGATCACTGTTTATAGGTTTTCTGATCCTTACTTACCTGAATACTATGATTTGGTCAGAAGTCTCTTGTCTTCTCTTGTATTGCTGCAGACAAATACAGCAGTAATCTTGCTTGGGATTGAGCCCTCTAGTCACAGATGCTTTTAAATTACGTAAAGACCAATGGAGGTCATGATTGAGTAGGTTGGTTGTTGTCTCCAAAAGAGTCTAGTTGAGCAAAAAGAAGGATACAATAAAGACATCACTCATTCTATTAAGCATGCTGCTTACATTCTGCGTGTGGCAAAGCATCTCATCAAGAAGATTAAGAGCAGAAATGACACTTCGAGACATACACATTCTAAATGCTATCCTTGCGTTCCAGCAGTTCCAACATTTACCGCAATCTATTTTATGTATTTGATATATTTTCCACAATGCCAAATGTCATCCATTATAGCAGTTTTCTTCAGCTGCAACATCCTTTTGCAAACAATAACTGCCAAGCCTTATCACGTCTTATCATCTGACACTATTCCATTAACTTTAAAGTGATTGTTTTTAAATAGCCAAATAGAATCTAGATAATTGAAGCTTGATAATGTTTTCTCCCAAAAGATAATAACTATCCTATTCTAAATAGTCTTTTATCAATTATTAGCTAACAGAGAGACTTCTAGTGCCAATTCCTTGTGAAATTATCATGTGTCTATAGGAATCTGTCACCTATTTTAAAAATTGCATTTTTTCTGTGTGTGTCAGGAGTGACTTGAGAAACTGCAAGGGGCTTCTGCTGTATGAGAATTGGCCGTCTGTAAGGATGTTGCCATGGGGACGCCCGGATGCTTTGATGTTTTTACCATCCTTGTGGGAGGCTTCTCTCATGTCCCCGCATGGATCTGGAGCTGGAGCTTAAAAAGGGAGCTCATCTGCGCCCTCTCCGGGTTGGATTTGAACTGGAAACCTTCAGGTCAGCAACCCAGCCTTCAAGTCAGCAGTCCTGCCGACACAAGGGTTTAATCCACTGCGCCACTGGGGGCTCCAATCACATTACAGTGTTCCCTCGCTACTTTGCAGTTCACTTTTAGTTCCCTCACTGTTTTGTGGGTTTTCAGTTAAAATTAATGCACACATTTACTGCGGTATTTTCACTCTTTCGCGGGTTTTTGCAGTGTGTAAAGGGTTTTGGAAGGGGGGGAAAGGGAGAAATAAAGGGAGAGGGTAGGAGGGTAGGGAAGGGTTGGAAATAAAAAAGGGTAATTTAGCTTCCATTCTTCTTCTCTGCCGGTATACTGTATATTGTAACTGCTAAAATAAAGTACAGACTGCATTGTAGTAAGTGGTCTGTGCATTGCTCTCCTCCACATATAGAATAAATATAGTGTCCCTACTTCGTGAATTTTCACTTATTGCGGATGGTCCTGGAACGTAACCTCTGTGATAAGCGAGGGAACACTGTATTATATTTATACCTCCCTTACACTTTTTTTGCTTACAGAAGTCTAGGATATGTCTAAATCAAACCTAATGGTATTATTCAAAATTGTTTATTCTAGGGATAGTGGAAGTACTATAGTGGGAATGTAAGACAAACAAAATACTACCAAGTGGAAGGTGGTAAAACACATTGCATAATTTTTTTTCCAGTTGAGGTTTGATGCTATTTTTACTGAATGAAACAATCATTTCCTAGATTAATAGGAAAACATTTTGTATATAAGTACAAATTCAGGAATTCTGTTCGCTAAATTACAGGTGCATAATCAAAACTCCATCTTATTAAAAACTAAATGAGTTTGTGAAAGTTGTGTTTAGAGCAGGCATGGGCAAACTTTGGCCCTCCGGATGTTTTGGACTTCAGCTCCCGCAATTCCTAACAGCTGGTAGGCTGTTAGGAATTGTGGGAGTTGAAGTTCAAAACACCTGGAGTGCCGAAGTTTACCCATGCCTGGTTTAGAGTGTATCTAAAAGTACCGTATGTATGTTGTTACCAGAAGAGTGGGAACCTATGGTTAAATGTGTATTAGAAGAGAACTGTGTATTTAAAAAGACTATTGCTTTTATCAAGCTATGAAAGTTTATAAAAACAGCAAAAGAATCTTGTGACACCTTTAAGACTTTAACTTCCGATTGCATGAGTTTCCATGGATAGTCAACCTGATAAAGATTTCACTAACAGCTTAGCATAGGACCACACTGCAAAAGATTTACACAGAGTGGATTTTTGAAATGCAATCTACAAAGTACTAAATTTTGTTGTTGTATACAAGTATATGCCCTTATCACTGAAGCCTGCTTTCATAAGATCCCAAAATGTGGTTGTACATGTATGGGGAAATGGGCAGATATGGTTAGCTGGTTTTGATGTCCATGTATTTTGGGTTTTTTTTCTTATTTTTAGTGCTGGTGGTGTATTTATTTTTCTAAGCACTGTGGATCAGATCCGACCTCTTCCTGATATTTAGTCAGCACTTTCTTGATTTGCCTTCTATACAACAGATGCTTGAGGGAGAAGACATGGTTTCAAAAGGGTGATTTTGTGTTTGTAAGTTCAGATTGCACCACTGCTATCAGCTTTGGTTCCTGAGTAAGTTACTTTTATTTTATTCTCACCGGTTTGCCTTTCGGAAAATACGAGGTTGTATTTTGTGATTGGCCTTGTCTACCATGGAAGTCATTTTGTGAATGGATAAGAGTGCTCACAATGTTCTATTCAAAGTTTAAATGTGTTTTACAATTAAGGCAACCTTGAAAGATTCACCAATGGAGAAGTATAAGAAAAAGAATGAAAAAAAATGGCAAATATTAAACATTAGGAACAAAGCTATTCATAAAGCATTCTACAGTATTAAAATGTGCAATACAAGAGGATTTATTAAAACACATGTTATTTTTATTATATTGTTAATGTGGTGAAATGGGAACATCTTGGGTTGACGGGAATTCCTGGAGATTTTGTGGTTGATAACAAGTTTTGAATTGAGCATCTTTGTGCATACATTTTCAACCAATAATCTGAGCTAGCTCTATAGATTTACAAAACAGAAAGGAATGACTAGGTTTTTACACAAATGAGATAGCCTTGAAGACTATAGTACAAAAGGCCCTCCACTTTCACAGGGATATGGGTGATTCCCCCCAGAAAGTGGAAAAACCAGGTCCACCAGTGCAACTCTATGGTCAACATCCAAGTTGTAGAGAAGATCCTACAACTTTCAGCAGAAGTGGACCATGGATTTGCCCTAGAGAACTGTCAAGACCCAGGCTGCAGAGCACCAATAACCATACACAGAGGCCAGAATCTATCTAATATCTTTATTGAAGGAATATATAAAGTTAATAAAAACAAGTGTAGAAAATAGTCCAGAATTAGACCTTCCAGGAAAGGTCAGAATTAGTCCAAAAAAGCAATGTCCAATAAGAAATATTAAGGTCCAAAGTTGTAATCCAATAACCGAAACACTCACTTTGCCAAGCAAAGTGAGGGGAGATGACAAGGTCCTTTAGTCCATGAAACTTGAGCGAGGCTAGGAAATAACTTGATACTTGAAACAAGGCTTGAACGTGGAACAAGGTAACTAAGAACAAGAACAAGGTCCGTGGAATAACTTGATAAAATCCGTGGAACAAGACAAGGATTGATCCTGGGAAACAAGGCAAAGTCCGTAGATAAACAAAGGCTGGGTAGCAAGGCGAAGGCTGGATAGCAAGGCAAGGCTTGAGCAGGAGCGAGGCTTGAATCGGAGCGCGCTGTCCAGACACAACTCGCTCCGTAGGCTGACGAATTGACTCCGCGAAGTTACTACGCGGGTAAAACACCTAAATAGAGTCTAACTTTCCCGCCGAAGCAGTTCTCTGGGAATCAGAACCGAAAGCTAAACTCTGAGACCAGATGTGAGACTCCCCAAAGATTCTCACGAGAAGCAGTCTTAATTGGCCACATTCTTAGCTGCAATCCTCGCACTCCTGCGCGAAGCTGATTCCAAACTTCTCTGTTGTTTACAAAACTCCCGGCGCAAGAACACGGGAGAAGTAGGCTCTGGGCTTGTTTGACATACTTCTGGGAGACAACTTTCTTGCAGGTGCAAGGTTCCCAGATCTGCCTGGGAAAGATCTGGCTGAGAAGAATCCAGTTCAGACTGGGAAGGTAAAAAACCCAAGTTTTCATCTTCATCAGGAATTACAATGTCCTGAGCAGGACTACAAGGCCCATGGGTCATCACAAGAACCGAGATTCTGAGACGGAGCAATTTAATAAAATCTGCAAATAATCCAATTGTCGTTACATACATCGTGAAATAAAGAGCAGGAATCTGAATTGGAACTTAACGGCAGACATGCATTAGGGGTAAAAATAAAACAAATGAAAAACAGACCCAGGAGTGCTTTGAATAGGTGTCATCACCTTCTTGTACTGTGTTCAGTTTCCTTAGCAATAAGATCACTAGTGAAAGGCAGTACAAGATATATGTTCTCCCCCACAACACTGTTCTTTTTAATCTAGGCTTATCCTTTGTTAGAGCTTGTTAAAGTAACAGGAGCGCAGACTAACATGCACTTAAACTGACAGAGGCACAGTCAGCAAGAGAAATAGTAGCATGCAATTATAGCAGGAATAGTGTGCTGTCAGCATGTTTCTATTTCATATTAATCATTACCTCCTATTTCTAATATTCAAAGATATATAGAAAAGAGGGAAGTATCAGAAACCTTGGGGAACCCTTTGTAAAGCACTTGAGGGCGAGAAACTAAAAAAAAGCCCAGTGAGGACTGAAAATGTGTGTTTGATGGGAGAGAGCAGACCAAAAAACAGGGGAAGGGGGAGAATGGAATAGAAGAATGTATGGCCAGCTTTATAGATTATTTCATAGTTGCATTTCATGCTGCCATGTTTTCTGGCAGTCCCTGTTTCTATATATGAAAAGTACAAATCTTGTAAACATATAAAAATGCCCGTTAAATTCAACATAACTACTTCCATGTGAGGATAATGTAAAATCAACAATGCAAAAAAAACCAACGCAAAAAGAGGAATTTAGAGCAATCTAGTGTCAAATATTGGGGAAATATTTGTGACCCAAAAACAGTCTGTGTGTAGATCCTAGATGATTTACCACCAGCCATTTTAAAGCTTATCTTTTATGCAGGTTTTCTGCTACGCACAGGCTGGAATGATTGCTGCTTTGGCAGCACTCCAAAATTAACTCCTTTGTAGATCTGATCGGCTGCTACTTCTGTGCCATATTTCATTTTCAAATAGGTTTCACTCTCCCCGGGAATAATGACGGCATCGTACAGATTTAGCTATGTGGTAATTATCACTGAAGGTGAACCAAGCTGTCACTTTGAAGTCTGACTTGGTTGGCTGACAAAAGTCAGTGTGTCACTACTAATACAAAAAAGACAGGGAAAAGAAATAGGGCAACAGCAGCTGATCTGGCCCATAAAAAGACTGTCCTTTAATGCATTTGGTGTCTTGAGTTTAAAAAAAAAACAGAATTAAGAAAGGAAACACATTTTTTCCATAGAAGAAAACTATAGAAAGGTCCCCCTACTTTGCTTGAGCCCTAATTTGTAATCATTACATTGTCTTATCTTGCCAATCAAAAATATCTAGTTCTGTATTAGTGATGCATCAATGCATTAGCACATCATGCAATGGAACAGAGTTTAAGGAAAGCAGGAGAGAGAAGGACTCATAAATAACATGTTATATGGAAGTGGTGAAGGTTATGTGCAAAGTGATTTATCGGAAAAAATATTGAGTTCTGATAAGGTAAAGGTAAAGGTTTTCCCCTGACATTAAGTCTAGTTGTGTCTAACTCTGGGGGTTGGTGCTTATCTCCATTTCTAGACCAAAGAGCTGGTGTTGTCCGTAGACACCTCAAAGTCATGTGGCCAGCATGACTGCATGCAGCGCCGTTACCTTCCCGCCAGAGCGGTACCTATTGATCTACTCACATCTGCATGTTTTCAAACTACTAGGTTGGCAGAAGCTGGGGCTAATAGCAGGAGCTCACTCCGCTTCCTGGATTTGAAATGCCAACCTTTTGGTCAGCAAGTTTAGGAGCTCAGTGGTTTAATCAGCTGCGCCAACGGGGGCTCAAAAAAAAAAAAAACTTCCCTGCATTGTATAAAGTTTCTCATAAAGGACACCTAAATGAGAAAACAGACCTTGTGGTGTATATATGCTGTGAGTTTTACCACTGTTCTCCATGCACACTTTTTCCTAGTAAACACTGCAATCTTTAAGTTTAGGTGATCCCACTGGATTTAAACAGTATGGGGCATCCTAAGTCAATTCAGTCACTGCTCCTTAAACTATGGATCCTGACATCAAATAGGATCCCCATAGCTCAATGCTGGGGTCATGAAAAATATGGCACCAGTAAAAGGTTTCTGAACGCTACTAATTTACACCAATCTGTTAGCAACAAAGTGCAGTGCTTACAGTGGGGACCTTGCAGAAAATCTTTCAGCTGTATTCCACAAAAAATGGCTTGGTTAGCAAGCCTTGCAAATGCTGAAAAATTATGAGTGAACATTTTATTTTATATACCTGGGGTCACATAAAAATTTGTCAGGCGAAAAGAGGTCGCGAGTAGAAAAAGTTTAAGAAGCCCTGAATTAGATAATAACACTGCACAGAAAATTTTCTGTTACAGAAATGAAGATATTATTCTGAAAAAAGTATGTGTTCTCTGTATAAGACAAAATCTTATCAATGAAGTAAAGCTCAGTAGCTTTAGGGGACAGTATGAATTAATTACAGCATCTGTAGGTAGGGCTGTCTCTGTTGATCCTTTAACACAATTTCTCTATGGATCTTTCCCTTCTTTAGGGCAAGAAATCACTTGCTATTCTGAGAAATTGAGTTAATGCCTAAAGCTCCCATAGGAAAACATGGCTGCAAGTCAAGTGAGCAATAAGCACTTCTTTCTATTTCGGGCTTCAAACTGTCTATACATTTTTCTGTGGAAACTGTTTCAAAGATCAAAAGACTCTGTAGTATGAACAGCAGCTACCAGTAAACAATATATTCATTTTGAAAGGAAGAAAGGAACTGTATTTTTTCCATTCCATTGCAAAAGATGCTATCTCTTTATGTTACATGAAGAGATATAATATAAAAAAACAATTTCTACTAAAAGAAATGGGCATAGGAAATAACCAAGATGTATATTTACATCTGTATCTCTGCAATATGAAGAGAACAGCAGAATCAAACATATGCTTCATTAATACATATAATCTGAATGTTTGTAACCTGAGAGAGAGTTGATACAATTGACTTCTGAGATAACAGGTTTGAATAGAAAATTCCCAGTGAAGTCTTAACATGAAAATAGTCACATAGAGTTTAGAAATAACTAAATAATCAACTCTAGTTATGTCACTCATTGTGTCTGACATCTGTTGCATATCTTTCTTTATCTCTTGTTGACCTTTATCTAAATAATCTACAGCCTGTGTAATTCTCTTGTCAATCCTTACACCTCCAATTTTTTCATTCCATCTGTAATGGTTCTTAATTGGGTCAAGATTTCCCACATTGGATCTTCTTCTTGTGAAAGAGATCATCTCCTAGAACAGTGGTTCTCAACCTGGGGTTCCCAGATGTTTTTGGCCTACAACTCTGAGAAATCCCAGCCAGTTTACCAATGTTAGGATTTCTGTGAGTTGAAGGCCAAAAACATCTGGGGACCATAGGTTAAGAATCACTGTGCTAGAAGATTATTTCTGATCTTTGAATCTTGGTCTTGTTGACATTGCAATTATTTGCCACTATCTTTTTAGTATGCTGTTGCTTACAGCCCTTTTAATTGTTTCCCTGTTTTCTGTATTTCAAGCTGTATTGCAAGCTGTATTTCATCTACGGTTTTCTCTATGATTTTCTCTGTGGTTAATCTCTATAGTTACTTCCTGTCTTATTTCCTATTTTGAATCAGTCCAGACAGAGGTTCCATGTGGTCCCAGGATGTTATGGCTATCGAGTGCTTATGTATGTTAAACAATGTTACTTCCCACGGTTCTTATAGCATAATCTTTAACAAATTAATTCACTTTCACCCTTTGTAGTTGGTCTCACCAGCCAGTTTCATCTGGAAGACTTAGAAAATTCTTGAAGAATAGTTCCACTAATTAGATTTTTAAAGTCATTTTTTATCTCCACAATTTCCAATGGAGGAAAAATGAAAATAGTTACCTCTCAGAGATATTTCGTCCATGAAGTTGGCAAGCTTACAGAAGATTTAGGGGCATATTTTAGTTTGTTTTCTCAGACCTTATATAAATATAGTATTTTAAGAAGTGAATTGAAGCTGCTTCTGTCTGTATATGCCTGCATTACATCTCTCTCCCTCCTTTCTCTCCTTCTCCTATTTCAGTGGGGAAGGTGAGATCCTCTGAGTCCTTTTGTTTTGAAAAAGTATTTCTCAACTCCATATGGTTGACAAACCGCCAAGGATGTCCCAGTGCTCAACCAGCTCGCTGAGACACTGCTCACTGCTCCATTTTCTTCACCAGAAGTGACCATTTGCCATTTTTAACCCTTACCATCACTTCTAACCTATACTTAAAATGCAACCAAATCAAAATACAATTGGCTTAAAATTCAACCAATTCAGAATACCTCTAAATTAAAATGAAAACACAATGTGCTAATTTGAAGGGCAGACAAGCCCCAAAGTGTTTGACTGACCCATTTAAACTTGTGTCACCAAAGAGAGTTCCGCATTTTGACAATTTCTGAATTTTGACAGTGAAAATGGAAAGAGATGAAAACAGAGGGGTACATCAGTGACAAAACTAAACGAAGTAGTTATGAGATGAAATAGACATTCCCTTGAGATTTTGGAAAGTCATTGCAAAACGGATTCCCCTAGGCCCAATTGTCTGAATCACTACAAGAGAAGCTTTGTGGGAGGATCAATACCATACAGATATCATTTTATCTAATGCAACATGAAGCTGTTTATAAGAACATGCCTACCAAGTGAAGATTAGTAAATAGGTACCAGTACTTAGTAATTAATTAACATGAAAGGAGATTCAGAACTTGGAACATTAATTCTTCATTCCTGTTACTGGTTCTGGCATTTGAGGAATAACTCATGGTCATTTTATATTGTAACATTTAAAATGAATTGTATTAGAAGTTTCATTGCTATGAGCACTTTTTGTTATCCTTTTAACAAGCCATTTAGGATTGCTAAGGAATAGCATAAAGGTCTGAGGGTAAATCCTGTCAAAATGCCTCTTTAAAAGTCTTAAAATCCTCATAAGAAGAATTTTTTGAACAAACTAGAAATCATTATGTAGTCCAGCAATGTAGTAAATTTGTTCCCTCCTGTTGCAACAGCTTCTTTTAACCCTACTTTGTAAGGAATACTTTACTAGCAAGTTATTACTTCCAAACTGTCTTCATGTGGTTTTTTTCTGAGGACAATGGCAATCAAATAATGTCCTGTCATTGTCAGTGTTAAAGAACGTTGAGGCAGCCCCAATTTTTGAATATAAATTTATTTAAACAGGCCAAAAAAAATCACTGTACTTACTTGCTCATAATTAAAGCTGTCCAGCATACCCAGCACAAGACCTTGAATTTCTCCAAGTTTTCCTCTTCCATACACTGGATCCTGTTTAAAAATATTATAAATTTAAGTTGATCTATGTTTATGAAATTATTTTAAGTATTTCTATATCATCTCCTAGCCACAAATGATCATGAGGTAATGGACAAATGAAAAACAATTAGAGCAGTATTTCTTAAACTGTGCTCCTCCAGGTGTTTTAGACTTCAGCTCCCAGAAATCCCAGCCAGCTTAGCAGCTGTTAGGAATTGTGGGAGTTGAAGTCCAAAACACCTGGAAGAGCACAGTTTGAGAAACACTGAATTAGAGTAATACAAATATAAAAATATTTTAAAACATATTTAAAAAACCTCTAAAATTTTCTAAAAACAATCTGAATTAATCTTAGAATCCAGTTCCAAAACAGTTTTTTAAAAATCAGCAATTTCAAACACTAAATGTCATATGGTACAGCAGTCTGGGCAGCCTATCAGAAGTTTAAAAGAGGAACCAGCCTAACTAACTTCCTTGGATAGGGGATTCCACTGATAAGGAACTGCTACAGAGAAAGCCATGTAATGTATACCCACTATATTAATTTTACAAAATGTTGGGGCCTCCTCAGTGATCTCACATTTCTGGCAGGTTCATATGTGAGGAGGTTATCTTTCAGATATCTTGATCCCAAGTCATTTGGGGCTTTGTAGGCCAATGCCAGGATCTTTAAGCAAACTTGAGGTCACTTTAGATCTTGCAGGACTGGTGTTATATAGTCTCTAAAAGGCACATCTGTCTGGCTGCTGCATTTTAAGTTATCTACAACTTCCAAATGCTTTTCAAGGGCAGTCTCATATAGAGCAATTATAATAGTGTATAGCAGTGTTTCTCAAACTCTGTTCCTCCAGATGTTTGGGGCTTTGGCTCTCACAATTCCTAACAGCTGTTAAGCTGGCTGAGATTTCTTAGAACTGAAGTCCAAAACACCTGGAAGAGCAGAGTTTGAGAAACTAAGACATGAACTACTGTGGACAGATCTGGTCTGGCCGAGAATGTTCACAGCAGGCACACCAGTTGAAACTAGGCAAAAGTACTGGCCATCAAAACAACACGGCTTTCCAGGAATAGCACAGGCTCTATGAGCACCCTCAAGTTATAAACCTGATCTTTCAAAGGGAGAGCAACTCAGTTCAGAACAGGCTCTGATCCCAATCCTAAATTGGTTTTCCGACTGACCAGCAGGATTCCCTTAGGTCTGGATTAACCCTCAGTCTATTTATCCATGGGCAATTGTTTACAGCAGTGGTTCTCAACCTGTGGGTCCCCAGATGTTTTGGCCTTCAACTCCCAGAAATCCTAACAGCTGGTAAACTGGCTGGGATTTCTGGGAGTTGTAGGCCAGAACACCTGGGGACCCCCAGGTTTAGAACCACTGCTTTACAGCATTCAGAAAATGATTCAGTGCTACCACAGCTTTGTTTGCATCAGTTATAAAGGAGATATAGAGCTGGATATCATCAGCATACCTCTCCCAGTGGCTTCATGCATATGTTGAAAAGCTTGGGACAGCACTGACCCCTATGGAGCCCCTAATGGACCAACAGTCTCCCAGCACCACCTGCTGGGAATGTTCACTCAAAAAAGACCAGAATCATTGCAAAGCAATGCTCTAAAATCCCGTTACATAAACAGCCCAGAGGGAGACCATGGTCAAGGTTATCAAATGGTACTGGAAGGTCCAGGACTAATAGGAACACCTTCCCCCTCTCCAAATCCCACTGTAGGTCATCCACCAAAGTGACCAGAACTTTTTCTGTCCCATAACCAGGCCTGAACCCAGATTGGAATGAGTCCAGGTAATCATCCATTAAAGCCTGCAGTTGTGTGACCTCCAGGGAAGAAGATTAGAAACTGCACAGTAGAGAGGTGGGATCCAATGATATTTTTTTCAACGGTGTTCTCACAATTGTTTCTTTTGCTACACCTACTTTAGAGTGAAAATAATAAGGAAACCCATTGAAACTTCTGATTACCAAAAATATGTATCACCTTTTACTTAATCAAATTGGCAAAATATACAAAATGAAGAGTTAAATCTATTATCTTCTAAACGGAGTAAGTGTTCACAAATAAAACTATTCACAGATTCACTGAGTACATATTCAAAAGACTGTGAAAGTAGTTGAATATGTTATGAAGATAATTGTTTTTACCTCTTGTGGATTTGTCAAAAACACTGCTTCCAAGGTCATTCACTAACAGCAGCATTTATAGCCATCCTACATAAGACTGTTATGAAACCATCTTGCACTGGAAGGATTCTACTTTAACTGACTACAGTCTCTTCCTTTCCTTCCATATGCAATTGATAAAGCAAAGAGAGCTGAAATTCTCTAGTGCAATCAAAGAGTCTCTAAGATTTCTTTTCTAAAGAAGTTTTGGTTTAGTCATGTGTGAGATATAATTATAGATGGGTTACATGCTGCCTCATGAGAAAAGGTCAACAGGATTTTCATTATTTACAATTCTGTAGTAATCTCAAGACTTCTTATAGCTCTCTGTTTAATTTTTAAAGATTGATGTTGTGGTAAAAACACACAGCCAGAAATGCAATTTAAAGTATGATCTTAGGCTCAAAAACAAAGCATTTAATTGCTTTTTAAAATGAATGTAGAGAATGGGTATGGGCACCCCTGTTAAATCTTTGATTGATGCCTGGGCAATTCAAGCATAGCAGAAAAATTATTATAAAAACTAGAGTACAAATTGTCTGCAAACATTAAAAACAGTAATTCTTTCTACACTGAGGGTGATTTATCTATTTGAACAAATAGTTAAATATGATTATCTTTGGGAAATTGGATGAGATCAATGTTGCAAACAAACTTTTTTGGGAAAGTGTGAGCTTTATATAGTAACAGAATAACTGAATGAATTAATTTATAAAACTGGAGCATATATCACTGATGCTTCATAATTAATTTATGAGCTAAACGAGCTTGTACTACTACATGGGTTGCTGTGGATTTTGAACAAAAATTTAAGCTCATTCAACATTCTTCAAAGTACTAGGACACCTGCATAATTCAGGACTTCTCCAAGCCATACAGACTGTGCTCACGGGCCAAATATAAAATGAGGATTAGCAGCTATATCAGCACTAGCAGAATAGCCCAAAATGCTATCTCTTGTGCAAAATGCCCATTCAAAATGTCGTTTTCTGTATCTTTACTACCTCCAATTTGATGCTAACTCGTATGTAGCAGATAAGCTCTAATCAAAAGTTAGCTGAAAAACGATTGCCCACAAACTACAAAATTACAGTGTCTAAAATCATTGCCAGTGATATAGCTCTTTATTTGGGAAGGTTCTGCATTAGGTTCCTTAAATTCTATTTTGGTTCTAATTTTTTACTTAGGTCAACCTAAACCTTATGCCAAAGGTATATCCTCACAAATGTGGTTGTGTCTTTTGGGGTCACATTCAGCTTCCAGTAAGTGCCTTCTATTTAACATGTATAATTTAAAGGCAGCAGCACTGAAAGCACTGCATGCTGAGACACCATATAAATTATGGAGAACAACTGGGAAGTCGGGACCCTTAACACAGCATGTACGTAATCCATGACATCCAGGAATCTATTTTTATCTGTCAGAGAGTCCACTATTCTCTTCTGATGCACTCTCTCACACACTGCGTATATGTCAAGGGAAGCCAAATAATATTTAGAAGGAAAACTGAAAAAGAAACAAGCTGCAATCAAAAGGAAGGCTGCTGCCTGAAGACTCTATCATACAAAATTGTACATGTATGGATCATTTTGGAAATCTTATATTAAACTCAGATAGTAAGGCATTTGAGTTATGACGGTTTCAATAGGCAATATAGATAGCGGGTGATGTGCCCTTGAAAGTGCTACTTCCCTGAATAAAACTGGTGGTGCACATTTAATTCCAGTTCCTCATATTGTACTCACTTGTATACTGTACAGATTTCCGAATGGTAGTTTGATTGGGAAAAGAAGAACAAGGCAGAGCAGTTAATTTAGTAGCACAATAATGTGTGCTACTCAGGCCCAGGCCTGAGAGAACGTGATTGGCAAGAAACAGCAGCATCAGATAGATCCTATTGAGAAGCAGTAGAGAACTCCCATTCCCAGTTTAGCTGCCATGCACAATGTAAAGGCCCCCCAAAGCTGTGGTGAGTCCAAACAGGAGCACCTGAGACTGTTAGTGGTATGAGCTCAGAATAAACCTGTAGAAAGAATGATGTGTAGGCTAGAAGTCAAAATGGAAATAAACATCCCTATGGTCGGCCACTGCAAATCAATCCCATTTGCATGAACAGGCCCTTGTGGAGTAGGTTGTAAATCTCTTCTCTCAAGGTTTGAGTGGGTGGTAAACTAAATATTGTTGAGTGTGGGAGTAGCAGGTCAAAGTCTATGAAATAGCCTTTTAGTATAATGGAAAAAAGCCATTGGTCTGTAACAATGTTCTGCCCTGCAGTAGTGAAGACTGAAAGCTTGTCCCCAAAAGATGGGATGGAAACACAAGGATGCATCATCAAAGGTGCCGATAGGAAGAATTCAAATACTGCTTGCTGGAGGATGACTTGAACTTTCCATGTTGGAAATTGTATGAAAGGAAGGAAGAGATCTGGGAAGATGGTCAAGAGGATTTCTGCTTCAAGGGCTCTGAGTATCAGTAACATCTGTATTGGCACAAAGGAAAACTTCAAAGAAAACGAGATTATTTTGTGGTGTGCATCTGTGATCCAGTTTGTCCATTTGTATTAGAACTACGAAATTGAAGTTTATTAAACTGCATGTCTTTGATCTCGACCAGTGTGTATTAGGAAAGTGCAGAGGATCATAACTGCATGGTGCTGAAGCACAAGACGACTAAGACAGCAGTAAGAATTTGCCTCTCTGTTTTTCTGCTAATTCTTTCTATTTGGTTTTACTATTTGAAACTGAATTTGGTAATATGGGTTGGTTTAAAATACAGTGGTTCTCAACCTGTGGGTCCCAGGTGTTTTGGCCTACAACTCTGAGAAATCCCAGCCAGTTTACCAATGTTAGGATTTCTGTGAGTTGAAGGCCAAAAACATCTGGGGACCACAGGTTGAGAACCACTGGTTTAAATCATTTTAAATCATTTTACAAATCATTTTTGTAAGATAATGTATTTCAGAAAGGAATCCAAGATCTAAATATACAGTATATTTTATATTCACAAAACACATATGGAACTAATATACAACTGAAGCAACTGGCTCCCAGAACATTGTCCACTAAAGGAACTTGGGTTTGGCCAAATGCTGTTACAGGACCAGATGTCCAAAGAATACTTGAAGATCTCATCTGAAATCTATATGTATAGAAAAGTTATTGAACTGTAAAGGCAAGCTCCTGTGCTATCACTGACTGAAGGGGCAAGAATACAAATTAGCCAACTGTATTTGACTAAAAGTCTATTCTGTAAAGAAAACTGATGAACTATATCATTCAAAATCTTGCATTCCATTTCACATCCCAAGTGATTGTACAAGTTAGCACACACACGGTCACTATATCAGTGGAACACACATTTCAGTGTCTTCTCCAGTATTGAAGGCCATAGTGGAATTAAAATAGACATTGATTTTTGTTCCAATGCTGCTTATTCCTCAGAACTGCATGCTGTTTAATTCCAGCAGATTTGGAATGCTTATAATCACATTAAATTGCCTTGTTATGCTTAAATGTCCCCAGGTACAGTTCTGAATGTCCTACAACCATATGGAAATAAATAATATTAACATCCCCTGGTTCCTGAACATCTATACATTGAGGCATCAGAATTTATCACATTTTAGAACATTCATAAGGGATTATGTCTTTGTGAAAGATTTAATGCTTTACTTTTCATCTCGTTTTAGATAGCATTCACCTACTTAATGGGATAAACTTCCTGTAATGCCCCAAAGGTTCTCCTAGCATCATTTCCAAACACTTCATGTTTCTTTTAAACTAATGCTACTAAATCCTCTGAGACAGATTAAGAATTCAAATCTAATGTTATTCACATTTAATAAAGTTTCAAATACATGTAGAAAGGGTCAATGTAAATGTGAAATCATAGCTCTGGTGTTTCTGCAGAAAACATTACAATATTCCTGTCACATTTGGAAGATGCTTCTCAATCATATTTAAAATGAAGCAAGCAGCAAAAATGACCTTGTTAAAATGAAAACTCATAGATTATAAAACCTCTTCCAACCTAAAGTGCCAATTAGAATATAAATACCTTTTGCAAATTGATAATCCATTTTGTTATCTATTTTGTTTTCTTACCGCAGAATTATATTCAGAGCCAGTAAACAGCACACTGTGCATTTACTAAATGCATTTGACTTATTATTTGAATGCCAGTAACAATTATTTCCACCGCTATCTGAAGGCACCAACAGTAAGAGAGGCCTCAACCAATTGTGTGGCACATATGCAGTGTGACACATGCTGTCTCAGAAGTTTAACATTATATACAGACATACAAGCAAGGATTTATTTCTGCGCAACAAAGGAAATTGGGCCGCAATAAATAAGTTTACTTACTCCATCTTTTGCACCAGAACTAATGAGATCATTTTCATATAGCTGGTTATCTTCTGGTTTGGCTTATCCTCATGTATACATTGTAACTCAAACTAACAAGCAGCTTCTAATCAGATTTTTCAGACTTTCCCTCTAAAGCTATGCTACAGAAGGTATATGGCTCACTTTCCAAATTACAGCTGACAGAAGGATATGTTCATATTGTAAAGAAAGCACTGTTTTGGATAAAACTAAATATTATAAATCCATATGTTTCAAGTTTGATTTGATAAATCACACACAGAGAAAACATACCATTTCTCAGGGGAATTATGTGTCAAACAAAAGGTGGAAAAAATAGGTTTCTCATCTGTAACTGTAGTTCTTCAGATGGTCATCTGTGGACCTTCAAATGTGGGAATCTCTGTTTCTGTACATATCATCCCAACACTACATACCACACATGCTTTGTATTGTTCCTACTCAACCTGCCTCAGTTCAAGGTCTGCCAGAGAAGCCAGCAAGCAAGGAAGTCCAGCACAGTTAGAGAGGTGAGGTGGGTGTGTTGCAGGAGTTTAAAATGACCACTTGAAGAATCACAGTTACAATTAAGCAACCTGCTTTTCTTATTCATGGTCTCTGTGATTCACACATATGAGAGATTGGCAAGCTAAATACACTTAGATCAGTGGTTCTCAACCAGTGGGCCACGAGAACAAAAATCCGGTCCTCAAATCTCCACCCACATTTCTGTATTTCTGCATGTATTTATTTATTTATGCTCCTTTCTGCAGAGCTGACCATTGCATTGGATAGACCACATCAGCTCTACATTATTAAATATGGTTTTCTGTGGGAGAGCAGATGGCAACTACTGGATAGCATATGTTCTGTATCAGAAACTAGAGCTGTTGTGGTCTGTCCCATGCAGTTTTCTGAATCAGCACCCCAAATAATCAAACCAAATCTAAAGTTGACCAAAACCTGATTCTTAACCCTTTTGGTACTAATGTTGGAGAGTGGTCCCCGGTCAAAATGGTCCCTGTTCAAGTGGGCCCTGTTCAAAGTGGTCCCTGGTCAAAAAAAGGTTAGGAACCACTGACCTAGATGGAGGATTAGTATGTTTGCAACACCTGAAGCACAGACAAGCCAAAAGAGGGAGAGCCTCTGACCCAAACCTCAAGTCAGAACTCCTTCACACAAAGATGAGTGGCTGAGCCCAAGCAGATGTTTGAACATATCAAGTCAAAAATGCAGATGAAGTGGAAACAGCCCTCATTGAATGAAGAGAAAGAGAGAGAAATGAGAACATTTTGAATAGTACAGGAAAGGGTTAACACCCTTGTGGCGTCTGTTTTGCTGTCTGTGCCCCTGTTCAGAAGATTTCCCCTCATTTCTGTCCCTGTGATAACTGGATTTTGAAAAATTTGGCTTGTTGTGGAAACAAGGATTGATGATAAAGTTTCAATTGAGACACTTTTTCCCCATGATAGTAACTCTTCCGGGAGTTAATTTCCCTTCTGAGGGGTAGATGTATGTTAATTTCCCTTCCTGTTGCCTCACCCCCATTCTTAGCTATGAGTAATTTGTAAGTCAGAGGTTTGTACCTCAAGGACTGCCTGTATACTGGTTTGAGTGTTAGACTAGGATACTGGGAGACCAGAGTTCAATTCTCCAGTTGGTCATGGAAACACATTGAGTGAAACTGGGCAAGTCAATTATTTCAGCCTTAGAGGAGTCCAAGGTCAAATCCCCTCTGAACAAACTCTGCCAAGAACACCCTGTGATAGGTTTGCCTTAGGGTCACCGTATGTCAGAAATGACTTGAAGGCGGACAACATCAGGCATCTGATCAGGCATCAGGCATCAGGCATATTATGGGGATAATTTATTTAACTGTACATAAATATCTGAGTTTACTTAACCTAGTAACACACACACAAAGATGGCTATAGAAAGTATGTTGAATTATTACGTCACCTTTTTTCTCCATAGCTCACCTGTAAAATTCTCTGCAGGATCAATGGTAAAGAAATGAATGCTGCCATATTGTTCAGCACTTGCATTGTCAAATTCTTCAAAACTAGAACAATAAATACTGCATAATCAAAATCAGCAGAAGCAAAACTAGTTTTTAAAAAAAAATTACAATGAGGAATGCATAGGAATGGATTTTCTACTGCATGTTGCTACTGAACCGAGAAAATTATTTATTGTGTTTGATTTATGATGAGTTTCTGTACAGCCATAATCAAATGTGTTTCAGTTCAATAGATATTTTCCCTGGGTTCTCCCAATATTAAAATTACACCTACAGAGAAAACGTGGTTCAATAACTATATCTGAAGGAAAATGCACAGCTCCTAAAAATATTATTACTGAAAAATATTTTCACTGTCATATCGCATACATCAAGGGCTAAATTCAATATCAGACCCAATGAAAGTAAGGAGACAATAAGTTTATTGTAACTAATAACTGTTCATTGATTCTTTTCTAAATAGGATTAACATTAGATTTTGCTACAAACTGTTTTAAGAAGAAATCATGACTTTACAATAGCTAACAAAACAGCAGAGATAATTTGGCTATATAATCAACAATATTCTACTGTCGGGCCATGCTGGTGGCTGTGGGGTTCTGGGAGCTGTAGTCCAAAAGGTAACTGTTCTAAGCTTTGATTCAGAGTAAATGTACAATAATTGATACATTTCCTAATATTTCAGCTCTACAATACCAACTTAAAAAGGAAGCTTCAGAGTCTCTCACTATCCTTAATTATTCAGCTAGAAAACAAACAATTTTAAGGTCATAATGGAGATCAATATACTTACATTCCGAGTAATGGCCCAACACTGTAGAACTAGATGACCTTTTAGGGGACATCATTGCCTCCAAGAGTGGAAACCACAGAGCCTAGAAAAAAAAATTAGGAAAAGGAATCACATGAGCACCAGCTGATTCACCTGAATGAGGTAATAATTCCACTGAAAAGCTATGTACTTTCCCCTGGGCTGCTAAGTTTACTTCTAACTCAGTATACTTTTAACTGAGAGTTAAAACAGGTAGGTACCTTTAGAAAGGTTCTCATCCTTTATAAACCTTTATAAATCTTTTATGAAAACCACCACTCCTCTTGATGTTTCCCCAGCAACAAGAAGAGTGTCTCTCTGGGCAGCTAAACCAAGCAATTCCAACTGGATGCCCCCCCACGAGGGTCTTCCTCCAGGGGCAAACCAAGAATGGACAACTTGGAAGTCCCTGAACTGACTGAGAAGCGGAGTGGGCAGATCAAAAGACAACCTAGCAAGATGGCACTACCTGGAGGAATCCTCCATCTTGTGTGACTCTGGAGCTGAACAAACAACTCCTCATATGTATGCTTGCCCACAATGCCCTGCCTCATGCATGTTGTTTAAAGCTACGGAGAATGTGACTGCTTTTGCCCACTTTTGGTCCAAAACTATTTAGCTGTTTATGATTCCTTTATTTTATCACTTTTAAACTTATTTATTATGCAATGCTTTTGACACAAAATAAATAAATATTTATAAAGGAATGCATATCTGCATCAGTGTGGGGAGAAACATTGCGGGAAAAGGTATACAGTAGTCTCGCTTATCCAACGTTCTGTATTATCCAATGCAGTCTGCCTTTTAGTAGTCAGTGTTTTCGTAGTCAATGTTTTCAATACATTGCGATGTTTTGGTGCTAAATTTGTAAATACAGTAATTACTGCATAATGTTATCATGTATTGAACTGCTTTTTCAGTCGATTTGTTGTAAAACATGATGTTTTGGTGCTAAATTTGTAAAATCATAATGTAATTTGATCTTTAATAGGTTTTTCCTTAATCCCTCCTTATTATCTAACATTTTCGCTTATCCAACATTCTGCCAGCCTGTTTATGTTGGATAAGCGAGACTCTATTGTACTTTTGATGGACTCCATGGTCAGAGATCGTTTTTGCACATGGCACTGGGTGCCGGAATGCCACATGTAATATGGTTGAGTGGTGGTCTATTTAAGGTCAGCTGCCCCTCTTAGGTGCCTCTTTGGATTGTTGCAATGTGACACAGCCACCTGCTCTCAGTATAATGAGAATTTACCAGTCGCTTGGGATTTTTTTGCCAATCTCATACTGCATCTGAGGGATGTTGATGATTGGTCCAAGGTGGTGTCTTTAAATAGGCTGTAATTTGGCAGGCAGTGAAGGGAGACTTCAGTGTACACCCTTGGCAGCCTTTTGATGACAGGTAGGGCTCTGGAACAACATTTATATGTCTGATGATTGGGGGGGGGGGGGAGGAATGGTCTACTTTGGAGACTGCCCTGGGTGTTGCTCTCATCTGTAAGGTCCTGTGGCTTGGGTAACAGCACCACCAGTAAGTAGTGAGCTAGGAAGCCAACCAAGTTCTTCCTGATGTTCAGGTGGAATCTCCTTTCCTCAAACTACAGGAAAGGAGATTCCACCTCAACATCAGGAAGAACTTCTTCACTGTGAGAGCTGTTCAGCCGTGGAACTCTCTCCCCCGGACAGTGGTTGAGGCTCCTTCTTTGGAGGCTTTTAAGCAGAGGCTGGATGGCCACCTGTCGGGAGTGCTTTGAATGAGATTTTCCTGCTTCTTGCATGGGGTTGGACTGGATGGCCCACGAGGTCTCTTCCAACTCTACGATTCTATGATTCTATGAACTATTGGATTGCCCTTGAGAGTCAGATGTTTCACCCAAGGGAAGACTTTGGGGCTTGTCTCAGGCTAGCTAGCTGACCTCAACTTGACTTAGATCAGATTACTTTCTTGTTGCTAGTTGCAGACCTAATTATAGGATACAGATAAAATAAAGTGGTTCTTATTTAACCCAACTTTCTGTGTTTTGTTATTCCATAGTTCAGTGGTTCTCACCCTATGGGTCCCCGGATGTTTTGGCCTTCAACTCCCAGAAATCTCAACAGCTGGTAAACTGGCTGGGATTTCTGGGAGTTGTAGGCCAAAACATCCAGGGACCCACAGGTTGAGAACCACTTCCATAATTGGTCGTCAGTGGGCTGCTCCTGAAAGTAGTCACCACATACAAAACTTGCATCATATTCAGTGTTTCAAAGCCTCAGCTCCACATCACTGATTGCCAATAGAGAGGTCATTTAAAATTGTAATTCTGCGCTATCACAACAAAAACTAAATTCAGCTGCTGGGTGTTATAAAGAGGTAGGGGGCTAGTTGACCATTTTGGAAGAAGCCACACTGTTAAACCTAACATTTCAGTAGTTGATAATGGAAAATCATTAGACTGCAGAGTATAGTGGACTTCTTACCTCTCTCTGCTGTTGATTCAGCTTGTGTGAATTCCTCTGGCAAAGTGCAATTGTTTTTGCTAAAGTGTCTTCAATAGCCTTTAATGAAGGAACTTCTACTGAACCTACATTGTAGGGAAAAAAAACAAGAATTGCTACTGCATTGGCCTCAAAGGGAGAGGAGGCAGACACAGCAAACCCTCCCATTCCAACAGCCCCTGCCCTGGCTTCAGAGGGAAAGAAATAGGCCATATTCGGTGGAATTAATGTCCTCTGCTGTTGCTGTCCCTCTTTCCTGTCCTGACTTATTTAGATTGTAAGCCTGAGGGAGGAAACTGTCAAATTAGCAATCTGTAAACTGCTCTGAAAATGTATATGGTTGAAAAGCTAGGCATGGGTGTCATTAGCATATATTCGTGACACCTGACATCAAATTTCCAGAGGACTTGTCCCAGCATTTTCATGTAAATGACGAATAGTCTTGGGGGACAAAACTGAGGCAATCCCGCACAGTCACTAGCCAGAGCACCCAACAGAAGTCCCCCAGCACCACCATCTGAGTTCACCCCGGAGTGGGATAGTGGTGGTGGTGGTGGCAGGAAGGGGGTAAGGGTGGTAGGAATGTGCTGTGGAGCAGGTCTCACAGTGGTGGCACTCCCTCCGCCCACCCTGGGGACCCGTGAACCCATGCACCACTCTCCTGCCCTCTTCCCACTACCCCAGCCCACCTTCTTCTCTCCTGCCCAACCAAAAGAATGCAGACACAAATAAACTCAATCACATCAGCAATACAGAAATGCTTATGTATGGGTTAAAGTTTGGGAGGCCTAGAACTTTTGCATGGACCCCACACCTTCCTTCAACCTCCACAAAAATGGAGGACTGCCTATACTATTCATATTGTCATGTTTAATTTTACTTCAAAAATTGCAGACTTCATGAAGAAAAAAAGAAAAATGTTTTTAAAACTTACTCTCATCTTCACTCGTAAGTATTGACAACTTCCTTTGTAGAAACTAGGGGGAAAAACACTTATATCAAAGGAGCACCCAAGGTCTTCTGTAAAATATTTAACAACTATTCTGATCTCCTTCCCTCTGCTTTTATTTATCCCTGGCTGCTTCAGAAGGTGGAAAAGTATGACCTGTGAGGCCCAATTTTGTGGCCCCAGAAGCCTCCACCAGACTCCTCAAAGCCCTTAGACCACCAAAGTTTTCTTAAAACCACAAAAATCCATGAAAACACGACAAGGCACACAAAATGTACCCACTCTCACAAACACCCTGGGGCTCAGCATGAGCCCCAAAATCCTGTTTTCAATTGCAGTAATTTTCAAGAAAAACATAAATTTTGAGAAGGAATGTAGAATAAAAGAGGGGTACGCATATGAGTTAGCAAGGAGAATCCTGGGATTGAGGGCAATAGCTCTTAGGCTCCAGACAGTTGCTCACCAGTGGCATACAGGGCATAGGAGAAACAGGAGAACGGGATAAGAAGTTATTATCTGCCTGCATTGTCCCCATTATAATACATTCCTTATTTATTTATTTATTTATTTATTTTAAATACTTTAGGTTGTGTTTTAGAGTAATATTCTCAAGGCAACAGATAAGACATTAAGAAGAATAGGTATCAAAAATGTACATGCAAGCTGCCAAAACTATTGCAAAACTACCACATAGGTAGCATTTTCTCTTATTTAAATATTTATATAAATTTTACATTTATAATAAAAATATAAATAAAATTATTCCAAGTAGCAAAATGTATTTCAAGACAGAAATATTTAATAGATGAATCAATTTCTCCAAATTTTTAAAAAACAATTCCTAATACAATATAATTTTATCTGCTATGTGTCTTCCTAGCAGTATATGACCTAGAGCTGGGCCCGACATTTGTTTCATCTGTTTCATCTGTGTTTTGTTTCATGCCATTCATTTGTTTGGCACGATATGACAGACCCCACCCCAGGCGAGCGCCAAGTGCCTAGAAAGAGGCGCTCCACGCTCCACTCAGCACTCGGCACTCAGCTGCAAGCCCTGGCAGTCACTGAGGCTTTGGGCCTGCAGGACATACACACTCACACACACTTAAAGAGAGTCTATTTCCAAGTTACTGTGTTAAAAAGTACAAAGGGGGGGGGGGGCTTGCTACCCTTTTAAAAAGATAATGGAGCCTGAAGAACAGCCAAGGCTGCAAAAACAGCATAAATGAACCACAGACTGTATTTTGCTTATCTGGATTCAGAGACAGGGGGTTTACCCCACCAACCCTATCAACTCAAATGAATATTGGAGACAGCCTGAGGATCAGTGAAATGGTGAGACCCTCTAGCCCTAAAACTAAGGGGAAGGGGAGCGTGGGAACCTCGGGAAGCCCTCCCATGTTGGTCAATGGGACAAAATCTTTGTTCATTTGGATGAAAGAACGAAACAGCTCATTCGGAAAGGCCCCATTTCCGGAAGCAGTGCTCGAAAACAAAAATGGGGCCATATAGGTGAAACAAACAGAAACGGATAGTGATTTTATACAAAAGCACAAGACTAATATGACCACAACATTTCACATGTTCCTACTACACCATACCTCAAGCATAACCAAGAAGGCACTATGAATATCCTCTTTCTTCTCAAGTAGATAGGAAGAGGCTTCGTAGAGCTGTTTTTTCTGCACAATCTGAAAGCATACCACAAAATTATTTACAAGCATATCTGGGCATATCAGAACAGTTTTTGGTGTTCAATCTCACCCTCCCTACAGAGGTAGAGCTACAGAGGGCAGCAGGAGGAGGCCACTGCTCCTGCTCCCCTATATAAGCATTCTGCCTCTCAATGAACTTTTCCTTCCATAAAGTAAAACTTCCATTGAGTTTTTAGAAATATAGGCATCCAAGGAAAAAGAGTAGCAAAGTTACAAAGGGAATATGAACATAGGAAAGTCCTAGGTGCAGTATTTATGATTATCTATGTATTACTCTCTACTGAACATTGAATGACGTAAGGAATATTTCTTCTAGTATGACAGAATTCTTATAGGGAAGACAATGTCTTCGTTTTTCACACACATATAACTACTTCCCAGAATCCTCGCATTGTTAAGTTACAAATATCCTATTACAGCTAATCATTCAGTTCTATTTATCCCTCCCCCCCCAAAAAAAAAGAGAGAGAGAGAGCAGGGAGAGCAGCTGCATAGGGATGATCTTAAGAGAAATGTTCAGCAGTTAAAGGGCTAAACACTTTGCCCCCATGTATCCTTCTTCCACCTCTCTTTTTAATTGTCAGAAATTCAGACAAAATTATACAAAATTCTCCATAACATGTATGTCAGCCCCTAGAGCTTCCAACACCTTTCCCGCACAACATAATATATGCAGTTTTTGTTTCACAAGCAAATTTTAATTATTCAACATATGGAACCTCATTTGTGACATATGGAAATGAGATTGACATAACACTTTAATAGCAAAGGCTCCATCTGTACAAGAAGATAGTAATGGGGTCATATCCCAAAGGAAAGAAGCTTAAACCAGTTGGAAGCTAAGCTAGGAGGAAAAAAACCATTGTCAACATTGGTTGAACTACAGTATCCACTAACTAATATCAACATAGCGCATGGGACAAACACAAAGAACAAATTCAAATCTAACAGCTTTCCATTTGCCCCTCTTGGAAATTACACACTTATAGTTGTATTATTTAGTCCAGGTTCAAAGTACAGTTAAAGGTAGCATCATCTTTCACCATCCTATTGTCTTCAGGTGGTTTGGTGCCTGACAATTAACCACGCTATTGGAGATGATAGCAATTTCAGTCTAAAGTATCTGGAGGGCACCAGGTTGGGGAAGACTAGATTATACATTCAACGTTCTTCCCAAAGTACAGATTTAAGATGCAAAACATGATTGAAGGAGGAAGTAGGGCTCTATCCATTAAATCCAACAGTTTCCCCAAGCCTTGTCCCCAATTTCCCTTGGTAAAGGAAGGATTTTAATGGTAAGAATGCCAACACAAATGGATCTATTCCAAGAGCCAGAATTTGGATTGTGCTGAATTATACCTTCTATTAATGTCTGTGCATTTAGGCATTCATTCTCAATGCATGGAAATTAGTGCAGAACCAAGGAAGTCAAGGAATTCTGGAGAAAGACTAGCAACACAGTCCTGTAGCCTGTTTTACATGCATGAAAGACACTAACTAATCTCAGTGGAAAGGGAGGGTCCAAAAATCAGTTCCATCTTATTCTGCATTACCTGAATTGTCTCTTCCAGTCTGTAAGATTCCAAGAATTTTAATGTCTCTAAAACTTGCTCAGGATCATATTGACATAGCAATTCAATAAACTGTTCAGTAACAGAAGGAGAGAGCTGAAGCAAGTCTTGATTGACTCCTTCCCTGGAACAGCAAATGACAAAATGTTTACAATATGCCACAACTTTAGACACACGCTGTAAAAAATATAGAACGTAAGCAACAAAACCATATACCGTGATTAAAGAATTCTTATTGTTAGCATTCAGACTGTAATATTATTGGTTTACTATGTTAGTTCCTGTGACATGGAAGGAGACAAGGAATTTTGGCTACAAGAACCAAATGAATATGGCAAAATAAATGTAAGCCTGTAACAAGAAATGGAATAAATATACCAACTTAAACATTAACCCAAAACCAATGATTTCAGGATAAACAAAAAGTATTCTGAGGTTTCTTCAGTACAAACCACGTATGCACTATTTGAAGCAAGACTGTACTTCTTTTTAAGCTAGCACAAGGGCAGTCCCAAAGCATATATGGAAGACAATTTGTGAAGTGCAAATAAAAGGATCAGACTTGTGTCAAGTGAGGTGAGTGCATAAGGTTATCATTTGCTACACTTGAAATCTATCAGAATAGAGGTTCCACCTGCAAGTCAAATGTTTGCCTTTATATCTTGCGCACGGCTGCCTCCCACTCCAGGTATTTTATTAAAATTGAGGTTCCATCTCAAGAAAATGTAGCCTATTATCTCAGCTACAGAGGATTTCGTGACAGCACATTGGCTAGAAGATACCTTGCTGTGGTGTAACTACACTGAAAGGAATGAAATTACAGAGGGGATTAGTCTGGCGCATTTCATTTAGCCTGAGATTTATTCTAAAGTAGGTACAAGGCCAGTTGATGGGATGGGGGTAGGGTGGGATGTGAGGCTGCAAGGCTTCCTTTGGAAGAAAACAGAACCAGGATTACTAATGTCTATGGTCTATGAGCTGATAATACCACCAATGCACATTGCTACACATCACAAAATAAATCTCACTGCCCCCATGTGTAATTCATATGTGATATGAAGACAGGACCTGTTACTAACAAGTAGTACCCAAAACGGACAACTACGATCCACATTATCTTAATTGCACAGAGACTACTTGGAACAGTTTCTGTGAGATTATGTCTCCTAGAAAGCATGTCATTCTACTATAATATAGTATAGGTAAAGGTAAAGGTTTTCACCTGACATTAAGTCTAGTTGTGTTCGACTCTGGGGGTTGGTGCTCATCTCCATTTCTAAGCCGAAGAGCCGGTGTTGTCCATAGACACCTCCAAGGTCATGGGGCCAGCATAACTGCATGGAGCGCCGTTACCTTCCTGCCAGAGCAGTATCTATTGACCTACTCACGTCTGGATGTTTTCGAACTGCTAGGTTGGCAGAAGCTGGGGCTAATAGTGGGAGCTCACCCCACTCCCTGGATTCAAACTGCTGACCTTTCAGACAGTAAGTTCTACAGCTCAGTGGTTTAATCTACTGTGCCACCAGGGGCTCCATACTATAGTATATACATCCCAACCTTTGGTGCACTAATCATTTTGGACTTCACTTCCCAAAAATCCCAGCCAGCTTACCAGTATTTAGGAATTGTAGGAGCTGAAGTCCAAAACATCTAAAGAACCGAAGGTTGAGAACCACTGTACTACAGGATGGGATACACGTGGCCTTCAAGATACTGTTGGACTGGAAGTCTTAGCAGCCGAAACCAGTACAGTATATTGTGAGGAAGGCTGGGAATTACACCACATTGGGAAAGCTACATGATTCCTATTCCTGTACCTGACACAGAGATTTCATTAAAATAAAATCATGATGACTCATTGGAAACTGTAGTACTGGCATAGAATACCCATGAGAGGGACCAAAGTGGAGAATAAAAGGAAAGAATAAAGCCAGCTGTTAGGAATTGTGGAAGTTAAAGTCCAAAACACCTGGCGGGCCAAAATTTGTCAATGCCTTCTCTACAGTGTAAAAATAAGTCATTATAAAGAAACATTTACTACAAGCTCCCTGCGATCAAAGTAATGAATGTCTGACTCTTGGAGTTTGAAACAGCTTCTATTACTATCCAATCTTTTACCCATTTTGCTTCAACATTCTTCACAAACCATATTTGAATGGATATGCATTTTTTAAATCAAATATACAAGCTGAATCACCACCTAGTAATGAACTAGAAATAATAGATTTCTGGGAAGGCAGCTGATGACGCAGATTCTCTCCTAGAAGTGGCAAAATTGAGATGAAAAGGAAGCAATTTACAGCCAAGCTTGCAGCTTACTGCAATGGCCCTTGCAAAGTGCAGTGCTAGGAATCCTTTTCTTCAGCATTCAGCTGCACTTTCCAAACATGCTCACTCATGATGAACCATCTGCTTTGTTGCCTTTGATTTCTACATCACCCTCTCACACTATGCTTCTTACTTCTTTTCACGTCTGATCCCTTCACCAAATTCTCGCCACAACCCTATCATCGAGTGCCTGCCTTCCTAATCCATGTTTTCTGCATTGTCCTGTAACATCCATTCTATTGTCAATCCACAGTTTAAGTATGGGAATATTTAATAGGTAACGAAACAGAAAACTGAATTCCAAAAGCGTATGCGAGTGTTGTAGTCTGGCAAGCATCAGAGGAGTTTTCTGAATGTTCAGAGGATGAGGGGGATAATGCGTTCCAAAATGAGGTATCTGTGAATGTTCAGGGGAATTGCAGGCAGACGAGGCAGATGTTTGGAATTCTTCAGATCGTTCCCAGGCCACAGGGGAAACTGAAAGTACAGTTCCCTTGAGAAAAGGCCTTGGGAAGACGAGGAGGTTTTAAGGGAGTGTAGATTAGACTTGAGAACCCAGGGTGTGAAAAGCAGGCAAACGAGAAACTCCCAGTGGATTCAAGATAAGATCTTGAAGTCCAGGGGTGTTAGGCATGATGTCATGGGTGCCTGGACAGGCTTAAATTAAGTGGTTTGGCTTGAGGCATCTCATAGGAGACAACGTTGCTAATAGGGATCAGTCTCCTGTTCATGTTTCCAAGTTCCTAGTTCCTGCATTGGCAAGATTCCTGTTTCATGTTCTTGTCTATGCTTATGTACCTTTGGATAATTTACCTTGGAGAGGTTCCTGTGTTTATGTTCATGGAAATACCTTAGATTAATTCTGTGTTTTTGGATTCCTTGGTTTTTGGGTTTTACCGTGGTATTTTTGGGTTACTGCTAATGAACTGTAGCTTATTTTGTGTATTGTATTTTATATCCTGACTGTCTCTTTTGGATTTGCCCTTTTTTCCTTTTTATATACTTTCTTCAATAAACATTTTATTACTGGATCACTGGACTCTGGTGTGGTGCTGGATAAAAGGGTGCCTCAGTGCTAGGGTGCAACAGAGAGTTTGTTTTTTTAAAAAAATACATGTCACAATGTGAATAATTTGAAAGCTTGAGTAATTTAATATTTTAGGGGGAAAGTTTGTGTTGAAGCTGTTTTAAAAAAGAATAAAACAGGTCAGAGTTCTTGCACTTCAAGACATTTTCTCTCTCTGTTACAGTCACTATAATTATATTAGCTAGACTTCTCTAACACACTCTACATCAGTGATTCTCAACCTGGGGTCCCCAGATGTTTTTGGCCTACAACTTTCAGAAATCCTAGCCAGGTTCCCTGCTGTTAGAATTTCTGGGAGTTGAAGGCCAAAAACATCTGGGGACCCCAGGTTGAGAACCACTGCTCTACATGGAGCTACTCTTGAAGACCAATTGGAAATGGCAACCAGTAGAGAATGCAATAGCTAAAATTATTGTGTGGATTAAACATTGAGTCTATATCACACATATTCCATGCTGGTAACACTGGCAGCCTGTTTCCTATAGCAATTCAATGTGCTGGTTTGGCCTTTAGAACTTTCAATCAATTAAGAGCAAAATACAGATGTTGCTGGACTACAACTCCCATTAGCTCTAGTCAAGATAGTCTAGAGGGCGCAGTTCCTGACGTTGCAGTTAAGTATTATGCTCTTTGCTCATCCAACCTTAAACAATTTGATCTGAAGGACTGCTTGCACATTTTGAGAGCAGCTTAGGCATTCAGGGTGCAGCTACAATTAGAATTAATGCAGCTTGAAATCATATTTGCCATGGCACCATGCTATGGAATCCCAGGAGTTGTAGTTTGATGAAGAACCACTATTATTTGGCAGAGAAAGCTAAGACCTTGTAAAGCTACAAAGACCATTATTCTATAGTTTTGAGCCATGGCAGTTAAAGTGGTGTCAAACTACCTTAATTCTACAGCATAGATAGCATCCTTAGATCAAACCCTACTCTCAGCAGGAGATATTGAGGCATTTCCAGTGGTGGAAACGTCACTCTACAAGGTTGGATGGTCTCAAAATGACTGGTTTTAGAAAACAGATTAAGACATAATTATTCCAGTATAGTTATTCTAGTTCGAATCTGGGGAGTGGGGTGAGCTCCTGCTGTTAGTCCCAGCTTCTACCAACCTAGCAGTTCGAAAACATGCAAATGTGAGTAGATCAATAGGTACTGCTCAGGCGGGAAAGTAACAGCACTCCATGCTGGCCACATGACCTTGGAGGTGTCTACAGACAACGCCGGCTCTTTGGCTTAGAAATGGAGATGAGCACCAACCCCCAGAGTCGGACATGACTAGACAATGTCTTTACTTTTACCTATTCTAGTATGTTTTTGGTACTATAGGTTTTTTTTACTTGCTGCTGCGAGTGTCCTTATCTGACTCTGTAACACCATGAGTTCTGTAATCTTGTAAACTACCTTGTGAGCCCTGAAAGATAAGTTAAAAATCAATCAATCTACACAAAAGTCACAATTGAATAGAATTACATTCCATCTACGCATGTAAGAACTAATACTTTCTGTATTTGTTCAAAGCAACCATTCTCAAAGTCAAAAGAAAGAAGCAAGGAAGAACTTGAACTACTTTTAAAAATAAAAATACAGCTGTGACTGCCTCTCCCTTAATCCTTTCCTACCCTTTCCTGTGGCACAAAGCAAACAGAGGAATTGATCACCAACTGAACATACTGGAGAGGTTTGGGGAGAATTCCCCATGATTTATAAGCATTGTATGGACTGGGATGTATAGTTCACCTGCAATTAAGAGCACTCTGAACCCCACCAAAGATGGACTTGAAACTAAGTTGGCACATAGACCTAACATTGTCAAATTTGTATACTTGTCGGGTTTGGGGATGATTGATCTTGACATCCAGAAGTTACAGTTCACCCGAATTCAGAGAACACTGAACCCATCTGATGACGGATCTAGACCAAACTTGGCACACATATTCAACATAGCCAACTAGGAATACTAGTGGACTTTGGAGGTGATTGATCTTTATCTCTGGGAGTTATAGTTCACTTGTATTCCGTGAGCCCTCTGAACTGGACCGAACTTGGCACACAGACCCAACATGGCCAACTGTGAATACTGGCAGAGTTGGTGGGTGATTGACTTTGACACCAGGAAGTTATAGTTCACCCGTATTCAGAGAACACTGAATTCAGCAGATGATGGATCTGGACCAAACTTGCCACACAGACTCAACATGGCCAGCTGTGAATCCTGGCAGGTGTTTCAGAAAGACTGCTCTGGGAATCTGGGAGTTGTGGTTCACCCTTATCCAGACAACACTGAACCCAACCGATGACGGATCTGGACCAAACTTGCCACACAGACCCAACACAGCCAACTTTGTATACTGGTATGGTTTGGGGGTGATTTAATTTGGCACCCAGGAGTTACAGTTCACCTGTAACACTGAACCCAGCCAACGTCAGATCTGAACCAAACTTGGCACACAGACCCAACATGGCCAACTGTGGATACTGGCACGGTTTCGGGGTGATTGCCCTAGGAATCTGGGAGTTGTAGTTCACCTTTATCCAGAGAACACTGAACCCAGCAGATGACGGATCTGGATCAAATTTGGCACATAGATACAACATGGCCAACTGGGAATACTGGGGGATTTTGGGGAGGATTGACCCAAGATTTTTGGAAACTGTAGTTTATCCACATCCTTATGCATTTTCTAATGGGAGCAGTCATAAAAAACAAAAGCAAAGACTCAATTTTTCCTAAGGCATAGCGTAACATATGGCCAAACTGATATTACCTAACATCCAAAAGCAAACAAGGCCTTTTCAAATAACCCGGGCATCGCTGGATATCCAAGCTAGACTCCCATAATTATGCATTTGACTACTCCCAATAAACACCAGATGATATAGGCACTTCTAGGCCACTTGTGCTTCCACAGATAGAGTTGAGTAAAGGAAAATGCAAGCTAAGAATCTGAGCTTGCAGGGGGAATTAAACCTCAACCAGAACTGGTTGAACATCTTTACTCATATTGATTGGGATCTATACCGCCAAACCTCAATTTCAATTAGTTCATCCTTATCTGTCACAGAACTACCATCAAACAACTCTTAGCAAGTTTCATATCCGAAGTAGATGGGAAACAGAGCTGGGTGTCATCCACATAATGATGACACTAAAACCTAAATTAATTTCTTTGTCCTTCATTAGACATTAAACATGGATGTTAATAAAGATATTAACAGTGGAACTGTGCAGCACCCTATAATTTAAAGACTATAAAGTACAGCAAAAGAATACTTTTAAATACAGCCGAAGTCTGAATATTGGCTTCTTCTTTTTTTCGTGTCAGGAGCAACCGGAGTTGCTTCTGGAGTGAGAGAATTGGCCATCTGCAAGGACGTTGCCCAGGGGACGCCCGGATGTTTTGATGTTTTACCATCCTTGTGGGAGGCTTCTCTTATGTCCCCACATGGAGCTGGAGCTGATAGAGGGAGCTCATCCACGCTCTCCCCGGGTGGGATTCGAACCTGGCATCCTTCAGGTCATCAACCCAACCTTCAAGTCACAAGGCTTTTGTCCCCTAGGCCACCGGAGGCTCCTGAATATTAGCTGAATACTCTGCACCCAAAATGACCACAGCTCACCCAACCAGGTGACTAGGATATAATGGCAGATAACACTGAAGAGTTCAATAGAACCAAGAAAGTTAAAACCTCACTGCCTCGTATCCATCCACTGGCACTGATTCATCAATAAGACAGACCACACTAGGTTTAGTATTGGACCTAATGTATTGGAATGACTTCAGGATTATGAGTACCATTGAAAAGTGGAGTTGGAATGACACAATTATTTACAGAGCTTTGGTCAAAATAATTACCATTAGATGTCGGTGATAATTATTCAGGACTGCAGAGTTCAGAATGTATTTTTCTATAGCAATGGTCTCATGGTTTCCTTTGCATTTCCGTGGTCCAATTCAAAAATATTTCTGCTCCCAGAGTATTATGGATCCAGAGAATAGTCAGATTAAAACCTGTTTCTCTGCTATGTGTGCAGCTTAGTGATTAGAGGATATGATAGAAAGGACCATTCAAATACTAAGATATTAAATACTAAATCACTTGATAAAATCCTATTCCACACCACGAGTGTATTTCCTTCACACAAAGGACCCCTTTCAATGTATTTTTTCTTCATTACAGCTACATGAAGCAGATAGTGAAAACATTTCCTTTTAAAGAGCTTAAAAAAGAACATATGGTTCTGTACACATACCTTGGGTCAAGTAGGCTCTTCAAAAATTGGAAAAGCAAGTATTGGTCCTGATAAACAAGAAATAAAAATATCAATTTTATTTATTTCGTGTCAAAAGCATTGCATAACAAATACATTTTAAAAATGATAAAAAATAGAGGAAATCACAAAACAACTAAATAGTTTTAGACCAGAAGCGGGCAACAGCAACCGCATTGTCCGTAGCTTTAAGCAACTCCTCCTCTGTACATGAGGTAGGACATTGTGGGCAAGCATACATATGCGGAGTTGTTTGTTCTGCTCCACAGTCACACAAGGTAGAGGATTCCTCCAGGTAATGCCACCTCGCCAAGTTGTCTTTAGATCTGCCCACACCGCTTCTGAGTCTGTTCAGGGACTTCCAAGTTGCCCATTCTTGGTTTGCCCCAGGAGGAAGACCCTCGTAGAGGGCCATCCAGTTGGAATTGCCAGGTTTAGCTGCCCAGAAGGACACCCTTGCTGCTGCTGGAGGAACATCAAGAGGAGTGGTGGTTCTCATGAAGCCCTTCCTTGATTTGAGTCTGGTGGGAGGAGGGTGATAGCCATGCAGTGGGTGGCTTTCACAATGTTCGACCTTATTTCTCTCACAGTTAGCAGCGACTTCCCGTCGCATGTCAGGAGGGGCAATGCCAGCTAACTTGTAGAGTTTATCAACAGGTGTAGGTTTAAGGCATCCTGTGATTATTCTGCATGTTTCATTTAGTGCTATGTCCACTTGCTTCGCATGGGCAGACTTTTGCCAGACAGGACAGGTGTACTCTGCAGTTGAGAAAGACAAGGCCAGGGCTGATGTTCTTATTACTTGTGGGTCTGCACCCCATGCACTGCCAGTCAGTTTCCGCAGGATGTTGTTGCGTGCAGCTACTTTGTGCTTGGTGTTCATGCAGTGTTTCCTATATGTTAGTGTTCGATCTAAGGTGACACCAAGATATTTAGGATGGAAACAGTGTTCGAGCTCTTGGCCTTCCCAAGTAACTTTCAGTTTCCTGTTGGCTTCACGGTTACGTAGATGGAAAGCACACACTTGTGTCTTGGCAGGGTTAGGCTTCAGGTGGTTCTCTTTGTAGTAGCTGGAGAGGTCTTTCAAGGCTTGGTTGGTTGGTTGGTTTTCAACTGTTTCAAAATCTTTCGCTTGTGTTGTAAGGCCAAGGTCATCAGCATATATAAAGCTCTTTGTGAGTGGTGGTAGTGGCTGATCGTTCGTGAAGATGTTAAATAAGGTCGGTGCAAGAACGTTGCCTTGGGGTAAACCATTCTTTTCAGCATTGGATGAAAATATCAATGAATATTACATTACATGTGATTGATGTTAAATCCTATCAGTTAAGATTTAAATTCTCTCAGATTGTGTCTTTCCTGCCACATCTTTCACCTTTAAGAGAGAGAGAAATCGCAAACCACAACTAATTAAAATAGTCAGTAACATTACTAGTAAAAGAATGCCTGGGCAAGACCCATTCATGAATCTTCATTTACCAGCTAAAGACCAATGATACACTGTCATACATGCAAGTGAAGAACTAGATATTCAGTGAGATATCAAATCAAATTAAAAAGAGTAAGAATATCCTTTAAAAACCAATTCAAATAACTTAAAAAGCAATTTAAAAATGAATTTTAAACATAAAAAGCCTTTAGGAATAATACAGTTTTATCTGGCTGCCATAAGCTCAATTCAGTATTCTAGACCCTTTGAGAAAGATCTTACAAAGACTATTGCTGCAGCAGCATGTCATGTTTGATTTTTAGGATTTAGAAGAGCTAATGTAGTGCTGGACTGCGACGCTAGAGACCAGGGATCAAATCACATAAACCATCTGGGTGACCTTGGGTAAGTAATACAGAAAAATAAATCTTGCCAAGAAATCTCCATCACAGGTGAGTCTTGAGGGTCACTGAAAGTCCGAAACTTGAACTTGAACTCACACAGCAACCAACAAAATTGCCAAAACATACTATATTAAGGAGACTTCCATCATTTTCCTGCATAACGTTTAAAAAGCTGTTAAAATGTCAACTGAGAGAAATCTGGCTAGGAGCAGAACTGTGTATAACAGCGAACCATTTCAGCAATTGCTTTAGCAAAAAATCTGTTTCCTAACTGCCTTTAAAGTGGTTCAACAGCTGAATGACACGTTCTCTTTTACTGAGTGCAATTAGTGTCAAGAAGAGCCTTTCTAGCCGTCTTTCTTAGCTGATTCCCTAAGTTTAGGGCACACACAACAAATTTAAGAGGAATTCAGTGTGATGCATATGAAATAATGTTCTAGTTAAAGGCTACAACAGCACTGTATTGATGCCTGACACAGAAAATAATTTCTTAGTGATGAATGAATAGATTGCTTCCATCCAAAACTAGACAAAAGGAGGGCAGTCATGTATTCATCAACTTCATATATAGATTGAAGTAGTAATCTTATTTCTACAATAGGAAGCTATGAGTGACTGTTGGAATTGGGGGGAATCTTGTCAATGCTCATAGAGGAAGTCTGTGCTCCTTTTTAAGGCATTGTATTTGTCAAAGGTCCCCATGTGAACCACTCCGAGTCCCCTCGGGGAGATGGAAGCAGGTTATAAATACATTATTATTATTATTATTATTATTATTATTATTATTATTATTATTATTAGTATTATTTTATTGTATGACACAGCAAACAAGATAGATATGCTGGATTTTGTTTCACAAAATCACAAGTCGAACACTTCCCAAGTGTCTAGGACTGTGTGATGTATTTTCGGATGATGCGTGCAGATCCCAGTAGGGTGGCCTTTTGCAGTTAATAGATCGTAATTTTGTCAATGTCTATTGTTTCCAAATGCCGGCTGAGATATTTTGGCATGGCACTCAGTGTGCCCATCACCACCAGGACCACCTGCACTGGTTTCTGCCAGAGTCTTTGAAGTTCAATCTTGAGGTCCTGATAGCGGCTGAGTTTTTCCTATTGTTTTTCGTCAATGCAACTGTCACCTGGGATGGCGACATCAATGATCCAAACCTTTTTCTTTTCCACAACTGTGATGTCTGGTGTGTTGTGTTCCAGAACTTTGTCAGTCTGGATTCGGAAGTCCTTTGCTCCTGGGCTGCAAGGATCAGGCCTTCTGTCTCCTTCTTCAGGGTCCCATTCGTGAGCCATAGCCAGGTCTTCTCCTTATCAGCTTTTCCCTCAATTTTGTCAAGGAACTTTCCATGCAATGTTTTGTTGTGCCAGCTGTCAGCTCTAGTTTGTAGTGCGGTTTTCTTGTACTGATTTTTTTGTCTGCTGTGCTTTGAGGAGTTTCTGATTTTTGACTTCAATCAAAGCAGGCTCTTCATTTTGCTTTACATATTCTGTCAGGGCATGTTCTTTTTCTTTGACTGCTTGTTTTACTTGTAAGAGTCCTCTGCCCCCTGATCTTCTAGGCAGATATAGCCGGTCAACATCACTGCGAGGGTGCAGTGAATGATGAATGGTCATGAGTTTTCTTGTTTTTCTGTCCAAATTGTCCAGTTCCACCTGTGTCCAATTTATAATGCCAGCAGTATATCTTATGACAGGTATGGCCCAGGTGTTTATGGCTTTGATGGTGTTGCCTCCATTGAGCTTGCTTTTGAGAATTTTTCTGACCCTTTGTGTGTATTCTTTGCTGACCACAGTTTTTACATGTTCATGCTTGATGTTGTCCAGCTGTAATATGCCCAAATATTTATAGGCCTCTGGCTGGTGACACTTTATTGTTTGGCCATTAGGCATATTTATGCCCTCACTTTCAATAATTTTCCCTTCTTCAATGTCACTGTCAAACATTTGTCCAAATCAAACTCCATGCTGATATCAGTACTAAAAATTCAGACAGTCTTGGTCAGAGACTGGATTTCAGTTTCCGTTTTCCCATAAAGCTTCAGGTCATCCATGTACATCGGATGTGAAATTTTGTGACATTTCTTAGATGTTTGATAGCCGAGATTTGTTTTTTGTAAGATTGTTGACAGAGGGATCATGGCAATAATGAAAAGCAGAGGGGACAATGAATCTCCCTGGAAAATTCCTCTTCTGATGTTGACAAGTCCATAGCTTTCATTTCCAACAAACAGTTCAGTTTTCCAGTGCTCCATCATGTTTTCAATAAAGGTGCCAACGTTTTTACAAATCCCTATGGCGTCCAGGCTCTTGATGATCCAGCTGTGTGGGAGTGAGTCAAAGGCCTTTTTGTAGTCAATCCACGTCATGTGAAGATTAGCTTTTCGGCTTTTACAGTTCTCCAGAATCATTTTGTCAATCAATAACTGGTCTTTTGTGCCCCTACTTTTCCGTTTGTTGCCTTTCTGTTCATCTGGCAAGATGTTTTTTTTCTTCAAGATAGTCTTGAATTCTGTCAGCTATGATGCCAGTCAGTAGTTTAAACATAGTGGGCAGACATGTTATTGGCCTGTAGTTTCCTGGTGCTGCTCCTTTTGCTGGATCCTTTTGTATCAGGTATGTTCTTCCAGTTGTTAGCCATTCACTGATACTTCCTTTCTGCAGCATCTCATTGAATTGTTGGGCCATTTTCCATGTAAACTAATCAGATGTTTGAGCCAAAATCCATGTCCAGTTTTTGACTTTTTGCGCTCGTTTGCTGATCATTATTATGATCAGCAAACTGATCATTATGATTATGATTATGATTATTATTAGGCCCACATAACTGATTTAATCATTCCTAACTTTAACTCTAACCCTGGACGACCGCCCAGTCCCATACTCTGCATTCCATAATAGTGTGAATTTTCTTCTCAAAATAAAGATACTTCCATAACATCTTTTAGCAATCTTTACCTCCAAGTTTTGGATTATTTGCTCAATCTGGTCACTGAAGTGAATGGAAATCAGATCTGCTGCTTTAAAAGGACTCACTGATATCAGTTCCTGAGCAATGAGGGAAGAGAAAGAAAAGTGTTAAATATTCATTAATGCAGAATGTATTCACAAAACAAACACACTGCTAATACTCCAGAACAAATTTAGGAATAATTATATCTGGAATGTTTTCAAAATCAATATGATAATGAAATGATGTTTATAAGAAATCTAATAAATTTGTCTGTGATGCATCTATTTCCCCTTAGAATAGAAATTTGAAGACGATAGGTTGTTTCAGGGCAAAAAAAAATTTCATTCTGAGTTACTTTAATACTTTAATAACTGTCTTTTTTGTAGGGATTGTCCAAAATGGTCAATATTTTTATTGGTTTTTAAGCATAATTATGTTTTACAATTGTAGGCAAACTTTGTGCATCTATATAGAAATAGAACTCCAATGAAATCAATGCAACATTTAGAGAAAAATATATTTAGATTAGAACACTGCTAAAATGAATCAAAACCAATTTAGATTTAAATAATATGATTTAACTAGTTTGTAGACCTATTGTTTATGAAGTTTTGGCAATATGGACGTACAATTTATCTATCTTATTGTCAATTTCAACAAGTTAGCTAGCAGCACTTCCTTCTCTGTCTGGTACTTGAATAAAAATGATTATGTATATGACTATTAACCACCTTTAAAACCTGAAATTCAAATTCTACTTTCATCTTATTAGGGACATGCCTGCGAATATGAGAATATTTCTTTTTCTCCCTATACTTGCATTTCATTCTCATCATCATTGCTAATGCTTTCCTCTGGCTGTACTCAGCAGGATTCACAGGGAACTATGCTGAGATTTTTTATGAGTTTCTTCTGTTCCTATAGCTCCCCAAATGGAAAAAGTCACAATGCCACATGTAGTACATCTGTGTTGCTCTTTATTATGCAGTTTGGCATACACATACGTACATATGCTACTGTAGTTATTAATCCAGTTTCTTGATCCTAAACTGGGCTTTGGTTTAATATATCCCCTGAGAGATGTGGACACACAGAACCAACAAAAACCATACTCTCATACACAGGAAGAAACAGCAGTAAGGCAAATGCGACATTGTCTACCTATGCCCTGATTTGCTTCTCTAAAGGCAATTAAGTAAAGGTAAAGGTTTCCCCTTGACATTAAGTCTAGTCATGTCCAACTCTGGGTGGTGGTGCTCCTCTATATGCATATGTGTATATGTAAGTGTATACATACATCACATACAAATAAAAGTTGAGCATCCCTTATCTGGAAATCTGAAATGCTCCAAAACTCAAAACTGTCCACATGGATGGCTGAGATACAGATATCTCTGCTTTCTGATGTTTCAAGGCATACAAACTTTATTTCGTTCACAAAATTATTACAAATATTATTTATACAATTACCATTAAGCTATGTATATAAAGTGCATATGGAACATAAATGAGTTTTGTGTTTGGCCTTGGGTCCAAACTCCAAGATATTTCATTAGGTATATGCAAATGTTCCAAAATCAATAACAACAACAATAACAACTTCATTTATATCCTGCCCCATCACCTTAAAGGTATTCCGGGTGGCTTACAAAGCAAGAATAATGCAACACAGAACAAATAAAAACAACAAAATTGACCAGAATCAATATAGCATTCCCTAGCACCAATGCTTGTTATTTCAGATAGGGGACACTTAACCTGAATATAATATAATATCACATAGATATTGCTCAATTGTTTTCATTTGCAATTATAACTTGGTCCAAGGAAAATAGTTTGGCACTTTAGGATAAGAGGTTCCCTGCATTTACCAATGGACCTTGGCAATTATGCTGTGAGTTGTCTTGTTGATCTGAAGAACAGCTGATTACCAGAGACATTATACTATTATGTGTGATGAATTGACTGAAGAACCCAAAAGGTTGTTTCACCATCTAACTACTCATTGCATTCAATTCTCTATCCACTACAGAAATAATTGCTTTTATTTAAATTCACTTGAGAGGGCCATCAGTTCAGGTACTAGATAGATACTCATGTATAATATCAGAATTAGTCACTTTCACTAATTTTACCTTTCCAAGTTGGTGTTCTTACAGGAAATAAGGACAACTTAGAATGAAATCGACAAACTAATGTACTGAAAACTAAAATCGTGATCTGGAACTCTATATTGGACATCGGAATTCCTGCTGAACTGCACAGGTCATCATTTCTCACTGTATTTCCAATTAATTTTCCATCCAGTAGGTGTCAATTGCTCTTTAATAATAGAAGGACAAAAACACCAGGAAGGTGGTTCCAGACTTCAATTAAGTTTTTAATGAGCTAACAAAGTTATTTACATGAAACATGGAACTTATTCCATCTTTGTTTCAAACAAATCAGTATTTAATCTAGCCTTTTTTATGGCTTTTTCTGTTTTTTCTATCATTACCCTAGAATCATAGAGTTGGAAGAGGCCAGAATGACCAACCAGTCCAACCATTACCATGCAGGAATGCATAATCAAAGCCCTCTGGACTGATGGCCACCCAGACCCTGCTTAAAATCCTTCACAGAAGGAAATTCCACCACACTCCAAGGCAGCATATTCCACTACTAAAGACCTCTTACTGTCAGGAAATTCTTCTTAATGTTTAGGTGGACTTCTTTTCCTGAAATCTGAATCTATTGCTCTGTGTCCTAGTCTCTAGATCAGCATCAAACAAGTTTGCCTCCTTCTCAATATTAGAATTCCATCTATTTATCTTATCTATTTCCTCCTTTAGCATTTCCTCATAGCCCAATGAGGAAGTGAAAATAATTATTTTACTCATTGAACTGGATAATTTTGAAATTACTGTTGAATTATGATTCATTTTAATATACGCGAGTGTTATTCTTTACTGCTGCTGAAATTATTTTCAGTTAGTTGCATTTCAACATCTAGTTTATTATTTTAAGTTTTCATTTTAAAACTCAATTGTCATCTGAAATGCCTTCAAAAGTAGAGCAGTGTTTCTCAACTTGGGGGTCAAGACCCCTGGAGTCATAGGGGGTGTCCTAGGGGTCGCCAAAGACCATCAGAAAACACGTATTTCTGATGATTTTAGGAACCCCTTTGGAAGAGAAGGCTGAAGATCTCTCAGCCTGTCCTTCTCTTCCTTTTTGGAAACAGATGGCGAATCCTCCCACCAAAGGCCCTTCTCCTGCTGTGATTGGCCAGCAGAACCGGCCCGAGGTAATTCCAAGTAGTAGGTGAACCTATTACTTGGCGCCCCCCCCCCCATTTTGGGGCCCAATCCCCCCCCCACACACACACACAAACGAGAGGCCGCCACCGCGGCAGTGCCGGTGCACGCTCTCACGCCGCCCGGAAGGTGGGCCCAGGAGAGCATATGCCCTACGTGCCGACGCACGCTCTCCTGGGCCCGCCTTCCGGGTGACGTGAGAGCATGGCTTATTTCACTGCGCGAGCAGCCCCACACGCATGCGCGAAAGGGTCCCATCGGCCATTTTGGACGATGGGACCCTTCCGCGCATGCGCAGCAGGTCCCTCACTCGCGTGGATGGGTGGCTTGGGAGCCTTACCCAAGCCGCGCGAGCGAGGGACCCGCTGCGCATGCAGGGTCCCATCACCCAAAATAGGTGATGGGATCCTCCTGCGCATGCGCAGAGGATCGCTCGCCTGCTCGCGCGGTGACGTAAGGCACGCAGGGGAGAATAGGCGAGCCTGGCACATGACAGCATAGTGCACGTGAACAGGCAAGGGAGAACGCGCAAGGCTGGAGGGAGGCTTGTGCCAGTGAGTCCCTTCAAGGCAGGGGGAAGTGCCCATGCGACGTGAGGGTGAGAGTGGCCCAGCAGCATCAGGAGGAGGAGGAGGAGCAGAAGTTGTTTAGATAATTTGTAATGCTGTTTATTAGAAAAAAGCAAGTCTTTCCTTTTGTTTTTTATTAATGCTCCCATTAGAAAATGCATAAGGATGTAGGTGAACAAAAACTTTCAAAATCGTGGGTCAGTCCTCCCCAAATCCCACCAGTATTCACAATTGGCCATGTTGGGTCTGTGTGCCAAGTTTGGTTATCCTGGATTATCTAGCAGTGTGGACTCATATAACCCAGTTTAAAGCAGAAAATCTGGGATCAGATCCTGGGATATAGGGCCTGTCTGGAAGGGCCTTCAGTGATGTAGAATCAGTTAATTCAAGCCATACCTCAATGTGCTTTATAGCCTTCTGCCATACAGATTGCTTTTCTTCTGTGCTATGCCCAGGAATAGAGAGGATATTGTGGATATAAGTAAAAACTTCTTCCTTTAAAGCAATAAATTGGAAGAGTAAAAATATCACATACTGCTTCAATAATGTCTAGCAAATGCAAATAACATTTCTCAAATTATTCAATGCATGCTGAAACACCATGAAAAAGCAAACACCATTTTCTATCTATTAGGGATGTGCGATCCATTAAAAATGGTTCAAAAGTCATTACAAAACTGGAGCCACTAGCATTTCATTTCTAAAATATTTCTAAAGCATGGTTAGTGAAAATTCATTACTATAACGAGAGTAATGAAATTTTGTTGCTATTTCGTTATAATAATGGCATATAATTACTATAATTGGGGAAATTTCAGGGGCTCCTTTCTCCCTCATTTTTAAAGCTACTGAAGTGAAACTCGCTACAGTGGCAAAACATATTTACCACTGTTAGCCCACCAAATTTCAGAAAGTTTCACTCAGCCACGGATTTTTGGGGAAATTTCATTTTTTTATAAACATTAAAAAAAACCCAAAACTACAAGAACTATCTACAGTACTTGAATTTTATACACAATGCACAAGATAACAAGGGCATCAATCTCCAGAGATTTAAGAAAGATTCACATATCTACAGATTTTTGGGATTTTTAAAAGTTTAGACAAAGACACCCCCCCCCCCCAAAAAAAAGTGACAACAGCAATCCCCTTGAATGCCTGTCTGTCTTTATGACACACAACCACATAATTTCAACTTTGGACAGATTTATATTATTACTTACTTGCATTAGTCCTCTTTGCAGATTCAATAATTTTATTTATTATTATTAGAATGTCTCTAAACAGCTGGTGCCATTGGGGCTTTCTGATGCTGAGCACTGCATTCTGGGAAATGTAGTTTAGGGCAGGGCCTTTTGCATTCTCTGCCACAGGAGGCCTTGCCCTCCCAAACTACATTTCTAAGAATGCTGTGTTCTCAGTCTCCTACCCATTAACTTTGCTAGTCCTGCCCCCAGTGCCTTCCTTATGGCGATCGGGCCAAAGAAAAACCGGATTGGTTTTTAAAACACTTCATGTTCTCTTGGCTTTACCAAAGTTGCTTAATGCTTATACTGAAAATTAAACTGACCTTGGGAGGCATCCCAATGTTACAGCATCTTAATGAAAATGATCGGCGAGTGTTTCAATTCTTAAATTTTCCCTCACCTTTCCTGCATGTTTGTACGAATTTAATGAAACTGATACAAAATACAAAAAGTAATGATAATTTTGCACACCCCTAGCTATCTGTCTATTTCATGAGGCCATTCCTACATCAAAACCTTGACTTGAAAATCAGACTCCTTCCTCCCATTCCTGCAATGCACACATGAAGTATAAGCCCCCATCTGGTGAGAACCAAGCTAAAAACGGAAAGGAAAAGAGATTTCATCCAAATTCTCTATATAATTACTTTTGCATATTCTCATCCTTACCTTTCTCAAAGGATCATGCAAGTAGCAATCAATTATCTTATCATAACGATGTTCCCGCTCATACATAAATTCACAGATTTGATAGCTGTAATAAAACAATGTTAATTTATTCATTTTAGTATATCAGCATTTTGCAGGTGACAGAAACTGAGAAAGTCACATGGTTTTCATGTATATGGCAGCAAATAAAGATATTTGCTTGGAGAAAAGTAAGACATCTTTTTCCTGTCTTGAATCTTTACAGCTGGCCACATCTGCTCAGTATATAGTCTTATGGAGTTTGCCTTATATGTATTTTTGAAATTATTTTTTAAACCCACATTTATAGGTCCTCCAGCATGAACATATTCCACTGGAAACTGATCACAGAATCAAACCGAAAGGCCTAGAGATCCTTAAAAAAATGTTTCAACCAAATCTGTGAATAATGAAATCTGTGAAAGTCAAAACGTGGAGGGCCAACTGCAATCCTAAACAACTCAAACATATATCCCATACAAACCATAGTGGTCCATTGAGTTAATTTTTACTCATACATGAACGCACCCGAAAACACTTTTCGGTTGTCTTGTGTGCCAGTCCATAGGATTGCAATTAAACACAGGAGGAGAAATGTTCAGGTGCAGAAGCCATATTCTTGCTGCATCAATGCAACTGCTGCAACATCTGCTCAGTATTCTGGTACTAAAACTCAGCAAGAAGCAAATCCTAAAGCTTTCAGATTGAGACTAGATTTATTTGGAACAATTATATGGTATATTCCTCAGGGATTCAGCAGCAGCAAGGAAGGTTGGTCTGTTTTTTATGTTTTAGGATATGTACAACATACCACAGTCACTAGGATATAATGTAATCTGCAAGAGACCCAAGACTAGCAATGGCAAGGCAACCTGAGAATGAACAGAGGGTATACTGCCGAAAACAGTTGCCAAGCAACCATCCCATGTGCTTTTCCTAGTTTCATTCATCTCCTGTAGATAAGGCCAGTCGGGAGCTTTCAGCCTTCGTAAGCTTGGATGAAATTACAAGACCAATATGCCCCACTGCCTTAAGGCACCTTATTGGGATCATCTCTATAGCACTAGAAAGGCTCAGAACAATAACATTACAGCAGGCGCAGCTTCAACAGACCCCAAAGGATATTTGAACATAGCCTTAGGGAGGTCGCGGATCCAAGATTATCTTGATGGAAGCCCCACTGCCAAATCTGATGAATCAAGTTTGCTCTCCATGGAAGAAAACAATGGTGACAAAGTGCCCATCAAGTATGTAGCTTGAGGAGTACATAGAAGAATAACAGCAATAAAAAGTGCACAACTAACGGTAGGAAATAGTAGGAGGAGACAGGAAACGTGTGCAAAGGACTTACAATTCAGCTTTTTCGGCCATTTGAATCAGTCTGCTCTCTTCAAATTGTACAATACCACCAGCTTGAAGCAATTCTAGTAGAACCTAATAACATGAAATAGATTGCGCATTTTATTTTACGCATTGTGCCCCAACAAGCTGAATATGCAATGCACTGCTATATATCTTTAGAATATATATATATATATATATATATATATATATATATATATATATATATACACACACACACATAGAATCATAGAGTTGGAAAAGACCTCGTTTGGCAGCTCAACTCCCTGCCAAAAAGCAGGAAAATCACATTCAAGGCACCCCCGACAAATGGCCATACAATCTCTGTTTAAAAGCCTCCAAAGGAGGAGCCTCCACTACACTCTGGGGCAGAGAGTTCCACTGCTGAACAGCTTTCACAGTTAGGAAATTCTTCCTAATGTTCAGGTGGCATCTCCATTCCTGTAGTTTGAAGCAGTTGTTCCACATCCTAGTCTCCAGGGCAGCAGAAAACAAGCTTGCTCCCTCCTCCTTATGACTTCCTCTCACATATTTATCTATGACCATTATGTCTCATCTCAGTCTTCTCTTCTGCAGGCTAAACATGCCCAGGTCTTTAAGCCACTCCTCATAGCGCTTGTTTTGCAAACCTTTGACTATTTTAGTTGCCCTCCTCTGGACATATTCCAGCTTGTCAACATCTCCCTTCAGTTGCAGTGCCCAGAATTGGACACAGTATTCCAGGTGTAGTTTGACCAAGGCAGAATAGAGGGGTGGAATGACTTCCCTGGATTTAGACACTATACTCCTATTTATGCAGACTCAAAGATCTTCTTCACATGTACTGCTGTCGAGCCGGGCATTACCCATTCTGTATCTTTGGATTTCATTTTTTCTACCTAAGTGGAGTATCTTGCATTTGTCCCTGTTGAAGTTCATTTTGTTAGTTTTATCCATTCATCTCTCTAATCTGTTAAAATCGTTTTGAATTCTGTTCCTGTCTTCTGGAGTATTAGCTATCCTTCCCAATTTGGTGTTGTCTGCAAACTTGCTGATCATGCCTTCTAACCCTTCATCTAAGCTATGAATAAAGATGTTGAACAGAACCGGGCCCAGGACAGAACCCTGCTTATGGCACTCCACTCGTCACTTCTTTCCAGGATGAAGAGGAAGCATTGGTGAGCACCCTTTGAGTTTGTTCACTTAGCCAATAATAGATCCATCTAACCGTAGTTTTGCCTAGCCCACATTTGACTAGTTTGTTTTCTAGCAGGTCATAGGGGGCCTTGTCGAAGGCCTTATATCTACACACACGCACACAGAGTTAGTTTCCAAAAAGTACCAAATCCATCTGAACAAATGTAACACGAATGCGGATATGCATTCTTTTGCTATAAAGAAAATTTTCCCAAGCTCTGTATTGAAGTAAATTGATGCATTTTGGTAATTCTCGTGTTTCTTTTTTTCTCCTTTTTTGGATTTGGTACCTTTTGGAAACAAGCTCCACACACATATGTGTGTGCAAGAGAGACTTTTTTCAGATACTGAAAAACTAAATGTAGTCCTTTTGCTTTAACACTGTATTATTTTCATTTTAGTTGCAACACCTTTCCCTTCATATCTGTAACCTTTTAATCACTGAAATCTATGTTTTCATTTAAACATCTTCTAACATTTCTAGTCACATTTTTACTTTCACAACATGTCTCAGATTATGCAGAAAAAGAAAGCTGTATGTCTTGGCATGACTAAAGTATTAGCCCCAATAAGACCTGAACCAGTAAATTAGTGGAAATTTGGCAAGTCAATGCTTGTATAATTTCTATTAAATTAATGGATACACTCTACTTCAAGGGATTAACAGGTGGATTAAGACTGGTTTTCAAATATCAAATCCATGCTGTTTACCGAACTACTTGGAAACATCTCTTCCCCATTGTTCATATTCACACCCATCCTGCCTCATGAGTAAATTGTTCTCACCCTCCATTCTCTTAACTTCCTCATTTCAATCTCTCCAACTCTTCTCATTTTATATCATCAAACATCCTTCCTGAATTGTCACTGGACAATTAAGGCAAGAGACGAGCATTAATTTCTATTCTGTCCCTATATAATCCAGCATCCACCCTCCAGTAACTTCAGCAGAGAAGGGCTGAGTTGTCAAAACCAATGGAGAAAGAAATTCTAAACAAAGAGATAAAACCTACTGATGCAATAATCTCCATTGGCACTGAACTAGCAGCAATAAGGCTGAGTATTAAAAATCGCTATATTGCACTCACCACATCTGGCATGCATTATGGATGCTGTGTGGGAATTATTTTGGGTTGAATTTGTGTTTTTAGTGTGCGCTCTCCTGAAAATATTAAAATATTATTCATAAAACTGCACAAACTTTCAGCAATCTGCTTCCATGAGATATATGGGCTGTCAGCTGTTTTCCAGATGCAATTGACTTCTTATGCTGAGTGCCATTTTTGGCATTCCTGTCCTACAGCCTGGTCATTCTTAGCAATGACCCTTCTTTCCTTAACCATGCATCAGTCTCCCAGCATGAATTATTCCTCCAAGGATTCGTACCTGCTGTCTCTCAGAGTGCCGTGAATCATCATCAGGGCTGCACAAAAATTCAAGGACCTGGAGAAGATTGGAAGAGCGTTTTGAGGCACTCACAAAATACACCCCGCCATCATTGGAGATAGAAACTTATTGACCATTACTGGGTGAAGAAATAAATACCAATTACATTGGCAATACTGTAACATTTTAAACAACTAAACCTCAGAACCCATGGATAAATTCATGGGGGACAAAGCAATCAATACCAATATGCATTTGTATATCTATTATTGTAGAACACAAGTAGTACTGCATCCAACAGGCTCTAAAATATCTGGTTGGACACTGTAGAAACAGAATCTTAAACTAGAAGATCATTTGGTCTGTTCTAACACAACTCTTCTCACATTATATAGAATTTATTTTGCAATGGGCAAATTCAGGAAAGAGAGAACAAAATGGATTTAGCACAACAGGTTAACCACCAGCTGCAATAAATCTTGCCAATTGAAAGCTTGGCAGTTCAAAGCCCGGGTGAGGGATGAGTGCCCGACCTTCAGCCCAGCTCACCTAACAGATTTAAAACAGCTGTGAGTAGATAAATAGATACTGCTTTAGTGGGGAGATATTTTAATGGCACAAATATCAGAAAAATGCCAGAGATCAAAAAAGGAGGAAGTCTGTGAACAGGGCTCTTTGACATGGAGGATGGAGTGACAGCATCCCCTCTTGGCCAGAATCAAGCACAACCTCCAGGATGCTGAAGATGGGAAATGCCTACACCCTCCCTATCTGTACTGTTGTCTGTCCTTTCTCTGCATAATGGCATTGAATGTTTGCTGTGTATGTTTTCTGTGATTTGCCCTGAGTCCCCTTTTGGGGTAAGAAGGGCGGAATATAAATACTGTAAACAAACAAACAAATAAATGGCAAGTGATACAAATCACAAATCATTGCCTAGCAGATTTTCTCTGCTTTATTTTACTGTCGTGCAAGCAATAAAAATAGGCTGAAAGCATTATTCATGCAATTCTATTGTCATCTATCATGAAATCACCAAATGGAGGCACGTGATTAACAACATCAACAATCCCTTCACTTGCACTTTCCCATTTTACCTGGTCAAATAAAGTCCTATTCACAAACAGAGTGTTGTTCGGCTTAGCAAGCTGACGGGCAAGGAAAGTAAAGAGACATCCAACTTGTGATGGGGTGAAATCAGAGTTCTCCACCATAACCTAGAAAAGGGAAGCAACAGAATTTAATCCACAAAGAAAAAGAAAAATCAGAACAAACAGAAAAAGGAGGGAAAAGTAAGACACAAATTAAATGCACCTGATGTGAGAGCATTAAGGTAGCAAAGATTCAGAAATGTACTTTTGTGATGCACATCTCGAAACAATTCAAAAGATTATCATTGAATTTTAATTGCCCATACATTTGATGCGAGTACATTAGTTGTTTCAGGTAGGACACATATGTTCTCATTCAGCACTGCAGTGTTTTGCTGTGAGGCATGTACCCATATTTTTCATAACTCATATTCAGCTCATGATAGACTGGATTTGAACATCAGCTCTCAAAACTTATCATCTGCAGCAGATACAGCTGTATAACTGAAAAGTAGCCATATTATGCTGTCCTGCAATAGGCAATGACAGCCTGCTGAATTTATCAGGGGGGCAACATATTAGGCTTTGCTGAAGCCATCTATGAAACAACTCAGCAACCCGCCATAAATAAAAGAACAGTTGAGAGGAAGGAAAAGAAGTGTTTGAATAGAATAAAATCCATTTTCTTTCAGCAAAGAAGAACATATGTGTGTGTGTGTGTGTGTGTATTTGTGTGTGTGTGTGTGTGTGTGTGTAGACAAGATTTCCAAGCTATTTGTGACAGGCTTTAACTGTGTACTTTTTTAAAATATACTTTCTAAAAACATACAGAATTTACTGTTCCATTTGTTTCACAGAACTGTCATGCGATTAGCAACATTTTACATTTCAAAAAGACTCCTATTCCGTACACAATAATGCCATACTGTTTAAAATAGAAACATTTCAAAAGCTACAACAGATGTTTCATCTATATAGTATAATTCTAGGCTTCCAAATGGCAAATTCTCCTTATCATGTGATGGATGTTATGGATAACTTGCTTTTTAAATAGTCAACAGTACCATTTGGTAAGATAAACGGAGAAAATAAACATCTCGACAATACATCCTGTCTTTTAAAAGCACAAATCTGAAATAGTTGCTCCCTGGGAAGAGGAGAGCAAAGGTAACAGGGATAGTGTGGGCTGTATAATATGGAATACGAAAGGAAAAGGGGGAAATCATGCAAGACTGACTATATTTTATCAGTATCTTGTCATAAGAAATTATCATGGGCCAAGCAAAAGTTGAGCAGCAATGGCTAATTGAGTGATACTGCTAAGCTTGCAGAACTAAGCATACATGTATATGTGTACAAACACACACAAATCAATGTTAAGCTTTTGACGGCATGTTCATAAACGAGGTCAATCAAATTGAGATACTATCTTATTTAGACTGGTGCTTATATCAAGGGAGTGGATCTTAAAACATGGAACCTATCTTTTTCAATAGCTTTTGGAAGAATTATCGCAACTGGTTGAGTTGATCAGTTTTAATATTTTGTCATGTATCTTGCAAATTTTGTTGAAATAGAAAAATGGGCAGGTTGAGCAAAAAGAAAAGGTTCTGTCACAGCAATTATGAATGAAAATCCAGTCATTGCCAACCTGCAAAGGTCAACCTGCATGAGTCACAAACAAAAACAGAATGGCGTTCACATTTCTGATAAAAAGTCAGTTTCACTGTTCTACCAAGAAGCAAGCTTTTTTTGCACACCATTTTAGCAGATTTGCTGCCCATTTCCTTTCTCTTTGTTGTATTTTCTAGCACACGATCATGAGTTCTGCTTCTCTGCTGTCCAGCAAAGATAAGATGAAGATTACCCAACATGACAAAGACATTAACCATCAGTGGTGCTAGTCTGTCCAGTTGCCTCTCTGTTGCCAAATTAATTATTTCACCCATCCTGCTCCCTTTGGATTATGCCATGCACTTGCAATCCTTTAATAGAAAGACTGCTTTAGGCCCCTTAATTTTTTTTTTTTTTGAAAGGCTGCCTTTCTCCTACCAAAAACCATTTAGCGAGGTACCTTAACTGTCAGCAAAGCTATCTCCTGTTCTTAAGAGACACCAAGCCTTATTCAACTTGACAATATCAAACCATACTGGACAAAAAAGCATATAAGCTCAGACACACCTGTCGAGAAAGCCTTGGTGTCCTCAGTTAAAAGGGTTAGTTCAGTACAAGATACCCCAGATTCCATAGCTAAGGTACGAGGGTTGAATGAAAAGTAATGCCTCCACCTTCGTAACTCCTCAACAGATGGCAGTACTGGTATGCGGCAGGTACTGGCTTGTTCAGTAGACTATCCTCTACAGTTCCATTTGGCAGGAAGCCTTAGCATCAAACGGTTGTGTTGTTAAAGTGCAAAGTATGGAACCCTGCGCAGACGGTTGGTCAATGCGACTTAAGCATTAATGTTGGTGGACAGGAAAAGTGATTTTAAAATGGGCTTAAAGCTAACCTTAAAAACTGTGGTATAGATACCAAGAACTGGGAAGCCCTGGCCCTTGAGCACTCTAGCTGGAGGTCAGCTGTGACCAACAGTGCTATGGAATTTGAAGAGGCACAAATGGAGGGTGAAAGGGAGAAACGTGCCAATAGAAAGGCGCATCAAGCCAACCCTGACCAGGACCGCCTTCCACCTGAAAACCAATGTCCTCACTGTAGAAGAACATGTGGGTCAAGAGTAGGGCTCTACAGTCACCTACATATCCACTGCCAAGACACTACACTTGGAAGGCCATCATACCCAGACAATGAGTAATCACCTAAGTAAATAAGTAAGGTAGAAGCACAAATTTGTGGCACAATGGTGGAAGCACAAAGCACAAAGTTAAGAGGCAGAAGCATGATTTTCTTCATACTGTACTCATTAAAGCCTCCCTCCCTCTCTCTTCATGAAGTCAAACATACCAGGAATAAAAAGTACATAAAATCAACTAACTCAAAGTTCCTCAAACCAGACAAGAGCAATACAGACAGCAATCTCCCAAAGCGGACAAGAGCACAAGGAACGGAGGCACAAGGCATGGAGGCGACTCCCTTGAAGCCCTAAAGCCCTGTACTTTTGTGCTAGCGCTCCCTCTCACACTAGTGCTCACTCTTGTGGAAGCTCTTAACTCAAAATGCTACCCATATGTCAAAGTGAAAACAAGGCTCGTAACTCAAAAGCTCGTAAGTTGCGACTCTCATAAGTCAAGGTTCTACTGTATAGTTGAATCATCTTCTGCAGAGTCCACTGTAAACACTGGACAATAGATGCCTGTAAATGTCTAAAACATTTCAGAAAACTATTTGTGGCCAAATTTTTGGGGCTCCAACATTGAACTAAAAGGGCCCCATTCGGAGTCAGGACACACAGTTTACGAAGTGGTGCTCTATATCACCAAAAGCAAAGCAGCAGTCACTATAGCCAATAGTTACAGAGAGTACTGACAATGCATTGTTTTCATCCACTCTGTAAGGACTGAAGAAATTGCAAACAGCTGGCAAATGCTTTCTTAGCCCATCAGTTAAGAAAATAATGGCAAGGGAACATTCAAAGTTTACCGCTACTTTATGATAGCAGGGAGCATGTTCTAAATGTTAGTTGCACATATTGTTCTGAAGCATAATAACAATCTATTATTTATGAAAGCATCTAATATACATGAAGAGCTATACAGAAAATAGAAATAATGCCCAAGATGCCAACTATCTAAATACCCATTAACTAGAAGTGATGAAATAAAAGGTGTTGGAGAGAGAGAGAAAACTCTATTAGCTGGCAGATAGTGAAAATACAAACATTAGAAGAATACAATAATTAACTTGGAAACAGGAAACAAATGAAAAAAACAAAATTATCTATTGTCCTAGTTATCTATCTGATGAATGTAAATATGACAACTTTTTTCCCCTCATACAGAATTAATAAACAGTCTTGTGGCATTTTGTGGGTTTTTCTTCACCTATTTTTGTATATCTACTGTTGCCTTTTCATCTAATGACATAATAAAACCTTTAAAAGAATAGGAAATAAATAAAGGGGGACAAAAACACAAGTGGGACATCGCAGAGTCAAAATCAAGACAACAAAAGAGGTTTATGTATTTTTTAAAAGAAAGTCTTACTGAACAATTAAAAGGAAATGTCACACATCAGAGGCCACAAAAGAGGATGCAGGAATGTTATAGAAAAAGCACAAGGAAGTGAATATATCTTACAAACCATGGCTTATAACGTCATGGAAATGTAGCATAACCGTGCATATTTCACTTGTCTTTCCTTCATCCCTTCCAAAGGAAAAGGAAAAGGAAAAGGAAGGAACATGTAAACATGGTTTCATAAACCATAGTGAGAAGCAATATTCAGAATATGATTATAGCCAATGTTAGCAGTTCAATTTCACATTTAGCAATTCAGAATTAATTTCCATTTATTTCAATGGTACATACTCTACAGTTTAGAGAGAAAATGATAATTTACATCAGTGGTTGCCAACCTGTGGTTCGTGGGCCACCAGTGGTCCCCAAGAACTAAAACATGGCCCGCAGCCTCACTGTTACTACATCATTGCAACGAGAGCAATTGGTCTTGCGAAACTCTCTTATAGTGTTGAGGCAACGGGGATGTCGGGCAGGGAGAGGCTGACTACCCATGAAAGGCATGACAACAAGCCTCTTGACTGCTGCTTCTCCTCCTCCTCCTCCTCCCTCCCCGAGTAGAGCCATTCCATGTGGCACCTGAAAGCGGGGGTGCCTTGGTGTCTTCATTTTTAGGCCTGTTCCTGGGGTTTTTTGGGGTGCTGATTCAGAAAATTGCTTGGGATAGACCACATCAGCTCTAGATTATTAAATCTAGTTTTCTGTGGGCGAAAACCACTACTGGATAGCACTGCTGGATGGCATATGTTCTGTATCAGAACCTAGAGCTGATGTGGGCTATCCAATGCAATTTTCTGAATCAGCATCCCAAATAACCAAATGGAATCTAAAGTTGACCAAAAACTGATTCATACTAATGTTGTAGAGTGGTTCCTGGTCAACGTGGTCCCTGGTCAAAATGGTCCCTAGTCAAAAAAAGGTTGGGAACCACTGGTTAACATAGAGACGTTAAAAGAATAAATGAAAGTTTAAAAAATAAAGCTATTAAAATTCAACATATACCATTATGACATAATTAAGTCACACACAAAACCAAAACAAACAGAAAAGGGAAAACTGTATTTTTGCTCGTTACAGTAATCTACACTATACTGAATCTGGATCTAAATACACAAGAACATGGTCAATAGACAAAATTTTAGAAATAGTGAAGAGAGAGAACTGACAGGTAGAACAAAAAGTGAACTGAAGCAGAAAGAGAAAGAGCAAAAGCTCAACCCTTTAACCTATGGAGAATGTTTGAGGATTAACTGAAAGGAAAGGCATATATATAAAGGTATACGGGAACGGCAATAAAAACTGTCTTCTGCATACTGGTAAGAATAAAAAGCAGATGCCAGTTGGATGGAATATGGGATTAATGCTACCAGGAAAGAAAGAACTAAAAGATAAAGCTTTATATCCTTAATGTATTATTATATTGCAAGCCCAAAAAAAGGTTTAAAAAAAGTGAAGCCCCCGGTGGCACAACGAGTAAAACCACTGAGCTGCTGAACTTGCTGACTGAAAGGTCGGTGACTTGAATCTGGGGAGTGGAATGAGCTCCCTCTGTTAACCCCAGCTTCTATCAACCTAGCAGTTTGGAAACATGCAAATGTGAATAGATCAATAGGTACCGCTATGGCGGGAAGGTAACAGTGCTCCATGCAGTCATGCTGGCCTCATGACCTAGGAGGTGTCTACAGACAATGCCGGCTCTTAGAAATGGAGATGAGCATCAATCCCCAGAGTTGGATATGACTAGACTTAATGTCAGGGGGAAAGCTTTACCTTTACCTTAAATTAAGAGACGTGAGCTTTGGAAAACCCACTCTCAAAGATGACACTCGTAAGCAACAGGCCCACTGACACAAGCTTGAAAAAAATGATCTGTGAGTTACATGTGAATGTGCTGCTAAACATTTAAGAGCAATGTAGAAACAAAGAATGCGTAATTGTATCAAAAGGTGATGAAGGATCCAAAGGTATGTTCGGGTTCAACTGACTGTTAGAAGCTTCACAAACAATGATCTATGAAGTTGTGAACAATTATCCAGTCTGGTTATGGAATGAACTCTAGTTTTAAATAATAATAACTCACTGGGAAACCATTCTTTCTTGACACTTTTCATTTACAAAATCTTCTGCCTTGTTTCTTTATTTTTTCTTTGTCTAGCAGAAGACAAAGACTAGGAGCTTTTATCCATAGAAAGATAATACTTTTGCTCAGAGTCTTTCAACTGCACACAGATATCAGCAAAACACATAATTTAGTATGCAGCGATCTAGTCAGCACTTACTACAAAAGTCATTTTTCTGTCTTTTTGATCAAACTATTTATCTGTCTTTCCAGCAGATAAAACCATTATTTAAGAAGCAATCTAATACCATACACAAAAGTGAACTCAGTTCCCAACTCTCCTGTTTACTACATCCATCATCTGTCTATCACCTTTATATTGATAGATGTTCTTCTTCACACATTTCACATGGATAATGTCCAAAATTGAGTCTACCTATCTGGCACCACACATTTGATAAAGCAAAATAAGTTGGCTTCATTCGTTCTCATTTATGAAGAAGATTTTGAAAAAGGAAATATTTGAAAAAAGAAACTAAAATATATTTGACCAAAATTGTAAAGGATGCCAGGGATATGACATCTGGGTATAATCGCTTTCAGCTCTGAGTAGATGGATCTGTGGGTGGAGGTGATTAATACCTATGAGAAAACATGGAAATATCATTTTCTGGTTGGTGCTACAATATGTCCCTGCAGGGGTGGTAGTCCACCCTTAAAATCCTTGGATACTTTTATGGTCAGTATCATGAATGATCCCGCCAAAGCCCTTGTCAGTAGATGGGATCAAGACACACAATTGTTCCCAAGCATTCTTTCCGATCAATCACTAATTGGTTTCCTTAGTAAACAGAAGAAATATTTGCATCATCACAGGAGATCATTTGTGGCCGAGTAGGATTGTCTTCCAAGGGTAGAGCCTTGGTGGCGGGTCCGTCAGTGACTGTAGAGACCTATTCTAGATCTGCATGGTCTTTCACAATAAGAATAGAGATTTCCAAATGAGAGGTTGTCATGACAAGAGTTTGTTTAATGTGCTTTCCTCTTGGCATGTTTCTCCTTAAACCTGTGACTGCACTAAACAAAATACATATACACAGTCCAGAAAGAAAAAAGGGAAACTTACCTTGAGTAGGATGTCCACAATTCTCTGCTGATACTCCACAGCTTGCTTGTCATTCTTAAAGTCTTCAAATGTCTTTATTTAAAGAATGTTATTGGGGAGAAATAGAAATACTTCAGACTTTTATCCCCTTATAATGGGAAATATGAAAGAAAAAATCTAAACTGTATCATCGCCTTGTTTTACACACTTCCTATATTAAACAGAGTAGATGTGTTCAGATGGTCAAGCCTTGGCTTAGTAAATCAGGATATACACAAACTTTGGTCTCTTACATGCAACCATTTTGCTCCCACTCCACTTTTTGTGTTAGCGAGGAAAGAATTAACAACAGATTGCTGTGACATCTTTAGTGGATTCTCCAATTAAATAGCTTCCAAACAAGCCCAAATTAATAAGATCTGAAACTATGGCTCAAAATCCTGGCTCGCTGGGGGAGCCAGCCTTGAGGGAAAGTGGAGGGTAGAAGACCAAAAGTGGGAAGTGGAGATGAATGAGCACAACTGTTGTTTTGCAGACAGAAACTGTGTCCACAAAAGTGAAAAGTCATAGAAAACCAAGAACGTCATAACAAATCAGGCAGAAATCCACTACATTCAAGGCAGCAGAGGGATCAAGGTTTGTAGTACAATGTTTCCCTGTTCACTGGGGTTAAGGGTGCAAGACCTCCAGAAAAGTGGTAAAACTGAATAAATGAACAGCAAGGAAACACATCTCTAGGAATCTCTAAGTTCTCTAGCACGAAGTTGACCATAGAGGGAGGCTATAGAATCTAGAGATCCCCAGAGAAAGTATATTAACTAAATTGTTAAATTATCAAACCCTCAAAAGTCTGCAAATGTAGGAGGCCCAACCATATTTTTGGATTTGGTAGTAAAATGGTCATAGTAGATAAGCAACAATGCTCATGATGAGTAATCTGGTATAAATATTGTGATGTATATGGGCCTACAAGTCATTTCTGACTTCCGCTGACTCTACGACTTTGACTGATAGACTCTAAATCAGTGGTTTTCAACCTGTGGGTCTCTAGATGTTTTGGTCTTCAACTCCAGAAATCCTAACAGCTGGTAAACTGGCTGGGATTTCTGGGAGTTGTAGGCCAAAACATCTGGGGACCTACAGGTTGAGAACCACTGCTCTAAATCTATCACAGGGTTTTCTTGGCAAGGAATGTTTTCAGAGGGGCTTGCCTTTGCCTTCCTAAGGTTGAGAGAATGTGACTTTCCCAAGGTTACACAGAGAGTTTCCATGGCTGAACCAGTATCTAAACCCTGGTCTCCAGACTTGTGGTCCAATATTCAAACTACTACACCAAACTAGTTCTCTTGGTATGAGCATTTATAATGTGAAAACATTTACTATCAAAGGGTAATGAAATAAAAGATGACTGTACATCAAAATAATTTGACAATAGCTGAAGGCACATCTTCTGTCCCTCTACCTTGAAGATTTCTAATTCTAAGTCTCTTTTATGCATTTTTTTATTTTGCTTGAATATATTGCAAGAGGAAAATGGAAACAAGAGGATTCCTTTTTCTGGTTCTCTGTTGTTGTATATAATGTCAGGGCAGCCTCTGGCTTTCAGAAACAGCAACTGCATGGTTGTTTTATTTTATCACATGCTAAAGGACACACTGGCATACAAACAATTCCCAGCAAGAAATAAAGGCGCAATGACAACTGGGATGGCTACGGATTACAATTTTGGATTATGTGGTTTTAACTAGTTGACTTTTTTATTTTAATGTTGAGATGTTTTTAACTTGTTAGTTTTAATGTATTTGTTTACCTTATTGTATGTATGTTATGTGGCATCAAATTATGCCTTTTTGTGAGGCCACTCTGATTCCCCTGCAGGGTGAGAAGGGCAGGATATAAATGTGGTAAATAAATAAAACAAACAAAGGAAACCATAATATTGGACAGAATGCCAGCAACACGATCTAGTCTGATAGCTAGGATTATCTGATGTAAACTTAATTAGAAGACTGTTTGAAATAAAATATAAAGAGTAAAAATGAGTGTGATCCGTTTTAATATTTACATTTCAGCGCTGATGGATTTTGCTACAAGAGGTCCCAAATCCACCTTCTTTGGGGAGGATTTCCAGCATTACAAAAGACTTTTGAGCTTTGAGTGGTTTGAAAAATTACCACTGGAGAGGACAGTGCAGTAGCAAAATTAAGAGTACTGAGTTATTAAAATTACCAAAAAATATATTGGACAAATTGAGAATAGATTCATTTTCAATGGGACCACACCCATATAATGTGTTGTATCCAGATATACACAGCAGCAACTGGGAAACTAGAGGGAAACATTTAAGGCTTTCTCACAGAAGATGCTTTGGCCCAGTTTTCAGGGTTCCCTCCTTTTCCATTTATTCTTTTTTGTTTTGTAAGGTTATTCATCTCTCTCTGTAGCATTTTGAGCAGGTTAGAAGGGTAATGAAAAGACAGGACAATTCACAGTTTTTATGCCAGCTGCGCATACCCTAGATGTCTATATGTATGTAGAATGGGACTAAAATGGTGAAGAGTCAGAAGTGAATTCACTTAGCATACAGACTAACACTTTTCCTGTGGTAGGACTGATTCTGGTTGTCTCACTAGAAGCCTTTCCTCCACCCTCATTAATTGGGGATCCTTTCTGATGGGCAGGATAATTCGTCTCTTTGCCTATGCTTCTAATAACAACTTCAAGAGCTAAGCAGAAGCCTAGCAGGAGAAATGTTAGTTCTTGCCATCTGACAAAGAAGTGAACTTTCTGCCTAGAAAACTTACCAAAGCCCCTTGGTGTTAGAAACAAACACATCAAAACATTATGTAAGTTTGTGGCACCATCAGCCAAGTGGTATGTGTAAGCTCTCTTTATATGTTCCAATTATGTTCTGTTCCTATAAACAACCTTGTATAATCAATTTTATTTTACCATGTTACATATCTGGCTTTCCTCCATACTGGTCATTTCAGAATTTGGTTTGCTAGAAGATGACTCTCAGGATTATTATCCAAATTATCAAACTTCAATAGTACAGATGAAACAATTTCCTCCCAAATATCTCTTTAGAAATGGTGTTGCCACTTACCAGTGCAAGAACATTAAGGAATTCCCGAGTATCAAAGTGCAACAGTGTGCGAACATAAGGGTAAACTTCTTCCTCCACAGGTGCTTCGGCTGAATGCAACCGGATAAGGAATTCAAAAACCTGCAGTGAAATATTAACACACACATCACTAAGTCAGTGCTTGAATTCTTGAAAACTATTCAAGGCTCACCAGTTCAGAGAAACATTTTCAAAAACAGAAAATACATTTTCAATAGTATTTTCTATCATATAAATACTATCCACCATATTTGAAGCTAGTTTCCTGATACACGTTCAATATCTAGCACCAGGCAAAGGATTTCAGAGTTTACTATTTCCCAGGGTTCCTTACATCCACTTTCACAATTATTGACATTTATTATTGCTCATTGGCATTTGGGAAGGATTATCTCCACAGGTTTCCTAAATAATGAATTCAAACAAAGGGAAACAGTACATTTGCATTCTTGTTTACTTTTCAAAATAAATCTATTATTATACATTAAATCAGTTTATTCAGACACGGAGAAAGCATATATGTATGTATGTAGAATTTAAAGCAGTGGATGGAGTTTAGAAATATAGTGAATAGATGGCTAATTGCTAGCCAGAGAGATTAGAACAGCGCCCTCCCTCTTGGCCTTCAGAAAGAAGACAAAAACATGGCTGTGTGACCAAGCTTTTGGGCAGTAAAGTAATGCAGTGCAAGAAATAAATAGGGAATATGTGCAATTAACAATTGGAACAGCCCCGGTCTATGATTTTGAATCATGTGATTTTAATGTTTAGGTGTTTTAATTCTTGTCCTAATGTCCAAATGTTGTTTATATTCCATGTTTAATGGTCTTATTGGTTTTAATACATAGTTATATGTTTTGTATATACTATTTGGTTTTACACATATGTTAGGCATTGAATTTTGCCATTATTATGTTTTAAACCACTTTGAGACCCCCCCCCCCCAGGGGTGAAAAAAGCTGTATATAAATACAATAAGTAAATAAATAAATAGCAAAAGAACATGTCAGACCTGTGAGGAAACTCCAGTATAATGTGCATATTGACAATACAGTAGAGTCTCACTTATCCAAGCCTCGCTTATCCAAGCCTCTGGATTATCCAAGCCATTTTTGTAGTCAATGTTTTCAATATATCGTGATATTTTGGAGCTAAATTCATAAATACAGTAATTACAACGTAACATTACTACGTATTGAACTACTTTTTCTGCCAAATTTGTTGTATAACATGATGTTTTGGTGCTTAATTTGTAAAATCATAATCTAATTTGATGTTTAATAGGCTTTTCCTTAATCCCTCCTTATTATCCAAGATATTCACTTATCCAAGCTCCTGCCGGCCTGTTTAGCTTGGATAAGTGAGACTCTACTGTATTAAGATTTGTTCTGTCCATTGTGTAGAATACAAGGACCACATTCTAAGATATCAAGGATACCTGTGTAGGAATCTCAAGTTAATCCAATGCATGTCTATGGAATGCTAGAATCAAAAGTGAAATAGTTTAATGGTGTTCAGTCCTATTTCCAGTTTCATGTAACTCCAGTCCAGCAGGGAACAGAATGCTTGCTGGTATGAGGGTCTTACTATATTCCTCATCTCTCAATGAAATGAAACCCAAATGTGTGCAAATACATGTTTCTCTCCTTCCCACTATTGACTCTCCATGCCACCCGAAATATCACTTCTTGACCTTCTGTGTGTATCTTCCTCCTTGTATATAAGTTTGAAATGAAACTCTTTTGATCAAATACCTATTTTTCTTACATTCCTTTGCCATGGATCATGTACACTGAGAACACTATATAAATAAAATTTTAAGTAAATCCTTGATAAGCATTAAAAAATTAACATAGCTGTTAGCCTGTACAGCTATCCAAAATGAATAAAACCAGATAAAGAATGTATTAAATTCCTAAGATGACTATTTCTCAATTAAAAGGCAGTGAGGGAAGAAAAAGCTCTGGGGCAATTATAATTTTGTGTGGAAGATGAGCAAAAACCTACTTTTACCCCAGACGATAGCAATTTCTTATCAAATATCTGCAAAGCAACTGCTAATTACAGGAGACTCATCATTCCTATTATTGTTATGTTCTACAGAGAAATAAGTGTCCGGGACAGAATAATCGGTCACCAATAATGTGTTTTATTTCTGTGAATCTTAAAGAGCAAGACACAAATGGGACACAAAAGATTAAACTACCCTGTTGCATCTTTATTTGCTTTTTTCCTTTTTTGTATCCTATTTTCTACAGGGATTCTTGTGCTTGTACAGACATCCAAATATGAATTCAAAAGCAAATAGAAATATCTTGATTTATTGTCTTGAGTTATTGCTGGCCAAAGTGAGTAATTACGGTTAAAAAACAGTAAAAAAAGGGGGGACACCAATAGCAAATTACGCTTTTGGAAGTATATTTACACCTTATCAAATACATCTGCATGAACAAAGACCACTTTTTTAAAAAAAGGCATTTTTCTCTGGTAAAAACCCACCTGATTTTTAACCAAAGGTACCAAATTTTCAGAAATATTGCCCAGTGGATAAGCTCGGCCTGCTAAACAGCAACTGTAAGGAAAAAGAAATAAAAGTTAAGATATTGTACTGTAAGGAACACTTGATTTTTTTTTTGTATCAGGAGCAACTTGAGAAACTGCAAGTAACTTCTGGTGTGAGAGAATTGGCCATCTGTAAGGATGTTGCCCAGGGGACGCCCAGGTGTTTGACGTTTTACCATCCTTGTGGAAGGCTTCTCTCGTGTCCCCACATGGGGAGCTCATCTGCGTTCTCCCCAAATTCGAACCGGCAACTTTCAGGAGAGCAACCCAACCTTTTTACTGGATATGTTGTTGTGTGTCTTGTATGTATTTTCTTTTGTTTTATTGTAATTGCTTGGGCTTGGCCCCATGTTAGCCGCCCTGAATCCCTTCGGGGAGATGGAGGCAGGGTTCAAAAATAAAATGATGATGATGATGATGATGATGATGATTATTATTATTATTATTATTAACTTTCAAGTCAGCAGTCCTCTCGGCACAAGAGTTTAACCCATTGCGCCACTGGGGTCTCCGGAACACTTGATACATTTATAGTCACCATTTTGAATATTTATAAGCACTCCTTCTGTAGTGCTTCTGGATAGATTTATCCATCCATGACTTGAAAATATTTTTTTAAATCCAAAAAAAGCACACCTTGATTTTACCATTTTATATAAGGGCCACCATTTTACTACCTCACTATATATGATTGGATAGAGGAATCCACAGATTTTGTATCCACATGGAGTATTCCATAAAATCCAGATATTTTTCCCATTATCTATATTGCATGAAATTTAACATGCACTGCTTTGATAAAACAATGCACTTGCAAACTAGAATTGCACAAACAAATAAGACTTCAGTATAAGATGGAGACACAAGCAACTCTACCATTTTGGCATAGGAAGCGTAAAGAAACACAAATACTTAGTGAAACAGAATTATTTGATCAAGTTAACACTCACAGAGATTTGAGACTTGAAGCTGAGAAGCAGTTTGCTGGCTGCAGGCCCAAAAGTGTACCTTGTATACTGCTCAGATGAAATCTTTGAGTAAAAATAGCCTAGTATTATTAGGATCTTACTGACCATGTCCTGTCACTCTATATTCTACTCAATGTGATGTACAGCTTTTTGTGCACAGTGCTAAAAATACAGAAGGGTCAACTTCCATTTTTTTTATGAACTGCTACCTTCATTACCAGTTTTGTAAGGGATGTCAGGGATATGACATCTGGGTATTACTGCTTTCAGCTCTGAGCAGATGGATCTGTGGGTGGAGGTGATTAATACCTCTGAGAAATCATGGACAGATCATTTTCTGGTTGGTGTCAACATCACTACTATGATCTGTCCCTGCAGGGGTGGTAGTCCACCCTTAAAATCCTTGGATACTTTTATGGCTAGTATCATGAATGATCCTGCCAAAGCCCTTGTCAGTAGATGGTATCAAGACACACAACAGGTCCCGAGCATCCTTTCCGATCTATCACTAATTAGGTTTTCTTGGTAAACAGGAGACATCAGAGAGCTGGAGCAGTAAGTACATCAACTGGTGGAAAAATCTTGACTTACATCTGACATGGCACAACATAGATAACATCTTTGTTCATATAAGGTGGCAATACATGCAGTAGAAAAAGCCTTCTCTGCACTCATTGCATCTGTGAATTCATATTTAGCTGTGCGTTAAAGGAGTGTGAGGGATCTAACTCAGGCACCTTTCCTCCAAATCCAGTTGTGTAGCCTTCTGACATTTGCTTTGATGCCCTTAACAATAATCTTACAGATAAAATCTCTCAGATAAGAACTGACTTAGATGCCATCGTTACAACAGGCACTAATAACTCTGTTGTCCAGCAACTCCAAGCAGGATTACACTAAATCATTTTCAGCTGGTAAGTAACATAGATGTGGACAAACAGCTAGGATTTATTTTATTTTTTCGTGTCAGGAGCAACCGGAGTTGCTTCTGGAGTGAGAGAATTGGCCGTCTGCAAGGACGTTGCCCAGGGGACGCCCGGATGTTTTGATGTTTTTACCATCCTTGTGGGAGGCTTCTCTCATGTCCCCACATGGAGCTGGAGCTGATAGAGGGAGCTCATCCACACTCTCCCCAGGTGGGATTCGAACCTGGCAGCTTTCAGGTCAGCAACCCAACCTTCAAGTCACTTAGCCCACTACGCCATCTGGGGGCTCCAACTGCTAGGATGAGTAAGGAGGACAACCTGAACCCATAATCCCTTTCATTTTTGGCTGGCTGTGCAAGGGGACACAGATTTCAAAGCAATGTAATTGACCCATCTCTCAAGGAGAAACCATCTGAATTTTAACACCAGTAATTAATGTTCTTTCATTTGGGGAGGGGTGGGACGGGGTGGGGGTAGGCTGATTGAGTTGATCTTCCAGTTCCAGGCATATTGGATAATTCATATATTTTATTCTAGACTCATTTAAAATCAGTTTCAGAGCAGAATACAGAATAGAGACAATTATGATGGTCTTGGTGGTGGATGATTTTTACTAGAGCATAAACAGGCGGAGTGTGTCCTGGCTGGTGATTTTTGATCTCTCAGTGGCATTTGATCTTTCGGGAATATTTAAGGGGTTTGGAAACTGGAGACACCAAGCTTCTGGTCCTATGTCTTGGATAGGCTCCAGATGGAGGTGGTTGAGATAGCTACTCCATAAATAAAGGAGCTATTAGATGACATACTAAAAGTGCCACTCTATCCCCAGTGCTGTTTAACATCTACATGAAATTACTAAGAAGCAAATATAGCTTCAGCCAAGGACAGTGAGCGAATATCTGGAAGAGATAATGGATTGAATGAGGAAAAACTGAGTATGATTACAGAGAAGACTGACATACCTACTATTAAGGGTCCTAACCTGAAGTTGGAGGTGTGTCAACCAGTCCTGAATGGGGCTGTGTTCCCTATGTTATGTATCTACTTATTGTTGTATTTTAATCTATTGTGAAAGTTGTGTAAGAAACAAATATTATTAATGAAAGCTCCTCTACCCCCCGCCTCAAAAAAAAGTGATTCGACAAAGATCTACTGATCACTACACAGAAATATAACTTTCCACTAATATATTAGACAACTGCTGAATTACATGAATCATAGATTGCCATCAAGCAAATTAAAATTAATTATAGCTACGCAAAGTAAGTCATCTGGGACCGAAATCTTATGCTCCAACTTTAAAAAACTGACCTAGGTCATTATTCTTCCAGGGATTCTATAGCTGCTACAGAGATTCTATAGCTGCTTACAGTAGCGCTGGTGTATTTTACCCAATAAAGGACACAGAAGTGGTAAGGGCGTAGGCAGAAAGAAGTGAAACAGAGTCCTATACCACCGACCCCTCTCACAGACTATACTAGTTCTTCCACAGGAAACACAGAAAGCTTAGCAAACCAATGGTCTATCTACCTCAGTTTTGCTTGCTAGTGTAAGTTAAAACATTCATGCTGCAGATACTGAATAAACAAGGGAATCACTGCCCACACTTTGGCCCACTCAACCCACTCTGGAGAAGAGACTCAAAACTAAACTCTGCAGCAATACTGGTACATGTATAATACATTATCATGTCAAGGACTCTAGTATTTGAATATAGTGTACAATATAGGGTTTCTTCTCTGGTTGCCTGTTATACACACTTAGTGGTAGGACTTAAGATGGATGGACACGGCTTAGAAGAAGCATATTACAGTCTGGGCAAGAACACTTCTAGTAAAATAATTACTATTGGGGAAGTCCTGGGGTAGTAGCATACCTTATATAGACAAGAAGCTTGTTGCCCATAATTACTTGCTCATCTAAAAAAAAAAAAAAGAAAGGGAAAAATGTTGTAATTATCTGGTGTAATGAACAGTCAGATCTACTATAAGAGCAATATTTTTCTGTACATCTTTTATGAATGATCCCATTTAGGCATTAACACAGATTTACTTACAATAATAGTATGGCACCCTCTCAATTCCACCTTGTTCCCAACTTAACAGACTGATTTTATTCAAATCCTGAATACTTAAGTTCATGAAAAATACCTACATTTCAAGTGAGGCTGCAATGCTAAACACCGAGTGCTACTAATTACTGTGCCATTAGTGAGGAGCAGATGCTATATAAAACAGAAATCACATTGTATCTGCTCACAGGGCTTAGACACCAAAAATACAATCCTGTTTTCTACAAAATATCTGAGAAAAAAAGAGAAAAAAATCCAATTTCCTTTTGCTTGAGACAGAATATAGGAAACTGCCATATGCAGACCATTGGTCCATCTACTTCAGAAGAACTGACAATGGTTTTCCAGGATTTTCAATTCACCACTTGCCTAACAGTAGTAAGGTAGAGAAAAGCAGTATAGCATCACTCTACATATGACCTAGATCCTAGACACATGCAAAGCGTTTTCACTAAGAAAGATTACCACAAGTGAACCAGGTGTCTCAGATGGAACAAAACAATTAATAGTGAGTATAGGGTGACATAGAAACTAGGAAAGATTTCACAGACTAAACAACCTTTCCCAAAAGTACTCAAAATATCTGCATAACAGGAAAACATCTCAACAAATAGTACATCAAATACACCTTATCATCATCTATGTTTATTTATGCTCTGCTTTTTCTCTCATATGGAGACTCAAAGCGGCTTACATTAAACTCTTGTATACCATACCTGAGAGGGACTTTCCAGCACTGAGTGGATGGGCAATGACTTTGAATAATTTCTGTAACAAAATGGAAGGTGTGGGTGAAACATGAAAAGTTAACATACTAGAAGCTACTAGACTTCAATTCTCATCATCCCTCTCCATCAACACTGCTGACTAGGATTGATACGAACTACAGACCAACAATATCTGGAAAGCAATATGCACCCCATCTCTAAACTAAATGAAAAGGATAATTAGTGACTACTTAAATGGCATCACCACATGAAAAAGATATTCTTATTTTCCACCAAGACAAGAAGTGATGATTTTCTTCTTTGATGAGATAAAACACTTTTATGTCTAACAAAATGTCAATCCAATTAGAAGCTGGTAGTTGGCATTATGGATGTGTTGCTATTTTTACATGACTCTCCCTCAAACCAAGTCTTAAATATCAAGTTAAAAGTTGACCTTGTCGCCTATGCTGCTCACAGTGGCAGCTTTCAGCTGAGTCATACAGATATCATCTTTTTAATAGTCTGACAATAGTTCTCAGCAGAGAAGTAACTTGCATCTGTACCCACACAGTTTAAAATAATTTGCAACTGATGAGAAAGAACAAAGTTAACCGTGACTGAAGTTTTTCCAAGGACCTCTTACTTTGTGGAGAAAAGAAATCTCAATGGGATATTGTATTTTTTTGGGTGCATATAACAAGATTTGATCATGCAACCAGAACTGAGAATGCATGTGTTCTATTTTAATTAAAAGTGAGGAAGCTTTGATCCAGAGGCTCAAATAAAGAGAATTTAGCCCAGATGACTCATTACTTCTTCCTAGTAATAAGGAGGAAAGGTGTTCAAGAACCCAAAACCATAATAAAATTGAGACTTCTACAGAGTAACAAAAGACTAGTTCACTATGTGATGTTTTGTGGGTAGTGTCATCATAAAACTTCACATACTTAAGACCTTTTAAGAAAAAAATGTATATAAGTTGCTCACATATCCTCATCACTAATGATAACTTTACAAAGTGATTTACATTCTATTCTGCATAAGAAAATGGTTTCTAGTTGTTAACAAAATTATTGTCCATTTTTTCCTGAAACATATTCATCATTTTAAGCTATACTGTGAGCAGCTGAAGTTGCTAACATCCTTATTAAATTGGTGTCAATCCTAGACTTTAAGCGCTTGCAAACTGACAAATACAGAAGTTTTAAGTATCTAAAACATCATATTGTCAAAAGCTTTCATGGCCGGAATCATTGGGTTGCTGTGAGTTTTCAGGGCTGTATGACCATGTTCCAGAAGCATTATCTCCTGATGTTTCACCCACATCTATATCAGGCATCCTTCGAGGTTCTTGAGGTCTGTTGGAAACTAGGCAAGTGGGGTTTATATATCTGTGAAATGTCCAGAGTGGGAGAAAGAACTCTTGTCTGCTTGGGGCAAGTGTGAATGTTCCAATTGGCCACCTTGCATTGAATGGCCTTGCAGCTTCAAAGCCTGGCTGCTTCCTGCCTGGGGCAATCCTTCGTTGGGAAGTGTTAGCCGATCCTGATTGATTCATGTCTAGAATTCCTTTGTTTTCTGAGTGTTGTTCTTTATTTACTGTCCTGATTTTAGAGGGTTTTTTTAAATACTGGTAGCCAGATTTTGTTCATTTTGATAGTTTCCTCCTTTCTTTTGAAAATGTCCATATTGCTTGTGGATTTCAATAGCTTCTCTGTGTAGAAAATGGTTGCTCTGTGTAGTTCTCTGTAGAAAACAGAGACTGATTGATTCCAGACATGAATCAATCAGGGCTAGATAACACCTGTGCAGTCGTGGGCTCCATATGAATGGTAAATCTGGTGTTATTTGAATACAGTTCTGGTTCTAAAGTAATGATTGGCACACAAAATAGTTAGCCTATGGCTTCACACTTCCTTACCTCCATTGGAGTAATAAAATCATTCATTCCACTGTTGTAGACATAGATCATGGCATCATACAAATGGTTTTCCCAACACATGAGGACAACCTAAGAACAACAAAAAAGCTTGGGACTTAAACATTTGTTAAAAACTGTGAAGACCATCATGTTTTCTGATTGCATACTCTACTGATCTTAACTTGGGAATAATATACACGGAGCTGAATTTTTTTTCTTAGTCCAACAATAGATAATTTGTAAATCATACTTAATCTTTTTGCACAGATCATAGGATTATTTAAAGCCTACTTTTTAAAAAGACTCTAGCCCCCATCACTGCAAAGATAAGTTAAATTAGAGTACTTTTATGTAACTGGGAGGGGGATAATGACCATTATCGGTTTTATGTTCTGCTTCAACCTATATTCTGATACATTCAGTATGATTTTTAACATACTTCCAACCTGACAAAAATGTCTCCGCCATCGTGTTCTCCCTGTTTCGTGTAACAACAGCCCTTCTAAATACTTCTTAAATCTATCTTGCTTCTGAGAGGGAGCATTTTAAAAGGCATAACTGAATGATTCAGTGTCCTCATGTCACAATGTTTAGTTACAAGACTTTGTTAATACACAGAGCTTTCTTTAACACTTTGATGTTTCAGAAGAACATGACACTTTTAGTCAAAAATAGTTATTTTATCTAAAATATTTATATTCTTTCCAGATCAGAAATGTTCAAGGCCTCCAAGAAACAAAAAGAATGGCATGTTTTGTTTACAGAGCAAGTAAGACTGAAGTGGGGGAAAGCAAAGATACAGTATCCCAAAATGCAAGTACAGTAGTACTAAAATGAATTCAGATGACATATTAAATGACTGAAGCCAGGACTTTGCATATGTGGACCTTGGCATCCTTTTGTGACCCCAAGGTCTCTTCTAGGGACAGAAAATTGGTCAGTGGTTTTCAACCTGGGGTCCCCAGATGTTTTTGGCCTACAACTCCCAGAAATCCCAGCAAGTTTACCAGCTGTTAGGATTTCTGGGAGTTGAAGGCCAAAAACATCTGGGGACCCCAGGTTGAGAACCACTGCCATAGACAAAAAGACACATCTACAGCGGCATGGGAAGGACACAAGGCTCCAAACCAGGCAAACTAGGCTGGAGAGGGGGCTTCACAGATGGCACAACACAAGAGCCAGCAGATATTTGAGAGAAGGAGAACTATAGAAAAGGTCTCAGACCCCTTCTACACTGCCATATAATCCAGATTATCAAAGCAGATAATTATATAGAAGGGGCCTCAGAGAACAATCAGGGACACTCACATGGGAAGAGTCTTAATTTAAAATGTCTAAGTCCAACTATATATGGTTCTTTGGAGGTAATGAAGAGCTTTTAGACTGAAGGAGTATGCCACCCCTACTAAGTATAATATCTGCCATTTCCACTTAGCATGCCTGAATGCTTGACTGATCTTGCCCCTATATTCTTTAGCAAACCAAAATGTTGAGAAAGTCTTCAATTTCTCACTATTTCTCACTAGACAGTTTCAAACAAGAGCTAGAAAACAATCTCTTGAGGCTGCTTTACCTTCTGTACTAAGTAGGGGATTGGACAAGACTGTCTACAAAACCTCCTCCATTGCTAGGATTCTAAAATGTTCATCTTGGCTGGACTGAATTTGAACCAGTTTGAGTATGTTTAAGGCAATCTACGAGTCAGTCCTCCATGCATTGGATTCTATATCCTTAGGCTCCATTCAAGCATTACTCCCAAGGCATGGAGGCAGGTCATGTCTGGAGGTTATCCCAAACAGTTAAACGTAAATGTAAATATCCTTTTTTCGGATATCAGCCAGCAAGCCAACACCTTAAATCATGAAACAGCTTCCTGTAATCTACACAGATGCTCGCAGGAACACCTCAGAGTCCAAAAGTGGAAGGCTAAAACATGGAACACAATCAGATGAGAATTTCCCCCCTGGGCACAGAGAAGACTGGGTGACTTGGAAGGCATTGAACTGACTGCGTTCTGGCACCACGAGATGCACAGCCAACTTTAAGAAATGGGGCCACAAAGTGGAGTCCATGACATGAGAGCTTAGAGATAAACAAACCGCAAACCACTTACTACAATGCAGCATCAGCCCCACCACATGCACAGTGGAGGACCTCCTTGCAGCAACACCAGAAGCACTCCAAGTGGCCAGTTTCTTGTCAAGGGAAATCTAGTATAATGTCAAGTTTTTACCTTGTGTGGTTTTTTTAAATGCATTGTAACTGTCCTCTCAGTTTGCTTCTGATACGATAAATAAATAATTTGTGAATAGCACAGAATTCTGCAAGTGTAATAATAGCAGAATAATATGTTATTCATAGGTAATTTGATCTGTTTGGAATCCAGATAATGCTTAGTGCCCTCCAGGGCTACTCTAACAACCATAATGTATTCTACAGTAAGAACTGAAATTAATCAAGATAATTATATATGCAAGATAATTGCTTGTAGGTGATGCAAGAGTCTTGTTTCCTTCAGAACACTTGCGTATTAGGAAGCACAGAAAACTACTCAAAACAATGCAAAATAAAACTCAACCCACGAAGAGAGGCAGGTAAGAAATAAAATAATACAGTAATAATAATTAAATAGGAAGAATCAATTAGTGCCAGTAGTTAAAGATTCATTACCTGCTGTATATCTAGACTGGTAACATCCATATGCACAATGCAAGCCTCCATGTTTGCCATTAAATTCTTATCTTGAAAGTGCAGCAGCAAATCCTTCATAATTTGAGCTGTCATGCCCACCAACTTATCGCTTATAATGTAAGGTTCAAGGCACTCCAAGAAGACACCCTTCGCCACAGAGTTTTCTGCCATCTTGTCATACATTTGACTAAACAATAGGTCCCTAGAAGGGAGGCAAGAAGTGATTAGCAGATAGGTTACAGAGACAGAATAAATTATTGAGCTAACTATAACCATAATTAAATGCTAATATAGAAAGGGAAATGATATGGGAAGAATCTAGTGGCATATTGAAGACTGACTAATTTTATTACAGCACGAGTTGTCATGGATTTAAAGCCACTTTTTCATCTGCAATGATGGCCTAAGATTTCTTAATTTCCAAATATACTACTCAGAGAACAATACTTTCTATGTTCAGACTCAAATTCTACAGTGTGGCTTTCACAGGATCTCATTTAGTTACTCGCCATTTTGGAAACTAAGCAGTTTGCGAATGCATCAGTGTGGTACCGGATTAATCATATAGAACGTGGCTTCTCTAGGGCCATGTATTCCATAACTGTCAGCTGTTAGATCTGACTTTTCCTCTGAGACACCTGCTGTGGGCAGCCTAGAATAGTAGGACCAGCATTGGTTCCCCCAGTGCGGTATATATGGCATATTCAATTGGTAGACTTTAACTTACATCCGCTGAAGCAGCAGGCAGTAATCAACAATGACAGGGACCATATCCTGTGGAAGAACCATAATGAAAGGATCATATCACCAGTAATTCACAAATACAGCTGAATATATTATTACAGGTTAAATATATTATTACTCTTTTCCAGAATTCCAAAAAATATACAAACCCAAAATTGTCCACATTGGTGGCTGAGATAGTGACACCTTTGCTTACTGATAGTTCAATGTACATCAGTGGTTCCCAACCAGTGGTCCATGAACCACCAGTGGTCCCCAAGAACTAAAATATGGTTCATGGCCTCACAGTTACTACACTGTTGCAACGAGAGCGACTGGTCTCACAAAGCCCTCTTATAGTGCCGAGGCAATGGGGATGTCAGGAGGGGAGAAGCTGACTACTCACAAAAGGCGCAATAACAGGCCTCCTGACTGCTGCTTCTCCGACTCCTCCGTCCTTCTGAGCGGAGCCGTTCTATATAGCGCTTGGAAGCAGGGGCACCTTAGTGTCTTCCTTTTTAGGCCTGTTCCTGGGGTTATTTGGGGTGCTGATTCAGAAAATTGGATAGACCACATCAGCTCTAGATTATTAAATTTGGTTTTTTTTTGTGGGCGAGCAGATGGCGATTACTGGATGGCATATGTTCTGTATCAGAAACTAGAACTGATGTGGTCTATCCAATGCAATTTTCTGAATCAGCACCCCAAATAACCAAGTTGACCAAAAACTGATTTGTAACCCTTTTGGTACTAATGTTGGAGAGTGGTCTCTGGTCAAAGTGGTCCCTGGTCAAAAAATGTTTGGGAATCACTGATGTCTGCAAACTTTATTTCATGCTCAAAATCATTAAAAATGTTGTGTCTTGGTTGAGAGATAAAAGCAGGATACAACAACAGCAACAACAACAACAAGAACAACAACAACAACATACTTCCAAGCTAAGTTTATGAAAAGTATATGAAATATAAATGAATTCCTTGTTTAGGTTTCAGTTCAATCTACAGGATGTAACATTATGTAAGAATATGCAAATACAAGTACAAGCAGTTTCCTAGTTAGAGAAATCTGACTTACGAACGAGACTTAGTTAAGAACAGGGGTGAGACAACAGGAAGTGAGAGAAATCTACTCCTTTGAAGGGAAATTCACTCCTGAAAGACTTGTTAGGGGGGAAAGGTATCTTCACTGAAGCGTTAACACCAATCCTTGTTTCCACAAAAAGCCAAATTTTTCAAAATCCAATTATCACAGGGACAGAAAGTGAAGTGAAATCTGAACAGGGGCACAGTCAGGGGCACAAAACAAACACCACAGGAGTGTTAACCCTGCCCTATATTATCCAAAGTGTTTGTGTGTGTGTGTGTGGTTATAGTTACAATTAAAAAATATACCTGTTCTGACTTGCAAACAAATTCAGCTAAAGAACAAACCTACAGAATCTTGTTCATAACTTGGGGATTGTTACCAATTTTTTAATAAATCCAAAATATTTCTGGTCCCATATATTTTAAATAAAGGATGCTCAATCTCTACTGCTATAGTATGTTTCTTCAAAAGACTTTCTAGTCTTAGATCAAACCTGCGATCTTAATAAATTATTCTTTGCACATTATCCCCAGGATAGAAAAGACTGCTAGGACTTTCCATGAACTTTTTTTTTAGTAGTCTGAGGTGGTAAAAATTAGATGAGCTCTACCTTCCTTTTCCATTCCATGCCCCAAACCCTAACTGTCAAACAGATGAATATTGAATGAAATAAAAGCATCTCCAACATCTTGCTGCCAGCTCCTGGCATCTGTCCCCTGAGGTGACTGCCAGAATCTCCCTAACAATAAGACACCACAAGGTTTTGACATGGGGTTTGAATGTCTTTTGTAAAAATGCATAAGCTATTGTTAGTTTTATGTCTGAATGGTAAACAGATACAGATTAATTTTAAAAAGAAAAAAGTGAGCACTCCAGTCATTGTACTGTACCTGAAAGTATTGCTCCATCACTTGGATTTTACCCTGCTCAGGACATTTCTTCATAATTCTATCAGCATAATGGATAAGAATCTCAACCATCTGCATGGGAGAAAAGAAACACAGTCAGAGAATTCCTATTAATCTTCCTATCAAGGAAGATTAAGGAGATATTGTTAATGCTGTCGCCTCCAGGAACCTCTTACACTATTAGAGGATGCCACAATGTCAAAGATAAAATACCTCAAATTTGAAAAAAAAAACAACAACAGCAATTATGACCGACCCACTTGCCAGATGGAAACTATTCAATTTATCTGTATTATATCCTAACAAGCAACTCCTTGTCCTGTCCACAGCATCAAAGGGCTCAGTGGATAGCAAAATCAAGACTTGCTTTTATAATTTTTCCCTAATATTTTTGAGCATTGATTGCTCGTACCCATGGAAGCAAAAGATGCAGATATTGAGTTCTTCAGCATATTGTTTGCATTATCTTAATTTAGTAGTACTTGGTCAGGTAACGTGAATGTGTAGCATTCCCACTCTTGAATTACCATATAAGCTGACCTGAATATAAGTCGAGTATAAGTCGAGGGAGGCTTTTTCAGTCCTAAAAGGGGGTTGAAAAATTCGGCTTATACTTGAGTATATACGGTACAATTACTTTTCATTTCTCAGATCTTGTGGAAGAGATTTATTGCTCTTCCTTTTTGTTGCTGTCATCTTCTATTTTCTGCATTGATTATTATAGTCATTTTCCTTGCCCCAGTTGCATTCAGGTTCTGACTCCATTTCTGCCACCTTTTCCTTTTACTTCTAATTTGTTATTAACTGCTTAGATTTTCATCTGTCATCCACCAAGGCTTCTCTTTCTCTTTGGCTGCAGTTCTGATCCTTAATACAGTATATTAAAATATTTTACTTTTACACCATTAAATCCTCCAGTTTCTTGCTTGAAGGACAAAAGGAACATCTTTTGGGGCTGCGGCAGCACAGCAGTTAAACCACAAGCTGCTGGAAAAAGCTGCTGACCAGAGGGTCAGCAGTTTGAAGCCATGAGTCGGGGTGAGCTCCTGACTGTCAGCCCTGGCTTTCTGCCAACCTAGCAGTTTGAAAGCATGCAATGCAAGTAGATCAATAGGTCAAAAGGGCGCCCCATGCAGACATGTGGGCAAAAGGATTAGAGACGTTTACAAAAGCAGGCTCCTCGGCATGCAAAATTAAACAAGAGCACCTCCCCTTGGTCGAAGTTGAGCATCGCCTCCAGATGCTGGAGATGGAAAAAGGGGAAGGCCCCTTATCTGTGCATTGTATGTTGTTGTTTATTGTGTAAAAGGCATTGAATGGTTGCCTATATGTGTACTGAAATCTATCCTAAGTCCCTCTGGGGAGAAAAAGCGGAATATAATTAAAGTGTATCATCATCATCATCATCATCATCATCTTGGGGAGGAAAGAAGGTAATTCTCCACCTGAAAGAAGACAGCATTAAGGAAAAAAGGAACTCACTCTGTCTGCAACAACAGCCTTGCGTTTCTGTTCCTCCCCAGATAGTCCTATTTAAAACATAAAAGCCAAAATGATACACTGCAAATGTAAGCATTCGCACCTCTAATAACTCTAAACAATCCTTTATCATCTACTGTACTGCTCCATCTCCTCCAGCAACAAGAAGAGAACATTAAAATCAGTACATGGAAGATTTCTGAACATCAATGCAGAGATCGCATTGATGTTTCTCTCTTGTGCCAGATGAAATGTGACAAAAAAGATACTTTAAAACACATGTGGCTTGAGTGCCATAAAGTTAATAAATTTTGGAATGAGAGCCTTATCGATGCAACAAATCAAATTCTTAAGTGGTACAACGCTTTATTCCTTTTACTGGTTTTCCAGTGCAAAAATGTGAAGTTCTAACTGAAGAAGTTAATATCTTTTCTGCTTTTGGTAGCACATATGGAAATATCCCAACACCGGAAGACACAACACAATTTGTCCATGCCTTGATGGTGAATTGTTGGTTGAGAAACTCACCTACAACATAATGCAAACCAAAAGACAGAACAGGAAAGACAATTTTGAATAAATATGATGTAATTTTATTGTATATGGCAAGAAGGACATTAGTCTATGAGAGTCTCCATTTTCTTTCATAATATTCAGGAGGGATCCCTTTTTAAGGGGAATACAGCTGTGAGCTGTGAGTAGAGAAATTAGGTACCGCTAAAGCAAGGAGGTATTTTACGGCACCATAAAAGAAAATACCAGAAATGATGGCAATCAAAGAACAGGTGGAAAAGTTTGTAATTAAGGGCTTGTTGTTATAGCAGATGGAGCAACAGCACCACCCTGTGGCTGGAATTGAGCACAACCTCCAGGACGCCAGAGTTGGAAAAATGCCGACATAATACCTCTATCTGTTGTCTGTACTGTATGTCTACCAGCATTGAATGTTTGCCATGTATATGTTCTGTGATCTGCCCTGAGTCCACTTCGGGGTGAGAAGGGAGGAATATAAATGCAATAACAACAACAACAACAACAACAACAACAACAACAACCAGTATTTTTCTGCAGTAGCATGTGGTTAATCAACTTTGACTGTTTTTCTTTCTTTGTTCCACTGAGATTTTATTGTTAGATGAAATTACTATTGTCTATAAAGCACACCAAAAGGGAGATATTAATAAAGTCATTCAAAAAGAATGGGGTGAAAAATCTCTAAATGCACCTACCTACAACAGCCTTGGCTTTCCCTTCATGAAAGGACCAAGCAAGAGCGAGTGCTTCATTCAGGCATTCTTGTTTCAGTAGGTGGTCTATTCTCTAAAGTTAAACATATATTAGAAACAAGTCTTACTAATTGAAACAGATTAAGGATTAATACTATTCCCTTAGGAAACTGATAATGTGTTTACTGTTTTGAAACAAGATGATTCCACTTGGAGCTTAAGAAATTTCTAGAATGCTTGATTACAACCATTTTTAACAGCCACCATTGTGAAAATCTGCTAATGCAACTTATATTGTGTTACTTGCGAACTCAAAATAAGTCTATTTGAAAAAGAAAGACACGTCTGAAAACTAGCTTAATTATAAAATTAAGAGTAATCATTTGATTAAAATGGAACCATATAATCACACAATTGCTTTTTTGGGGACATCAACAGAAATACTAAAAATAGAAATAATTAAGACTCACTAAACTGATTAGTATTCCCATGTCTGGGTGGCTCCTTCAACATTTAGAGAATGAACAGAGCAAATTTTTCACATTTTTGTGACTAGTATCGCAAACCTAAACAGTAATTAAAAAAACTGATTCAAAAGCTATGCTAAAAAGAGTGAAGGTAACAGCATTCATGCTTCAGAATGTTGAGTTAATGAATTTAGAATCACAAATCAGAATACTGTGTTGTCGAATGCTTTCAAGGCCAGAATCACTGGATTGCTGTGAGTTTTCAGGGCTGTATGGCCATATTCCAGAAGCATCTTCTCCTGACATTTCATCCACATCTATGGCAAGCATCCTTAGAGGTTGTGAAGTCTAACTTCACAACCTTTGAGGGTGCCTGCCATACCCTGTTTCCCCTAAAATAAGACATCCCCAAAAAATAAGACCTAGTAGAGGTTTTGCTGAATGGCTAAATATAAGGCCTCCCCTGAAAGTAGACCTAGCAAAGTTTTTGTTTGGAAGCATGCCCGCCAAAACAGAACACCAGAACATGCAGGATTGGTAAATGTACGTGCCATAAACTGTTGTACATGGAAATATTGGTAGTAACAAGAAATTCTTGATAGGATTCAGTTTGTCTGGTTATGCTGGTTTATGATGACAACTACTGTACAATATATAATAAATGTTCATTTTTTTGTTCAACAATAAATGTGAATTTTTCATGGAGAAATAAGACATCCCCTGAAAATAAGACCTAGAGCATCTTTGGGAGCAAAAAATAATATAAGACACTGTCTTATTTTCGGGGAAACACGGTAGATATGGGCAAAACATCAGGAAAGAATGCTTCTGGAACATGGCCATACAGCCCGGAAAACTCACAGAAACATAATCAGAATACTGTTGGGGTTTTTTTGGTCTAATTCATCTAACCTGAGACACTGGGTCCACTTTACAACACTATATATAAAGTCAAAAAAGAAAACACATTTAGAAGCTTTCTTTTCTCACTCACCTCTCTCCAACTCCTCAATGTCATCACATGAACAGACTGAAAGCAGAAGAAAATAAGAGAGCAATGAAGTTATAGTTGCTTATTTAACTATTACCAATAATTAAAAATCCCCATAGCACAGGTTGCGTCTCCCTTATCCAGGAATCCAAAATACTCCCAAACTCAAATCTTTTTTACTGCCATCACTCACTTCTATTTTGGGACAAAAGGGGTTAGTAACATGTTCAGCACCCACTGAGCTTTTCCTAAGGAAGCAGTGATAGGGAAAAAAGAAGGGGAGGAGGATTCTGCTTTTTACAGCAGAGTTGCATATAATTAAAACATTCCAGAAGCATCTGCACTTATTTTACTCTTGGCCAATGGTGGGACCTTTGGAAATGAGCCAAAAGAGAAATGGGATACTTGATCTGTACCACAAACAAAATGATGAACCAACATTTATTTTTGCTAGAGCTACTACAATCGAACTATTGAATGACAAGAACAAGTCCCAAGCTCACACGCTCTTCTTCCGTTGTTCTCATATACTTTCCATTAAGAATTCAATACTACTTGCTTCTGCTATGGTTTGTTTGAAATAAGCAACAATTTGAAGCAGGTCTATGAAGCTGAGTTAAGACAGAATTCATTTTAAATATAATTTTGACTAGAACTTCCAGGATCCCACAGCCGGTATGGTCAGGGGATATATTTTTCTGGGAGGTAGGGGTTTTGTGAGCTATAAGACTATGTAACAAAATTTGAAAAAAAAAATCTGCTTAAGGTTTGAAACTGTTATTTCCTTTTTGATTCTGCAATACTTACTTCGAAAATAGCTGTTATACTCCAAACTATGTTGAACTGGTTGAGATATTCATTGAAAAACTATAGCAAAACAAGCTGCTGAATGTCCCACAAATAAAGTTTTTTCAGTTTTATTAACTTTTTCCATGTTTTTATGATAAAACCAATTAGGAAATGACGTTTATAACCCAGGAACAAAAATCGTGTTACATAGTGTTATCCCCCCCCAAAAAAGAAACTTTTCTAAACTCTGACTGAATAAACACAATTTAAAGCTGAGACTAGCTGATAAGTTGTGGTTAATTAAAAACAAATCACACATTCTCATCATTCTGCGATTTGTTTTATTCAGACATCTCCAAAAATTATGGTTTAAGACAAACCAGGACTTTTATGCTGAACACAATAAATCACAGAAATGGAGATGGGAAGCATATGGTCCCAGCACTCTTTCAAAGGTTCCAAAATTATTATTTTTGAAGTTTTACATTATAATGTAATTCAAGCCACTAAATTTTATGTTTCCACATTTATTACAACTGAGTTTAGCATTCGTCTAAATTGAAAGCTTATAAAAACAAGTGCTTTTAAATCATGTCCAATCTTACCTTTGTGCCTACATAAAATATTTGACCACCACAGTTGCTGATAGACTGGTAGCAAGCCTTCTCCCCAACCAAGGCCTACAAGTTGAAATATTTTGATTTAGTATATAAGTATTCTATCATGTTGTTCTTTAAAACTAGAAAACATGCAAGAAGAAGCCAGGGCAATGTAAAAATACAGTTGGAAAACCCTATAGTTTCTTCTAATTATTTGTCATGTTGTCATATATAAAGCAAAACAGTGTATTAAATCATTTAGTATTTACTTGTGTTACATTTGAGAGCTATTAGCCAGAACAACATGAGGAGATGAGGTCAACAAGCCAGCTAGTATTTTTTTCTAACTGTTTTGTAATTCACAGCAGAAAAATTTGAGCAAAATCCAATTATTCTTTAAGGTAAGTGTTAAAATTAAAACCCTTTGAAGTAAATTCTAGAGAGAAGTTTAGTGATATGAGTGTTGGAAGAAGACTTTGGAAATCAAGGTTCAAATTCCCACTTGGCCATGGAAACCCACTGGGCAAGTCTCTGTTTCAAAGGGAGGCTAACAAATCTTCCCAAGGATCAGGTTAAGTGTCATCATAAGTCAGAGAATACATGAAGGCACATAATGGGGACAATTGCTTTTAATATATGTTATGTAAGAAAGAGACTATAAGAAAAGGAGAGTGAGTAATGGCAAAGATTCCAACTATTTCAACATAAGTTGGAAGTATCAAATGCTCTTCCCATTGAAAATAACATTTTCCCACTATTCTTAATTTTAATGCATATTTAATATTTATTTTCGCAACTTTCCCCTGATTACTGGAATTTTAACATCTATTTCTTGGACCACATAAAGACTGTATGTTAATCTATATATATAAAATGATAAAGTTGTTTGCGCAGTGACTATAACAACAAAACTAAACATCCCAGAAATACGAAATTTGGCAACACAATGCAAAAGGCTTGCCTCCAGGTTACAACAACACAACCACACCACAAAACCACAATCCAGACCCACAAAACTCACAACAACGCATCATGCGATAACAACACAACTAAACGCCCCAGAAATACAAAACTTGGCAACACAATGCAAAAGCCTTGCCTCCCAGTTGTAACAACACAACCACACCACAAAACCACACAGGACCCACAAAACTCACAACAACGCATTGTGACTATAACAACACAACTAAATGCCCCAGAAATACGAAACTTGGCAACACAACGCAAAAGCCTTCACTCCAGGTTGTAACAACACAACCGCACCACAAAACCACAATCCGGACCCACAAAACTCACAACAACGCATTGTGACTATAACAAATACAAAATTTGACAACACAACTCATCCACCTCCCCAATCCCTACATTCACACTTGGCCTCCAAAAAAACAATTACAATAATAACAATGGCAACAACAACAACAATAAGAATCAACACCATCACAGGCAAGAAACAGCCAGGCACTGACGCTGAGAGGCCAGTCAGTGCTACACTGGGCCTCCAAAAAACAATACAGTAGCATCTAACTTATCCAACCTTCATGACCACTACAACAACAATAATAATAAACACCTACACAGGCAAAACAAAAAAAGACTATTGTACCACAATAAAAATATAAACCGCACTCAGCAGAATCAGACATTACAACTAACAACAAACCAAAGACAACAGGGATCTCAAGCAATTATCAATCAACACAAAAATTGAAGAAGGTAACAGACTTCAAATACTACTACTAATGTGAGTATAAAGAAGGGTGGAGGTCACAGCATAAATACAACCTAATGTAGACTGACCAACACCACCAGACTAAGCCACAGCAACGCGTGGCTGGGCACAGCTAGTCTATATATATAAAAGAGTGATGGCATCAGGGCAGTGGACAAAACAACAAAACTACAGGCCCCCCAACCTCGAAATTTGACAACACAACCCATCATCCACGCCTCTAGGTTGATACAACAAAAAGAAAAGAAAAATAAAGTCCTAATTAGAGGGAGAGCAATAATTGTTTTTATCCAATTGCTGCCAGTTTAGAGGGCTAATCTCTGCCCACTTCGTTGCCTAGCAACCAAGGGACAGCCAGGTTTCAGTTAGGGGACAGGCAGATTTAGGCCTCACTTAGGCTTCTTCCACAGATTATCAGATTTTAACTGGATTATATGGCAGTGTAGACTCAAGGCCCTTCCACACAGCTATATAACCCATTTATAATCTTATATTATCTGCTTTGCACTGGATTATCTTGACCTCACACTGCCATATAATCCACTTCAGTGTGCATTTTATACAGCTGTGAAGAAGGGGCCTCATATAATCCAGTTCTAAGCAGATAATATAAGATGATCAATATACAGTAGAGTCTCACTTATCCAACGTAAACAGGCCGGCAGGATAAGTGAATATGTTGGATAATAAGAAGGGATTCAGGAACAGCCGATTAAACATCAAATTAGGTAATCGTTATACAAATTAATCATCAAAACATCATATTATACAACAAATTTGACAGAAAAGGTAGTTCCATGCGCAGTAATGCTATGTAGTAATTACAGTAGAGTCTCACTTATCCAACACTCGCTTATCCAATGTTCTGGATTATCCAACGCATTTTTGTAGTCAATGTTTTCAATATATCATGATATATTGCTAAATTCATAAATACAGTAATTACTACATAGCATTACTGCGTATTGAACTACTTTTTCTGCCAAATTTGTTGTCTAACATGATGTTTTGGTGTTTCATTTGTAAAATCATAACCTAATTTGATATTTAATAGGCTTTTCCTTAATGCCTCCTTATTATCCAACATATTCGGTTATCCAACATTTTGCCAGCCCACTTATGTTGGATAAGTGAGACTCTACTGTACTGTATTTACAAATTTACCAGTAAAATATCACAATGAATTTGAAACACTGACTACAAAAACATTGATTATGAAAAGGCAGACTGTGTTGGATAATCCAGAACATTGTATAATCGAATGTTGGATAAGTGAGATTCTACTTTGATATGAAATAATTTCTAGGATAGAATAATGCAGAACAATATAATCTCTAAAACCAGGACAGTAATAAAGAAATAAAGAAATAAAGAAAGTAAATAAAGCAAGGAAATTGGAAATTCCACAAAGGAAACAATCAGGGCCAGCTAACACCTCCCAAGAAAGGATTCTTCCAGAAAGGAAGCTGAGAAGGCAGTGAAGCACTATGTATTACCAAAGTCATTATTATTACTATCATTACTATCCTTACTATTATTATTATTATTATTATTATTATTATTATTATTATTATTATTGTGTTGCGGTCAACCGTGAAAATGAACACAATCTGGCTCCAAGTATTCAAAAACACTAAAATCAGAATATATAAAAATTAATGTGGTATAATAAAACAGAACAATACAATCTCTAAAATCAGAACACTAAATAAAGAACAACACTCTGAAAATAGGGGAATTCCACACAGAAAACAATCAGGGCCAGCTAACACCTCCCAACAAAGGATTCCCATCATCAAAGTCTGGCCAATCCTCTGTTTTCTCAGGGCCACAGACAGTAGAAGCACATAAAATATCGCAAACAACACCACTCTGAAAACAAGGTAATTCCAGACAGGAAACAATCAGGGCCAGCTAACACCTCCCAACAAAAAAATCACTCAGGGAGGAAACAGCTAGGCTTTAAATCTGCAAGGCCATTACATCCTAATCATTTTTCCTAATTGCAGCATTCATACTTGCCTCCAACAGACAAAAAAAAATCAGAAATATTGTATATTCACAACCTTTAGGAAATAATGTCACCTGATGGCACAGTGTGTTAAAGCGCTGAGCTGCTGAACTTCTGGACCGAAAGGCCACAGGTTTGAAATGGGGGAACTGACAGAGCCCCTACTGTTAGCCCCAGCTTCTGCCAACCCAGAAGTTCAAAAACATGTAAATGTGAGTGCATCAATAGGTACTGCTCCGGTGGGAAGGTAACGCTGCTCCATGCAGTCATCCCACATGACCTTGGAGGAGTCTACGGACAACGACGGCTCTTCGGCTTAGAAATGGAGATGAGCACCAACCCCCAGAATCAGACATGACTGCACTTAACGTCAGGGGAAAACGTTTACCCTTTACCTTAACTACCACCAATTCCTCAATACTTTATTTCCCAGACCACCAGACTTCGCCACAGCAACGCGTGGCCGGGCACAGCTAGTATATATATAAAATGATAAAGTTGTTTGCGCAGTGACTATAACAACAAAACTAAACATCCCAGAAATACGAAATTTGGCAACACAATGCAAAAGGCTTGCCTCCAGGTTACAACAACACAACCACACCACAAAACCACAATCCAGACCCACAAAACTCACAACAACACATCATGACTATAACAACACAACTAAATGCCCTAGAAATACAAAACTTGGCAACACAAGGCAAAAGCCTTGCCTCCCGGTTGTAACAACACAACCACACCACAAAACCACAATCCGGACCCATAAAACTCACAACAATACATCGTGACTATAACAACACAACTAAACGCCCCAGAAATACAAAACTTGACAACACAACGCAAAAGCCTTGCCTCCTGGTTCTAACAATACAACCACACCACAAAACCACAATCCGGATGCACAAAACTCACAACAATGCATCATGACTATAACAACACAATTAAACGCCCCAGAAATACGAAACTTGGCAAAACAACGCAAAAGCCTTGCCTCCCGATTGTAACAACACAATCACACCACAAAACACAATCCGGACCCACAAAACTGAAAAATTGAAGAAGGTAACAGACTTCAAATACTACTACTAATGTGAGTATAAAGAAGGGTGGAGGTCACAGCATAAATACAGGCTAATGTAAACTGACCAACACCACCAGACTAAGCCACAGCAACGCGTGGCCGGGCACAGCTAGTCAGTATATAAAATAGATCTTGGAATTAGTTAGTTGCAAATGACTAGTTATTTATAACTAGTTGCTTTTTCCGGCAAGAAGGTGTAACTACTTAACAGTTAACAGTTAGCCTCGGAGGATAAGATAGTCAGGGAGGCCCTGCTCTCAGTCCCACCACCCTCGCAAGCGCAACTGGTGGGGACGAGAGACAGGGCCTTCTAAGTGGTGGCTCCTTGCCTGTGGAACTCCCTCCCCAATGAAATCATGTCAGCCTCTTCTCTCCTGTTCTTTAGAAAAAAAACTTAAGGCATGGTGGTGGGATTCAAGCAGTAATTGTAGCAATGCAATAATGAGAGTATTTTAATGTGATTGACAAATGGACAGACCTTGGAATATGATTTGAACTTGCATGATTTTAATTGATGTTTTTAATAATGGATGTTTCAATTGCTTGGTTTTAATTGCAACTGTTATTTTGGAATTGTATGTTGTCAGCATTGAATTGCTGCCTGTTGTGAGGCCATCCTGACTCCCTTCCGGGGTGAGAAGGAGAAAGGGTACAAATGTGGGAAATAAATAAATAACATAACATAAATGAGAGATAATTTCACTTATTTTTCAGTGTGATTAATTTCCTAGTTATTTTGATAGTTACAGCAGTGAATCTGAATTAAATGGGGAAAGAATTAAATGGTTTCAGTGCCTATGCTCAGTTGTGGGTATATCAAAGTAATCATATATTGTAACATTCATTTTTGTTGTTGTTTAACCAGAAAGGTTTACTAGACACTGGTAAATAAAAATCTTTTTTTAAAAAACAAAACAAAATGTAACTGTAAACATAAATAATCAAAACTTTTAGGGACTTTGGAACTATAACTGTAGCTAAGTACTGCTAACAATAGCTTTAGAAGCTCTAGAAAACAAGTGCTATCAGTTTTATGCTGAGTTTATAATACTTAAAAGCCATTGAACAACATTTCCAGGCTGCTTCTACATATCCTTGACAGCAGCTGGCACCACCATGAAGATTTAATGTGACTGGGACAACTTATGCAGGAAGAAGCTTTCAAACATTATGGATTCATTCACAGGCCTAATGTATTAAACATATAAGTCTTAAGTACTGTAGTAGAAATCGCATTTCTATACAGAGGCACATGGCACTAAGTAGTAAATGGAAATGCCTAGCCAACATTTGCCAATGTCTATTCACTAAACATAATAACTTCAAGATACAATACAGAGAAAATAGAGCCAGGAAGAGCTGAGACCTTATAACAAAGCAGTGTCCTCTTGGCCATATTGCACTACGTTCTCAATAGAGAATCAAGCAGTATGATTGTCAACTGCCTTCCTTATCCTGATTCACAATATTTCTAGCAAATAGCCATAGTTACACAGAAAAGAGGAACACAGAAACAAAATAGGACATTGTGTTCCTTTGCTATTTCTGGGCAAACCATATTTCAGACAAGAATCCTATGAAAGCAAATGTTCAGTAGAGCATTCTACCAATGCTCCTTTAATGCCCTAGGGGAGTGGCGGTATATAAGTTTGAATAATAAATAAATAAATAATATGTGAATTATTGGACGGTACCAGTGCTTGACTGACGTTTCCTCCTGTCGCCAGTGACTTGAAGTGGCTGCTATTGTAAACTAACTGAACTTCTGAGATTTCCACTGTCTCGAGCTCCTCCTGTGTTTGGCGATCGATCACATGCAACTTTTCCACACTGTCCAGAAGCACAACAGTGCGGGAGTTTATCCACTAGAAAACAAATACAGAAAGGACAAGCAATTAATACGCCCAAGTACTACTCAAGGCTACTAACTCTTTCAAAACTTTCATATTCAAATATAGGTACACAGCAGAAGCTCCTTCACACAAAGGCTTTTTATAAGAGCCCTGCACCACACTTAGCTGATTGTTATTACTCTTATTACTGGCATTATTGGGCCCCTGATTGCACAGTGTGTTAAAGTGCTGAGCTGCTGAACTTGCGGACCGAAAGGTGCCAGGTTCAAATCCTGGGAGCGGAATGAGTGCCCGCTGTTAGCCCCAGCTCTTGCCAACCTAGCAGTTTAAAAACATGCAAATGTGAGATCAATAGGTACCGCTCCGGCGGGAAGGTAACAGCGCTCCTTGCAGTCATGCTGGCCACATAACCTGGAGGAGTCTATGGACAACGCCGGCTCTTCGGCTTAGAAATGGAGATGAGCACCAACCCCCAGAGTCGATCACGACTGGACTTAACATCAGGGGAAACCTTTACCTTTACCTTACTGGTATTATTATTATTAGCAAGAGTGGAAAGAAATGAAAATCCTCATTTCGGCCTTTCAGAAACAGAGATTTTAATTTTAAAATCCACTCTACTTCTTCTATAATGAAAGATTATATATAATTTCATTATGTATTCATTGCTACCTCTTTCTATATATTGATATAGACCAGTGGTTCTGAACCTGTGGGTCCCTAGGTGTTTTGGCCTACAACTCCCGGAAATCCCAGCCAATCTACCAACTGTTACGATTTCTGGGAGTTGAAGCCAAAACATCTGGGGACCCACAGGTTGAGAACCACTGATACAGACCTTAAGGAATGTCTTTAAGGCCACTTCCACATAGCTGAATCAAATCCCACATTATTTGCTTTGAACTGGAATATATGGCTGTGTGGACTCAGATAACCCAGTTCAAAGCAGATACTGTGAGATTTCTACCTTGATATTCTGGGTTATATGGCTGTGTGGAAGGGCCCCGAGAGCATATACAGACTGAAACAAATAGGGGTTTTTAAACCATTAAAACAGCTAACAGTTGATTACTATGAGAAGTGACTCCACGTTTATTTTGGGGTTTTTTTGTGGATTTTATCAGGTATATCCTCTTGACTTGGTTTTGCTTAGTGTGCTCTTTTTAAGCACAAAAATATTTGAGATACATACAAAACTAAAAACAAGGAAACAAGTGCTGTGGTGTTTTATATACCTACCTCTTGTTATACATCAAAATTATTTGAAATAATTACTTTTGATTAATTTTCTACTTCCAGAATAAATTAAGATAAAATGGAATAATTATAAATGTGTACTGAATTATTTTGTCAAAAGCAAACATTAACTGCCAAAGAAGAGGTTCATTCTCAAACTGTTTTGGGACGAAGTTGCAAGTCCCACTAAACCCGAAGAAAACAGATTTCTTCTTGAGTCACAGAAATCTAGCAATATGTTGTCAAAAGCTTTCATGGCCAGAATCACTGGGTTGCTGTGAGTCTTCTGGGATGTATGGCCATGTTCAAGAAGCATTCTCTCCTAACATTTCACCCACATCTATGTCAGGCATCTTCAGAGGTTGTGAGGTATATTGGAAACTAGGCAAGGAAGGTTTGTATATATGTGGAAGGTCTAGAGTGGGAGAAAGAACTCTTGTCTGTTGGAGGCAAGTGTGAATGTTGCAATTAATCACCTTGATTAGCAATGGAAAGTCTTGCAGCTTCAAGACCTGGTTGATTTCTTTTCAATGCCAATCAAGGTGATTAATTGCAACATTCACACTTGCCTCCAACAGGCAAGAGTTCTTTCTCCCACCCAATCTAGCAATTCTTATTTGAATATAAAAAAAATTATGTTACTTACTGTAAAATTTATGAGGTCATAGTGCAAATGCAATTGTTTTTGCTTGGTAACATGTATTGCTCCAGAGTCATCTCTTTTTACCTGATGATGGAATAAGACAATTTATTCTATTATGCTCTACCCTCACCTTTGTAGGTAAAAACAAAGCATCATAATTTATCTTATTTTTGGTATCAATGTTTGTTTTCATAGCATTAAGAAAAAAAATCAAGCCACCTTGACAAGTAAGAAAAGTAAGGTATACATTAAAAACAAATGTACAAAGATATTACATATTTTTAAAAAATGAGAAATAAAAAAATACTGACAGACCAAGCAACAAATCATCTAAAATATACACTATTATAGGCCTATAGATAGGAATACCATACAAGCTTAATCGTTTGGTTTGCAATTGATTTTTCATTATTAACTGCAGAATTTCCCACCTACACAGCAAATGGAAATCCAATTGCAACTAATTTCGTCATTAGCAGCTGTGCTATCTCGCTGTTTGTGAAAAGAGGAACTCCCATTAATTTCAGAGTACACTAAAATGGAACTCTGGCTGAACAATTAAAGTACCATTTGTCAAAGTCAGGGTGAGTTATATAATGAAATGCTTTTCTCTCTCTTTCATTTGACAATGAACACATTACAATTTTTACTTTCTCATTGTTGTTTAATCCCTTTGTCAAAGTCTTATGCTTTCCCCCGGTGGTTACCAAATGCCATGAAAGCTCAAGTCCCATTATATACAACAGTGCATTAAAATGCCCCCCCCCCCTATTTATATAAAATGGCAAAATCAAAGCCAGAATATTTTCAGAATATTTTTGGTTGAATCTATGGATATGGAGAACTGGCTATACTAAAGACTCTGTTTTTTAAGATGATAAAGACCCCTTCTACACTGCCATATAAAATCCATATTATCTGATTTGATAATCTGGATTATATGGCAGTGTAGAATGGGCCAAAGAAGCATAAAAACTCATCCTGAAAATCCTATCTCACATTAGAATAAGCAATCACAATAGAGGGGCAGGTGCTCCAAAATCCAATCTCTTGGCTGGTGGATAACATCAATATTACCAGAAGGAAATGGACAACATCTCCTCGACAGAAGGCAAGCACAGGATTCACAGCTGTTTGCACTGCAACAAAATGCCATGCCAGCAATGGAACACTGGATGGATCCATCTGAAAATAAGAAGATACCCAAGTCTTTGTGTCATATGAGTTAACGGGAAAAAGGTATTGGCTGCAAAAAGTAAATATATGCTAGTTTCAAAGTGAAAGGTATTGGTTGAGTTTTAAGACTGAGGAAGACTTACTGGTTTTATCTTATAATTTTTCTTATATACAGAGCATGAATAAAATATTTTTTTATAATCAAAGCTTTAAAAAGATGCAAAGTTTGTAGTTTATCTGATTCAAAGCTCAATTAAATATAGAGGTACTCTTACATTCATTGGATTGAATAGGCTTGCATGTGTTTAACCTCATAGATGTAGGTTTTTTATCCTGTATTTTTGTTTTAATTGATATATTGTATTACTGTTTTATCTTTTTATAGTGTGATTTGTATTATGTTGCCTATGTTTTGTTCTATGTTGTTTGGGCCTCTGCCCCATGTAAGCCGCCCCAAGTCCCCATGGGGAGATAGTGGCGGGGTATAAATAAAGTTTTATTATTATTATTATTATTATTATTATTATTATTATTATTATTATTATTATTATAGCATATCAATCAGCGGCCTTCAGAGACCCAAAAATAATCTCCTTCCTAATCAAGCAACAAGTCCCAGATTAATATACAAAACAAGGAAAGTATAGAAGTGAATAAGGCATCTCACAGCACATGCCTGTACAACTTTGTACAGATTGGCTTTCCGTAATATCCAGGAAAGTCTCTTGTTTCGGCAACTTCCCAAACTCTCTTTTCAAAAGGAATGGGGAACCTCTAAATTTGCCTTTTTATTCTTTCAATTCTAACACGGTATTGGCTTCGAAAAATCCTGCAGATATCTTGGGATAAACGTCAGTGTTGTGGAAGAAGCAAAGACCACCAGCATTGAAGCCATGATCCTCCACCATCAACTTCACTGGACAGGCCACGTTGTCCGAATGCCAGATCACAGTCTCCCAAAACAGTCACTTTAGTATCAGCTCAAGAACAGAAAATGGAATGTCGGTGGACAGCAAAAGTGATTTCAAGATGGGCTTAAAGCAAACCTTAAAAATGTGGAATATATGCCAAGAACTGGGAATCCCTGGTTCTCGAGCTTTCTAACTGGAGATCACCTATCACCAACAGCGCTGTGGATTTTGCGGAGGCACAAATAGAGGGTGTGAAGACTTGACATGGCAGAGAATGGAATCCCTTCAGATCCCACCGCTGCCACCAATTATGTGAAGACTTGATGTGATGACAGGGATGGAACCTTTTTGGATCCCACCGTTGCCACCAAAATGCGAAGGGTTCACCTTCTACCTCTATGTATTTCACTTTTCTATGTTGTCGCTGCCACCACCTTTGAAAGATGCTTTGCTCAAATAATAAGCAACATTTGAAGAAACAGTAACTTGTTTATTTATAGTACAAAGCTTGATGGTTGCAAGAATGTTATAACTTAAGTTGAACGATGTTACTTCTGTACAGTAAGTGTTGCAAGACTTTTCAATCGTTTCACTGAGCTTAGTATGGTATTAGCTTTATAAGACTTGTTTCTTTCAGTTAGGAATACTGTCCTTCTTGAACTTAATTGATCTGTACCCGATCAAACTTGGACTGGGGAGTTTAACTGGTTAACCCTAGTCCTTCTATGACTTGGGGATGTAACCTCAGCTCTTTAGTTATTCCTACTAAAGGCTCAGCAACTTTAATTTTAGCCCTTCTCCGCTAAAACTCTCTAGCTGCTCAACTTCCTCCCACAATCTCTTTATTTCGATCACACTCCTTTCCCACTGAATAGAACCAACTGCTCTGCTCAACCGACAAACTCCAACTGCCGAATTCCAACTGCTAAATTTTGAATTCTAAGGCTTCCACGCCCCTTTTCCTGGCCATGCCTTAGAGGCTCCCAGCTTCTGTATAAGAATAGCTGAAATATATAACCTTAAACAGTCAACCTAAACATAGCAATCATGAATAAAACACAATGATCATGACATCTTTACAGAGGGTGAAAGGGAGAAACATGCCAAGGGGAAGGAATGTTAAGGAAGCCCTCATTGGGATCACCTTCCATCTGGGAATCTATGTCCCAGACCAGGGAGATCCAAAATAGATCTCTACAGTCTCACTTACAGACCGACCACCAAGACTTTACACTTGGAAGACAACCATACTCAGCCATGAGGGATCGCCTATGACAGGATGTAAAGTACAATCCTCTGCAGTACTGTGGAGGGCTTTTTTAGTTTATAGATTATTAACATTCCTAAATAATCCTTTTCATATTTCCCAAATAATCCCCATGCACATTTATATTTTGAACAAAAGTGAAACATTCATGAATTTACTCACACGGCCATATGGAAAAGTCATCCACACCTTCAAAGATGGTTTCAGTCCGATTACAAGAATCTGAAATTAGCAATATATAATATTACTCATGAGAACCAGTGTGGTGTAGTGATCTGAACATCGGATTACAGCTCTGGGGACTAAGGTGTGAATTCCCACCTAGGTCTCCTTAAGAAAGCCACATTCTCAGACTGAGAGGCAAACAACGCTCTTAACAAATCTTGCCAAGAATGCCATGAGAGTTTTGCTTTAAGGTTGCTTCAGGTCAGAAACAACTTGAAAACACATGAGATCAATCATTGTTGATAAATCTTATATTTGAAATATTTTCCAAACATACACACCAAAGTATGTGTGTTGGTTGGTTGGTTTTTACCACAAAGGCTCCAACAAAACTTAATGGATCTGGACCAAACTTGGCACACCTGCCCTTCATTATCCAAACTGAAACAATTGTGGGCTTTGAGCTAAAGAAAATCCCACCCCTTTAAAGCACAAAGCAGAGGGAAAGAAAAGGAACAAAGCAGATTATCTTATATAGGCCCCTTCCAGACAGGCCCAAAAATGCGGGGGGCCTGTCGCGCTTTTATCAGGGGCATCCAAATGACACGGCCGGTAAAAGTGAATTAATTCTGAATTGTTCTGAATTAATTAGATACCTAAGATCTGGCTCTTATCAGGTGTGGGCCCTGTGTGGATTGGACCCGAGGATCACGTCACCTGATCCTCGGGCTCAATCCACACAGGCATCTTGGTTTTCCAGGCTTCAGGACCCTGAAAACCAAGAGAGCACTCCACTCTCCCCCAAAATAAGCCCTTAAAATTTAAAACAACTTAACCTGCCACTATTAAAGTACTCCTGGAGTCCTCCTGGTGCGTAGAAATGATGCGGCAGGAGATGGGGGAGGGGGAAGAGGGGCTATTTTCCTCCTGTTCCCCTCCCACCCCCGTCTCCTGGCATGTCATTTCTATATGCCGGGGGATTCCAGGAGTACATTAATGGTGGCTGGATAAGTTGTTTTAAATTTTAAGGATTTTGGGGGGCTTCGAGTACCCTGTCCAAAAAAGCCCAGGTTTGGGGGCTCTTGTGGGGACAAAAAACCATGCCAAAAAAACCTGTTTCCGCATGGGTTTTACCCCTCTTTGGAAGCACCCATAGAGAGTAGGTCACCTTTGTTAAGGAAGCCATTGCTAACAGAGAGTACTGAGTGATGGGATGGTCTCTCAGCTCAGCCTTTGCATGCAGAGGTTCAATGCAGCAAACTTCTCCTTTAGAACCACTGAACAAGCAGCGCGATTCACACGTTCTCACACCCATGACTCTCCTGGAAACAAAGCATACAGAATTAGGAAACGCAGCATATGACAGCAACACAGGGTACAGGAAACTGAGAGTGAGAGTTAGAAATAAATTCGATACGCCACTCAAAAAATTGTATAACAATTGCATTTGCAATTCCATCACCAATGTTACAGGCAAAAAGAGCATTTGAGGTATTGTCTTCTTCATGCACTCCCGAGATGATTTTAAGCAAATGAAGTACAGGGTTCCATTGCTACTTCGCGGTTCGCTTTTTGCGGACTTGCTGTTTTGCGGTTTTTTAATAAACACTAAAATAATAGTATAAATCCTAAAATAATATTATAAATCCCTCTTTCTATTTCCTTCCTAAGGAGAAGCCTAATGAAGGAAGGAAGGAAGGAAGGAAGGAAAGAAGGAAGGAAGGAAGCGAAGGGAAAGAAAAAGAGGCTGAAGTAGCTTTGTTTTCACCTCACAAGGCAGCGGAAGACAGAGACGCTACTTGCCAGTGAGATTGTAAACAACACAAATATGGTGTCCCTATTTGGCGGATTTTCACTTTTCACGGGTGGTCCTGGAACGTAGCCCCCGCAATAAGTGAGGGAACACTGTAATTATAGAGAAATACTGATATGAATTGTAACAAGTTCAGGAAGAATTGTTTAGCACAGGGGTCCCCAAACTTTTGAAGCCGAGGGCCGGTCCACAATCCTTCAGACTGTTGAGGGGCCGAATTATCACTTGAAAAAAACAAACAAATTCCTATGCACACTGCATATGTCTTATTTATAGTGCAATACAACAATAACAAAGAACAATACAATATTTAAAAATGAAAACAATTTTAACCAACATAAACCTATCAGGATTTCAATGGAAAGTGTGGGCCTGCTTCTGGCTAATGAAATAGTCAAGTTAAGTAGGATTGTTGTTGTTGTTGTTGTGTGCCTTCAAGTCATTTCAGACTCTGGGCGAGCCTAAGTCTAAAATTATTTATTTATTCATTTACTACATTTATTTATTACATTTATATCCCGTCCTTCTCACCCCGAAAGGGACTCAGAGCAGCTGTATGTACATACAATATATTATATTATTAACATAGCACAATATTAGCATTATATATTACTATATTGAACTATACCACTATACTGTAATATTATATGTAAAATATAACATATAATTAATATTATTATATGGTATTATTAGTATTATATTGTATAACATTATAATATTATTGTCACTATTATATGTATATACAATATATTATATTATTAAAAATGATATAAAAATATTATATTATAAAACTGAGGGCAGGGGCCAGGTAAATGACCTGGGAGGGCCGCATCTGGCCCCTGGGCCTCAGTTTGGGGACCCCTGGTTTAGCAGCATCGTTTGATTTTACAGCATATTAATGATTTTGCAATGAGCCCTTCACATTTGTTGGGATTACCGATAAAAGACTTACAATCAAGTAGAAAAACTATAATTAAAAATATACAATTTTTCATCCTGATAGAACACCTCTCTAGGAATGTCAAGGTCCTCCAGTGCGACTCTACAGATTTTGTGATCACAAAATCGCACTGGGGGACTTACAAATGCCTTGAGAAAAGTTCTCTCTTAGAATTCCGGGATTCCAACACAACTATGATAAACTTCTGCTTGAATATGACCCTAGATATTCCTAGAGACAACATATTAATTTGATTCATGAAATGTCAAACCTGAAAAAGGCAAATTTGCAAATGTGGAGGGACACTGTGGATAAACTGTATATGTTTATGCGGTATAAATTTCTAGTGTTTTATATTTCTATTTTTATTGAGTATTATTGTGTTATTTATCGCAATCCATTTGGATGGTACAGATATGTCAAAATATTTCCTGTATTTGGAGAAATTGTAGGGCCAGCATTCCCAAACTGAAATGGATGAGCCTCCACCTGGGAAAATCCACCTTCGTCTTCCACTATCAGGTAATCTTTTACTTGGAATACTGCCTCTCAAGTTCTCGGAAAATATTTCACTCTGAGGAAATAGCCTTACTTTTTATTTCTCTTACAATAAACACAAATGTTCTTACTTGAATGACAGTTCAAATACTGAGCCTCCACTGTCGTTGCAAATTGCTAGGGTTGGATCATCTGTAAACTGAATAGAACATTATTTTCCCACCATGAAATGTTCATAATAATTACCAAAAATTAGCAAACTATTCAAAATAATTACTGAAAAACAATATTACAAAGAAATTTCTTCTTTTATAAAAATATCACTGACCTTCTTGTTCTCCTTTCACCAACACTATGTTCTCTCTTTAATAATATTGCATACTACCCTAATGCAACTCTAATTTATTACTCAATTATTTCTGAGGTTCACCAATTTTTCTCCCATTTTCCTGTCATATTTCCCTCTCCACTCTCCTATACAAAAGAGGAAGAAAATTGTGACAGGCCCACGAGGTGGTTTTCTGCCCTGGGACTCTCAAATGTCAAAAAATAGAAGGTGGCCAAATGACCATTCTGTCTTGGAAGAACAGACCTCTCTCAAAGTACTGAAAAAGTTAATGTCTGCTCTTAGAGAAATCCAAAAGAGGCAAAATGCATGGGGGAGTCTGAAAATGTTAAGGACCATAAAAACAGTCTTGGAATCTCACGCAGCACCAGGGCTGAACTTTGTCACCGGCTATCCAAGTGATATACACAATTTCTTAGGATCAGGAAGACTTATTAATTCATTACTGTAGTACTATCAACACATCCTATAAAACAAAATAGATAGCTGTTCATTACCTTTATGTGTAAAATTGCAGTTCCAGGAGGATGAGCATCTGTTATTGATCTCAAAAGCTTTCCACTGGCCAGATCCCACATGGTAATCTGCAAGTTAAAAAATGAGAATCATTTTCCAAATGGAAACTCTTCCTACCAAAACATGAAAGGAAATATTATAACTTTGACAGTATAACAGCTCCCCTGTTTTTCTGCTTTCCAAGTACAGAAAACATCTAATATTGTATACATTTTCACAGTATAATGGCCAATGGATTGGCAATTCAGAGGACCCTGCACACCTACCTTCATTTTTTGTAGAGGTATTGATCTGTAGCTGATCACTGACCATAAGGATCAGCTTTAACATATTCCAAATTTGGGTGGGAATATGTGATATACAAATCCTGTTTGGCTGAAATGTTCAGCCGACCTAGACAGTATAACCAATAGTGCATGATACTGGGAGATACAGTCCCAACAATATTTACAGGTTTGAATGACTCTCATCCTTACTTTTGTTTTACAATAAAGAGTGCTGGTAGCCAGTTCACATTAAATGCTCACAATCTGTAAATGGTTAGCAACAGAAACTTTACATACAAAAACTATCTCTTTTTTAACAAAATCCTTAACTTGCTTACCTGGGAGCAGGTTCAACTGAATCTGGCAGGACCTAGTTCCAGGTTAGTAGTATAAAAATTAGTAAGATAGATATCAATATTACCTGTCCTTTTGCAAAACCACACAGAAGTCTTGAGCAATCATTGTTGATGCTAAGAGCAGATATTGCCCCATATTGTGCTCCAACTGCAGTACTTCCCAAACAAAGCCGAAGAGCCTGGTTAGGATCTAAACAGAAAGTAAGGTTGGTTAACCTATGGATGTATAAACAACACAAAGTGGCACTTCAATGCTGAGGAAAACATAAATTTTCAAACTGGCTCAATTCACCCTGGTTTTGCTAAATGAAAACCTGCCTCAAGATCACACTCTCTCTTCTTTTCCCAGTTTTCATAATCATAATTTTCTGTGTCACTTGATTTGGGTGAAATACTAATGGAATTTTCACTGATTGGAATCTGAAGTGAAAAAAGCTTTTGGGGTTACAAGATAAATGCTTTAGCAATAACGGATATAATTTTTAAATTTGTAGTATGAGGTGGAATGACAAACAATGAAACTAATACAACTGAGAAATGATATGATCAATGCTACAAAAGGACCCTTAACTGTGGACATGATGTTTATTCCACTTCAGCCAACCGTTTGTGTGCTCAACTATTTTTTTCATAGCACATTAAATTGAACATGAAAGGAAAGTTGTCATTCATTTAGGAATGAAGCACTTCCTTAGAAGAAGCAGTGGTTCCAAATTCTTCAAAAGCAGCAATAATCCAGCTGCTCCTGAAGCAAACCTAGTTTGAACTATTATGATGGTAAAAGAATGCAAGTCCGAATAAACATCCTGGACAATATGGCTCATCAACTCCATCCACTTTGTATAAATAGGGGCTTCTGGGTGAATTCCAATGAGGCTTGCTTTTGGCATGAGAAATGCCTTGGTCAAGTCTTGTTGCTACATATAACTAATGGAAAAGGTCATCTCAAGATTTGTGTTGCTTTGTGACCAAGATGCAGGTGATGACATCTCCTTCTCTTTCAGCTCTTCTCCATGTGACCAAATCAAGAAGTGTAAGGTAGGTGGCTCTGAAGAAGACAACTGTCTCGGTAATGTTACTCTAGTAACAGAATAACTTGGTGCCTTCTTCACGGTTGACTTTAAGCTCAAGTAAAAGCCTTTTATTCATCCAAACCTTTTAAATAATCCTTGGGTTCTTGTTGTTTAAAGGTTTTTTTTACGCTGAATATATTTACATGGTGTTTCTCTCAGAAGGAAAGTTTTTTATTGTTGTGTTTAATTAAAGGTAAAGTTTTCCCCTTGACATTAAGTCTAGTCAAGTCCAACTCTGGGGGGTGGTGCTCATCTCCATTTCTAAGATGAAAGCTGATGTTGTCCGTTGATGCCTCCAAAGTCATGACTGCATGGAGCGCCATTACCTTCCCTCTGGAGTGGTACCTATTGACCTACTCACATTTGCATGTTTTCGAACTACTAGGTTGGCAGAAGCTGGGGCTAACAGTGGGAGCTCACCCCCGCTCCCCAGATTTGAACTGCTGACCTTTCAGTCAGCAAGTTCAGCAGCTCAGCAGTTTAATCCGCTGTGCCACCAGGGAGTAGTTTAATTACTACTCATATATGGTAACATATTATTTGACCTGTAAGACTGCCAGAGATGAGTATCTAATGGAGAGCCCTTCAGATTTAAGCATCAATTAATAGGAGAAAACCAGTTGAATAGATCCAAGAAAGAAGACAAAGATGAGACAGAGACTAGCTAATAAGGCCAGTATAAAATAATACAGTAAAAACAGGGGGTAGGAGGGTTGTGTTGTTTCAAGAAAAAGCACATACCTAACAAATTAAATTTTAAATTACTGGAGACAAATAAAAAATAAAAAACACCTACATTATTAACTTCAAAGGAAAACACAACTCCATGAAAATTAAGAAAAAAGATGAGGCCATATAAGCAAGACACTGAGTTAGTTTAAGTGGCAATCACCAATTCTGTGTCTAAGGCAAAAAATTTAGCTGTGCGACCAAGAGACATGGTCTTCTGTTACCATCACAAACCCCTTCAAAATGGAATTGTATAAAAGAGAAAAGACTTATTGCCTTTGAACAAAGTGACCCACTCACTATTTCAGCTTGAGGTAAAGTCTCATGTGCACATCTAAATACACACACAGAGAATACTGATAGTGATTTCATTCCAAGCTACAATAGTACCATATGATGAAAGAACACACAGAGTCAATGGAAAGGTTGATACAAGTAGAAAAATATAATATGCAGCTTTTATTACAGAAACACAGCATTTAAAACAATTTCCCCAATCTTCTTTATCTATGGCAAAACACACATAGGAATCACCTTCATACTCACTTATGCAGTTAGTACACTAAGATCATCTAACTAAAATTATTTATAAAGCAGTCTTAACCCTTTGATAATATGGGAGGCATATAATTTAAGGTTACTATATCATTTTTATGAAGCTCAGCTACCCTTCTAAACATATCAGATCTTCTGTTCCCAACCAATCTAGAAATCTAGTAGCCCCAAGTGTGTCTGAAATCTCTTATTACCACAACTGTGTGTTCTTTATTCTTCTGTCACACATGCAGAAGATGTAGACTCGATAACATAACGATTACTACAATCAGATGTATATACAGCCAGTCTCCAAGTTACAACTTAGACTTAGAAACAACTCATAAGTGAGAGAAAAGCTCCTTCTCAAAAGGGAAATTCACTCCTGGAAGAGTTATCAGAGGGAAAACATTTATTCACTGAAGTTTATCACCAATCTTTGTTTCCACAACAAGCCAAATTTTTCAGAGGGACAGAAAGTCAGGTGAAATCTTCCAAACAGGGGCATAGACAGCAAAGCAAACACCACAGGGGTGTTAACCCTTCCCTATGCTATCCAAGGTTTATACACACACACACACACACACTCATTGGGCTGGAGTTACCCTTCAAAAGAACAAACATACCGAACCTATTTTGCTTGTAACTTGGGGACTGGCTATATATTTAAAGGACTTAACCCAAACTTGTGGCATCAATAATGGAGAATCAGTAAATGGAAGGTAATAATAATAATAATAATAATAATAATAATAATAATTATTATTATTATTATTATTATTATTATTATTATTATTATTATTTATAGCCTGCCCTCTCTCCCTGAGGGGACTTGGAGTGGTTAATTTTATCTTAATTTACAATGCAGATATTTTGACCAGTACTAGTGAAAAAGTGGTTCTCTTAAGTCAGAGAGAAAACTGAAAAGCAACAGAGAAGAAACAAGATGTAACTAATCCCATTCTTTCAATCTGAGGTCAACAAAGGACAAGAATGACCAACACACATATCAGGATAACAACTAAGAAGGCAAATTAGCCATTGGCAGAGGTAGAGGTTTCACACTACATCTATCAGATGTATTCTATGCCATCACAGCAACTCTGTATTTATAACTATCTACATCTAACTAATGGAAAAGGTAATCTCAAAATCTTGCAAGCCACTTTTGGGAGCATATTCCAGCCAAAGGTTTTGAGTTCCCACTGACATATATAAAATTTTTATCATATACTTAATTTTCTTCAGTGAAATACTTAAAGTTGACTGGATTGTTCCCAAGAAGATTCAGTTCATTGGAAGAACAAGCTGTAATGTTTCTGAAACAGGACTTTTTTTTAAAGAGGCCCAGGGCAAAATGTGTTTTTGAGGTTCTTTCTGTGTTATTAGTGTGTTGTGGTTAGAATGGTGGATGGAGACTCGGGAAATGCAAGGAGTCTCCGTTTAGCCATCAAACACATTACAGGTTGAACATCCCTTATCCAAAATGCTTGGGACCAGAAATGCTTTGGATTTCGGATTTTGTTAAAGCAAATGATCAGTGTGTATCAGAAACCTCTAAAATCAAAGACTCCTCCATAAGTCATCTACACACTTGGGCTGGAGAACGTAAGATATAAATCAGAGTTTTTGCACCTATACCAATGGTTGAACCCAAGGAGGCACTGGAAGAAGTGAATAGCAAAAGGACTCAGAGCCACCAGGCAAGGTAGGAAAATCACATCCTGTGCAGGGAAAGCCTATCATAAGGGAGTCTATAGAAGAAGAGCTAACACTTTGTCTCCCCAAGGCATGGTAGTGCCAAAACTTGTCACCATGACAATGTGAGTTGAGGGGATGAGTACTTTTTTTAGATTCTCCCCGATGGGATTATAGCGAGAGCTTAGTATGTCTGGGGAGAGCCTACCATAAAAGAAGCACAGGCTACGTTCGCTATTCCTGCCAAGGCAAAGTAATGCCAAAGAGCCACCACCACTACCATTTTCCTGCCCAGGTATTCAAAAAGTGGCAACACACTGGACAGGGTACCATGTCAACACATAGATAAGCTGACCTAGTTTTTGCCTAACTTGAACTATACCAGAGATACAACATTTATTTCTTCTACAATGGAATTTCCTATGAAATAGAATTATTTCAAACTCTAAATAGAAAGTTTGTCATAATCTGCTATATCCCATGATGTAAACTATGAACCTGTGGCCTTGAATTATAGACTTCAACCTGAATTGTAAAATTTCAGAGTATTATTTCCAATGTGCAGCTATTCATGCAAATTTCATGCCCAATGCAACAGTACTATACCTTTGCCTTCTCAGTCCATGAAGAAAAAAGTCAAAGGAGAAAGAAAAGCCAGAAATCAATACAGAGGAAATAAAGGAATAACATATTGTTATTTCCAGTAAGATATCTCTGTTCAGCAAATGTGCATCAGAAATGAGTTCCTGCTGGGTTGCTGGCAAGGCAATATCAATTTGTTCAACACAAGAGTCAAAAACAGATAAAATAGTCTCCAAAAGTCATTTTGTGACAGACAAGAGGTACATTTCTTTAAGATTTGAACATGTGTGTTCAAATATTTTAATTCCTAGTTAATGTAATCTTAAATAAGCATCTAAACAAGAACCAATATGGTGTACTTGTTAGAGCACTGGATTACAACTCTGCAGACCAGATTTAATTCCCCACTTGTCCATAGATGACCTTGGGCAAATCACACACTCTTAGCCCCAGAAAACTCTATCCTAGGGGCTCCATAAGTCAAAAATTACTTGAAAACACACAGTGACAACTGGTTAGAAACATGCATTGTATTACTGTATTTACATATACTACTTTCTAGTAAGCCTACAGTATCGGATTGCCAGACATACTGGTACTATTTTTATTACAAAACTGTATATTAAACCTTAACATTTTGTTGAAACAATGTGACACACACTGTTCAATAGACCCAAATTAAAGTCAAAATTACCTTCTATTGTATAAGCCATTCAACAGTACTCTTACTTACCAAATATGAGTGCTAGACCATGGGATGTTCCCACTGCAATGAGACTTGATGCTGCCTAAACAAACCAAAGGGGGAAAGGTCAGAGTTAGATAGTGTAGATAGAAACTATATAGGCTCTGGATTTAGTGGGAAGGGAATTCTCATACCAGGACCTGCACTTGATCCTACTAGTCAATACACATACTGGAGAAGCATGTATCTCCGGTTTCCCAGAGGGCAGAAATTTAGGCACTTTTCAGCTTGTTTCAATAATAGAATTCCATGTATGGCTGCCAGAAAAGGATACTTCTTTGAAGTCATTTTATGCGCTTTGGATTTTACTTTAGTTTGTTTAACCTTTATCTGTTGAAACGACCAAATTTGGACAAGAGAACCTGGAGACAAGCATGGGAGTTCACTGAAACCAGATCACTAACTTTAGGGGTAGAGAGATTTCATTTGACACTTCAATTGATCCCTGAAATCTTTTCAATGCTGTACTGAACTCATCAAAGATTGTAATTATTTAAGCAGCCTGTTCTATAGGCAATACACAAACACCAATAAACAGTACTCATCAACAGAACTGCAACTTGAGTCAACAGAACTGCAACTCGCACCTGAAAATAGATGTGTTTATTGATTAGTCTTCTGACCATATCAACAGTAAAAGACAAAAGACAAATACACAAAAAGACAATAAACACAAATCCCTGTACTAACACTCCTGTAACAATTAGCTAAATACATGTAAGGACTTAAAACTTGATTAATAAGTTTGGTAAAATCTGTTTAGATTAAATTACAAAATGATTTAAAGTAAGTTCATCGACATGACGAGAGACCACGTTTTGCGAGAGAACGAGATCTCTCAGGTGAAAATATAAAATATTCATTATCTATGGAACACAATAAAGATTCAGAAGCAGCTAAATCATACCTACTTGCTGGCACACAAGGAATAAAGATCTCAGTAACCTTACAGCTAAGGAGAAGTCAAGAGCATAATTATTCAGGTATTAAGTGGACTTTATTTATTTATTTATTTGCACTATTTGTATCTTGCCTTTCTCCACCCCGAAGGGGACTCAAGACTGCTTTACATGTCGGCAGCTATTTGATGCCATAAGAACAATACAAAATTAAAATAGGCATTTAAAATAACATAATAAAATACAATTAAAACAAATTAGAAACATTTAAAACCAAACAATCACAAATAATCACAAAATTCATGAGCATAATCCGGGCCTTTCCTATAGTCAATACACATCAATCCATATTTGTTTATTGCACAGATTGCCCAAAGGCTTGGTCACAGAGCCATGTTTTTACTCTTTTACAGAAGATCAAGAGAGAGGAGGCTAATCTAATCTCCCTGGGGAGGGAGTTTCATAGCCGAGGGGCCACCACTGAGAAAGCCCTGTCTCTCATCCCCACCAAGCGTGCCTACAAGGAAGGTGGGATCAAGAGCAAGGCGCCACAGATGATCTTAAACTCTGCAATGGTTCATAGGAGGAGATACGTTTGGACAGGTAAGCTGGGCCAGAACAGTTTAGGGCTTTATAGGCTAACATCAGCACTCTGAATTGTGCCCGGTAGCAGACTAGCAGCCAGTGGAGCTTACATAACAGGGGGGTTGTATGCTCCTTGTACACCGCTCCGGTGAGCAATCTGTCTGCCACCATTTGGAGCTTCCGAGCAGTCTTCAAAGGCAGCCCCACCTAGAGCGCATTGCAGTAATCTATTAGGGATGTAACCCAAGCGTGGACTACCGTGGCCAAGTCTGACTTCCCAAGGTACGGGTGCAACTGACGCATAAGTTTTAATTTTGCGAAAGCTCCCCTGGCCACCGCCAAAACCTGGGGTTCCAAGCTCAGCGATGAGTCCAGAACTCCCAAGCTGCGAACTTCCGTCTTCAGGGGGAGTGTAACCCCATCCAACACAAGCTGTAACCCTATACCTTATTCAGCCTTGCAACTGACCAAGAGTACCTCAATTTCAATTTGTTCACCCTCATCCAGACTGTCACAGCTGCCAAGTACTGGTTCAGGACCTGAACAGCCTCCTTAGTAGCCAGTGGAAAGGAGTGATAGAGTTGGACATCATCTGCGTACAGATGACATCAAACCTCATAACTCCGGATGATCTCTCCCAACAGCTTCATGTAGATGTTAAATAACATGGGAGACAGTATAGAGCCCTTCGGGACCTCACAGGACAAAAGCTTCGGAGCCTAGCAAATGTTGCCCCAACAACACCTTCTGGGAGCAACGTTCCAGGAAGGAGCAGACCCACTGCAAACAGTACCTCCAAGACCTATTCCCAGCAGATGTCCCAGAAGGATACCATGGTCTACGGTATCGAAGGCCACTGAGAGGTCCAGCAGAACGAACAGGGACACACACACCCTCTCCAGTTGGCATAGGTGACCAAGGCTGTTTCAGTTCCATGTCCCAGCCTAAAGCCAGACTGTGCGGAATCCAGAATATGAGTGTCTATCAAGAATGCCTGGAGCTGCAAGGCCACCACACTTTCCAAGAACTTGCCCAGAAAGGGGAGGTTGGAAACAGGCTGAAAGCTGACAAATTGAGAGGGATCGAGTGATGTTTTTTTCGACAGCAGTTGAATAACAACTTGTTTTAAGCTGGCTGGAATGCTGCGTTCCTGCAAGGAGGCATTAACCACCACCTTCACCGACTCTGCCAAACCCCTCTGGCTTCCTTCACCAACCAGGATGGGCAGGAGTCTAGGATGCATGTGGTTGCCCTCGCCTCTCCAAGCATCTTGTCCACATCCTCGAGCTGCACCAATTGAAATGAATCTAATAAAACCGGACAACCAGGTGCTTGTGTTACATTCTCAGAGACTGCCATTAGCATGACGTCAAAGCCGGAGCGGATCAGAGCACCTTTGTCCACAAAGAACCGAGCAAATGCTTCACAGCGGGCTGCCAAGTTGTCAGGGATCTCTTCTTGGGAGAAGGGATTTAACAAGCCTCTGACTACAAGAAACAGCTCCGGCGGACGGTTCCTTGCGGACGCAATATTGGACGCAAAGAAAGGTTTCTTTGTGGCCTCTATTGCCATGGCGTATGCCCTTAGATAGGCACACAGCCGTGTTCGGTCTGACTCACTGCGCTCTAAACGACACACGCACTCTAGTTCCCTTTTCTTTCACTTCATCGCTGCCAGCTCCTTGTTGCAACAAGGAGATGGTTTAGCTCGGCTATTTGAGAGGGGACGTTCTGGAGCAATCGTGTCTATTGCCCTAGACCTGGGGTTGCAGGCTCAGCAATAAATCTAGGATCACTCCAAAGTTGCGAACCTGCGCCTTCAGGGAGAGTGCAACCCCATCCAGCACAGGCTGTAACCTTATCCCCTTTTCGGCTTAACGACTGACCAGGAGCACCTCTGTCTTGTCTGGATTCAATTTCAATTTGTTCGCTCTCATCCAGTCCAACACAGTGACCAAGCACCAGTTCAGGTCCTGCACAGCCTCCTTAGTGACAGGTGGGAAGGAGTGACAGAGCTGGACATCATCTGCATACAAATGACACCTTTCTCCAAAACTCCTGATGATCTCTCCCAACAGCTTCATGTAAATGTTAAATAACATGGGAGACAGTACTGACCCTTTCGGGACCCCACAAAACAATGGTTGTGGGGCTGAGCAAGTGTCCCCCAACAACACCTTCTGGAACCGTCCCTCCAGGAAGGATTGGAGCTACTTCAAAACAGTGCCTCCAAGCCCCATTCCTGCAAGGCATCTCAGAAGGATACCATTGTCAACGGCATCGAAGGCCACTGAGAGGTCCAGAAGAAGTAACAGGGACACACTCCCCCAATTCAGTTCCCAGCTCAGATCATCTACTAAGGCGACCAAGGCTGTGTTGGTACCATGTCCTGGCCTGAAGCCAGACTGTGCCGGATCTAGAAAATCGGTGTCTTCCAAGAATCCCTGGAGTTGTGAGGTAACCACATGTTCCACGATTTTGCCCAAGTAGGGGAGATTGGAAAGTGGCTGAGAATTAACTAATTGAGTGGGGTCCAATGATGGTTTCTTCAACAGTGATTTTATAACAGCCTCTTTTTGGCTGGCTGGAATCTTGCCTTCTCAAAAGGGAGGCATTAACCACCATCTTCACCCACTCTGCCAAAACCCCTCTAGTTTCCTTTACCAGCCAAGATGGGCAGGAGTTTAGGATGCATGTGGTTGCTGTCGCCTCTCCAAGCATCTTGTCCACATCCCTGAGCTGCACCAACTGAAATGAATCCATTAAAACCGGCCAACCAGGTGCTCATGTTACATTCTCAGAGACTGCTGTTAATATGGAGTCAAAGCCAGAGCGGATCAGAGCGACTTTGTCCACAAAGAACTGAGCAAATGCTTCTCAGCGGGCTGCCAAGTTGTCAGGGATCTCTTCTTGGGAGAAGGAATTTAACAAGCCTCTGACTACTTGAAACAGCTCCGGCGGATGGTTCCTTGCAGACGCAATACTGGCCGCAAAGAAAGATTTCTTTGAGGCCTCTATTGCCGTGGCATATGCCCTTAGATAGGCACACAGCCGTGTTCGGTCTGACTCATTGCGCTCTGAACGCCACACGCACTCTAGCTCCCTCTTCTTTCACTTCATTGCTGCCAGCTCCTCGTTGAAACAAGGAGATGGTTTAGCTCAGCTATTCAAGGGGGGGATGTTCTGGAGCAATCGTGTCTATTGCCCTAGACCTGGGGTTCCAGGCTCACTCCCAAGCTGTGAACCTGCGCTTTCAGGAGAAGTGCAACCCCATCCAGCACAGGCTGTAACCTTATCCCCTGTTCAGCCTAACAGCTGACCAGGAGCACCTCTGTCTTGTCTGGATTCAATTTCAATTTGTTCACCCACATCCAGTCTGACACAGTGACCAAGCACCGGTTCAGGTCCTGCACAGCCTCCTTAGTGACAGGTGGGAAGGAGTGACAGAGCTGGACATCATCTGCATACAAATGACACCTTTTTCTGAAACTCCTGATGTTCAGCCCCAGCCGCTTCATGTAAATGTTAAATAACATGGGAGACAGTACTGAGCCTTTCGGGATCCCACAAAACAATGGTTGTGGGGCTGAGCAGGTGTCCCTCAACAACACCTTCTGGAAACATCCCTCCAGGAAGGATTGGAGCTACTGCAAATCATTGCCTCCAAGCCCCATTCCTGTAAGGCGCCTCAGAAGGATACTGTTGTCAACGGCATCAAAGGCCACTGAGAGGTCCAGCAAAACTAAGAGGGACACACTCCCCCAATCCAGTTCCCAGCACAGATCATCTACTAAGGCGGCGAAGGTTGTTTCAGTACCATGTCCCGGGCTGAAGCCAGACTGTGCGGGATCTGGAATATCAGAGTCTTCCAAGAATCCCTGGAGTTGTGAGGTACCCACATGTTCCACGATTTTGCCCAAGTAGGAGAGATTGGAAACTGGCTGTGAGTTAACTAATTGAGTGGGGTCCAATGATGGTTTCTTCAACAGCGGTTTTATAACAGCCTCTTTTCGGCTGGCTGGAATCTTGTCTTCTCAAAAGGGAGGCATTAACCACCATCTTCACCCACTCTGCCAAACCCCCTCTAGTTTCCTTTACCAGCCAAAATGGGCAGGAGTCTAGGATGCATGTGGTTGCCGTCGCCTCTCCAAGCATCTTGTCCACATCCTCGAGCTGCACCAATTGAAATGAATCCAATAAAACCGGAAAACCAGGTACTTGTGTTACATTCTTAGAGACTGCCGTCAACATGATGTCAAAGCCGGAGTGGATCAGAGTGATTTGTCCACAAAGAACCGAGCAAATGCTTCTCAGCAGGCTGCCAAGTTGTCAGGGATCTCTTCTTGGGAGAAGGGATTTAACAAGCCTCTGACTACAAGAAACAGCTCCGCCAGACGGTTCCTTGCAGACGCAATACTGGCTGCAAAGAAAGATTTCTTTATGGCCTCTATTGCTGTGGCGTATGCCCTTAGATAGGCACACAGCCGTGTTCGTTCTGACCCGCTGCACTCTAAACACCACATGCACTCTAGTTCCCTCTTCTTTCACTTCATCGCTGCCAGCTCCTCGTTGAAACAAGGAGATGGTTTAGCTCGGCTATTTGAGAGGGGACGTTCAGGAGCAATTGTGTCTATTGCCCTAGACCTGGGGTTGCAGGCTCAGCAATAAATCTAGGATCACTCCAAAGATGCGAACCTGTGCCTTCAGGGGGAGTGCAACCCCCTCCAGCACAGGCTGTAACCCTATCCCCTTTTCAGCCTAATGACTGACCAGGAGCACCTCTGTCTTGTCTGGATTCAATTTCAATTTGTTCGCTCTCATCCAGTCCAACACAGTGACCAAGCACCGGTTCAGGTCCTGCACAGCCTCCTTAGTGATAGGTGGGAAGGAGTGACAGAGCTGGACATCATCTGCATACAAATGACACCTTACTCCGAAACTCCTGATGATCTCCCCCAACCGCTTTATGTAAATGTTAAATAACATGGGAGACAGTACTGAGCCTTTCAAGACCCCACAAAACAATGGTTGTGGGGCTGAGCAGGTGTCCCCCAACAACATCTTCTGGGACCGTCCCTCCAGGAAGGACTGGAGCTACTGTAAAACAGTGCCTCCAAGCCCCATTCCTGAAAGGCGTCTCAGAAGGATACGGTTGTCAACGGCATCAAAGGCCACTGAGAGGTCCAGCAGAACTAACAGGGACACACTCCCCCTGTCCAGTTCCCAGCGCAGATCATCTACTAAGGCAACCAAGGCTGTTTCGGTACCATGTCCTGGCCTGAAGCCAGACTGTGCCAGATCTGGAAAATCAGAGTCTTCCAAGAATCCCTGGAGTTGTGAGGCACCCACACATTCCATGACTTTGCCCAAGTAGGGGAGATTGCAAACTGGCTGAGAGTTAACTAATTGAGTGGGGTCCAGTGATGGTTTCTTCAGCAGCAGTTTTATAACAGCCTCTTTTCGGCTGGCTGGAATCTTGCCTTCCTGAAGTGAGGCATTAACGACCACCTTCACCCACTCTGCCAAACCCCCTCTAGCTTCCATAACTAGCCAGGATGGGCAGGGGTCTAGGATGCATGTGGTTGCCCTCGCCTCTCCAAGCTTCTTGTCTACATCCTCGAGCTGCACCAATTGAAATGAATCCATTCAAACTGGACAAGCAGGTGTTACATCATCAGAGACTGCCGTACATATGGTGTTGGAGCAGATCAGAACTACTATGTCTACAAAGTACCGAGCAAATGCTTCTCAGCGGGCTACCGAGTTGTCAGGGATCCCTTCTTGGGAGAAAGGATTTAACAACCCTCTGACCACTCGGAACAGTTCCGTCGGACGGTTCTTTGCAGACGCAATATTGGCCACAAAGAAAGATTTCTTTGCGGCTTCTATTGCCGCGGCACATAGCCATGTTCGGTCTGGCCAGTTACGCTCTAAACACCAAACGCACTTTAGTTCCCTCTTCTTTCGCTTCACCGCTGGCAGCTTCTTTTTGAACCAAGGAGCTGGTTTAGCTCTGCTACTCGAGAGGGGCATTCTGGAGCAATCGTGTCTATTGTCTGACTTAGCCATAGTTGTCCACGTTCTGGTTACATCCCGAATAGATTGCTGCAATGCTACCTTTGAAGACTGCAACTGGTCCAACAGGCCGCAGCCAGACTACTCACAGGAGCTGCGTGCAGGGAACACACAACCTCCCTGTTGCGCCAGCTCCACTGGCTGCCAGTTTGCTACCGAGCACAATTCAAAGTGCTGGCTTTAGCCTATACAGCCCTAAATGGTTCTGGCCCAATTTTCCTGTCCGAACGTATCTCCTCTTATCAACCATCTCAGAGTTTAAGATCATCTGGGGAGGCCCTGATCTTGGTCCTGCCTGCCCCAGAGGCACAACTGGCAGGAACGAGAGACAGGGCCTTCTCGGTGGTAGGCCCCCAACTAGGGAACTCCCTCCAAGGGAAGATCAGATCAGCTCCCTCCCTCTTGATCTTCTGCAAGAAGGTAAAGTCGTGGCTTTTCAACAAAGCTTTGGAAAACCTGGTACAACAACAGACATAAAAGACTTGGAATTTGACCAATGGAATGGCCCAGACCTTGCTCTTGGATCACGTGATAGTAATGGTTTTAACTGTGTTTTATTTCAATTTAATATGCATTTTAAAATTACTTTTCTGTAATTTCTTTGTAATTGTTTTAAATGGCACTGACTTATTGGCCATGTTGTTAAGCCGCCCTGAGTCCCCTCCTAGGTGAGAAGGGTGGGGTAAAAGTATAGTAAATAAATAAATATTGCCCATGTCATCTCCCCATTCCAGAGAGAGACCAGAGCATTGACAGGATCACCTACTGCGGTGGCTGTAAAATCCCCAATAGCTGTCAGGAATCCTTTCAAATCCATAAGCCCCCTGGGGCGGGTCATTTTAATGGCATCCCTATAGACCACTGCGACCCACCTTCCCGCCCTCCAGACCTCGGCTGGTGTTGCACGGAGTAGCCTGGTGGGCAACGCTGGGTGAGATTCCCCCGCCCCCAGCCAGGTCTCCGTTATGCATGCCAGATCTGCACGTTCCTCCAGGATTAGTAAGGTAAAGGTTTCCCCTGACATTAAGTCCAGTCATGTCTGACTCTGGGGGTTGGTGCTCATCTCCATTTCTAATCCGAAGAGCCGGCGTTGTCCGTAGACACCTCCAAGGTCATGTGGCCGGCATGACGGCATGGAGCACTGTTACCTTCCCACCGGAGCGGTACCTATTAATTGCCATGTTTTCGAACTGCTAGGTTGGCAGAAGCTGGAGCTAACAGTGGGCGCTCACTCCGCTCCCGGGATTTGAACCTGGAGCCTTTCGGTCTGCAAGTTCAGCAGCTCAGTGCTTTAACACACTTCGCCACCGGGGTAATAGCTGTTTTTCCATTTACAGATCTGGCATTCAACAGCACCGCCCTTAATCTAGGGGGACCTCCATCCTGGGTATTCAGTTTTATCATGTAAGGAGACCGATTTGGAACTGTAAGTATTCTCTCTATTTCCCTAGGCCAAATTACTTTAGGTCTCCATTTCCCGTATCTCCCCTTCCCGGATATTACTTCCATGGGGGCCCCTCAACCACTGGAACTCCCCTCTCCCCCATTATGCGCTACCTTCTTGTTTTCAACCCATGCCTTGCTAAACGTTGTTGGCTGTACTCCACTAAAAACTGGATGAATTCCCCATTCATTTCCTTCCCCTATCCTGTACATTTCAAATCCCCCCAGCCCTCCCAGCCTCCTCCTAATTAATAAAGTGCAAGTGCAGATCTTTAAAGTGCACAATGCAAGGGGCTTAAGGCACACCATGAAAGAACAGATTTAAAGAAGTCTATAAAGTGCTAAGCAGGTCTTGGGGTAAACTAATAGTCTGAGGGTAAATCCAGTTAAAGTGCAGTAGGTTACCAAGTCTTAATAGTGTAAATTAAATTGATGGTAAGGCAGAAATATTTGATGGTGACAACAACACAACTCAACAAAATTTGATGATAGCAACAATCCAGTCCAGCACGAAGTGCTCCCCGATGAGCTCATTACCATTGTCCCCCTCCCTTCCCACCCACTGATTTACCCTGTTCTTGTAAGGTATGCCCAGCAAGGCAGCACGGACGATGGATGGCCAGAAGCTGGGCTGAAGAGCGGCCAGACAGGACGAATGGTGGCAGCTAAGCATCAGGGCTGACAGGCAGCGAAGCAGTAGAAGGCACTGAACAAGTGCCACCTGTAAGCCACCCTGAGTCCCCTCTGGGGTGGAGAAAGGCGGGGTATAAATGGGGCAAATAAATGAATAGACCCGCAGGTGGTAGAGGAAGATCTCAGTATAGCAGCCAGTGAGCAGGCCTCCCCTGGAGAGAGAGTTGGGTTTTGCACTAGCCTGCAATAGTAAGTGAACGGAGACCTCGCTTGTTAGTGCTGGCATTTGAGTTGCGTGCAGGCCTAATAGTTAAAAGAAGGCCTCTGAGCAGTGTAAGACTGAATTCACAGGCGCCAAGCAGGCAAGTCAATAAAAGTTTAAAATTTTTTTAAAAACATTGAAGCCTGTGAGCAAGGATTAGAATACCTTGGTCTGCTCATGAGCAGGAAACAGGGAGTGGATTCAGACAAGATCTTGATGATGGATGCACGTGACCTTTTCCCCCTGGTCTTCTTCCTTCCTTCCCTTGTCTGTACTGCACCAAGATGCCCTTCCAAGGTCTCTTCCGAGCCCCTGGGAGGTCAGGCAGTTGGGTTGGGATTTTAGGAGGATGGGTTGTCTAGGAGGGCAGATTCTCACAGAGAGAAAAAAATTTCTCCGGAGCTCCTGTGCGGCTCCTATAGCCTCAGCGCGCCATCTGAACTTATCTAGGCTTCTCATATTTTCATAAATCTACTCAATGGCTGGATTGATGCTAAGCTGTGATTTAATTTATTTCTTCCTAGGACACTGAGTCACAGAGCTACAAAATTAACAATTTCCAAATGGTGAAAAAGCATGCATCCATCTGCACTCTAATTACCCAAACACACATGGCTTAAGAATGTGTGGACACATTTCACAAAATCAAGTGATACTTTAAGGCACACTAGTGACACTATAGTTTGTCCAAGTTCAAACACATTGCTGAACTAAATCGGCAGATGTAAGACCCGCCATCCATCCCAACTGCCACTGCCCCAGCCTCATAGTGAGAGAAGAGGCAGATACAGCCCCAATGAAGATGAAAAATGCCCCTTTTATTATAACTGCCACTGCTTTAACCTGGGAGGAAGGGAATAAGAAGCATGCACAGCACCATCATGCCAAGGTCCAGAAACAGATGAGAGGCAACCCATCCATCCCAACTGCCACTGTCCTGTCCTCCAAAAAAGAGAAAAGACAGTAGCAGCTATACTTCAGATCAGTTTGACATTAGTATAGATCCCTTAAGAGTAGAGAGGGAACAAATATAAAACCTGAATTGGTTTGGGTTACCACAGCTCCTGGAAAGATGGGATTACCCAGATTCTAAAGCACACATTGCCCATTTGGACCATTGTTTGGTCTGGATTCTATGCTTTTGTTTTGAAAAGGGTAAGTCTTCAGCTCTTGTAGTAGCCAAGGTATAGAGTAAAACATAAGGCACCCTTCTGTTAGGAAGGAAGGAATTTGAGGTATAGTAGTGAGATGGGGAAGGCAGAAAGAATTGACAGGAGAGCAAGGGGAGTGAGCAGTGGAATGCAAGACAAAAGCAAGTCACATATATTAAATCTTCATGAACTTACTATTGCAGTGGGTAAGCCAGCATCCACCTTAGCCTGAAAGAGAGCATAAATAACTAAATTAATGCCATTTAATGCATTACAAATGACAATATCAAGCTGTCAAATGTATTATGAGTTTGAAACACAGGATTATTTGCATAGCTAATATGGAGAATTGGTTCAAAAATGATGGACCCAGTTTCAAAGCAGGAAAATGTCTAGGACTGTAGGATTTTGTAAAGCTTGTGCTAGGAATGTACAAACCTACGTCGTTTGCTCCCAAATGTAATCAGCTAACCGCAAGAAAACTACAATTCTGCATAACAATTCTTAGCTCATTTTTTAATATTTAACCCACTTCTGGACATGTAGGTTTGGTTTTGTGCACCAAAACACTGTCAGATCACAGTAACCAAACAAGCACAATGAATATACCGTAACTCTTGCATCTGCACAGTACATATATATCTGCATAGTCATTTGATGCTTACAAAGCACTCTTTTTTGTACTATAATACTGTTGAGGCTCATGCCACTGACCTCCCCACTCCCACTCCTGTGAAAAGTTACTGACTGCTCTATTTTGGGGGGGGGGGGCAGTGGGTACAGCTTGCAAGGGTATGAGTTCAGTTGTCCTGCTAGGATCGAAGATGGCAAACTACCCAGCTATAGAGGGAAGGATTCTCCTCCAATTGAAAGGTTGTCTTGTGACTTACTAAGAATGTTTCTCATCCACAACCAAACAGGATAAGAGAACTGTGTCTGTGTATATAACACTCCCTCCTTTTCTTAACAAACCAGTGTTGATTCTATCCCAGATTTCCCTCTTTCTTCTCCCCTTCCCTTGCAGCCAACTCAAAGAATCCTAGAGAGACATATTTATAGGTTATGACACATTATATTCCTAAACTAGATATAAATGTAACATTGTGACAACACAGAAAACTTGCAATTTTTTTAAACAACTCTCGGAGGAACAACTGGATATGCAGACACAGATATTAAATCTGTTGGATCAATTACATCTGCATAGATTCAGCAGTTACTGCACACACTGTAGCTTTGGTGTAATTTAGACCAAAATATTTTAATATCCTTTGTTCCATCCCTGGCCCCAAGCCCCTCTTGTGTATGATCTGCACTCTTCATTTGTCACAACAGACAAGCTTGAAATGAGGGGGAAAGAGGTACTTACTGCTGCAGACACTATTTGTGCAGAAATTCCTTTTAAAAGCGATAGTCGTATAACTGAGCCATGAATAGAGAAAGAATCACGAAGCTTCTTCTTCCTTTGTAAACCAAAAAGCATGTTTTATTCTTCACAACTACAATGCTATATGCAGATCTTCAATAGGCATAGGTTTAGCATTTTCCTACCAGGACAGGAACAGTGCTTTCCCAGTCCCAGCATAATACAGATCTAGAAGTTCTCTGCCACACCCAGGTAGGAAATTACTGAAATAAACTGCTTTGTTCAATCAGAAAAGAGTTACCCACAGTAAATGCAGAAAAATCATTTCCGGCTTATAGGCACCAGACTGAAAAATCTGCAAAAATCTTGCAGTTCAGTATTTCATAACAGCCATATTGCTTTTTACCTCAGGAAAGACAAATTTTAGCCTCAGTAGGACAGAAGAGAATCCTCTATGAATTGGCTGGGTTTTTAGAGCAGAGATTAAGTAGCCAATTGTAAGCAACAATGAAAGCTGATTTAAAAAATAATTAGATAGAGCAGTTCCTTGCTTGCATTAATTTGCATTCTCAGGATTCAGCACTTAAACAGATCCACTTGGCCCCAAAAAGATAAAGGTCAGATCAACCTATCATCAACATTGGTTTGGTCAAATAAAAGAAGAGGAACTGCTTAAATCTAAAATAAAAAACCTCTATTATACTGGCTAGAGATATATTTAATTATGCTGAATTTTAAAAGGGTATGGATTCCTACATTCATGAATCTGATATTAAAATCTGCTTAAGCACAGAAGAGAACTATGCTGCCATAAGAGCTTTGAGTATTATGCAAGATTGTATCATGACCATGGAAGCAACATGCTATAGTGGTTTGAACACTGGAATAAAACTGCAGATCAGAGTTCGAATCCCCACTCTCCATGAAACTCACTGTGCAAGACACATTCTCTCAGCATCTGAGAAGGGCCATGGGAATTAAACCTTGCCAAAGAAATCCTGTGATAGAGTCGCCATAGATCAGAAATGACTTGAAGGGCCATTTCATTTTCCCTGCCAGCCATAATACTTAAAAGATTTACAATTATGGTTTAATAGTTGATAATCATCATATCCAGATTCAGTTTCAGAAAACACAGATTTTGCTTGAAAGGTACTTATGTTAATTCATTAAAATCCTTTGTCGGGATTTTACTTTTACTAGGATGAGCAGAAAGGCCTCCAAAGCATACAAGTTGTTAAAGAGTTTTTGCTTATGTATCTCAATGTTTTCTGTGCATCAGTAAAAGCTGCCATACACATTCACTTGCCAACAAGCAGTTACCTTTTGAGGTGAGTCCTGTCTCCACTGTCAGAACTTGCGACTGAAGAAGTGTCGTATGAATGTGTGTCGATGTTGTCAATGTTTAGAAGAGAAGGGTCCTCAAGAACAAATGGCTCTTCTTCATCATCAGTCTTAGACAAAAAATGTAGTTACTCAATCAAAGTTTTATAACACTTCAAAGAATAACATTTTTATTAGTCCAGGCTTTCAGAGATTGCACTAGTATTTTCAGATACAATAACAGTGCAGCTTATAATACCAATATTTCTCACAGAAGTACTGAATTTTGAAACCAGCACACTGCAGGATGTAACACAAATCAGGCATATGATCACACTATGATATGTCTGCTTTTCACTGTCTTGGAACAGTACGTGATCAGGATAAGTTTTACTGTCCTTTTCAACTCACCTCATTTAAAATACTTTCAAGTGTTGGAGGAGTATCAACCTGAGGAATATCAAACTCCTTATCATCTATCTAGAAAAAGAAAAAACATAAATTAGCTTTTATCATCAATTTGTAGATTGACAGACTGCCACAGTAGTACATGTTTTTTCTAATAAGGAAGAATATCAGTATGAAGCCTAATTTGGGCTTGCGTCCGTAACAAAAGAAAACAAAGATGAGTCCATCTCCTTTGAGCTTTCAGTGGATGGCTAAGGCCCCTTTTACACCGCCATATAAAATCCAGATTATCTGCTTTGAACTGGATTATATGGTAGTGGTGACTCATATAATCCAGTTCAAAGCAGATAATGTGGGTTATCTGATTTGATAATCTGGATTATATGGCAGTGTAGGGTTAGGGTTAGGGTTTATTTATTTGCTTTGCTTTATTTTATCTAATCCCAAAAGAGATTAGATTAGCCCCCACTCTCCAACCTTTCGATCCAGCCTTAAAAAATGGATTTTTAAATGGGCCTTTGACCTCGAGGAGGCTGAAATAGGTTCATATGAGGTTGACACTCTGGCCCATTAGTTTGTTGATTGATGGTAGCCACTTTTTACCTACAGGTGTTCTGCATTTTTAAAACTGAACAATTTTTATGTAATGTTATGTGTGTTGATAATGTTTGTTGCTATAATTTTATGTGTTATTGTTTTTATACTCTTGTACTGTTTTATGTTATATGCTGCACTCTTGAGTGCTCTTATAAGCTGCCCTGAATCCTTTCGGGGAGATGGTAGTGGGATATAAATAAAGTTTATTATTTCATTTATATATCAACTTTCTCACAGTGTAGGACATAAACTGGCTCTAAAAAGTCCTGACTTGGTCTCTGGACTTTGAGATACAGTAGAGTCTCACTTATCCAAGCCCCGCTTATCCAAGCCTCTGGATAATACAAGCCATTTTTGTAGTCAATGTTTTCAATATATCGTGATATTTTGGTGCTAAATTCGTAAATACAGTAATTACAACATAACATTACTGCGTATTGAACTACTTTTTCTGTCAAATTTGTTGTGTAACATGATGTTTTGGTGCTTAATTTGTAAAATCATAACCTAATTTGATGTTTAATACGCTTTTCCTGAATCCCTCCTTATTATCCAAGATATTCGCTTATCCAAGCTTCTGCCGGCCCGTTTAGCTTGGATAAGTGAGACTCTACTGTATCTCTGTTTTAACTGTTTGGCTTCAAATTATTTTAAAGGAATTTTAATCTATATATTTCTTTTAAAGATTTTTTATCTATTATACATGAGCTCAGGGGTCTTTGTGGACTATGAAGTGATACATAAATGCCACCAAAAACATAAACAAACAACTCATTACTTTTAGGCTGGGTATCTTTTTGAAAAAAATGCTAATTTTCTCAAAAAGTTTCATATGAAGCTATACAGGGCAAGGAAAACACACAGAAAAATATCAAAACAGAGTTGCTATTTATTTTATTTATTTACAGCATTTATATTCCGCCCTTCTCACCCCGAAGGGGACTCAGGGCGGATCACATTACACATATAGGCAAACATTCAATGCCTTTTAACATAGAACAAAGACAAACAAACATAGGCTCCGAGCGGCCTCAAACTCATGACCTCCTGGTCAGAGTGATTCACTGCAGTTAATTGCAGTTGGCTTGCTCTCCCGCCTGCGCCACAGCCCGGGCCCACGGGTTGTTATGAAACACAACTTCAAATTATATATAAATACTAGGGGGGGGGGGAAGCATTATAACACATGAAACCCAAGGCTGTGGAGCCACCAGCACACAAAAGCCTGAAAGCAAAAATCCACAAGAGGCATTTCTATTATCTGAACTAAATATGTATGGACCAGACCTATGATTTAATCTAAAATATCAAAACTCGGTTATTAATATGGTAGACACTTAGTTAACCAGCACCCATAGGAATAGGTAAATGCTGGATAAATGTAGTTTCTGGTTTCTTGAGAGTTACTATTAAAATAGTCCTAGCTAATACTATACCCCTTACTATACCATACCATACATTCTGTACTGACTGAATATAAATATTGAAATATGGTAATTAAAAATAGAGACAAACTTAGCGTAACACAGTTTTATTGCATTATAAAACAGCTTTTTATTCAAAGTACTTTTTCTTTTCTTTTCTTTTGCCGGTTGCTTGGGAGTTTTGGTTCTTGAGTTCCGATTAACTACGAGTGTACTGTATTCTTATATATAAAAACATCCACTCAATGCTATTCCTCTGAAACTAATATTTCAAACAAATAAAAACATTAATCTCCATAGTATGGAAGTTCATAGTACATCATAAAAATGAATGTAGAAAGGGCCAAGATACAAAAAGTGCCGATGACCTCACCCTGATATTATCTGGTTCTACAAACAAGGATGGACTCCTGAGTCTTACCAGCTCACTCTTTGTTTCCAACTCCTTGCTCAGTTCAGTTACAGATAATTTAGGGGAAGACTGTTGACTTGAGTCATCTGTCACAGAGAAAGAGCCTTGATCTGGGTCAAGGTTCTCAGTCTCCATTTTCATTTCATCTTCCATCTTTGCCATTCCCAGCTCATAAGTACATTTCAGAGCCGAAGGACCTGCAATTGAAATGGACTGGTTTAAATGCTACATTTACAACTATAACACATATGGCCCATTTAGGAAAGACCACAGTTAACAACAACATTCAGATACCAGTAGTTGAGCAGCAGCTTCTGGCTAAAAACTGTAGTTAGCCTAGATCAGTGGTTCTCAATTTGTGGGTCCCCAGATGCTTTGATCTTCAGCTCCTACAAACCCTAACAGCTGGTAAACTGGCTGGGATTTCTGGGAGTTGTAAGCCAAAACACCTCGGAACTCACAGGTTGAGAACCACTGGCTTAGGAATATATCCAAACATACCAAAAAGAAGTGTTTTTATCTTGATATACCTATTCATCGATATCTAACCTACATAATCCATACCCGTGTCAGATGAAATTTGTGCATCAGAAGGGCGGGATCTGTGTTTAATTTGTTGTTCTTATATAGCAACAAACTACTATTACATCATTTTAAAACAGCTTTTCTACAAAAGTATCCTGTTACACTCCATATTTTCCCTTTCATTGTAAAATATACATACAGTAGAGTCTCACTTATCCAACACTTGCTTATCCATTTCTGGGAGCATATTCCAGCCAAAGGTTTTAAGTTCCCACTGACATATATAACGTTTTTATCATATACAGTAGAGTCTCACTTATCCAAGCCTCACTTATCCAAGTTTCTGGATTATCCAACACATTTTTATAGTCAATGTTTTCAATACATTGTGATTTTTGGTGCTAAATTCGTAAATACAGTAATTATGACATAGCATTACTGCATATTGAACTACTTTTTCTGTCAAATTTGTTGTATGACATGATGTTTTGGTTCTTAATTTGTAAAATCATAACCTAATTTGATGTTTAATAGGCTTTTCCTTAATCCCTCATTATCCAACATATTTGCTTATCCAACATTCTGCCGCCCCATTTATGTTGGATAAGTGAGACTCTACTGTAACTCTAATGCCATTCAAAACAGAGTCTCTATTCCTTCTATCTGACAGCTTCATACCAACGTTATTGTTGTTATTATTTATACCCCGCTTTCTCTCTCCTGAAGGGGACACAAAGCAGCTTAACATAAAAGCATTAGTTCACAATTTAGAATACACAAATATACAAACATTTAAACAGAATTAAATATGAACAGTATAAAAATTCATAGTTAAAAACCATTCAAATATATTCAGTGCATATTCAGTGTTGGGGAAGACAACATATATTCCGAGATTTGACTAAAATCAACAAAGAATGTCTAGCACTGGGTTGCTGTGAGTTTTCCGGGCTGTATGGCCATGTTCCAGGCATCCTAAGAGATTGTAAACTAGGGAAGTGGAGTTTATATATTTGTGGAATGTCCAGGGTAGAAGAAAAAACTATGTATTGTATTGTCATAGATGTGGGCAAAACGTCAGGAGAGAATGCTTCTGGAAAATGGCCATACAGCCCAGAAAACTCACAGCAACCTAATGATTCCGGCCATGAAAGCCTTCGACAACACAATGTCTAGCACATTGCTTGTGAATCATATTTATACGTCACACTGAAGACCTCTACTAATGGCAAATTACTAGGTATGCCTTTAAAAAGTGATAGTCTCATGCTATTTGTATATTTATTTTATTTACTGCATTTTTACCTTGCTCTATCTCAACCCCGGAGGGGACTCTGAGCGGCTCCAAAACATAAATACAATAAGTCCATAAATAATACAATAAGAGTTTATATCTACACTATAGAATGAATGCTGTTTGACACCACTTTAACTGCCATGGCTCAATGGTGAGGAATCATGGGATTTGTAGTTTGGGGAGGCCCCAGCACTCTTTGGCTGAGAAGTCGAACGCTAAAATAAAGCTAAAACCTCCAGGATTCTTTAGCATTGAGTCATAGCAGTTAAAGTGGTGTCAAACTGCAATGGTTCTACAGTGTAGATGCACCTACTAACCAGGAAGGCAAATGCTCGGCTTGTAATAAGCTCCATGGCCTTCTTCCCTTACCAACAGACACACCACAGGTTGGGCAGCCACCGGGGGGACCCTCGGCTACTTCCTCCACAGGTGGGCTCCTCTTCCTGAGAAAGCCGTACAAACAACACCTTCCAGCAGATCTGAGGCTCAGCCGCAGCCGCGCCTCTTAATACCAATGATTGACTTCCGCCCGAACTAGCTCAGCCTCTTTGCCCGCACAGCTCTTAAAGGGACCTTCCTCTTTTTTTCTCGGTTGGGTTCTCATGTCACAGCGGTCCCTTCTGACACCAAAGGGAGATGCAACTGTGTTGTCGAAGGCTTTCATGGCCAGAATCATTGGGTTGCTGTGAGTTTTCGTGCTGTACGGCCATGAATCAAGGAACATGAAAGGCACTGCATACTAACTCCACCAGAGAAGTTAGATATAGCAGAACACTTGATGAACCAACCTGGACAAAGCATATTATTTGAGAACACAGAAATGCTGAACCACCCTAACAACCACCATGTCAGGCTACACAGAGAAGCCACTGAAATCCACAAGCATGAGGACAATTTCAACAGAAAGGAGGAAAGCATGAAAACGAACAAAATCTGGCTACCAGTATGAAAAAAAAACTAAAATCAGGACAGTAAATAAAGAACAACACTCAAAAACAGAAGAATTCCAAACAAAAAATGATCAGGGCCAGCTAACACCTTCCAACAAAGGATTCCCTCAGGCAGGAAGCAGCCAGGCTTTGAAGCTACAAGGCCATCCAATGCTAATCATTGGCCTATTTATTCTGCAGCATGATGCCTGAGCAAGTCACGAGCTTGTACTGTTCTCTAAAGGATCTTGCATTTGCTCTATATTACTTGATCTTCCAAATGTCATTTATGCAGAGACAGTATAAAGAAAATCCCAACACTGGTGGCAATTAAGTATCATCAGGAAAACACTGGTGAAAGGTGTCTAATAAGGCATGTCAATATTTCCAAGGATTTGAGCACAAGCCTCACCAAACTCCAATTGTTATGGTAACGGCTAAAGTGAAATCTTACTACTACAACTTTATAGTGCAAACGGGCCCTACAAGTAGTGTGTATACAAAATGGACTTGGTTTTTTGCATCCATTACATGTGTTTGCATTGGGGTGGGGACCAAAAGTGATCCTGCTCCATCTGTGCACATGTTCAAATCCCAATTGCCTTAATGTAGCTAACCTGTAAAGAGTTTTGTTACATTAATTAGCACATACAGGTTGAGTATATCTCTTTCAGAATTCTGAACTCCAAATCTGTCAATATAGGTGGCTAATATTGTGATACCTTTGCATTCTGATGGTTCAGTGTACACAAACTTTGTTTCATTCAAAATATTATTTAAAATACTGTACAAAATTACCTTTAGCCTATGTGTTTAAGATATATAAATGAATTTCATGTTTAGACCTGGATCCCCGATGGCGCAGCGTGTTAAAGCGCTGACCTGCTGAACTTGCAGACCGAAAGGTCACAGGTTTGAATTCGGGCAGTGGATGAGCGCTCGCTGTTAGCCCCAGCTTCTGCCAATTTAGCAGTTCGAAAACATCCAAATGTGAGTAAATCAATAGGTACCGCTCCGGCGAGAAGGCCACATGACCTTGGAGGTGTCTATATAATAATAATAATAATAATAATAATAATAATAATAATAGTAATAATTTTATTTTTATACCCCGCCTCTATCTCCCCAAAGGGGACTCAGGGCGGCTTACATGGGGCCAAGCCCGAATAAAAACAATAGCAATGTAAAACACAACAATTAGACAAGAGACATGCACAATTATAAAAATTTAAACAGTACCCAATAAAAATAAATGACAAAAACTAATAAAAACATGGATTAAAACTGAGAGGTTGTAAAAGTTGACTGAGTAAAGTACACCATATAAATATTGTAAACACGAGGTGACTGATAAAGTGTCGGACTCTCTTCTCCCAGTTGTGCTGTGGGTCAGACACGCTACCAAGACACGCTGGTAGATTCCAACAGATTTTTATTGTACCAAATGCCAGAACCTTTTCTTTGGCCCACATATATAGGGGCTCCCACATACCAGAGGGTTATTGAGGTTTTATGGCCGGCCTGTTTTATGGCTGGCATCTGTTCCTTGTCAGCCGACCAGAGATGTCAAGGACTGGAGATCATTGACATCAAGTGCTGCAAATTCTTGGAAGTGCAAATTGGGATGGGAGTAGACCCTGTGTCTATATCAAGTTGACAAAGGTAAAAAGTGCAAACCAATACAAAAATGGTCACGGATACAGGATTGTTATGGGGATGAGCAATCTTTATCCAAAGGCCTGAGTGAACAGCCAGGTTTTCAATGAGAGATGTATTGAAAAACTATTGCAAAATATGCTCCTGCAGGATATTCCTCCAGCAAAGACAAAGTTTGAGTAGTTTAATAAACTTTTTCCATGTTTTTATGAGAGAACCAATTAAGAATTGACATTTATAACCCAGGAACAAGAATCGTATATACGGTACAATGCCGGCTCTTTGGCTTAGAAATGGAGATGAGCACCAACCAACCCCTAGAGTCAGACGCGATTGGACTTCATGTCAGGGGAAAACTTTTACCTTTACTTTACCCATCTCTAAGGGATCAACATTATGTACATAAATGTAAATACAGGTATTCCAAAACACCTCTGGATGCAGCATTTTGTATAAGAGATACTCGGCTTGTATCTAAACTAGCAAATGTATGCCGAATATAAATTATGATGATGATGATGACAATAATAACAATAACAAAAATGATAAATGATTAATGTCTTGATTTCTAACAATAACAAGTGCTGATACAATAATTAAAACATCAATCCACCTTTTTGGACTTCATTGGGGCAGGCCTTTGTGCAATTTGCACATCAGTTAGTTGTACTTTTCTTTTCAAGACCACTTCTTTAAGTTGGGAGCAACCTTGTTTTATGCTGCTCCAAAGAGTAAAACACAGAGCAACAGATTAAAAGACTATGACAGAGAGCAACAGATTCAAAAGTGATTCCACCTAAACATCAGGAAAAACAGGCAGAGATGTTCAATGGTGGAATATGCTGCCTTGGAGTGTGGCGGAGCCTCCTGTTTTGGAGGTTTTCAAACAGAGGCTATCTGTCAGGAGTGCTTATCGTGTTTCTCCGAAAATAAGACAGTGTCTTATATTAATTTTTGCTCCCAAAGATGCGCTAGGTCTTATTTTCAGAGGATGACTTATTTTTCCATGAAGAAGAATTCACATTTATTATTGAACAAAAAATGAACATTTATTATATACTGTACAGTAGTTGTCATCACAAACCAGCATAACCAGACAAACTGAATCCTATCAAGAATGTCTTGTTACTACCATTATTTCCATGGACAACAATCTATGGTACATACATTTATTGATCCTGCATGCTCTGGTATTATGTTTGGTGGGCGTGCTTCCAAACACAAACTTTGCTATGTCTTACTTTCGGGGGAGGCCTTATATTTAGCAATTCAGCAAAACCTATACTAGGTCTTATTTTTCGGGGATGACTTATTTTCAGGGAAACAGGGTAGATTGTGTTCTGGCATGGCTGGGGATTGCATTGAATAGCCCTGGTGGTTTCTTCCTACTCTTTAACTTTGATTCTTTATGAAAACTTCTGTTCCTTGTGGTACAGTGTTAGCTATGAGGAACATGTTATAGAAACTTCTTCTTTGTACTATTCTGTCATATTCCTCATCATCTCCAAAAGGCAGCTGGAAAGCCAGTCCCAGAAAGTGATTACTCTAGGAAGGAAAAAACAGGAGGGGAAATTAGCACAATAAGAAAGCAGCATATTTTGAAAACAACATCAAATGAACAATATTTGCTTGATAATTAGACTGAGAAAATTCTGTCTTAGCCCTTTGAATCACATCAGGCAGTCAAATAAAGAACTCTTTCCATTTCTGTGCATAAATTTGTACCCTGTGAGTGTCCTGATGTCAAGGCTCCAATTATAATAAGAGCTGCTTAAGCATATTGAAAAGGGGGAAATGAGTTTATTTTAGTAGTGGAGCCTTGCACTTTATAACCTACTCCTTTGCAGGCAAATTACTACAAAACTATCTAACACAGCAAGTCTCCGTTACCTGGATAATAAATGCAAGATGCTCTGTCTGGGATGAGTCATACAGTTCCAAATAGGAAAAATGCCTCCAAATCTTCTGCACCTGGGATTGCTGATCTCCTCAAGATAGAACCAATGAACAGAATTACAAACCTGTCTCATCTTCCTCACCATCTTCTTCCTCCTCCTCTTCCTCTTCTTCAACAGTAGCGCTTTCTTCTCCTTTAGGAAGGCCTTCGTCTTGAATCTGGCATCACAACATAAGAAAATGCTCCTAAGAGTTGCTTTAAGCAACACTGGTATATTTGTTTTTAGTAATAGTTTGGGAGTTTTTTGGGGGGGGGGGGAATAGGTATATAAGGAAAACATGAAGTTGCCTTACACTGAGTCAGACAGTATGTTTAGTTCAACATGGTCTGTATTCACTCTCAGGGTTTCAGAGAGGAATCTTTCCCAAGCTTATCCAGAAATACTGGAGACTGAATTGAAGACATTTGTATTCAAAGGATGTATTCTTGCCACTGAATTCTAATCCGTCTTCATTTTTATCTAACAGATTTCACTGCACTGAGCAGGCAGTACAACGAGGTCAATAACAATGCTTCTAAAGCAGGAGTGTCAAACTCCTTTTCACCGAGGACCACATCAGCCTTGTATGTGCTTTCAAAGGGCTGTTTGTAACTATAAGACTGTGTAAATGTAACTATGTTGCCCTGGCATTGAAAGCCTCGCGAGCCATATCAAATGACATGGCGGGATGGATTCAGCCTGCGGGCCTTGTGCTCTAAAGGTATTTGGAAGGAGAGGGGACTGGGGAGGTTTTTCCTTATTTACTTATTAATTTGTTCATTTTATTCATCTATATTACCTCTTTTCTCCCAATAATAACATTCAAGGCAGCTTTTTTGTGTGTGTCAGGAGCAACCGGAGTTGCTTCTGGAGTGAGAGAATTGGCCGTCTGCAAGGACGTTGCCCAGGAGGCGCCTGGATGTTTTGATGTTTTACCATCCTTGTGGGAGGCTTCTCTCATGTCCCCACATGGAGCTGATAGAGGGAGCTCATCCGCGCTCTCCCCGGGTGGGATTTGAACCTGGCAGCCTTCAGGTCAGCAACCCAACCTTCAAGTCACAAGGCTTTTATCCCCTAGGCCACCGGAGGCTCCTATTCAAGGCAGCTAACCACGTATTTTATTTTAAAACAATATTAAGTTAAAACTATATACAGCTATTAATAAAAGTATAAATTTAAAAGTTACTTTAATTGTGATTAAACCATTTATAAAGAAAAAAATAATGAAAAACCATATATAAATCTTATGAATTGCACCCCATAGAATTCAGTTAGTTTTTTAAAGCCTGACAGCATAAAATGTTTTCACTTCCTAACGGTAAGGCTGGATCTACACTGTCATAAAATGCAGTTTCAGAATGCAGATTAACTGCATGGAACTGGATTACATGGTAGTGTAGACTTCAATGCAGTTAACCTGCATTCTGAAACTAGGTTATATGGCAGTGTGGATCCAGTCAAAGTGAACATGAATTGAGCCATTTTGGCCTTCTTTAGGTTAGAATTCCAATGTGCCAGAGACCAGCACAATATTTGTGACCATTGCCTACAACTGTTTCTTTCTTTGCTGAAGGATCACTGTGGACTGGCAGCTAATAGCTTATGTAGTGGTACCAGTCTATGGATCAGCACTTTGAGTAGCATTGTCCTAATAAAACCGCTTCCAACTTTTATTCTACTGAATGACACTTAAAAAGGAGGGCAAAGGTGGCAAGAGATAAAATTACCACCACTCTGTCTGCTCCATGCTCCAAGACCTTTCTTTCTGCTTGCAGCTGCTCCACAATGGTTTTCTGTAACAATGGTGCATTAGCTCCCCTTACCACTGCTACTAACTCACCTCCCTGAAAGAAAATAGACATTCATAACTCATTTATTTTACAAACGTGATTTGCATTAATTAATACTCAAGATACATACATTAGTATTACTATGCCAGGGTCTGGAATTGAATATCTAATCAGCCCTCCACACTTGCAGGAGTTAGGGGCACAGGATCCCATGAAAGTGAAAAACGACAAATAAAGAACACACCTCTAGGAATTTCCAAGGCCCATTCTACACTGCCATATAAAATCTACATTATCTGCTTTGAACTGAATTATATGGCAGTGTAGAAGGGGCCCAAGTCTTCTAGTATGACTTTATAGTCAACGTTTGGAAGTTCTTTCTATAAGTACCTAGGTCCTACAGCATCACTAGAGGAAATTTATCATATAGTTATACTGGAGAACCAGAGAACATTTTGAATTAAATCCATGAATAATCAAATCTGCAAAAAGTCTACATTGCAAATGTGGAAGGACAACTGTATTGTGAACTGGCAAGATTAAATTATAAAGATAACCTACAATAGGTCATGTCTAATAGACTGTTTGCTATACAGGTCCTGTGTTGTATTTAGCTGACAACAGAGAAGAACAGAACTGGGCGGTCAAAGGGGTGGGGACACAGACAGCCTCACAGTATGGAGTGTGAAGTTGCTTAAATTGTCAATTAAAATAGCTTAATGAATTAAAGTGGCGTATTTAAGCAAGCATATTTTATTATGTATACATCTTAAAACAAGTACTTGTAAAAACTACAGATGGCATCAAAAGAGGTATCTCTCTCTTGTCATATCAGAGCAAGTATCTTTGAGAGGATGCCTGCTATGTCCCATGTGTAAGATCAAAAAACATGTGTACATGATAGCAAATTTAATTCATACATTAATTGACTATCTAAAAATTGTCATTGAAGCAGGGTGCAATTTATTATACAGGCAATTTATTATAGCTCTTTCACATGGATTAGTTATTTGCTTTTCATACTGCTCTGTGTTGTTATCTGTTCAGTAAGAAATGAAATCGTGACCATGTTGCCTTGAATTCCCTTAAACTACATAGACTGTATTTTTATCTTAGACTAGGTCAGAATTTTGAGCTCAAACTGTGGTAGATATAGTAGTGTATACATAATGGAAAGGAGATGATTCCCAGACTATTCCCATTAAATTAAATACCTAGTCTAAGATAAAAATACAAGCTCTGAAGTAACAAAATTGTATTAAATGTTTGTTCTTAAGAATGAAGACAAAAGGAATACAACATGCTTTCAATAGTAATAGAGTAATCTCAGAGTAAATTGCAAAGCTAAAATAGAGCTAGCATAGTGCTGTGGTTTGAGCACCGCTGAAACCAGGGTTTGAATCCCCGTTGAACCAAGAAAATTGAATGTGTGACCTTAAGCAAGTCACTTTCAAAGAGGGGCAAAGGCAACCCCTCTCTGAAAAAATCTTGCCAAAAAAGTATGATAGGTTTGCATTACAGTCGCAGTAAATTGGAAGCAACTTGAGGGCAGAATACAACAAAAATAATGTATATGATTCGCTCTGCTGGGCGCACATGAAAAGACTTCTAATCAATTAACAACATCACGTACTGCTTCTATAGCACTTATCAACTATTAAACAACAATTATTTAAAAAATGATTACAAAGACCTGTTCCAAAGGTTTAAGGTCTAACAGAAATTAAATATTAAAGCAGGGGTGGGCACACTTTGGACTTCTCAAATCTCGTTTGTTCTTTGATTGGAATCCCCTCCATAAATATGCCAACAAGAACGAAGTGCAAAACACTGGCTCAGAAGCATGGGTATATATAATAGTTGAAGAGCAAAATGCCTTCAAGCACATTCTTAGCTCAAGAATTAGTTTTCAGTACTGCAACTGGAGCTTGAATTCAGATTTTTTCATACATACATATACATCCACTTCTGTTTCCCCTCAGGCTTTCCTGTTTTAGCAGCACAACGTGGGAGGATGAAAGAAATTTTAAAATGTTTGCTATAGTTAAATAATCAGGAGACAGGAATCCTTACTAGAAAACCTTTACTAAAGGTAAAGCTTTTCCCCTGACATTAAGTCTAGTCGTGTCCGACTCTGGGGATTGGTGCTCATCATCTCCATTTCTAAGCTGAAGAGCCGGCGTTGTCCATAGACACCTCCAAGGTAATGTGGCTAGCATGACTGTATGGAGCGCCGTTACCTTCCTGCCAGAGCGGTACCTATTAATCTATTCATATTTGCATGTTTTTGAACTGCTAGGTTGGCAGAAGCTGGGGCTAACAGTGAGAGATCACCCTGCTGCCTGGATTCGAATCGCCAACCTTTTGGTCAGCAAGAAAAGCAGGTCAGCGGTTTAACCCTGAGCTGTGCCATCAAATTAGTTTTCAATACCACAACTGAAGCTTGAATTCAGATTCTTTCATACATACATACATCCACTTCTGTTTCCCCTCAGGCTTTCCTGTTTTAGCAGCACAACGTGGGAGGATGAAAGGCCTTTTAAAATGTTTGCTATAGTAAAATCATCAGGAGACAGGAATCCTTACTAGTCTAGTGCAAATCATCCAAAAATTCGTCAGTTGATTTCCCATCCCCCATTTAACTCCTGCCAGGCCTTACAGTACTTTTAAAAGAGTAATATTGACAGATATTAAGGAAGTGAAATATCTTGAAAAAGGGGAGGGAAGAACATAAATTATTTTCCAGGCATTTGTAAAAGGGAGGAAGGAAAGGTTCCAAACAGAGGATAGATATGAGTTTGGAGTGGAAGGCTCAGCAAGATAAACTGGACAATGACCGATGGATAAAAAAAGGAACTGGCATATTGGCTTCCCATATATAACCAGACAGCAGAGCTGCTGAACTCCAGATGGTCAAAAACTAAACAAAGGAAAATGTTAGAAAATAAAATAAAAGACATTGCATGATTATAGGAATCAACTACAGTAGATAATTGCCCGGAGCCAAGATGATTAAATTCAAGAAGCTATGCATGAAATGAGTTATTACTAGGATTCACATTGTGTTCTTGTATACATCTGGCAATGATAATCTTATAATAAGTATTTGCATACTATCCCTGTTGATGACTATTTAATGTGTGCTTGCATGCCTCTGCTTATTGATAGCCACATAACTCATATAATCTCTCTGTGTTATTAAGAATTGTAGTTTGACACATCTTGGTCTATATTCTTGTCTACAGTACATTTATATTGTATTAGTGTTTTCCTTTTTTGTTATTTGAGTTTACTGTATACAATTATGTGGGCTGTGCATATTAATTTCCCAAGCTTTTGAAGTCAGATTTGATTCTTATTTGCTAAAACCAATTTCTACCTTTATTTTTCTGTGCTATTGGTCTAAAACCATAATGCTAAAGTGCATGCTTTTTAAAAGTATATCCTTCTTGTACTTTAGGATTAGAGTTTTATTAACATTGACAACAACAATTGTGTCTTGATTCTATTGTGAGACACCCCGAGTCCTTGTGGAGAGGGGGCGGGATATAAATAAAATGTATTATTATTATTGTTGTTAATTCTCTGTTTACAAATAACGAGATTAGGAGTAAAAGAGGGGGAAGAGAGTTCAAAAACTGAGTTGGGAAGGAGAGGATACTTTTCCCCTCTACTGTTAGTCTAATATTATACTGCTAATATGCCTGACTTCTTATAAAATGCACGTGTCTTCTGCTAGATATGTTGTAATCCTTAATTTCCCAATAGGGAGTTTAAAACAAAAGGAGGGAAAGAAGAAATGGGGAAGGAGAGAGAAAATGATTTGGCAGAGTGCATCCTGTACTGTCAAAAACTGATACAATTAGAAGGCATTTGAAGACTGTAAATGGATGTAATCTGTAAATAATGGAAATTAAAAGTGGCATAATACTGTTGCAACTATGTAGTGCACATAGATCTTTAATAGGTTTTTTAAAAATTAAACCCTAGGGGTCTAGGTCAGTTAACAGTGTAAACAAACACCAGATGGCATGGCTAGAAATCAAGTATTTAGAGAGTAATTTAGCAACGCATCACACATTCAGAGTTTTCTTCCTACCCCCTACGCATTAGCCATATTATTCTACGCACATGCACACTTGCAAGCAGAATAAGGAAGATTCACAAGGCAATTTCATCACACAGAAGTAGAATTTATTTTACTCCAGTCTGGTTCTCTGATATTCCACTCTCAAACCAGCTGGAAGCATTTGGACCTAACCTCAAGGCTCTTGCACTATGTGGCACCCAGTGTTGATATGGTACTGAAGCACAGAGAACAGCTTTTTAACTGAAAGAACTTTCCTGTTTCTATAAAAAAATTAAAAAGCTTTGAAACCAACTTACAGCATAAAAGAGAAATGTAGGCTCACATTTACCACGGTATTTCTCTAGGGCATCAATTGAATCCACTTCAGCCTACACAAAAAAGTAAATAATTTACTAAAAACAAATATTCACAATTACATCGAGCAGGGTGGGGAAGACCTGTGATTTCATATCATTTCTTAAACAAGGCTCAGTAGTCCTTCCTTTTGAAGTGAAGATTGCAGCAGGGTTTTGGGCAACAGTTTAAGAGCTAGGTGAACAGCAATCTCACAGCTTGGGTCACTCTTGAGTCACCAGATCATAATGATCATTTCTGCCCTCCCTTCCCCACATGGAGAGTGCAGCTGGGGAGATTAAAAGCAAATCCTAGTTAGAGAGGTCCATCAACTCCAACACATCTATCTCCTACCTCATTTACCTCCAGAAGATTAGGGCTCTGAGGAAAGGTAAATGGGAAACTGCCACAACCCAGGTCCCTTCCACACAGCTGAATAAAATCCCACATTATCTGCTTTGAACTGGAATATATGGCAATGTGGACTCAGATAACCCAGTTCAAAGCAGATATTGTGGGATTTTCTGCCAAATAATCTTGGGTTATATGGCTGTGTGGAAGGGCCCTCAGATTGAGCTGGAACAGTCCTGTGGAGTCTCTTGCACTTACTTTAATAAATTGTGGAAAACCTGAATACTGTATATACTTAGCCCCTGTCAACACTGCCAACAAGATGGGTTTTCAGTAAATTTCTCTTCCCAATAACTTAAAGAAATTCAAATTCTATGTCTGATGGACATATATATATACTGTCAAGATTCTTTATGCTACTGTATTTTTTTTGGGGGGGGGGGGAGTCAAATTAAGTTATATACCAGCTTTTGCTTCTTCCCCAAAATACCAGTTTCGGTTATTTGGAAGCCGATGTATTCATTTCCACTCATATAATCTAGCAATGAAAATTCTTTTGGTTTTTCAAAGACTCAAGATAAATTAGTCTAGCTTTACCCAATCTGCTCAACACCTTATGCCTTAGACCAGGGCTTCTTAAACTTTTCCACTTGCGACCTTTTTGGTCACAGAGATTTTTATGTGACCTCAGGTATATCGGTGTAAAAATTAAATGTTTACTGATAATAAATCAGCATTTGCAAGGCTTATTAAACAGGGTGATTATCCTTTTTATGAAGTATCTTCTGCAGAGTCCACTGTAAAAACAGCCACTAGGTGACGTTCAGAAAACGTTTACTGTTGCCAAATTTTTAGAGACCCCAACATTGAGCTAAGGGACCCATTTGGAGTCAGTGCCCACAGTTTCAGAAGCGGTGTCTAAGGCCCCTTCTATACTGTCACATAAAATCCAGATTATTTGTTTTGAATTGTCTAATATGGCAGTGTAGACTCAGATAATCCAGTTCAAAGCAAATAAAGTGGATTATATGCTTTGATAATCTAAATTTTATGGCAGCGTAAGGGGCCTAAGACTACAGGTCCCACCATACGGGTATTTTGTACTACTGTTTCTATCAACACTCCATCATTGGCCATGGTGCCTGCAATTGATGGAGGTCAGTTATATCTGTACATTTGTACTATATTTGTATACTTGATACTATCTTACCACAGCAAAATGCAGGAGGTCATCACCAAGTTCGTTTCTTATTTTCCGGAAGAGGCTTACGACTGTTTTACATGGTCCACACCAGGCTTGGTAAACATCTACCACTGCAAGGAAGGCAAAAAGTTTCAGTAGAATTCCAGCATTTTTGGGAATTATACACAGATAATCCAGCACATAAAATTGTATAAGTTAATTAGTACTATTTCCTAATGTAACTAACAATTGCTCTACAAATCCAATTTGCTGTTAGTAGTCTGTGCTAGATACTGTGATGATCTGGAGGGGTATAGCATGAGATGCTACAAGTGAACCCCTTTCCTACCTTCCTATCATCCAGTATCATACAGGTACAAGAATATGTGGCACTGACACAGAGAAACAGTGGATCCATGTACATAAATCTGGCTCCAGGCTTTGAAGAACCAGTGGGTGCTTTCCTTCCATGAATGATTCATCTTCTTTGTCACTGTTCCCAATGCCCTTTTATTTATCCTTACCTGAACTCAACTGAGTCGGATTGAGAGCCATTAAAAATAGCTCAGCTCGTTGTTCACCTAAGTAACCCAAAGGATAGTTGCATCTATCGAATAGGAAAATGTAGGTACCGCTTATGCGGGGAGGCTAATTTAACTAATTTACAACACCATAAAAATCATCCAGCAACGTGCAAGAAAGGAATGAGGAAGTAATCCATCGAGGACTCGGTGTCACAGTGGATGATGCATCAGCAGCTCCCCCTGTGGCCGGAATCGAGCATGAAGCCTGGAAGCTGGAAAATGTTCAACTGCCTCTGTGTCTTCGTCTCTCTGTCTCTGTCTGTATGTCACATGGCATTGAATGTTTGCCATGTATATGTACATTGTGATCTGCCCTGAGTCCCCTTTGGGGTGAGAAGGGCGGAATATAAATACTGTAAACAAGTTAATTTGGATGGTTGGGGTGGGGGGGGGAGGACAACATGAATGTAAGCAGTGAGACCCTTGCTGGAATACAGGTCAGCAAATCTGTACGTAAATTAAAGAGAAATACATTGAACAGCACTAAAGTAATTCTCTTATAATTAACATTATCAAAATAAAAAATAAACAGATAAATAAATAGATAGAGATATTGCCCCACAAACGTTTGTCAGGATAAGTTGTATTTCTGATCAGCAACAGAAGTTATGGCCTGTTTTGTACTTGCAACAGAAGTCCTACCTATCAGTCCTTTGGAACTCAGCATTTCTTCCCAAAGTTCCTGATTGCTTATAAGCATCTGTATGCAAATTAAACATAAAACAATATTACCAACAAACTTTTAAATAAAGCAGAATAGCCTTTTTGAATGCAGTTGCTATCAGACAGATTTTGAGTTTATCTTAACTGAAGAATTAGTGCAATTTGACACTGCTTTTAACTGTCATGGTTCAGTGCTATGGAATCATAGGAGTTGTAGCTTTACAAAGTTTATAGCTGTTGCAGCCTGGTCAGATTCTGAGTGCTCGGAAGATGAGGAAGGGGGTGCTGGGATATATTCAGAGGTCCCAGAGGAGGATAGAAGTGGCCTGGAGAGAGTTGTTTTGGAATCTCCTGGAAGTTCTCATGAGATTGGAGAAATCGATATCAGTTCTCATGAGAATCCACCAGAAGTGCAGGCTGAGAGAAATGTGGGAGACGAATGTTTGTCCAGGTCAAGACGCTTGGAACTTTGGAGGCAGAGCGCATAACAAATACATACTCACTTTTCCTAGAGGCTTAGAGATAAGGTGAGAAAAAGCAGGTGTGTGAGGAATGATGTCATGGGAGGGACTGAGATCTTTTAAAGTTTCTGCTGGTACAATACTTTGTGAGAGAAACATTGTATTCAGGTGAACAGCTCTCGGTTCTTGGTCTTATGTTTTTGGAATTTGTGTATTCACGTTTCTAAGTTTGTTCCTGTTTCTAGTTCATGTGTGGCAGAGATTATCTGCCTTGGAATCATGCTATCATGTTTATGGATATATCAGTGACTCTTGAGACTATATTTTAAAGGATTTTGGACTCTTGGCTATCTTAGAAATAACTTTTGGAACTTTGATTCTCTTTTTATAGATTTGCCTATTTTTATATTCTCTTCTCAAAAAAAATGTTGGACCCTTCCACACAGCCACATAATCCAGAATATCAAGGCAGAAAATCCCACAATATCTGCTTTGAGCTAGATTATCTGAATCCCCACTGCCATATTGTTAGATTTTAAATTGTTAGATTTTAGCCTGTTTTTGTAAGCCGCCCCGAGTCCTAGGGGAGTGGCGGCATATAAATAAATATATTCCAGTTCAAAGTAGATATTGTGGGATTTTCTGTCTTGATATCCTGGGTTATATGGCTGTGTGTAAGGGCCCTTTTACATACTGGATTATCTGCACAGCGTGTGGTTTGTGGTGAAAAGTTGTTTCAGGGCTCTAGTGCAACAGTAACTTCCTCTGCAAAATACAGTAGAGTCTCACTTATCCAACATAAACGGGCCAGCAGAATGTTGGATAAGCGAATATGTTGGATAATAAGGAGACATTAAGGAAAAGCCTATTAAACATCAAATTAGGTTATGATTTTACAAATGAAGCACCAAAACATCATGTTAGACAACAAATTTGGCAGAAAAAGTAGTTCAATACGCAGTAATGCTATGTAGTAATTACTGTATTTAAGAATTTAGCACCAAAATATCATGATATATTGAAAACATTGACTACAAAAATGCGTTGGATAATCCAGAACGTTGGATAAGCGAGTGTTGGATAAGTGAGACTCTACTGTAGTACTGGGGCCTCCCCAAACTATAAATCCCAGGATCCCACAGCATTGATCCATGGCAGTTTGAGGGGTGTCAAACTGCATTAATTGTACAGTGTAGATGCACCTTTGGTTAGTCAGTAAAGGGACAACTCGGTTTTTTTGCATTAAAAGAACTACCAGTATGTCAAACTCATGATAGTTAAAGGTAAAGGTTTTCCCCTGACATTAAGTCTAGTCCTGTCCGACTCTGGGGGTTGGTGCTCATCTCAATTTCTGAGGCAAAGAGCCGGCATTGTCCGTAGACACCTCCAAGGTCATGTGGCCGGCATGACTGCATGGAGCACCGTTATCTTGCTGCCGGAGTGATACCTATTGATCTACTTACATTTGCATGTTTTCAAACTGCTAGGTTGGCAGAAACTGGGGCTAACAGCAGGAACACACCCTGTTCCTCAGATTCAAACCAACCTTTCAGTCAGCAAGTTCAGCAGCTCAGCAGTTTAACCCACTGTGCCACTGGGATACATAAAAAAACCAGCAAACAAATTCATTGTGCAGAGGCTTTCTTCTTATTCCGTTTCACTCTAGTTTTAGGAAAACGAAAACAGAGGGTACAAATTCTATGTTCAGCTCCTGTTTCAATTGATTAAAAATAGAGATACAAAGCCCCAGTGCAGGAGGGTAACTGTGACATCTATGACATTACAGACTCAATTACAATACCATTGTATTCTTTGCACATTGGCAAATGTTCAGAAATCAACAATTTGGCACATAGTGACTACTTTTACTTATAGGGCTACTATACTACTTTTACCTATCCAGGCCTTAGAAGGCGCAGTCCTCCTCAAACCTACCTGAGAAAAGATATTAAAAAGAGCTTTATAGACTACAGTTTTCAGAGTCTCACAGCCAGCATGGCCAATTGCTTTATTCAAGAGCTATTGTTCTGGATCATATTGCAGAGAATAGCTCTTGAGTGACAACCCCCAGAGTGTTGCACAAGAATACTATGCTTTATTTATAGTAAATAACTGAGGATCACACAATAGTCATTTCAATAAATCCAATAGGTCTACTCTGGTGTAAATAGCTGGCAGTGTTGAAATAATAATACTTCTTCTTCTGGCCACTTGATGGCAGGATTTATAGAGATTATATCCTTATGGAATCATTCTTACATAAAGAAATCACAGAAACATTCCCATGAGATTTTTATTTAAAGGTTTCTATTTGTGACGCTATGTTAATTTTTCCCAGAAAGAATATCAGACAAGTGGCCTCTTAAAAACCAGCAAATGTATTTTAGCATAAAATAGCGTAGGCTACAATTGCATGTTATGAAGTGGATTGTGAATTGATAAAGTCGATGAAGTGGGTGCCAACTTTGGTGAAAGTCTTTTACGGTTTAAAAATGCCTATTTAATCATGCCTTGTTAACTGAATATGGAGTTTCTGAAGATCAATGTCAGAAATCCATAATACAACTAAATTCAAAGTGCCTTTAAGATTGTATATGTTGTTCCTTAGATACCAGATTGCTATAGCATACTACTCTGCTTCCATTCTCTTTGCTCCATATTGGTGGATTTGACCTCTGTGAATTTCATTATTCACAGATTTCATATTGTGGATTATCTGCTTTGATATTCTGGGTTACATGGTGGCCCTGTGCTCCTAATCCCAGAGAATGGGAGGGTGGACTATAGTGTGAATCCATAGCCCTACAAAATGCAAAAAATGTAAAATTCTTGCTACCAGCAAAAAAGTGGAAAGTGATGATCACTCAAAAGAAACTCTTTGAGGCAACCCTGGCTGGATCTACACTGACCTATATCCCAGGATCTGATCCTACGAACTGGATTATATGAGATTCTTTGAACTGGATTATATGAGTCTACACTGTCAGATAATCTGGAATAAGCAGATAATCTGGGATCAGATCCTGGGATATAAAGCAATGTAGATCCAGCCCACATCTCCTTAAAACAAAACTTTCCAAACTATGTGTCATGACACATTCATTTGTTGTATGCAGTGTGAGAGTTTGTCACGTGAACTTAACAAGAAACTTCTGAGTTTATGTAAAATAAGCAAAAAAATCATTTATATTTTAAAATATAAATGAAAGGTTTTCATGAGATACATTGTATCCCCACACATTTTATTATTACTATTTATGCACAGTATGTGTCCGTATCTCTTACTAGGTAATAAAACTGAATCACTGTGTTGTGAAATGACACACCAAAAAGTGTGTCACCAACATAAATTTTTAGGAAAGCCCTGTCTTAAAATATAAGCATAAAGCATACAATTTTTGCTCATGAAGACCTAAAGTGAAAGCACGACAATTCCTAGACAATTTGAGATCTGAGATTGAACTGTGTTATATGATCCGTGCAGACCAGGCATTGGGCAAACTTTGACCCTCCAGTTGTTTTGGACTTCAACTCCCACAATTCCTAACAGCCTGTAGGCTGTTAGGAATTGTGGGATTTGAAGTCCAAAACACCTGGAGGACTGAAGTTTGCCCATGCCTGGTGTAGACTCATATAATGTAGTTTAACTGCACAGAAGTGCATTATCTGACCATATAATGCAGTTCAATCTGCATAATAATGCCAGTGTAGATGGGGCCTGAGAGCAGGAAAATACAAAGACATAAAGTACATAACAATATGGCAAACAAGGCTAGTCAATTTACTATTTTGGCACTCAGTGCAGAAAATTCCACTCATATTTCCCTTGGCAGTAAAAACACAACATTAAAGTAAACAACTAACAATGTGCTGTTTTTTGTGAAAATAAAAGTCACCTGCTTGAGATGAGCACCTCATTCCGGCGATGGAAGTGGTTGGACCAAAATGAAAGCTCACATATATTGGAACCAATATCAGTTATTGCCAGATAACAGAACTGTTGGAAAATAACATCCCAAACCAATCTAGAAGGACTGCTTTTCCCAGTCATCATATATTTTAATGGGTAGAAAGAGACTGGAATTTTTATTTAAAATGTAATGGTTAAATCTGTCTCAATTAAGCTTCCCCTTTTAGAAGCATATTTCACATTTATTTGGGGTGGGGAAAAGCCAGTTCTTATTATTATCCAGCGGAACAGTCAGCCTTTGATTCTAATTCTATATTATTCTGCCAAATAAAATACGCTGCACAGACAATTTCTTCCCAGAAGGCTGCACTGCAGAGATAATTTAAATCTGCTCTTCTATTTCATTTCTGATTCATCCAGATGAGGGGCGAAATGAATTACTGGCTGTTGCCTTGGGAGACTGGTAAATCCACTTAGAACTCCATTGCTTTTGGTTTTAGACCGACTGTCAAAATGCAACACAGTCTTGCGTCAAACCCACCTCCTCCACACAAGCAGGAAATGACAAACTCGCAGTTACATTTACAGTATTAACCTTTTATACTGACCTGCAAAGCTAATTCCTTCTTCCTGCTGGCCATTGTGCTGCCAAAAGCAAACAAAAGCCTAAAACACCATGTCATTTATATAAAACTGACACCAAATCTGTACAAATAAGTTATGTATCTTGCTACATACAGTACTAGCAATGGAAACTGCAACACAATCCCATACAGTGGTAGAGACTACCACATGAAAATCAATTAAGATACTAATTTAACTAGAAATTTGTCAAGAAAATGTAACAACTTAAATAATAAAATTTAAAAATAAATGTGAGAATTTCAGTAATAATGTCTCTCCAGAATTACTGCTTAATCAAATGAACCACAATTCTAAACAGATATTAGATTTTACTTTACCCAATTGGTTCTTTACTCAAAACCTAGTTCTCTTGGGGCCCTTCCACACAGCCAAATAATCCAGAATATCAAGTCAGATAATCTGCAGTATCTGCTTTGAATGGGATTATCTGAATCCACACTGCCATATAATCCAATTCAATATGGATTTTATAAAACTGTGGAAGAGGCCTTGGATGTTCGGTTATATGGGGTTCATCTGCAATGTAGAATTAATGCAGTTTGACACCACTATGGCCCCTTCTGCACAGCTGAATAAAATTCCACATTTTCTGCTTTGAACTGGAATATATGGCAGTGTGGACTCCGATAACCCAATTCAAAGCAAGTATTGTGGGATTTTCTGCCTTTAGATTCTGGGTTATATGACTGTATGGAAGGGCCCTTTGACTACCATGGATCAACACTCTATAATTCTGGGAATTGCAGTTTGGTGGTTGGACTGGATGGCCCATGAGGTCTCTTCCAACTCTACTATTCTATGATTCTATGATTAACAGTGAAGGCTAAAAGCCTTGTAACACTACAACTCACATGATTCCATAGCTTTAGGCCATAGCAGTTAAAGTGTTGTCAAAATGCATTAATTCTGCAGTGTAGATGCACTGATGGGGTAAAGGAATGGTAATGCTCAAGTCACAAATAGTGACGGTTATCCAGAAAGTACATTGAGGGCTCTTCCAAATAGGCCCTATATCCCAGGATCTGATCCCAGGTTTTCTGTTTATCCCAGATTATCTGGCAATGGGGACTCATATAATCCAGTTTAAAGCAGAAAACCTGGGATCATATCCTGTGATATAGGGCCTGTCGGGGGGTCATTCCACACAGCCATGTTTTTATTGTTTATTCATTCAGTCGCTTCCGACTCTTCGTGACCTCATGGACCAGCTTTGTTACAGTCATATAACCCAGCCATATAACCCAGAATAGCAAGGCAGAAAATCCCACAGTATCTGCTTTAAACTGGGATATCTAGTCCACACTGCCATATATTCCAGTTCAAAGCAGATAATGTGGGATTTTATTCAGATATGTGGAAGGGGCCTAGAAGGGCCCTGAGATGGCATTCTTGTGTTTTGTGCTGAGTATAGCCTGCAGGCATCTGCCCCAGAAAAAGGAATTGTGAACCTCTTAACACTCTCTTGCTTTGATCCACCAGGGAATCTGTAAACTAAAGGCAGTTTGTGGATAAGGACATAAGGCTATTAAAAAGGAACAAAGGGAAACTAGAAGAAGGGTTGCCAGTGGGATGAGAGAGAGATCGGATTTTCAAAGTTGATGCAGCTATTTCCTGCTTCCCAATGCTCAGAATGGAGGGGTGGAATAAAATAATACATAGGATTTTTCACCTGTAAGGTTTTTGGGGCATTTTCAAAAAGGTAAATTTAAATGTCCTCATTTCAATGTTTTTCAATCAAATTGGAAGTTTAGTTTATAATCTGTTCCAACTAAGGGCCCTTCCACACAGCCATATAACCCAAAATATCAAGGCAGAATAACCCACAATATCTGCTTTGAATTGAAATATCTGAGTCCACACGGACATATGTTCCAGTTCAAAGCAGATAATGTGGGGTTTTATTCAGCTGTGTGGAAGGGGCCTAACTTTCTCATCTCTGATTCTATGCTTATTTGCTTGGAGATAAATGTCACCATATTCTGCAGGAATTACTCTTTTATAAATGTGTTTGGAATCATAGAATCATAGAATCATAGAATAGTAGAGTTGGAAGAGACCTCATGGGCCATCCAGTCCAACCCCCTGCTAAGAAGCAGGAAATCGCATTCAAAGCACCCCCGACAGATGGCCATCCAGCCTCTGCTTAAAAGCCTCCAAAGAAGGAGCCTCCACCACGGCCCCGGGGAGAGAGTTCCACTGTCGAACAGCTCTCACAGTGAGGAAGTTCTTCCTGATGTTCAGGTGGAATCTCCTTTCCTGTAGTTTGAAGCCATTGTTCCGTGTCCTAGTCTGCAGGGCAGCAGAAAACAAGCTTGCTCCCTCTTCCCTATGACTTCCCTTCACGTATTTGTACATGGCTATCATGTCTCCTCTCAGCCTTCTCTTCTGCAGGCTAAACATGCCCAGCTCTTTAAGCCGCTCCTCATAGGGCTTGTTCTCCAGACCCTTAATCATTTTAGTCGCCCTCCTCTGGACGCTTTCCAGCTTGTCAACGTCTCCCTTCAACTGTGGTGCCCAAAATTGGACACAGTATTCCAGGTGTGGTCTGACCAAGGCAGAATAGAGGGGGAGCATAACTTCCCTGGATCTAGACGCTATTCCCCTATTGATGCAGGCCAGAATCCCATTGGCTTTTTTAGCAGCCGCATCACATTGTTGGCTCATGTTTTACTTGTTGTCCACAAGAACTCCAAGGTCTTTTTCGCACACACTGCTGTCAAGCCAGGCGTCCCCCATTCTGTATCTTTGATTTCCATTTTTTCTGCCGAAGTGAAGTATCTTGCATTTGTCCCTGTTGAACTTCATTTTGTTAGTTTTGGCCCATCTCTCTAGTCTGTCAAGATCGTTTTGAATTCTGCTCCTGTCTTCTGGAGTGTTAGCTATCCCTCCCAGTTTTGTGTCGTCTGCAAACTTGATGATCGTGCCTTCTAACCCTTCGTCTAAGTCGTTAATAAAGATGTTGAACAGAACCGGGCCCAGGACGGAGCCCTGCGGCACTCCACTTGTCACTTCTTTCCATGATGAAGACGACGCATTGGTGAGCACCCTTTGGGTTCGTTCGCTTAGCCAATTACAGATCCACCTAACCGTAGTTTTGTCTAGCCCACATTTTACTAGTTTGTTTGCCAGAAGGTCGTGGGGGACTTTGTCGAAGGCCTTACTGAAATCCAGGTACGCTACATCCACAGCATTCCCTGTATCGACCCAACTCGTAACTCTATCGAAAAAAGAGATCAGATTAGTCTGGCATGACTTGTTTTTGGTAAATCCGTGTTGACTATTAGCAATGACCGCATTTGTTTCTAAGTGTTCGCAGACCACTTCCTTAATGATCTTTTCCAGAATTTTGCCTGGTATTGATGTGAGGCTGACCGGACGGTAATTGTTTGGGTCGTTCTTTTTTCCCTTCTTGAAGATAGGGACCACATTCGCCCTCCTCCAATCTGCTGGGACTTCTCCCGTTCTCCAAGAACTCTTGAAGAATCAACAGCTTTAATTATAATTGCAGCAGCGGCTGCCTGTCATATAATGTTACGCAACAAGAGCTGCTACTTTCACAACTTTAACTTTTCTACTTTGAAAGCTGAATCTCTTGAAATATAATGGAGTTTACTCTGATGGGATAATCCATCAACTTATTTTTAAAATGATTTTTTATTGAGTCTTTTATGAACAACATAATAAGATAAAATAAAAAATATGGATTGGGAAGTGGGATAAGGGAGGGGCTAACGCTACAAAAAAAGACATCTATACATAACCCGATTATCTAAGAGGGTTTGGAAGTTAAGGATAGGGTATTCAGTAGGAGGTTTAGACTTCCAATCTTCTCCATTGTGGTTTTCTTCTTTCTTTTAGTTTCTCTTTCTCTACTGTCCCCTTATCTTTTTTTTTTTTTAAGTTACCATATAGATATTTTCCTGTTTCTTATTTTGGTTTTATTATCAACTCCATCTTTTCTTGTCTCAAGTAGCTACATAATGGTGACCAGTCCATACTTTTCCTTCCTTGTCCCCTAGTGGGCCCGGGCTGTGGAGCAGGCGGGAGAGCAAGCCAGCTGCAATTAACTGCAATGAATCACTCTGACCAGGAGGTCAGGAGTTCGAGACCCGCTCGGAGCCTATGTTTGTTTGTCTTTGTTCTATGTTAAAAAGCATTGAATGTTTGCCTATATGTGTAATGTGATCCGCCCTGAGTCCCTTTCGGGGTGAGAAGGGCGGAATATAAATGCTGTAAATAAATAAATAGAATGTTTGGATAATAGACGGGATAGTTTATCCATGCTCATAATGTCTATTAATTTGGATATCCATTCTTCTAAAGTAGGGGGTTTCTTTCATTCTCCATTTCCTCACATACACAATTCTGGCTGCTGTCATCAAGTAGCAGAATAGTTTATTTCTATCTGTATTTCTATAATTCCTAGAAGAAAGTACTCTGGTTTTAGTTCTAGTTTCATGTTGAATATTTTCTGTATTTTTTCACACCGCAGAAATTAGCTAAATACCATCCAAAGACGCAGGACAAGTGCTAGAAATGCAGAGAACTAGTGAGAACATTCCACCACATGTGGTGGAATTGTAAACATGCTGAAACATGCTGAGGGATGTCTGAGGAAAAAAAAATCCATTTACTTATTTAAAGCATTTCTGTATCACTTCCCAACTTAAGGCGATACAAAACAATAAAATATATTATTTAATACAAAGATTAAATAATAAAAAAACAAAAAAACACACATTAAATATTATTTTAAAATCTTAAATTAGTCTAAAGAGTGCATTAACAATGTAGAACAAGCATAAGCCAACTTGGCTTAAGCGGCTGAGGGGGAAAAGGAAAGGGCCTGAGGCTGTTAGGAATGATGGGAGTTGAAGTCCAAAACACCTGGAGGGAGGGCCCAAGTTGGCCCATGCCTGCTATAGAATCATGGGATTTGTAGTTTTACCTTCTTCTGTCAAAGAATGCCGATGCCTCACTAAAACCACAGCTCCTATGAGTAAAAAGTGGTGTCAAATTGCATGAGTTCTACAGTGTTGCAAAGGGGGTACCTGTTTTCCCGCGCAGAATCCCAGCAGCCGCGTCTACGGTTTCCACGGCAACGCGCCGTCCAATGGAAGGCGAGGGCTCCGTTTAGTTACGCGCGCTCTGCTCCGTGACTGATTGGATCTCAGGGCGCCTCCCTGCCTGCATTGCCAGATGGAGGAAGCAAAGAAGCAGAGAGGAAGAGCAGATTTGGCAGGCCAGCTATCAGCCCTGGGGCGAAGACCAGGTTAATATGAAACGTGCAAAGCCAATAAAAGGGGGACATTAAATATATGCTTCCAATCTTCCCCTCCTCCCCAAAAAATATTTAATCACATTTAATAGAATTAAAACCTTAGATGAGAGATGGAGGCTCCCTTTATAGCAGGCATGACCAAACTTTGGCCCTCCAAGTGTTTTGGACTTCAACTCCCACCATTCCTAACAGCCTATAGGCTGTTAGGAATGGTGGGAGTTAAAAGTCCAAAATACCTGGAGGGCCCAAGTTTGCCCATGCCTGATCTACATTGTAAAACTACAACGCCTATAATAATTCCATAGCAGTTAAAGTGGTGTCACACTGCATTAAATTTTGCAGTGTAGGCGCACCCACTGACTTACCTATCATGGGGTTTTCTTAGCAAGGTTTGTTCAGAGGAGGTTGCTTTTTGCTTCCCTCTGAAACAGAGCCCTTCCACACAGCCATATAACCCAGAATATCAAGGCAGAATGACCCACAATATCTGCTTTGAACTGAAATATCTGAGTCCACACTGCCATATATCCCAATTCAAAGCAGATAATGTGGGATTTTATTCAGCTGTATGGAAGGGGCCTGAGATAGTGTGACTTACCCATGCCACCCAGTGGGTTTCTGTGGCTGAACAGGGATTTGAACCTTGGTCTCTAGAGCCCCGGTGGCGAAGTGCGTTAAAGCACTGAGCTGGAGACCAAAAGGTCCCAGGTTCAAACCCCGTGAGCGGCGTGAGCGGCCGCTGTTAGCTCCAGCTCCTGCCAACCTAGCAGTTCGAAAACTTGCCTATGTGAGTAGATCAATAGGTACCGCTCCAGCGGGAAGGTAACGGCGCTCCATGCAATCATGTCTACGGACAACGCCAGCTCTTCAGCTTAGAAATGGTGATGAGCACCAACCCCCAGAGTCAGACATGACTGGACTTAACGTCAGGGGAAACCTTTACCTTTACTTCTAGAGCCCTACCCCAACACTGAAATCGCTAGTTCATTCCTGACTTGAAGCTCACTAGTGTAGTGTATTGCATATGGAGAGAAAAAATACACATTGCACACTAGAATAAATGTGCTATTTATGGGCCAGTAGGGAATGAGAGCCCGCTGAGCTACTGAACCTGCTGACTGAAAGGTTGCTGGTTCGAATCCAGGGAATGAGGTGAGCTCCCGTTGTTAGCCCCAGCTTATGCCAATCTGGCAGTTCGAAAACATGCAAATGTGAGTAGATCAATAGGTACCACTCCAGCAGGAAGGTAATGGCGCTCCATGCAGTCATGCCAGCCACATGACTTTGGAGGTGTCTACGGACAATGCCAGCTCTTCAGCTTAGAAATGGAGATGAGCACCAACCTCCAGAGTCGGACTTGTCTAGACTTAATGTCGGATTAAAACCTTTACCTTTACCTAGGGAATGAGAATCCAAAAGCTTTCAATAATCTACCCAGGGCTCCGTTTAAGGTATCAGTTTGTTGTGACATCCAGTGAATGGAAATTAATTTTAAAAGTTTCATCCTCAGAGTTCAGACCAAACTGCTGATAGAAAACAATTGTTTGTATCTAGTTTGACTTTGAATCTACTATGTCACAATGAATATCTAAAGTGTACGTGCCCTCTTCCAGTCTGTTTTTGTTAATGCCTTGTTATTTACACTAGGGAATATGGTAGTTTACCAAATGACTCATCCTGGCTGCTTCTAGCAAGACTCCAAAACTGAGGATCAGCTCTTTTACTATACATTTCAAGTGGAGGGAAGCTCTGCCTGATCTGAAGAAATTAAGGATAACACCAAAAACAACTCACTACTTATAATTGGGCATTTGTATACCAGTCAAGATATATAATATTATATTTTTGGCTACAATAAACAGTAAAGAAAGATGGTAGACCAGTCATTCCAGGAATTCTTCAGTAGTTTAGTTTCAGTATGGACACTCAGGCCCCTTCTACAATGCCATATAAAATCCATATTATTTGCTTTGAACTGGATTATATGGCATTATAGACTCATATAATCCAGTTAAAACAGATAGTGTGGATTATCTGCTTTGATAATTGGACAATGGTATATGGCAGTGTAGAAGGGACCTTAGTTATATCCCAACATATTGGGGAACTGAGTTCATGTGTTAAAAGAGATTATGTTGGTCCTCCTGGATTTCTTTTAACAGCTTTCTGTACCTTCAGTCCTGTTGATATTGTTTTAGAACAAATTATTAGACAGAGGTTGCTACCATGAGTTGATGGTCCAATCCTACTTTATTAAAAAGTTTTCAAAATGTAGTACCAAAAGACTGTTCCTTTTTCCAGACACACGCCTGTCTTCCTTTGCTGTTTAACACTGATTGCAGGAGCCCCCGGTGGCCAAGGGGATAAAAGCCTCGTAACTTGAAGGTTGGGTTGCTGACCTGAAAGCTGCCAGGTTCGAATCCCACCTGGGGAGAGTGCGGATGAGCTCCCTCTATCAGCTCCAACTCCATGCGGGGACATGAGAGAAGCCTCCCACAAGGATGGTAAAACATCAAAAACATCCGGGCGTCCCCTGGGCAACGTCCTTGCAGACGGCCAATTTTCTCACTCCAGAAGCAACTCCGGTTGCTCCTGACACGGAAAAAAAAAATACTGATTGCAAACTATATCTGGAGGGAGTTTACAGCTTTGGAGTGGTATGCTATGATTATGGGGAGGGCATCCAGATCTAAAATGGTGCAATTTCTTTTGGATTCCTGATTAAGTTCAGCAACAAGTTGCATGACAAGTAGATCAGTTTGTGATTGGTAGTATTAAATCCAGTGCAATGACATAGTGTGTTTTATAGGTAGAACCATGTGTCTCTCTACAAAAATCAGAACTATAGGTGAACTGTGTTATGGGACCATGGACATTGGGGCTATGTTTAGGATAGTATTTTTTAAGCTTTGGTTAATTTGTTAGTGACATGCTTTGCCACCCAATATATTTACTGAACACCATGAGGCGTGTCTCCCATTCAATCTGTTCTAATAAATGTACGGGAATGCTCTTGAAAATTATATAAAAGTATAGTTGCTTCAAAACACGTGCTGCAAGTCACACAATCACCTCAGCAAGTGCGAGTCAATAAGTGGCAGGCTAAAACCCAGAACGTCAACCAATGGCTGAGGCCGGATGAAAAACTCCCTCCTGGGCATACAGAACACTGGGCAACTTGGAAGGTGCGGAACAGACTGTGCTTTGGCACCACGAGATGCAGAGCCAACCTTAAGAAATGGGGCTACAAAGTGGAGTCCATAACATGCGAGTGTGGAAAAGAGCAAACCACAGACCACTTACTATAATGCAGTCTGTGCCCTGACACATGCACAATGGAGGACCTCACAGAGACACCAGAGGCACTCCTAAATGGCCAGCTTCTAGTCAAAGGAAATTAGGTATAATGCAAAGTTTTTGTTTGTGGTTTTCCTATACATTCTGTTCTCAATTTGCTTCTGACACAATAAATACATTCAAAACACATGTAACGTTTGGCATTAAATGTAAGTATCATATAATACCTGTTCCATTATGAGCTGTACCAGTTGACAATTTGTTTTCCAGACATATTGTAAATGTTAGCAAATTTGTTTGAAAAAGGGATTGGCAGATGGTTCTGCCTATAAAAAGCACTACTATTGTTACACTGGCTTGTCTGGAAAACTGGCAACTGGAACAGCTCATACATACATTGTCTGGGCCCATGATACCCACTGGACTAGTATATGTACCATGGGACTGCCATGCATTCGATTCTCCATGTGCATCTTCAAGAAAAACAGCTCTGGAGACCTGAGAAAGTTTCAGCTTTGGTTTTTAGCCTGCATTGAATGTGTATGTAGAGGAGTGAGGAGAGGAACTTTCCAAAGTTCAGCCGGTAAAATGTTAGATCCAATGCCATGCAAAAAAGAATAATGTTGGAAATAATATTTAATATTAAAAATATTTAAAATTTACATTCTTTATAAGTCAGACCACTACCATTTCAAGGGTGCATCTTATCTCTGTAGATGGCACTTCAACAGAATTGATATTGACTTCAGTCCACATAGGTAAGTATAAATACAGGGAGGAATGTACTTTTCAAAGAGGCATGTGGCTATTGTTTGTTTCTACTGCCTTCTGATTAGATTAGGACTTGGAATGTTTGAAAATAACTAGAAACAGCAATCATTAATATATGTATTCCTTCTGAGAGGAAAAGTAGTGAAGGTCTTGAGGTTTAAAAAGTCTGTATCAGAACTGTGCAACAGATATAAAATATGAGTATGCTTATTATTGTAAGTATACACGTTAAAATTCACTCTTATAAACTAACAGGTACTACAAACAAATAGGATGCATGGTTTCCATGAACAATCATTCTTCTCATTTAGAGTTCATGTTAATTTGCAGAGGTCCTTTCTGCAGTTACAAACTTCTACAGAGAGCCTTTAGGAAACCCACAAGTTGATGGGTCAAGTATCCATCTGTCCATTCCACAAAGCTTTGATCACAGGAGGAACTGCTACGTAGATATTCCTGGTGAGATCTGTTGGAGTCATCCATGCACCAAGCACCCTAGATAGTACAACTACAAACTTTGTAGAGACATCTAGGTCAGAGTGGATCCTCTCAGCAAAAAGTTAAAGTACTCTGCTTGTCGTAATTTCCTTCTATAGGCTGCCTTTCCATAAACCCTGCAAAAGACTACTCCAAACAGATGGACAGCAAATCTGATATAGGAACTTTCTTAGGATGATGCCTATTAAAATGCAGTAAGATAGCTCTTACACATAATCGTCTATATTGGGTATTGGCACTTACTGTACACTACATACAAATAAAATATTACTTTCATCGTTTTATATTTTAAAACAATTCTCACATATAGGTTCTAGAACAGATATTTCTGGTGTATTGAGCTGTACTGAGGCAGATTTTACCTCCTATTTTAGAACAAGAAATGGCAGTATTCTATTAACAATACCATACAAAAGACATACCTAAAATTATATTAGTTATATGTGGCAGTAAACAGAACAGAACCATTTTGCATTCATTTAATGGAAGAATCCAGGATCTCCTGATAATCATGCTTTTGCTTCCAGGAGAGTTTATACCATGCAAGGAAGAAGACACTAATGATGATGATAGCTCCTCCAATCAGATCATAAATGCTGGGGAAGATCCGCAACACAAGAAGCTGAAGGATCATGGCTATCACAATCTCCAGATGCTGCACTGTGCTGACCAAGGCTGGATGGAATTTGCTCAAAGCATAATAAACACCCAGAAAAGCCACTGTGGAACATATACAGATACCTAGAAGATAGCTCCAGCTCTCTCCATTCAGTGGAATTATTGGCTCTTGAAGGAAAAACATAGTGGAGACTCCCCATACTGTTCCAGTCCAACCAAAAGTGAAAAGTGCTGTCCACATGCTCACATCATCCTTAATGGACCTGTACACTATCATGGAGAGGGCTGTGGTTAAGCCTGCCATAACTGTCATGGTATAACCAAAGGCCTCCTTCCAAATATTTAAGAGAGAGTTTTCTTCATCAACAATATTGGGGATCATGACCAGACAAACACCAACAATGCTGCCAGCCACAGTAATGACATCGACATAAGCCATTCGTTCATCTACTAGTAAAAATGCCAAAATGGCACTGAAGACTGTAGTGGTAGCTCTCCACATAGTCGTCCCGTTGCTTGGGGGTACTATTGCAAAGGAGGTGTAAGCACAGGTAATTGATATAACATTGCACACTCCATAGAAGAATAGCCGTAGGCGGTGGCCCTTTGGTCCAAAGGGGTCCTCATGGTAGTAGCACACGACTAAGACAGAAAACACTTGTAAAACAGAACGAATGAAGATCAGTTCTAGAGATGGCACTTTGGAACGATCAGAAGCAAGTCTAGTGATTAGGGCCACGCAACCATGAGCCAAAGCAGATCCTAAAAGAATAGCCCAAGTCTTTCTGGACTGAAAAATGCTTCCATCAACAAAAGCCTGGCCTTGTCCACTCTTGTGGCTCTCTGGCTTTTGTTCTGTCTGTGATGGGATGTCAATAGTCCCAAAGAAGGACCTTCCTTTCCGCCGACCATCACTTAGCAGTCTTCTCTTTGGATTATCTTCTACAAAAGTCTCATTTTCTTCGTTAATTTCTTCGTATTCCAGTTCTCCAGGCTGTGGATAGTGAGATGTATATTTCACTGTCACTGTGTTGGGATGAATTTTCACGCGTTTCTTCACGGGGTATTGTTTGGAAGGTGAAGTATCCATTTCTATAGATAACCAGAGCTGATCAGAAAGAAAAAAATATATAAATAATTCAGCAGTGATAAAGATGTTGAGATTATAAATCTGGTCTATCAAAAATATTGGAGTACTGTAATCTTAAACTCAATCTTAATGGGTTGTTTGTATTGCTGGTAAACTGAAATTACTTTGAGAGGAATCCAAATCTGAATATCAATGACAATGACAGAAAATCAGTGGTGGTATATTATTATTCTATGCTAATACATTTGCTATTGTTAGTTATTTTAAAATGCTTGATATTTACCTCTTTTGGAACACTTGTACAGTTCTCCCTATGTTTTAAATTAAATGCAATTAAAGATCACAAAGTGCTCCTCTAATCTAATAGAATATTAAAAGATGCCTTCTTAAACAGAGTGTAACAATTTATGATGTCTACATGCCACAACCAGATTTGTTGTGTCACTGAAGATATTTCAACTAAGAATTTTAGCCCTGGAGATATGCATAAATGTACTTAAGATGGGCACAAAGCAGCATGTCTGAATATTATATAGCTCCCACTGGTGTTGCCTGAGTATGCCACACGTAAGGACATAAGAAGACCTCTTGGGATCTTTCTAAATGCATAAAATTTCATCACATCACATCAAATTTCTATCTAATTCAGTATCTGAATTAGTTATTTAATAACTAACCACATGTTGGTATTAGGTTTAAGATATTTTCCTTGGAAGTCCCACGGCTAGGGCTTGAAGATAACAGCACTTTCTCTCTGCTGTATTTCCGTAACTGTTTTTCATACCGTAATCATTATGCCCTTGATATTACATAGTAGTAACATGCAGTCCACATTGCTAATATTGATAAGTTACACATCTTAAAAGATGTGCTCTAAGAATATTTATTTCCTGTGTCACTGGTATTCTCTAATACTGCGAGTGCTTGTGCCATTGCTAATTTAACTCTATTTGCAGTGGCTGGAAATCTATAGGATTTGACATATACAAATAATTCACAGTTCTGGTTCCTCTCCATCTGTTTCTGTGCCATTAAACAAATGTACTGACAGCAACATATGGTGATTTTGGAATGTGCTGGTAGGTCGGTATGTTATTCTGGATCAATTTGAAATCGTCTTACAATCCTACACATTATGATATTGCAAATGTACAATTGCTAGCATGTTTTTTATCTTCTCCCCCTTCCCAGGCATAGCACTCCATAAGCACAGGCCTAAAATATGCAAGACCAATGACATTTGAAAGACCAATAATTATTTTGTTTTGTTATTGGGAAACATTGTAGCATTGCTTTTAATCAAAATAGTTTAGATGTCAATTTTAATATTGTTTTCTTATGCCAATATAGATTAATCTCAGTTCTTTAGCCTGTTTCTTGACCTTACTTCCACCTCCCAGACTGTACAGTCTATACATGTACGTATGTCATGAAACACATCATTTTATAATTTAAATATAGAAAACATAAAGGTCTTAGAATATAGGACAATGGGAATGCCAAATAAAAGAACACTGAAATATCGAAGAGAGAGATGCTATTGAAAGGTTTAGCATCATGGATCCTCTGCAAAGCAGAGTAAAGAAGTATTATGTCTAATATATATGGCAGACTCTTTGGGTGTACAATTGGCAAATTACTGCAGTGCTATTGAATCTGAGCCACTCAAAGTTGCTCTGTAACGTTTTCCTGGAGAATCCAGGCATGGTTTGAAGATATCACAGCTTGAAAGTCGCATGCCTCCAACAGTGTGATATGTAGCATTTTTGTGAATGGAAGCAGTTTTTGCTCAAATAGACAGTTGTGATGAATTTGTATACGCAAGAAGAAAAACAAATAAATAACACTTACCTCTCCCTTAGAAGATGTCAAATAAGTAACCCCTCAAAAATATACCAAGGCCAGGAGATGTTATAGAGAAGTCTGCTCTTCAGTGTTCAGCACTGTATCCATCCCTGTCGTTCAAATAAAACAGGCAGAAATGAGGATAGCTCCCTATGAACCCAAAGATCCCGGGAAACCAGAAATAGAGAGCAAAGTGTTGTCAGTTTAGGGTAGGTGGAGGAGAAATAACGCAGATTTTCTTTTCCTGTCCTCTTTGCTGTCAGCACATAGAGGCACTAGAGAGGAGAGGGAGGCTACAGCTAAAGCATAAAATGCAGGGAACAGACCAGAAAAATAGGGAGCATGCTCAGTAGAGCTCAAGGGCATTTGACAGCACAGCACCATCAGTACAAACTGTGGAGTGAGATAAATACTGTTCTTGCTACTGTTCCTGATGGTGAGGCATATGTTTTAAATGACACATTACTCCCTAACTGCCTTGGATTTAGCATTTAGCTTCAAGACTTGCAATGATAAAAAGCAAAATAAACAAAATAATTGATGACATGACAAATAATTTGAAAAACATGCACGATCTCAACATTTAACTTTCCCTTCTTTAGCAGTGATATTTAATTTGCTTCCTATAAGAAGAGTGAATCTTTTTATAATAATCATCACCATCACCATATGTACTCAAATTTAATGCCAAATTACATCATGAAATTTAGGCATTCGATTTGGGTAAATACAGTATTATTAAATGTATTTATATTAAATTTTTCTCTCTAAAAGATACTCAAACCAGTGAACAGTGGTAAAAAAATACTACATGCAATTTAAAATCTAAAGACTATAAGCATAAGAATAGAATTAAATCTAGTACTATTTAAAAAAGGAATAATTCGAACTGGGTTGCTGTGAGTTTTTTGGGCTGTATGGCCATGTTCCAGAAGCATTCTCTCCTGACGTTTCACCCACATTTACGGCAGGCATCCTCAGAGGTTGTGAGGTCTATTGGAAACTAGGCAAGTGGGGTTTATATATCTGTGGGTGGGAGAAAGAACTCTTGTCTGTTTGAGGCAATTGTGAATGTTGCAATTGGCTAGCTTGATTAGCATTGAATAGCTTTGCAGCTTCAAAGTCTGGCTGCTTCCTGCCTGGGGAAATCCTTTGTTGGGAGGTGTTAGCTGGCGATGATTGTTTCATGTCTGGGATTCCCCTGTTTTTCGAGTGGTGTTCTTTATTTACTGTCCTGATTTAAATTTTTAAAAAATACTGGTAGCCAGATTTTGTTCACTTTCATGGTTTCCTCCTTTCTGTTGAAATTGTCCACATGCTTGTTGATTTCAATGGCTTTTCTGTGTAGTCTGACATGGTGGTTGTTAGAGTGGTTCAGAATTTCTGTGTTGTCAAAATCTTTTTACCATCTTTTTATCATTATCACCATCATCATCATCACCACCACCACCACCACATTTACTCAAATGTAATGCCAAATTACATCATGAAAATTAGAATGTACACTAGATTCGGGTAAATACAGTATTACAGTAGAGTCTCACTTATCCAAGCTAAACGGGCCGGCAGAAGCTTGGATAAGCGAATATCTTGGATAATAAGGAGGGATTAAGGAAAAGCCTATTAAACATCAAATTAGGTTATGATTTTACAAATTAAGCACCAAAACTTCATGTTATACAACAAATTTGACAGAAAAAGTAGTTCAATACGCAGTAATGTTATGTTGTAATTACTGTATTTACGAATTTAGCACCAAAATATCACGATATATTGAGAACACTGACTACAAAAATGGCTTGGATAATCCAGCGGCTTGAATAAGTGAGGCTTGGATTAGTGAGACTCTACTGTATTACATTTATTTATATTTCACTTTTTTCTCTAAAAGAGATTCAAAGCAGTGAGCAGTAGTAAAAACAATACAACATGCAGTTTAAAATCTAATGACTATAAACATTAGAACAGAATTAAACCTAGTATTATTTAAAAATTAATAATTAGAACCATTTAAATAAGAATATTTTAGGCAATGAGTTAAAATCCCCTCTTTAAGTTGCTTCTTATTTGAAGAGTGAAATCTTTTGTCATATTTTTAGGCCATTAATTAAATGCAACATACTGTACATTACATACATAATATTATACACGGTGAATGCCATAGAACACTTAGCATTCAAAGGGTGATAGCTGAAACAGCCTAAACTATAAATAAATGTGCTGACTAGCTAATTTTGTTACTAAATTTTTGAGTAGTTTCTTTTAATCCAGTCTGCTGGGTGATACAGATCAGGCCATAGTTTCACAGGCTAAAGAAAGACAGGAATGAAGAGGAACAGAAGTGGTGATCAAGACGTTTGGAAGCCAAACCCTATGAGGAATGGCTTAGGTCAGTGCTTTCCATCACTTTAGTTTTCCAGGCGTTTTGGACTCCATCTCCCAGAGTTCTCGGCTGTTAGCCAAGCTGGCTGGGGCTTCTGGGAACTGGAATCCAAAACAGCTGGAGGACCATAGGTTGGGAATTGGTTATGTTTAACTTGGAGCAAAGAAGGCTGAGAATGGATATGATAACCATGTTTAATAATGATAATAATAATAATAATCAGCAGCAGCAGCACATTGGGTGCCATGCCAAAAGATCTCAGCCGGCATTTGGAAACAATAGACATTGACAAAATTACGATCTGTCGACTGCAAAAGGCCACCCTACTGGGATCTGCACACATCATCCGAAAATACATCACACAGTTCTAAATGCTTGGGAAGTGTTCAACTTGTGAGTTTGTGATATGAAATCCAGCATAACTATCTTGTTTGTTGTGTCATACTATGTCATTGTGTCAATAATATAATAATAATAAATCTTTATTTATATCCCACGTCTCTCCCTCACGGGACCCAAAGCGGCTTACAACATAGTAAAATCACATAAACAACAATCAAGAGTACATCAACAATAAATATAAGCATAATAAAATAAATTAAGAAAAATAACGACAATATACATTCAAAATACATTAAACATTTGAAAGGCAGAAGGGGGTTGGACTGGATGGCCCTTGGGGTCCCTTCCAACTCTGAGAAACTATCATTCAAAATGGGAAGACAAAAAGGTAGTTCTTAATTAATAAGCTCAGAAACAGAGAGCCAGTTGATAGTGAGGAGTTAAAACATTTCCGTGGGTGTGGAAAAGCAAATTAAAAGTGGATGCCTCATCACAGTAGAGCAGCGTTTCTCAACCTGGGGGTCAGGACCTCTGGGGGGGGGGTTGCGAAGGGGGTTTCATAGAGGTCACCAAAGATAATCAGAAAACAAAAGAGTGCAGCCCAAACTCTGCCAATGGGCCGTTTAGGGGCGGAACTAGAGGGGGGGGGCGTCTGCGCATGCGTTGCTTCAATCCAGTCAATCAGACCGTCATGGCGTCTATGCGGCTGCTTCTCGCCTCCTGGCGCCCGGTGTCGAGGCTTTGCCGGCCCTTCAGTACCAGCTCCTCGCTCCGCGCCCTCACGGTCCCCGAGCGCATCGAGGAGAAGCGCCGGGCGGCCATGCTGGGCGGGGGAAAGGCCCGCATAGAGGCCCAGCACCGCCGGGTGCGTGAGGGGGCCCTCCTAGGCCCTGAGGGAGGGAGGCAGGGAGGATGAGGCCCTTTGGACACTGCCTGCCTTCCTCACAAGGCAGTGAGGGAGGGCCATGGAATAGCCTTCTGTGCCTCCCACTAAACTGGAGGTTCTAGGATTCCATAACATTACCATGGCAATTAAAGCGGTGTCAAACAGCATATGGTGTGGGCAAACTTCGGCCCACCAGGTGTTTTGGACTTCAACTCCCATAATTCCTAGGCTGATAGGCTGTTAGGAATTGTGGGAGTTGAAGTCCAAAACACCTGGAGGGCCGAAGTTTGCCCATGCCTTACACACATAGCTGGATATTAATTTTATACACTTTTGATTGTGGGGCATTTCAGATTTCCAGATGATGCTCAACCTATGTGTGTGTGTGCACATACAGTAGAGTCTCACTTATCCAACACTCACTTATCCCACGTTCTGGATTATCCAACACATTTTTGTAGTCAATGTTTTCAATACATCATGATATTTTGGTGCTAAATTCGTAAATGCAGTAATTACTACATAGCATTACTGCCGATTGAACTACTTTTTCTGTCAAATTTGTTAAACACGATGTTTTGGTGCTTAGTTTGTAAAATCATAACCTAATTTGATGTGTAATTATCTAACATTCGCTTATCCAACGTTCTGCTGACCCGTTTATGTTGGATAAGTGAGACTCTACTGTACTTACATTCACACATTGCACACTTGGTAGATTCCATGATTGTGTCCAAACCTTTTTCTACACCCATTCCACACAGCTATATAAAATCCACATTGAACTGGGTTATATGGCAGTGTGGCTTCAGATAATCCAGTATCTGCCTTGATATTCCGGGTTATATGGCTGTGTGGAAGGGCCTAGGAAAAATAGCCCCTATAGACAGGTCGGTTATGGGGAAACTATCCAATGGCACAGTGGGTTAAACCACTGAGCTGCTGAACTTGCTGAACGAAAGGTCAGTGGTTTGAATCCAGAGAGCAGGGTGAGCTCCTGCTATTATCTCCAGCTTCTGCCAACCTAGCATTTCGAAAACGTAAAATTTGAGTAGAGTAATAGGTACCGCTTTGGCAGGAAGGTAATGGTACTCTATGCAGTTATGCTGGCCGCATAGCCTTGGAGGTGTCTACGACAATGCCGGCTCTTCAACTTGGAAATGGAGATAAGCACCAACCCCTAGAGTCAGACACAACTAGACTAAGGGCCCTTCCACACAGCCATATAACCCAGAATAGCAAGGCAGAAAATCCCACAATATCTGTTTTGAACTGGATTATCTGAGTCTACACTGCCCTATATTCCAGCTCTAAACAGAAAATGTGGGGTTTTATTCAGCTGCATGGAAGGGTCCTTAATGTCAGGGGAAAACCTTTACCTTTTATATCCTTCATTCTATATATTCACTTTCCCCCGCACTGTTTTGTTTTCCCATAAGTGGATAGTTTTGGGAGTATTTCAGATTTTGGGGGATCCTGGATGGGGGGGGGGTCTTCATCCTGTACTAGAAATGAATATTTTAATGATCTTCATAACCTTTCACAGGAAACCCTTATTAAGCTACTATGACTATATGTGCCTTGAATTAGTTTGTTCAGCAAATCTGCAAAAGTGTAGACATTACAAGATCTAGACTGCAATTTACTGCAATTTCTTATAGAAATTGCATTCTTTATATTGTACCACTGCTTCAGATCCAGAAACCTGGAGTAGATTTGTCCATTGGTACAGTAGAGTCTCACTTATCCAACATAAATGGGCGGGCAGAACGTTGGATAAGCGAATATGTTGGATAATAAGGAGAGATTAAGGAAAAGCCTATTAAACATCAAATTAGATTATGATTTTACAAATTAAGCACCAAAACATCATGTTATACAACAAATCTGGCAGAAAAAGTAGTTCAATACGCAGTAATGTTACATAGTAATTACTGTATTTACGAATTTCGCCCCAAAATATCACAATGTTTTGAAAACGTTGACTACAAAAATGTGTTGGATAATCCAGAACGTTGGATAAGCGAGTGTTGGATAAGTGAGACTCTACTGTACTTGAAATTATCCATGGCATGAATTCTAGTCTGAAAGATAACACTGACCAACAAAAAACAATCTTGGTGTCTTGGTTTTGAGGCCTGTTCCTGGGGTTATTTAGGACACTGATACAGAAAACAGCATTGGATAGAGCACATCAGCTATAGTTTCTTAGATATGATTATAATGATTTTCTATGGGTGAGCAGATGAAGACTGGTATATGGCATCTGTTCTGTATCTTAAAAGCTAGAGCAGATAGCAGGAAACTTGTGCCCTGTTGGAATCAGCAGGTAAAATATACCCAGGAATAGGGGTAGGATTTGAGACACCAAAATGTGTGTTGGCCAGTGTAATCATTATTTTACAAAACCAAGTAATTTAAGGATCAGATGGTAAAGTATTTTCCTTTAAGATTATTCATAAACTTGTAAGTTGGATCTATTAGATGTAGTAAAAATATATTTCTCCTTTCTCGACCTGTCAGAGAAATGTACATGAATAAACTGAGTTTTTATTGTGGATAATCTACTTGCAACTAGATTGCTGAATATGTATTATGTCCAATTGATTACAATAGGAAGATCTGAATTCCAGTCTCAACTGAGCTATGAAATTCACTGATCATGGACCTGTTACTAAGCAACCTTAGGTCAGTCTCTCAAGGCTACTGAGAGAATAAAGTGGAGAGATGAAGAGTTATGTAAACCCTCTTTGACTCTCAAGTACAAAGAAAGGATGTAAATGTAACTACTAGATTAATACATCAATCAGTTGCCGGTGCAATTAGAAATATATTCATATTACAGTGGAGATAATCCTTTCCCCCTTGATAGTCCCCTCTTCAACTAGACTTCTTTATGTGTCCGTTATTTTGCTTTTCCACATACACAGTCCTACATCTTTGAAATGAGAAATATAAAAAGAAAAAGCAATCTCAAAAAACATGATGATGACATAAGAGAACAATGTATACAATAGAAGGGCAATATAGTAAGGAAATAACAGAAATAGGGAGCAAATTAGTGGCTGTGCATACAATTTTCAATTGGAATTATTTTCAATATAGACAATTTCTAAGATTATATTATTTTGTGTTGGTAATGAAATTAGTGAGCATCTTACAATTGATGGCGCCTTAGAATCAAAGAAATACAGTATTTCTAACAATACTTAATTCTGATTCATTATAAAGAACTCAAATTTACCTTCTTAATTCTATTCATTCTTATCAGGGTAAGCTCACAGCCAGGGAGCGCGTTCTTCTCTTACTGGATCCTGACAGTTTTGTAGAGTATGACATGTTTGTGGAACACAGATGTTCAGATTTTGGGATGGAGGATGACAAAAACAAGGTACCTGATTCATTTTTATTTTACTTATAGTTTTGTGCCCTTATATTATTGAGAAACATGTTGCTGTTTCAGCTACAGAGTCTGGGATGACCACTAGTCTGCTCTAACAGAATGGACTGTTCCTGTTTTTCCATATGCATGAGCCTGTGTTACAGATAAAATTGTCAAGTTTAAGAATATATTTAATTAAACTGAGGCTCTATATCATGAGTTGAAATGATTAATTGGAAAAGATAATAATGCTTGGTAAAGGAGAAAACAGTAATAAAAAGGAAGGCAATATATATTATTGAGTGATTTATTTAGTAAAAAAAAGCTGGGTTTTCAAGACCTAAGCAGGACTGTTAATAGTGTGGTCTCTTGGACGTTTCTCACTCACTGGGTCATCATAAATTGAAGCTAACGTGATGGCAAGCAAGAGTGGCAACCACCACTTTTTTTGTCCCAGGTTATTTTTTACATAGTAAACAGAACTGAAGAAGGCTCTTGGGGAGGATATGTTTTCCTTGTTCTCTGGATGATCATATTTCTTCCTGATTTGAAAATTTCATAAGTGTATATAAAGAATTGTTGAAGGATTTAATTGGAAATGTAAAGACCTAGAGTTTTGGATTAGTAAATACAGGCAGTTCCCACGTTACGAACAAGATAGGTTCTGTAGGTTTGTTCTTAAGTTGAATTTGTATATATTGTATATATTTTAAGTGTATTTCTAGCCAAATACATATACTTTTTTTTAGTTTTGATAGCATAGGGAAGGGTTAACACCCCTGTGGTGTTTGTTCTGCTGTCTGTGCTCCTGTTTAGAAGATTTCATCTCACTTTCTGTCCCTGTGATAATTGGATTTTGAAAAATGTGGCTAGTTGTAGAAACAAGGATTGGTTATAAAGCTTTAGTGGGGACACCTTTTCCCCATGATAACTCTTTCAGAAGTGAATTTTCTTTCTGAGGGGTAAATTTCTCGCACTTCCTGTTGACTCACCACCATTCTTAACTATGAATCATTTGTAAGTTGGATGTTTGTAACTTGGGGACTGCCTGTACTTCATTGGTTTATTCTGAAAGTGATTTCATAATGTTAAAATTTTGGTATTCTTAATTGTGCATTCTTTGTTTTCTGTTGCAGTACCCTGGAGACAGTGTGGTAACTGGTCAGGGTAGAATTAATGGTAGGCTGGCATATGTCTTCAGTCAGGTATTGCTTTTTATTTATTAAATTTTCCTTCCTTATTAACACTTTCATACTTTTAATTTTTTTTGTTTTTGTTTCAGTGTGCATGCATTGTACCTGTTAATCAAGTTCTTATTTCAGTAAAATGATAATTGTCTAGCTTGTTTGCATATGTTATATTGCGTGTTGTTTCTTGGACAAAGGAATTGCGTAGGAATAGCAGTCCTTATGATATTAAATGCTTTGTGGCATTTTTCTCAGAAATAATCCTGCTATTGTACTTGCTTATAATTTAATAATGTGTATGAAAAGGTACTCAATTTTACAAAGATGCATACATTTGTTCATATCTTGACAGCTTCTTTAGATATTTTTAATGCAAGTGTGAAAAGGATCCTGTGTTGCTTATGCTTGAGAAACTTGCATTGCTGGATAAGGATGCAGATGGTGTTCCAAAGTTGTTCATGGAAGTCATGGACTGTTGAGTTGTAGTATATCTGCCTGTTTGTTTGTATGACCAGATAAAAAAGAAGAGTATTTCAGGAGATTTATCCTGTTATGCAAGTTGAAATTCCTTCTTTTGCCCAGCTACAAATGGAGGACAGGTCTCTGAGCTTTATTTCCGTCCCCATCCACATGGATAACTCTGCTCTGTAATATCCTAGTATTACTGCATAGCTGGTTTTTATTTTCTAGCCTGAAGACTTTTTAAGAATATTTAATGAATTGAGGATCACAGTATCTGTTTAATATGATCTTTTAAGATTTTTTTTCCTGTTAAGGTTAGAGTTGGTGTCTGAGCTAATGCTGAACCCAATATGTACATTTGGTGTTTTGAGTTATATCTGTCTTCAACATTACATTTTTTTAGGATTTCACTGTCTTTGGGGGCAGTTTATCTGGTGCGCATGCTCAAAAGATCTGCAAGGTGAGCCTTTTTTCCATTTGGGTACCCCGTAGAATGCAAAGACTAAGCATTTTGTCATATAGTTTAAAGTATATTTTGCTTCACAAAGATCTTTGCTGTGTGGAAATTCTCTGCATCCCATCATCTAAATACAATGTGGCTATATTTTCAAAATGATTTCATTCTATATTCCTAAATCTCGAAAAATCTCATCTTACTCAGTTCATGGGATTACTTTTTAGCTAATCAATATAGCTAGCTAATCAATGATAGGATTTTTGGTTCTGTAAATCTTAATCCTATTGTTTATCTAACTTCATTGCCACCGAATTCCCTCTTTCCAAACACACACATTTCATAATGATTTTATGTCTGTCTTGGCAGTAGCCAAGAAGTTGATACAATGAAGTACTTGCATTCATCATTACACTTTAGGTCCCAAAAGTACAGAACATATACTGGTATTATTTGGCTTTAAAGGCCCATCTACCTGGGCAACATATACTACTGCTTTTCCTGGATTTGGGAGTTCTGTATCAATACTGTGGGAGTCTGCATGGCCAGCTGTCGAGCTGTCTTGGTGACTGGAATCACTCCTTTCCCCCTCTCTTCTTTGATTGCTGTGCACTGGTCAACATCATTGGATCTGATGAGCAACATCCACTGGCTGTTTCACACTTGTTAGTTGCTGCTAAGCCGAGGAAAAGTGGGTGCCATGCTCTGTACCTGGGCTGCTTGAGCCCACAGAAAGTGGGATGCCCATTTGAACAGCTGCAGCCATTTCCAAGTAGGAAAAGTCCCAACTGTTTGCACCACTACAAAGTGTGGGTGAGCTCCAGAGTTTTGTCAAGTGTTCTTGGCAGGCTTTAGGGTGAATTTGTTTTAATGATTTTAACTGGGTTTTTTTTAATACTGTCTATATTTAATCCTGTTTTAATGTTTGTGTATTTGTATATTTTAAATGGTTATGATGGTGTGTTTATGTTCAGCTGCTTTGAGTCCCTTTCGGGAAAGATAAAGCCGGGTATAAATATAATAATTATTTTGGTAATCCTCTCCAATGAGGGGCGTTCTTCACTAATTGCTAATACCAGATGCCAGATTGGGCCCACATGGTGTCCAGATAGGGACTTCCTCAAACACAGGAGGGAGCCCTGACTACTCAGCTGCACCAAACATCGTTCACCACGGCTTGGCAGCCAACCTAAGGGTTCCCGTCGCCCATCGTCCCCAGCCACTACATGCCACCTACCTGGTCTTTGGCATTCTGACTGATGTCAGTCAGAGTGCCACCTCACAAGGAAGCTGTCCCCCCTCCTTCTTCCCGTTGGTGTGGGTGCTAGGGCTTGAATCAGCCAGAGCGCCCAAGAGAAGATAGGTGGGTGTTCTGGCTGGGACAACAGGGGGCTGCTGTTCTATGTCTCTGGCCCGCCTGAGCTAGGAGAATGTGGGATAGCAGTCAAGATAGTTGTGGCCTGTTCCAATTAGAAACCGGCCCAGCTGCCTTCACAGCCCTAAAGTTGGGATACAGCCTGAATCCTGGCTCTTGGGATTTGGGCTCTCACCTGACCTAGGTTAACCCAAAGCAAGGCTGCATTAAGGTGGCTTTGCCCAAGGTTAAAACTGTATCAGATCCATATGGCATTTAGCTTCTGCGGGGCTAATTTGAGTAAATACGGACCTAAGTGGTCAGTATAGATGAGTCTAGAATCATGTTATCATTAAATACTATTATTGCTTCTGTTGTGAAATAATGTCCCCAGGAAGTTTTACTTGTTATTTACGTTATTGTCCTTTCAGTACCAGGTAGTTCCAAAGTTTTTAACAAGATGGGTTCTGTAGGTTTATTCTTAAGTTGAATTTGTAAGTCTGAACAGATACATTTTATCAGTGTAGCTCCAGCCAAATTATGTGTGCGTGTGTGCGTGTGTGTGTGTCAAAGCTTTGGATAGCATAGGGAGGGGTTAACACCCCTGTGGTGTTTGTTTTGCTGTCTGAGCCCCTGCTCAGAAGATTTTCCCTCACTTTCTGTCCCTGTGATCACCGGATTTTGAAAAATTTGGCTTGATGTGGAAACAAGGATTAGAGATACAGCCTCAGTTCCCCATGATAACTCTTTCAGAAGTGAATTTCCCTTCCAAGAGGTAGATTTCACCCACTTCCTGTTGTCCCAACCCCCATTCTTAATTATAAGTCATTTGTAAGTCAGATATCTGTAACTCGGGGACTGCCTGTAGTTGAGTTTGATTATTTTATGTTGCTGTTGTGATTTTTGATATTCTAATTATTCTTGCTTGTGTATTTGTTTTTAAATGCCCCAAAATATAAAAATAGTATAAAAATATTCATAGTAGATAAATAAATTGGGACAAATACGACAAAGATAATGTGGTCACCTGCGTCATAGCGACTTAGCCCTCATAATGTATTGTTCACAGGGCTTTCCTTAAAAAATCCTTCTAGATTTCACTTGTTTCAAAATATGCTGACCAAATTATTCTTATTTATAAACTGCCCTGAAAGTATTATGGAATGGAAGTATAAAAGTACTTCTATAATAGTAAGTAAATAATATGGTTTACCGTTGGTTACAGGTGTGTTTCCATTTGTTACACTATACAGTTTCTGAGCAGTTTAAGACACTCAGAAGCTAATGAAAAGAGCATTAAAGAGCAGAGTTAATCAAATATGCAGGTGGAATAATAGTACTGCTGCCACATGGGACACAGTGATGGACAAGCCAATAATTTATTTGTAAAGACTGTAATAGGAAGTAGAATTCTATCTTGAAACCATTGTGACTGGGAGTAATAATAGTTTTTGTTCTTCAGATCATGGATCAGGCAGCAATGGTTGGTGCTCCTGTGATTGGACTGAATGATTCAGGAGGAGCCCGCATCCAAGAAGGAGTAGAGTCACTGGCAGGTTATGCTGATATTTTTTTGGTAATGATTCTTTCCATTAAGAAATGTAATTAAAATCAACCTAGGAGCCAGTGCAGAAATTCCGAAAAGCTAGTGACAGTGTGAGCAACTTAAGATTTCTTTTCTTGCTTTTTCCAAGTCTTAGGCCAATTACAGTTGAGAGAACAGCTGTTTTGATGTAGGAAAAACGTATCTCTGATCTCTCTTTTCACCCTTCTACACATTATGTTTTAGATACTTTTGCTGTAAATAACAGAGGGGAAACAGTCCCGAAATAAATCAGTATTTTCAGAAGCTATTTATTTTTCAAGGGTTGCCGCTTTGACACAATGATACCTACTGAAATCTCCATTCTTCTCGTGTGTAGATCTGTAGCACCAGATTAATCTGCTATGTATACTGGTATTGCATGTTAATTATCTTGTTTTAGATCTCCTTGTCCTGCAGAGAGCTTATTATTACTATATATACCTCAGCCCCAGAAAGGGGGAGTAGTTTTATGGAACCTTTTATAACAGTGGTTCTTAGCCTTTGGACATCCAGGTGGTTTGGTTTTTGGCTTTTAGAATTGTGCCATTGTCATGGAGCCAGATCCCAGGGCTGAATTTCCAAGCCCTGAATCTGACTTCATAACATAAAACAACCCTGCAAGCACCTGGCGGGAGGAGATAAAATGAGCCTGGGAACTCAGAGTTGAAAGTATAAACAATTATAATTGCTGTAGTGTGTGGGAATAGAAATCATGGTAGAAATGTGATCCCGAAGGTGGGGTTTGATGATGATATTTGCGTGTGATATTACGTTGCATCAGAAGTGATAAAATTAGATGTATGTAAACATTAGGTCATTCTCGACTTTTCCAAAGTCATGTATTCTTCAATAAAGATTGAATTTGAGAGCAGCTATCTTTGATCTGCGTTCAGACTGGTCCTTTGAAGTGAGCCTGACACCATTGGCCAGATTGTCCAGGACTTCTAGGATTTGAAGTCCAAAACATCTGGAAGATATATGGTCTTTTTTTTAAGGGTGGGTGGACAGAAGGATTTCAGTGCAAGAAGGAAGTTTGAATAAAACAATGTTTGTTTATATTAGAACTGCCAGCTGTTAATGGGCATATTAGTGCATGAGGTTTTATTTAGAGGTTGCTGCATGAATTGGATCTTCATTTTGAATATTTAATTATTGGAAAAGAATCTGTGTTGTGTCCTTATGCTTCCTTTTCTTTTTCTGTGTTTTTGGTGCACAGATTGTGAAGGTATCTGATATGACCAAAAAAAAAAAACATGCTGGGAATTTGGGATCCAGCTTACTAGCTTAGCCAAAATCATGTGCCAGATCTGTTTTTCTTTTTGTAGGAATCTACCTTTTAATATTATATTATTTTATAGGTAATTGTTGTAAAACTTAACACAGGATTTGGAAGGTGGAAAGTTTTAGAAAGATAATGGTAGTGGAAAATTGCTAGATGACGTTACAAAATGGGTCTATAAAGACTGATGTTTCTTTCCTTCTGCAGAGAAATGTTTTGTGTTCTGGAGTAGTGCCACAAATCTCTCTTATCATGGGCCCCTGTGCAGGAGGTGCTGTCTATTCTCCTGCGTTGACAGATTTCACATTTATGGTTAAGGTAAGGATATAGTATAATGCTTTGACTGCAATCCTAAATGTGTACACCTCATTGAATGTAGTAAAATCACTGTGACTCACCTTGTTTGAGATTATGTTGCTAAGATTTAAAGTAAAACCATTACTTGTATGTTTAATAGGAGAGCAATGATCAGGAGGCAGGGAAGGGTCTCTCCTTATTCTCTCTTCCTCTCCCTTCACCTGCTTATGTCATGCTAAATATTTAATTCTCATTCTTCATCATGCAAAAGTGATCTATTTTTCTGGTTGTGATCTTTTAAGCTTTTTTTCCCACTCTTTTCGTTGTGCTTTACTCTGAGATAAGTAAATATACTTTTTATTTCAGGGTGAGTTGTACTGGGGATGCTTGTTTCAGGATGTTTTTCACCTACAGTGGTCAATTTGAGAAGCAGTTATATTTCTGTTGCTTGAAAGCAAGCATGTGCAAACCACATCACAGCCCCTCCAAGCTGTGGACTGCCCTGCAATTATTGGGAAGGGGGGAATTAGTAAAAAAATGTTATAAAATGACTGCAAACGCTTCCAGATTGCCTTCAAACATGGCAGTGTAGCCTTTAATACCTTTCTAACCCCAACTGCCCCACCTGCCTCAAATTGACAAAGTGCAAATCAGGAGTGTTTTTAAAAATTCTTTCTAGTCTTATTTTTTGACTGATTTCAGCCCCAAATTAAGTGGTACACCTGTGGCAGGAGTGAAAATGGCCCCCCTACTGGAGTTCTCTGCTCTTGCTTTAAAGCAAGTGTATGGCACCTTTTGCTGCATGAAGGTTGCATTCAATCATGGTTGACCTGAAGGTTGCTGGTTTGAATCCAACTCGGGGAGATCGCGGATGAGCTCCCTCTATCAGCTCCGGCTTCCCATGCGGGGACATGAGAGAAACCTCCCACAAGGATGGTAAAAACATCCAGGCGTCCCCTGGGCAATGTCCTTGCAGACTGTCAGGACCCAGGCTACGGAGCACCAATAACCATGCGCAGAGGCCAGATTCTATTTAATATCTTTATTAAAGGAATATATAAAGTCAATAAAAACAAGTGAAGAATGAAGTTCAGAAGTAGACCTTTCAGGAAAGGTCAAATATAGTCCAGAAAAGCAATGTCCAATATGTGATATTAGAGTCCAAAGTTATAATCCAATAACCGAAACACACACTTTGCCAAGCAAAGTGTGGGGAAATGACAAGGTCCTTTAGTCCAATGGAGCTTGACAACAAGGCTGGAAAACAAACTAGATTCTTGGCAAACAAGACTTGATACGAGGCAACAAGAAGCAAGAAGCAAGAACAAGGTCCGTGGCGAGGTCCGAAGAACAAGGCAGGCTTGGAACTAGAACAAGGTCCTGGAAACAAGGAACTGGAGTTGCGTAGTCCACACACGATCTTACTCCCGAAGCTGACGAATTGACTCCGCAAGGATCTCCTTGCGGTAAAACAGCTATATAGGATCTTGTTTTCCCGCCAAGGAACACTTTCCCTGGGGAACAAGAAGTGAAACCCAAGCTGTGTCCAGATGCATGACTCCTTAAGATTTCCCAAGGGAAACAGGCTTAATCAGCTAATTGTCTGGCAGCGATTCTGGCGCTTCGGCGATTTGCCTCCCTAGCGCCTCTATCTCGATTATAATTATCCCGGCGAGAGAACGGGGGAGAATTCTGCCCAAGGCTTGTTTGGCTGACTTCTTGAGGGCAAACATCCTGCAGGTGCAGGGGCTCCAATTCTGGCTGAATCGGTGGGAAACCAAAGTTTTCCTCTTCGTCTGCCACAATAGTACTAGGAACGGGACTACATGGCCCATGAGACATCACACAGACGGCCAATTCTCTCACACCAGAAACAACTTTCAGTTTCTCAAATCGCTCCTGACACAAAAAAAAAAAAAAACCCTCTGTCAAGCAGATATTTGCTAGCAGGGTAAAAATGAAGTTAGTCTCACTGACAGACACCTGTATATACACTATTCATATTAATCTGCACATAAATACATATATGAGGTAGTTGATGGAGTATATTTAGTTTGAGGATGAGATGAGGGAGAGGCGATATAATAGCCAGGTTCAAATATCTTAAGGGCTATCATATAGAAAATGGAACAGTGTTCATTTCTGTTTCTCTACAGGATAATCCTAAAACAATGGGTTAAAATTATGTAAATGTTTTAAAGTAATTTTAGTAAACATTTCCTGATACTAGGAGATGCTTGAAAGTGGAACAGACTGCCTTGCATGTTGTTGAGTTCTCTTTATTGAAAGGCATTAAACAGAGGTTGGGTGGTTGTGTTTCAGAAGTACTTTAGCTGCCTTGTCAGACATAAAGAGATAACAATTCCAAGTGATTTTACAACAAAATGTGTGTCAGTGGGGGTGAATACCTATGCATGGTGATTTTAGTTAAATACATTGATGGTTTAAGTCAAAATGAGTTAGAAATAGAGCTCTATACTTTTCAAATTGCTATTTTGCAAACTCCTAAGGGGTGGGATATACAATATTGGAACGTTGGATCTTATACCTCATGCTTTCATTTCCCCCCCTCTAGGATACATCTTATCTGTTTATTACAGGCCCTGATGTTGTCAAATCAGTTACCAATGAAGATGTTACTCAGGAGCAACTTGGTGGTGCAAAAACACACAGTGCAGTATCAGGTGGGAAATTGCTAAAGTATATCCTTTATTGTTTCATTCTTTTTAGGAAAGCAACATGAATCAGATTGTAGTCTGTTGTCGTGTGCCTTCAATTTGTTTCCAAGTTATGGCAACCCCAGGATTTTCCTGGCAAGATTTGTTCAGATGGTAGGTTGCCTTTGCTTTCCTCTCAGTCTTAGGATGTGTGACTTGCCCAATGTCACCCAGTGAGTTTCAGTGGCCGAGTAGGGATTCGAACTTTGCTCTCTAGAGCCATAATCATATGTAGCCTGGTCATGTTAAATCAATATGATTTTTCAAGGATTGTCATTTCTGATTGGACCAAAGATTCATTTAAACGAGGAATTCTAACTCCAACAGCAGTCAGCTTGATACTCCTGGGAAAGTTATAAAGGTCACTGTGAAGGCAATGGTTCATTCCCATTGCCTTTTAAAAATACATATTTAGAGTTTAATTATCTCTGTGTATGGATAGTCCACTTATGTCTTATAGCTAATATATATTGAAAGGGAGATATTCTGTTGCTACATGTAGTGATAACCATTCCATAAATAAATACATAATTTATAAATAAATAAATAATATTCACTTACATTATATGCTGGCTGTATTATATGATAATCCAGGATTCTTGGTAAATCTTGCAAACCTTCAGTGCCATGAACAAGATGGCACTGAAGGTTTTGGTATCACTCACTTGTCAGATGCCTGTGGGCTTTCTTGGGGGTGGGGTCCTCTTAGAATTTTTAATGTACTCCTTGCAATTTATGTTTGTTTCTGGTGTTTCCTCATAGGGGTTGCACACAATGCTTTTGAGAATGATGTAGATGCTTTGCTCAATCTCCGAGAGTTTTTTAATTACTTACCTCTTAGTAATAAAGACCCAGCTCCTGTCAGAGAATGCCATGACCCTAGGTAAGTAGTGATTTTTCTTTTTTAAAACAAATTATAAATCCTCAGAGAATCAAAGTGAGTTTTGTAGTTCATCCCTTTGCAGAGTTAAGGTTTCTTAGAATTCTATCCCTGAAGAGGTCAGTCTTTTCAAATGAAAATTTCTAATCAGCTTAGTTATTCCTAGTTTGACTCAAGTTTTTTAGGGTGTTCTTTCTGATATTATAGGTACTGCAGATCTGAAGAATAAAAAATCAAAATTGTTCCTTTATAGTTGTGGAATTGTGTCATGTAGTTGGCATTCAGTTAATGGATCACAACGTTCTATTTCTCCAGCATGGTCAACTGTGAAATATGCACATATGGTATCCCTGAGCCTGTGCAGACAGCATACAGAATCTTCCAGAGCTATTAGATACATTTTGGCGGTAGCCCCGCCCATATTTTTATATTTCCTTCGTGTGTGAGAAAATGAAAGCAGCTGGCTAAAAAGAAATTGAAACTGAAAATTTGGAATATTAAACCTTAAAAAATAAAAGTAGTTCCTTCAGCTCTCCTGTAGACTGAATCCACATTAAGTTCATGCCTTACAGGAGTATTTTTTTATTTCTTTTGATTCTATTTTTTTTAAAGCAACCGCTTGGTACCTGAGTTGGATACTATTGTCCCAATGGAATCAACCAAAGCTTATGATATGGTGGATATTATACATGCGGTAAGCTTTCTGCACCAATGCATAATATATAGTACCTATACATTAACACTGACTTGTTAATATTGGCAAGACTCCTGTATGGAATTTATGTATACACAAGCACAGTTAATAAATTGCTAGGCAGTGAATCCCAGACCAACTTTCCTTATCCCAACTTCTTGAGAAGCAGCTGCTGCAATTGACGGGTCTGCTCACTTGTCATTTGGGAAGCAGTCTAGTGTGGTGGAAGAACTGTTAGGCATTCAAGGAAACCTGCAAGGGTGAGATGTGTATAAGTTCTTGCTCTTCATTATTTTTATGTTTTATTTACATAAAGTAACTTAAATATTATACACTATGTGTACGGTATATGAGTCTCTGATTGGAATTCAGCTATCATAGGCAAAATGCTGAATGGTAGGCAAGATAACTTTCTGCTCAATTGCTGCAGAATCTTGCTGGTGTGATAGCAAAAAACAGTGGTTTCTTAAAGAGAAAATGTACATTATGTGTACAGACCTTGTTTTAGAGCAGAACTGGAGCCATGGGGGTATAGTTCTGCCTCAAAATAGTGTATACTCTCTGTGGACCTTGTTCCTTTTTTGATGCACCTGCATCTATGAAATTCAGTGCAGTGAGTTTGTGGATTGGTGCCAGAGAATGAGCAGAGTTATGTGGCTTATGTTGTGCCCTTTCCTTGACTGACTAAATATAAGCCAAACATTCCTCTCTCCAATCATTTTTATGTCCAAAAATTGTCACAGCTTTGACCCAGTAACCTCACAGTATAGCATGCAGTGCTCTGCTCATGTTTCTTCCTGCCCTGATTTGCCATGTTGTCAGAGATTAAAAGAAAAGCAAATGTAGGTTGTCTTATCAAGCTGTGTATAAAATGTTCCTGAAACTAATAAAGTAGATTAAGAATAGAGCTGGAGCCTTTCTCGTAAAATGTTGAGTCTTGAAATCTATGTGGAGAGGAATGCAAGAATTGTTATAACCACCACCATGTAACCATCCTCTGCCAATGAGATTTGAGAGCAGTATATCGAAAAGGATTTTTAAACCCCGTATTTGCTGTCTTCTAATCTGAGTTGTCTAATGGAGCTGTCTCCATTGGCAGGACTACGTTTCGTCACATGCTGCATTAAAATGTTTCTGTCCAATTTGTGCAGATTGTTGATGAGAGAGAATTCTTTGAGATTATGCCTTCCTATGCCAGAAACATTGTAATTGGGTTTGCCAGAATGAATGGAAGAACCGTTGGAATAGTCGGCAATCAGCCCAAAGTAGCCTCAGGTGAGAGGGTTGTTGCAGCAGCTTGAGAACCTTTATGTCCGAGAACGGAGGTTGAAGCATTTCTTTTTCCGTTTATGAATGTGTTTTAAGATCACTGTTCAAGTAGATAAATATTTGTTTTTAAAGATTTGTTACTCTCTGAAGACTGATCTTGGATAGCCAAATATAAAGCCGAAGCAAAATAAGCCTTTAGGAGTGGAGTTGGCATTCAATACATGATGTAAATTGGGTGCAGAGATGTGGCCCTAAGGGTGCTTTATTCTTGTGCATGTTTATGAGAACTTTGACCAGGAAATTGTTTATTCCATGACAAAATAATTAGGTAAAGGTAAAGGTTTCCCCCTGACATTAAGTCCAGTCGTGACCGACTCTGGGGGTTGGTGCTCATCTCCATTTCTAAGCCGAAGAGCCGGCGTTGTTCGTAGACACCTTCAAGGTCATGTGGCCGGCATGACTGCATAGAGTGCCGTTACCTTCCCGTCGGAGCGGTACCTATTTATCTACTCACGTTTGCATGTTTTTGAACTGCTAGGTTGGCAGGAGCTGAGGCTAACAGTGGGCGCTCATTCTGCTCCCGGGATTTGAACCTGGGGCCTTTCGGTCTGCAAGTTCAGCAGCTCAGCACTTTAACACACTGTGCCACCACCAGGGGCCCAGACAAAATAATTAGTGCCTTTAAATGTAAGCATAGGCAGATGGCACAGCTTTTATATTTTGCATCCCTCAATCTCCCCATGCGATGCCTTAATGCCAGCTTCTTCCTTCCTCTCCTGTTAGTCATGCCAGACCACTTTACATTGGTAGCAATGTATTTGATTTTTTAGGCAATGTTTTATGTTGATTACAATGGCTACTTGAAGGTGCTATATTATTATATATTAAGGCTAGGGGTTGGCACATTCTTTCTCATGTTTCTTAATAGCCATGATATCAACATAAACCATTTTTTTCTAACGTGATTTACATTTTAAGTGGTGTCTCTGACAACACACAGTTGAAATTTTCTGTTCATGGCAGAAGGTAAAATTCAAGGAAAATAAATGGTTAATCATCATCGGAGTATCATCACTCTTTATTGGTTAAGTGGGATAAGATTGATGAGAATTTCAGTCCAGAAAACCCAAGGGAGCCAGATGCTCTCCATCTCTTTCTTACTTGACATAAAGCCAGAGAAGGGAAACCTGCAGTCCCAGTATTTAGAAGTCCCTGCCCTGAGCTCCAAGCACTTTTTGCAGTTGAAAGATTGGAATTCCCAGGGTATCTACCTTTCCATTTACATATTTCCCTTTACAGTACTTGTTGCTTTTTCAAATGGGACAGAATGAAACCTACTCATATGGCATATGCAGATCAGATGAGGCTTCACTTGCAGTGGGCCTTGGCACCTGGTGGAGTTTGGTTTCAGGATGCCCTGTGGATACCAAAATTTGTGGATGCTCAAGTTCTATTATATGCAGTGGCATGGTAAAATGATGTCCCTTTTATAAAACCAGAAAGTAAAGGTTTTCTTTTGGGATTTAAAATATGTATTTTCAAGTCGTGAATGGTTGAATCTGTAGGTATGGAGGGCCAACTGTTACATATCATCCTTAACTGGGAAAGGAAGAGTTGATGATGGTATCCAGAACAAGATCATTTTCCATAATGTCATAAGACTCCCCCTCACCCTGCATTCTCCAGTAAAGACTTTCGCTACCTCTGTACAAAGTGTATACGATTTAAAAGATTAAAAGTTTATTTTTAAATCAGTTTCCACAAGGCATTTTAATACATTTTAACTGTTGTTGGTGTGGTGTACTAATGTTGGAGAGAAGTGGCATATTGACTTTAAATGAAATGTTTGAGCATCATGAACAATATTGTAACAGCATTGCCTACCTTTTTGTTTTTAAAACAAATTAGGTTGTTTGGATATAAACTCTTCTGTGAAAGGAGCCCGTTTTGTTCGCTTCTGTGATGCTTTCAACATACCTCTGATAACATTTGTAGATGTGCCTGGATTCTTACCAGGTATGTTCTTTGCCATTCTCTTTTTTTTGGCAGTGATGGAAGTTAATTGAGGAGAGGATATTTAATTTGTCCTCTCCACTCTGGAATTGAAAGTTGACTAAAAGAACCACAGTTATAGGTAAGCATAAATTCCACGTGAGAAGGAGCCGTTTCTTTGCAGAGCATCCTTTCTGTTGTACTTGTAGAACATGTCACAGTACTTCCTTCTCTGATAATGTGGTTGAGCATTCATATAAAGTTCATTTCATTCTTCTTGCTCCTTAAGTAATTGTTTAGAAACTGCTTAAAACGCTGAGAGAGAGGATTAAACATTTGCCTTCCAACTTAATTACCATAGCTTACATTTTGTAATCATACAATTAATTTGCATATATGATAAATGGGGAAGTATTTTTTTTAATTGCACATGTCTGTGGAGGCTGGGCATGGAATTCTGTTTCTCCTTTATAGCCTTAGCCTCCAAGTGTGACTGAGCACCATGTTCTGATCTTTAATTCCATTAATTACAAAATAGAAGCTGTGTCTCTTCTAGTGGTGAACATCATGATCTCAATTCTATTAGCCAGTTTAACTAGGAAGAGACAATGTGACCATTGGAGACGTAATGATGACTGAGGCAGAGAGAGATTAAAATCATCTCTGACTGGAGAGGAAATTAACTTTCCTGCTATAATGCAATGAAAGAGCTAATAGGTCAGCTTCCTTTTCTTACAGAAATGACTTTTGTTGTCATGCATTCCCTCCAACTACCACAACTCACAGGAGTGACTACTTATAATGATGTAACGGGCAGATACAACAGTGAGCATCAACATTCAAAAGCAGTGATGTCTCCTTTCCCATTATGGCAGGTGTGGCCATTTGTGATCCTGCAAATGCTAGGTTACATTTTCCACCTATTCTAACCAGCATTGCTGCTGGTAAAGGGTGATGGGAATTGTACTTTTAACACATGGAGTGCCAGAAGTAGACCGTACCTTTGTTAGGCAATTGTCTACAGTGATCAATGAGTGCTCTATTTTGCAGAGCAGATTTATTGTGACATATAATTAAAATCGTAGGTGGATAGATTTTTACCATAATTTTTTTACCAAACCAAGAATTAACACATAGATGTTAATATTACAGCCTAGCTGCAGTTGGTTGACCTACATGTTGTATTTTGATGCAATCATGCAGTCCACCTGTCTTCTTGTTACTGTAATGACATCTGAGGCCTCCAACTGTGATCGTAATTAGCACTGGGGTATGGTTTCTCTTATCATGAAGATAATTACCAGAGGCACTAAAATTCTTGTTTTATTGATTTCCAGGGACAGCTCAAGAATACGGTGGGATTATACGTCACGGTGCAAAACTGCTCTTTGCTTTTGCAGAAGCCACAGTGCCAAAAATTACTATTATTACAAGGAAGGTGAAGTAAACTGTTTTTCATAGCTACTAGCTCTCCTGCATTATTGATAATGTGTAAAAGAAACATGCCCTATTTTTAACCCAACTGCCTAATCAGCACAAGTGTTTCCAAGCTTTCTGTTCTTGATTTTTCTGTCTTTGCATAATTACTCTGGGGCTCTTATTATATTCTCTGCTTCATTGCAGCTATTTGATTATCTAGATACCTCATGGGCAAAGCCTGCTCTTTAAAAATGCTGTCTTCAGTCACTAGACTTTTAAGTTTAATCTGTGTCTAAATCTCCATCTAAATCGACATTTAACAAATTGCAGACTTTGTATTATATATTTCTATTTAGAATTCTAGGAAGCAGACCAAGCCTTTTTAAAAAAATCCACATATTTAAATGTGTAACTTGTGAATGGGGGAACACAGCTCTGTAGGCCCCGAAAACTTTAGGGATCAACTGTTCTAGCTATATTTATATTATTAATGGCAATTCTTAATGTATGATACAGAAAATAGATATATTTTAAAAAGGGAGGATAGGATTTGTGAGCCAGGGGAAAATGTTTTATGATTGTGGCTTATATGGGGAGCAGTATAAGGGTTCTAGCAAGATTTAGCTTTTTGTTTAATAACTGGTTTTGCTGCTTGCCCTTAAGGAAGGATCAAACTCGGAGCAAATGTTATGTGCACATAAGAATATAACACATACACGGGAATCTTGGTTTATGGTGTGAAACAGCAATCTATATAAGGGGTCTTCTTATGTACATGAATATATTGTTTAAGGAAACTGTAGTGAGATAAAAGGCACTGTGTAAGTGTTCATCATAAGTATATTTGGAGTTTGGCAAACTCACATTATCAATATTGAATAACTTCCCAAAGAGGCTAAAGGAGAATAGTCTTCTTTCATACTATACATTATTTATGATAGAAATGCAGAGGTTGGGTACTCTAGAGCAGTGGTTCTCTCCCTTGGGGTTCTGCAAAGCATACTGTGGAGCTCCATGGTTCCCTCTTCTTCTCCCTCCTAGCTTTCCCTCCTTTCCTGCTCCTCCCCCTCCCCCCTTCCTTGTCCCCCAAAGCCTTTTTCCATGGTCTCCCTCATCTATTATTGTTCCTCCTATTAGTATTATTATTACAAAGGCTGGGTGGTCATCTGTTGGGGGTACTTTGATTGTGCTTTTACTGCATGGCAGAATAGGGTTGGGCTGGATAGCCTCTGAGGTCTTCCACTGAAATACTGTTACATTTATGTTGATTAAAATTGTTCATTTTAAATATTGTATTCTTTCTTGCCTTTTTTTGCACTACAAACAAGATATGTGCAGTCTGCATACATTTGTTCATTTTACACTCTCCATCTATCTACCACTGACGTGACCAATCTGGCAATTTTTGAAACACAATGCATCAAAAAGCTTGTCAATGTCTCATATATATACATATGTAATGTATATATAATTTAATATATAAACATTTCTTGGAGTTCCACAATAAACTTTGCTTCAAAAAGGGCTCTGTGGCTGAAAAAGTTTGAGAACCCCTTCTCCAGTTACTGTATTTCTTGTTCTAGGCTTACGGTGGAGCATATGATGTGATGAGTTCTAAGCATCTGAGAGGAGATGCAAATTATGCCTGGCCAACAGCGGAAGTAGCTGTGATGGGAGCCAAGGTAATTAGAGGCAGCATGTGCTTTGGTTCTCTGACAATCACCATTACATTGGTTGTTTTTTAATTTTGTTTCCCCTTTCACTCTTTTTGTAAGCATTTAAAACCACAGAAAGATGAATTTTAGTAAATCCACTCTTTTGTGCTCTTCCTAGGGAGCTGTTCAGATAATTTTCAGAGGAAAAGGGGCACATGCAGAGGCAGAGTATGTGGAAAAGTTTGCAAACCCTTTCCCTGCAGCAACCAGAGGTATGGTGTTTTTGAGAATTTATGCTACTGAAACCTTTTCTAATGCAATTACAGGCAGTATTAGAGTTTTTGGGAAATCCTGACTAACAGTCTTTTGAATAGTCATATTTTCTCTCTTCCTTCATCCCACTCGACACTTTTTCCATCTGTCCTTATCCACTGATGCTCACCACCTGCCATGCATTTTGGCTCAGTTCACTTTTCCCTGTTGGGTGTGAAAATATAACCATAATGGAATGATTTCCTCTATGGCAAGACAGATGTCAACAAAGGATTTCCCCCCTTCTTTTAAAGTTTGTTATTTCCCTCATTTCTGGAACACAAGGTAGTTTGTTCAATTCTTTTATCCAGGATACTTTGCTCATTTCCCTTTCAGTGTTATTTTATTTATATATTAACTTTCCCTCAGTATAGGATCCAAGGCATCTTCATTTCAAAACACCTAATTTTTAGTTTCCTGAAATGTATCTGCCAAAATTCTTCTTGTTGCTTTTTTTCTCCACTTTCCCTTTCATCATAACATCTTTTTGTTCACTTTAAGCTTTGCTGCTTATCAGTGTATTGCCTCCTCCCTTCTGTCCACTGTGCTTTCAAGAAGCATCCAGCAATATGCCCTTTCCCATTCCTGCAATATTTATGTTGTTGGGACTTCAAACTCTCTCAGCCAGCAGTCAATGGCAGGCATGCTGGGAATTGTAGCCCAGTAACATATGGGGGACCAAGTGGCTTTGTTCACTCCTGCACTATTGGCTGCCCTTGCTACATTTTACCCATTTTTCCACATGAGGCCCCCAAAGATGTACTTGAGGGAAAGGATGTTCTGGAACTGTCTTATAAAAAGCATATTCATTGCTACCCCTAGTTTTTAAGGATTTCATTTACTTTTATTCATTGACTACCCCTTCAGTGAATTTGGGATGCTGTCATGACAATTTCAGGAAGAAAATCTATCTCACTTTAGGTTTAAGCTATATAAAATATATGACTTTGTAGCACCCAATCCATGGCATCTCCTGTAACTTTTCATTTCCTTTGTGGAAACTGTCCATCAACCCTTTTACACTCATCAGCTCCTTTGAAAAGCTAATATAGGTAAGTTAGAGTTGATTCTTAGCATGGATGATGTTGCACAACAGTGAAAATAAATTACTGTGTTTCAAAATCCATTCAACAGGGTTCGTTGATGACATTATTCAACCTTCTTCTACTCGACTTCGTATTTGCCGTGATTTAGAAGTTTTAGCCAGTAAAAAACAGTCCAACCCCTGGAAGAAGCATGCCAATATTCCACTTTGAATTTGAAATTACTTTAATGAAAAGGATGAACGAAATACATCGGAAATTAAAGGACTCCAGGTGTGCCTATTGATTCAAATTGTTTGAAACACATTGAAATTTAGGTGGAGTCCAATGAGACTACAGCCCTTTGAGAGAAATCAATGCCATGTTTATATATAAATTGTAAATTGTCAAATCTTGTGAATAACTATTGAATAAACAAAATAATTCAGAAATGGAAAACCTGCATACCGTGACAGAAACCAGACCACATGGAAATAATTTACATTTCTTTCAATAAAATATATGTATGTGGGGAAGTTGTTTTTGCATGACAGGATCATGCAAACAAAAGGAGATGGACATCCTCAATATTGTTTTCATCAGAAAAAAAGCATCACAGGTGTTTAAAATCAAGGTAGACCATTCATTACAAGCCTGACTACATCAATATGGATTAGTATGTGGCTGACTACTAAAAACAGGTTGCTTACCTTTAACTATTTCTTTGAGTGATCTGTGAAATTTGCACATATAGGTCTTCTGCACACAACGTGCAGCTTTTTGAAACCTAGATCTTAGATAAGATACATTTTGGTGGTATCCCTGCCCACTCTCCCCATAGAAGATAAATGCTCTTGGGCGGAGACTGACCCTCAGTTCCCCAGTCAGTGACAGCAGCTAGGAACTAGAGGCATTGCCATAGAGGGGAGGATGAATGGGGGTGTCTGAATTTCACAGATCATCACTCGAAGAAAACTACAGGTAAGCAACCTGTTCATCATTTCTGAAATCGCAAATATGGGTGACTAGCAAGTTACTGACCTTTGGAGGTGGGGTCATGCCACACCGGAGAAAAGAACAGCTCTGCCAAATGCACTGTCCTTCTGCATCAGTGTCCAACTTGTAGTGGGAAGCAAAGGTGATTGGCGTGGACCAGTATCACCTATAGGGTTAAAGGGCATTTAGTCTGTGGGCAGGTCCTCAAAGAGGGTGGACGTGGAGTCAGGCTCCAGCGAACAAGAGGAGGTACTGGAAACTGCTTACTTTGAAACAAACTGGAACAGCAACTGCATTGTTGTCCTTGGCAGGAAGGCTTAAAATACCGCTTTTGGCAGTCAGCCTTTTACCTCCACCATGGTATTGGTTCTTGAACGGCAGCAGTGGCTTCCTATTGGTCTGTGCTGGGGGCTGTGAGCGCTGCTTCCCTCTGTAGGATGGTGAGCTGTAATGTCTAAGGGTACTGGGAGTAGCTCTGCCATCTTGGCCTCCAATGATGAACTGAGTAGGCAAGAAAGCCTACCCAGCTTTGCCTCTTCCATTGTGTGTGCTCCAGTTGGGAGTTGGTTTCAGGGTTGAAGAGGCCCAACTCATCTATAGGAAGGTCCTCGATCATCATATGGGTCGAAGTAGATTGGCCTGAGGCACAGAGCCAGGCATAACGACACAAGGCAACTGCTGCAGCTAGAAGCTTGTCAGAGGTGTCAAGTGTGCTTTGTTGACTCCTTTTGCAGACTTGCTATAAGACTTCCAGCTTGAACGCATATGCCAGGTGTTGCTCCTCTGGGGGAAGGTCAAAGTTGGGAGAGATTTCCCCCCCATAAATGGTTTTCATAAGCTCCCATATATGCCCAATAGTGCACCATGCGAGCAGAGATGAGAAAATAAGGAAAAGGGGTGGGCAAGCTGAACAAGACCTTGTAAAGAGCTTCTTTGTCAAAGGCTTTGTTAATTGAATGATGCATGTATTTTTCTAGAAGAATGACTAGTTTACCAGGCTTTTAGAAACATGCTTGTCTCAACCACATCTTGCTTTAAAAATGATTACTCATTCAATGTAATGGTAAAGACGACATTTTACACATCTTAGCTTGGATCTTGTTTAAAGTTATTATATTTTTGCCCCACTTTATTTTTCCTGCAGGAGATTCAAAGCAGCTTAACATAAAAGCATCAGCATACATTTTAAAATATACAAATATGCAAATATTAAAATTGGGTTAAATATAAACCATATTTTAAAAATCCCAGTTAAAAACCATCAGAGTTAAAAACCACAGCATCCCCTGATTGATCTTTAAAACCTTCTTTAAAAGTCTGTCTAAATAAAAAGGTTTTAGCCTGCTGCCAGGAGGACAGCAGGGAGGGGGGCATTCTGGCTTTCCTGGGTAAGGAGTTCGAGTTGAGGGGCAGCCACAAGAAGGAAGGCCTGCTTTCTTCCCATCAATTAAGCTTGAGATGGAGATGGGACCAAGAGAAGGGCCTTTCCTGAAGATTTCAGGACCCAGGCAGATTCGTATAAGGGGATGCAGTCCACCAAAGAGCCTGGACCTGAATCATCTGGGGTTTTAAAGGTCATGATCAGCATTTTGAATTGTGCCCAGAAACAGACTGGCAGGAAGTGGAGCTGCTGCAACAGGAGGGTTGTAGCCAACCCCAATTGGCAACCTGACTAGCTTTTTGGACCAGCTGAAGTTTCTGAGCACTTCAGAGTCACACCCATGTAGAGTGTGTTACAGTAATCCAGATGAGTTGTAACTTAAGGCATGAACCACCACGGCCAGATCTGGTTTCTCAAGGAATGGGCACAGTTGGCGCACAAGTTTTAATTGTGCAAAGGCCCTCCTGGCTACCTCTGACACCTGGGCCTCCAGGTTCAACGCTGAGTCCAGGAAGACCCCCAAACAATAAACCAGTGTCTTCAAGGGGAGTGTGAACCCATCCAGCACAGGCTGTATCCCTATTCCCTGATCTGGCTTCTGACTGACCAGGTGCACTTCTGTCTTATCTGGATTAAGTTTCAATTTGCCCTCATCCATTCCATTACTGATGGCAGACACTGGTTTAGAGTCAGGACAGCTTCCTTGGCATTAGGTGGAAAGTAGTAAAATTGGGTGTCATCTAAATATAGGTGGCAGTGTACTCCAAAACTCTGGATGACCTCTCCCAGTGGTTTCAGTTATCTGTGATAGTATTCAGAATATACCATGTAGAGAATCATCTTATTTTGTGCAGAGGTTTTTAATTCAATTGGGGTCTCCACTGCAGGAAACTTACCAATAGTATTTAGAGATTTAAGAGAAACTGTAAGATACAGTACCAACAACTGTACTGAGCTGAAGTATAAAAAAGCATATCCATATAGACTGTTTGAAAATATAATGGGACCCAGAAATATAAACAAAATAGTTTGATTTAGACTGGAAATGTAGTCTAGCCAGATGTGGCTAGACTACAATTCCCAACATGCCTAGGCAGCATAGCCAGTTGTGAAGAATGCAGAGAGCGCAGTGTGATTTTAGACATTCATTCTTGTACCAGGTCAGCTAAAATCAATGGCATTTAAGTTCATTATGTTTCATGGATTTCACTGGATCTACTGCAAGTACGACTAGGCATGAATTCTATTTTGTACATACAAGTAAACAGAGAAACAAAGACTGAGCCAAATGTTTCAAAGACTTCCACAAAAAGTATATGCTTTTGGCTTTGCCAGCAGTAGATAAACCTAGAGTGGCAATATATCTGGGCATGGAGTCACATGAACTCATTCAAAAAAATGATAAAGAAATAACCAGTTAACACACATAAAACAAATGCCATAAAATATAAATTGGAAAAAATCATCATGATTTATTATACCAGAGAAACCTGTTTCAAGATTCTTCTGTACTTATTAGTAAAACTACAATAAATTTCCAGTACAAACAAGAGCTATACAAACGGGTACTTATATAGGCCCAAGTATTTACAAATCCCAGGTTAGTCCATTTGCTATTGTAGCTGAGAAAATTTAGGGAGCAGCTGATTCACATTTACATGTGTGTTGGTAAAGGAACACACTAAACAGAAAAATAGGGTCAAATATGATGAGATGACACAAGAGCATGGACACATGATCACATATGGTTGAGGTCAGAAACACAATATCCAAAGGTCTGACTTAATTATTATTCCTGCATTACATATCTGCAGAGAACCATACTCATAATCTCCTTCTGCTAATTAAAATAATAGTAAATACTATTTGCTAGGAGAAACATCAAAATAATTACTTTGGACAAGATCACCTATCAACATGTATTAAATATGTGAGCAAGATATTGAGGGAAATAAGTCTGACTGATGCAGCCTAATACTATCACACCTTGTTCTAAATGGCATCTCCTAGTCAAGTAAGCACCTTGCATTCAACATATAGCCAAGCAAGAAGTTCCAAATGTCAGAAAACCATGAACTCTATTAAGATTTGACTTTTGTGTGACAAATTTATTTTATGAAACCTTATCTGTCGGTCCTTTTGGAAAGAGATTGCTTCAATGTAGGACTCAATATCCCTAATTCTAAAACCTCCTATTAAATGCTAACAGTACTGACATTTAAACTTTCTTTCAAATATTGAAAAGGAACTGAATACCTCTGGCATTCTAATGACTCATTTCATTACTCAAGTACCAAAATTTAGTCAAGTTTTTTAAAAAAAAAAATCAAATTGATGCTGTCATTGATTCTTCTTCCACTTGGGCATATGTTCATACCCAAATGAAGTTTCTGCATCCTTTTGAAAAGACTTCCGCTTGGATAGGATGAACAGAAATGAACCAAACAGAGGTTTAAAAAGCAGTTTATGTAGAACCATTGAATCAATTCGGCTTTATACACCAACATTTCCAATGAGTGTTGCACTGCTCCAAGAACCTACTAGCAAGTATAAAATATCCAATGAAACTAAAATACACAAGATATTACCAACCAGCAAAAATTCCCAACACCCAATATATGGGACCTACAAGAACTGAAGCTATTCTAAGAGAAGATAAAGGCAACATGACTGGAGAAATGGAGAAGGCAGTTTGTCTACTAAATTCATCAAAGCCAGTACTGCAATCTAGTAATATGGCAGTATGGCAAACTTTCAACCCTAAAATATGCTCTTTCTTGTACGACTGGTAAACTAGGTTGTTGGAAGACTTCCAGATGATCAGTTTGGGCAAAGCAAGGATGAACTGGAAGCCCGAGTAAAGTTTTTAGCCATTTTTCACCAAGAACATCTCTAAAATCTGTACTTTTTCTTACATTGCCAGGCAAATATATCAGTACATCACTACTTCAAGACAAAATTATGATTTTTAGTCTACCTATCAGTGTTCCAATCCTTTATTTAATGTTTAATGCTCTATCCTGAATTTTGATACTTGTGGTTTTGTAAAATTTGGATGTTTCTTTGGCAAAAATGAAGCAACAACAAAACACTAACCCCAAAGGAAAATCTCTAAAATTGAACAAGACAGTAATAAGCACTGGGCAATAGAAGTGTATCAACAAGGGAAATGAGCATCTACTGAGGCATGGAAGATTTCTGAAGACACATGTTACCAACATGAAGGCTAAGAAAAAAGCTGAATTGTATCCTGTATCCATTATCAGATTCTGTAGATAAATTTATAAATATTGTAGGCCACAGTAATAGTCCTCATATGAACTCCATACCCCCCTCTGAACTGGTACTGCTTGCATATTCCAGATGGAGAACAACAACGATGGAGAATGCTTGAAAAACATTCATGGTTAAAAAAGGAACTGAAACATTTGTTTTTATTGCACAACAAAAAATCTGCAGAGAAAGCAACAGCAAAAACCTCAATAACTGCTCCAGCCCAGAATGTTGGGCAAACAGCAATATAAGCAGGCATTATGACTAAAACCGGAGTTTTTGAGCTTCACTGCAAGAAAATATTTTAGTGGAAGACAAACAAAAAAGAAAGCACTCTTTTACAAATGCTTTTGTGGAAAAGACTCCACTGCACATGTGATTTTGAGGAGTTTATTAAAGGAAAAGTGAAGCATCAGTTTTAAATTGTACAAAAGGAAAAAACCTCATATTGTAAATGTACAATTTACAGAATTACTAGCAAAACCAATCAAGGAGACACATTAAAAAAACCTACTGGTTGCAAACTGAACTTGAAACCCATTGGAGGTAACTTGCTTGTAAACAGTTTTTGTTTTACAGAATTCTGTTATGATAAATGAAAACTCCATTTTCCATCGGAGGGGCTTTGGAGCACAAGGCTTATCTGAGGTGGACCTAAGCCAGCAGTAGTTATGCCACTCTGTCCACAAGACTAAATAAATGGCTATGGTGCCCTTTCCTGACCACTTTTTTCATGAGAACTTGTCCCGAAGCAACGACCCAGTGATTCAGCAACTCTAAAATTCCCAACAGCTACCTTGAAGGAATGACTGGATCAGTGATAAAATGCATTTGGCAATCAACAATTTGAGAACTGTACACTTTAAGAGAAAAAGTCCAAACTGGCAAATAAAAGAAACATGATCTGTTTGGGTTTTGTCTTTGTCTCCCCAAAAGGTAAGCAAGCATCATGTCCACCTTGTATTCATTAGAGGATCTTTGCAGAAAGAGACAACATTACAGTTACCTTGCAGCTGCTAAAGACACATCTCTGAAGTGGATGCACTGCATTTGAACCAATTTAGATTTGCTTTCAAGTACACTAACATTCAAACTCCCAAAAGATTATTATGGCCTTATTTTCACAGACGCTCTTATTAGCAGGAGCTGCACTCAACACCAAGAGGGAAAATCAGTCCTTCAACTACATTAGCAGCTACCTGAAAGAATCGTAACAGTGAAGCAGAAGAAAAGTCCAGATCACTGAAGACAATAAAAATCTCTTAGAACAATGAGTTAGCTTATTACTTTTTGGATTGTTCTGCCTTTTTTTTAAAAAAAGAAGAAAAAAATCATTCAATAATTACTCTTAATAATGCACAGTTAACACTGAGAATGTAGCTGTATTCCATTGTAAGCTTAAGAACGTCACCATCTAAGCACAAATTTTTATGCAGCACATACAGTAAATCTAACTGGCAAAATTAATTTACAAAAATAGCACAAAAGGGTATTTACGGCATGAAAAGTTAGACATTTCTCTATGGTACAGTCAAAACTGCTCTGAAAATGCAAGTGACTACTGTTACCGCCCCGCCCCGCCCCCTCCCTCTTCCCACCCCAAAATGTATGTATGCTTCATAGGAAAAGTTGCTGCTTTTGTACCTCAGATCTGGCAGGGCATGAAATAGGTAGTAGAAACAGCAGATAGATTACTGTAGAACCACTGGTTTATTTTACTGAGAATATTTTATTTGCTGGTATAAGTTGCTAAAAACGCACAGAACAAGTACCAATAGAAAATGTGCTGTTTGTGTGTTCCCCTAGTGCTATATAAAATGAATGTTACACAGCATCTGTTGGAAAAGTGGCTTCATGGACATCTCTCATTTTATGCCCTAATATAAATAAAAATAAATCTTCTCAGAAGTATAAAATCTGGGGTTTTTTTCTCTTCAGAATCTGACTTTTTGGCAGATATGCGCACATCTGACTTCCAACCTGTTTTGCAAGAGTGTTCCGCTCTCAAATGGTCAGAGAACATCTAGAAGCGTACCATACTGCTAGTCACAACCAGTGTGTTTAACAACACTTCTCCAGCCAGGATGGCCTGTGGATAGATAGCCTCGCTGCTGGTCAATGGCTGACAGGCATAAATTTAATAAAAATGGCTAGCTTCTAAAACATAAAAAGGCAAATGTTAAAACATTTTGAAGTTGTACAGCAGAAAAATAAAGTTAAAAAGTTTTGTTTTCAATCAATGTTTTCTGAAAACATGTGTAGAACAGTGTTTTTAAACTGTTTTAATTTAAAATCTTCTTCCCCATCCAGGAAAAGAACCTGCAATAGGACTGTCAAGGACAGGGAAACAAATGATTTGTAGGTCAGCCTTTCTGAGGTGATTGATTGACCCATATTCCTTTGTTTTCATTAAGAAGCTCCTCTTCTCTGTCATTACAAAAAGGAAATGACCTTAATCATTTGGTTAAAAAATCAAACCAAATCACATCAAAAATGTGGTTTTCATATAAGCTATCACAGTATATAGGCCTTGAGCTCTAAAGAACAGAGTTCCATGTTTGTATAATGTCTTCACCAGACTTCAGAACATCGGCATTCCAAATCCCTGAAAAGAGGATATAGGGGGGAAAGATTAACCATCAAAGAAGCATTCACTGCTCAGTGTGGCAAAAAAAATTCAAGTGAAATCTCACCGAATCATCCTCAATAATAGCCGCAGAGTCAAAGAAGTCTGGCCTCAACTCTGCTCGTTCTCGTCGGTTTCTTGAAGGTGGCTGGAAAGGAAAATGTGGCTCTCAGTAAGGAATATTTAAGCTTTATTATCAAGAAAAAAGATTTTATTCTAACCTCATCTAACAAGGATGCTTACATAACAAACTAGGAAAGTACAACAGTTTCTAATGTTCAAATCACACAAGTACTAACAGAAAAACATGTAGCTATTGAAATGCATCTTGACACAAGGTATCCATTTCAAAGCTTGGAAAGGTAACACCTCAAAATATTTATTCCAACAGTTATTTTGAGTGAATGTCCCATGAGAGCAAGTGAAAATGATGTGGCGCTCCAGATGTTACTGCAGCTTCCAGCATTTCCCAACACTGGCTAGAGCTACTGAAAATTGTAATTCAGTTATATGTGCGAGACTAAACAATTCCCACCCTTGCATTATAGCCAAACATTTTTTTCAAAACTAGCCTACTGCAGAAGTTAAACAATTACAAGAAAAGCAATCAACAATTCAGAACAGGCCAAACAGTTATTACCGGATGCAGCATACCAAAATTACAGTTTGTGACGGCATTGGCCAGTCGGTTATGTAGTACTTCTAAAGACCAGTTTTTGTTTAAAGTTGATACTCATTGCCCAGGAACGCTGATCCAATGCAAATTGAAACTCTATCACACTGTCTGCAACCTCCAGTTGCAGCCTCCTACTTAGCTTTTTAACATAAAAACACTGTGGCAAACATTAGGTAGCCAAAAGAAATTAGGGATGGGATTGTTAGGCATGGACATTATGCCAACTAAATTGCACTAAAATTATTCTTAGTTGCCTAATATCCTCAACAATCACCATTTTTATGTCAAAGCTGCATTTGTAAGATTTACTAACCAGATCAATGACCATGGTATCCTCAAACTCTTCATTCATGTCCTCTAATTGACCTCGTGAGGACATCATTACATCTTCAAAGATGGGCTCAGCATCATCCTCCATTAGACCCCGCCTTGTTGGGAAGGAGAAAAAAAAAACTAACTATAAGGTCAACAGCTTCACTCTCACTCATTTTATAATACTGGGTCAGAATCGTTGGAATGGTTCTCGATTTCTGGCAGGGAGGGTTCAGAAAATTATTTGAGAATCTGAAAAATTTTACCATATTAAATGTTCTTCAGACAGACTAACTAGGAACAAAAAAATTACAATGCAACATGAAAACATTGTTTTTCAGGGATTCCTTGAATCCTATCTATGGACTTCCTAGGAGCCACTGGGTCCCATGGTTTCAAGTCAAGGAAGTTCTTGAAAGCCAAAGACACTAAATATATTGGCTACTGTAGCCAAGTAAATTCTGTTCATTTTCTGCTGAATTATGAGTTACCAAGTATAACCCTGGCTCTTGTCAACACTGAAATCTGAACACTTACACTGCATGCCTTACACCACTTCTTCCTTTCATGTAATTCATCGCCGTCCTATCCTTTCGACTTAAGTCTTCTAATTTCTGCTGTCCCAACCAAGATATTTGCATCTGAGGACTTAAGAGTGATATCAGACATGAGATTAATAACTGTCATACTATGTTGGAGTTTCAAATTAGGTCCAAAACCCACAATTCATCTTCTTAAACATGAGTCTCCCACCCTTCCATTTCCCAGCTGGGCCAACATGGCTCCTCCTGCCCCCACAGAGGTGAAGCAGCAGGCAGGTGGCACTGCTAATAGCAGGAGACACAAGCAAGTCCTCGGGATCCCCATCAGTCTTCCTGAGTGGACCCCACTGTGGTGCAGGTGGCTTTTCTGGGTATGTGGCATGGATGCCATAGGTAAAGGGGAGGAGAATGGGAGGGGGAAGCCAGGATGAGCCTCTACGTAGGCTGCATTCCTTGTTCCCTGTTCACCTTGCCAAGGTTGGATCTGTGTGTGGAGGGAATCGTCTTTGCCAGCAAAGGGGAACGAACTAGTCAGGGAAAGGCTATGGGGCAGGTAAGGTGCCTGTTTTAACTGCCAGAGCTTAATTCTATGGTATTATGGGGGGGGGGGGGGGAGTTAGTTTGGTGAGGCTCTTTGTCTTATAAGACTAAAAACTTTATTAAATTTTGACTGACTTTATTAAATCTTAACTGGAATCAGTGAGTGGCAGCCTCTTCAGGCTGCCCAAAATCCTGCTGTATGTTGTGCAGGTTTGATCTAAATTATCCAGAAGACAGTGGGTGGGCGGTGGGGGAAAGTTATGAAGCTAGACTTAAATAATATGGAAGGGCCTTAACTGTATATTTCTGTGTGGCAGAAGTTGGATCAGACAGTTATTGGAATACCTTTGTAATATTATACTACACATCTTGGCATTTCCTTAAACATACTTTGAGAAGTCCAAGTGCATGTTGTCAGAATTTTCAATTTGGTAGTATTTTCAACACAAATCTCTTGTCAGTACATTTGTACATACTTGTGTAAAAAATCTTGTTCAGACCCAGGTTCTGACTCATGCTCCTGAATTTGCTCGCCAATTTGCCGAGTGTTCTCTCTCAACACTGTGGATGTGAGCTGTGGGGTCTGTAAAGCACTTGGAGTCTGGATGCTGTCATTTCTATTTAGCCAGGAACCTTCAAGATTCTCATCTGATATAAGGTAATAAACAATTACAATGATGTAAGTGACCGTATAATGCATTGTTCTACTGAAATAAATAAAAGCTTTAAAAACAAGGAGTCATAGTCCAACTATGTACAGTGAAACATGTTGGGAAATGTTGCTGTGGGTCATAAGCAAAAACAGTGCCTTTGAACATCACATACATATTGCTTTCATGTAGTATTGTGCTCAAGTGTATTAATTAAGTTGAACAGAGTAAGACATTTACTAAGCAAAATGCATTGCTGGATCTATGAGTATTCAGTATATTTATCTTTCTAAATATTTTACACAGCCTGCAAAATGTTGTGAAGCATAACAGAAATTATGTACAAAGTTCACTTGCCACTTTCCCACCTATTCAAACCACATGCCAGAGTGATATGGGGTGTGTATGTGAGGTTGGGGGGGGGGGGGGGGAAGGACAGTGGTAATAAAGTAATGTCTAAGTAAGACTCCTTTGGCTTGAGGTGAAGGAGGCAAATCATAGTGGATAGATCCTCAACGGAGTAGTATTGATTTTCTCTAAATATATAATTTGGAATCAAAAAGTAAAAATACCGTTTTGACTTTCAACTGTAACTGTTTTAAACCTTTGAGTTCAAGACAGGTTCTTAAGTCGCAAAGAAACCTGTGTAATTTAAAGGAAGAATGCGTCTGAGCATCTACAAGATGACTGAAAGCAAACTCAAAGTGGACAGCATAGTTGGCAGGTCTCATTCATTTCTGGAGAAAGTTCATGCCGATTCAGAAAGTACTTTAATAGCCAGTTCATGCAAGTTGTTTTTGAAACAGTAAAGAGGAGCTTACTGCAAAAGTCTATCTGTCCCTATTAAATATGGCCACCAAAATCTCTCTGCAGAGAAGCTTATGCAAGAAGCCCTTATTAAAATGGCCTTCACTGCTCTGCTGTACCTCAAGCACCTACATGGTGATGAATGCCACTTGGGCTGAAAAAGGTGAATAAGGAGGGAGGGCTGCTTTTCTTTCTCCGATTTGGGTGAGAAGGTAATGTGGTGGGAGTGTTTTTGGCTCTGGCTCTTGTCACTGCCTTCATGCTGGGTCCCTATTCTAGAATGACCTGGTGGTGGGTTTGGGGGGCTGTCATTTTGTTACAGATGAATACCCACCAGATGACTTCATTGAACAGATGGAAAGAAACCCCACAACAAAATCAATGTCATGTTTTCTCACAAGGCCATGTGAAGTTTTTAACTTTCTTCATTTCCGCTTAAATAGTAACATAATGAAATGTTAATATTTAACTGTTACTGAAGTTATTTGCTAACAAATATCAGTTCAATAAAATTTATTTAAATACTGTAGTAAAGTCACAGAAACTGCCTAGTTTTATGCTAATTCAAGTCTGGTCTACATTCCTCAAAACCATACTTACCCTCAACTCTTTTCTTGTGCAGCGGAGGCCGGCCTTTCTTATTTCTTACTGAAGATGTTTTGCTGCTGCTGCTTCCACTATTCACAGACATCCTATCATCCTCACCACCGGTAACTAATGAATTTCTATAGGAGATCAATGGCAGCCATACATCTTCTCTCCTTTCCATCATCTGTTCTGTTAGGAATTTTTCTAAGTAGGTGTGACTAGGAGAGGGGGTGAAGAGGAAGGACAAAACCATGAATAAAACAGCTTTGACCATTATATAACTTCTGACACCATCATCTATCTGGTACACATCTGGATCTATTTCAAAAGGTGCAAATATGAAGTTTTATCCATTATATAATACATCTAGCCTTTGCTGTCATTTGATGGTAGAATGTAACTATGAATGTTGAGATATGTGTGTGATATGGTAAGGAATAAAGTGATGTGGGATCAAATATATGATTTGGAATTTGAGGCTCAGATCCACCTTTGCCTTGTATTCAGTACTGAGGCAAGATGGTTGTTTTTTCAAGCTTCACTAAATGGCTTTTTGGGAAATGGGTACTTGGGACATGCCATGTTCGTATTTAGAGCAGGGATCGCATATCCTTCCAGCTGCTGATGGATTGCAATTCCTAGTAGCTCTATAGTTAGCAACGGCAGTAATGAGGAATGCGGGGGCCTGCAGCCTAACATCTGGGAAACTACATAATTACTGCCTATATTTTGGAGGATGAAACAGGGTGCTGTGGTAACACAACGAAAAACTTGGAATGCCACAATTACCTTGAGAGAGAAATCTATTTATAAAAATTATCATGACAAGTGATTGTAAAACATACAACCACTTTAGCTAAAATGCATCCTGACAACTAATGAAATATTACTTACACTGTCTTTTTGTCCTGTCGCAGGAGTTTAGAAGAAAATTCACTAAGCACTTCCAAGAAAGCCAGATTAGGAGGTGGATATTCCTGTCCTTTCTGATTTTGATATTTAAAGGCAAATTCTATGCCATCTCTGAAATAAAATGAAAAGGACACAGTCATTTACAGCCACAGAGTTACATTTGTATTTCTTAGGAGAGTATTTTTAAAATTGTGTTTCAGCTGAACTCCCCAAATGCAGAAACAAAACGTAAGGTGAACATTTTTGAAGACGCAATGCAGGAACTGGTTGTTATAACCATTGCTGACATATCAGAGTGAATATTTCCTATTTGTATTGTGATAAGCCTCAAGACTATGAGCATCCAGTCTTTGGAAGCTGAACAGGTTAGGTCTGGTTAGCATTTGGATGGGGGATTGCCAAGGAATACATTTCAGAGGAAGGCAATGGCATAATCCTTCTGAGTATTCCTTGCCTAAGAAAACCCTATGAAAGTCACTATGAAAGGTGACTTGAAAGTATTTATATATACACAACTATCTTGGTTCAACATAGAAAACATCTCATACCAAGTCAAACCAAGTCTATTAGCCTGAAAACTGGCTATTTTGGTGGCAGTTTTCAAAGGTCCTTCCAACACTTACTGAAATCCTAGAGACTGAACTGGAATTGTCTACATGAAAATCATGACTATGAGCTCTTCTAAACTAGATGGGTCTTTAATAGATGGGAATATGTATCCACAAGCAAGACATAATTTATTGCATGAGACTAATGCCCCCCGCTACTCCACAGGATCACTCTTTGCATTTAATAGCTTCTAGGTGACATATAATTCCGGAAATACAGTGATCTCTGTTATTTGCAGTTATTTCTAGTACTTATTTGCATTTTCTCACCTCATTCAACAGTACAATTTCAAGAAATACTGCAATTTTGATTTGAAAAGCTATTGTGATTCCCAATTTTAAAATGATCATATGAATAGACTGTTTTAATATATTCTTGGCTACTCACTTGTGTAAGGTGGCCACTGCCTCTCTTGTCTTGATCTGATCCAAGCCAAAAGTAAGAGCAAATCTTCGGGCCAACTCCTTAATACCACTGACATGCGCAGATGTCCTGTCCAAGTTAGGGCCTTGCTCTTGAACAAGCTCATTAAACAACTGGAGAAATAATCAAAACACAGTTGAACTGTGAACTCAGTAACCAAAACAGAACCGAATCTTTTATGATGTATTTCAGTTGCTATATATTCAGAATATAATCATTTATGTAAAATTTATCATTTAGTTTGATTACCTGCTGTAAGCTGAGAATGAGTGTTTTTGCACATTGAATTTTATCAATCTGTCTTGTTTTACTCAATGTCTCCTTAATGATATCCCCATAATCATTGTAGTACTAAAGGAAAAAGAAATACATTCATTTAGTGGTACAACCAAACCTTTAATCATGACAAATATTTTTAAAAATGTACCCCTCATTTGTAATTATTATAGTCTTTTCCTATTGGAATCATTACTAGAAAGGTTGCTGAATTTAAGAACATGACAACAATCCAGTCAGAATCTGTTGTGAATGAGTCTTCTGAGGCTGTTAGTACTAATGGTGGGATCAGGAGGGGAAGAAAGACGCCTCGGGAGGAAGGCTCATTGGAAGATTTACACAGGAAAAGGATCAGGGAAATACTTGAGGAATCCTCAGATGAGGATTCATTCGGGGATCTGGAAGGGGATCCTGAGGTGGGAATGACTGTTGAGGACCCGGTGGTGGTGGAAGAGGTTGGCATGGACTGGACATGGGCTCTGGAGGATCTTGGGGAGGAAACTGGGTCCATGGATGCTGAGGACGCAGGAGAAGTCTGGGCTCCTTCAGAAGCAGACCCCACATGGTCTGCCTGGAGGAATGAGGGTAATTCCACAGGTGTGGAAAGGGTTGGGTGTGGGCAGGGCGATTCTGGCTCTGATGAGGAACTTGGAATGCCTGATCCTAGGGCGTTGGCTGTTTGGAGCTCGGATTCTGATGAGGAGTTTGGGACACCTGATCCTAAGGCGTTGGTTTTTTGGACGCCCAAGGAAACCTAAATAAATTAGGGGCTTTTGGCCATTGTTCTTGCGTGTGGCAAGGTGTTGTTGGGCACCATTGGGTTTCTTGTACGTGACTCCGAAGACTGGCTTGGGACTTTGCAACTGATATAAGTTAATCCAGGTTATTCTACGATGGAGGGCTGGAACTGTGTGGGTTTTCTCTTGGACTGCATTGTTATTACTATTTTGCATTAGCTGCTGCTCGCCTCCGTCGTTTTGGCTCTTTGTGTTATCCCACGACGTGGACCTTGCTGTGACGACTTCACCCTTTGGACCTTGGACCGGAACTTGACTTGGCATATCTCTTCGCTCTTAAACTCGGCTTGGCATCATTCCCGTGTTCGTGGCTGAGTTCCGTTGCTGACCGCTGGCTTCACCTTCGACTCCGTGACTGTTCTCCAATCCTGACTCCGGACCGGTTTGACTTTGCTACGACGTTTCGTAGCCTTGACATCAGGCTTGGCTTTCGACTCCGCAGCGGCTTGTCGCTATTGCCTCAGCGTTTTCCAACTTTGTTTGCCTGCGCCGCTTTTGGCGAAGAACTTTAGCCCGGTTTGGGCTTTCTCTTTAGTTTTGGGCTTTTTGCTGTACTTTTGGGTTTTGGGGAGGTTTTGAGCCTTTGGGATTTCTTGCCCTTGTTTGTTTTGCCGTTTTGACTCTGCCTTGCAATTTTGAGCTGTTTTCAAGCACTTTGGTTTTAATCCGGATTATATCTCCGGATAATCCGGATTATATTCTGGTTTGCGTTTTTGAGGTTTCTTTGCTCTGAACTGTTTAATCACACTGAAGTTAAATTGTTGTGAGCTCTCTGGACTTTGTGCTGAGCTTTTTTGAGTTATTTTTGAATAAACTATATTTATCTAACTGGCTGGCATCTGACCTTTGACAGAATCATACGTGTACGTTTGTGTGAGGAAACAATGTTGTAGGATTGTACTCAATGGCAGCCTTTGTTTTAGCAAAAATATTTCTTGTAATACATGCTGTAACACATTACTTTTGTTGATTTCATACCCCCCTCTATCTCCCCCCAATATCTATAACATACTTAGATTCTCCAGCCACTAGCTATATAGGGGGTATATAGCTAAATAGGGAGTATATACCAGTAGAAAAGAGAAATTGTGGAACCCCACCTTCATATAATGTTTGAAGATATCCGCTGCTGCATGCATGTCTACAATATCATAAATTATAAGCTTGCTAAAGGCAGCCAAAAGATTCCTCCTCTTGTGCAAAGCTTCAATTTTATTAGCTTCGTCTTCTTCATCTCCTTCTAAATAGCAAAGAAAATAAAAGACTTGTTGTCTTTCAAGTAGATGCTGAATGGTCTTATTGCATGCACACCATACAAATGAGTAAAGCATGGGTAGACGTTTCAAAAAGTACAGTAGAGTCTCACTTATCCAACATAAATGGGCCGGCAGAACGTTGGATAAGCGAATATGTTGGTTAATAAGGAGAGATTATTACACATCAAATTTGGTTATGATTTTACAAATTAAGCACCAAAACATCATGTTATACAACAAATTTGACAGAAAAAGTAGTTCAATATGTAGTAATGCTATGTAGTAATTACTGTATTTACGAATTTAGCACCAAAATATCACAATATATTGAAAACATTGACTACAAAAATATTGACTGCTGCATTGGATAATCCAGAACGCTGGAAAAGCAAATGTTGGATAAGTGAGACTCTACTGTAATTTTATTCAGACTGCACCAGGTGGAAACTGCAAGAAAATGTTGCATCATTAAGTGCTCCTGGCTGATTGGAACCCTGCCCCATTCTGGAATAGTCCAATTTCTCTTTCTCCTCCCCCTCAGTTTTGTATTCATTTCCCTTCCTGTTCAAATCAGCCAGCATTTCGTGACCACTGCATACTGTATATTTAATTCCTGTTAGTTCTTTGGGGCTCCCCACTCCATGTTTTTTGCCTGAACTTTTATATTTCTACAAAACTCAACAGAGATCTCAACAGTTTTGTGTAAATGGTTCTCTGTTTGCCATACGGTATAAAGATTGAATTTTTGAAAATTAAGTTTGTTCTTAATACATATGATTCAGTTGTAATTTCCACTGGCATAGCCATTTATAAGTACCTTTAAGAATTTAAACACTACAAGTTGTGCTTTTATTGCAACTATATAATGAACACACAAATTCAACCTTCTGATTGAGCCAATGTTTAAAAAAGAACTACACCTCAAATGATGATCAGTTCACAGTTTTACAAACATGCTATTATCAGCCCAAGAGAAACATCTGTCCTCATACTACTTTTAACACTCAAGTATATTACAAGGACTACCACTTTGTCTTGAAACTACACTTACAAAACAGTGTTGTGCATTACTGTGTTTTGGAGAAAAAACAGTCATTTCTACAAGTCTACTGTACTCTCTCCAAAACAGATGAATTACTCCTATTACATTTTCCACACATCCACAAAGTAACCTAGAAATGGAATGTAGAATATAAGAAAACTGCTGAAGAAAAATATGGGGAAATTACATAGGTTGAAGAATTAATTGGGTAATTTGTGTTACAAAACACTTGTACATTTTCCCTACTATTTTTGGAATTATCTCTGAATACTTATCAGGGTAATGGATACATACCCATGCTCTGATTCTCATCATCTTGGTCAATGAAGACGTGGTCCATTACAAAGCTAAGGAGTTCAGACTGCAGGCCTGAATCTGGGTTAAAGACCAAAGGCTGAAGACCTTCCCGGCCTCCACTCATCAGCTGATGGCTAAAAATCATCAAAAGATCACAGAGCAGCATGAAAGCCTACAATACAAAATCACTGCAGTCAGTCATTGCACACACTTCTTTCTAGAAAAGCATCAGAACACAGATTCAAAATGAACCTCAAGGAAACCAGAAATTTAAATACAAATGTGGACTCAGCTATGTACAATTTACATGGTTACATTTTTGACAGAAAACAGGAGGGGAATACAGAAAATATAATCTTCAGATAGCCTTATAAGGACAAACTTTTCAAATTAAGACTTTCAATTTAGAATTAAATCAGTATTCATATTTGCAATCAACTGAATCCATATTCACTATGTGGCTATTTACATTTATTCTTCAAGAAAACCTCCGAAAATGAACATACATGTCATTAGAAGGAAAAATGACATGAATATAAAACAGGTTTTTGAAATGATTATAAACATTAATAAAAAAGCAAAGTCAGCATTCCATTTTTTAGTAAAAGAGGTATGAAAAATTTCTTTTACCTGTTCTTTGACTGGTGTGTTGACGTTCAAGAGACACTGTTGGCAGACAGCCAGAAATGATTTAACCGTTTTCCTCAACACTAACAAATCGTCCTGCAGGAAACATTATGCGTGTGTGTTTACATATTAGTCAAAATCTGATGTTAAGCAATAACAAATGTGTAATAGTAGGATTATGCATTTGCGCATGAAAGTCATAATGAGCGAAGGGATATGGGATGGTCATATGCATTTTTAATTTGATTCCAACCACTTTTGTAGAAAGACTAACCACTACTTGCCGCTCCTCTCATGCTTTCAAAGCTTTTTCATCCCTGCTTTAAAGTGGTGTCTTCCCAACTAAAATCAATCCTGTTTTTTGGATTAGTGTACACAATCTTCTTTAGCTTCAACAGAAGCAAGCAGTGTTAGATGAAACCTACCTCTACCATGTCGAGAGCATAAAACACAACTAAGCATGCATGTACATATAGACACACAAGGTCCAACACTGCAAAAAAGTATGAAAATTAAATGCATGATTCTGACTGAAAGACTTAAATCTGAAATACCCCTTACTTTTGAAGGGGATCCTTCCGTAATTTTCACTAGCTGCCATAGAATAGAATAATGGGAACACTGAAGAGCTTGAACCACTATCTGAAACAGAAAGCACATAAATAAGATACTAAAAACTAGGTTTATACAATTCTGCATATTTAAAAATTATTTTCAAAGAAAAACAGCAGCCTGCATAATATTCAAAATTTACTACTTTGCTATACTTTTGTATAAAAGCTTGTATTTTGAAGGAGAAACAGGAAAAGCTGGAGAGGGGGGCAGATTGTGGTGCTTTGCCTTTCAAAGTTGTTTAAAGGAACATTTACACTTTAAACAGAAAACAAACATACTCTAAAGTGGAACTTATCTGGCTTGTTAACCTGAACAAAGATTGCTCGGGCACATTATTATCATCATCCCAAGCAACCTCAAGGAGGCATCACAGAATTATAAGAATGCATAAGCTAGCTAGAAACACACTGATTGATTCTTTATTACAGATGTAGACAAACCAGCCTATCATAAAATCAAATAGCATCAAATAGGCAAATCAGCAAATAGCTCATATGTAGAGAAATGCCAGGAGATTGCTGTCTTCTCAAGGTACACTGGCAAAAATTATGGAAACCGCACTGGGTGAATGGAAGGGCTTTTTTGCTCAGACAAGAAATTATTTCATCTAAGTTATTTTTCAGTTTTTTACAGCCACATATTTTTAAATGAAAAATAATTTAGTAATAAATGGCTCAAAAATAGATCTTGTAACAGTACAATTTCTAGCTCTCAAATGAGGAAACATGACATAATCAAAATACAAACAAGATGATGAAAATCCACATTTGCTACACTAATTGAGTAAAAAATAAAATCTATTTTGAGATTTATTTTACTTTCTGTTTAAATATTGTAACTCAATTGACCTTATGTTTCTTTTTCTAACTGGGAAAACTGAAATTATTAAAGTTGTAATTCTATATGCACTTAGTATGAATGATGCCAATTCAATTCTGTCAAATATATATCTAAGTAAACAAGCATGAGATTGCACTGTAGTAAAATTCTAGACATAAACTGTTATTATTACCTGTTCTGGCATAGCTCCATGTTCAATCCCAGTCCTCAATAATCTGTAGCAGTTACTAAACAAATCCCATTTTGTAAGATCATGAGCACTGAAAAGCAAATTTTTAAAAAACCATTGGTGTACTAAATAAAAATGTGTTCGTTATAATAAAGCCGCTGCTATGATGAAATGGATTAATGTTTCAGTTGCATGACATCCCTTAACAATGACTTATATCACAAAAGACATGCTTCAGAGCATCTGCTTAAACTTTGTATACTTAGTTAAACATTTCCAATATATTCATTGAGCCCTAACAAAATCTCAAAACTCCTGAAACTACTCAATGTATAGTTCAGTACTTGTTAATTTATTCATACACGTGAATAGCAACAGTCCTCTGGGCAGTGTACAAAAATGTGAAATAAAAGACAGTACATAATACAACCCATTGTACAATAACATCATCTGATATGGCTAAAAAAATATGTAAATCCACATACTTGTGAAAAGATGTTAACCTCTTTAAAGTAGAAAGAACATTATATATATCATCATCATCAGCTTCTTCTCCCTGAAACCAGAAGACAGCGATAAAGGATTCAGTATTTTATACTTTAGTTAACCTGGTTAAGAAGTAACTGAGTATTCATGCATAGACACCTGAATAAAGTGAAAAATGTTTCTTTCAATAACCAATCTCCCTTGTTTTAAAGCCTCTTAATTCTCCAAAGTTCAGAACCAGCTGGTAAAAAGGGCTATATTTGTGTGATGCAAGCCCAATTTGACAAAGTTGCTCCTTCTCATTTCCAGTCAAATCTATTACTAGTACAGTAATAGATGAATCCTAGATGGAAAATTCCAAGGCACTTATATTAAATTCCATAAATCCTGACAGTAGATGCCAGAATCCATGGGAACTGCTGCTGGTTGTTTGAAAGCCTGTAGCAAGATTTTGATGCAAAGCAATATGAAATTCATCCACAAACTGAAATAAAGGATGAGCTCTAACTTGACAGTAGTTTGCAACATAAACTTTTATTTTAAGCTTCAAAATTCCTAGATGAACAATGTCTTCTTTTAAACAAAAACAGACCGCTAAATGTTGAATAGCCTCAGACTGAGCAATTACTTACAAGACCAGAGGAAAGACCAAAGAAAAGATATAAAACTTTTATGGATAATACTAAGGGTATTATCCATAAAATGAGTGACATAAATTTGTGACACAGTATGAGTGACATAAAATTTGTTCATTTAACACATATCTGATCTAAACCAGGAGCCACGTTCAGTCTCATGGCTCTTGTGAATACTGTTTATATCCTATTTTTTAAGGATAAACATAAAAATGATTGGACATAACGAAGTTTGTTGTTATCTGGCTTCAAGAAAATTCTGACTTAGCACAACCCTTTCATGGGGCTTTCTTGGCAAGATTTGTTCAGAGGAAGTTTGCCATTGCCTTCCTGAGTCTGATTTGCCAAAGGTCATCCAATGGGCTTCCCCAGCAGAACTGGGCTTCAAACCCTGGCCTTCTACAGTCCTAGTCCAGCACTCAAACCACTATACTGTAATCACTCTCAATAACAGTATTGCTTTCTATTTATCTCTTTTAAAAAAAGATCAAGAAATAACATTGTAACAGTTACATAAAAACACACTGCCTTTTACAGAAGGCAATTGTCTTTTTAAAAATTATTTCACTATACCCTCTATGGTTACCGAATTAAACTATATATGCAAAAGTCACACCAAAAATCCATTCAAATTTAATTTATTGTTCAATTTCTTTGCATCATATCACTCCACAACCCAGTGCTAACCAAACCCTAAATCATGAAAACAGAAATTGATTTTTCTCTCTTGTATTAATCTTCATGGGGTTTTTTTCTCATATTGTAACATGTTTCTATGCTTTCTTGTCTTATGATTCTACTATACAATAATACTGGAATATGAACAATCAATCAATCAGATTATGAAAGTTCTGGCACTAATGTGGGGGGGGGGGGAGAGAGAGAGAGAGAGAGAGAGAGAGAGAGAAGAGAAGATTCAAACCTCATTTAATAGATCCTCTACAGAATGGTTGAATCGATCCACAAATTCATCAATAAGCTGGCTGTGAGCGATGTCGACTCTATTTTGAATGGTATATTCTTCACTGCATAGAATGCTGTAGGTTTTACTGCAAGCTTCAAGAACATCTGTTTCTACATGCTTTTCTACAACAAATTTTATCTGTTTCAACAGTGCATCCAAATGCTGTGAAACAGAGAGGAAAATTTGTCATTTCTGAACCTAAACATTAGAGCATCACTGAAGATAAACATGAGGCAGCAATGAAACAAAAAACCAACACCAATACTTCAATGTAATTCAGTATCATTTGGGTTATTGGAGGTTAAGCAAATCAGTAATTTTAGTTTACTATACCTTCTCCATTCTTCCTGTACTGTAAATTTCCAAGTCAAAATATTGAGGGATTTGAAGAAGGTTTGCAACCTTCTCTGCATCAGCAGAATACTGGCAACAGAAACAGAAGATGAAAAAAAAATAAGAAAAACAAACATACACGATTCAAAAAAGGAATGATATAATCAGTATTAGGAAATAACATTTTTGTTGATATACCTTTGACAATAGTATGGGAAGTGCAATAATGAAGTGTTCCGTTAGTTTGTTTCGGTCATCTATCTGGGTTTTCCTTTCTTTTGCTGTTAAAACCTGTAAAAGTTAGGAGTGTATTACATCATGAAGAGTCATAGTGTCAACGCCTAATTAGTACAGCAATAGCAAATAAATAAATTTTTAAAAAATTCAGTGTGCTCTTTTCAGTAAATTTTGTATGTTTTTTTCATTATGTTCCACTATAATTCCATATCGGAACTGCAATTGTACAGCTTGGAATGTTTAACTGTAAATTACGTAATTACAAAATTATACATGAATCTGTCAAGACCTTACACTTAAAAGACTTTGCTGGTTCAAGAATAAAATAAAATATAAACATTAGTGATAAAGTTCTATGTGAAAAATAATTTTGAAAACGTACCCTTTTCCCAGTTCCCCTGCCCACTGGAGGATGTGCTTCTGCAGCTTGTCGAATTGTACATACCATCAGTTCTATAAGTGCACTTTCCTGCCGATCAGACATTGCTATAACAAGATATAGCAAGAAAAAAAACAAAGGGAATAAGAGGTATTATGTCTAAACTGTTAATACTTTAAGTACTGTACATTTAAATACTGGAATTTTAAAGATTTTTTAAGGAATTAAAGACTTTATTGGATCAAAAGGTTGGTTTCTATTAAAAAAATATCTTTCCTGACCGAAAATGACTAAAAAGGACCAAAAAAAGTGGCAAAACAAAAAAAGTGGAAAACACAGTGGAAAACATTGACTTGTTAAAAAAAAATGGTGCAATGCCCCAATGTGGCCACAAGTCCCTGACAACTGCTGACTCCTGTCTCAAAACGCAGCAGTTTAAGTGATTGTCATCTGAGCATTCTATGTATTCCTAAAATGGAAGGACCAGTCTATATAATACTGACAATATAACTGATAAGTACCTTCTTCGCCTTGAACAGGCTCTTCTAGCAGCAATTCTGTCATGCATTCCCAGTCTTTTAACAATTCTTGAGAGCTCTCCCATAAACTGTCCACCAGGTAAGCTGCATGTTCATGTAACTAGAAATAACAGAATCATTTAATATTAGGTACTGCACATAGGCATATTACTTCATATTTGCTTTTTGTCATTGTTGTGTGCCTTCAAGTCACTTCTGAAAGTGATAATTACGGGGTTTTCTCAGTAAAACACTTCAGAGGGGGTTGGCCTTTGCGTTTCTGAAACTGAGTGTGACTTGCCTAACGTAATCCAGTGAAAGACGGGCAGCACAAGATATACTATCAATAGAAAAAAAAGTTGCTAAAATTTAAGAACTTATACAAGAATTGAAAAACACAATTTTACCTCACTTTCTAGAAAGAAAAGAACAAGCATCCTAATAAGATTTCCGTTTGGACTATTCCGCCCTCTCCTCTTGGCCAGAGCTTCTTCTGCTTGAGGGTCGTGACGACTAAACAATCTACAAGAAAGAATACAGTACCTTTCAATTTAACAAGTTTTCTGGCTGAGCTTTCTAGGAGCAAATTTATTATCCCATCAGATATGATGAAACCAAAGCAAACATTTACTGGCAAGTATAGGTTCTTCTGTAGGAACCTTGCCAAAACTAGGGCTTTCTTATTTCTATTAAGCTATCTATCATCTGTGGAAGAGCATATATGAAGGAGGTTCTTTCCAGCAGGTAATTGCTAACACCACCACTACAAAAATAAGACAAGCGATAACAATGAAGGCCAGAAATAAGTATTTGGGAAATAGTGTAATAGGTCAGTATCAAGAACTGATTCAAAACACTGATGCAGAGTGGCTGTGATATTTTAATGCATATATGCTACTGTTCGTAATCTGTAGAAGAGCGTTATTAATGTCTTGGATACATTGCTATCCATTAAGGTTTGGTGCTGGACCCCTCGTGGACACCAACATCTGCTCAAGTCCCATTATATACAATGGTAAATAGTATATAACGTGACAAAATCACAAAGTTTGCTTTTTTGAATGTTTGGGGGAGAAGATTTTCAAGCAGTGGATGGTGAAATGCATTGATACAGATTCTGTGGATATGAAGGGCCGGCTGTATATTCTGCCTTTCCTCCAATGGACTCAAGGTGGCATACATAGTTCTCCTCCATATTTTATTCTGACCATAATGTTGAGGTAGGTCAGACTAGACCAATGCCATCCAACAAGTTTCATGGCTCAGCAGAAACTAGAAACTGAATCTCTCAAGTGTAGGATCTCCCACCTAACACTTTAATTGGCCTGAGACTTGGGACTGAGCTCCATATGAGTTGCTGTTTATAAAACTAAGTGTAATTACTCATGAATCTATTTACGGTACAGTAAAATTATTCCATTGTTTCCCTTTCATTCTTTTTATCCTGTTTTCAATGTACCTACTTCAGGTAGCATTAAATATGTATTTGTATGAAGTCATATCTCTATCACAACTATATCATCTGCATCATGTGGATCATTAATATCAAGCTGAGGAGAGGCATAATTTTCTATTTCAGAATCATGTGATACTCTCTTAATTTAAAAGGGTATTCATTATCTTATATCACGAAGACCTTTTCTTTGTATTTTAGAAGTTATGCAAATAAAAGAAGAAATATCATGATACAGATATAGATGATATACAGTAAGATAATCTAAATATTGGTAATCTTAAAATGTTCCATACTGGAGATGGCTTTTATGGATATTCTAATAAGATACATGCATGGAAAATTAAATCAATATTTGGTTGTGCAACCATTGGTTTATTTGACAAAGATCCAAAACAATTCTTTAGTAAATTGCTATTAAGTGAAAGGGTAATCAATATTTTGTAGGTAACTACATATTATATACACAGTTTTATAGTACAACTAGTAAAAGTACTTGCGACAATTCTTATCCACAACCACAAGCACTCTGTGAAGCAGACAATTTTTCAGATTGGGTACACAGACTGAGATAGCAATTTGCAACATCTTTGTTCCTTTATGCTAAAGCCTAAAAATCCGAAGGAACATCTGGGATATGAATATAGAATTAGTTGTATTAATTCACAAGTAAACATTAGTATAATAAGGAAGCCTAATACAGTGAATGACAGCTAAGCTAAGGCCACAATGATTGAAAATGCTTCAGAAGTTACATGGCAGATGTTTTTAGATTTATATTCCACCTTTCTCCCAAAAATGAGAGTTAAGGTAGCTCATGTTAACACTGAATAATCTGAATAAAAAAATCCAAACATGCACACAAATAAAATATTAACAAATTAAATTAAATAGGAAATTTAAAACATACGACTAGGAGCTAATTTGATGTAGACTCTAACATTTGATAGAGAGAAGAAGACTTAAGTATTCATCCATGCAACTGGGCACATAAATATTTCATTTAACTCAAAACATGCTATGGGAATCTGATGCAACCTTTTGATGATATCAGTCATATTATTAAATTATTTTTCCATCATAGCATCAAACAAAAATGCAGTTAAAGCGTTAATATTATAACTATCATTTTTAGAGGACCTTTCTTTTCAAATAATGGCTTACAAAACTGAAATGCTACGTTATCAATTTATCCACCATGCCTCTAACAATTGCCTTCTAACTTCGTCAATATTTATCTTTAAAGATATATATAGAGGATAGGCTTACTTTTTGTGAAGAAACTCTCCTGCTGCTACTGCAACAGGTCGATGTGCAGAATACACCAAATGATAAACATTCTCGCAGTCTTCATTGGACAAAGCTTCTTCACTTCCACTGAAAAAGTTTCAAAAATCCACTTGAATTGAGGCACTCAGTTTCAGTTTTACCATGAGCAGGAATAATATACCATAACTGATTGGACGTATCAATATGGATTCTTCTCTCTGATAGACTGCAAGAGGCTAGGCTTGACTGGGAGTGTCCATGGGGCAAATTAAGCATGCAGAACGAAGTTTTCCAAACCCTCATTTAGCAGAATAAACTTACATAAGTGTATCCGAGTCTTATTCAAAATTACATTACAACAATTTTTCCTACAAACATTAGATGCTGAAATATACAGAAATAACTTTCAAAAATGTCAAGAAAAAACCCTTACTATTTCATAGTATATACTCGAAAGTTCAAAATTTGGGAGGATATAAAGACTATCTGTGTATCCATGTAGACCAATAAGTTACAGAACAATCCCCATACTTGTGGGACAAAAACCTACAAAACGTTTATTATAACCTGGTAGGACTCTATTATAATTTTCATTTTTAGAATTCCATTTCACAAACATAAGGAAGCACAATCTCCAGATATTCTGGTTTTAAAAGACATTCATGCCCAATGAAGGTTTGTGGACTTCAAATATAAAGGACTAGATTCTGCTTCCTAGTTTTGCAAGGAGCCATTATTTCTGTAAGGGATTATCAGGCCTATTCTGATATGAAAAGCAGATCCACTTTCTATTAAACCCTTCTGCCATCAAACCTGCAAGTATTCAAAAGACCTAAAATGCATTCCATCACACTGGCACTGCAAGTTTCTCTGATGATGATGATGATGATAATAATAATACTTTATTTTTCTATCCTGCCACCATCTCCCCGAAGGGACTCGGGGCAGCTAACATGGGGCCAAGCCCAAAACAGAAACAAAATGTGACAAGTTAAAAACAATATAAAAAACTAAAAAACAGTATCAACACAACATTCAGATATAATAAACAATTAAAACATAAAATACAATATAATACCATAGATAAGGAACAGGTCATAAAACAAACAACACCATCAACTGATTAAATGGGGGCGTTCAAGTCAAAAAGTGTATGGTTTCAAGACCATTAATAAAGTGCCTGGACAAGTGTCGAAGCATTTCCTGAGATAGTTTGGGGTAGGGTAGGTAGGAAGGAAAATAAAGAACGAGGAAACAGTGTATCAAAGAGAGGGGTCTATCATGTCATTGGTTGTTCGAAAGCACACCTGACAAACCATGTTTTTATTTGTTTAATAAAGGCAGACAGGTTGTTGATGTTTCCTTTACATGGTAGAAATCACAGAATATAATCCATCCCCAATCTGTCAGCCATATGCAAAAAATCCTGCAGAAGAGAAAAAGTGGAGAACACAAAAATCTTCCTCCATCCTGTAATTTGCTTTTATGATTTATATTCTGCCCTGCAGATACTTTTCCTGAGTAACTAAAATAATATAATAAACCAATAATTCAACAATAAAATAAAAATAAAACCTTAACAGACTAATGCAGCAATGAAGATAATAAAAGCTATAAAGCACTACTGGATATTAAATTATAGCTTCAAAAGCTAACAAAACCTGTGCTTGCTCTTCGGTGCCTGGCAAGCTTCTGTGGGAAGACTAAACCATAAATGGAACAATACAGCCAGTCACATTTAACTTTAATTAGGACAGTACGTGTAATAGTTTGAAATAGGTTTTATGTCCTGATTTTACAAGGACAACTGTGGTTGTCAGTAGACCCAGCACTACTCCACAGTTAAACGAAATTATGGGAATGGCTGTGGAGAGGTGATAAGTTTGCATTACACAGAATCATACATATTCCATTTTGTAACCAAGTATTATTACCTTTGGGAAGAGTTAACACAAGGGTATATGATCAATATAAATAGAATTTGAAAGCCAAAAAGATACAAAGTCAGCTATAATGGAGCATTATGTGAATTAAGCATTGAGTTATCTTTCATTACATAGAAGAATTATATTGCTAGTAAAAATATTTCTGGCAAATTGAAATTGTACTACCTTAAAATATACTCACTGAAGTATTAGAGTAACTAATCGGATGGCTTCTACAGCAACATCATATTCCTTATCAAGTGTCATTGATACAATGCGATCCTGGAAAAAAAACCCCCACAGATATTTACTGATCATGGTGCCTCCCCTATGAAGTAAGTATGAAAAAACAGGTATTTCCAAAAAGAGAAAGTTGAGTCATAAAAGCAAGCTCTTTTATTACCCATAACAATGAATGACTAACAGGCAAGCATTTAAAAACAACCCCTCAGTTTTACACAATGGGGTGAACTATTTGCAGCCACCGGTTTAAAGACATTATGGTCTTGACTCCCCCCCCCCGCCCCGTCCCCCCCAAAAAAAGGCCTCTGAAAGTGATCCCTTTACTTCCCAGTTGGACAGGAAGAGAGAAGTGATTATGAGAAACACAGACATAGGCACGGAAGGAGGAGGCATGGAAACTGGAGAAAGGAACAGCAATATACACCACATTATTTGCAGGAAAACGCAAACACTTGGAACAACTTGAGATGAAAGATGAATGCAAAGGCAGGGTTTCTGCTGAACACTAAGATGACAAAAATAATGATTACAAAGGGCTTATATATATTTAAAGTGGGCAATGGAGACACTGAGGTAGTTAAAGACTTCTTATAGCTTGGCTTAGGTTTTAACTCATATGGATTTTGTAGTAAAAGATTTAAACCATAATTTGAAAAGGCAGCCATGAAGGAGCTTGATACGACTTTCAAGTACAAAGACATATAATTAAATACCAAGTTCAAAATAAACCAGACCATAATATTTCCACTTTCTGTGTATGATTGTGAATCCTTAATAATGAAGAAAACTGACAGGATGAAATTAAATTAGAGTCTATGAGTACCATGAACAGTCAAAAAGACAACGAGTAGGGTCTTAAGAGTTTCAACTCTCAGAAGAAAAGAAGATGATTAAACTAAGGCTCTTTTTACGTTGGACATGTGAGATAACATGACTCATTGGAAAAGGCTGTAAGAAAGAAGGATGGGATTTCAGATGAATTGAATCAGTTAAGAAAGGCGCAGTCATGAATATCTAAGACCTGAGCAAGGTGGCTGATAAACAGGGATCTTGGAGGTCTCTCATTCATAGGTGAACTGACTTGACAGCAAATAAGCATGAAACCCTCAACAAGAAGGCAGTTCTTGACAGGTAAAAAAATTCCCAACCTTTTTATATAGCATGAAAAGAATAGGAATTAGTCACAGGGTATATTTACTTCACCTGAGCTGTATTACGCTTTCACTTTTTCCACACACCCTTTTAAAAAAAATGCATAATGTGTCTTGGAGTGAAGAGAAGCTTAGACGTAGTAACATCCATAAAACACAGTAATACAGTACCATGACTATATGCATAATTTGTAACAACCAGTTTCCAATTTGGATGGAGTAACGACCAGCAATTTGTTTGAACTAGGAAGTCAATATTCCCAGTTATTTCCTTACAGCAGTCCTTGAAAAAAGATCACATACCTGAGACTCAAACATATTTATTCAAACAATGGCATACAATGCCAAATGTAGCTTCTTAGGGTTTGCATACTCTCTTTTCACTATTATTTGTTCTAATCAGTTTGTTAAGTTATCTAAATTACATGAACACTTTCCTGCATTTGTATCTGGATGTTAACAAATGTGGAATAGACTATATTGATTAATTAAATGTATTGCTACTCGTCATGAAGAGTCTTTCTGCAGAAATGCCAAAGAGAAATCTACAATTATGTGGAGTTAACTCTTGCATGCTGGACCAGCCATGTGATCCTCTTGTGCGTTGCCCACATATTGTAGTATGCTTCTAATTTGCAAGCCAACACACAGGGGAGGGGGATTGATCCTCTATACTTCTGCAGAATGACTCCTCATGCTTAATTCCGACAGGTGCAGTGAAGCAACCCTTAATCACGATTTCTAGCAAAGTGGAATAAGTTCTTGTTGAATGACAGAACAGAAATAGCAAAATCCTTCTTAATGATGTTATTGCTACTCAGAAGGTAACTCTTTCAATGGTGTAAGCTGTAAAGATGTTTCCCACAGAAGCCCAAAAGATGAGGCCTTAAGAACATATAACACTAGCTTTTAGATTTGATGTCAAGAAAATATAAAATCTTTGATGGATGTTAAAGTTTTGCCTATACATAAATCTTTTATATGCAGATGAGATAGAAATACCTGTCATTTTACTGTTGCCAAAATCACCACCTGTCTACTGTCTTGGGAATTCCATTATGATTGCCCATAAAGAAGAATAAATTTGATGCATTCAATTCCCTGAACCTTTGAAATTCAAGTTTCAAAGACTAAAGCAGTTCTCTGACCTAAATGATTTTAATGGTTTGTATAAAAATATACTGTAGAACTTGATAGATATGTCTGAGAAATCAGCCAACTAAGTTGAGCACATAATTCAGGAGTTAGAAATGAGAAAGAGTTTATGTCTCAGTTCTTGAGACAATAAACTGTAACACATGGTTAAACGTTTTATTTCTAAGTACTGTAATATGTTCTTAAAAGAAGGCCTATTTTACGTGTCCCTAGAATCTGACTTGAACTTCAGAGCAGAATATTCCCCACAAAAGCTCAAATGATTCTAAAGATTAAATAATGTGTTGACAACTATGAGTTCAAAAGAATATGAATTCAAGTCTTTAAAAAAAAAGAATACAAATCTTTCTCTTTAATGAACCAAAATTCTATTTCAATAGCAATAGGGCCATGAAGAGCAAAAATTTATTCAGAAAAAAAGATGTTGGGTAAATAGAAAATGTCCAAACACATATGCTAGCATGTTTACAGTAGGGGTGGGCAGCATGCAGGCTGCAAGACAATTTTATAATCCCCAAATGTGACTCCCAACTATTACAAAAAAAGTTTTTCAATGTCATTTTTTTTCTCTTTAAAAGAAAAGTTTCCAGTCCTTGTAAACCTTTTAATAAGCAGGTTCATATTCTTTTAAGCCACCTTGAAGCACAAATCTGCTTGTAAACAAAATGTGCAGCAGTCTTTTTTTAAAGGAAATAATGGCAGTCGTGAGGGCAAGAAAATATTTTTCATTACTTTTTTCATGATAGCATTCAAGGTATGTGTGGACAGTTGCTGGGTTTGGGAGAGTGAAAATAAGGTTGCAAGCTCCATACACTGTGGTTTACAGTTATTAGGGGATTATGTTCTGAAGAAAGTTATTAAATGTACATCTATTCTATTGTATTTTAATCTTTGTACTATGTATTTTAATATATGTATTTCATGGTGATATTTTAAATGTGCTGTGGCCTGCCTTGAACCGTGAAGAGAAACGAGTAACAAATAATTTTGATAACAACATACAGAAAGTCACAAGAGATGGGGCATAAAGGAAAAGTAAATTGCAAGAAAAGAGATATGTATTCAAAACATGAAAAATAAAAAAGAAACACAAAATCCTACTATGCTGCTAAGACAAAACAGCAGACACAGATCAATAAAGCTATTTATATAGCCTACAGTGCAGGTTAAGATATTTTTCCCCAAGTCTGAAATTTATAATATCAAAAGGAGTTGCATCACAAAACCCAACTGTAATTCACACATCATAGCACATTATGTCACACAAATTCCAAAAAAGGTTTTTAGAAAACTTTTTCAGCTAATTGAATTATAACGCTCAAAGCAACAAATCTAAAAACCCAAATTTATCCTACATATGTGAATGTCAAGACACCTTTATTGTAATAATACAAATAGCTTTAAGAAAGGTTAACTTTTATGCAGTTGTTAACATTATAAACTTAGGGTTGTTGTATGTCTTTCGGGCTGTGTGGCTATGTTCCAGAAGTATTCTCTCCTGACGTTACTTCTGGAACATGGCCACACAGCCCGAAAGACATACAACAACCCTGTGATCCCGGCCATGAAAGCCTTCAACAACACATTATAAACTTACCTTAAATCTATTTGTAAATAGCTCCAATTTGGGGAACAACTCTCTGTTGGTATACAAACTCTGCAAAGCTTTCAGACACTTCAATCTCACTTCACCTTGCTGAATAAAGAAAACTAGAATTAACTGAAACAGAACTAAATAAGCAAATCAAACAAAAACTTATTAAATATTCCTTTTAATCTAACAATAATATTTCTTAAGACTGATTATTCAACTGTTGGACTGTGACTGAATTCAAAGAGTACTTGTCTTATCACTTGTAATGGCTTTTATACTTTTAGAAAAAAAAGATACCCCATTTTCATGAGATTAAACTGCAGTACTGTCGTCTGTAGAAATCTGACAGGTGACACCAAGCAGAATGCTTTTGTTACAAGTATGACTCTTAATGTCACACTTGAGCCTTGATTCACCTTGCTCTAGCACACAAACTCCACAGCAGGTTTGAGTCTTTTTAGTTTATTAAAGATAGATAGTAAAATTTTCTTCAAAAAGCAAAAGTAAAGCACCAAAAGTCAGTTACAAATATAGTCTTGAGATATAAGTCCAGAGCTTACAAAGAATAAACAACATCCAAGGAGAGCATGACAAATTCCAAGAAACATGGATACATGGGCTGCAATATAATCCAAAGCACAGCAGGAAAACTGGAGCTTGCTTCTCCTGTAGCGAGAAAGTTGCTTTGACAACAGCTTTTCTCCGAACGCACCCCTTTTAACACTCTTTGCAAAACATGAAAGCATTTCTCTGCCCTCTCACCTCCCAGCGCCTGTTTGAAATTCTTACACTACGCCGTACCCTCAATTCCAAACGCTCAGCTCTATCTAAGGAGCCCATCCCATCAAGGTCAGCTTGCTTGTTATTTCGCTGAGACTCATTATTAAGCTGGGAACCTTCTATCCCCCCTTCCTCCGTTCCCATGTCAGTGTGCACATGGCTGGCTTCAGTAGTTTCAGGGTCATCAGCTCCAACCCTCCCTGTGGGAAACTGAACCTGCACTTTCTGTTCCTCATCTTCCAAAGCTACAGGCCTTTTGGGGAGATTCTGAACCTGAATCCCTCTTTCCTCATCAGAGTCAATCCTAGATTCAAGCTGAGTCACAACACTTAAGGGGTATTAAAGAAATTGCTAAATGATTTGGGGTAAGAAAAGTGAAGAGACAGAGCATATGAATAATGGTTTCTATAAATGAACCAAACAGAACCAATGTAATTAAACTGAATGGTCAAAACCAACATAGTTTGAAAATATCTGAGGAAACAACGTTTTCTTTTTAAATCAAAAGAGAACAAAACATAAGATTATGTTTCATCAAGATACTTAGACTACAGCATGTAACACTTACTCTGTCATGAAGTGTCCAACCAACATATTTTAAGTAACTATCATTCAGGAAGGCATCACTGTACATTTTCATCCATACTCCAATTTCTTCAATACAAACAGCTCTAATTTCAGCAATAGCATCACTGTGAAAACAGGGAGAAATAGTTTGCCCACTTTATTTTATGTGAGTGTAAAGGCGGTTCTCTAATATTCTGTAAAATGCTATATTTCTGTTTTTAACCATCTGAACATTCAACTATTCTTCTCCTTCAAAATAAACAATTCTTTCTCTCTTGCTACATCTATGTATAGAACCCCAAAAGAGCACTGCTCCTGCTTTCTAAAACCAATCTTTCCATAAATCCTTTTGCATAATTCTTTAGACCACATATCCCACCTGTATAATTGAAAACAATATCTTTTTTTTCTGCTTTCATTTCTCTTCCACTATTATCTCCTCATCCCCCACTTTATAAGCTTATTTGATCAAAGGTCTATTCTCTTAATCTTGTCCATTAATTGGTTTTACATACAAACTCAGGCATATATACCGGTAAAATAAAAATAGTTGGGTTTTTTTTTTTAATAAAAAGCAATTCAAGCTTATCATGGTTTCTTTAGTAAAATCTGGATATCTATACATTAATGAGCTTCAAAAAGTTTAAGATTTCTGCAGTATATGGATTTTCTAAATGTTTTTTCTAGGTATTCATAACTTTAGAGCCATCAGAAAATCTGTTAGCCACTTTGTTACTTAGAAAATAATGCCCTTTCTGCTCACTTACCGATATCGATGAACGAAAATACCCTTGAAAATTGAATTCATCATATTTTCAATTTCATCCTGATTTTCTTGCAGCTAAAACACAAATTATTTTTAAAATTCAAATATTTATATATCTGCATTTTTGTCCAAGTCTGCTAAGTTAAAAATTACCAATAGTCCAGAAAAACAATATGATATATTTTGATATTAAACTCTTCTCTTCTTGCATTGCTAGGCTGAGGGCACACTTAGCCATCTGCGGGCATGGCTCTATTGAAAGAGTCTACTCCAAAAGCGTTATGTATCCAGAGGCATTCCAAAACTCGTGGGAATTTTTGATCCTGGTCAGTCTTTATAATAATTTCCTAGCTGATCGGTATGCTATGTAGATGAGCCTCTGTCTATGTCATGTCTGTCTTTGTTATTAATTGTGATTGCATTGAATGTTTGTCTTGTATGTATTCTGTAATTCGCTCTAAGCCCCTTTGGGGAGATAGAGAAGAATATAAAGAAGAAGAAGAAGATGATGATGATGATTATCCTAGTTACTGAGGTTCTTGCTCTCAGATACCCTCTCCAAAACTAACTACAATGCATTTTTTTTGCACCAGAGTTAAGTGTTAACAATTCTGGATGGGGTTGCACTCCTTTTGAAGCCAAATCTTCACAGACCCTAGATGTCTGCATGACACTAGAGATGAGGACTGTCAGAACCTATTATAATATCATCTTGTTTGTATGGATCTCTGCCCACGAATCGGTGGAAATAAATCAACATCTGATAGTCCTGACTCAATTTGGCTCAGACAGTTGGTGAACGATATTGGAATGAACTTTGCAATAAACCAGAATCTTCAGAAATATTAAGCTTTGTGTCTCTTTGCAATCGCTTGAAATAAATAACCATTCTCCTTTTCTGAAATGAACATTTCCAAATGTCCACTTTATTGTGCAAAGATAGCATTCTTAAACTATAGATTTTCACACTGGTTCTTGTTAAATGCTCCAGAATTGTTTGAGAAGGGGCAGTCTATTTCAAAATAATATACCGTATATACTCAAATATAAGCCGAATTTTTCAGGCCCCTTTTCAGGCTGAAAAAAATCCCCCTCGGCTTATACTCGAGTGAGAGTTGTGAGAGTTGTAGTTCCAAACCTCTGGAGTGCTCAAGTTTGCCCATACATGCTCTAACCTGGATGTAGTTGTGTGAGTTAAAGTCCAAGAACCCTAGAGCACCCAAATTTCTCTTTGTGCGAGAAGGCGAGAGGCACGCGCATGGCGAGAACAGGAAGCCAGTGCAGTTGGCGCACTCGCCTCGCCCTTCTCGCGCAAAGAGAAGAGGGAGGTGAGAGCCGCGAATGCGGCAATACCAGAAAGCTAGCGCCGCTGCTGCATGCGCACCCGCAGCCTTCCCATTATTGGAGAGTGGCAGGCAGGGTTTGTGAAGGCAACAGCGCTACTCCTTTGGTTCCCTCTGGCTGGAAGAGGGAGGCGCGTGGCAAAAAGAAGAGGAGGATACTGCTGACGTGTGCGTCTTTGCCAATTCCATGGATTATTTACACCAGCGCCATAGTGCAGGCCTGGGCAAACTTGGGCCCTCCAAGGTTCTTGGACTTCAATTCACACAACTACACCCAGGAAAGAGCAGGTCTGGGCAAACTTGGGCCCTCTTTGTGTTTTGCATTCCAACTCCCACAACTCCCTTCAGGAAAGAGCAGGCATGGGTAAACTTGAGCCCTCCAGGGGCTTTGAACTTCAAATCTCACAATTACTAGCAGGCTGTTATGTCCCATCTATATATCTGACATGGTTCCATCCAGCAGAATCTCAATATCTATAGTTTGGTTACAGGCTACAGCTTTCAAGTACAGAATATACCCACAAACTTTAAATCCTCAGATTCCATAGGACAGAACCTGCTAATATTATGCAATAAGAGAAAGATTTTAAACATGTTAATTTTTGTTTGATAACTTCAGATGATGCTTTAGACATCATTTTTCAGAATTGCTCCTTTTCCCCATTACTTCCCATTTGCCTCTATATTATATAAATACTATAAATAAATAAATAATATATATCTTATGCTCAATTGTGATATGGTTAGTTTTGTTATCACTAGTAGCTGCTGCATTTCCTACCCTCGGCTTATACTCGAGTCAATAATTTTTCCCAGATTTTGTCGTAAAATTAAGTACCTCGGCTTATATTCGGGTTGGCTTATACACAAATATATACGGTAAATAATAAAGGAGCCCTGAGAGGATGCCTACAAGATCCTACTTCTCAGAGAAGAACTTTATACAGTATAATAAATACTTTTTTCAACTACAGTAGAGTCTCACTTATCCAACATAAACGGGCCGACAGAACGTTGGATAAGCGAATATGCTGGATAATAATAAGAGATTAAGGAGAAGCCTATTAAACATCAAATTAGGTTATGATTTTACAAATTAAGCAACAAAACATCATGTTATACAACAAATCTGGCAGAAAAAGTAGTTCAATACGCAGCAATGCTATGTAGTAATTACTGTATTTACGAATTTAAAACCAAAATATCATGATATATTGAAAACATTGACTACAAAAATGCGTTGGATAATCCAGAACATTGGATAAGCGAGTGTTGGATAAGTGAGACTCTACTTTACTTTCAGGAAGTAAACAATAACAGTACAAGAAATTCTACATCTCTTAGATTTACCTCTTTCCTTTTCTGGAGGAGGAGCTCCAACCGTTCATTGGCTCTTTTACCAATCATCTTATTTCTCTCAGCTTCATACTGCCTCTGTGTATTATCCTGATGAATACTCAGGTTTAAGGCAACATTCACAAGAGCAGTCATAAGCTTCATAGCTGAGGAAAATACACAATTAACGGTTGAGGAATTTTAATACTTGAATTCAAGTGAAATTCAAGTTGGTATTTGTTTTCCATGCCAAAATATAATAAAAGTAAAAATGTGTTTGTATGTATCGGTTTGCATGCAATTTCCTAGATGGCTCTCTCATCCAGAGAACCCTGTGAGTCTTGTCAACAACAGATCTGAACCAAATTTGACACACAGACCTCTCATTACCAACTTTGACAGGTGGGTTTTGGGAGGCAGTGACAGTGGAAAATGGGAGCTATAGTTAATTCAAGTGCAAAAAGCACTGTGAACTCCAATGATGGATCTGGACTAAACTCGACACACATACCCATCATGACCAACTTTAACTGCTGGCAGGGTTTTGGAGGGGACTGATGGGGGATGATGGGCATTGCAGTTCACCCACACACATGCAAAGTGCACTGTGAATCCCACCTATGAAAGAGCTGGACAAAACTTGGCAGAAATATACAAAATGACCAACTTTAAGTATTGGTGGGGGTTTTTTTGGGGGGGGGGATGACAAAGGAAGATGGGAGTTCACCAGTATGCAAATACCACATTCTCACCATGACCAACTTTAATTGCTGATGGAGGTTTTTGTTTTGTTTTTTTTGTTTTTTTGAGGGGGGGGGAGGGACAGACCTGGAATTGTGGAAATTATAGTTCACCCATATACAAAGAGCACTGTGAACCCCACCAATGAGGGAGCTGGACCAAACATGGCACACATGCCCACCATGACCAACTTTAACTGTTGGTGGGATTTTGGAGGGGACTGATTGGGGATGATGGGAGTTGCAGTTCATCCACATCCAAAGTGCACTGTGAATCCCAGCAAGTATGGATCTGGACCAAACGTAGCACACATACCCACCATGATCAACTTAAAGTACTGGTGAGATTTGGGGGCCAATGAGAATGGATGATGGGAGTTGAGGTTCACCCATATGTGAAAACTTCACACCCATCAGGACCTACTTTTACTGCTGACACAGTTTAGGGCAATGACAGATGATGAGTGAGCTGTAGTTTAACCACATCCTTATGCATTTTCAAATAGAACCATTCATAAAATAAAATAAAAATACCAATGACTACTTCTAATATTTATCCTTACACAATACCAAAACCGGCCATTGACAAGTACCTAAGCTAAAAAATAAAAACAAGTAATGAAATATTTAGCTTTTTCCGAATTCAGTTTAACTTGAGTACAGTTTTAATCTTGTGTTTAAAGAAAGGCGGGATATAAATAAAAATACTTTCAATATATTATCAAAAAAGCAATGGAGCCACCATGACCTGATGTATGCATCACGTCTTTCACTAGCATTTTGAAAGCAAACTAATACGCAGTGTGGATTTGTATGCTCCTTCCTTCCCTCCCCTCATGGGGGAGGAACCATTCAAAACTTTTATGTCTATATAGCAGCATAATATAGTTGGTTGTTATATACAAATGTAGCAAGCTGATTGGCTGCAACTAAAATTTGCCACAAATTAGGACATAAAAGGAGAATCAAATCATGGTTTGAGCACATCTGCTTGCCATTCCAGGACAAAATCAAACTATAGTCTGCTTTTAACGTAATATGAGAATTTCTAATTCTGTCCACTAAGAGCATATAGAAAGAGACGGAATAGGTGTGTGGGTCTGAAGTTTATGTTCAACAGGTATTTAAAAACTCAGTCTGAATCTCATTGAAAACCTCCAGTACTTTAGAAAATGAACCTACCAGCGAGTGTACTGGTATGCCTGAAAGCTCGGACCTGTGAATCAGACAAGCCAGTCAGGAGTGAGATCACTGTGTCCATCATATACTCATCATAAATGATGCTATATTGACACTGTCGTATTAAAACGCCTATAAATTCACAAAAATTCGACCGGAACTTTTTCCATTGAGGCCCAGGCATGGTAAGTGGGTAATCACCACTGTCCTGAGGGAAGACAAAATACACATACTACATTTAATGCATGTTTGGCTTTTAGCCATATTTTAGTTAGGTGCTTCTATGCTTTAAACTGCTATAGCAAGGAAAGAACTGATGTCGAAGATTTGTCCTCCTCGGAGTTTGGAATTCTACAATTCCCACACTGCCAATTTATGCTTATTGTCTGTTTAAGCAACACTAATGGATAGCTCTAAATGAAGTTTCGGATTCAGTATTTAGGCTCTCTAGCATTTGGTATTATTGGCTTATGTTCTAACGGTTTGGGCCCAGACTATCTGATAAACTGCATCTCCGTATATAAACCAGCCCAGGTGCTGCGGTCAGCGGCCTTCTCCGTGATCACCCTCCGTCTCTGGAACTCCCTCCCTAATGAATTAAAAACGGCCCCTTCCCTCCTCTCCTTTAAAAAAACTACTTAAAACATATCTTTTTATTATATATTACAATATTATTATTATTATTATTACTACTACTACTACTACTACTGTTATTACAACAGTAAGGTAACTATTTAGTATGGCAGAGATTCCCCTGCTTTTACTTCTAGTTATGGTAATTGAATTTAGATAGATGGGAAGAGGAACAAAGAAGAAGAATTTGCACCAATTCAACAAAAGTGTATCTGAGAAAAATCAAGCAGTGATAATAATTCAATATATTCACACTTTACACACTACATTTTAAAGAGAATTAAAAGTTTCAAATAATTTCTACAATGAACTGGTTTGCTGAATGATCAACAAATGTCAGACTAATCAAATAAAAAATGTTGCAAGCATTAGGATGCAAATCACTGTTTATCTAACAAATAATTAACTGCAGAATTCTTGATGTGTTCTTTAACTGCAAAAAATTCTCCCTGCATCCAAAAATAAGGCTTGAGAATCTCTTCTCCACCTTTAAATTTCTTTCTACTACTAAGGCAGAACTTCATCGGAGGATTGTATACATGTTAAATATCTGCCACTGAAAGAACTGGGACCCAGATCTTACTACTTGCGTAGTAATTCTGCATTAGGCTACCTGATTCTCACATCTTCAAGATCCCTTTCTTTCCTACAACTGTAAATTATTTAGCCAACCAGTGTAACTTCTTAGGTCACTAGACCATTCAACCTTAGAATGAAGACTTCTGGAGGATCTTCTTAACAATTTCCCCCAAAGCTGAAAACAGTACTGAATCTTTAACATCATACCTCATCAAATTCTTCAGTCATTTTCCTGATGATTTCTGCATTTTGCATGTTCCTAAACATTTCAATGCGTACAGTGCCTGTAATTAAATAAGTAAGCATAACTGAGTGTTTTACTGTATTTGAAAATGTTTTAACACACCTTGAAAATTCTGGAACACATATTAAAGGATATGATAGCAAATGAAAAGCATATCTGATTATTTTCCTCAAGTTACATTCAGCATTCTATATATTGTTAATACTCTAGAATAGATGGTTGGAGATTTTTACAAAGTGGACATTCCTGTGTATCTCTGGAAACTGTTTTAATGAACTGTGGCAAGACAGATCAAATCTGTATTCTATGCAACTCTCTAGAAAGGTTTGTTTTGTTTCTGTCTCCTCTTTAAAGGTAAAGTAACCTGTGTTGCAACAGAAGAAAAGGAAATGTTCTGCACCACCAATAAGGGAGTATTGTTTTATGAATATCATCATTTATTATTTCCATGCAGAATCCATATCTGAAATCTCCTCACTTTCCTTTAGCATCATTTTGAAATACCAAAAAGAAAACAAAGAACAATGCAAAGTACAATAAGAGAGATATTCTTCCTGACCATATAACCAGAAGCTGAGAACTAAAGAAAATGTATCTCAGCTAATGGATGACCCTATGATGCAAGCAATTCAGTATCAAGGCCTTTGAAACTACATGCATAAACATACTTTTGTATAGGAATACATATCCAAGTAATGTTGTTCCAGTAAAAATTTCTAAGAGGTGTTCATGCAAAACGATTTACTTATGTTTCCTAAGAGGAGTCTGGAAGGAGGAGCCATAACTTTTCATATATCAAAAGATAAGCACCACAGTATCCAATAACTTAATACACATTTGCTTCTCCCTTTGTTGCTCTAAAAAAAAAAACATAAAACATAAAAAATACTTCTATTAAGTCAAGTTACATCCCACACTGTAAACACACAAGGAAGAATGTAAAGATCAATTTCACAACTCAGGCATTGAGGTCTGCATTGTACTTTATATTTTAATCTTGTAAACAATCTCAATCTGTCCCAGTGTGTTTACATGGACATATATAGAGAGCACTGACTGGATTAACTTCAATATACCGGTAGTACAGATTTAATTAGCAGCAATAAAGTTGATGAATGGTCCTGAGAATTCTGCTTTATCGTATGAAAGCAAAACAACTAATATGTATATTGCGCTGCAAGTTTTTTGACAGACTTTTACACCTCTGCATGCTTAGAAAGCTTTGGCCACCAGAAAGTTGTGGGAATGTCTGATTTTCTACATATCTTTCTTTTACACTTCAGGGCCATAAATTGTCATAATGAACATCAGAAACAACCCACACACTAAAAAAGTCTGGTACCCACCTTTTCATAACTTGCTCATTTAATTAGCCTTCAATCAGGCACATTTCTTGGCACCTTAAATCTGTCTAATCCTCCACTGCACTGCTATATTCCCCTCTGACTAGGTGATTGCTATTTATAGCCTGGCAATCTGCCCAGTATTTTACTTTTATCCACAGCAAGACAGGTGGCTTAGAGCCAAAATAGCTATTCATACACATCAAGAAATTCTAGTTACCTTACTACATCTGGTGGAACTAAGGCGGATAAATATGAGGAACAGAACTAGAGGCAGTTTTATTGAAATGAATATACAAAAGAGTTTCACTTATCCAACATAAAAAGGCCGCCAGAATGTTGGATAAGCGAAAATGTTGGATAATAAGGAGTGATTAAGGGAAAGCTTATTAAACGTCAAATTATGATATGATTTTATAAATTCAGCACCAAAATATTATTATTATTTTATTATTTTATTTTTGTATCCAGCCTCCATCTCCCCGAGGTTCACATAGATACAAGCCCAACAACACAAGTTAAAACACAGAACACCAAAACATCATGTTTTACAACAAGTCTGCCACTTGTTTGGGAGCGTGGCTGCAATTGTGTTGTTGCTGGGCATGTTGGCCCGCTGTGTGTTGCTGCCTAGAGAGACAGCTGTGAATCCGGGTGGGAAGCAGACTGCGTTGAATACAGAATGTTGGATAAGTGAAGGTTGGATAAGTGAGACTCTACTGTAACACATATTCTTTGAGGGTCACTTCCATTATAGCTTCAAGACATGAATCAATATTTACAAGTCACTCCAGTTTTCCAAGCCCATGACATTGGGGTTCTCAAGCTCCTAAGAGCATGTGCAAGCATTTATGAATTTTTATTTACAAATTCATAATATTTTTGTTTGAGGTACATTAAAGGTACATATTTGTGTAATATAGTGTATATTATCATTTATTGTATTGTTCAATGTGTTATGATTTGTTGTTCTATTTATATTATGTTATACTGTATTGTTCTGGGCATGGCCCCATGTAAACCGCCCCGAGTCCCCGTTGGGGAGATGGTGGCGGGGTATAAATAAAGTTGATTATTATTATTATTATTATTATTATTATTATTATTATTATTATTATTATTATTATTATTATTAAAGCATTTGAGGTATCATTTATTTCCAGAACCTTACTTTCGGTTCATGTTTTATGCAAATTTTCTAATTGCTGACAAATAAAATTTGACAAATAAAGTTTCTTCTTTAATTTTATTGCCTTTTTCAAAAGTGAAAGTTCACATATGCATGCTTTTCTTATTACTACTCTTACCCCATCTAGCAATGATCTGCAAATATTGTGTGATTTCTTTCTTGATTTTATCTATTTGAAGAGCATTTTGCAAGAGGAACTGATTTAACCTTCAGGCATAGTTTGTTTGTTTTTAGTTTTGCAATTTATGTTACAGAAAGTTTAATGAGTGATCTGAAATTGTTTTGGGGTATATATAATGGTTTTTTCTACTACAGAAGCCAAAACTAATGAAATAAATGAATTTATACACACAATTGATGTCTGGCTAAATAATATGCATATCCTCTTGTCCTTGGACTGGTGAGTCTCCAGGAGTCCATCAGTTTGAACTATGAGAAAGTCCTGAAGAGGTGGCAGTTATTTTTTTGGGAATGTCTACACTGACCACTTAAGTTAAATGGACTTGGATCAGTTCCGTAGTCAAATGCCACACAGAGCTGATCCTGGGTAACATGAGGCAAGGCTACCTTAGTTTGATCCTGCTTCGCATTAACCACAGTAAGGGGATAATGCAAATTATGACCCAGAATCTGAAATATCCCCAAACTTTGAGCCCACTTGAACAGTTGGGCAGTTTCTTGAAAGGCAAATGTAAAGAAAGAAAGAAAGAAAGGATGAAAGAAAGAAAGAAAAAGTTGGGTAGATTCTTGAATGGAACCAGTTGCAATTGTTCTCACTCTAACCCCATGTTTACTCATGAATTTTAACTGGTTAACCAAATCCCCATGAGTGTCCTATGAAGTTTATCTGTCTTGAGTGTTCACTGAAGTTTATTGATGGAGCCTGATTTCTAAATTATTTTGAGTTATGGAACTACTCTTCATGATTCGCTAAAAAAAGGTTTCTAAACCCCCCCCTTCCATTTTTTTTTCTGGCTATGGCTCTGTGAGGCTGATCTAGTGTACATCACGCTGGAGCGGCCCAGTATAGTAGACCAGGGTAGATCTGCCCTTTATTTCTAAAGCATTACTTATCAAGCTTTAAATCTTAACCACAAATTATTACTATCCATTTCTGGAATTGCTGCAGCATACTTAATGTTATATCTATAAATGCATGCTAGTTTTTATTGGGAGAACAAATAAATGCAAACATATATATTGTCTTCTTTAACATTCTTCTAATGAAAACAATTCTATTACTTAAGCCTGATAAAAAATGTTTTGTTACTATTGGCACCAATGGTGGAATGAGAATCGCACACTTCTTTGGATTTTGAGGTCCCAGGAGCTAAGAATTGTTGCCTAATATATCTGTGTTTCAAAAGAGCTCTGTTTTTAAATTCACAATGAGCTTCTTAAATGAAAATTATATCAGTCATGTTACTACTAATAAAGTCTGAAGTAGGGTTGGGCTTGAATCCTGTTTCATCTGTTTCATTCATGGTTTTGTACCATTTTGTCCATTCGGACTGCATGGAATGGTACAACCCCACGGGAACAAATGAAACAGTGAAGCGAATGGCAGAGGGGAATGGTAGCCATTCCCCTCTGCTGATTTTCGTCGCTTGGCTGTAGGCCCTGGCTTGTAGGGCCTTCAGCTAAGCGCCAGACGTTTGATGCTTGTAGGCCCTACGAGCATTGAGCGCTCAATGTCTATGAGCATCAAGTGCTCGATGGCTTGTAGGCCTTGGCTGCTGGACCTACCGTCAAGTGCTCAACCATTGACCCGGCAGCCAGGGGCTACGAGTGTCAAGTGTTCAATTGCAGGCCCTGGCTGCCGGGCCTACCGTCAAGCGCTCGACGGTAGGCCCGGCTCGCAGGGCCTGGTGCTTGGCCACCAAGGACTGAATTTTTGTTTTTGTTTTTAACCTTGGATGGAAAAGCCCATTCATATAGGTGCTCATTTCTGTCAGTGGCGGACGGAAACAGAAATGGGGCCATACAAATGGAACAAACAGAAACAGTAAGCTATTTTATACAAATGCACAACCCTAGTCTGCACTTCATCTTCTTTTCACTGTTGTACCCAGTCCTCTGACATTAAATTAGCAACATTCCAAATCACCTAAACCCTTTAATTCAGATAGTAGCACCCTACCCAAGGGCTACATTTCCATCACAATTTGCTAGCTTTCCAAGCTCTTTGAGACTGTATGTAAAGACAAATTGGCCACTAAGTAGTTTTACAACAACCCTAATCTCCCTAAATAAAGCAATGTTTTCATTTCTGTATGACTTTAGCCTTAAGTGGTGATATACATTCTTATAATCCATAATCTTTATCCTCTATTATCTGAATCTATTATATGGCATAGCTCCAACTTTCCCTGTAATATCGATTTGTACTTTCTGCAGGCGCTTCTTCAAAAATTCTGTACATAAGGCCTGCAAACCATGAATAATGGAAAATTGTTCCACCACAGGCAAGTCCACCATGAGCAGTCAACCACAGGATATCTCCAAGCAATTTTTCCCCTCCATCTGAATCAAACTTCCTTCTCAAAAGGGCCAGAGGTTCTCCTTTACTACACCAGAAAGTACCATGACTATACCGGCGACACAATTTATATTTATGATGAAAGTTTCCTAACTACATGTAAAGAAAAACAACACTAATTTCCAGAAAAGTCCTTATATTAACTAAGAAACCTGTTCTGCATAACAAACCTACAAATTAAATCTTTCAAATCTTGTTTCTCGACTAGTTACTTTAATTTTCTTTGAAAAACTTTTAAGGAAATGCGTGAATATAAAATATACAATTTAATATTGTACATTCTCCCCTATAAAAAACACTGGATGGAAAGAAGTTATATAACACTCTTATTCATCTGTACCTCGGCATCCTGAACACTGGATGAAGAAATTGATTAAATCCAGAAGTGCTATGTCCCTGTCTTGTTTATACGATTCAATCCAGTCATCTACCACACACTGTAAATTAAAGAGAAATATATTAAAATACGTATTTCAGAATGTTTATAAAATGTTGGGAAGTAATATCACTTTCTAGAATGGCAGATAAATTTAGAACACTGTTTATAATTATAATGCTTTATAAACAGTACTTCTTATTCTCCATATAGCCTCATATGCATATAATGCTAAATGATGGTGTATAATAACTTACATAAGAAAAGCAGACTAGCCTCCCCATACAAGAGAGGAGGAGATGAGAGGGAATTCCTTTTTGTTTTTGAAACAAAAAAATGACTGGCACACACATAATAGTGCAAAAATACTACGTTGGCCAGTCAATTGTTGAAATGCTATTCCAGATAAACCTCAATAATAAAATTAACATTTATGTATGTATGAATCATAGAATCATAGAATAGTAGAGTTGGAAGAGACCTCATGGGCCATCCAGTCCAACCCCCCGCTAAGAAGCAGGAAATCGCATTCAAAGCACCCCCGACAGATGGCCATCCAGCCTCTGCTTAAAAGCCTCCAAAGAAGGAGCCTCCACCACAGCCCGGGGGAGAGAGTTCCACTGTCGAACAGCTCTCACAGTGAGGAAGTTCTTCCTGATGTTCAGGTGGAATCTCCTTTCCTGTAGTTTGAAGCCATTGTTCCGTGTCCTAGTCTGCAGGGCAGCAGAAAACAAGCTTGCTCCCTCCTCCTTATGACTTCCCTTCACGTATTTGTACATGGCTATCATGTCTCCTCTCAGCCTTCTCTTCTGCAGGCTAAACATGCCCAGTTCTTTAAGCCTCTCCTCATAGGGCTTGTTCTCCAGACCTTTGATCATTTTAGTTGCCCTCCTCTGGACACTTTCCAGTTTGTCAGCATCTTCCTTCAACTGCGGTGCCCAAAATTGGACACAGTATTCCAGATGTGGTCTGACCAAGGCAGAATAGAGGGGGAGCATGACTTCCCTGGATCTAGACGCTATACCCCTATTTATGCAGGCCAGAATCCCGTTGGCTTTTTCAGCAGCTGCATCATATTGTTGGCTCATGTTTAACTTGTTGTCCACGAGGACTCCAAGGTCATTTTCGCACACACTGCTGTCAAGCCAGGCGTCCCCCATTCTGTATCTTTGATTTCCATTTTTTTCTGCCAAAGTGAAGTATCTTGCATGAATACCAAAGGTGAAACTTTAGTTAACTTCAGTTTGTCATGCCATGTTTTTTGAAGCAACAATATTATCAACACTATGTTTAACCTCAAATAAAGCAATTTAAACCTTAGATTATTAAAACTTTTTAAAACTTATGTTGAGCACAAAGGAGACATAAAATAGTAGTTAATAAAAGGAGAAAGACGGCTTTCTGATCACCTCTTTTAAGCCACACATTAGGCCTAGCTATCAGATTACTTTCCTAGAAAGACTTATTACTACATATCACAGTACTGTTTCTCACCTCACAAATGTAATCCTGTATCCTGCATTTTACATCTCATTTGAGACTTAAGCAGTCTATTAAATGCTCAAAGAGATATTCCTTTTATGTAATTTCACATTAAAGAGCTAGAATGTTAACATTCAGTTAACTTAATGAAACATACAACAATCATCCATAAATTTACCTGCATAGCACTCTTGCCCATTTTCACCACTTCAAACAAAGTTACAGGGTCCCCTTCTCCATTCTGCTGTGGGTGGCCATTAGCTCTTCCTCGGCCTGTCCCTCTATTTCCAGTTTCAGAACGAAATTTTTCTGCTGGAGTCTTTCGAGGCTTCTTATTGGCAGACTGAGAAACAGAAGAGTGGGTGGAAAACTTTGATGCTTTTATATCACATTCATTATTTTTGTGCTTATACTTCTTTAATTACTGAATAAAGACCTACGAAGAATCATACATGCCAAAGAGTAAGTAAGCAAAAGAGCCAGCACATTACTAAAACTCATCTTAAAGTAGCAAAATGTAAAATACGGACTCGTTTATATATAAATGTGGTTCTGGTATATATTAATTCATAGAAATGGGGATTTGTGTCTTCACTGAGCCCTATTCATAACCTTCTAGAATAGAATAGCTTTTCGGCAACAACCTTGCTTGCCCCTTCTACTGCACACATTCCCATGAATCAAATTATTCTGCTGAGTTCTAACAGAAAAGGAACATCTGGCAAGACATGAGTAGAGTGGATGTAGGTGGTTTGCACATGTTCACAGATGACCATTCCAACTATCAAGGTTACAAGTAAGCAATCTGTTGTCTTTCCTTGTGGTTTCTGTGATTTACACAAATGGAAAACTATCCAGCAGATGGATTAGAGGTGGGATATGTCATGCCAGCAATGACGAAAGAAAGAATGACCAAAGGAAACACCAGCGAAAGCTTTAAAATTCGGCCACCACACAAGTGTAAAACTCAGGCCTATGGGTCGAATTTAGACTGCCATGTCATTTTATGTACCCCTCCAGGTGCTGGACTACAACTCCTGTATTCTTCATCATTAGACATCATGACTAAAGCTGATGGGGGGTGGGATTAAGTAATATCACTAAAAATGAGTCTGCCATCCCTGTCTACGTCTACATCTGGAAGACAGTAATACCCAGCCACAAATGGTCACCCAAACATATAAAAGTGATATAAAAGTGGAGGGCAGCATGGCATAAGTCAGGCATTAATACTCCTGCAATGAAAACAGTTGTTGTAGCTGTTCTTTCATAAAATGAGCCCCAAGAAACTGATGGAAAAAGAACCTTATCAATTCAAATGACAAAAAAGAATATGTGTAAAATCAATCTTAGAAAGGCACTGGCATCTCTTTCTTAGTGCCATCATAAGACAGAAAATACCTAGTTTTTCTGATGTGCTTGGTTCATGTGACATAAAACCCATAATATTTATGAATAAAGAGATTATTCCTTAGTATTTCTAGATTTGCCCATGGGAATTGGAAGAATGACTGACAGGCTTGGAGTCTGCAAAGCTTAAGATCAGGCATGGGCAACCTTTTTAGCTTGGGGGCCAGGGGATTGGTGTCGGGAGGGGGGGTGTTACACACGGCAGTGTGCCTGGTTCATGGCCGAACCCAGGAAGTTATGCTCATCAGCACCAGCTCCAGGCCTTCTCTGTGACCATCATATTGACTTGCCATGTTTTTGTGTTTTAAGGCTTTGCATAAGAAGAAACATGGAGGAGATTAGGGAAGTCACACATGGCTGCAGCCCCAGTCCCAGGCAGAGCCTCTTCCTGGCCTGCACCTTGGCCTCCACTGCCACTGGAATCAGTTGCTCCTCACCAGCACACTCCCCTTCTTCTGGGCCTCTGCCCTCAGTGACAAGGAGGGCAGCTGATCCTCCTCTTTCTCCTCCTCCACTGCCACCACATGGGCATGCAGGTGCCTAGGGCTCTCCTTCCCTTCCCTCCTGTTGTTCTTCTTTTCAAGAGGGAACTTGCCCTTGAGGAAGGTGGAGGTGGCAGAGAAGAAGGAAGAGGAGGTGGAAGAGGAGCCACTCTCCTCTTTACTAGGGGCGTAGTCCTGGAAGAAGGAGAACACATTGGCTCCACGTGCACCAATGAGGAGCAGCTTAATCACGTGGAAGTGGAGGCCAAGGTTCAGGCCAGGAAGAGCCTCTGTCTCTGGCTGGTGCCTCGACTTTATGTGTCTTTCCTGGTCCCCTCTCAGCAAGAAGATGTGTTGGGACAGCCATGTCCTCATGCTTATAGGAAGGTGAAAGATAGGAGGGCCTGAGAAAAGAGCCCAAAAGTCCACATCCAGGGCCCGGGCCTGGGTTTACCCATATCTGCTTTAGATGGATCTGTGAAATCATCTTAGATATTCTGGTTGTAGTATAATTTTGTCCTTATGAAAAGCCTTAGAACACAAAAACATGGCACGTTAATGTGATGGCCACAAAGGAAGCTTGAAAGATAACAGCCACAGGTCATAGATGGAGAGAGCCTCAAAATGAAAGCTAGAGGAGTCTGTAGTTGTTGTGTCCGCTGGCTGTGGACTGTGAAATAGGATCCCTCGGCATACATTGTTGACATGGGTCCATCAAGCCAGGGTTCGGAGTACCAGTCTCAGGATCATCAGGAAGTGAGAGTTGTGGTGCCAGATTGGGTTGAAGTGATCAATGAACCATCTCTGTAGGGGTCACAGACGGAGTCAAACAGTGTGATGCTACCATTGATGCCATGTAGTAAGTTTGCCGGATGATATTGAAGGACAGGAACCTCCGATGTGCTGGGCGCACACTGATGTGGAGGTATGCATCACAGAAATCAATGGTGGTGAACAAATCTCCCTCTTCTAGCAGGGGCAGGATGGTTGATACTGTCACCATTCAGAACCTGTTTGGGACCAAAAAGGTGTTTAGATCTCGTAGGTCCAGGATTGGACAAAAGCCTCCATCTTTTTGGGGGGTGGTAAAATATTTGGAGAAGGCTCTTGCATCTTCCTCTGAAGAAACTGGTTGGATGGTTCCCTTGCACAAAAGAAAGTGCATCTCATCAATTATGGCCTGAGAAGTCTGAGTGTTGTGGACGTTTTCTGTTGGGCGAAATTCTTTGAATTCTAAGGCGTAGCCTCTTTGGACAATATCCAAAACCCATGCATCTGAGGTGATGTTCACTCAGGCATCAGTGTAGTGTGCGAGGCGGTCGGCAAATAGATGCATCTCGAGATTGATGGGAGCTGTCGGACATGAGATGCTCGGTGGATTGTGGATGGGTAGCAGGTCGGGTGTTTTGATGGCAGTGGTAGGCAATGAGGAATTGGCACTATCAAATGCGGCATTTGGACTGGTTGTTGGCCAGATTCATTGCCTCTGGTTGTGATGGGGCTGGCATGGAGGTTGTACCGCCAGGGCCAGGGGCGTCTTCTGCTGTTGCCAGTACCAAGGCTGGTTAAAACATCTGTAACAGGGCTGGTGCCATCAGGTTCTTTGGTGGTGTTGAGGCTGCGATTGCATACTGCCATTTGCTGCAAATAACTTGAGGTCTTGGTTTGACTTTGTCATCAGTACCGGCATTGAAGAGACCTATGGCATCAAGGGGTAAGTCTTCGATAACTTGTTGGAAGGTCGTCGAAAAGCAAAAGACCAGGACCATGCGTGTGAACTAGGCTTGCTCAAATAATTCGATTTCCCCGTTACCCGTTATTAATTCGTTACTTTCGTTAGTTTTGAAGCAATATACGGCCTTGATTGTCCACACGTCTGGATATCGCGGTTTCGAATCGCGAGAGGCCGTTTTTTGTTATGTCGTCGTTTTTTTCGTTAGGAAAAAAAAGCTTTTGCAAATCACCCAAACTCCCACCATTCAGGCCCTTTCCTTTTGCCCCTCAGCAAAAGGGGCGTCACGGGCTCAGCCAATGGGAGGGGGCGAGGGGGAAGGAGGCCGAGGAGGAGGAAGACGGAGGGGGGAAATGGCTGCCGCCGCCTCGCCTCAGCTCAGGCCTGGTGTCTCTCTGTGAGGCGAGAAGGCGGCGGATGGAGCCGGGAATGGAGAGACCGAGAGAGACAGAGACACACAGAGATGGAGGCTGGCGCGGGGCCCGGCGGTGAGGAGGAAGAGGCCCAGGATGCGAGGGGGTGTGGGCCAGGCCCGTCCTCGGCTGCTCCCAGGGAGGGAGGGAGGGAGGACTACGACTCCCAGGGGCCCAGATTCGCACCCTCCCTCCCCCCAATACAGGTCTCCATACGACGCTACATGAACTTGAATGGATACTGTGGTTGTGTTGTCGAAAGCTTTCATGGCCGGGATCACACTGTTGTGGTATGTATTCCGGGCTCTATGGCCATGTGCCAGAAGCATTCTCTCCTGACGTTTCACCCACATCTGTGGCAGACATACTCAGAGGTTTTGACGTCTGTGCGAAGCTAGGCAAGTGGGGTTTATATATCTGTGGAAGGTCCAGGGTGGGAGAAAGAACTCTTGTCTGTGGGAGGCAAGTGTGAATGTTGCAATTGGTCACCTTGATTAGCATTGAATAGCCTTGCAGCTTCAAAGCCTGGCTGCTTCCTACCTGGGGGAATCCTTTGTTGGGAGGTATTAGCTGGCCCTGATTGTTTCCTGTCTGGAATTCCCATTTTCTGGGTGTTGTTCTTTTACTGTCCTGATTTTAGCTTTTCTGTAGCTAAAAATGCATATAAAATTGATTCTATAGGGAGGATAAATGATTGGATTTCAACTCCTACAGCTTAGCTTTCTCTGCCAATAATGGTACCATACCAAACTAAACCTCCCAAGATTCTGTAGCAGTGAGCCATCTTGGATATTGTAAGGGATTTTTTATTATTATTATTATTATTATTATTATTATTATTATTATTATTATTATTATTAGACCTTGCTCCCAGGAAGGTGCCTTCGCTGTGGCTCCCAACTTATCTATCTACCTTTCCACATATTCTCCACATTGTGTGTATGTGTATGTATATTATATATACATGAGCCCCGATGGCGAAGTGTGTTAAAGCACTGAGCTGCTGAACTTGCAGACTGAAAGGTCCCAGGTTCAAATCCCAGGAGCAGAGTGAGTGCCCGCTGTTAGCTCCAGCTTCTGCCAACCTAGCAGCTTGAAAACATGCCAATGTGAGTAGATCAATAGGTACCGCTCTGGCGGGAAGGTAATGGCACTCCATGTAGTCATGCCGGCCACATGACCTTGGAGGTGTCTGTGGACAACACTGGCTCTTGGGCTTAGAAATGGAGATGAGCACCAACCCCCAGAGTCAGACATGACTAAACTTAACGTCAAGGGATACCTTTACCTTTACCTATATATACACACACATATGCAGGGACTATATATATATACACAGTATATATCACACACACACCAATTTAACAAAGTTTCAGCCACAAAAACAAAGTTTCTGAAGTAGAACAATGACTTTCACAGTAAAGACAACCCAATTTAACAAGAAATAAGACTTTCAAACCAGGAACAGATTTCTGCAATTATTAAAAAATGGTTTATTATAAAAGCTATGAAAATTCGCCAAAAATCAGAGGATAAGGGAAACGTTCCAAATTTTGGTGAGCTATCAGTGTTAAATGTGTTCTACCACTGTACCAAGTTTGAAGAAGATCACTCAAAAAATGAGGGTGGGAGAGTCCTGTAAAGTCCTCTCCCTCTGTGCTGTTTTTGGGAATTGCGCATGCGCGTCCGCCATTAACGAATTAATTTAGAAAATAACGAATTTTCGTTAATTTCGAATTTTTTGGGGGGCAAAATTCGGAAATGACATCAGAAACGAAACGCTGGCGCCTCCTGCTTTTGAAACGAGTTTAGAATCAATTTTTTCATGGATCGCTCAAGCCTAGTGTGAACACACTGCAATAGTGTGAGCGATCATCTTGCCTGTAGTGTCATTGCTGTGTTTCGTCATCTGGATCTGGTGATGTGCTAGGGATGTGGCTTCTTGCTGGAGTGTAGCAAGTACTGCTTGGTCCTCCTCCAAGAGTTTGACGTGGAAGGGTTACAATATTTCTCAGAGCAGTTGCTGGTATGTGCCCATGAAAAAATCAGTTTGAAATTCTTGTGAGCATGGAAGCTCCAGAATAGTTTACGACTGACAGTCAACCCTCTTTCCTTCCCCGCCAGTTGACATCCAGGTTTGTTCGCCTAAAGATTACAAGGCCTTCACCACTACCAAGTTAGGGTCAGGGTGGTGTTTTAGCCAGTCATAGTGTTGTGACACAGACGCCTTAAAGAGCCACGCACACTATTTAGTCCAACAAAGGTTTATTACAAAAACAAATAGAAGCTCAGAGACACTTAGCTTCAGTGTCTCTGGCCAAAACTCAAAGAATTTACCCAAGCTGGGCTCCAAAAAGCAAACGGAAAATAATCCGGGTTAAACAGGAGGAAAAACTGGATTAAAAAGCAGTCAAAGTAACCAGCAAACAAGCAGCACTGTACACAAAGAGTTCCAACAAACAGTGCTGCACCCAAAGAGTTAACTGCAAGGAGGAGTTGCCAAAGCCAGCTGAAGTCCAAGAGTCGTCGCCGAAGAAGCTCAAAGAAACGTCGTTTCCAAGTCTGTCAAACAGAGTGGTCATCAAGTCAGTCCGCAATCCAGGAAGGGAGAAAGCCACACTCACGAGAAATCAGTTCAAGTCAAAGATCCACAGGTGACATGAACTCCAGGCTGCAGAACCTGGACCCTAAAACCCAACACGAGAACAGCGACAAATACACACGATACAATAACGTAACCGACACTTTGCCTTCTGCAAAAGTTCCTCATTTCAGAGCCTACTTTTATCTTACACATAATCATCCGATGATGAGCTGGCCTCCACCCCATCATCATCTCTTACAGCTGTCCTTGTCTTCACACTTGAATCCCTGTTTCCATCCCTCCAGTTCCTTCATCTCTTGTCAAGACTTAGACTTCCCCATGATTCAGATGTATCTCCCGTTTGCCAATCCTCATGTCCCGAAAATCCCACAAACGTGTCACTAGAGGTTGGCTCTGCACATACATCCCTTACCTCTTGTACCTTAGTCCAATCCACTGTGTCCTCCCCATCCTCATCACTCCCAGACCCATCATTCCCAGAGAAATCCATAAACGTATCATCATCTGTGGGAGCAGTAAGTATATCCTGGATCTTCTTCCCCTCCCGTTCTTCATCTGACTCCTGCTCTCAAGTAACCCTCTTTGTGTCTCTATTCCCATCCACCACATATCCTTCCTCCCTCATTCACTCCCCACCACTAGAAAACCCTTCGAATGTGTCTTTATCAGTAGGTGTCATATCCTGGATCCTTTTCCTTTGCTGTTCTTCATCTGACTCCTGCTCGCGAGTAGCCCTTTCCCCCCTTCTGGTACTCATACTACTGCTTGCAACATTATTTACAGGCTCTACTACAACACTATCTCCCCCCCCCCCCCGCAAAACCCCCCACCAGCAAAGCCACAGATTGGGATAGTTCAGTAACTACAGCAGGACGGTTTTTTGATGTTGCCAGATTCAACAGAGATCGATGAAACACAGGATGCACTTTGAGAGACGGAGGCAAGTGCAAACGGAATGCCACAGGCGAGATCTTCTTTATAATTGGATATGGCCCTAGGAAACGAGCTGTGAACTTACTGCCAGATGGACGTAAGTTTTTAGAAGACAACCAAACAAAATTTCCCTCATTTAAATCTTCCCCAGTCTGTCGTAACCTATCCGCCTGTTTCTTTTGAGAGGCCTTGGCCTCCAACAACATCTTTCTGGTCACATCATGTAAGGCTTGAAATTCAGTAGCACGATAAGTGACTTCAGATGACACTACATCTTGCGACGTAGTAAGGCTGGCCTCCTTGTAGGCACAACTGGTACCTCCGAGGCCCTAGAGAGCAATGCAGTCATCAGGACCTGCTTTGATGCCCAGGCTTGGGCTGCTCTGGCCAGGCAAGAAGCCTGGCAACCCTTTTCTGGTGTTGCCTCCGGTACTGGAAAGAATTCTTACCGGGCCTGAGCTGGAGGAGTCGGGGCTGACTGAGGCAGAACCCGCACCCACAGGATTGTGCAGGTCAATTGAGACAGAAAATAGCACTAACTAATACTATATCCATAGAATACCATACTATAAATTCTGCATTGACTTGATATTAATATTAAAACACAGTAATTAAAAGCATATTAAGACAAATAAAAATAATTTAATGTAATAGTTTTACTGTTTTGCTATATTATAAAAACAGCTTTTAAAAATTAAAATATTATTTCTTCAATTTTTTACCAGTTGCCTGAACTTCCAGTTAACTGAGAGTCTACTGCAGTTTAATAACCATCTTCAAAGTTTTAGAGAAAACTGAATCTATGATTAAAAAATTAGGCCATGCTTTGAAAAGGCCCAACCTAAGGTATTTGAAACTTTACATAATTTTGTATCTGAGAACAAACTACAGTTCTCTCAGAAAAGAAGAGAGAAAAATAATGAAAATATCTTTCAAGAAGCACTTCCCAAAACCTGGAAAAGAGAACAACAGAATTCAAATCCTTTTGAAAAATACTTCTGAGTTGACAGATTAGCAATCAGAAAGAAATAGGGGTTGATCAAATTTTCAATAGCCGAAAAGTTTGATTATCAAGGATTTTAGTAATACGTTTTCTCTAGGAATCTTTAGGTCCTCCAGCATATTATGGCAAATTTTGCTGTGAGCAAAATTTAGATTTCTCTTCTGGTACAATTCTATGGTCATCTTCTGCCAGATGTTAACCATACAATTATACTCTCAGATGAAAATTTGTTTTTTATTCATGGTTTTTCCACTTTTGAAGGAGTCCTGTGCCCCTAATCTTAGAGAGATGACTGTACTTTAAAAGTTTAATCAAGGAAAGAACCCTTAATACCTTTTGGGCAGACATCAGCAAAGAATACAAACAACTTTCTGACAAGGTACTAAAGTTTCTGTTGTCATTAACAAATATGGATTTGGTAGAGAGGTCTTTCTCTTCTTAAAAATTAAAAACGTAAATGTTGTAGTAAGTTGATTGTAGTTCCACATTGAAGATTGTACTTTTGCATCAGCTGAATCTGATTTTATAAAAGCATGTGACTCAAAATAAGCTCAAGGATCATGCTAAACATTTGTTTTGTATACAATATTTCTAGTGTGTTTTATAAATATTATTCCAAAATATATTACAGCTTTTCCATTATTAAAAAGCGGAAGTAGCAAACATAATGTATTAATGTAATACAGTTTTTATGTAATCTGTGATGAATATTTAACCCCATTTTGAGTTATTTATTAATAGTTACAACATACACATTTGAAATAGTAATTATATGAATTATAAACATTTTAATAATATTAAAGAGTATAATTTAAGGGAATTGGCTCTTAAGGGGTATACAAGTGAAAAACGATTGGAACCACTACTCAATTTAATTATTGAGCAATATTCTGTGTGCATGTGAATATGTGCATGCACCCATGCACACACAGTTGAAGGATTATCCTAATTCACAATAAAAGTCGTAAGACTGGAGGAGGGGGCCCTGGTCTGAACATGAATGTAGGTTACTAGTCCTTACTCCAAAACTAAAATTTATCATATTATTTTAACACCAGGAATTATTTCTACATTTGCAGCTATACAAAAAATTAGCATAGAATTTTAATATAAGTATATGAGTCCATCACTAGCCTTTTATTATCAAACATTTCACTATGCCTATCATCCCTTATGCTTTTGGAACAGTTTAGATTCCAAGATCAAAATACGTTACCTTTTAAATAAAAAGAATAATATATTTTAAATTTTCAGTTGGAGTATCAATTTTGACATATTTTCACTCTCTTTTTTATGCCTTTATACTTTATCCAACTCCCTCATGTCAAACCCAGAAAAGGATATTCTCCTTGAATATCATTTATCTGATGAAAGCCTCTCACAGAGTGGTGGCAGTAGAGTGTTTAGTCTACATATCTGATAGCACTTATGACTACAAACATATCCATGTGGTCTGAACGGAGTGCAATTCATTCTGTATTTTGGTATAACAAAACAAGGTAAGTTTTAAAACTATGTTCCACACATATATTTTCTTTCTTGTAATCGATCACAAAATGATTTTAATGGTACATTTAGAGAATTCATGTAAGAGCAGGTTTAAATTGCTTGTCAATTTCTAACTTTATGTGACACACACACTGGTTTTCAGCTAGTCCTACTAACAGCTAACAATAACCCCTTAAGCCCTCCTAGAATTTCTTAATATTTCCAAATATCTCTCTACCCCTCATTTCTTTGTACTCATGACTCATTCCATCTACTAGAGTTCCCTTATTGCCATTCTTTCAAAGCATTTCCCAAAGTCTTATACTTTGCTCTGTGACTTGATATTTCACTTTCAGCAGCCATATTAAAAGCTGCTGAATTCAATAAAGCATATCTGGCATTTTATGCTGTGGCCCATTCCACATTTCTCAAGAAGTTTCTGATTATTATCACTTCAGATAAGATTTGATGCAAAAAAGTTGATATCAAATTTGTTAATGATTCAGATTAAACAACCAAATATATTATTTTTTCCTTTTCAGTAACTCTGAGAAAGGAACGTTTGCACTGTAGATATGCTTATTTCAAGATAACTTACAAAGATGCTGCATTTTCTATTAGTGACTGAAAAGGAAACTTTCAGCATATAAAGCCTATTATTTCACAGCAGCTTTCAATGCTGTGTTAGATTATTCTGACTCGATGTGCACTCCAATTAAATGATTCTATCTCATAACAACTGCACAACTGTGAGGTATGGTTGTGAGGTATTCCATACCTCACAACCTCTGAGGATGCCTGCCATAGATGTGGGCGAAACGTCAGGAGAGAATACTTCTGGAACATGGCCACACAGCCCGAAAGACATACAACAACCCTGTGAACCCGGCCATGAAAGCCTTTGACAACACACTGTTATGGATTACTTCCCTTGTCAACTCTCATGCCATATTCATTAACAAAATGTTCCAGGTTCATGTTACTTAATTATTACTATAGCCAAAAGCACTATTGGCTTCCTGATGTACAAATGCACTCCTCATTAATCTATGAATTCTCCTAAAGGACAGCTGCTGAGACCTCTAAACTATATATCAAATGCCTGGCCCCTGCTTCTGGCATCCATGATTCACAAAGACACACACACACACACACACCCAGAATGAAGCTTTATATTCTGTCACTCCCAGCTGTTCACTAAACAACAGAAGTAAAGCATATCAAAACAGAATTGGGAAGAACTCCTTTCATAAAATGACAGCCAATATGAAATGGAAACTCTACTTCATAACCCAGTTGTAGGTCAGTGTTGTTTTTTTTAGAATCATAGAGTTGGAAGAGACCTTGTGGGCCATCAAGTCCAACCCCTGCCAAGAAGCAGGAAAATCACATTCAAATATGTTGAGATTTCACTGATATCTTGAAAGATATCTACTGAGGTTTGGTTCCAGACCCCTCATGGATACCAAAATCCATGGATGCTCAAGTCCCACGATATACAATGGCATATTCAAATGGCAGCCCTTTATTTGTTTAATGGTTTTAGTTTGGTTGTTTATTGGTTGTTGTTCGTCTTTCGAATTGAATGTTTACCATTTTTCCGTTGGAAACCGTCTTGAGTCGGGGAGCTAGGACGGGTTACAAAAAAAGTATTATCATCATCATCATCATCATTTTTATAAAATGACAAACTATGGATTTTTAATTGATATTTTATTGGTATGAATTATTGTAATGTGTTTTATTTTAGTGTTATGTCTATGTCTTTTAATAGTTTTATGTTTTAACTATGTTGTACCCCACCTTGTGGAGAATCGGCTAAGAAATAACAATGACAAAGATGATAATATGGGGCATGCCAATGCATAGTCGATTGAATTTGCGAATTGGTTAAATCAGGCATGGGCAAACCTTTTTGCCTTGGGGCCACATTGTGGGCTGGGCCAGTAGAGCTGGTCTGAAAGGTAGGGCGGCTGGGCATATGCTGGGTGGGACAGGCCTGGGAGGGGGGGGACTTGGGAAAGGGCAGGGCCAGGAGGGGCAGGAGAGGCCCCGGGTCACACTCAATTCGTCTTCCTGGCATTAGGACAGAGCTGCTTGCCCCATACTTATGCCAGAGCAAAATGAGACATGTGGCGACTACCCCAATCCTCCTTCCCAATCCTCCTCACTCAATCTTTGGGAAGTCCTTTCAGCATTATGCTGGAAGGACAAGACAGGCGATGGCTGAGAGCCTTCCAGAGGGAACGCTCTTGGCCACTACGTGCCTTCCCTTGGGCCATCCTCTTGGCATAAGGACGGGGACACTTGCACCGTCCTTATGGAGAGTGAGACATGTGATGGCTGAGTGCGCCTCAGATGTCTCTCAGCTACTACTGCATAAGGAGACAGGCTATTGCATCCTTATGCTGAGAGGACAGGGAAATTGAGGAGGCCTGTGGTAAACAGCCCCCGGGCCTTAGTTTGCTCATGTCTGGGTTAAATTCACAAATCCAGAGCCTGTGGATCCAGAGAACCCAATACAGAAGATAGATTTCTACTGTTTATGCTAGATCTAAACCCACAGACCCTGTCTGGGTGTTTGGCCCTTACTCGCAGCAATATTAAAATTTTTGAAATAAGGTCAGAAAAACTAGAGAATAAAAAATACTTTAAAAGCTATTAAAATAGTTAGATTGAATTTTACTTTGGAACAATAAAATACATGAATGGTACTGGGAACTGTATAAATGTGGGTTGAGGGATGCATAGAGATGGCAGGTGATGGAAACTGCAGAAGAAGGGCAACTTAATGGCTGACAGTATATTTTGGAACTCTCCCCAAAGAGACTAGGATGGTTCTATCCTTGCTCTCCTTCCATTAGCAGGCCAAACTATTTATGTGCTTTCTAATTCTTTTATAAACTAGTATTAGCCTTTTAACGCTGTGTGGCACTGTTTTTAAGGTTTGTATATATGGAACAAATGCTTTTTTTTAGTATATAATGTTTTAACTTTATAAACTGTTTAATATAAACTGTTTTAATTCTCACATTCATACATTTTAAATGTTCCCATATAGTGTTATGGTTGAGCCTTCTGGCTCCGGTACTGGGAGACGAGGTCGTAAGACTCCTCGAGAGTCAGACTCTTTTGAGGAGCGTGAAAGGAAACGGCTCCGGGACTTATTTGCAGAACCAACAGATGAAGACTCATTTGAGGGTTTTACCGAGGGAATGGAGGAAGAGATGGTTAGCTCAGAGGAGGATGACATGGAGTGGACTCGTGTGAGGGAGGATTTGGGTGTCACCGGCACTGATAGCATGGGAGGCGATTGCCGGGTTGCAGGATCAGACCCATGGACGGGCTGGAGGGATGGAGCGGGATCCGCAGCTGGGGATTCTGTGGGGCGTAGTCAAAGGTGTTTTAGCTCTGATGAGGATGATGATGATGAGGCACCTGGAATTAGGATAGCAGCTGACAGCGATGAGGAGTTATGAACTGGGATAAAATGGGGTTTAGGATCAATGGCTAATTGCGTTGGGCAAGGTAATCTGGACGAACGCTTGGGCTCTTGTTGGGGAACTTCCTGAAGACGGGTGTGATTCGTTGCTGGATACGTAAGTTACCAAGGACACTGGGCATAGACGGCGGGAGGAACTGTGTGGGGTTTTTCTGTGCAACTTGTGTTTAATCTTGATAGCTTGGACCTCCGTCGTCTTTTTGACGGACATTAATTACCTACTCTGGATTGACGTTGGACTGACTGACTGACTACGACCTTGGACTATCCCTTCTGTGGCTATCGGTGGAACTCGTGGAACTTTAGACGCTCGCACTTGGCTTTCGACCTCGGACCGGACTGGGACCCTGCTGACCGCCGTGATCCTGATTGATGTGCCTGGACCCGGATTTCGCTCATTGCACGGAGGAGTAACAGCCTGAGTTACTCATCTGTAGCTTTTTGGTAGCAGAGAGGAATCTGCTGCCAGCTTTTGATATTCATTTTGACCTTTGTTTACCAACTTTTGTTTGTTTAAACTGCCAGGCTGAAGTAAGCACTTTTGAGTTAATCCGGATTAAACTCCTGTTTAATCCGGTTTATTCCTTCGAACCGTTTTAATTCAAACGGAGCTGTTTCTGTTACTTTTCACACTGAAGACAAGTGTTTGCCTAGTCCTTTGTTTTCTACGGGCATTTTTGTGTTCTGTAACTTTAATAAACTGTGTTGTACTCTATCTGGTGGCGTTCTGTCTATGACATATAGTTTCTGTCTGTATTAAACAGATTCATCACTGACATCAATTATTGGGGGAAAGGTGGAATATAAATACAGTAGAGTCTCACTTATCCAACATGAACGGCCGGCAGAACAATGGATAAGTGAATATGTTGGATAATAAGGAGAGATTAAGGAGAAGCCTATTAAACATCAAATTAGGTTATGATTTTACAAATTAAGCACCAAAACATCATGTTATACAACAAATTTGACAGAAAAAGTAGTTCAATAGGCAAGAATGCTACGTAGTAATTACTGTATTTACAAATTGAGCGCCAAAATATCATGATGTATTGAAAACATTGACTACAAAAATGCGTTGGATAATCCAGAACATTGGATAAGCGAATGTTGGATAAGTGAGACTCTACTGTAAATAAAATAATAACACCATCATCACATAGTCTTATTCCAGATGAATACACAGCATTTTTTCAATGCAGAATTGTATGAACTAATGGAGAACACTGTAGTTTCATTTATAGTTTGGTAAACCTAAATAATATATTTTTCCTTACTGTTCATCTCAATAATTTGTTATAGATTACATTAATTAAAGCACTCCACCCATCATAAATAAGATCTACTAATGTCAATTTTATATTTATGCATCACTGAAATAGTTAAATTGACTTTAATATATTGACTACTGATACTGGATTGAAAGAAACAAGGCTATATAATGAATTACAATGCATTTCTTCCAATTATAGTACATTTAGTAGTAGTATACCACAGAATTTCTTTTTTTAAAATAAATTTTATTACATTACTATTCATTTTGTTACAAAGAAAAGAAAATCTTTACAATTCATATAATTAAACCTTTTTCTTCCCCCAGTGTTCTACCCATTATGCTCCCCATCACCAGAGTCCATTTCTTTAGAATCCAACCAGAACCTCATTTCTTCTGGTTTTGTAAAAAGATTAATTGGGGGGGGGGGGGGGGGGGGGAGCACTGCGAATGCAAAAAACAAAAAAAAAATGTAGGGAGCTGCATGTAGCTAATGGTGTAGAAAATAACATATCCACATTTTCCTAACAGGCCTATTTCTGAAGCAACTTCCTTTCCTCAAAAAATGTGGGGTCATAATAAAATAATATGGAACAGTGTGCAGACGTAGACACCTTTCTTTCTGGGTTGGAATTTAAGCCAGTGCTGAGACTTCTAACTACAGTGTTCCCTCCCTACTTCACAGTTCACTTTTCGCTCCCTCGCTGTTTTGCTGGGGTTTTTGTGGTCAAAGGCACTCTCAGAATGCCTTGGACCTTAATGCTATCCAATCAAAAGTGGTATCTATCTATCAAACTAACCAATTAAACAACATAAAGCAACTCACAGAAGACTAGGCTGAGGCAGCGCCTGCCTTTCGCACATGCACTCCTACCCCGCCCCCTCTTCCGGGAAGGCTTGACTTCACTGCAGGTTTACAGCCTTCTCTGCCAAATTTCTGCCCGCCTCACCAAGCTACAGTGCAAAATGGGCTTGGGAAGGAGAGAAAGGCCACCTAACTACTAAATATAAGCTATAAATATTAAAATAAATATAGTGTCCCTATTTTGGGGATTTTCACTTATTGCGGGTGGTACTGGAACGTAACCCTTGCGATAAGTGAGGGAACACTGTAATTTTATAGTTGGGCTCAGTCTAAGTTACACAAAGTTACTTACTTCTGGCCATGGCCAAAAGGCATTCACAGTTTATTAAATAACTATTACTAAAATACTCTTACTATTTCTGCTCAGAATGGACATAAAATAAATTTTTCATAAAAGCAATTTTTTCTAAAATTGCCGGTTAGCAAGCAGCTAATAATTCCAACAACTGCAGCTCATTTTTTTCTCACTGACTCAGAGACTAATTAGAAGAGAACCTAAGGAATCTATAATAGATTCTCCTAACATTAAGACATGAGGCATAAATCAACTTGGGAACACCACCAAGACAGGGGTTTTAAATCCAATTTCCCTCTGCATTTTTTCCTAACCATGGATGAGGGCAGAGATGGCAGAACTATTTGCATAAGAAAACAGGAAACAGAATACAACCTTGCAATAGAAACGCATGAATGAACTCCACCCCCCCCCCCACACACACTTTGGGGGGGGGGTTAAGCACATCTGGCAGGGATTTGAGTAAGTACTTTCTTAGATAAAAATCTGTACTTGCCCCAAACAAACAGGTGAGTGTAGGTACTGTGTATCTTATCGAACTTAGGACGTTCACACTGCTCACAAAACAGCTAGGATACGGCCCACGTATAATTAGCTCCACTCTCTGTGTGCTCAATCAAGGATTTGAAAGAACATGCTACATGCATACAGGTCTACATGTACGGTATTTTCAATGTGACAGTATTTCAATGAACACCCTACATACATAGACACGTAAATAGGTATTCCAAAAACCATCCTCTTCCTACATCCACTGTATGAAAGCATGCATAAACAAACAAGGCTCACAGAGAAGAATCTCCAAGTCAGAAAATGGACAGACACCATTCCTTTCTCAATTGATCCACTGGCTACCACTAATTTTCCAGTAGCCAAATAAATAAATAAATAAAATGATGGGGTACATGCATAATCTGTATTCATCATAGGAGATAAAAATTATTTTTCCTTTGGATCACTCAACCATAAATATTTCCTGAAAGATAGCATTACGAGTGCTCAGTCACTGACTGAATAATGCTTTGTTCTATCTTCAAAGTTTACTATCAAATCTGAGTACCATTTAGAAAGAGACAACAGAATGCTATGTCTTTCAGGTCAAATGGGATTGAAGCACCAAATTACAAATAACTGCATTTAGTTAAAATGGTTAAAAAAGTATTTGATGCCATGCTGTCTTAAAGTTTTATACTGAACCTCTGAGAATGTCACATTGCATTATTTTCTCTAAAAGTATAGTCAAACTATGTCAACTAATTAAAAGAAATAGCTTTCAGACTAGTGGATTTTTTCTAATATGAGTTTAGCTTCTATTTCTAAATTAGAGCAACAGGGTTGCTGGTGTTCATAGTGAATTGTGTGTTACAGAATAGACAGATGCAAGAGTTATGTTTACCTGTCTTAAACTATATTTACTTATCCAGGAACACAACCAGGCTGTCAAAATCTGTCATGGAACCCTGATGACTTTTGAGCTACTGCTAACCTAAACATCTTTTAAAGGAATATCTTTTTGCTGCTCACAAGATGATATTATTTCCTGTTTAACAAGGAGAAAGTATTGTGAGTCAGGTTTTTATAATTCAGGTTCATTACTGCAATTCACTGAGAAAACAATAGAGACTGAGTTTAGTACTGAGCACACACTGAAAATCTATGGACACAAAAGTACTTCCATCTGATTGAGTTAATGACTAAAATCGAAGAAAATGAATAGAACCCCAAAGGTACAAAGTGTAGTTGCCTGATCCATCAAGGAACACTTCAATAAATTATCCCAACTCTTGCTAAGAAATCTGAATGCCAATTTTCAAATATTCCAAATTCAATAGAAAGTGATACCCCAAAGCAATATTCATGACCTGAACTAGTGATGGGGAACAAAGGCACTGATGACAACATAGATCGACAATTAAAACAAATGAATGCAAAATATTTTGCTAGATTACCTTATTCATGTTTATTATTTCAACATCAGCATCAATTAATTCAACTAGGCTTACTACCAAGATAACCAGCATTGGTGGATTGCTCCTTGTACCATCCCAAGAACAGAATAGTTAATCACTATTTGAAACATAAAGGGCTGGCTGGCATCATACTGAAGGAAGTTCACCCTTACAGATAACTGTCATAAACCAACAATTAAGCTATTTTTTTATCATGTTTAACAAATGCCTTTAATTATGCTGGTGCTAGGAACTACTTATACAATTTACATTTTAATATAATTGTCAAATATTCCATGAAGATAGGCAGGTTTTAAAGAGAATGCTCCCATTATTTGACAGCCAAGGCTCTCCCATCCTACCATAACCCTCACCTACTGTCATATCATACTTGCTATCAACATCATGGCAACTTTGTTTTATACATATCCCACTCTTCCCCAAAGAGGCCAAGATTTACTAACAATAAAACAGAAAAAACTACACATAAGTAAAAGCATTATAGGTAAAAGGTAAAAGTAATCTACTCACAGAATTAAAAACAATCTGAAGCATATACAGAAGGCGAGAAAGAGAAACAAGACAACACACTATTGAAATCACTTTCCTTCTTAATAGTCTATTCCCAAAAGTATGTCAGAATTTTATTTACAAAGTCTTTACTTGCTAGCAGGGGGACAACCAAGAAGGAAGCAGCTTAGCCTGCATATGAAGGCACGGCACCATTGAGGTATATTTCACCTGTATAGAAACTGACACAGAAATTTCAAGCCTTTTCCCATTTGGGTAGCAAATACCCTGCCCAGCCCCATATGAAGAAAACTACCATAAAGTCATGGAGAAATAAACAATACTGAAGAAGGAAACAATGAAAACAGAATAAATAAAAGAGGTAACAGAGCAGCAGGAATGAAATTAGTAACAGGCTAGCATCTATGATACTACAAGACTAATTGACTAACTGTAAATGTGATTTATTAGAACTCTAAGAATGCTTTACTTAGCACTTCAGGGTAACAGAAAAACCAGGTCTTCCATAACAGGTTAATTAAAATAATGAAGTGAATAAAATGTTTAAACACTAATAATTCAACAATTAATAAGGCCAAAGCAAAGATGTTTTACATTGCTTACGTCTTCAGTTCACACTGAAGTAATAAGATTATATTATGCAAGTATGTACACTTACATGGTAGCAAGACAGCTCAAATGATTAGATTAGTGATACTATGAGGCAGTACTCTCAAAAATGGAAATATAAAAGCGAATCCATCTTATAAGCTATAATTTACTGCCTGCATACCAATTGCATTATATACATTACAAGCCTTAATAAAGGTTAAGAGAGAAATAATTCTTAAGATAATGAAATAGGACAGTCCTTAAACACATATTCAAAGAAAAAAGTAAGTGGCATACTGGAGGTCTGCCAGGACGACCACGTTTTCTTTTCCCCTTCAGTTCAGTTTCTTCCAGCTCACTACCAGCATCAGAATGTGCAGTAGTTTCATTTGTAGAGTCCCTGAAGAAAAATGCCAGTTAAAATAAATTAGTAACAAAATTGAGTAAACGAAAGACTGAATTAACATTTGGTAGCAACACAAACTACATTTTAAACAAACTAAGGGAACACTCCATTTATTCTTTTGTGCATGCTCTCATGTAAAGCTTCTCACTCATAAGCAGTCTACAGCGAGACAGGATAAGTAGTAAACCTGAAACACAGAAAGGAACACTAACACATTTTAATCACCCACTCCTCTTATTAAAAATGGGGTGGGGGTATCTTGCTCAATAGCTTTACAGGATGTTCATCAGAAACAAAGGAAATGTACAAATTAAAAAATTACTAGTTTTACATATCTTCCATCTTATTTTCTAACATACTGTTTCCTAGTTTTATTATGAAAATACACTGTGTCTTCATCACTTTCTCCCATATAGTCTTCAGTTTCAATAATATTAGTAGCCATTTAACTTACAAGCCTCCTAAAGTGTTATAATTGTATCGATTCAGAAGACAAGCAGGAGAAAAAAACACACAATCTTATTCAAGTGGTGTAGAACCTTCCAAATGCAGTCAGCAGCTTCAATGCAACAAAAGTGAAAATAGTGAAAGTTCTATTGTGCTGACATTGCTGTGCCAGTGCAATATTTAAGATTAGCCAGCAGAGTGGACATGCACACATACCTTTCCTCAATTTGCTTGCAAATTCAGTTTTGACAGGTCTGTTCATAGTCAACTATGCCCAATTAACCATGAATAAAATGCATTTAAACCCAGACCAAAAGGTGATTGACATTTTGCCTTATACAAATAAAAAACAGTGAACTAATAGAGGATTTGGATATTCTTCTTGTTTTCTGTGTGATTGGATTAGAAAAAGTTCTTCAAACATGCCACTACTCACCAAAACTGATCTAGATTTACAAATAGTTCAGATTTGTCCCCTAATCCACAAAAGACTTCACCAGTAGCACTTCTCTATAAGATCCTTTTCAGTATGTGCTATGTTGGTTTTGAAAAATGTATCATAATTCCCATGCTCAATCAGAAGATATACTGTAGTCCCAAAATAACACAACCAATAATATTGCCAAGTGAGATGCTATCGAAGCGGATACTGTTGTATGAAGCTAGTCTACTGTAAGATGCCATTAGAGCAGGGCTCCTCAAACTTTTAAAGCAGAGGGCCGGTCCACAATCCTTCAGACTGTTGAGGGGCTGAATTATGATTTGAAAAAACATACAAACAAATTCCTATGCACACTGCATATGTCTTATTTGTAGTGCAAAACAACAACAACAATGAAAGAACAATACAATATTTAAAAAGGAAAACAATTTTAACCAACATAAACCTATCAGGATTTCAATGGAAAGTGTGAGCCTGCTACTGGCCAATGAGATAGTCAAGTTAATTAGGATTGTTGTTGTTGTGTGCCTTCAAGTCATTTCAGACTTTGGGTGAGCCTAAGTCTAAAATTATTTATTTATTTATTTACTACATTTATATTCCACCCTTCTCACCCCGAAGGGGACTCAGAGCAGCTGTATATACATACAATATATTATATTATTAGTATAGCACAATATTAGCATTATATATTACTACTAGCTGTGCCTGGCCACACGTTACTGTGACGAAGCATGGTGGTATAGGAAATAAAATATTTAGGATTTGTTGGTAGTTAAGGAAAAGGTTTTCCCCTGACACTAAGTCTTGTCGTGTCTGACTCTGAGGGTTGGTGCTTATCTCCATTTCTAAGCCAAAGAGCCAGCATTGTCCGTACACTCCTCCAAGGTCATGTGGCATGACTGTATGGAATGGCGTTACTTTCCCGCCGGAGCAGTACCTATTGATCTACTCACATTTGCATGTTTTCGAACTTCTGGGTTTGCAGAAGCTGGGGCTAACAGTGGGGGCTCACTCCGCTCCCCCAATTCAAACCTGTGACCTTTCGGTCCAGAAGTTCAGCAGCTCAGCGCTTTAACACGGTGTGCTATCAGGGAATATTATTTCCTAAAGCTTGTGAATATGCAATATTTCTGATCTTTTTTTTGTCTGTTGGAGGCAAGTATGAATGCTGCAATTAGGCGAAATGATTAGCATGTAATGGCCTTGCAGCTTTAAAGCCTGTCTGCTTCCTCCCTGAGGGAATTTTTTGTTGGGATGTGTTAGCTGGCCCTGATTGTTTCCTGTCTGGAATTCCCTTGTTTTCAGAGTGCTGTTCTTTATTTAGTGTTCTAATTTTAGAGATTGTATTGTTCTGGTTTATTATACCACAGTAATTTTTATATATTCTGATTTTAGTGTTTTATTATTTTTAATTTAATTTTTTAATTTTACAATATTTATATCCCGCCCTTCTCACCCAACAGGGGACTCAGGGCGGCTTACAATAAAGCGCACATATAAAAACTGTACAATACACTATAAATCAGTTAAAAAATTAACTTACATAAGACATTCATAAAACGCATTATAAAATACAGATAGGCGTGTTCAAGTTTAAAAGACTGGGTCTGTCAATTGAGTTCCAGCGTACATCACAGTAATTAATGCTACTGATTATTATTCGAAAGCCTGGCCCCACAACCAAGTTTTAACCTTCCTATGGAAGGATAGGAGGGAGGGAGCCTGCCTGACTTCAATGGGGAGGGCGTTCCTTAGGCGGGGAGCCACTACTGAAAAGGCCCTGTCTGTCATCCCTGCTAGCCGCACCTGTGAGGCTGACGGAACCGCGAGCAGGGCCTCATCTGATGATCTTAAGCTTCGAGGTGGGTCGTAGCGGGAGACACGTTCGGACAGATAAGTTGGGCCGGAACAGTTTAGAGCTTTATAGGCTAAAGCCAGCACCTTGAATTGTGCTCGGTAGCAAATCGGCAGCTAGTGGAACTGGCGTAACAGAGGAGTAGTACGCTCCCTGTACGCCGCCCCAGTTATTAACCTGGCAGCATCCCGTTGGACTAATTGAAGCTTCCGAACAGTCTTCAAAGGCAGCCCCACGTAGACTGTGTTGCAGTAGTCTAAATGGGATGTAATGAGAGCATGGACCACCATGGCCAAGTCCGGCTTCCCAAGGTACGGTCACAGCTGGCGCACAAGTTTTAACTGTGCGAAGGCTCCCCTAGCCACCGCTGAGACCTGGGGCTCCAGGTTCAACGATGAGTCTAAGATCACCCCCAGACTGCGAACCTGCGCCTTCAGGGGGAGTGTGACCCCATCCAGCACTGGCTGTAACCCTATACCCTGTTCAGCCTTCCGACTGACCAGGAGGACCTCTGTCTTGTCTGGATTCAATTTCAATTTGTTGGCCCTCATCCAGTCCGACACAGCGGCCAAGCACCGGTTCAGGACCTGAACAGCCTCCTTAGTAACAGGTGGGAAGGAGTGACAAAGCTGGACATCATCTGCGTACAGATGACTCCGGAACCGCGAAACTCCTGATGATCTCTCCCAGCGGCTTCATGTAGATGTTAAACAACATGGGAGACAACACAGAGCACTGCGGGACCCCACAAGTCAATGGTTGTGGGGCCAAGCAGGCGTCCCCCAATTACACCATCTGGGACCGACCCTCCAGGAATGAGTGGTGCCACTGCAGAACAGTACTTCCAAGTCCCATTCCCGCGAGGCGTCCCAGAAGGATACCGTGATCGACGGTATCGAAGGCCGCTGAGAGGTCCAGCAGAACCAGCAGGGACACACTCCCCCTGTCCAGCTCCCGGCGAAGATCATCGACTAAGGTGACCAAGGCTGTCTCTGTACCATGCCCCGGCCTGAAGCCAGACTGTGCTGGATCTAGAAAATCAGTGTCAACCAAGAATCCCTGGCGCTGCGAAGCAACCACATGTTCCAAGACCTTGCCCAAATAGGGGAGATTGGAAATAGGCCGAAAGTTTCCGAATTGAGTGGGATCCAATGATGGCTTTTTCAACAGCGGCTTGATCACAGCCATTTTTAGGCTCGCTGGAAACTTGCCCTCCCAAAGGGAGGCATTCACCACCACCTTCACCCACTCGGCCAAACCCCCTCTGGCTTGGATGGGCAGGGGTCCAGGATGCATGTGGTCGGTCTCGCCTCTCCAAGAATCTTGTCCACATCCTCGAGCTCAACCAACTGAAACGAATCCAACAAAACTGGACAAGCAGGTGCACTTGTTACATCCTCAGAGACTGCCGTTAATATGGTGTCAAAGTCGGAACGGATCAGAGCGACTTTGTCCGCAAAGAACCGAGCAAATGCTTCACAGCGGGCTGCCGAGTTATCAGGGCTCCCACCTTGATTGGTGGGAGTTAACAACCCTCTGATGACACAGAACAGTGCTGCCGGACGGTTCGGTGCGAACGCAATGTTGGCCGCAAGGTGGACTCTCCTGGCAGCTTTGATTGCCGCGGCATATGCCCTAAGATAGGAGCCTAGCCGTGTTCGGTCTGACTCGTTTTACTCTGATCGCCACACGCACTCTAGTTCCCTCTTCTTTTGCTTCATCGCTGCCAGCTCCTCAGTGAACCAAGGAGCTGGTTTAGCTCGGTTACTTGAGAGGGGACGCTCCAGAGCGATCGTGTTTATTGCCCTAGTCATCTCTCCATTCCAGAGAGAGACCAGAGCATCAACAGGATCACCTGCCGAGGAGGCGGGAAATTCCCCAAGAGCCATCAGGAATCCATTCGGATCCATAAGCCTCCTGGGGCAGACCATTTTAGGTCCACCACCCCTGCAGAGGTTGGGGGGCGCAGTAAGTCTAAACCTGATCAGGTAATGGTCAGTCCATGGCAACGGAGCGATGGTAAGCTCCTCCACACCGCCACCTTCCTCCCATCCCTGACAGAAGACCAAGTCCAGTGTGTGTCCCGCACTGTGGGTGGGGCCTGTTACTAATTGGGACAGCCCCATGGTTGCCATGGCGGCCATGAAGTCCTGAGCCGCACCTGAGAGGTTGGTTTCGGCATGGACATTGAAGTCCCCCAGCACTATGAGCTGCTGGGACTCCAACGCCAGGCCCGAGACCACCTCAGCTAGCTCAGGCAAGGAGACTATAGTGCAGCCGGGTGGTCGGTACACTAGCAGAATCCCTAATCTGTCCTGGTCTCCCACCCTCAGATATTGGTACTGATAAAATGGAAGAGTACTCAATATTGACCATTACTGTACTTGAGTCCAACTTTAGAAAAGTAGACACTTCAACAAGGATGGAGATTAGAAAATACAACTGCCACAAGGAGGCTGACAGTGCTTGACTGGCAGTAAAAACCCAGGAGGTAGTAATTAAGTTGACCAAACTATCAACAGACAAGTCATATGAGAACTGAATCCTGGTGTAAGAACCCAAAACTTTCAAAGCATCCTTCCACAAGAGCTCCTGTAAGGAACAATTGTGGCAATTCTGTTATACATAAGATGAAGAATACACAATTTAGTGTCTAGGTTTACTGAGGAAGTGCAGGCAAACATATCTGCTCTGGAAAGGCACTGTCGAAGGATCCACATCCATTGTCATTAATAAGAGGGTAAAATTTGTGAAAAAATCAAAATGTGTGCACTTTATGAGCTTGTTCCTAACTGAAATTATTTATAGCATGTTGCCAAATACACAAGCATACAACATTCCTATGTTTGGAACCCAAAGATTACTTGTGTATCTGAAATGCAATTATTTCAGTTTAGCAGCACTTTAAACAGCCAGGACATCATCTTTATGACTCTCGAGAGGTATAATTAAGTGAAAAACTATGCTATAGAGTTCTAATAATGCACCACTGAATGACAACACCCTGGTTAAACCCACAATCCCTGTTCACAGGACTTGAGGAAGGTCTACAAGTCCCAGAATTTCTTAGAATGGAGTCACAACCCTTAAAGTTGGATTTCCATCTTTTCAGAGGATCCATTTCATAAGAGCCTGTCTTGTGACTCTCTTCAGACCAAAACTTTTCTTCCATTAACCAAATTCTAAATTCAATATCAGCACCATGCTGCATTTGTCATACCTGCTGAATTTCAACATGTTTTGTTCAGGTCCTACTAGGATTAATGATATTCACTACTGCAGTAATTCTTTCTTGTGCAACTTAGGATGTAACTTCAACAATTATAGACAGGACGATTGGGCAGACCTTCTTCCGTTTGCTGAGATGGCTTTTAACGGGGCCGTACATTCGGCCACAGGTCGTGCCCCATTCGAAATAGTATACGGACAGGAGGTGGCACCTTTCCCCAGGCTACCCGAGTGGAAGGAAGGAGAGGGCCAGACCGACAAGGAATGGCCGGCCAAAATTAAGCAAGGGTGGCAGACCGTGGTGGAGGCATTGAGGGAAACACAAAAGAAGTACAAGCTCTTTGCAGATCGTAGGCGCCGAGAGGGGGACAAATTGGGCGAAGGAGATCTGGTTTGGCTGAGCACAAAAAACCTGAAATTGGGGTTCCCATCTAAGAAATTGGCTCCACGCTATATAGGGCCGTTCAGGGTAGCGAAAAGAATAAACGAAGTGACCTATGAGCTGAGGCTACCCAAGGACCTAGGAAAGGTACACCCGGTATTCCATTGCAGCCTGTTAAAAAAGTATAAAGGAACTCTGGACAGCGGAGAACAATAGTTGTGTTTAATCTTTTCCTTCCAGGACGAAGGGGAGGAGGACGCCATGTCAGAACCCTGCTACTAGAGCCTGTATGTGGCTCTGAGTTTCAGGGTCACTGACATTGATAAGACACCTGCGTCTCAGGACTCGGAGAAGAAACGGCTGCTGGACTTGGCGGGGAATTTGCGCGGGGTTTTACTGAGCGGGAAGAGACTTTTCAAATGAGGGGGAGGGTATATAAAGGATGGTTGGCCGGAGTCTCCCATTCTTGGCTTTTCTGATGTTTATGTTTCCTGCAGTAAAGTTTCTGGTGATATCACAGAGAGTCTCGTGTGTTCATTCAGGAGCGGCTGTGGTGAGCTGACAAGTATCTATATTTATTTTTTATTTTTGAAATTTGCCAGTAGCTGCTGCATTTCCCACCCTCGTCTTATACTTGAGTCAATAGGTTTTCAAAGTTCTGTGATAAAATTAGGTGCCTCGGCTTATATTCAGGTCGGCTTATACTCGAGTATATACGGTACATCTACCAGGAAGAAAGCAGTATGGTGTAATGCAAATGGGAGAGTGCTAGTGTTTTCAGTAAACACTAGCACTTTCCCACTGGAGAAATACCCCATATAAATTGGATTGAATCGACATATGATGTTCTTGCCACATATTATATAGGAAGAGAAGGAAAGTGTAACATTATTTGGGTGATGCACTTATTGGATAAATCAAAATTTCATGCTTTTATTCTATTACCACTTATCACAAAGATTATGACCATAATTTAGGATGCTTCAGTAAATTCCATGATAATGAAGGAAGTCTTTGATCACTATTCTCCTCCTGATATCAGAGTGTTGGTGCCTTTTCAGACAGTAAGATAGGTCAATCAGATACCCGCACTTAGAGACTCCATCTCATGACATGGACTGTTGTTGTTGTTAGCGATATTTATATACCACTCTTCTCAACCCCGAAGGTTCAGTGTTGGCAACAATTTAATACTCTCGATTTTTAAAAAAGTATAGAACATCAAAGTTGACCCTCCCATAATAAAACATTAAACATCATTAAACACATCATATAGAATAACATCAGATTTCACACAAAGTCACAGACATTGTCCGTAAACAGTCCTGGGTCATTGCCCTTTCAACTTTCACTTTAAATATTCCTATGATGGGCTGAACACCTGGTTCCACAGCCAGGTCTTTAGCTGTCTCCTAAAGGTCAGGAGGTAGGGGGCTGACCTGATCTCCCTTGGGAGGGAGTTCCACAGCTGTGGGGCCACCACCGAGAAGGCCCTGTCCCTTGTCCCCATCAGCCGCACCTGTGAGGGCACCAGTCACCACTCTCATCAGAAATTATATCAATCACAAGTGTTACCACCTATAACCCAAACTATATGATTAATAAGTCCTTGACTACAAATGAAGATGATGATGATAATGACTGAAGATAAATCATGTACTGGCAGTCCCCAAGTTACAAACAAGATAGGTTCTGTAGGTTTGTTCTTAAGGTGAATTTGTTTGTAAGTTGGAAGACATACATTTTTTCAGTGTAGCTCCAGCCAAAAAAAAATATTTTAAAGCTTTGGATAGGATAGAGAAGGGTCAACACCCCTTTGGTGTTTGTTTTGCAGTGTGTGCCCCTGCTCAGAAGATTTCACCTCACTTTGTGCCCCCGTGACAATTGCATTTTGAAAAATTGGGCTTGTTGTGGAAACAAGGACTGGTGATAAAGCTTCAGTTGAGAAACATTTTCCCAATGATGACTCTATCAGGAGTGAATTTCTCTTCCAAGGGGTAGATTTCTCTCACTTCCTGTTGTTATCACTCCGTTTGCAACTATGAATTATTTGTAAGTTGGGTGTTTGTAACTTGGGGACTGCCTGTACAGCAAAGTGAAATAAATTCTTTTATTCCCTGGGAGGTCATATTTATTTCTCTCTCTAATGTGCAAGGTTTTCTTTTATTTAAAAATGCATATTTAGGTTTATATCAAAAAATCTCCATGGCAAGTTATTTTCTCTCATTTCCCCTTTCCATGAGGTTGTATTTCGTGTGTCCCTCCTCAATTTAAGTCCATCCTGAAATAGTTCTATAATCTATATCTATAAAGGTACCCTTGGGCCCCTTCTTTTAATATTTTTCCACATTGCTGAGTAAGTCTTCATGGCCAATTGTGACCAGAAGTATTTGTCAGCCAAGATAGTGCTTTTAGTAGCAGATATAACATCAAAATATGCAAGAGATGGATGCACTTTGCTGTCATATATTCTTCCTGCAGCTTCAGAAAGATACATTTGTTCTTGTAACAGATGTTTTTCTCAAAGAGAATTTTTACTTTCATCATTTGTAAGACATCATTCTTTGCTCCTTCAATTCTAAAAGAAATTGCTTTGCATTTCTTATATGTTAAAAAGAGTGCTCACTTTTTATCTTTCATACCGTGACCAGACCGTATACCAGATTATCAAATTGGGTGTTTCCATCAGTTTGATTAACATTCTTCTTAACTCCTTTGTACATGTAACTGACTGAGAAAGAAGGGATTTTGTGAAATAGAAAGAAGCTTAACAGTGTGCTCATTTGTTAGTCTGTTCTGAGAAGAATGGTGTGCAAAACCATTAATGCTAGGACTTGTCGTCTTAGAAGAATAACTGAAAAAGCATATCCTGTATTTAACCCTTTTTACATGGTTGATTACAATACTCTGGATAACTATGGATTATCAGATGTATATCAGCATATCACAGATAACAACTTTGGTAAGTGCCTGGGCATTGCTTCTATAATAGGAAATTTAGCATCAGAGGCAGAAATAACAGGGAAAGAAGAGAAAGTGGTTTTTAAATAATAAAAAGATGAGTCGCCCAACTTGTTTCAGCAAACATTTTATCCAAATCTAACAATATGCACAAGCAAAAATGAATAAATCAGGCCAGATAAGCCTAGTATAAGTAAAAAGATGCTGAACTATCTAGAGATCTCTTGGCAGCTTCTTCCAAAATGCTTCCAGAGATTATTTTTTTCACCACAGTTTGATGGCCAAACTGTTTTTTTTTAATGTGCTGGGGGGCAGTTGATACTGCAAGTTTATTTGCTGTCCCCTTTTCTCTATGTTTTTTTTTTCATACAAGCTTAACATAACATTCAGGAAGGGGCTGCTTAGCCTGCTTGTTTGTAAGAATGTATGATCCAGTTAGAATAACATCTCTAGAGTTAAATGTTGCATTGCTGACTGCAAACATGCTGCTGCAACCCTGCACCAAGAGTCTTTCTCCAGCCACCCTTCACCATCCTTCCAGTGCCAATTGAGCTAAAATGTTTTCAGGTAGAGAGAGGATAAGGAGAAAAAATGAGCTAATTTTCAGAGGTTTTTAAAACTGATATATGCCTGCATATGATGTGGATCATTTTCCATGGAAAAATATAGCATCAAATTATTAGGGACAACTTCCACCCCATGTTTTACTTTTGTTCTAGTGTTGTGGCCTACTCAAAACCGCGGGAAAAGTCATACATATGGAATCAGAGTTCCTTCCCAAAACACTTCTCAGCAATTAAAATGTCTGTCTGCCTCTGTATAGGTAGAAGGAAATTTAAAGGTAAAGGTAAAGGTTTCCTCTGACATTAAGTCTAGTCATGTCCAACTCTGGGGGTTGGTGCTCATCTCCATTTCTAAGCCGAAGAGCCGGCATTGTCCAAAGACACCTCCAAGGTCATGTGGCCAACATGCAGCACCGTCAAATTAATATCTTCTATCTATATATATAAAAGAGTGATGGCATCACGGCAATTCACAAAACAACAAAAGTACAGGCCCCCCAACCTCAAAATTTGACAACACAACCCATCATCCACGCCTCAAGGTTGATACAACAAAAAGAAAAGAAAAATAAAGTACTAATTAGAGGGAGAGCAATAATTTTTTTATCCAATTGCTGCCAGTTTAGAGGGCTAATTTCTGCCCACTTGGTTGCCTAGCAACCAAGGGACAGCCAGGTTTCAGTTAGGGGACAGGCAGATTTAGGCCTCACTTAGACTTCTTCCACAGATTATCTAATTTGCACTGGATTATATGGCAGTGTAGACTCAAGGCCCTTCCACACAGCTATATAACCCATTTATAATCTTATATTATCTGCTTTGCACTGGATTATCTTGACTCCACACTGCCATATAATCCACTTCAGTGTGCATTTTATACAGCTGTGAAGAAGGGGCCTCATATAATCCAGTTCTAAGCAGATAATTTAAGATTATCAATATACAGTAGAGTCTCACTTATCCAACGTAAACAGGCCGGCAGGATAAGTGAATATGTTGGATAATAAGAAGGGATTCAGGAAAAGCCAATTAAACATCAAATTAGGTAATCGTTATACAAATTAAGCACCAAAACATCATATTATACAACAAATTTGACAGAAAAAGTAGTTCCATGCGCAGTAATGCTATGTAGTATTTACAGTAGAGTCTCACTTATCCAACATTTGCTTATCCAACGTTCTGGATTATCCAACGCATTTTTGTAGTCAATGCTTTCAATATATCGTGATATTTTGGTGCTAAATTCATAAATACAGTAATTACTATATAGCATTACTGTGTACTGAACTACTTTTCTGACAAATTTGTTGTCTAACATGATGTTTTGGTGCTTAATTTGTAAAATCATAATTTAATTTGATGTTTAATAGGGTTATCCTTAATTCCTCATTATCCAACATATTCGCTTATCCAACGTTCTGCCGGCCCGTTTATGTTGGATAAGTTAGACTCTACTGTACTGTATTTACAAATTTACCACTAAAATATCACAATGAATTTAAAACACTGACTACAAAGACATTGATTATGCAAAGGTAGACTGCGTTGGATAATCCAGAACATTGTATAAGCGAATGTTGGATAAATGAGATTCTTCTTTAATATGAAATAATTACTAGGATAGAATAATGCAGAACAATATAATCTCTAAAACCAGGACAGTAAATAAACAGCGGAATTCCACACAGGAAACAACTCCCAGCTAACAACTCCCAACAAAGTATTCCCATCATCAAAGTCTGTTTTCTCAGGGCCACAGACAGTAGAAGCACATAAAATATCGCAAAGAACACCACTCTGAAAACAAGGGAATTCCAGACAGGAAACAATCAGGGCCAGCTAACACCTCCCAACAAAAAATTCACTCAGGGAGGAAACAGCCAGGCTTTAAAGCTGCAAGGCCATTACATCCTAATCATTTTTCCTAATTGCAGCATTCATACTTGCCTCCAACAAACAAAAAAAAAACAATCAGAAATATTGTATATTCACAACCTTTAGGAAATAATATCCCCTGATGGCGCAGCGTGTTAAAGCGCTGAGCTGCTGAACTTCTGGACCGAAAGGCCACAGGTTTGAATTGGGGGAGCGGAGAGAGCCTCCACTGTTAGCCCCAGCTTCTGCCAACCCAGAAGTTCGAAAACATGCAAATGTGAGTGCATCAATAGGTACTGCTCCGGCGGGAAGGTAACGCCGCTTCATGCAGTCATCCCACATGACCTTGGAGGAGTCTACGGACAACGCCGGCTCTTCGGCTTAGAAACTGAGATGAGCACCAACCCCCAGAGTCGGACACGACTGGACTTAATGTCAGGGGAAAACGTTTACCCTTTACCTTAACTACCACCAATTCCGCAATACTTTATTTCCCATACCACTAGACTTCGCCACAGCAACGCGTGGGCGGGCACAGCTAGTGATTCTATATAATCCCTTGCTTCTTTTCCTAACTTCTACACACCCTGTTCTATATCAGAAATATATTACAAATCTTATTTAAAGTTCTGTTCTGTGCATGTTTTACAGGTTGAGTATCCCTTATCCAGAAATCTAAAATACTAGAACTATCCATGCACGTGAGTCATAGAGGCTACAAAGGAGAATAACACCTTTCACGCAGGGCAGTAAAAAATGTGTACTCTCGGATAAACAGAAGGTAGTTTCTTTCCAGTTTCTATTAAGTTTTAGCTGAGTTTAAATGGGTCATTGTAGAGGCACAAAGAATTCCTGTAATTTTGAGCTCATCTTATTTATATGTACTGTTGTATCTATTCTTATCAGCTGATTCATCTGAATATATGGAAGCTTGCTAAACATGTGTTACTGGTTGTACCCCAGGTAAATTAAGCACCAATGTAAACATGTATCATTTGCAATCTTGGCTTCTTACCATGACTGACTAAAACAAAGTGGGGATGGGGCACAGCTCCTTGAACATGATGAGCCCTAACTATGAATCATCAAAATCGAGAAAAGGCTGTATGCCAGGCAAATTAAACACCAATGTAAATTAAGCAACAGAATAAGGGAATCAGGCCAGTAAACCTCCTTCTCAAGTATACAATACACTTACATATGCTTCACTTAATGTCTTGAATTCCTTAGATACCAAAGTAACGTTCTAGTAGAAGTGACTGAGATAGTTGGAGGAGAATTAATGCTCATACATTTGAATACGAAACACATTTTCTGCTGGAACTGTTACTTATAAATGCTTCAGCACAATCTTTCTCATGGACACAACACTTTTCTACTTTAGAGCTGACATTTAAGCTAGCTAAATAGCTAAAAGCCTTGTTTGATGGAACTGTACAATCATCTTCTGAGGCTCTGAAAATAAAATTATTCAGAAAACAAGAAGATGGCAGATCGAATAGTCTCTTCAAGGGAACACACTTCCTTTCATTACGCAAAGAAAAAAATTGTGCCTTAAGTTCAACAGTTTCTGTTTTTTGTTTTAAAAACCCTGTCTTACCTCCAAGAAATTGTAAGACAGATTAAAACAAAAAATGAAAGCAAACCGGAGCCAGCTGGGGCTTCCCCCTTCACGGAGGTAAGAGAGGGAGAGTCCCAGCCACCTCTAATGTGATGATTAAAGGAAGAAAGACAAGAAACCAATTTTTGGATCCCAAGAGGGGGGTTGTGACAATTTTGCGGCAGGACTTATTACGCAGTGAAATATGTTACGTTTTACAAAGGCTAGAGGTTTCAACTGATGCTGCAACATTGAAAAAGATTTAAAAATAAGATGTCTTCCTCAAGATCAGTCTTCTGGCATCCCTCATATGCTGCACACATACTGTGCACAGGATCCTTCTTTGACAGGAGCATCACCTGCCAAACAAAAATTGGCAATGTATACTATTGGCACTAACACAAAATTGGATCACTGGCTTTTTTGGTTCAATACTAGGCGTATTTTGAGGTAATGGGGAAAGGTTGGCTTATTTATAAAGTAAATTTATTTATAAAGCAATAGGTGCTTCTGCATTACTAATTCAATGCAGTTTTTTGTTTGCTTTTTGTTAATGTGCCTTCAAGTAATTTCTAACCCTAAAGAAAATTTATCACAAGGTTTTCTTGGCGAGAGTTGTTCAGAGGGAGCCTTCCAAACTTTGCTTTTTGGTGACATACTTTTTAGACATGTATCCTTTCGCAACATGGCAATTCAGTTTTACTAGCAAGCTGTAGGTGAGACTTGTTTCATACAATATATGGACAGGCTCTTCACCTGTAACTGTGTTTCTTCGAGTGATCCTCTATGAATTCATACATATGGGTTTACAGCACCTGCGCAGGCTCTAACGGAAAGCTTCTCAAGCTCTGATTTTCAAGTTTTGGCAGTAACCCTGCCCACCCCTTCCCAGGGCATAAAAAAACACCCTGGCCCCGCGCTTCTCCATTCCTGAGTTACCATAGCAGCTAAAAAGGAAGAGGAACAGGCAGGTTTGTATGAATTCAGGGGACCACTTGAAGAAACACAGTTACAGGTGAGCAACCTCTCCTTCTTCGTGGTCTCTGTAAATACACACATATGGAGACTAGTAAATTGAGGTATAGGTAGGCAGGACACATGTCAAGCTGACACCAGATTGTATGTTAACCAAGAGTAAGGTTTATTGGCACATAGCAATAGAAAGAGTGAGATACTGCAGAGCAAAAACACGTTTTGTCGTCAGGTGATGGCAAATAATTAGAGAAGTGCCAAACAAAGAACAATAACTCTTTCTGCGACTGCAGAAGGTACTTTTAGTTAGGAAGGGATATCTTTAAGTACAAACAAGTCATAATGAAACAGTCTGATGACCTAGTGAAACAAGACGCAACATATGGAATCGCGCAGAACATGTGAAGAACTCTGCATTGTTCATGTATAAAAAATATAATAACTGTCAATAAAGGATATGTCAAACACACAGAGAAAAAACTTGCTGATACAATCTGGAAGGGATTTTAACTCGAGTCGGGTATGGTCAGATATGGAGGTCAGGCCAGGCAGGAGGAAATGACCAATCTGCCTAAGGCATTGTCCACATGCGATCTTGAGTTCAGTCTATAATAAGACACAAAAATCAAAGGGTTGTCCCAAATTGCTGCCCTGCAAATTGAGTCTTTCTCTAGTGGAGATGTTGGGGACTGGGAAAAGACTGGGAAGACCATCTCCTGACTAGTGTGGAAGGTTGACATCACCTTCGGGAGGAAGGTAATGTCTGTGTGAAGAACTGCTTGATCCCGGTGAAAGATTAGGTAGGGCTCGTCGACCCTTAGCGCCATCAATTCAGAGGGGCAACGGAGTGACATGATAGCTATGAGGAAAGCTACCTTCCATGAGGTAGTCAAAGGTTGGCTGTTGCGGGCGGTTCAAAAGGCAGGTCAGAGATCTGGGAGAGGATGAGTCTGAGGTTTCATCTCAGTGTCGGGGGCGGACAAGAGGGTGGAGGTTGTTTTAACCTCTGATAAATGTTTTGATGAGGTGGCTGGTGAAGAGGGTTTCCTCTCTGCTGAAAAGACCAGGAAATTGTAGCTAGGTAACCCTTGATTGACAAGAGGGCGAGATCAGTATCCAATATAGGAGAAAGCCAAGTACATCTGGGACCAATGCAGTGGTCAGCGATGAGCCTCGGGATTCAAGGAAGGTGTGGAATTGTGAAATCTTGTATACATAGGCCTTTGAGATAGAGGGATTCTGGATCACTCAAAGTATGTCCTGGAGGCTGTGTGAAAAACAGTCTAGGGTTTGATCCTCCATGCTGTAAGCTGTAAGGAGGTCACATCTGGGTGGAGGATCTGTACATCTTCCATAGAGAGGAGATGCAGGAGCACCAGGAACTGATGGCAGTGGCTGCTGGAGAGACATAGAAGGGTTGGATACTAGACTTACCTCGGCCAGGCTGATGTTATTAGGATGCAGTTTGTGTGGAATGTCATGACGCACTCGCGCTCAAGAGTCTTCAGGATGAGATTGTTGGGCAGATGTAAAAGAATGTTCCCATCCATTGTAGGAGAAATGCATCCCCAAGGCATCGAGCACTGATCTTGCCCCATACTGTGGGAGGTGAGTGTTCACCCTGGAGGAGAAGAGATCTATCTGCAGCAATTCCCAATGGTCAAAGAGGTGGTGCAACTGGTCCATGTAGAGCCTCCACTCGAAGGAGATCTTGGAGGACCTGCTGAGTCTGTTGGAAAGGTCGTTTTGTGTCCCAGGCAGGTGGAGAGCCGTCGGGGAGATCCCATGTTCAATGCAACAGTTTCAAATGCGAAGAGTGAGCTCAAAGAGATTCCTGGATATAGTGCTTCCCTGTTTGTTGATGTAGTACATTGAGGTGGTTTTGTCTGTCAGTATCTGAACCGGTTTCTGCAGGATCGGTTGAGAGAAGGCATGGAGAGCTTTGAAGATCACCAGCAGTTCGAGATAATTGTTATGGTGTCTCTTTTCTTCTGTGGACCAGAAGTCTTGGTCCGTTAGGTCTTTGTAGTGTGCTCCACATCTGTAGGTGGAGGAGTCTGTGTGATGGCATCCACTGGCTGCCAAGGGACCCCTTGGTAAACGTTGTCAAATTGGTTCCACCAGATCAGTCGAACTGGGTCCACCAGATCAGCATTCGAAGTACTAGTTTCGATATGTTCACAAATTGGAAGTTGTGGTGTGAGAGAGGGTTGAAGTGGTTGATATACCATCTCTACAACGGTTGGAAATGGAGACGGGCATAAGGCATGACCACTACCGTTGATGTCATGTGCTCAAGATGGACTTACATGGCTCTGGCTCAACAGTGCCGGCCTCAACAGTGGGCAATCTCATTCTGGAGAGCATCGAACTTCTCTCGAGGAAGGAAGGCCCTTTGACTGACGGAGTCGAACATTGTCGCAATGAATTTTGCTGTCGCTGTCAGGGCGAGGTTTGATTTCCTGGTGCTGAGCAGGAGCCCTAACAATAATAGAAGGAATATGGCGTTTTAGTGATTGCTTATAAAGTATATGTTTATTTTATTGCATGTAAGTTTATGTGGCATCAAACTGTTGCCTACATATGTGAGCAACTCTGAGTCCCCTACGGGGTGAGAAGGGCAGGGTATAAATAGGGTGAAGCTCGTGTGGGATTCCAAAGTAGTTGTGACCAGTTGTCAAGATATGGAAAGAGGACAATGCGAAGCTTTCAAAGATATGCTGCCACCACTACCATGTATTTCATGAAGATACGTGGCCAGCCCAAAGGGGAGAATTGTAAGCTGCTATGTTTGCCAACATACCCTGAATGCTAGGAATTACCGGTGAGCGTGATGCACCGTAATGTGGAAGTATGCATCACGGAGGTCGATGGTTGTGAACCAATCTCCTTCCTCGAGCAGGGACAGGTAAGAGGATATTGTCACAATTCAAAACTTTTTCGATATCAGGAAAGCATTTAGTGCCTGCAGGTCTGTATTTGGCCAGAGGTCGCCATCCTTTCTGGGGATTGTAAAGTACTTGGAAAAAAGATCTTTGAGTTTTCCTCCGATGGCTCCTTTGAATAGTAAGGAGTTCACCTCTTCGAGGATGGCCTGTGAGGTGTGCATGTTGAGAACTTTCCTGTCGGGGAGAGCTCATCAAATTCTAAGACAAAGCCGTTTTTGATAATGTTGAGCACCCATGCATCTGAGATGACACTGGTGATGGTGCAACATGTGAGGCAGTTGGCAATGAGCAGTAGCTGGGGGTCTTTGGGGATTGAAGAATGAGGAGAAAGGAGCACTTGGGTTAGTGTGATGAAGACAACAGTATCTGATCGGCATTGTTGTGCGTACCATCAAATGTGGCACTTGGGTTGGCGAGTGGCTGGGTGGTTTCGTTGCTTCTAGTTCTGGTGACGATGGCAGGGTGGCTGTAACGCCAGGGCAGGAAACACCCTCTACTGGTGGCAGCAGGCGGTTGGTTGAAGTGCCTGTAGCAGTGCTAGTTTCAATGAGTTCTCTGATGCTGGTGGAGGGTTTGAGTCGGTATCCCGAACTTTGTGGCAAGGAGTTTAAAATCTTGGTTGGATTTCAACTTGTCATCAGTGGCTGAATTGAATATTCCTATGGCATCGAATGGAAGATCCTCGATGACTTGATGGGAGGCCATGGAGAGTTTGGAGGAGTGGAGACAGGCATGCAGTGGCATGAGTGATAATTTTTCCCGCTGTGTCTGCAGTGTGTTTTGCCATCTGTATCTGGTGGTGGGCCAAGGAGGTAGCTTCTTGTTGCAGCGTAGAAAGCACTGCTCAGTCTCCTCTGAGAGCTTAGCATGGAAAGGCTGTGCCTTTTTCCAAAGTAATTGCTGATATGTACCCATACAAGCACCATTCTTGTCAGCAGGGAAACTCCCAAGTAGAATTTTTGCCCAACAGTTGAACCTCTTTCCTTCCCTATCTGCCAGGGTCGAATTTTGCTTGCCCGAAGACTGGGAGGCCTTGACTACAATTGAGTTTGGATCGGGGTGGTGGGCTAGTCAACTGTGACCGTCGCTGGTGCAGTACCAGGCCTCGATCTTTTTCATGCCAGAGGTATGGAGGATGGGGTTGTTCAGGACACCTGAATAATTTCCAGTAGATATGGCAGGAAAGGGAGCTTGGATCCTCTTGAATACCGGTTCAAGAATTGGCTACCACCAATTCCTCAATACTTTATTTCCCATACCACCAGATTCCGCCACAGCAACGCGTGGCTGGGCACAGCTAGTATATATATAAATATATTATTTTCATACAATGAAGTCTGTAAAATTTTCCTTTACATTTCTTTAACTACAGTGGAATATTGTGTAGTTTCCTCTATGCCTGCTTCATGTGGTTCAACACATTTTCTTTTCTTAATTAGAAACCTAGACATTTTAGTGGTGATTACTGCAATTGAATCAACAAATTGTGCAAATTATAAAACTTATAACAGTACCTACATTTGAACAGCATCAGTACTCCACTTCTGTAGTGATCTGATTGTGCATTCCTGCCTGGCTGAAGTGAGGTTGGACTAAATGCCATTTGTCTTTCAACTCTAGCAAAGTATCGACTGCTTAGGAATCCAGTGGAGTCTTCTTCTCTGGAGGTTTTTGAATTGAGGCTGGATGGCTGTCTGTTGAGAGGACTTTGACTGTGTCTTCTTACCTGGCTGAAGGGGGTTCAACTGGATGCCCTCTGGGGGTCTCTTTGGACTTGTCCTCACTCTCCCTCCCCTCTCACTGTGGCTGATATTTGGGCATTGCCATGGGGGTGGGGAGTGTCAAGCAGTATTCAGGCCAGGCACCACAGTCAAAGACAACAAGGAGGAGGAGGATGGTGGGGCCTTGGGTTTGGGCTTGGTGCTACTTGAGTAGCCGCTGACATCGTTGCTCCCACTGCTTCCTCCTCCTCCAGGGGCTGCAAAATGCTCTATCTAAGCAGCTGACCAGGCTATTCAAGGGCAGATACTCGACCATTCTGGCTAGGCAGCCTTTGATTGTTAGGAGGGGGTGCATTTTTCACATGACATAGTTTGGAAAGCTCTGCTCTACACTATGCTCACTCCTTGTATTGTATTAGCACATTATGATGCATGCAAGTCTCACAATTCTAAAGATCTGAGATAAAACCAGATTAAAAGCTAGTACAAGAACTCTGTTTTCAGTAAAGATTCTAAAAAAACCAAGACTAAGCAACTGTCTATCACTACACGCTTTATACTGAGGTAGAAGGATACCTTCAATTTTCTACAATTATTAATCATTACATGTTTTTCTATAATCTTAACCTACATGGCTTACAATTAATGAAAGAAAGATAAAACAGCAGTTCAATTCAGTAGCACGTTATGCTTAAAGCAAATAAAAGATTCCAAATCAACCTGATTTTCAGGCAAATAATGCTTTACTACTTTCAAAAATTAATCAGTGTAATGGTCACTGACAATCTTGCTGTGTCACGCCAAAATAACTTGAGATACTTGTTCTTTTTTGTTATTTGCCTGACATTTTAAAATGTTATAGTATGATCCTAATAACTAAAAACTAGTCCCATTCTCCCTGAGGGCTTTGCAGTTGTGTTATTTAAACAGCAGTTCCACATGACAATCCACTCTTGAAACTCCTCAGACCTTACAAATCATTTTGGTAAGGTTCTCTTGTTATTCAAAGAAAAAGACTCAAATCACACTGGCCACATTTTAAGCACTCATGAAAAAGAAAAGCAGCATTTTAATCTAATCTTAGAATAAAAATCTCAATACAGGTATGCAAATACAACAGAAGAAATATATGAGAAGAACTGAGAAACTGTCATGCAAACCTTTGATTATCCACAAACAAGGGAACTTAAAAACTCAGAATGGTTAATAATTTACCATTGTAACACTGATTAAAGAAATAAACGACTATTTTTTCCAATGATTACTTACTAGAATAGAGTAGGATATGGATATTGGATTTTAATTTTAATTTTGATGCTGACATTAGTCGAGCTTTGATTTTACATGCTCCCATGAGGGTATACAAACCCACAACTCATGTTCACCATCACAGTAGGTTACCCTTCCGTGCCACTGAATAATTGGAAGGTTAGTTGTACCTTTCACTGTTGTTCTTCCTACTGTTTCTTGTAGTTCTTTATAGCAAAACAATCCCATTTTCTTCAAACATATTTCTGGGAGACGCCATGGGTTCTAGATTTACATTACATTTCCTCTGAAGGACATTATATAACAGGTGATAGTGATGCCAAATATAGTCACATCTACCTGTCAAATAGGTAACTCTTCCTCCCTATCAAGGTTCCAACGTTAAGTTGTATGGTCCTTATGGTACATCAATTATGTGGATTCACTGAATTATGATGATTCATACAGGTGCGGGTGATTTAAACATACTTAAACATACTTAGCAAATGTAAACGTTCTATACACCATGTCATTATTGCTAAGAACCAGCAGTGTTGCACAGATGTTAGAATATGATATTGCTACACTTTGATTTATTTATACTGCTTTGCTGCTGAAGGGTCCACAGTCTTGATAACAACATTGGGATATTACACTAGTATAAGTGCCTATTGGCATCAGCAGAATTATATGATTATTATATCACCAGTATCTCATTTAACTTGGAACTACAAGCCAAAAAACCTATCATTTTAAACAAAATTTAACCTACTTATAATGCAGCCCAAAATTGCTGATGATATGTCTCCATAAATAGGCTTCCTGGCTAAAATGCAGGAAAATTGAAAGATACCATAGTTTCTTATTTGATATCCCAATTCTGTTCAATAAACTCTGTGCATGTTTTACTGTACATCAGAATCAAATTAACAAAGAACACAACTGAACTCTTGCATAAGGTTTTCTGATGAAGCTTTGTTCCCTTTATAGCAAAGTATACACCTTAGTAATTTAATTTCTTTTTGGTAGAAAAGTAATATGTTTTGTCAAAACACATCTGACATAGCAGCTTATATCCAAGTGCCCAAGGAAAAACAATGAATATTGTATTCCATAAGATGGAACTTCGCATTCAATTCTAGATAAGGTTAGAGGACCAAAGGATAGGAATTGTAAACTTGCAAGATTTAAATACAAGTTTCAATGGAGAAAATGATCATTTTCTTACTTCTTATTAATAAAAAAATTTAGTGATGTAAAATTATCTTTTCTCTGTTGTATACTGACACCAAAATCAAGAGTGCTTGATAAATTGGCTTTAAATCTTCAAGAATTTTTTTTAAAAATTCTAAAACATGAGAAATATGCTTATAATTAATGAAAAATTCCGAAACCAGTAGTACATTAACATTTTAATGAGGTGGCTTATATATATGATATGGCATAAAAGTGACGTCAAAAGCTCCAATATTTCAAATTCCCAAATTCGTCTATGATATTGCATTTCCAAGTGCTGTGAATTTATAGTAGCAACTTTAACACACTTTATTTCACAGACAATAATTTCCATCACTTGTATGTATTTTGGCTCATATACTACATATGGTAAGAAACAGTATCAACAGTGGTAGAGTACATGATTAGCTGTTCTAATTTGAGGAATATGTTTTGATTCAGCAAGTTCCGCTCATTACACTAAAACTCGTTTTAGTGAAGAAAAGTGGCATTGACTCTTCAACATACACATATGCAAATTGACAATAATATGACTTTGGGAGATAACATCCAGGTTAATCAACTACAGGACAGAATACACCCCTTATAATTTTACTCTATAACCTATTTATTTTTATGATATGCTTGTAGTCCAAATGTTGTAGGCACCTGTCTGATCTTGGAAGCTAAGAAAAGCCAGCTCTTTGACAGGAGACTGCCAATGAATACCAGATGCTGTAGGCTATTTTTCAGAGGAAGGAACCGGCAAAAACCACTTCTGAGTGTCCCTTGCCTAAGGAAGCCCTATGAAATTCATGAGGTTGCCACATGTCAATAGCTGATTTGAAGATATATACACACACTCAGTAAATAATAATCATCCAGTTTCAATTTATGTTGGGAAAATTGCAAATAGATGGGAATGTATTTTGATGTAGCATGGTTTTCTGATTTTGGAATTCATACACTTACATGTAAGAGGACACAATGGCTGCTGCACCATAGTTCCACTGCAAAGATGACCATGAAAACACATACTTTGATACATATAACATGAAGTCTTAAAGTATGAAAAGTCAATTTTTCCCAAATCATGAAAAATAGGCAGTCTCATTTGTATTATCCTTTTTTCAGATCTGAAATCAAGCATTGTACATAATAGAAAACCATAATTAAGAGGAACAACCAGACTGCCACTGATCCTAAGGTTGGTCCTATCTAGAGTAGAGTTTATTTCTTTTAGAATGTATATCCAATATTTTAACTGGTGATCTTAAGGTAATTTAAAATAATTTAACAAACTCAGCAAAACAAAACAAAGGGCAAGTAATTTGCCAAAACCACACTACAGTGACTGGGTTTCAAAAGCTTGAGAAGTTTTAATCTAGTACTGAAGTGAAGCCCATGTCAACACCAATCTGACTTGTAAAGGAAGGGAACTCCACTGAAGTTACCACAGCAAGGATCTCCACATTATGGACAGGTTGCTTACCTGTAACCATGTTTCTTCGAGTGTACTCTGTGAATTCACACTAATGGAGAAGCTGTGCCTGCGCAGGTTCCGACAGAAACTCTTCCAAGCTGAAGTTCAAATTTTGGCGGTAACCACGCCCCCCTTCCCAAGGGGCATATAAGGCAGCCCCGGGAGCCCGCTCTCCAGTTCCTACGCCGCCAAGGCAACGAGAAAGGGAGAGGTTTGCCAGAGGGGAAGGAAGGGCGGGTTTGTGTGAATTCACAGAGTACACTCGAAGAAACATGGTTACAGGTAAGCAACCTGTCCTTTTTCTTCGTGTACTCTGTGAATGCACACTAATGGAGACTGACACGCTAAGGTCCCGGATGGTGGGACAAGGCAAACTCGAAAACCAGTGAATGTCCAAACATAAGTTTATTAGGACACATTGAGATAACAGTCCCAAGAGACCAGTGCAATAAGTTGTCCGAAAGGACCAGTGCAATGTCAGCATGAGCATAGTATAAGAAAACGGGACATATTAGGAAATACTGAATAAACGTAATAGAAACACAGAAATTGAGTACAGTGCATATGAATGCTCTCCCAAGGGAAGAGGGGAAAACATCACATAACTTGACACACCCATCAGGGTCAATAAAGTGTTACAGAGCAACTGCCCAACACAATCAGGGAAAAACATGTCCCCAGAGGTATAGGTATGGGGAGAAAAACTGGCCCCATAACTTGAAGGAGAGGTATAGAGAGTCACCTGCGGGTGAGTATAGGGAGAAGAAGGCCGTTTGAGAGTCAGGATAGGCAAGATGAGAGTACTGATCTTGCGAAGGCCGAGTCTTTTAGGGCTTTGTTGTCTAGCCTGTAGTGAGAGACAAACGTAAGTGGGTTCGACCAGATTGCCGCTTTACAAATGGAGTCGAGCGGGATACCCCTGAGGAAGGCGGTCGAAGCCGAGAGGCCCCTCGTTGATCTCGGACGGATGGATGGAAGGGGAGGGCGTTTGGCCAGCTCGTAAGCCAACTCAATGGCCTGAGCAATCCAATGGGACAACCTTTGGGAGGAGATGGGATTACCCAACTTGTCCAGGGCATAGGCGACAAAGAGTCTCTGAGTCTTACGGATGCCCCTGGTACGGTCCTTGTAGAAGAGGAGCGCCCTGCGAACGTCGAGAAGGTGCAGTTTTCGCTTGAGAGGAGAGGAGGGATTAGAGAAGAAAGCTGGTAGAACAATGTCTTGATTGAGGTGGAAAGCTGACACCACCTTAGGGAGAAAGGTAATGTCCGGGCGAAGGACAGCACGGTCGTGGTGGAAACGTAGATATGGCTCATCGACCCTGAGAGCAGCAAGCTCGGATGGCCGTCGTGCCAAAGTGATTGCCACTAGAAAGGCTGGTTTCCACGAAAGCAAGCGGAGATCAGTTGAGGCCAGTGGTTCGAAGGGAGCAGATGTGAGTTGAGAGAGTACAAGTTCGAGGTTCCAGCCCGGCGTAGGCGGTAGCGACGGTGGGCAGATGTTGTTGTAGCCTCGGAGAAATGTTTTGATCAGGTGGTGAGAGAAGAGAGACGGCTGACCATGGCGTTGAAAAGACCAGGAAAGGGCTGCGAGGTAAGCCTTAATAGAAGCGAGAGAGAGTTTTCTCTCGACAAGAGTCATAAGGAAATCGAGGACCACCGATACCGAGATTGGAAAGGAGTCGATATTACGGGATCGAAGGAAGGCGTGAAAGCGAGAAAGTTTGTAGGTATAAGCTTTGGTTGTAGCCGGCTTATGGGCTGCCCGAAGAACATCCTGGAGGTTTTGTGGAAGGGAGGTTAGGTAAGAATCTTCTACGCAGTGAGATGAAGAGAAGGAAGGTCCGGGTGAAGAATTTGACCGTCCTCTTTCGAGAGAAGGTGCGGCGAGGGAGGCAGAGGGCGAAACGCTCCTCTGGAGAGACGAAGAAGGGCTGGATACCACGGCTGGCAGGGCCAGGCCGGAGCTATGAGAATCGCTGTGACCGAGATCGAGAGGAGTCTTTCGAGGACTTTCGGTATGAGGGGAATAGGGGGAAAAAGATAAAGCATCTCCGCTGACCAGTCCAGCAGAAAGGCGTCCCCTAGGCAGCCGGGAAAGGAGTTCGGGGGAAGCCTCGCTCCGTAGCGGGGTAGTTGAGCGTTCTGGGGGGAGGCAAAAAGGTCCAGAGTAGGTCGCCCCCAGTCGAGGAACAGATTGTGGAGGATCTCGGGATCGAGCTTCCACTCGTGGGAGGAGGATGTCATCCTGCTGAGGGCATCTGCCAAGTCGTTTTGGGCACCCGGAAGGTGAATCGCGGAGACCTGGACGTCGTGGGCTATGCACCAAAGCCAGAGGCGGGAGGAGAGGTGCATCAACTTTCTCGAACCTGTACCGCCCTGTTTGTTGATGTAGAATACTGCTACCAGATTGTCCGATTGAATGAGGATGGATTTGTGGCAGATGAGGCGGGAGAAAGCTTTCAGGGCTTTGAGGATGGCGAGAAGCTCGAGAAAGTTTATGTGGTTGGTCTTCTCGGATGGGGACCAAAGATCTTGGACCGTCAGGCCGTTCATGTGGGCTCCCCAAGCGTAGGTGGAGGAGTCCGTGGTTATGGTTATTGAAGGTAGGGTTGGATGAAATGGAAGACCCCTGCATACGTTCCGGTGAGACGTCCACCATGAGAGGGATTGGCGAACGCTTGACGGTATCGACAGGTACTTTGAGTTTTGGTGATAGAGCGGCTTGAAGGTGTCTATAAACCACCTTTGTAGAACCCGGAGACGCAGCCTGGCGAAGGGGGTCGTGAGAACCGTGGAGGCCATGTGGCCTAAGAGGACTTGAACGGCACGGGCTCGGACCCTCCGGGCGGATCGACATAGGGCGATCTGGTGGCGGAGAGCTAGGAATCTGTCGAGCGGTAACGAGACAGTCTGTGTGACGGAGTCGAAGAGAGCTCCGATGAATCGAATTTTGGTCGACGGGGAGAGATTTGACTTCTCGGCATTGAGTTGAAGGCCGAGAGAGTTTAGGAGACGCAGCGTGAAGGAGACGTGGCTTTCGAGAAGTACAGGGTCGGGCCCGACCAGAAGCCAGTCGTCCAGATAAGGAAAGACCGTGATGCCATGCAGCCTGAGGTGGGCCGCTACGGCGGTGACAACTTTGGTAAAGACCCTTGGAGCCGTGACTAGGCCGAAGGGTAAAACGGTAAATTGGTAGGTTTGGTCGAGGACTTTGAAACAGAGGAAACGTCTGTGAGCCTCCCGTATCGCTACGTGGAAGGAAGCGTCTCGTAAGTCTATGGAGGCAAAGTAGTCTCCCAGCTGCAGCATCGGGAGAATAGAGGCAATAGAGACCATTCTGAATTTGGAAGGGCGAATGAAGATATTGAGGGCCCTTAGGTCCCCCTCTTCGGGACCGTAAAGTACCTGGAGAAGAAACTTTGTGGGTCCAGTTCGGGAGGAGAGGGACGGATGGCCCCTTTGGCCAGGAGGGCATCGATTTCGGCCAGTATTTCTGGAGAAGGAGTTGAAGAGAGAATGTGACCTGTAGGTGGGAGCTCTGTGAACTCTAAGGCGTAGCCCTCTTGGACAATGCGAAGAACCCAAGCATCTGAAGTGATGAACTCCCATTGATTGTAAAAGGGGGCCAGGCGGTCGGCGAAGGCACAGGAGCGTCGAGGCAGCGTGGGTTCGACATCGGTAGCGGACGAGGAGCTTTGGCAAAAAGGGATGGCGTCAGGTACGCTGGTGAGCCTGTGGAGGAGCGGGAGTGGTTCGACCCCGTTGCTTTTGCGGATGAGGCCCCCGACGGGGTTGGTGATGGCTTTGATTGCTCGAGCCCGAGGGGCGCTTGAAAGATTGGTGCCGGAAGGATTGCGGCGGGAAGCGACGGAAGCGATGAGGGAACCAGCGGGTACGCTGTGGCTGCGGTTGGTCGCCACATTTGGACGCAAGAATTTTAAAGTCATGATTGGACTTGAGTTTGTCATCGGTACCGGAATTAAATAGTCCAAGTGCATCAAAGGGGAGGTCCTCAATGACCTGTCTGGAGGATGAGGAGAGACCTGACGACCTCAGCCAGGCGTGGCGACGGATGGCGATCGCGTGGGCAATCATCTTGCCCGCCGTGTCCCCGGTATGTTTCGCCATCTGGATTTGGTGGTGGGCGAGCGAGTAAGCCTCCTGTTGGAGGGTGGTAAGAACGGAGCGGTCTTCGTCCGACAGTTTAGCGAAGAAGGGTTGTGCCTTCTCCCAGATAATCTGCTGGTAGGCACCCATGCAGGCTCCATAGTTTGCCATCCGGCAAAGTAAAAGGGCTCCGGAGTAAAGCTTTCGACCCACAGCGTCGAAGCGCTTCCCTTCTCTGTCGGCCGGAGTGTTCGACTGACGACCTGAGGATTGGGAGGCCTTGACGACCAGGGAGTTGGGGTCGGGGTGGTGTTTCAGCCACTCCAAGGTATCGTCGTCGGTACGGTACCAAGTCTCGATCCTCTTCGAGGTCGGGGGTATGGAGGAAGGGGTTTTCCAGGAGGCCTGGATAACGTCCAAGAGATAAGGCAGGAAAGGGAGTAGCGTGGCCAGCGGAGCTTGGGCCTGCACCCTTTTGAAAACTGGATCAGACACTGCTTTGGAAGTCTGCTTGATCTCCAAACCCAGGGCGTCAGCCATTCTGACCATTTGATCAGAGAAAGCACGAATATTGTCAGTAGGAGAAGGCGGGTCCGCCTCATACACATCGTGAGGAGGAGAGAGGTCGAGTCCGAGAGAGACTACCGAAGCCGAGAGGACAGAGTCTGGGCGGTCAATGTCAACATCTTCCTCCTCAGCCCCTTGGGGGGACTGAGGGGGAGAAGAAAGCACAGTCTCGGGGGGAGGCATGGCCTCACGGGAAGAGACGGCCGGGAGCCGAGGGTCTTTAGAGGCTGAGGCCTGGGCTGCTCGAGCCAGGCGAGCCGTTTGTCTGCCACGCTCCGGTGTCGAGGTGGGAGGGAAGAGCTGTTGGCGCGATGAGTGAAGCGGTGCAAGAGGCTCCGGCACTGGCACCCTGACCACCGTTTGGGTAGAGTGGTGGGGTGAGTCCTGCAGCTCCCCGTCAGACAGGGGGTGCAAAGGAGATTGAGAAACATCTCTAGGCCTCTGGGCTGGCACAATCGGAGAAGACCTTCTCGAGGAGGTTGCCGAGGAGGACGGCGGGTCCCTCCTTGAGGAAGCCGAAGAAGAGGAGCGCTGAGGCAGCCGTTTTTTTTGTCGGCGGTTGCTTGGATGCAACCCTCAAGGATTTGCCTGGTGTTGGAGGAACCACAGCTGAGTCAGATTGCGCTCGACGAGACTCCTCGTGAGCCCTCTTAAAGGCTATTTTGATAGCAGAGGAGGACGGAGGGGAGCCGATACGAGAGCGGATCGAGGTCACCGAAGCCAGAGAGCTCGACGTCGAGGAAGGCCCCTCCTTTCCGGAGCGGGTCGACACGGTAGCCGTCGTCACAGTACACGGTGGCTTGACCGGTTTAGCGGCCCTGGAGGTCCTAGACGCCCTGGACGAGACCGAGGAGGCTTTAGCTGTCGGAGCCTTAGCTGTTGGCGCCGACATTGCTCTCAGAGCTGAAGACGACGACGTACCCGACGTCAACGGAGTCGGTTCTGGCGTGAGAGATCTTTCGTAGAGCGCCGCTCTGAGCCTAGCGGCTCTGTTCTTTCTGGCCTGAGCCGTGAGAGCTAGGCAGAAGCGGCAGGTACCGACCACATGAGCCTCGCCAAGACAGAAGAGACACTTGGCGTGGCCGTCGGAATCAGGAATTTTAGCAGCGCACTGCGTGCAGCGTTTGAAACGAGTAGTAGACATGCGAAGAGTCCGAAGTGAACCTTGCGGCGGAAAAAAAGGAACTGGAGAGCGGGCGCCCGGGGCTGCCTTATATGCCCCTTGGGAAGGGGGGCGTGGTTACCGCCAAAATTTGAACTTCAGCTTGGAAGAGTTTCCGTCGGAACCTGCACAGGCGCAGCTTCTCCATTAGTGTGCATTCACAGAGTACACGAAGAAAAAATATTGTTTCCAATGGTGGGATACAGAGGTGGGCTTCCTTAGCAAATCTCCATGGTCAGGCAGTTATATACAGGGAAAGATGGAAATAGTGCAACTAACTTAAATCCTACTTATTTCAATTGGTTTACTGTAGAAAGATCTAACACACAAATTTTTATATTATCCAAAAGAATAGTCTTGCCCTCAAAATAATTTGCTACATTGATTACATATGTGAGGAATAAAAGCACACACAAAATTGTATTTTTAGGAAATTTACTCACTGTAACACCGGTAGTTCTGAAGTAATCATTTTGTAGTCCACTATGAACTGTTAATAGAACCCAAGGAGTATCTTGTAACGGTATCTTTGATAGCCAATGTAGTTATTATTTTCAAAGCAATCTCCAAATCCAACCTACAAATAAAACAAAACCTAGTTAAAATGACAATTCAATAATGAAACAGATCAAATGCAAGAAAAACATTTTAAAAACAATTTTTTTACATCATGTTTTGATGTACAAAAGGAAGTATTTCACAATATCCTAGCCATATTTGTCTAAAGACAAATATGGTTTAAAAACTGTAGTTCACTAGTACAATTCTGATACAGTACCATATTTAGAACTGCCTTTCTCAAATGCTCAGGACACCTTGAGAAGTAAAACATGATATGCATACGTTGTGAGTCAGCACTGACTGTATCAATGAAAAATACATAATCAAGTTGAACCGCCATTACACAGATGTTTTTACACTGAATAAAAAAGCTACATTTTTGTAAAGTTAAAGCTTTCAATATAAAAGAGCATAATTAGACTTGAAATTTAAAATTTAAGTAAAGTTTTGTTCTATTTTTAAAGTAAAGTTATGTTCTTTAAAAAATATCAGGAAATGCTCAGGTGCCAAGGATAATGACTACCCTTCAGTTATTGCTATCTCAAAGTCAAAAATTATAAATGAGGACTTGCAAGCTTAATTTTTACAGCTCTTTATTTTATGTAAATTAAGGTGAATGTTGCCACTTGTTTAGGAAGTGAAGGATCTACAGTTTGGTTCTAATATGGAAGTTACATTTCAGATTACAGATAGTTCGCAAGTTACAAACATGATAGGTTATGTAGGTTTGTTCTTCAGTTAAATTTTTTGTAAGTCTGAACAGGTACATTTTTAGCTGTAGCTCCAGCCACACATACACTCACACACACACTCACACATATTGGATAGCATAAGGAAAGGTTAATATCCCTGTGGTGTTTGTTTTACTGTCTATGCCTGTTCAGAAGATTTCACCCTACTTTCTGTCCCTGTGATAATTGGGCTTTGAAAAATGTGGCTTGTTGTGCAAACAAGGATTTGTGGTAAAGCTTTAGTTGAGACACCTTTTCCCCATGATAACTCTTTCAGGGGTGAATTTCCCTTCTAAAGAGAAGATTTCCCTCACTTCCTGTTATTTCACCCCCATTCTTAACTATGAGTCATTTGGAAGTCGGATGTTTGTAACTCGGGAGATTGCCTGTATTCAAGTCTACTGCCAGGTTAGATTTTTGCAGTGTGGTTAAGTGAATCCCCTAGCAACAAGTAGCTGATATGCTCTGAAACAAAAGGAGTCAAGGAAAGAATGGAAGACACCACATGAGCTTATGGAAGAAAGGTGAAGAAGACCAGCACCAAAGAAGTAAGGAAATGGAAGACAGACTGGAATGAAGGAATAAGAAATATAAAGAAATCTGAAAGAAATAATAACTGGTTCCAAATTTTCATAAAGGGAATACCTAAAACCTTAGCATGATCATAAAAATTAACCATCTCTCACAAACACAGTTGGATATACGATTTTTAAATTTTTTTTGCATATTCTTTGTTCCTCACAAATAGTGTAATAATTAAAGCTTTGCTTATTTGACAATAAATTATTTACCTCCCTCTGTTTTGTGCGTGTGTATGTCAGGAGCAACTGTTTAAAAACATCTTTAAGGCTGAACTAAACATCAGGCTTGCAGTTTCTTATTCACCTGAGGCAAGTAGTGAATCTGAAATATATGTCCAGCTATAATTACCCAGTGACATATATACCTGAGATAACATAGAAACAAGGTGTCAACCTTCAGAGCTGAATGTCTGGGGTGATGAAATCTCTGCTGCTGCCCTCTTATTGTCTTCTAGATGGAACATTAACACAGTGTAAAAGCTTTACACACTTAACTTATTTTAGCTTGTTTAGAATTATATAAGAGAGATAAATCTGAACCCACTATTTATTTTTTGCATTTATATTCCATCTCTTCCTTGATGATGGGTCTCAAAACAATACAGATTAAAAACTATGTAAAAGGTTGCTTAAAAGCGATCTAAACTGTATAAAGTTAAAGCAATTAAAATTCATTGAAGGATGATATACAAACCACAAAACAAGGCAGTATAAAAAAGCTAATCTCTGACAGCTTTTAAAGGTCTGACTGCATAAGAATATTTTGAGCAAGAAATGGGTCATCTAAGCCTTCATATAGAGAGAGTTCCAAAGTCTGGGAGCAGCCACCAAGAAAGCCTTCTCCCTTGTTCCCACCAAACAAGATCCAGAAGCTAGTGAAAAGAGAGAAAGACCTATCCTGAAAATATTAGAACTCTAATGGATTCACAAAAGGATATACAGAGCCAGCATGGTGTAGTGGTTTGAACACTGGACTATGACTCAGGATATCAGGGTTCAAATCTTCACCTAGCTATGGAATTCCATTGAGAGACCTTGGAAAAAGAAACAAAGAGATGGAGTGCTATGCCCAGTGACATGCTTGAGAGCAAAGTTCTTGGTGCCATGTTTAACTCAACTCATCTCCAAGCATATCAGAAAGTTCCAGGACCCTCCAGAATAGGATGAGCTGTTTCATAGTAGGCTGCTGAAAAAGGAGGTGAGATTCTGTTATCCTCAGGTGAAGATATTTTTCCTGAATAAGATCAGAACACAGAGAAAATATTTCTATCTAATATTCAGAGAGCCCTCCATCACTGTCCTGCATTTCATTGTCCAAACCACTCTGGGTAGCATGGGGGGATAATACCTACTGGGCGAATGGATTAGGACCTGTTAGGATCATAACTTAATGGGGATCATAACTAATTGGGCAGCAGCATTTCAGAAGTGTTCCTTTAGTTTATTGAGTAATGGATGATCACTGGGCATATAATATCTTGTTTCTATTCGATGCTTTCAGCAGACAAAGATTCAAGTGGACTTCTTTTAAAATAAAATGGTTTTACTCATAACTTCATTTCTTGTCAGATTAAGCTTTAAAATGTTTCAGTTTGTATCTTTAACTTATAATCTTTAACAGTCTCTTCAAAAACCATATTTCTTTGTACAGCTGTCTTTAATAACAATCTACTTCTAAGGAAACACAAGCCTCAACTGATTTCTAACTTCTAACATTGGCTTCTGTACTCAAACAGACTCAAGCCTCAAATGTCATCCTTTTTAAAACTGAACATTCTAAACAGTCACTGAACCAGTCACATGGTCTGCAACCCCTCCCACTGCTTTAAGTAGAGCTACGGAAACTGAAAACCAAATAAAACATACACTTCAGGAAATTTAACAACACATTACAAACAGACAAACATCAGACAGAGGAGGCTTGAAAAGGTTGCTATCTCCAACAATACTAAGGGGAGGAGGAAAGAACTTTACCTTCCAATAACTCTTTTTCACAAATGCAATATTTAAGATAACCTTTTCCCTCCAACATTCCTCCAATAAATGAAAGTACTTCAAAAATAAAAATTACATTTAAAATAGAATAGTTTTGTACAACCTTATTTTTCTAGAAGGTAAACTGGTGAAAACAGTTATTTTCCCTCTCCTTAAGACAGCAACAACAGCAGGACTGAAACCAACTCCACTTTGATAGCAACTCCACACAAAACCCTAACATGGCAGCTCCAAATGTCACCAATCCTGAGTCCATCATCCTTGCAAGAGTTTGTCAGCCAAAATGAAGAAACATGAGGAGATTCAGCCACTACAGACTATGCTATAGTCATAACCAAATAGAAGATTTTTTTTAAATGTATATCGTCTGTAATGTATTTTACTTCCTCTGTCCTTTCTTGTAGGTATGTGGAGCAAGGTATATACTGGTAATAACACAATTCAGGAACTAATCACTGAGATGCAAACTCATAAAAATGTAGCCAAACTCTTGATACTGATTACCTTGCTATCCTATCATGTGACTTTAAGAGGATTTAACTTGACATAAACAAGAGCAGTTCTTCACACAACTGCAAAGATAAAGATCAAGAATTCTGTAAACAAAGAAAAGCTGAATAAAAATGCAATAGCAATATCCAGAAAGTTAAGGCTTTATTTTTATAGGAAATGTACAGCTTATGAACATCTTGGCAGCCTCCCCATAATTCTACTCTTCATTGATGAGCAACCACATACACTGACCGCAGGACTGTACATAATTGGTTTATCTGCTAGTTATAGTACTGAAAAACAGCTCTTCAGGAAATAATTTCATCAGAAGGTTTGTATTCCTGCCTTAACCTGAACCTTTAACCACAGAAGGAAGAGGAATATGTTTAGTACATTTAAATTTAAAAAACCATTATCTTGTGCACTTTGAAGAAAAAGTACAGTCTATGCATATCTCACAGCTGCCCTTAGTCTAGTTAAGAGGTGGGCAAAACTGCAGGAGGATTAATGCCATTTCTCGCTCCCACACTCTTTCCAGAGGTTGCACCTAGATTCTGGGTTGCAAAAGAAATATGTAACCCTGAATCTAGTTTATACAACAAATAAAACCTATTGTTCCAGGACGAGGTATAACAATGTATACATCAGAACATTATATACATCAAAGTGTTGAACTCTGTACAGTTCTGAATTTAGTGACCCCAAATAATGTGAAAAAAAATGAAATAAACTGTGTGAGATGCCTACTATGCACCAAATCAGAGGACATCAAAGGCAACCAAAACTCTTTGGACAGCTGTTCAAGAATAGTTAATACAAGTAGAGAAGAGTTCTGTTCACAAGAGGATATCTACACTAGGGACTTCAAGTACACTGACAGAAAGCTCTGCAGGCCTAGATCTAGTGATGATTTTGTTTCCTTCATGGTAGATGGTTGATCTGAGGCCACACTTGTCAAGTCAGAATCTGCTGGGTCTAAAGCACCTTTCATCCATCAGACCTATCTTCCATACTAGCCTGGAGCTGACATAAGACATCTCCCAGCCCCCACCTGCAATTGAAAAAGTAGGGGTTGCCCTCCATCCCAGTTGCATGCACAAGCAAGGATTGGAAAATCAAAGGTTAGCCAGCCACTGATTTACTTTCTCTTTCAACCCCACTGAAGATTGAACTAGAAGACTTGTACGAGGTCAGCAAAGAATAGCACTGATTCAAAATTAATCCTAAACAAATTAAGCCAAATAGTAATTAAATCACTAACAGAAAAATTAAACTGATATATACGTAATGCATAGTATATGCCATTTCAAATTCTAATGGGATGGAGGGGATTCTGTATTCATTCTATATTTAAGCATAAATAATTAAATAATTCCACTAAATTATAACTTAGCAGTAATTTGTATCACAATACATGTTCCAAAAGATTCCAGTTCTTTCCTAGCTTCTGTGTTTCTTCCTTCCTCATCAGGCATATTAACGTGCATTAACAGCCAGATCATATATACACAACACTGCCTGTGACCTACTAGCAAGTTGCTATAGCAACCACTGCTTTCTGCAATACATGTTATGCATTTTAAGTACGTACCATCAGAGTGAGTATAACATGCCTGTCATTAGAAAGCATAATTCATAAGAGTTTAAAATGAGAGGTTCACAAAAAGGAAATATCTGGTATGTAGAAATCATCTTGTGGCCTTGACACCTGACATAAATATGAGTATTAAGTTCTAAGCTAAGAATAAAGATAAAACATATTAACTCCAAGATTAGTTTAGATTATAAAGATCCACATTATCAGGAAGAAAAATACAAAAGGAAAGACTCAAGAAATGAGGGGAAAACGGACTGGACTACTCTCTGGAGGTACATATTACCTTGTGTATCAATGTTGAAAGATAATTTGTGATAGCATGAGCAGCATACAAGCACTGACTACCTTCACAAGTGTTATTAATCCATATTTTAGCATTCAGTCATGAGCAGTAATGAGTTTGCACAAAGCTCCAGGGCTTATACATGCCTACATCCTCCTATGAAGTCAGCAGGAGGAATAAATCAAGCTTTCAGCAGATTCCTGGATTGTAATAACATGAGAACTAGGAATTATGGTTTGAAATAAATTTTAGTTTGATAAACAAATTGTAAGTCCCAAGTTTGAAATTGCTTGTTAATAATCAACAACGTACAATATATTTAATTTTCTACTGCAATCCCTATGTTACACTTATTAGCCAGAAAACTCCTGAAATGAAACTGATTTTGCTTTCCTCAGAGGAAAAGCTACAAACAAATAAACAAAGAACAAGTAAATGACTCTATCTTAAGCACAGAAAACTTTCAACTTTATCACAGCACATATGCCACCATTAACATTTACCAAAAACACTGATTGGTAGGCATCTCAACAGCACTTGGAATTCTTGATTTGTTTGTTTATTTACCCTATTTATACCCCGTCTTTCTCTACCCTGAAGGGGTGGCTTACATATGGCAATTATTCAATGCCTTAAACACATACAAACATTAAGCTTAAAATAAATTGAATTAAAATTAATACATATTAAACATTTTAAAACATTACATTCAATATTGAAATCACACCATCCAGAAATCATAGCCTAAGGCCGTTCCATAGTCATTGCACATATTCCAAACATATTACTGCAGTGCGCTATTCTCTGAAAGCCTGATCCCAGAGCCAGATTTTGTTTTCCTTCTGAAGGCTAGGAGGGAGGGGGCTGATCTAATGTCACTAAGGAGGGAGTTCCACAGACGAGGGGCCACCACTGAGAAGGCCGTCTCTCATCTCTACCAGTCACGCCTGCGAAGAAGGCAGGACCGAGAATAGAGCCTCCCCAGATGATCTTAATCTCTGAGGTGGTTCATAAGGGAAAATACATTCAGACAGGTAAGCTAGGCCAGAATCGTTTAGGGTTTTGTAGGCTAAAGTCAGCACTTTCAATTGTGCTCGGTAGCAGACTGGCAGCCAATGGAGCTGGCGCAACAGGGGAGTTGTGTGCTCCCTATATATACCACACTCCGGTGAGCGACCTGGCTGCTCCCCGTTGGACCAACTGAAGCTTCCAAACAGTCTTCAAAGGCTCCCCACATAGAGCGTTTTGCAGTAATCTGTACAGGATGTAACAAGAGCATGGACCACTGTGGCTAAGTCTGACTTCCCAAGATACAGACGCAATTGGCACACAAGTTTTGGTTGTGCAAAAGCTTCCCTGGGGCTCCAGGCTCAGCAATGAGTCCAGGAGAACTCACAAGCTGCGAACCTGCGTCTTCAGGGGGAATGTAACCCCATCCAACACAGGATGTGACCCTTTACCCTATTCGGCCTTGCGGCTGACAAAGAGGACCTCTGTCTTGTCTGGATTCAGTGTTAATTTGATCGCTCTCATCCAGGCCATCACAACTGCCAAACACCAGTTCAGGACCTGAACAGCCTCCTTAGTAGCAGGTGGAAAGAAGTGATATAGTTGAACGTCATCTGCATACAGATAATATCGAACTCCAAAACTCTGAATGATCTCTCCCAGCGGCTTCATGTAGATGTTTAAACAACATGGGAGAAAGTACTGAATCCTGCAGGACCCCACAGGACAATGGCTGTGGGGCCAAATATGTGTCCCAACAACACCTTCTGGGTATGGTTCTCCAGGAAGGACCAGAGCCACTGTAGAACATTACCTCCAAGACCCATTCCCATAAGGCGTCCCAGAAGGATACATATGGAGCCCCATGCTGAGTAGCCTTACAAATTAAATAGACAGAAAAGAGGTACTGAATGCTATCTTGTGTAGAAAAGATAAAGACTATAGTATATCATAAAAGATTATAAGGAATTGAGAGCAGAGGCAGTTTTTTAAACACAAAGCTCAACACAAAGGCCTGAAATGTTGATGCCAGAAACGATATGGCAAAAAGGCACAGGGAACACACAATAGAGATCTGCACTATAATACTGGTATTAGCCAAATAACATTAAATACACCTGTAGGATATTCAAGTAATCTAGAAAAGATAGAAATGTTACCAATCCTGAGGCACAGAATACAGATTCAGAAATCAAAATCAAAGAACAACATTACTTTGAGTATTTTAAGGTAAAACATTTACAGGTTACTGACAATTTCATACTAAAGTCAGGGGGGTTCAAAACCAAATAAGATGAAACTAAAACACACTGAGGGACAGACCTTCTGTAATATCTATAGCGAGCACATCAAGTCATCTCATCAAAATATGCCCAATCTATTGTGCAAATCTATGACTTGCTCCATTGGGTGCTGATTTGTTTCAAGGCGCAATTCAAAGTGCTTGTTATGATCGATAACCTCTAAAACCCTCAGGGCAGATTTTCCTATTAGTCCCACCACCGGCACAGACATTTGGTGAGAACAAGGGCAAAAGCCATAACGGGCACTTGTGAGTAAGGGCTCCCGCCACAGGGAGTCTAGGATTCTGTCTTTGCCATTCTTCTTCCACCAATAAATACATTCTAGCTCACAAAGGCTTTTAGGAATCAACTGTAACTGAGTGTTTCAAATGGTGTGCTGTCTTGATGATATTTACTTTCCATCTTTTACTGGGTTTTAAATGGTTTTAATTTTGCCGATTACATTATGTAACAAAATCTGAAAACATTTCTGTTCCTGGTTTGAAAGTGTTATTTTTTGTTGCATTGTGTGGTACTTACTTTGAAAATAGTGGTTATAAATGACCAATGGAACGGTCATTTATAAAAGATGTGTAATTGACCTATGGAACGGCCCCGGGCTACGCCTATGAATCACGTGATTTTAACTTGTTGTATGGATTTAAATGCTTTAATTGTTTTATGACATGGTTATTTTTATTGTACTATGTTTTTAAATGCATTGCCTATGTTGTGAAGCCGCCTTGAGTCCCCTCCGGGGTTGAGAAAGGCGGAATAAGAGAGCCATAAATAAATAAATACTTCAGAAACTTCATTTTTGTGGCTGCCACAAACTTTGTTGAATTGGTTGAGACTATGATATTCACTGAAAAACTATAGCAAAATGGGCTGCAGGATGTCCTTGCTTTTATGGTAGAACCAATTAGGAAATGACCATTATAACCCAAGAACAAATATACTGTTACACAATTATTTAACTGTAACACTGATTATTTACTGATGTTTTCTATGCATTTTAATCTGTATTTATTTTAAATTAAATTAAATTCCCAATGTTGGGAAAAGGAAACATATAAATGAAATAACAACAGCAACAACAGAAAGGAAGATTTTTTTTTTTTTTTAGTTTTAAAATCAAAAACTATCTGGTGCTTGGATACAGTGAGAAGCACTTCAATCTTTAAAATTCTGATAAAATAATGACGTGTTATTCTTTAGTTAAAATTTCTGTCTTGCTTTTACACAAGAAAACGGATGAATTCTTCAATATATGGTAACAGCAGCCAAGATGCTCTATACATAATAATGGAAAGGACCAGAAGTGCCAACAAGGGTGTTGAAAATTCTTATTACATACAAGACAGCAGAGAATTTTAAAGGTGAATGGAGTTTAATGATGGAATTTATGAAACGTAAATAAGGGCCAGAGTCAATTCTAATCTTTTCATAAATAATTAGCTTTATCTATATGTAAATTTATTCTAGTATGATTAAGATCAAGATTCAGATGATTAGTCTCTTACACACTTCTAAAATAAAAGCCAGGCTTTATTGCATTTATAAAGTCTGGTAGAGCTATGACAATGACAATATTTTTAAGTTAACATTTTTCAGCTATATGACTATTGGGTGAGATCAGATATATCTAGGTGAGGAAGACAGAAAAGTACAGTTAGCCACTGGCAACTCAAGGGACAATTTACTAAGGAGTATATGTAGCCAGATTATTTTAGGTGAATCATCCACTCATTTTGCCTTTTGGCAACATCTTCCCTCCTATCTTTGTCCCACAATGACCATGGTTACTACTGAGCTTGTCGCCTCATTATTATCCTCACAAGTATGATTCACACACACAATTTGTCTATAAAGGTCTGATTTTATTTATCTTATTTATTTGCTTTATTTTTATCTCAGCTTTCTCCTGATGGTGGCTAACAATATATATAAAACAATGCAAATTCCTTTCAATATAGATATAAAACTTTAAAAAACCAATTAAACCACTGCTATCATTAAAACCATTAAAATATTAAAATGCATTAAAACCCTACATCAACCACAAAATCCCAATAATACCATCCCAAGAAGCCCACCCCTCATCAGTCCATAAATATGTGATGATAGAGGAATGTTTTCATCTGCGTAAAAAGGCAAGTAGGGATGGTGTCATCCTGGCCTCTCTAGGAAGGGAGTTTCAGAGCAGCTTTCTCCCTTGTTTCTACCAAAAAGGTTTGAAGGTGGTGGGACTTAGGCCCCATCTACACTGCCATATAAAATCCAGATTATCTGCTTTGAACCTGATTATTGAAATATATCACCAAATCATAAGCTGGGGCTGGGGTTTGTGAACTGAGAATCTGCAAAGAATCTCATTCAAGATGTACTGAAGAGCAACATGCAGAGTACACATCTTTCAAATATACAGTGGGATGGGCTCCCTTGAGTGACAGTATTCCAGCAGCCCTATTCTTTCAGCCGCTCAGCAGGAAACAGAGGTAGATTTTGTTGTCGAAGGCTTTCCTGGCCGGGATCACAGGGTTGTTGTATGTTTCCGGGCTGTATGGCCATGTTCCAGAAGTATTCTCTCCTGACGTTTCGCCCACATCTATGGCAGGCAGATAGTTGAAGGAAGGCAGTGGCGCTGTCCCTTCTCTCCTGTACACTTATAGGCTCAAGTGACAGTCAACTCCTTCTTCTAAAATACGTATAACATACATCAATTGGTTCACATTGGCAGTCTTCCATTCAAATGTTAACTAGGATTGACCCCACTTAGTTGCCAAGGTCAGATGGGATTTGGTGCCTTTAAGACATTCAGATCTGCACAGGTAATTATGGATTTGTCAATTTTTATAATTTCTTCAGCTCTGCAGGTGAACTATAGTTGGAAGAGAGATCACTTATTGGATAGCCATCCTAATGCAGCCATGGGGAGATGTGGTCTGTGAGACAGCCTGGACCTAAGGCATATAGGGCTTTATAGGTCCTATCAGCACTTTGGAAATAAGACTGCAGGTCAATATAGCCACTGAAGCAGGGAAGGAGATATACGACCCCTGTAACCAGCCACAGTAAACACTCTAGATTTGTCTTTGTATCAATTAAAATTTCTGAACACTCTTTGAAGATATAATCAATTAATATTCTGATTTTAAAAATTAAAATCTAGTGAACTACTGGATAAAGAAGATATCTAAGCTCACTTTAGAAGTGGAACCAATAAATGATATTGCACACAACATAGCCACATAAGACATTTTAATATACAGAACTGAATTGAAACCTCCATCATTTAAACATCATCAAATTTCTGTCATACATCCATTTAGTAGGTCTCTCCCTTTGATATAAATCTTTGAAATTAAATCTAACACAGATGAGACATAAGTAAAGCACTGTAATCAGAAGAACAAAATTAAAAAAGAACTACAGTAGAGTCTCACTTATCCAAGCTATCCAAGCTAAACGGGCCAGCAGAAACTTGGATAAGCGAATATCTTGGATAATAAGGAGGGATTAAGGAAAAGCCTATTAAACATCAAATTAGGTTATGATTTTACAAATTAAGCACCAAAACTTCATATTATACAACAAATTTGACAGGAAAAGTAGTTCAATACACAGTAATGTTATGTTGTAATTACTGTATTTACGAATTTAGCACCAAAATATCACGATATATTGAAAACATTGACTACAAAAATGGCTTGGATTATCCAGAGGCTTGGATAAGCGAGGCTTGGATAAGTGAGACTCTACTGTACCATTAAAGCCACGAATATTATCATCATCATTTTAAATTCTAATTCAGTTTTCCAATGCTTACATACCCAATACTTATGCACCTAAATTGGCAACAGTAAAGTATAAGAAGAAATATCAACAGATGCAAGTACTCTACATTTTGCAGATTAAAAAAAAAACATTAGAAAACTCCTAAGCAGGGAAAAAATCCTAAAACAAACCATCAAGGACATAGCATAAGCATGCTCAGTGCCAATTCGAAGTAACCTATCACTGTCAGGAAATTGAAAAACATGAGGGAATAGGAATGTGTAAGAAAAAAGAGGTAGGAAAAGTGACATATAGAAATGCTCATGTCTATCTATCCAATTCTTTGTCATATAGAACATGTACATTCAATTTATTTGGGCAACTTTCTTCCTGACAAAGGACATGTATTTTGTTTTAGAGCCAAATTTCTTCCCTCTAGTGTGGATACAACAAATATAACAATAGCAAAACAAAAAGGAAGGAAGAAAAAAACAAAAAAAAACAGAATATATTCCTGGTTCAGACACAGATCTTTATAATAATCCGACTATTCAAAAAAAAATCTAACCATAGAATCATAGAATCGTAGAGTTGGAAGAGACCTCACGGGCCATCCAGTCCAACCCCCTGCAACAAGCAGGAAAATCTCATTCAAAGCACCACTTACAGAATAGCAGTAAGATCTTCAGCTTGTTGAAAAATGGTCAGAGTCATTCCCCCCCCCCCCCAAACCTGTAGTATAAGCCTCTTTATTCCAACATGAGTGTACAGCTTGTGGCTTTTTCTCTCAAACTTCAAATACAAGCAAGCTATGTCAAAATGGAACTACCTAAGCATAAAATACATAGTATCAAGGGAGGCAACATTCAAGCTAAAAACAAGTGCAATAACTGATATTTGTGTGTGTGTGTGTCCCAATGAGGATAACTACAAAAATACAAAAACAAATGTACACACATGCCCTTTCGTATATAAGACAGAAGGGAGGAAAGCAGAATACATAGATCACCAAAGCAAACACTGTGCAAAGGGAGGGGGGTTATCAACCACAGCCAGTAGAGCTCCTTCCTCAAATGCAAATCACCCCCACTGGTAGGCAACTGCAGAGATAAAGAGCTATAACGCTCTTCCGCAGCAGGATTGCCATCACCATATGTGGAACACAGAAGCAAGGAAAGGAGGGAATTTCTAAACAATTCCCAGAGAAAGGGAGACTGTGATGTATGATACCTTCTTCTGCAGTCTGTCTTCCCAACATTGGATTGAGGGACAACTTACAATAGATATTAGTGGAAGGAGCATTAAAGAATTATAAAGTGAATGGCAATTATAAGAATTGGGTATGTAATATTTAAGAAAAAACAATTCTTTTAAAATTAATCATTTATATTTTTTTAAAAGTCTGACTATTACAGTTTTTCACAGAAGGTCAGAATTATGGCAATTAAAGTGAAATCAAAGTTTTATAATTTTGCGGTCTGCAAGAGAACTGGGTTTTTCTCCTTGACCATAATTTGTGCTGCTTCCTTGATATGAGCCACACAGCCACTCATTTTTTCATGGTGGGCATATTTGGCAAAACATCAAAAAATAAATAATGTTAGCTCTCCTCCAAGTTGGCATTGTCCCAAAGGAAAGAATGGATAATCAGAAGCATACACTGTCGGGTTCCATTTCTTGGAAAATGCATGGAGTACTCTCCATCAGCAAATGCAGGACTTCCCAGGAGAGACGAAAGAGCATGTACGCTGTGATGAGCTGTTAACTACGTATGAGTACATTGGGCCTATCTACTGAAAACTATTTTATGCGAGTCCTGAGCAGAGAACATCTGTTTTACTGTGACTATAAATCTATAGGCAAGGTTTTAATAAACTGTACAGCACTGATTATGTTCAAAGTGGACACATATCTTATGAATAGCTTCCAGAAATCAGTTGCACTTTCTCTTTCTATTTGTGACACCTCAGGGCAGCGTGAGCACTGGGAATCAGACACAAAGGCCAATAAACAATCTAATATCTTTATTAAGGAAATAAAGGAGACAACTAAAATTAGGCAGAGTATATAGTCCAGCAGTAGACCTTTCAGGAAAGGTCAAATATAGTCCAGTAATATGAAAGTAGATGTCCAGTATTAGAGTTCAAAGTTTAAAATCCAATAACCAAAACACACTCAAACCTTAGGCTGTTTGAGTGGGGATTAAGGCAGGAGCTGTCAAGAGTTCCAGGGCTCGAATCTGAGGCTAGGATGCAAGGCAAGGCAAAGTTAGTCGTGGTAAAGCTGAATCGCTGTCCAGGCTTGACAGGGAGACAAGACGCAACGCCGGTCTACTCGAGAGTAGTGCGCTGCAGAACTAGAGTCGATGTGAATTCCTCAACTGACACGTTGAACACCGCGAAATCTATTTGGTGCCCAGAACTTTTATGGGACTTTGCTCTCTTCCTCAGCCAGGTGTCCGAACTCTTTCCCAAGGGAAAATGACCAAAGACAACAACTTTGCCAGATGCAGTCCTCCCTTAAAACTCTCAAGGGAACCAGCTTAATTAACGCTTGCTTTCTCCACTAAACGAGCGCTCCTTCTCGAAATCTGCTTTTCCGCACGCGAAGCCTCCCAAAACAATCGACAGTCAAAACTAACATTCTCTGGAGAACCGGGCTGAGAGCCAAGGCCCTTTTTATGAACTGTGGGCTAGAACTGTCAACAGGGGACATCTGGAAAGGAACGGAATCAAGCGGAAATGGCAGAAACCCCATCTCTTCTTCGGTCTGCTCCGTAATGGCGATGGGGTCATGACTCGGGGGTCTCCGAGACACTACACTATTATCCTTTAAGAATGCATTTTGAGTGATCAGAGACCTGAAAAAGTTGTCTTTAGAGACTTGAAATGTATTTGAATTAAACCATGCGGCATTTAACTAGATTCTAGTAAGGAACCCTATAAATTAACCATGGACTGAGTGGAGAGACTTCCTAAAAGAAGCATTCAATTATAGGGTTTAATCCTAAGGAGCACTTTTTTGTGTAGAGAGTACCATGGACAAAGTTTAGTTGAAGGCCTGAATTCAAATCATTTCAAACACTTTCTACATGGTGGTCAACAGATAGCAATACCAATGTAAAAATGTCTTCCATATAGTTTTGTACATACACTGAATAGTTAAAGTAGTGTCAACAATGTGTAATGTTAAAAACTTTACAGAATAAGCTGCCTTCAAACTATAGTCCCTTTCAAATCCCAGGAGACTAGATGAAACATGCCAGGTTCTAGGCAGAGAACACGTTCCTGAGACAGAAGGTGCCTGTTCTGAATAGTTTCATGATCTCTGAGAACCATGTCTTGTGGGGACAAGGGGAGGAAGAACCACAACTACAGAGAGGCTCACTTTTCAGATTTCCCTCAAGACTCTAGAAATCAGGACTCTACAGGCTAGAAAAAAAGTATACGTCAGCCAGGGAGGTGGCAGAACATAATTATGCCTCACTACTTTGAAGAGAATTTTTTTTTATTTTAGGGGAGGGGGGAATTTAGAGGTTTACTGGCCTATGTAATACAGATCCATAAGGTGTATCGATGGTGGATAGATAAAGAAAACAATTAGGATCTATATAGTCCACTTGAGAAAATCTAGATTTACTCAGATTGCCCTTGATTCTGAAAAATGTGTCTCTTTATTCTCAAAACAGGGATATTGCTACTATGGGAGGCATTCTGGACAATGATCCTTAATTTCAAATCATAAAAACTTTGGCTATCAAGTTGTTCTTTTAGATTTCCATATGTCAGCTTTCTATCAATGACTGAAACTGAATTAAGGCCAGCGTAATGGTTCAATGTTCCATCTAATTCATACAATACTGGATTATTTGAGGGGACCAAATTTCTCAAATTATGGGATATATGCATTATGCATCCCATATCAACAGATTCCTTGAAGTGTGTACCCCTACTTACATCTGGAAGCTCCAGTCCACCACATTAGACAATCTGATTTCTGGTAATAGCCGTGAATGCAATACCTTAGGCCAGGGGTCCCCAAACTAAGGCCCAGGGGCCGGATGTGGCCCTCCAGGCTCATTTACCTGGCCCCCGCCCTCAGTTTTATAATATAATATTTTATATCAGTTTTTATAATATAATATATTGTATATACATATAATATTGATAAAAATATTATAATTTTATACAATATAATACTAATAATACCATATAATATTAATTATGTTATATATTACATATACAGTAATATTACAGTATAGTGGTATAGTTCAATATAGTAATATATAATGCTAATATTGTGCTATGCTAATAATATAATATATTGTATGTACATACAGCTGCTCTGAGTCCCCTTCGCGGTGAGAAGGGTGGGGTATAAATGTAGCAAATAAATAAATAAATAATTTTAGACTTAGGCTCGCCCAAAGTCTGAAATGACTTGAAGGTACACAACAACAACAATCATAATTAACTTGACTATCTCATTGGCCAGTAGCAGGCCCACACTTTCCATTGAAATCTTGATAGGTTTATGTTGGTTAAAATTGTTTTCATTTTTAAATATTGTATTGTTCTTTAATTGTTATTGTTGTATTGCACTACAACTAAGACATATGAAGTGTGCATAGGAATTTGTTCGTATTTTTTTTCAAATGATAATTCGGCCCCTCAACAGTCTGAAGGATTGTGGACCGGCCCTCTGCTTTAAAAGTTTGAGGACCCCTGCCTTAGGCTATGTAGTATTGGAAAACTAGCAAAACTACCCTGTAGATCTAATTATTTGTGATCAGGGTCTGATATTTGAGCATTAACTCATCAAATCCAACAGGTGGGCATAACACATTATATCTGCTTTTAACAATGCTTTTGGCATATCGTATAAGCTTTTCCACTCTCTCTTGAGACTGGGAAATCAATCCTATGATAGATCTCAGGTGAATCAATTTGCTGTTGGAGCATACATGGCTTGCTTTTTTCTTTTCTGGAAACTTACCAGGACATCACAAAGGATTACTTTTAAAACACATCCATATCTAAATAATTTTTATTGACAAAAAATAGTAAACATGAAGATTCTTATGATCTCCCAATGGGGGATCGCAACAGGATATCTTCCAGGTGTAATAGAAATAACAGAAGAGTGTAGTGTATCATTATAGAGCCATTTATCTGGCATGAAAATACTCTTAAGAAGCTAGCCCAAAGGGATGAGCTCATAATTGCTTAAGATTATTGCCTTAAGTAAACCTAAGGAAACAATGATGTTCTGAATATATAGAAATGTGCAGATAATTATGGATCATGTCTATATTTGAGTCAATACAGCTGTATTGCAAGTTTCACTGTTGCAGATTTGATGAATCACAGATTTTGATTATTCATGGATTTTATTAATATGTTCTCTACAGTAATCCCTAGGTCCTCCAGTATGAACCTGTGATCAACTTCTGCAAGAATTGGGCTTGAGGACCTAGAGATTCCTAGACATACTAGTTCTCTAGGCATTTGTAGGTCTACTAGTATGACTCTATAGCAGTAGTTCTCAACCTGTGGGTCCCCAGATGTTTTGGTCTTCAACTCCCAGAAATCCTAACAGCTGGTAAACTGGCTGGGATTTCTGGGAGCTGTAGGCCAAAACACCTGGTCACCCACTGGTTGAGAACCACGGTTCTACAGTAATGTTTCAGCAGATGCTGATCACAGGGTTGTGCTGGAGGTCCTAGAAATTCCAAGAGGTGTTCTCTCAGGTTAAAATATAGTGGATTTTTATCTGCAGTTTTTCCAGTTTTGCAGGGGTCCTGCATCCCTAACCCCAGAAAGTGTATAGAGGTGACTGTATAGCTTTTATAAACATAATAACAACAATAACCTCATATATCCTCCTAGCTTCTTCCTGAACAAAAGGCATCTTTACTGCTGCAGGCCCTCAAAACATTGTGTTATTCCACCCCATATTTCCTAGAGGGCGTGATAAAATTGATTTTTTTTTCAAAACAATTTAAAAATTGGGCAAGGGACACACTGACCCCCAAAGAGGTCAATGAAACCCCCCCCCAAAAAAAATTTGGTTAGTTGTCCATGCCTGTCTCAAACAAAGGAATAATAGAGGCGCGTCTTACAAAAATCTTATTTCAAACATCCTACCTTGTGACTCATCACTAGCTTTGGGGAGAGATTGAATAGCAAGAATAGCTACAGCCTTGTTAAGAAAAGAAATCAAACACGAGTATCCTTTATCCTAAATTCTTGGGACCAGGAGTACTTTGTATTTTGGAGTATTTGCATGTACATAATGAAATATCATGGAGATTGACCCGAATCTGAACCCAAAACTCATTTATGTTTCCTATGCACCTTATACTCATAGCCTGAAGGCAATTTTATACACAATGTTTTAAATAATTTTCTGCTTGAAACAAAGTTTGTGTACTCTGACCCATCAGCGAGCAAGGCTATCACTATTTCAGCCAACTATGTGAACAATTTTGAACTTTGGAGCATTTCAGATTTCCAGATAAAGAATTGTGAACCTGTAATTCATATAAAGAAATCTGTCTTGGCTTGAGGCAAATTAGACCACCAAGCCTCATTCTTGACACAAGGGATATACTGTATATACTCGAGTATAAGTCTAGTTTTTCAACCCTTTTTTAGGACTGAAAAAGCCCCCCTTGGCTTATACTAGAGTGAGGGTCCTGGTCGGCTTATACTCGAGTATATATGGTACATTTATTATTTTTCATTTTTTGATATTATTACATTTATTATTTTACTCTATTATTATTGTTACTATTACATTTATTTTACTGTTTTTATTATTAATAATATATTTATTATTTCACTCTGATATTATTATTACATTTCATATTGTACTCTATTTATTATTAAAAGGATACATAAGGGCATTTACATTGAAGATGAGAATAATGATCTAATCAGAGTTGGACAGACTTATTTTAAATTAGAGTTTTATGTAAATATTCAAAAACATTTATCCTACTGATGCCTCAATTAATGTAATTGTATTGGTATCTATATTTATTTCTGAAATTTACTGCTCTCGGTTTATACTTGAGTCGATTTTTCCCAGTTTTCTTGTGGCAAAATTAGGTGCCTCGGCTTATTTTCGGGTCGGCTTATACTCGAGTATATACGGTAATTGGTAAAGACATTAATTCCAGATCACTATCTTCATTATTAGGTCAAAGAACCACTAGTGCTCTGTAGTCTGGAGACCTATCCCCTGCATTTCACTAATATAAATTAGATTTTGGTGAAAACCTTTATGTAGTTAGAATATTGTCACAGTTCCAACCTTAACTATATGCATTTTAGCATGCTGAGCAAAGATTCTGCAATTTCAGCCATTTTCCCAAGCATAGGGAGGGGCGAGCGGAAAGGAAAAACAGATGTAGTTATTACATCTCTTCTATGGTTTTGTTATTTGCCATCCATCAATATTTCCATCATATTACTACGTTTATCCTCAGTGCAAGATAAACCTCACTAAAAACTAGAGACAATTCTAAGGCAGAAAAGAAAAACACTGCAGCAACCATCAATTACCTGGCCTAAATTCATAAAAAGGGCAACACATTAAAAATCTAGCTTTAAATGTTGAGGAAAACAGCCACCTTGAGTAAAGCTTAGGATGCCTAATACACCTGAGTAGCTTTAGCACCTTATAAAAGTCCATTTCATAAGCCAGACTGTTCAAGTGCTTTTTTCTGTTGTAGTGAGAATAGCGGTATCTGCAGCCACTCCATCCCCCGCCTACAATCTGTACAATTTAATCAGCAACTGCAGAGAAAGTTGGAAAATATGAGTAGCTTCTGCTTGTGGAGAGGCCTGTATTTTTAACCAATAAGGCAGGGTTATCCACCTCCCTTGTTGCTTGGTACTGCCACTTCCTACTTCCTACTTGGTACTGCCACTTCCATTAATGTAAAACATTAATGAAAGTGGCAAGTGGGGCCATAATAAGTGAAAAATTAGCAACAATACTGGTGGATAAAAAATCATAAGGCAACCGCCTGAACAGATCATCAGAACTTCTTGGACATCTTCTAAAAAGGATATCTGCCTAAGGTAATTTCGCCCCTTTTCCCACACCTGTAAAGGTTTTGGAAGTTCAGATGCACTTTCTACATTCAGCCATGGTACTCAATAAAAGTGAAAAATCCATTATAATTTAAAAGGACAAAAAAAATGACAAGAGAAAAGATTTAAAAATATATCATGAAGTCAGGAGAATTGAGAAGGAGAATAAGAGAAACCATAGAGGTGAAGCAAATACATATGACCTGAGCTAAGATAAGACAATGACCTAGGACAGGCCTGCACAATCTGCATGCATGCATGCATGCATGCATACACACACACACACACACACACACACACACACACACCAGCTATTTGGGCCTCCAAATCCCAGAAGCCCTAGCCAGCTTGTCCAATGGTAATTAATTCTGGGAGCAGAAGTCCAAAACAGGTTGTACAGATCTGATTTAGGAGAATAGCTAAGTGCCCAAAATAAGAATTGTTTGATGATGTGACACATACAGGCTTGCATGGCAATGGCAATTACCCAATTTATTGATAGTTCCCTCTCTGCAGTTTGGGAAAGACTGTATTGTATCTACAACAGACATTTATTTGTATGTGCAATGAATTTACTTCTGGTTTCTGACCTGCAAGTCGCACATTTAAACCTATTTCAAAGAATGTACCCTGTAGCTGCAATTTACAGAATACTGCAAGGGTCATATTTATGTGCTTTAAGATTAAATTATCCAATTTTAAGCCATTTATATTTGAAATACAAATAAACAATCGAGAGGTTTCAAGAAATCATGCTATGTAAGTGATACATTTATTATAATCCATTTGGAGGAAGGGAAATGCCCCCTCCACAGCCAAAAAACTCCACACACCCTTAACTCAAACATTTGCTTAAATATATGAATTATCAAGATTTGGCTAAGAGCAGCAAAAACGGATTAATAACATTTTTCATTGCAGGTTTACAATGAAAAAATAGACCCTAAGAGAAAGGGAGAAGTCAAACCAGGACAGCTAAGGAAAACCAAAGAGCAGAAAACATGGCTTCTTTCATTGCAAGAGTTACAATTTACAGCCTGTCAAACACTATCATCCTGAGCATTCAAACGACAGCTAGCATCCTCAACGTATATCATTCATTCATATATCAATGCCAGTATCAGTAGCATTGCTTAAACACGCCCCCTTCCCTTCTGATTGGCCATTATGCCCTCCCTCTTTTCAGCAACAGGATAGGAATACGAATAAGAGCAGGCAGTCTAGGGTGCTTGGCACCCTTTGTGCTCGGCAGGGTCAAAGGGAAGTGGTAATATACATAGGCAATAGGAGGCAGCCTGAATGGAAATCAATTTCATTTTTCTTATCAAGCAGGAAGGTGAAGAAGGTATCTTTTTCTTGTTGCTTGGCTGTTGCTAGATGGGAGCAGGAACAGACAAGGCTCCTTGCATCTTTCTTTCCATGGAGGGGGGGGCGGGTGAGAGACATAACACTGAAATAAAAGCAGAGGCCCTCTGCCCACTTGTGTACTGTTGGAGGTAGCAGGCAGAGAATTAGTCTACTACGCTATTTATCTATGGATGTTAGCTACATGGAATTAAATTGGGATATTGAAATTTTTCTTTCGATGCACTAGTGCTGCCAAAAAGGAAAACCTTTTAAAATAAAAAAAATGTCTTGATCCTCCACTTATTAAATTAGAGAAAAGCATAAACTATCTCAACTAACTGAATGATACCTGTGAGGCAGAATGGACCTTCCAACTATCTTAGGGATATTTCAAATACAACGGGTGAGAAGAGAATACATGCAAAGCATCCATAATTTTCTAGGAACATAAGCTAAAACAAAGTGAACTGAGAAGAGGATAATCAGATGTTTTGTTTTTGCTTAAACAGGTCTCCTTAATTGCAAATATTACAACAGTTCTCTGAAATGTGAAAGATCAAGAGTGACAACACAGATAACGAAAACTTGTCTATTCATATAAATGAAACAATGCCACTTCAACTAGGGATCAACTCCCATACTAAATGCAAATGTATGTAACTAGCTGTGCCCGGCCACGCATTGCTGTGGCAAAGTGGTGGTGGTATTGGTTAAAAATTGTTGTGTAATTTTTATTTGACGTTATTTGTATTTTTAAATTATTTTTATTGTAGATTATCTTTTTATTATATTTTATTATTTTCTTGTATTATTTTTAGTTATTTTCTGTTATTATAGTATTTCATTGTATTAATTTTTTACTGTTTTTAATTATTTTTAGTGTTTTTTATTATTTTTTATTGGGTTGCTAGGAGACCAAGTTGGAGGAGCTTAGCCTTCTAACGGGCAGCAATTGGATAAAAGCAATTATTCCTCTCCCTGTAATTAGGACTTTATTTTTCTTTTCTTTTTGTTGTATCAACCTAGAGCCGTAAATGATGGGTTGTGTTGTCAAATTTCGAGGTTGGGGGGCCTGTAGTTTTGTTGATTTGTCCGCTGCCCTGATGCCATCACTCTTTTATATATATAGACTAGCTGTGCCCAGCCACGCGTTGCTGTGGCGAAGTCTGGTGTTATGGGAAATAAAAGTATTGAGGAATTGGTGGTAGTTAAGGTAAAGGTTTTGCTCTGACATTAAGTTCAGTCGTGTCCGACTCTGAGGGTTGGTGGTTATCTCTATTTGTAAGCTGAAGAGCCTGCGTTGTCCGTAGACTCCTCCAAGGTGATGTAGGATGACTGCATAGAGCACCGTTACCTTTCCGCTGGAGCGGTACGTATTCATCTACTTGCATTTGAATGTTTTTGAAGTTTAGGGTTGGGAGAAGCTGGGGCTAACGGTGGGGACTCTGTCCGTTCCTTGAATCCAAACCTGCGGCTTTTCAGTCCAGAAGTTTAGCAGCTCAGCGCTTTAACACGCTGCACCATCAGGGGATATTATTTCCTAAAGGTTGTGAATATACAAAATTTTTGATTGTTTTTGTCTGTTGGAGGCAAGTATGAATGCTGGAATGAGGAAAAATGATTAGCATGTAATGGCCTTGTAGCTTTAAAGCCTGGCTGTTTCCTCCCTGAGTGAATTTTTTGTTGGGAGGTGTTAGCTGGCCCTGATTGTTTCCCGTGTGGAATTCCCTTGTTTTCAGAGAGGTGTTGTTTGCGATATTTTATGTGCTTCTACTGTCTGTGGTCCTGAGAAAACAGAGGATTTGGCAGACTTTGATGATGGGAATCCTTTGTTGGGAGGTGTTAGCTGGCCCTGATTGTTTTCTGTCTGGAATTCCCTTGTTTTCAGAGTGGTGTTGTTTGTGATATTTTATGTGCTTCTAGTGTCTGTGGGCGTTAGAAAATAGAGGAATTGCTAGACTTTGATGATGGGAATACTTTGTTGGGAGGTGTTAGATGGCCCTGATTGTTTCTTGTCTGGAATTCCCTTGTTTTCAGAGTCGTGTTGTTTGTGATATTTTATGTGCTTCTAGTGTCTGTGGGCATCAGAAAAGAGGATTTGCCAGACTTTGATGATGGGAATACTTTGTTGGGAGGTGTTAGCTGGCCCTGATTGTTTCCTGTCTGGAATTCCCTTGTTTTCAGAGTGGTGTTGTTTGTGATATTTTATGTGCTTCTAGTGTCTGTGGGCATCAGAGAACAGAGGATTTGGCAGACTTTGATAATGGGAATACTTTGTTGGGAGGTGTTAGCTGGCCCTGATTGTTTCCTGTCTGGAATTCCCTTGTTTTCAGAGAGGTGATGTTTATGATATTTTATGTGCTTCTAGTGTCTGTGGGCGTCAGAAAACAGAGGATTTGGCAGACTTTGGTGATGGGTATATTTTGTTGGGAGGTGTTAGCTGGCCCTGATTGTTTCCTGTGTAGAATTTCCCTGTTTTCAGAGTGTTGTTCTTTATTGAGTGTTCTGATTTTAGAGATTATATTGTTGTGTGTTATTGTACCACAGTAATTATTTCATCTAACAGTAGAATCTCAGTTATCCAACATTTGGTAATCCAATGTTCTGTATTATCCAACGTAGTGTGCGTTTTAGTAGTCATTTTTTTTGTAGTCAGTGTTTTAAATTGTGATACTTTTTCTGTCAAATTTGTTGTATAACATGATGTTTTGGTGGCTAATTTGTATAACGATTACCTAATTTGATGTTTAATTGGGTTTTACTGAATGTGTTCTTATTATCCAAGAGATTCAGTTATGCAATGTTGTGCAGGGATGTTTATGTTGGATAAGTGAGATTCTACTGTATATTTATAATTTTGTAAGGAAGGCGTTTGCGTCATCCCCGGGCACTGGAAAAGGGTAAATAAATAAGAGAAGAGGAGAAGAAGGTGCTCTGTACCTGCTCAGGGGCCAGGTGGGAGGCGTGGTGGGGTAAGGTCTGCCCTTCTCCTTTGCCCCTCCATCCCGGCCCTCCCTCTCCTACCGAAGGCGGCGCCGGTGTGGTGGTGGGTTGGCAGGCCTGGTAGGCCAGGGAAGAGCGGGCTCCGGTGGAGGCGCAGGCCCGGGGCGTAGCGGCTTCCTCCCCGCCTCGCGCTTCCCGGTGCCGGCCTCCATGTTCTTCCCGCGGAGGAGGATAGGAGGAGGCCTGAGCAGCGGCGAGGAGGAGGAGGGGGAGAACGGGGCCGGGAAGGCGGGCGATGGGGCGCTCATCCGCCGCTGCAGGGCCGAGAGGAAGGAAAAGGGGTGGGAAAGGAACCTCCACACACACAGAGAGGCAGGACTCGCTTTCCCAAGCGCCTCAAGCGGAGGTAACATTGTTGGCGCGAAACACCGGGAAGGTACTGAGGGAGGGGGAAAGTAGCCTTTTTTGTTTCCCAGGCGAGATGTGAGGCCAGGGGCGAGCCAGCATAGGCCCTCCGGGTGTTTTGGAGTGGAACTCCCAATTCGAGGATGGGTAGCTCAGCCTCGTGAGGCGGAGATGTGCCTTCTCCTGGCGAGTCCCTGGCTTCGGCGGTGGAGGCGGCGATAGAGGGGGAGGGAGGGGGGACGGTTTTGTGTGTGCACGCGCACGCGGGGGAAGAGTTGGGAGCATTGTGTTTGTGCGCATGCGCACATCGCCTGTTGTGTTTTTTTGGTGTTGTGATTGTGTTTTTTGTTTGTTTGTGTTGTATCTTACTGGAGGCGGGGATGATGGATTGCGTTGCCAATTTTCGAGTTTGGGGGGGCTGTAGATTTGTTGTTTTGTCCATCGCCGTGATGCCATCACTCTTTTATATATATAGATAATGCCATGATTGTTCTGTAATAATAATAATTATGATTTTATTTCTTACCTGCCTCTTCTCGTGGCTCGAGGCAGGATACAGAACAATTAAAACACATAAACATTGTAAAAAAAAACCACAAATACAAATATTAATATATATTTCTATAAAAGATACACATTAAATGTATTTCTATAAAATAAACTGTTTACAAGCAGTTTACAGGTAATAGAGAAGCAGTTAAAAGAGAGAATACATGGCATGGTCCTTGTTTAAATATTCAATTCCAGAGTGTTTTTCTGCCCTCTTCTTTTTTAGTAACATCTGCAAGGATAAAAATGCACCTATAACAGGGACCTAAATCTTGTAAAGGCATTAGATCCTATCTGACTGTGGAAACTAAGCAGAGCCAACCCCTAGTTAATACGTGGACAGGCCACTGCCAATGAACACCAGGTGCTGTAGGTCAGAGCTTCTTAAGCTTTTTCTACTTTTTTATGCAATATAAAGGACAGGAGGAGGGAGGGAGATAGACACATGAGAAAGGGGAGGGGAGAGAACAAAAAGACATGTGCTGGAGAGAGAGGGGAGGGGGGGGAGAGGAGGGCAAGCACAAAGGAGAAGTGCACATGAGGGGGAGAGAAGGGAAAGCAGAGAGATATGCACAAGGAAGGGAGGGAGGGAGAGAGAGAGAGAGAGAGAGAGAGAGAGAGAGAGAGAGAGAGAGAGAGAGAGAGAGAAAGAGAGAGAAGAGGAGCATGCAGAAGAAAGGAAGCTGAGAAAACCATTCATGGAGTCACCATATGTTGACAGCTGACTTGATGGAACATATATACAATTTCCAAGAGGGAAGAGCAACTTGGGGACTAGCTTGGATGAAGGGTTAACCATTACCTTCTTCAATCAGAATTACAATTTTCTTATCAAAATGCATCAGGAGACAGTTACATGTATTTGCATGTAGTGCAGTTCAATTAAATGGCCCTTTCAGTAGGGCAAATTCCCTGGTTGTGCTTTTATAGGAAATCTATATCCTCTACAAACCATGTCCAGTCTATCTGTGTGTATGCACAGCATTTGCGGGGGTGGGGTAGGGGGGATTCTAAGATAATAATTTTGTGTATTAGAATAATGATTATGTCTTGTGTATACTTTTGTGTGTAATATTCCTATTTAGGCAGCATATATGTGGCAGAATTTTAGAAGAATTTTTTCAGAGGAGATCTTGTAATTTCTTCATTGTCTTGGGCCAGAAAACCACTGGTTCAAAATAATGTGTTGTTGTAATAGTATGTTTGTTTACTTATCATACTGCACGGTAGCCATTTTGTTCCTTCTCCCATGATAACAATTTTAGGAATGACAAATTATACATTCAAAAAAATTATAATATGCCTATGGACTCCAAAGGTTCAAATACCTCTGTTTTGATCTTTCAGAAAATATAAGCCCAAAATTTTCGTAGAATCATACTGATTCTAAATATTGGGATGAATCAGAGCACCTCTATGCAGTGTTTAGAGAGTTGGACTGGGATTTTGAAAATTCAATTCAACCTTCTGCTGCCATCACACTTTACTGTTAAGAATAAATTACAGAGGATATATATGCATGCACACATGTTCAATGAAGTATGCAATGGTTTTAAAGATACATGCATCTAAGCCTTTTGACCTGTGCAGTAAGCTACATCTTCATGGTTGCTTAATGTCCCGGAATAGGAAGAATACATTGCCCAACATTTGCATTTTGCTTTTAAAAGTAATGCTATGTTATTTTATGTAATTCAATGAAACATTTATTTGGCAGAATCCAACAACTGGGTAACAACTTACCACAACATTCCCTTCCCCAAAGCTTATGGTGAGTCTTCCAAATAAATAGCTAAAAAGCTACAGGATGGGTTCAAACAAATGGATCAATGCCTTAATATCACAATATTAAAGCCTAATTTTGTCTGCCTGAAATCTAATTTTTGGTGTTGCATTTATTTGCACCATGGCTTCTAAGCAGGTAACCTACTTGTTATATTTTATGTTTCTACGGCAACAAATACAGTAACAACAATGTTTTAAAATAAAGATTTCACTTTATTGCCATATGAAAACACGTAACTCCAAGAAAGCTTAGATCATAATAAAACTTGCAAATCTTTAAGATACCACAAGACACTTTGTTATTGTTTTTTTCTGAAATAGGCCAACATGGGTATCCCCTTACAGAACCCGTTAAATAAAATTTACAATCATAATGCTGGGGCTGGTAAAACAGGCAAGACTTTATACATCTTAAATGCAAGTAGATACTCTCATATGCAAATCATGCTTCAATTCTTTGGCCATGGTAACTAGGAGAAAACATACCTCATGTAGTGAAGAATCTCAAACACACTGTGGGCTAATCCCACAATACAGGACAAACCACAAGGGAAAATGCTGTGCAACAGAAACAGAAACAGAAAAATAGAAGTATTTGCTGGAATAAAAGGGATTTTTTGGCTTTGATTTCAGTATTTGTACGCAACAAAAGCATGTGTATCATAGACCAATATATAAATACCCTAAATTCAGACATTGTTAGAACACCTATTATATAACCATGACAGACCACACTGAAATATGTAACATTACACCCTGAATCCGAAGCACAACATCGTATAATTAAAGTTCACTAATATTTGTCCTCTTTTTTCACATTAGGAAAAACTTCCTGACAATAAGAGCTGTTCAATAGTGGAATATACTTACTCAGAGTATGGTGGAGTTCCCTTCTCTGGAGGTTTTTAAGCAGAAGCTGGATGGCTATCTGTTTCAAGTGCTTTGACTGTGTGTTCCTGTATGGCAGAGGGTGGGGCTGGATGGCTGTGGGGTCTCTTCCAACTATAATTCTATGATTCATTCAAATTTGATCATTGTACTACATCTATAGTTCACTGTTATTGTTGTGTCTTCAAGCCGTTTCTGCACAGGGTTTGCATGGCAAGATTTGTTCTTTGCTTTCTCTAAGTTGCTCAATGTCAAGCAGAGAAAGTCTGACCAGGCCACTTCAAAATACAAGACAGTACATGGTGAGTAAAATTTTATAATCAGGATCGTCCTATCCCAAACATTATCCTTGGCTGAATTAGAAAATATTATACTTGTACAAGACAGACAAGACAGAATATGAAACACTGGCTTACATTTATCCGTACAAAGATAGCTTGTACTGAACTGATTGATAAAAACTCCATTAACTAATATGATTTCTTAGAATTAAAACAGCTAATTTCCCTCTGAATTCAGGTCAAATACTACAAGGCTGAATTGAGTCAGACTCTCAAACACTGACTACTAACAAAACCAGAGAAGTGAAAAGTGATTGCTTCAATCAAGATGTACTAGAATTCTATCTTATACTTTGTGATGAACAAGTAGTAGAAATAGTGGAGCTAGATTTTTGCATAGAAAAGAGACAAAAGGACTTTATATGGATAAAGGAAATTATGGATAATATCAAACCCTATTGAAATGAAGGACTTCTGGCCAAAGTATACCATAGAGTCATGCATAACACAGATAATGCCTAGAGGTGATTTATTCTGTCAGACACGGATAAAATGAATTCACAGATACTAGCCACATGGATAGCACCAAACCAGAAGAGTGACCCTGAGGTTATGGCAGATAGCTCAAAAAGGTATTAAATCAATTTGCAAAAGTAATGAAACAGATAAATGTCATCCCACCTACTATTAGTATTATAATGTATGCATTATGGTGCAATTTATGTTAAGACATGCAGATTACTAACAACTGTTCTGGTTTCTACAGCACTGGAAAAGTGTAGGTACTATATAAAACAATGATCAGGGATTTAGAGCACTTTCCTTAAAATTGAGACTACAGCACCAGAGGCTTAATATCATAGAAACAAGAGTAAAAAAGCACATTTGAAACAAAGACCAAAATATTACAATATGTTTCTACAAATTAAATATGTAATTTTTCTTAAAGCTTGGGACCAGAGGTTTTAAATTAATTTTTTTCCTAATTTTGGAATACCTGTGTTTCCATATAGGTACAGGATATCTTGATGATGGTACTCAGGTATTATTGCTAGATTTGAGTATTTTGGATTTTGAAATTCTGGATAAGAAATGCTCAGTCTGAACTCCTCACAATATTATAGAAAAGTATGTTTTTAAGCAAGGATTTGAATAATCATATCTCTTATGCTGATAAATTAGAAACACAGTTATGTAATCAATCAGGACTGTTAATAATACTATGAGAAGGAATGAAAGGAAGAAAAATAAAGACAATATATATTAGTACAAATAAATAATTTAATGTTACTACAAATAATGAAGCTATAGACATGACACCAAATTGGGCACCTGACAGGCTTTCTGGCTTTCATTAGACTACTAAGGCCCATTAACCAAAACAGTGGTTCCCAACCTTTGGGCCTCCAGGTTTTTTGGACTTCAACTCCCAGAAATCCTAGCCAGTTTACTAGCTATTAGGAACTATGGGGGCTGAAGTCCAAAACACCTGGAGGCCCAAAGGTTGGGAATCACTGAACTAAAACCAGAAGCAGAAGACACACACTAATCTATATATATAAAAGGATAATGAAATTTAGGCCTAGGACAAAACAACAAAACTACACATCCCAGAAACACTAAACTTGGCAGCACAACCCCTCATCCATGCCTCTACATTCATACATTAAACAGCTCCAGCTACTCCAGAAACCGGCCAGGCTTTGAGAGTGCAAGGCTAGTCACTGCTATTCCACCTGGCCAACAAAGGATTCCCATAAGCCACAGCAACGCGTGGCCGGGCAAAGCTAGTTCTATACAAAAATCTACTCAAAGCTTCTGCGCCCATCACATTTACTTTTCAGTGGGTACCCTGTTTCCCTGAAAATAAGACATCCCCGGAAAATAAGACCTAGTGGAGGTTTTGCTGAATTGCTAAATATAAGGCCTCCCCTGAAAGTAAGACCTAGCCAAGTTTTTGTTTGGAAGCTGGTAAATATACATACCATAGAGCAGGGGTCCCCAAACTAATGCCTGGGGGCCGGATGCGGCCCTCCAAGGTCATTTACCTGGCCCCCGCCCTCAGTTTTATAATATAATAATTTTATATCAGTTTTAATAATATAATATATTGTATATACATATAATATTGATAATATTATGTTATACAATATAATACTAATAATAATACCATATAATAATATTAATTATATGTTATATATTACATATTATATAATAGTATAGTGGTATAGTTCAATATATTAATATATAATGCTAATATTGTACTATGCTAATAATATAATGTATTGTATGTACATACAGCTGCTCTGAGTCCCCTTCTGGGTGAGAAGGGTGGGATATAAATGTAGTAAATAAATGCAGTAAATAAATAATTAATTTTAGACTTAGGCTCGGCCAAAGTCTGAAATGACTTGAAGGCACACAACAACAACAATCTTAATTAACTTGACTATCTCATTGGCCAGTAGCAGACCCACACTTTCCATTGAAATCCTGATAGGTTTATGTTGGTTAAAATTGTTTTCATTTTTAAATATTGTATTGTTCTTTCATTGTTGTTGTTGCACTACAAATAAGACATGTGCAGTATGCATAGGAATTAGTTCCTATTTTTTTTTCAAATGATAATTCGGCCCCTCAACAGTCTGAAAGATAGTGGACCGGCCCTCTGCTTCAAAAGTTTGAGGACCCCTGCCATAGAGTGTTGTACATGGAAATAATGGTAATAACAAGAGATTCTTGATAGGATTCACAGTTTGGTTATGCTGGTTTGTGATGACAACTACTGTACAGTATATAATGTTCATTTTTTGTTCAACAATAAATGTGAATTCTTCTTCATGGAAAAATAAGACATCCCCTGAAAATAAGACCTAGCGCAGCTTTGGGAGCAAAAATTAATATAAGACACTGTCTTATTTTCGGGGAAACACGGTAGGAGTGATTTTGTTATTACTCCTAAATCATGACAGTCAGAAATCTTTACTAATCTACTTCAATCAATGAGAGAACCATCAGCTTTTGGGTGTCCATAGTTATCTCCGTCAGTCATAGCACCACCACTTCTGGCACTTTGAAAAGTCTGTTTAAAAAATGGTGGCAGCAGTAGCTTTGTCATGGGCTCCAGCACTTCTTTCAGGTTTTCTCAGCATGGATGAAAATCTGAGACTACAAGTAAAATAAGTCTGGGCTGGGAAACCATTGAGGAAGCAACCCTCTGCACTCTTTGTAGCAACTTCCAAGCCACAGCAGAGAGCACAAGGGGGCGGGGGGCTTCTCCTTCTCCTGCAGCCACTACTGTTCTTCAATGCATCCAGCAAGCTCATTCCTGAAGCGCACTGGGCTGTACAGTTTCTCTTCATTCCAGTGGGCAAAGCAGAAGCAGCACAGTTTGAATTCCAAGGGAACTCGAATTAAGGATTATGCAATCATTAAGAGGAGGGGAAACTATGCAACTGAACATTCTCTGGGCCAGCTTTGGCAATGAGCCTGCTGGGCACATGCAGGAACAGAAATAGAGGCAGCAGGTCAAACATGTTATGGCCAGCTCAGATAGCAAGGATGAGGAGTTGCTAAAAGAGCCAGCTGAGAAGATGGAGGCTAGCAGCTCCCAATAACCTCAGTGCTGAGACCTCATGCTGTGGACAATGTTACTATCTGCTTGAGTCCAACGGCTGTTTGCCTTTGAACTTGGACATGACTCCGCTGCTTCCCAGTTTGTTATCAAAGGACTTCTGACTTTGATTTCTGGAATTCTCAATCTTTGCATTGGCATCTTGGTTTGTTTGTACTTCATGTTTCTGACTTTGGAACAGACTATATATTCTGCTGTTTTCCAAGAACTCTTGTATCTGGCATTTCTCTCACTGGACCATTTACACTGGCTGGTTAAGCACTTCAGTGTGTTTGTTTGGACCTAGGCCTTAATTAGTCTAATGGAAGGAGAAGAATACACCCAAACACACACACCACTCTCTCTGCAACAGATGGAAAACCATAAAAGGGATGCTGCATAAAGATCAGAGGGGAGTCTATGCTTCCTTCAGGAATTCATCAGAAGTGATGGTTGAAAAAAACAGTGATGGTAACAAAGCAGATTTGGGGCATTCTTCACTTTCCTCCTTCATCTTCTCAACAGAGACATGAGAGTCAGCAGTGAACACCTGAGGCAGCTTCTGCTGAATTTTTCCAATAAACTTCCAGTACAGATGTGCCAAAGGCAACAGACAAAAGATAAGAAATCAGTCACCTCTCCAGAGAAGTTGGGGACAAAGAGGAGGTGGAGACTAACAGGCCATCTTGAACAACTGAAGGCAGGTGGATGGGAAAGAGTCTGTCTGGGGAGAGATTACTGTAAAATAAGCACCCAGCCTTTCTGTCTCCCCACCAAGGGAATCCAAGGAACCCATGCACAGTCCCAAAACTTTACCCTTGAATTATCCATGTGATATATTAAAAACCATAATTTTGACCCCCAAACCTGCCCTGGACCTATACATGAGGTTGACATATACACAAGTATATGTGGTATCAATTCAACTCTAACGAGAATCCTATGGGGTATAAGGATAGTCAAAGAAGGAGATAGTTCTTACAGCAAGAAGTTTAGATGGAATCACTTATGTTTTCTTTCTAATGAAGAGAATTTTTAAAAGAAAAACTACCCATAGATTTGGCCAAAAGCTGAAAAAAAACATTTCTTTAAAATAACCATGTCAACTACTATTGATTTCTAATACCTATTTTTATACCTGATAAAAATGCATTCTCTATATTTTACAGCTGCTTGTAATCACTTGATCTTAAGTTTTTATGCTGTAATTGGAAGCAAACAATTTATTATTTAACATAACATGTACTACTGTTGCTTGACAAGCTAAAACACGTATAACTGTTTTACTGCTCCACAAAAGACTCTCAGAAGGGTCGGTCTCAGAACTGGGAAATTTAGACAGACTACACACAATGCCTCAGAGTGATTGTTCAGGGATGACTTCAGATATGAAATTAGTTCCATTCAACCAATATTATAATCCCTCTCTTTTACATCGGATTAAGTGTGTATTAGCCACCTAAAATCTAGTTTAGTGCTCCCATTCCTCCACACTGCTGCCTATTTATGTCCTATGCAGCAAAATTTATAGCACCCAAGGCAGGCGTTATAGATACACTTATTCACTACTAATGATCAACTCTTTTAATTTCTCATGCTGTCTCAATATGGCAGATGCTTCATCTTTCCTCAAAAATACTGATCTTCACAACTAATTGATGTTTGAAGACTTCATTTATTATAAAATGAATAAACAATAGAAGTTTTGTAAGTAAAAATATAAATGTGGATCATAACAATACTATAATGAGTACTAAAAATGAACATGTATTATTTGACTCCTTGCTTGAATGTTAACCCCCAAATTGTTAAGAGCTGAAACTGTTTCTGCGCATGTTGAACTATATGTTGAACTGCAACATTAAATATAATGAGTTTTTCTTGATCTCTAGATTATTCTCTGGTCCTGAGAACAACAAAGAGAAGCAGGAACTTCAGGTCAGCAGAGAGAAATTGAATAGTCTTTTCATCTGCTATTAAATCTCCAGACAGATGGTTGTACTCTTTTGGAATCACTACTGCAGTTTACTCTGCTAGAAACCACTTAGAAATCTTTGCAATTTAAAAGTAATGTTCTTCGATCAGAACTTTTCCACTGGGCTCTTTAATACTGAACAATTTAGTCACAGATTGTGAGGTGAGGTGGAGAACAAGAGGCATCTAGATGGCAAATCGCATTTTGGGGGGGGGGGGGGAGAGAGAGAGAGAGAGAGAGAGAGAGAGAGAGAGAGATTTGGCTAGCTAGCTGCTGGATGCCATCTGTGCTTTATCAGTGGGATTCCTAACCCTTTTAAAGAGGGGTTTAATGTATTTTATTTGATACTGTACTGACTAAAAAACACTGGCTTAAACATATTAAGAATATAGATTAGCAAAAATAAAGAGGTAACAATATGAACAAGGGAAAAAGAACATGTAGACCAATACGATAGAATAGTTACTGGAATCTTGTTCTGAAAACTAACCAGAAATGTCATATTAGGGTTAAAATAATATCCATCCCATATCTAAACTAAAAAGGAGAGAGATTAATATTTTTAAGCGTATGAAATAAGCCAGTGGTTCCCAAACCTTTTCAGTCATGGAACCCTTCTGAAGACATTTTTTCCCACAGAACCCTAACTCTGTTCCTGATTTGTATTAAGCATTGTGAACCCCAAAAGTCTTTCTTCTTTTATGTTGCCTGAGTACTTTGTATAACACAGTACATTTGGAAATAAACAGAAAACATTTTAAATATAACCACGAACATGAGATTGCCCTGAACCGAATGAAGGGACTAGCAGTACACTAGTATTTATAAGACAAAGAACCTTCTGGATGTTGCTAGAAAACCCAAGAGCATTTAGCATGTGTGCAAGTAACTTTCTTGGAACTTCCATGTACTTTCTCTAGAGAAATCATGTGGGTTTGAGGTGTCGGGCTGTGATGACATGACTTGCTTATTCGGAGAAAATCTGCACTACCCCTTCCATCAGAGACAATCAAACATTTCACCATGTAGCTTTATTTTAAAATTCATTTTCAATTTGATTTTTAAGATTTTTCATGGAACTCCTATGATACTTTTGCAGAACGGTATGGTTCCACTGAAGAGTTTGGGAACCACTGAAATACACAGTCTTTTTTATTGTTCACATGCTTTTTTAATTCAGAAAGTTGTTTTTTTTAGCAAAATAAGATTCTAGATTCTGACCTTTCAATTTCTGATAAGTATGAATACTCTACTTTGCAAGGCCTTAAGTCTGCAATGTCCACTGCGATTTGTCATATCCTGCATTTGACTGTGTCACTTGCTTGAGTAGAATAAAATATGAGCCTTTCCACGGATGGTTTCCTACTAGTAGAGTTACTACTTGGGGGGTGGGGGGAGGAGAGAGACCAAAGGAGGTCATCTCTTTGGTGGGAGCTACACAACAATGGCCATGCTGTTTGAGAGAAGCAATGAGGACTACCTGTAGATTAAGTATACTACCTGTTTTTTTTTTCATTGCTTCTGCCTACCAAATATGTTTTCAAATGAAGGGGGAAAGATTAAAGGAATTAGGAGAAAGCAACCAGGGTTGTAGCATGCCGAGGTGAACATAAAAGGGGAAACAGTTGGATTAACATAAATGAGGGAGGTTAGCTGTCCTCTAGTTCAAACTTTCTTGATTGCTTTGGCAAGAGTCCCTAGGGCTGAAAATGCTCTGCTGGATATGAAGCCAATATACAGGAAAATGGCAGCTATGCAGACTTGATTTTGGATGTACAGGTTGATCTGGCCCGAGTAATAGAAATCTGGCTGGATACTGCTGAGAGTGTCAATCTGTCAGCTCTACCCATCTGTATTCTCTATGCTGCAGCAGATGAGAACCAGGGATTAGAGCTGAAGTGGTTTATTGTGTTTCCAACCATCTGATCAGGTGCCCTATCCCGCAGTTTGCTGATTTTAAGTGTAAAGGTGACTAAATCAGAGTAGCAATTCTGCTGGTATATTGGCTTTCCACACTGCTCAATACTCTCCCTGCATGAGCTGGCCTTGAAAGTGGCGCTGGAGTCTCTCAGCTTTTTGTATTCAATATTGTGGTGACTTCCTAAAAAATCCAAGTCTTGGTTTATTTCAAATGGTATCACTTAGGATTTTACTTGTGTGCTGAATGAGATGATGATGATCTTAGAATGGAAAACCTTTCTACAGTTCCACTGACAAATTGCTATCTAGTGAAGTTTAAACTCACTGGGGCTTGAAGCCTCTGGAGGAGGGGAAGGCTATACTTTAAAAAAAAATCACAAGTCTATCGCTTCTGAAGCAGAAAAAAACCATACAAAATAAAGAAAATACATGAAGACGGTCAGTGAGAGAGGGGCCATCTTAGTCATCATGGATGCAAGATTCCTTTACAGTAGTAGCGCAGAATGATGCCCTACTATACTTTGTATAAAATGGAAACAAAACGTTCTTCTAGTTTTCTTACTCCCCTTGTTGAAACAATAATTGATTCAAATTTGATTTTTACTGGTAAACTAAAAAAAACTACTGCTATGTTATATATGCCTGTCCTTGAAAAATGTTTAGAAACTTCAACTGCCATCATTCTACTGGCTGCACAGAATACATTTCCTTGGTATAGATCCATCACTTACTGGATATCCTCACAGGGGTATCTGCTGAAGATAAAGAACATGGCCTTTTGTGATTCATCCTAGATGCTAAAACTCTTATGTTAGACTGGTCTTCTCCTTGTTATTCCCTCGAAGTGATAGGCAAAGACTTCTTTACTCATACAGTTCTGGGGAAATTAACTATTTTTAATACACTCTAATTGTGTGCTGTACTGATGTCTTGCCTTTTTAGTTTGGTCTATTTACACTGTCATTATTGTTACAAAAATTTTAATTACATCTTAATGATAATCTTTGGGTTTCACCTATATCATATGTACTTACTTTATTTTGTAAGCTATCTTGACACCTAGTTGGAAGGAAAAGAGCAAGATATAAAGTCGCTGCTTCTCCATTATTAAAACAAGAAGACTGATACCATTTATCAGAGCAAAAGATTAAAATTTCTTAAGATGCTGGAAATATTTCTCCACTTGTGAACTGTACTTATTCTCAATAAAAATTTAGAAGACAGAAAAAGATTTACCCTCTCCATTTTGTAAGATTTACCCATACAATTAGGTCTCTCTGTAATATATTCTTTTTTTCTGTGAGGCAGTAGCCTTTTGACTCTAGAACAATTGAAAAGCTATTCAGTCACAGCTAAAATGTCAGCTCCTCTCCATTAACCCTTTATCACCTTAACAAAGTGTTACAATCCAATCTAGATAGCTAGAATAGTCAGAACTAATTTCCTATTTGCTTATGAGTTTTTGCCCAGACATGTACAGAATGTGCAAAATATTCTGGATTTTATTATATCTAGAATCATAGAATCATAGAATAGTAGAGTGGGAAGAGACCTCATGTATCCTAATCATGTTTCACACCTATGTTAAACATTGTGAATAACTATCCACTTAGTATCTCAGAAACAAAGAATAAATCTGTTAGTTGGGTCATATCTTTGAATTCCATTCAAAAGTTAATGTTTTATGCAGAGAGATCTGTAAAGCCCAACTATATATCAGAACTCTCCAGTAAGATGGATTTCATTCTTCCCAAACCAAGATGCTCACCTCTAAAAAAATGAAATGAGTAAATAAATGAACATAATGTTTCCTAAGTAGTAAAATGTTACTTGCTTATAACGACAGTCCCTGAGTAACAAACATCCAACTTACAAATGACTCATAGTTAAGAACAAGGGTGAGACAACAGGAAGTGAGAGAAATCTACACCTCAGAAGGGAAATTCACTCCTGAAAGTTTTCACGGGGAAAGGTGTCTCCTGTAGAGTTTAATAATCAATCCTTGTTTCCATAACAAGTCAATTTTTTTTTTCAAAATCCAATTATCAGAGGGACAGAGAGGTGAACTCTTTTGAACAGGGACAGACAGCAAAACAAATTCCAGAAAAGTGTTCACTCTTCCCTATGAGATCCAAAGCTAAAAGATATATATTTTTGGCTGGAGTGACACTTTAAAAATGAACCTCTTCCAATTTACATACGTATTCAACTTAAGAACAAACCCTAAAAAACCTATCTTGTTCGTAACTTGGGGACTGTCCGTATTATATTACAGCCAGCTTTTACTTACGATAACTTTGGTGTTGTTTTATTGATACTAGAAAAGTATAATTTGTCAACATCCTGTTTTTATAATGTGCACCTTTCAACCACCTTCTTGTAAAGTCCCTCAAAAAGGCCAAATCAATGTTTCCTGAACTGATTTTTTTTAAAGCCCCACGCATCATGAAACTAGGTATCATCTTTAAATCAGTTTTTATTGGCTGCCTCCAAGTTCTCTCACTTGCAGGTTATATCAGGGTCAAACGTCTCACATGCTTCTTCCATTTGACCCAGTATGCTATCCTGCTCAATAGTTCAAGACTACACAAGTGACATTTTACTATACTGGAGGTCATTTGGAGAAAATAGTAGCAGCAGAACGTGTGGCTTGTCTTGAGATTTGGGGAGATAAAATTGATCCCCAGGCATTGAAATGAGAGAAGTAGGGGAAGGGAAAAACAAATTCTACCAAAAATTGTTCACAACCTCACAGCACAAAGAAAGGTTGTGATAATTGTTTTGTGCTATCCGTGAAGCAAAATTCAATAGCAGCTGCCATTAAGCATACCACACATTCCACAGCTTCCACAGCTTGAACGTAAGCTAGTCAGTCTCACTGAAAAACAAACTTTCTTTTGGAAAGAGTTACAAATTCTACTTATAAATGCAGTATTTATTGCTCACTATCTCTAGTTTGAGAACCGGTGTGTTACAGTGGTTTGAGTGTTGGGTTACAGTACTGGAGATCAGCATACAAATCCCTGTTCAGCCATAGAAACCCACTAGGTGACCTTGAGCAAGTCATACTCTCTCAGATTCAGATGGAAACAAAAGCAATTTTCCCTCAATAAACAAATATTGACAAGAAAATTACATGAAGGCTTTAGCTTAAGGTTGCCATAAGTCGGAAATAACACAATAACAATCATTGTCTCAACTGAACTAAATAAACTAGAATCAGGACATTATCTGAAGCTAGTTTTTAATGAGCTGGCTTTGCATTTCGACTAACCTACTCCTTAACCCTGTCTCTGCTTCTTTTGGTTTACTGATGTAGCTTAGCCCTCTATTAAACATTCTAAGGGCAGTAGAGAAGGAAGACAGTAATCTAGTGTCAATGTGAGTTTGTTAACTTTCTAGCACTTCACAGAAAAAGCTGAAGACTTACTTTTAGCATTTTGACTTATAAACCGAAGGAAGTATAAGATGGAAGTTAAAATGTCCATCAAAATTTCTGGGGATTAGTCAGGTTGGTCTGATGCAGAAAAATAAAGCCAAGGAGTCCAGTGATGTCTTGAAGATGAATTTATTATAACATGTGCTACAATATGTATATCACAATACATTAATTCCTACAAGAATTGCTGTTGTTTTTGTTGTATCTACAATGCACAAGCACAACATCCACTGCACAGCTTTTTTGTAATCACTAGCCAGTTGTAAATATAAAACAAATGTTGATTCAATCTTACACAAACTGATTGAATGCAGACGATTTTAAATATGAGTTTTCTAAAAATGATTTTGTAATTTCAAAGTGAGACAAAATACAGCATCAAGGTAACACCAGGAACTAATCAGTACTTCCAGGATAATAAGGTACACAGCACCTTTGACCCCCCAGGTACTAGATGCTCCATTATCCTAGGTAAAAATGGCCATCACCATCCAAACATTTTGGGGGTAAAAATATGAGCAGCTCTCTCATCTTATAAAATCTCAGCTCTCTCATCTTATAACTCTTTGTTCCCAACAAATTTTGAGACCACAGAATTTGGAACCAGGTTGTCTGAAGCTCACCTGCACCCGAACCAAATTTGCTTTGGTCTTAAAATCAGTCCAAAGGTATCTGCTCAGGTATGGCAAAAAAGAGATCGAATAGCAACAATGTCATTTATGTGGTGGCGCCATATTTGTGGGCATCTACTTCAATTTCCTCTTTAGATATTTTTAACCAGACTCATATGATTCACATGTTTTTATGCTGGCCACTTAAGGTGCTACCAATGGTTTGGTTAGAAACTGTGTGTGTGTGTGTGTATAGATAGATAGATAGATAGATAGATAGATAGATAGATAGATAGCATTAGCCACATTCTGGTAACTTTTTCCTGAAAGGCAGGGTAGAAATGTTTTAAAGTAAGCAAAAAAATAACAGTGTGGGACTATACATGACAAGTTATGCATAAGTTATGTATAAGTTATTTATAAATCCCACTTAGCCTAATAATATTCTCAAGAAATTCTGTAATCTGCAAGCTCTGTGGCCCTAATATAGGACCTCCAGTTCCTGAGTAACTATATCAATATTAACCATATTTTACAACAATAAATAATCTGTCATCCCGAAGTGACTGCCCAAGTGCACTACAGAATTTCAAAGTGAAATTTATAATTTAAATCAGTTTGAAAAATTCACACCGCTTCATAAAGCTACTAACCTGACATGACACATTTGTTTTAATAATCCAACAACATAAGAGGAAATGTATCAACTATTCCTTGAAATATTGCCACACAACAAACTTTTCCAAATTGCTGGCCGATTAATAATATTTAACATTTGGAAGACTGTCTCCTTGCCGAGTCTTATCTCTGTTAGGCAGCACATTGGAAATACAGTAGAGTCTCACGTATCCAACACTCGCTTATCCAACGTTCTGGATTATCCAACGCATTTTTGTAGTCAATGTTTTCAATATATCGTGATATTTTGGTGCTAAATTCGTAAATAGAGTAATTACTACATAGCATTACTGTGTATTGAACTACTTTTTTTTTTGTAAAATTTGTTGTATAACATGATGTTTTGGTGCTTAATTTTTAAAATCATAACCTAATTTGATGTTTAATAGTCTTTTCCTTAATCCCTCCTTATTATCCAACATATTCGCTTATCCAACATTCTGCTGGCCCGTTTATGTTGGATAAGTGAGACTCTACTGTACAACCAAAAAAAGTTCAAATAAAGTGTGGGCAGTGTTTTTTTTTAGCCCACAAGCTATGGAACACTGTTCAAATGTTATCTACAACACAGTAGCAGATATTACTGTGTAATTTTGAATTAATAAGCTTACAGATCTAAAGAAGATAGACATTCTTCTGAGTTAAGATTGAACGAAAATATATTGTTGAAAACAAGCTTCTTCAGGTTGCCTTCGATTTCACCAGCTCCTGAGACCCTGACTCCTACATAATGCAAAATAATACTGAGAAATGCAAACCATCCTGCAAGCTAATAAAAGATACTGAACTTTTTTTTCCTTCTAGCATGCCTTGAATTATGTACTACTTGCCAGATATCCTGTAATCACAGGTGTCTTTTTCTAAGATAACTTCTCTAGTACAAGAGGATTGAAGTACAGTGAGTTCTGCTACAGGGCAAATCAAAGCAAGTGGAAAGGTGGAAGGTACAGTAGAGTCTCACTTATCCAACACTCGCTTATCCAACGTTCTGGATTATCCAACGCATTTTTGTAGACAATGTTTTCAATATATCGTGATATTTTGGTGCTAAATTCGTATATACAGTAATTACAACATAGTATTACTGCGTATTGAACTACTTTTTCTGTCAAATTTGTTGTTTAACATGATGTTTTGATGCTTAATTTGTAAAATCATAACTTAATTTGATGTTTAATAGGCTTTTCCTTAATCTCTCCTTGTTATCCAACATATTCGCTTATCCAACGTTCTGCCGGCCTGTTTATGTTGGATAAGTGAGACTTTACTGTAATATTCCTCTTTTTTATTTTGAAGTAAAATAACACTTCCTCTGTGCGAACAGGACCGGATTCTATTCAAGAGCCAAAAGGCCCATCTTAAGGCAGTTTGACACCACTAACTACCACGGAATGGTATGGAATAATAGTTTTCCAAGATCTTTGGTTTTCTCTGCCAAAGAGTGCTGGCAACACAATCAAACCACAAATCCTAGGATTCCATAGCAATTACCCATGGCAGTTAAACAGATGTTAAACTGCATTAATTCTATAATGTAGATTTACCCTACCAGGGGGCATAACAAAACATGCAAAAAAATGGGTTGCAATCCACATGCTTAAAGAGGCCAAAGGATTCATTTTTTAAAAAAGCTCTGAAACAAACTAACACAGCTACCTCCTCTGTGTGAACAGGACATGATTCCGTTGAAGTCCAAGGGCACATCTACAATGTTGAGTGTAATTTTGACATGGGAACTGTAGTTTCAAAAGTTTTTTAGCCTCCTCTGCCAAAGAGTGCTGGCACATCACTAAATCTGCAAATTCCACAGCCCTGAGCCATGGCAGTTTAAGTGGTGTCAAACTGTGTTAATTATACAGAAATGCACTCCTAGATCAGATCATGGGGGTTGTGGTTTGGTGACGTACCAGCAGTCATTGTCAGAGAAGCCCTTGTCAGAGAAGCCGTCTGGGGGGTGGTGCTCACCTCCATTTCTAAGCCGAAAAGTCGGCGTTGTCCGTAGACGCCTGCTAGGTCATGTGGTCAGCATGACTGCATGGAGCATCGTTACCTTCCCACCAAAGCGGTACTTAATGATCTACTCACATTTGCATGTTTTCAAGCTGCTAGGCTGATAGAAGGTGTGGCTAACAGCGGGAGCTCATACCGATCCCCGGATTCGAACTGTCGACTTTTGAGTCAGCAAGTTTAGCAGCTCAGCGGTTTAATCCGCTGCAGCACCGGGGACTCCATAATAATAATAATAATTTATTTATAACCCGCCCTATCACCCAGAGGCAAAAATAACAAAATGGCAAACACTCAATGCCGAAAATAAACAAATAACAAATCAGAACAGTCTCAATATAAAATTATAAATCTAACCTAAAAATAACTATGAATTAAACTTAAATAAATAATAAAATAATGATACATTATTTCTACCCCGCCACCATCTCCCAAAAGGGACTTGCGACAGCTTACAAAGCACTCATAATATAAAAATACATACGGTGCAATAAATACAGATACATCAATATCAAAGAAAAACATTATTTACATAATCAATACATAAAACAATACCACAATAAAATCCATCAACCCCAAAATATGAATAACAACTAACCTGTCATATAAAGTGTTTTCAGTGAAAAAAACAATGGGCCTACAATTTAAAACTTTTGGCCTCTATACCTATTGGAAAGCTTGGTTAAAGAGCCACGTTTTTAGGTTGGACTGAAAACATTAGAGGGTGGGGAGTAGCCTAATTTCCATAAACATAACAACACATCACCCATATTTACCACATAATAAACTCTTAAATATTAGACTAAAAAGGCATTAGAAGCTATAAACACCTATGAAATTCATGAGGTCATCAACAAGTCGACAGCAATCCATTGCCAGTTAAAAGTGGTGCTGAGCAGTATTCGTTCTCCATTGTAGCTGGTCTTGGGACACTGGGGCAAAACTTCGGGCAGCTATCAAGTTGGTCAAATATCCCAGCCAGGGAGCAAGATCCCAGGCGCCACTCTCAATTTCTCTCTAAAACTGCCAAAACAAGACATCTTCCACGTTCAATAGAAGCCTCCTTCCAGGCCAGGCATGGGCAACTTGGGCCCTCCCAAGTTTTGGACTTCAACTCCCACAACTCCTAATAGTCTCGGGCCCTTTCCTTTTCTCCTTCAGCCACTTAATACACGTTTGTGTTTATTTGCTATTAATTGCTGTATTTCAATATTAATGTCAAGTCTATACAGAATTTATGGTATGATATAGAATGAAGCAATATTATATTCGTTAGTTCTACTGTATTTTTAATAATAATGCTCCAGCAACTACAAACTGCATTTATGTGGGATCTACCAGTCCCCATGGATGCTAATATGGCAGTGTACTAAATTTACAAAACTAAAACACTCGAACTTTATTTTTGGACCTTCCAATGTGCACATTGGAAGTTTCTGGCTGTTGGAGCATTATTATTAAAAATAGATCTAACTAATACAATATTACTTCATTCCATATCATACCATAAACTCTATATAGACTTGATATTAATACTGAAATACTGAAATTAAAAGCAAGTAAACACGAACTTAAAGTAACGGTTTTAATGTATTAAGCGGCTGAGGGGGGAAAGGAAGGGACCTGAAGCTGTTAGAACTTGTGAGAGTTGAAGTCCAAAATACCTGGAGGGCCCAAGTTGGCCCATGACTGGGGTTGCTAAATCTTGCCTTGTTACGAATTGTGGGCGTTGGAGTCCAAAACACCTGGAGGGCCCAAGTTGGCCCATGCCTGCTCCAGGCCGTTCTGTGAGGAATCTCCTCCTCTTTCCAAGCCGTAAACACAGGTTCCCGCTTCCCTTGAATCGGCCTCCCGCTTTCCACACTCTCCCGCCAAGAGGAGAAGAACCCAAGCAGACATTTCCAACCCACTCTTTCCTTCTCCGGTTCCCGCCAATGGCCCCTGGAAGGAGGGAGGGAAAGAGGGAGGCGAGGGCCCGCTCCCGAAGAAGGAAGGCAGGCAGGCGGGCGGGCGGGAAAACACACACAAGCCACGCACACGACGCAAGAGGGCGAGCTTGGGGCCCAGTGCAGGCCGCCGCCCTTCCATTGTCACGCGAAAGGCAGGCCCGGCGGGGCGAGAGAGAGAAGAGGCCCGGGAGGAGCCGAGAACTAGCTGTTTCCTTTTTCCCTCCTTCCCTCCGAGGCCCGAAGGAGAGAGGAGAGAAAGGGAGCCATGAAGCGGGCCTCCTCCTCCTCCGCCTCGCTGCCCCCGCCCCTCGCGCCTCCATCTTGGATTCCGGCCTCCAGGCCCCCTCACTCCCTCCCTCCTCCCTCCCGCCTCCGCTGACGGGGAGGAATTGTTTTATTTTGTACCTCGGCGGGGCCGGCGCCCCCGGGCCTTCCGACGAGGGAGAGCGAGGGGTCCAAGCGGGCCGGGGCCTCCACAACGCGCGGTGGTGCCGGGGGGCCGCACCTCAGCGGAGCCGCAATCCTAAACCGCCATCTGGCGGCGTTTCCGACCCGCCAATGGCGCAGCCGCCGCCGCCGCCGCCAGCCGGACCCCGCGCGCCCCCTGCCGGCCAAGGGTGGCACTGCGCCTGTGCGCCCCACCCGCCCACCAAAACAGCTTTTCGCGCGGAAATGTCTGCACATGCGCAGTGCGGTGTTTTGGGGGGGTTCTCCCTCCCCCCGCTGTAGCCCTCTTCTTGCGCGCGCAGCCCCTCCATTCCGTCTCTCTCCTCCCCACCTTAGGCGGAAGTAGTAGACGTGACACTTCCGCTCCTGGCCTCCCCTTCGCCATTTTTAGTCGACGCCCATCCTAGGCTTGTGTAAGAGCCGCGCTGCCAATGCGGAAACCCAACACCAGGGGGCGCTGAACCCCTGAATGTGCTGCGTCCTCGCCGTTTACCATTGATTGCTGGCCATCTGAAGTACGCGGGATATAAAAGGCTTTAATTAAATCATACGGGGATTTTTAGACGAATTTTTATTTAATTTTAACAGTTTAGATCAGCCATGGGCAAACTTTGGCCCTCACTATTGGACGATTGGATTAATAACCTGTTAGAATGGTGGCACAGTGTGTTAAAGCGTTGACCTGCTGAACTTGCGGACCAAAATGTCCCAGTTTCAAATCACGGGAATGGAATGAGCGCCCGCTGTTAGCCCCAGCTTCTGCCAACCTAGCAGTTCGAAAACATGCAAATGTTACCTTCTGGCGGGAAGGTAACAGCGCTTGATTTAGTCATGCCAGCCATATGACCTTGGAGGTGTCTGCGGACAACGCTGGCTCTTAGAAATGGAGATGAGCACCAACCCCCAGAGTCGGTCACGACTGGACTTAAAGTCGGGGGAAAACCTTTACCTAGGATCATAACAGGAGCCCTCAGTTACCTGCTTTGAACTGGATTATGTGACAGTGTAGACTCGTATAATCTAGTTCAAAGCTGCTGATCTTGTTGATCGAAAGGTTTGTGGTTCAAATCTGGGGAGTGGGGTGAGCTCCCACTGTTAGCCTCAGCTTCTGCCAACCTAGCAGTTGGAAAACATGCAAATGTGAGTAGATCAATAGGTACCGCTCCAGCAAGAAGGTAACGGCGCTCCATGCTGTCATGCCGGCCACATGCCTTGGAGGTGTCTACAGACAATGCCGGCTCTTTGGCTTAGAAATGGAGATGAGCACCACACCCCAGAGTCAGACACGATTAGACTTAATGTCAAGGGGAAAGCTTTACCTTTAGCTAGGATCATAACCTATGGGGGATTGCAACCTGTTAGGACAGATGATGCTGTCAAGATATAAGGTAAAGGTAAAGGTTTTCCCCTGACACTAAGTCCAGCCGTGTCCGACTCGGGGTTGGTGCTCATCTCCATTTCCAGGCCGAAGAGCCGGCGTTGTCTGTAAACACCTCCAAGGTCATGTGGCTAGCATGGAGCACCGTTACCTTCCTGCCGGAGCGGTACCTATTGATCTACTCACATTTGCATGCTTTCGAACTGCTAGGTTGGCAGAAGCTGGAGCTAACAGTGGGAACTCACCCTGCTCCCCGGATTCGAACCACCAACCTTTTGGTCAGCAAGTTCAGCAGCTCAGCAGTTTAACCCACTGCGCCACCAGGAGCTCCAAATTTGGAGGCTGTCAAGGTGATGCATGCCATGTGCCAGCAAATATGGGAAACACAAAAATGGCCATCAGACTGGAAAAAATCAATTTATATTCCCCTACCAAAAAGGGAAGTGCTAAAGAATGCTCAAACTTCCATACAGTGGCATGTATTTCCCATGCCAGTAAGGTAATGCTCAAGATCCTGCAAGGTAGACTCCAGCAATACATGGAGCAAGAGTTGCCAGATGTAAAAGCTGGGTTTAGAAAAGGCAGAGGAATGAGAGACCAAATTGCCAATATTCGCTGGATAATGGAGGAAGGTAGGGAGTTTCAGATAAACATCTATTTCTGTTTTATTGACTATTCTAAAGCCTTCGACTGTGTGGATCATAATAAACTATGGCATGTTCTTGGTGGTATGGGGATAACAAGCCACCTTGTCTGTCTCCTGAGGAATCTGTATAAAGACCAAGTAGCCACAGTAAGAACAGACCACAGAACAACAGACTGGTTCGAGATTAGGAAAGGAGTATGGCAGGGCTGCATAATTTCACCCTACCTATTCAACTTGTATGCAGAACACATCATGCGACATGTGAGGCTTGATGAATCCAAGGTTAAAATTACTCGAAGAAATATTAGCAACCTTAGATACGCAGATGATACCACTTTGATGGCTGCAAGCAAGGAAGAGCTGAGGAGTCTTATTACTAAGGTGAAAGAAGAAAGTGCAAAAGCTGGACTGCAGTTAAATATCAAAAAGCAAGATTATGGCAACCAGGCTGATTGATAACTGGCAAATAGAGGGAGAAAACGTGGAGGCAGTGCAGACTTTATATTTCTAGGTGTGAAGATCACTGCAGATACGGACTGCAGCCAGGAAATCAGAAAACGTTTACTTCTTGGGAGGAGAACAATGGCCAACCTCAATAAAGTAGTGAAGAGCAGAGACATCACACTGGCAACGAAGGTCCATATAGTTAAGACAATGGTATTCCCCATAGGAACCTATGGATGCGAGAGCTGAGCCATAAGGAAGGCTGAGAGAAGGAAGATAGATGCTTTTGAACTGTGGTGTTGGAGGAAAATCCTGAGAGTGCCCTGGACCGCAAGAAGATCCAACCAGTCCATCCTCCAGGAAATAATGCCCAGCTGCTCACTGGTGGGAAGGATATTAGAGGCAAAGATTAAATACTTTGGCCACATAATGAGAAAGCAGGAAAGCTTGGAGAAAATAATGATGCTGGAGAGAATAGAAGGAAAAAGGAAGAGAGGCCGACCAAGGGCAAGATGGATGAATGTTATTCCTTGAAGTGACTGGCTTGATCTTGAAAGATTTCAGGGTGGCGATGGCCAATAGGGAGCTCTGGCATGGGCTGGTCCGTGAGGTCACAAAGAAGCGACTGAACAAATAACAACAACAAAAACTGGAATTTTAGATAGATTTTAATGTAATTTTAACAGTTTAAATCAGGCATGGGCAAACATCGGCCCTCCATATTGGACTATTCGATTATAATCTGTTAGGATCCTAACCTATTTGGTAGCAGAGTTTCCTTTAGTTTTATTGGGTAATGGATGATCAATGGATCCACAAATACCTTGATTCTATTCCACGCTCTCAGTCGAGAAAGATTCAAGTAGGCTTCTTTAAAGTAACATGTTTGTTTTATGCACAACTTCATGTATTTAAAGATACAGGTACATTTCTTGTCAGGTTAAACTTTAAAACATTTCAGTTTGTATCTTTAACTTATAGTCTTTATCAGTCTCTTCAAAACTATATTGCTTTATACAGCTCTATTTTATAACAGTCTACTTCCGTGGAACTCAAGCCTCAACTGACTTTTAACTTCCTACACTGGTGTCTGTACTCAAACAGACTCAAGCCTCAACTGTTATTCCTCAACTGTCATCCTTTTAAACTGCATTCTAAACCGTCACTGAACCAGTCACATGGTCTGCAGCCCCTCCCAGTGCCTCAAATGCTTAGAGCTACAAAAACTGCAAACCATAGAAAACATACACTTTAGGAAATAAACAACACATTATAAACAGACACAACATTAGATGGAGGAGGCCTGAGAAGGTTGCTATCTCCAACACTCCAGGTATTTTGGACTTCAGCTCCCACAATTTCTAACAGCCTGGGCAAACTTTGGCTGTTAGGAGTTGTGGGAGTTGAAATTCAAAACACCTGGAGGGACAAAGTTTGCCCATGCCTGGTTTAGATGGATGATGCTATGAAGCATTCATGTAGCTCTTATGGTTTGTATCAGTGATAGTTTCATGTTACATTGTATATTTTAAATAACATGAGCTGCCTTGGGTCCACCGGGAGAAAGGCAGTATAGAAATTCCCGAAATAAATAATAAAGTAAATAAATAAAGTAGCAGGCGGGCTTTTTGTGTAATACAAAAATACAAGCACAGAACCACTGTTTACTTTGTAGACATGTCAACGCTTCTTGTGTTTATTTTAAATAATAAATTATTTTTGTTTGTTGTTTGAATTTATGGTTTACAGTATGTTATTTACTTCTAAGGCCACACTGTTCCCAAAGCTATACATAGTATTTTTAAAAATTCCACTATCCATTCCATTATAACGAATTCATAACACCGGACTAAATATCAAGCTGTTATAATTATTTCCTGCTTTTTCCTAGACTGAGGCTCACGGCTGCTATAAAAAGTTAAAATCGGTGGCAGCTAAAAACAATTACCCAAAATTAAATTATCAGTGACATTCAAAGCTATTAAAATAATTATTTAAAAGAAAAACATAAACACAGTCATTTCACTGGAAGAGTCATTCCTCAAAAAATACTAACAATGTAAGCTCCACAGAAGATTTGAAAACAGGTTTCTTAGGACCCTTCTACATAGCCATAGAACCCAGAATATCAAGACAGATAATCCACAATATCTGCTTTGAACTGGGTTATCTGAGTCCACACTGCTATTGTAAGACAATTACCTTCAAAGGGTCCTGGCTCAGGAGGGAAATCAGGCAGAAAAACTCAGTCTCTTGAGAGATGCAAAAATCAAAGTTTATTTTCACCACAGCTGTGAGAAGGCGAACAGCCGTACACCCCCAAAAGTTTGTACTTGCAAATGGCTGCTGCAACATGTGCGTAGCAAACAAAGAATATATACCTTTGGCTTATCTAAAATTGATCAATGGCTGTGGCGCCACAGAAGTTGGGTCACTATTATAAGGACATGAATACCTCCTGTTGGAAATGCAAGCAGCACGAAGGAACCTTTTTCCACATGTGGTGGTCTTTTGAAAAGGTGAAAAAAATTGGAAAACTATTCATGAAAATATCCAGAAAATTTTAAAAATCAATTGTCAAATCAAACCAGAACACTTCCTTTTAGGAATTACAGAATTGAAGCTAAAAGAAAATGAGGAACTATTGTTCAACAACATGACAACGGCAGCAAGGATTACATATGCAAAGTATTGGAGACAGGAGGAAATACAGGACGTAATATCAGTGGCTAACCAAGTTAATGGAAATAAAAAATATGAACAGACTAACATACATAATAACTAAACATCAAGGAGTGCCAAAGAGAAGTACAGACTGGAAACTACTACTAGACTATGTGCGGAAAGAAAAGAACACAATATTAATATAAAGACAATGATTGAAGTTTTATTTTTATATTATTGACCTACAATAAGTGATAATATGAAATGGCAATTTGTTAACCTTGACAGGATATAAAAGCACTTGTAATTGAAAAAAAGATCCTGGGATATCTATCCAATCATAGAGAAGCAGACTTACAAATGGAAGAAAACTAATCCAGGGGGATTAGTACCAGTTTGCTCCCTTGGAGCAAACTGGTACAGGTTTGGATGGAAGTTAGACAAAACCCTTTTTTTCTCTCTCTCCTTTTTTGCTTCCTTCCCCTCAATTTCCTACTTTCCTATAATTATAATGTTCCCCCACTTTTATTGTTATTCTTTGAAATCTTAAATAAAAATCTAAAAATAAATAAATAAAATTGACCAATGGCTGAGGGTCTTCCTTACCTTCCACACCCATTTGGCATAAGTGATACCTGTGACCTCACTTGTTGATTTCAAGCTAACTTTTGGTCTTGGAACTTTCTGGAGAAAGGCACCAGCGCACAGGAAGAGAGAGGCATATGCAGAGGCAAAGCTACAAAGACAATAGTTTATTATTTTCTGGCTTATGGTCCCTTCACTATATTATCCAGTTCAATATGGATTTTATACAGCTTTGTGGAAAGGGCCTCATATAGAGAGATGGCATCTTTCAGAAAACCTGGACTTAAAACTATATATTTAAATAAGAGAATTAAAATAAATTCCAAAACCCACCAAATCTAAAAACTACTCTAACCAGCGAGAGAAGGAGCAGTACGCATAATTAAATCTTACAATAAATACAGATGAAACTTAATAAAATTGATAAAACAATGTCTACAATTTATCTATATACAAAATGTGCATTTATTTATTTATTTGGATACCATTTTGTATCGGTCTTCCTGTCTAAAGAAGTTAAGGCTGTTAACAATCTCAATAATAAAAGGCAATCTTTAAAAAAAAAACAAGTCAGTGGCAAATAATAACCACATCAACCAACAATAGCATCAAGAACTAACAGTTTTTACTGGGTTACAAAAGCCTGCCAAGGTAGGTATGTTTTAAATAACTCCTAAATAAAAAGGTGGAGATGAAAATCAGGAGGCAGAGAACTGTACCTTTATGGGGGAAAGAGTTCAAATAACCGAGAGCGGTCACCAAGGAAACCCTAATTCACATCTTAGGTGCTTGTCATACTAGAAGGTTATTTGTTTCTGGCTGTTCCATTTGAAAGCCACTTCTGTCCTCAGAAAGGCAGCAAAATGGCAAGGCACTTTCACACCATCATTATATTTGTACTTCAGTAGCATTAGCGTGTTTGCTTTCTCTCACTTGAAATAATGACAATATGTTTATTAGTCTAGATATGTATTAGGTCCATCTGTTTGCTTTAGATTGAGTTTTGTTAGTGTCACAAATACACAGTTTGTGTTCTTTATTTGTAGAAGAGGGGAAACTGAATAATCTCCACACTTGAGACTATAGCTCTGAATAAGATACCAGTGACACCAGATTTGGGTTTCAACACCATGCATGTCACTTTTATTCAGCATTTAAAAGCATACATTGTCTTGGCACCAAGTAGTCATATACACACACATTCACTCACACTCTCATACTCACCTAAGCCCCTCACAAAAGAGCGATCAATCCCTTTGTAGAAGCAATGGGACGCCAATGTAGCGCTTCATCCAATGACAAAACCATATCAGAAGAGATCCTTCTTTTATACCATTTAGGAGCAAGTCAAGTCTCTGGATTCTTTGTTTCATGGCAATAAACATAATGTTTCTTTTCATATAATCTCACAGTTCCTTTCATGTTCTTAGCTCTGGTACGCCTGGCCGCACATGTGTCGGGGAGGTTCTTTTTGTTGTTCTTCAACTCAGTTCATGTTCAATCCATCATGATAAAGCAACCTCCTGAGTGCTACACTCCTTTTGGTTGTATCAGTCCTTGATGTTCCTCATTTATGGTGAAGTTTAATTCATGGTTCAGACATTCCTCACGTTGACTGCCAAGAACCTCCATGCCATCATGTATTGTGGCTCCCCATTTTTCCCTGTATTCTTCTGGTCTTCAACTCCTTCTTCAGCCCAAACACTTATACAAAGGTATTTTGTATCACCTTAGATAATTCATTCTTCACGTTAGATGTAGTTGTTTTTGTTTTATATATTATGAAAATCTGCTTTTCTGTTTTTTTTCCTATAATTTTTCTCTTTATTTATCTGTATAATAAAAGTGAATGTATATATGTGAGTGAGTAGGTTGGAGCTGATTTCCTATGGGCTCCTACTTTCAAAGACCATTGTGACCCTCACCAATGATGGATCTGGACCACATTTGACACACAGACCCAACATGGCCAACTTTGAATACAAGCAGAGCTGGAACAATGACAGGTGATGATGGGAGTTGTAGTTTATCCATATATATAGTTAGGCTATATATACCATATATATAGCTAGGCTATATATATAAAAGTCGCTGTGTATATGTCGGTTGGTTTACACCGCAAAGGCCCCTCTATGGCTTGATGGATCTGGACCACACGTGACACACATACCCTTCATTGTCAAACCTAAAATGATTGAGGGGTTTGAACTAAAGAAAACACCCCTTTTGGGCCCAGAGTTGAAGGAAAGAAAAGGACCAAAGTGGATCGGCTGTGGCTGCTTGAAGGATTGGCCATAGTTAGATGAAGTGGCCCTCTGTGCTGTCACTGGGAACGAAAGGGGGTGAAGTGGTTTGGCTGCTGCTAGGTGACATGTATAGGAGTGGAAGGGAGGGAAATAAGAGAGGAAAAAAAGGGAAAGGAAGGAAGAGAAGGAAGGAAGGAAGGAAGGAAGGAAGGAAGGGAGGGAGGGAGGGAGGGAGATGGGAAGAGAAAGGAAGGAAATAACATGAGGGGAGGGAAGAAAAGAAAGAAGCAAAGAGGAAGAAGAAGGAAAGGAAGAAAGAAGAGAGGAAGGAAGGAAGAGAAGAGAATCAGAATGAAAGAGGGAGGGAGGAAGAAAGCACTAAGAAAGAAAGTGGAAGAAAGGAAGGGGAGGGTATGAGGGGAAACAAGGGAATGAGCTACATCTAAAAGTATTGAAGGAAACCGCAGAAATCATTTCAGAACCACTGGCAATAATCTTTGAGAGTTCTTGGAGATCAGGAGAAGTCCCAGCAGACTGGTGGAGGGAAAATGTTGTCTCTATCTTCAAGAAGGGGGGGCGGAGACCCAAACAATTACTATCCAGTCAGTCTGACATCAATACCAGGAAGGATTCTGGAGTAGATAATGAAGGAGGCAGTCTACGATCTTGCCTCCTTAATGATCTACTCCATTAATCTACTGTGATTATTAAAAGTCAACATGGATTTCTCAAAAACAAGGCATACCAGAATAATCTTATTTCTTTTTTCGATAGAGTTACAAGCTTGGTAGGTGCAGGGAATGCTATGGATGTAACATATCATGATTTCAGTAAGACCATATACACTACCATATTCACTTGCCTCCTACCCCATTATGGTGTTTTTTTCCTAATAAGAAGTGATAGTTTGCACAATTCTGATGTGAATAGCATTGATGGTATTATGGAACTATGACCGCTTCTGCCAACATTAGGAAGACCAAAACACAATATTTTTTCTCTCTTCCCCACAAACCAACACTTGCTCAGCTTTCATTTTATCTATTACTCTTTAAACATTCATATATTTACTCCCTAAACTTTTCCTGAACCCTGTGGTTTATTTGGGCATTAATCCTTGATAGGATTATGTCAGAATTGTGCTACTGCACTACTACCCTTATTAAAAAGAATGTAAAATATGCAATAGAATGGGGACACTATTACAGTAGAGTCTCACTTATCCAACATAAATGGGCCGGCAGAATGTTGGATAAGCGAATATGTTGGATAATAAGGAGGCATTAAGAAAAAGCCTATTAAACATCAAATTAGGTTATGATTTTACAAATGAAGCACCAAAACATCATGTTAGACAACAAATTTCACAGAAAAAGTAGTTCAATACACAGTAATGCTATGTAGTAATTACTGTATTTATGAATTTAGCACCAAAATATCACGATATATTGAAAACATTGACTACAAAAATGCGTTGGATAATCCAGAATGTTGGATAAGCGAGTGTTGGATAAGTGAGACTCTACTGTATTGGGAACCCTAATGGCTTCCCTGCGCAATGACCGGAAGAATTGGAAATGCCTGGAGAATCCCAAGAGAGGAACCATTAATCTACACCCACACAACACTCTGTTCCCAGTATTGCAAAAACAAGCAAACAAAAAGAACAATCCATTTGCACCCAAAGTGGTTACTGTAGCAGGATAGAGGATTGTTAGCAGATTACAGTGTTCCCTCGCTACTTCGCAGTTCACTTTTCGCTCCCTCGCTTTTTGCGGGGTTTTTTTGTGGTCCAAGGCACTCTCAGAATGCCTTGGACCGTAATGCTATCCAATCAAAAGTGGTATCTATCTATCAAACTAATTAATTAAACAACACAAAGCAACTCACAGAGGACTAGGCCATGGCAGCACCTGCCTTTCGCACATGCGCTCTCGCCCCGCCCCCTCTTCTGGGAAGGCTTCACTGGTTTGGGAGTTGCAGGTTTACAGCCTTCTCTGCCAAATTGCTGCCCGCCTCACCAAACTAAAACAACTACAGTGCAAAATGAGCTTGCAAAGGAGAGAAAGGCCACCTAACTACTAAATATAAGGTATAAATATTAAAATAAATATAGTGTCCCTACTTCGCAGATTTTCACTTATTGCGGGCAGTCCTGGAATGTAACACCCACAATAAGTGAGGGAACACTGTATTTCAAATGTGAAAAGAATTCCCAAATGTCCCAACAGCATACTGCACTGAAAGAGCCAGAACATTGCAAGCACCAGGCAGTACAAATGTAGTACAGTAGAGTCTCACTATCCAACATAAACGGGCCGGCAGAACGTTGGATAAGCGAATATGTTGGATAATACGGAAAGATTAAGGAAAAGCCTATTAAACATCAAATTAGGTTAAGATTTTACAAATTAAGCACCAAAACATCATGTTTAACAACAAATTTGACAGAAAAAAGTAGTTCAATACGCAGTAATGCTATGTAGTAATTACTGTGTTTTTGAATTTAGCACCAAAATATCACTATGTATTGAAAACATTGACTACAAAAATGTGTTGGATAATCCAGAACGTTGGATAAGCGAGTGTTGGATAAGTGAGACTCTACTGTATCTCTGTTTCATTTGATAAGACTCCCTAGACAACAACAACCTATTGCCTTAACTGGTGGAGCTTCCCTTTGATTGTCCACATAATGGATATGGTTTCGGGACCCTCTGTGAATACACAAATCCAAGTTTTGTTATATAGACCAGAATTTAGCAAAATGCAACCTCCCAATGTTGTTAAACTGTAAGTAACTAAGTAAAACTTTATTTATATACCACCCTCTCTCCCCGCAGGGACTCAGGGCGGTTTACAAACATAAAAACAGCAACATACATTACATAAGTAGCACAGTGAAGACCACCAGAAGGTACAAGAATATATAATCAGATGGGTTGACATGGTCTATTATTAGGGATAGATGATCCTTGTACAGCATGTTTCAGGGCCAGGGGTCAGCGGTACACCAGAGAAAATTATTCAAAGACCCACCGAAACCACCAGGTTTTCAACTCCTTGCGAAAGGAGGACAGAGTAGGGGCTTGCCTAATCTCCTTTGGCAGGATATTTCAGAGCCGGGGGGCCACTACCGAGAAGGCCTGCTCCCTCGTCCCCACCAGTCACACTTGGGACGAAGGTGGGAGCGAGAGGAGGGCCTCCCTGGACGATCTCAGGGCTCGTGCTAGTTCATAGGGGGAGATGCGATCACGGAGATCTGCAGATCTCACCAGATCTAGCCATCATAACCAGTGCTGAAATCTTTTCTAAATGCCTTCTCAAATGTCTCCTGAGTTATAGACTTCAGTGTTTTTAAAAATACATAATGGTCCAACCTTTTTGGGAATGTTATCTGCAACTTTCTGTGAAATGCCCCTGAAAAATGCCTTTCCTCATACAGACAGAAATAATTGGATTATTTAAAGGAAATAATAGTTGTCCATCAGTTTGGAGTTCTTCTTTTTTTCTGGACTATTGTCATTGCCTGCCACCTTCACAGGCACGATTAGTTGAGACAAAAGACAGGGCCTTCTCAGTAGTGGCCTCTCAGCTGTGGAACTCCCTCCCTAGTGAGATTAGATCGGCCTCCTCCCTCCTGGCATTCAGAAAACAGTCAAAACATGGCTGTGCAAGCAGGCACTCAAGGAATGATTGCAATATGTAAGCAGCTGTAGGAAACCACGGGATTGATGCAATGTTCTAAAGGCCTTAAATGTAAATGTTTTGATGTTTTATAGTATGTCTGATATTTATATAGTTTTAATTAGCTTATTTATGGTTATATGCATTGCTTTTAGATTTGTAATGCTTTCTTTTATATCATGAGCAGGGCTGGCCCAACATGGAGGCCACGTGAGGCGACCGCCTCGGGCGCAGGTCCAGGGGGGGCGCCGTCAGGCTTCCCCTCCCCAGCGGGGACCATGGGCTCGCTCACCGGCGAACAGGAAGGCCTGTTCGGCGACGAGTGAGCTCCCCCTCACTACAGCATGGCCGGCTGGGCAAGGCCAGCCAGGCCGGGGCGCACTGGGCGGGAGGCGGGGCACCGTCAGGGCGGTGCCCTGCCTCCCGCCCAGCGCACCCTGGCCCCGCCTCCCACGCTGCGCAAGAGGCGGGGTCAGGGCGAGCAGCGCGAGAGGCGGGGCCAGGGTTGGCTCTGCCTCCCGCGCTGCTTGCCCTGGCTCGGCTGCTGTTGCCTAGCCGGCCAGGCTGCAGAGAAAGTCCCTCCAGGCTGCGGTTGCTGCAGCCTGGAGGGACTTTCCTGCTGCCTGGCCAGCTGGGCAGGGTGCGCGGGGCGGGAGGTGGGGCACCGTCAGGGTGGTGCCCCGCCTCCCGCCCAGCGCACCCTGACCCCGCCTCCCACGCTGTGCGGGAGGCGGGGCCAGGGCGCGGGAGGCGGGGCCCGCCAGCGCCATGGGAGGCGTGGCCATGTGCCTCCCGCGGCACATGGCCACGCCTCCCGCGGCGCCAGCGGGGGGGGCGCAATTTTCCCCACCCGCTTTATATTTTCTCCGGCCGGCCCTGATCGTGAGGCATTGAATCTTTGCCATTTACAAGGATGGTAAAACATCAAAATATCCGGGCGTCCCCTGGGCAGTGTCCTTGCAGATGACCAATTCTCTCACACCAGAAGCAGCTTGCAGTTTCTCAAGTCGCTCCTGGCACAAAAAAAGCATTTCTGTTCACTTTTATTAATACTGTTTGCAATAGCACAGTGTGATCTCAGGCAGCTGCAGGGCTTTTTTGTTTGCTGTACTCTGCTTACTGCTCCAGCACTCTCCAAATTTCATTGTGTGTAACTGCCAAAAGTTGGCACCTGTCCTACCCACCTACTGTTCTGTACTAGTTGGTACTTGTGTGCTTTTAATAAAAATAAATGCAAACAGATGCTTTAAAGGAAAACTGCATTCTTTTATATTATTATTTACAAAATGTTCACATTGGGTAACGAGGAAGGCAAAAGGGAGGTAGAAAGGAGTTTTCAAACAAGAGGAAAATTATTAGGGAGGTGAAATGTGGGCTGGGAGGGTGTCCAGCCCACATTACGTGGTAGCCATCTGGCCCTCTACATCTCACAGCCTATGCTTCAGCCTTAGCACTGAAAAAGGGCGGGTTGGGGTTACAGGTTACAATTATATTGGATGTTATACTCTGTATGTGGTAGGATATATCTAGTCCACCAAGGCACTATCCATCCTTTTATGTGCTTACTGGCTCCTATCCCACCTCTATTAATGGACAAAATTGCAATTGACTCCAATTTCTGCCTTGCCCCTGATTCAGCCAGGCAACAGGAACTATTCCACCAACCCACGATAGGAACATTCCCTGGGTCCTCTGTTCATTGTTACCTTTACAGCATAAGTAAGGGGAAATATTCATTATTATAGCCAGCAGATAAGCACATACAGGTTTTATTGTCATTACACCTTCATCCTAAACTGCCAGATTTATAATCTGCAAAGTGGATACTAACCAGAGGACAGGTTAGCCTCTGGCTGGCAGTGTCCACCTATGGTAAAGGCACAGATTGGAAAAGACTGAGTCTCTGCTTCTCCTTCCTCATGTCACCTTGACCTAAGCAGCTCTGTAAAACACAACTGCAGCCCAATGAATTATCAATGTGGCACGAGAAAGCTGTGATAAACTAGGTGGCAAAAGGTTTATCAATTTCTCAGGGGCTTGAAACTGACCTGGAATGCTATAGGGCCTTCTGCTTTGTCCTGGAATGTTATAGGACCAATGCCATAGGGCCTTCAGCTCTTCAAAGAATTAGTGCTAGCAATTTGGTGGACGGTTGTTGTGTGTTTTCTGTGCTGTATGGCCATGTTCCAGAAGTATTCTCTCCTGACGTTTTGCCCACATCTATAGCAGGCATCCTCAGAGCTTGTGAGGCATATGCCTCACAAGCTCTGAGGATGCCTGCCATAGATGTGGGTGAAACGTCAGGAGAGAATACTTCTGGAACATGGCCATACAGGGTGAAATGTCAGGAAAGAATACTTCTGGAACATGGCCATACAACACGGAAAACACACAACAAACCTGTGATTCCAGCCATGAAAGCTTTCAACAGCATAATTTGATGGAGATTCCAGACTATGGGATTCAAGGGCAACAAAAAGTGGTTTGTAAGGACCATATAAATTGGTTTAGTCTATTCCAGGTGAGGTATGACAAAAGCAGAGTGGTATCTTACTTCCCTTGATCTAGATCCCTGGTTCCCAATGCAGGGTATACACCCCCACAGGGGGCAATTTAATTTCTGAGGTGGGGGGAGCAATTTGTATTTCTTATGGTTCTAGGGGCCTCATATGCTGTATATAAATATATATTGTGACATACACATTTTAAAAATTAAAATCGGAATGTACACAGCAGTCACCTGGTGACAATGGAGAGGGGGAAAGCCTGCTAATAGAGAGGATCGATGAGAGCATAGAGCGAACTAGAAAGTGCATGCACACAGAAAAGTGAGGTCACTTTCACTCCAAACACCCCCATTTCTCTCAGTGTTCTTTTAACATTACAAGCTATACAAAATATATTAAAACGTCTTCTCTGTCCTTTTGTTCTTGAATTTTTCTCTTTCATAGATTCCACGTCCTTTGAAAGCTTGTTTAAACCAAGTTAATGGCCTTTTGAATAATAATTATATGTCACCAGAGGTGGGAGTTGAGAATCAGGACTTTAGAGATGCGTAGATGGGGCATGGCCAAAAAATGATTTGATCTAGGCACTATACTCCTATGGGTGGAGCATAGAAATGCAATTGGCTTTTTAAGTTGCCACACCACACTGTTGACTCAGGGCCACATTGCTTATGACCCCTAAATTATGATTACAGCTACTCCAACTGATTTTTTTAAACCCACAATGCATCGGGTGTGTCCTACATTCCCTAGAGCAATACGGAATAGGTGTGCTTCCTGTTGATAATTTTGCCCCTTTGCCTTATCAGTGAAGTTACCTGCCAATGGCACCATCCACAGCACTCATCACCTGCGAGAACTCAAGCCCACAGAACCTGAACACAATCTGCAGAAAGGAAGATGAGGAAGGCCCCTTCCACACAGCTGTATAAAATCCACATTGAACTGGATTATATGGCAGTGTGGACTCAGATAATCCAGTTCAAAGCAGATATTGTGGATTATCTGTCTAGATATTCCGGGTTATATGGCTGTGTGGAAGGGCCCAAAGTGGAACAACAAAAATGACAACAACAAAAAAGACAAAATCATTGCAACACCTGAAAACATGTCAAAAATTCAATTATTATAGTATGCAGCAATGCATATGAGTAAAGGAACAGGTGCCTCTGAATGGAATTGATTATTATGAAAAAAAATTCACATATCTGTAGGAAAGCTTTTTAGAATTATGGCCATAGAATGCTTACTTCCTCAGCATTTCTAAGGAAAATGGTGGGAGGTAGAAATGTTACTGAAATCAACTGTCTGCCACAAGGGGGGCAATGTAGGTTTGTTGCCTGGCATGTCCTGCTAGTTTGAAAGCCAGGAAAATGACAGAGTTTGAAGGCTGTCAGGACCCAGGCTGCAGAGCACCAATAACCATGCGCAGAGACCAGAATCTAACTAATATCTTTATTGAGGAAATATATAAAGTTAAATAAAACAAGTGTAGAATATAGTTCAGAAGTAGACCTTTCAGGAAAGGTCAAAAATAGTCCAGGAAAACAATGTCCAATATGAAATATTAAGGTCCAAAGTTGTAATCCAATAACCGAAACACACACTTTGCCAAGCAAAGTGAGGGGAAATGACAAGGTCCTTTAGTCCATGAAGCTTAATGCAAGGCTAGGAAGCAAACTAGATTCTTGGCAAACAAGGCTTGATTCAAGGCAACAAGAAGCGAGGAGCAAGAACAGGGTCCGTGGCGAAATCCGTGGCGAGGTCCGGGGAACAAGGCAGGGCTGGAACGAGAGCAAGGTCCTGGAAGCTGGAGTAGCGTAGTCCACACACAATCTACTCCCGAAGCTGACGAATTGACTCCGCAAGGATTCCTTTGTGTCCAAACATGTGATGACCCATGGGCCTTGTAGTCCTGCTCATGACATTGTGATGCCTGATGAAGAAGAAAACTTGGGTTTTTTACCTTCCCAGTCAGAACTGGATTCTTCCCAGACAGATTCTTCCCAGCCAGATCTGGGAACCTTGCACCTGCAAGAGGGTTATGTTCCAGAAGTATGTCAAACAAACACTGAGGCTACATCTCCTGTGTTTTCTCGCCATGAGTTTTGTAAACAACAGAGAGGTTTGGAAGCGGCCTCGCGCAGGAGTGCTAGAATAATTGCTAAGAATTTAGCCAATTAAGCCTGCTTTCCATGAGAATCTTTAAGGAGTCAAACATCTGGTCTCAGAGATTAGCTTTCGTTTCTGGTTCCCAGAGAACTGCTCTCGGCGGGAAAGTTAGACTCTATATAGGTGTTTTACCCGCGGAGTAACTTTGCGGAGTCAATTCGTCAGCCTCCGGAGCGAGTTGTGTCTGGACAGCGCGCTCCGATCCAAGCCTCGTTCCTGTTCAAGCCTTGTTCTTGTTTTCAAGCCTTCGCTCCTGTTTCCCAGCCTTGTTTACCTACGGACCTTGCCTCGCCTTTCAGGACTAAACCTTGCCTTGTTTCACGGAGTTTACCAAGTAATTCCACGGATCTTGTTCTTGTTCCTTGTTACCTTGTGCCACGATTCAAGCCTTGTTTTCAAGTATCAAGTTAATTCCTAGCCTTGCTCAAGTTCATGGACTAAAGGACCTTGTCATCTCCCCTCACTTTGCCTGGCAAAGTGAGTGTTTCGGTTATTGGATTACAACTTTGGACCTTAATATTTCATATTGGACATTGTCTCTTTGGACTAATTTTGACCTTTCCTGAAAGGTCTGCTTCTGGACTAACTTTTACATTTGCTTTTATTAACTTTATATATTTCCTTAATAAAGATATTAGATAGAATCTGGCCTCTGCGTATGGTTATTGGTGCTCTGTAGCCTGGGTCGTGACAGTTTGACTCCGCCACCCTAAGCACCAATTAACCTCGGCCAGAATGTCTACCGGAGCCGGACCTGGACCGGGCGGCCAGCCGATTACCTACACCATCGACAAGGATGAGGTGGACCGAATCCGTGATAAGCTCAATGCACAGGATGGGGAAATAAAGGGTTTGAAGGAACGCGGAATCCGTCTTCCGGCCATGGCGTTGCCAACCAAGTTTACTGGAGAAGCTTCTAAGGTTCATGTTTTCCGTCGCCAATGTCAAGCTTATCTAGAGGCCCGTGCTGCCGAGTTTCCCCAAGAAGACATCAAGGTGGCGTGGGTTTACAGTCTTCTAGACGGGCCAGCGGCCAACTGGGCGACGGCACTGTTCGACCAAGCCTCTCCACACCTAAGATCAGCGCAACGCTTCTTGGACCACCTTAAGGAGACTTGGGGAATCGAGGACAATTTGGAGGCAGCCGGTCACAAACTCCGCCGCCTCTTCCAAGGAGACAGACCCATGTCTCAGTACATAGCCGAGTTCCGAGTGCTGGCCCACAACACCGGCTGGAACGATGTTGCCCTCAGAGGACAATTTCGGGAGGGTCTCAACATTGAAATGCTGGAGGAAATCTCCAAGGTGGATCCTCCCCAAACGCTTGAAGCACTCATCGATCAATGTTTACGGGCTGAAGTCATGATTGCCAACAGGAAACAGTGGGTACGAGGCCAGAGCGGTAGAGCTGGGGCAAAACCCCCCGCTCCCGCCAGCGTTCAGCCGCGTCCAGTGTGGAGACCCCCACCACCATCCCCATACCCCAGAGGGAGCGAGGAGGTGCCGATGCAGTTGGGCAATGTGCGTCCCAGATTAGATGCCGCCGAGAAGGCCCGCCGCCAACGCCTAAATCTCTGTTGGTATTGCGGAAATGGGGGCCACTTCGCCAGAGAGTGCCCAGCCAAAGGGAAGCCCGCCGCCCGTCTTGCGGCGGCGTCCTCCACGGAGACGAAGGCGTCTGAGGCGGCTGGCACACAGCCGGCGGGGGAAGCCAACGACCGGGCGTAGAGAGGCTCGCCAACCCGGTCAAGAAACCCATTCAAGAGCCGCCAACCGGGGTCCTGTTCCTTCTAGTGGTCACCTTATGGTCAGCAAAAAAGGGACCCGTCATGATCCACGCCATGATAGACTCAGGAGCTACCAACAATTTCATTGATAGAGAGTATGCCGACTCTCTGGGATTACAATATCATGACTTCAAGAATGCCCGTGTGGTGCAAGCCATCGATGGCCGCCCTCTCAAGACGGGCCCCGTAAGCCAGTGGTCGGAACCCACCAGGATGTGGATAAGGGAACATATGGAAGAAATTTCCTTCTTTGTTACTGAGGTTCCCCATTTCCCTGTGATTTTGGGGATTCCATGGCTGACACTTCACGACCCAAGCATCTCCTGGTCCAACAGAGAACTGCAGTTTGCTTCAAAGTACTGCCAAAACCATTGCCTCGTAGCCAAGGTCTGCCATGCCACAGACACCGAGCCCATTATCACCTTGCCAAAGAAGTACTCCGAGTATTGGGATGTATTCAATGAAAAAGAAGCCGAAAAATTACCCCCACATAGACCTTATGACTGTGCCATTGACTTGGTGGAGGGGGCCCCGATCCCGCGAGGGCATCTCTACTCCCTGACTGAACCAGAGCAAGAAGCTCTCAGGGAATTCATAGAGACAAACCTTCGCAAGGGATTCATCAGACCCTCTCAATCCCCAGCCGCCTCCCCAGTGATGTTTGTGAAGAAGAAGTCAGGGGAATTACGCTTGGTGGTGGACTATAGAGCATTGAACAATATCACTAAGCGGAACAGCTATCCCCTGCCCTTAATCTCGGATCTACTAGACCGACTTCGAGGAGCCAAGGTCTACACCAAGCTGGACCTACGGGGGGCTTATAATCTAGTTCGCATCAGAGAAGGGGACGAGTGGAAGACCGCCTTCCAGACTAAATTCGGATTATTCGAGTCCCGAGTTATGAATTATGGTTTATGCGGAGCTCCCGCAACGTTCCAGCATTTTGTCAATGACATTTTTCAGGACTATCTAGATCGGTTCTTGATCATCTACCTGGACGATTTTTTGGTGTTTTCTAGATCACAATCAGAACATGAGAACCACGTTAAAATGGTGTTACAACGATTGCGGGATCATGGACTTTATGCCAAGCTGGAAAAATGCGCTTTTGATCTACAAGAGGTAGATTTCCTGGGGTACCGCATCTCGCCTCTAGGGCTCTCCATGGACCCGACAAAAGTTTCAGCAGTATTGGAATGGCGGGCGCCAACCAACAAGAAAGAGGTGCAGCGATTCTTGGGGTTCGCGAACTATTACCGCAAGTTCATTCCAGATTTTGCCCGCTGGTCTGACCCAATCACCAGCTGCATCCGTGGAAAACAGCCCTTCCGCTGGACTGATCAAGCAGAGAAAGGGTTCCAGCAACTAAAGAAATTATTCACATCCCAGCCAATCCTTCAGCATCCAGATCCTGAAACCCTTTTTGTGGTGCAAGCGGACGCCTCTGATGTGGCAATTGGGGCTGTGCTCCTACAACCGGTGGGAGATCACCTTCATCCTTGTGCCTATTATTCTCGTCAACTAACCGCACCAGAGAGGAACTATACCATTTGGGAAAAAGAACTATTAGCCATAAAGGCAGCTTTTGAAACTTGGAGACATTGGCTAGAAGGGGCCAAATTTCCCATTGAAGTCCACACTGATCATCGGAATCTAGAACATCTAAGAACTGCCCGCAAGCTAAATCAGAGGCAGCAACGTTGGGCTTTATTCTTTGAACGTTTCAACTTCCAGATTCATTATGTGACCCCAGCCCAAACCAAGCAAGCAGACGCCCTGTCACGTAAACCGGAATACGCTGCAGGACGCAAGGAGACTTTGAATCCCAACTACTACAACCCGAGAACTTTGCCACGCTCACAGTGGGGAACACCAAATCCACTCCCATTGATTCAACTCCCTCTACTCCAGGACCCATCTGTGCTCAAGAAATCAGGGCTAGTCAGCAAGCAGATGCCTGGGCGCAGGACCAACTTCGTCAAGGTCTGCATTTTCCCTTTTCGCTTAAAGATGGACTGCTTTGCTATAGAAATCATGTTTATATCCCACCCGGACCGGGCAGGGAAAAAGCACTTCGTCTGTGACATGACTGCAAACCAGCAGGGCATTTCGGACTATTTAAAACCATGCATCTGATCCTAAGAGATTTCTGGTGGCCCAAGATCCGCAAAGATGTGGAAAAATATGTCAACACCTGCCCAGTATGCCAGCGCTCCAAGATAAGAAGGGAGAAGCCCTCAGGGCTTCTACACCCCCTTCCTACCCCATCTCGCCCATGGGAAATAATTTCTGCGGATTTTATCACTGACTTACCACCTTCCTGTGGATTCACCACGATCCTAGTGGTGGTGGACCTTTTCACCAAGTTAGCCCATTTCATTCCCTGTGAAGGCCTTCCCACGGCCCAAGAGACTGCAGATTTATTCCTCCAACATGTTTTCAGACTACATGGATTGCCCAAGAGTTTGGTCACAGACCGTGGATCCCAATTCACCTCTCGTTTCTGGAAGGCACTACAAAAACTATTGGGCATAGACTCTCGTTTATCTTCAGCTCATCATCCCCAAACGGATGGGCAAACGGAGCGCACCAATGCCACTTTGGAACAGTACCTTCGCTGTTATGTAAACTACCAACAGGACAATTGGGCTTCTCTGTTACCACTGTCGGAGTTTGCCTACAACAATGGAGTCCAGGCTTCTACAAAAGAAACGCCGTTCTTTGCAAACTACGGCTTCCATCCACGTTTCTTTCCCCCTGTCATTGAAACTTCAGAAGTTCCCGCAGCAGAAGATTGGCTGCAGGAACTCACAGCGGTGCAACAACTTTTGCTCCAGCAACTGGAACAAGCCAAGGAGGACTATAAACGTCACGCGGACAAACATCGCCAGCCGGGCCCCGAAATCAAGGTAGGAGATCGGGTTTTTCTGTCCACTCGCTTTTTGCCCTCCCATCGCCCTTGCCGGAAGTTAGATGCCCGTTTCATTGGCCCCTATCCAGTGGTGGCGCAATTAAACCCCGTGACTTTCAAACTCCAACTTCCGCGTTCAATGCGCATTCACCCAGTGTTTCACCGCTCCCTGCTCCTTCCGGCGGATGGTGTGCGGCCAGATGTAGACCGGCCGGCCCCCGTCCCTATTTTGGTGGATGGGGAGGACGAGTTCGAGGTTCAGGACATTTTGGATTCTCGCTTTCACCGCCGCCGCCTGCAATATCTCATTGACTGGGTGGGTTTTGGCCCTGAAGAACGCTCTTGGGAAGACGCCTCCACAGTCCATGCTCCTGATCTAACCCGTCGCTTTCATCAGACCTATCCCGCCAAGCCGCGACCTCGCGCCTCGGGGAGAGAGTCCCAGTTTGGGAGGGGGCTTGAGGAGGGGGATAGTGTGATGACCCATGGGACTTGTAGTCCTGCTCATGACATTGTGATGCCTGATGAAGAAGAAAACTTGGGTTTTTTACCTTCCCAGTCAGAACTGGATTCTTCCCAGACAGATTCTTCCCAGCCAGATCTGGGAACCTTGCACCTGCAAGAGGGTTATGTTCCAGAAGTATGTCAAACAAACACTGAGGCTACATCTCCTGTGTTTTCTCGCCATGAGTTTTGTAAACAACAGAGAGGTTTGGAAGCGGCCTCGCGCAGGAGTGCTAGAATAATTGCTAAGAATTTAGCCAATTAAGCCTGCTTTCCATGAGAATCTTTAAGGAGTCAAACATCTGGTCTCAGAGATTAGCTTTCGTTTCTGGTTCCCAGAGAACTGCTCTCGGCGGGAAAGTTAGACTCTATATAGGTGTTTTACCCGCGGAGTAACTTTGCGGAGTCAATTCGTCAGCCTCCGGAGCGAGTTGTGTCTGGACAGCGCGCTCCGATCCAAGCCTCGTTCCTGTTCAAGCCTTGTTCTTGTTTTCAAGCCTTCGCTCCTGTTTCCCAGCCTTGTTTACCTACGGACCTTGCCTCGCCTTTCAGGACTAAACCTTGCCTTGTTTCACGGAGTTTACCAAGTAATTCCACGGATCTTGTTCTTGTTCCTTGTTACCTTGTGCCACGATTCAAGCCTTGTTTTCAAGTATCAAGTTAATTCCTAGCCTTGCTCAAGTTCATGGACTAAAGGACCTTGTCATCTCCCCTCACTTTGCCTGGCAAAGTGAGTGTTTCGGTTATTGGATTACAACTTTGGACCTTAATATTTCATATTGGACATTGTCTCTTTGGACTAATTTTGACCTTTCCTGAAAGGTCTGCTTCTGGACTAACTTTTACATTTGCTTTTATTAACTTTATATATTTCCTTAATAAAGATATTAGATAGAATCTGGCCTCTGCGTATGGTTATTGGTGCTCTGTAGCCTGGGTCGTGACAAAACACCTATATAGGATCTTGTTTTCCCGCCAAAGAACACCTTCTCTGGGGAACAAGAACCGAAACCTATGCTGTGTCCAGATGCATGACTCCTTAAACTTTCCCAAGGGAAACAGACTTAATCATCTAATTGTCTGGCAGCTATCCTAGCGCTCCGGCGAGTCGCCTCCCGAGCGCTTCTATCCTGATTATAATAAAGACGGCGAGAAAATGGGGGAGATTTCTTCTCAAGGCTTGTTTGGCTGGCTTCTTGTGGGCAAACATCCTGCAGCTGCAAGGGCTCCAAATCCGGCAGAAATGGTGGGAAACCCAAGTTTTCCTCTTCATCTGACACAACAGTACTAGGAACAGGACTACATGGCCCATGAGTCATCACAAAGGCAGAAGCAGATGTTTTATTCATCTGGCCAGAGGGATGTCAGAACAGCATAACTGCCAAAAGAACTGACATAGCATACAATAAGTGCAAAACACTTAATCCTCTTTGGCAGCCATTCAGAAAACTCACTCGCTCCCCTGATTGGCTCAGGAATGGTCAAGCTAGGATCCGAGTTGTCATTGGCAGAGGACTCCTGTGATGTCAGAGGTGGGTGGAGTCTCTCTTGTGGCAGGAAAACTGGAGAGCTGCTCTTGTACATTTGAATGTTGGAGCCAGGCATGTAGCCGGGGGAGGGGGGCTTGAGGGTCTTCAGCCACCCACTCCACCTCCCAAATTCTCAGGGTGGTATGTGAGAAGGCCTTACATTTATTATTTAAACTGTTATGTTTATTCATATCATGATTTGCACACCATGCTCAATATGTCCCATATGCATGGGGGTATTGGAATAACAATACAAAAAGTTTGCTAGGGTAGATCCTCTCTCACTCAAACTCAGCCTCCCCCCCCCCCCCAAAACAAAATCCTGGCTAAGGGCCTGGTAGCAGCCTTTTGGAAGATCCTCCCAGGAGGAAAGGGCAAGACTTGGGAAATAGCCTGAAATAGTCTAGGATGGGATTATGGGGTTTACAACAGGAGCCGGCCCCAAACACTGTCACGACCCAGGCTGCAGAGCACCAATAACCATACACAGAGGCCAGAATCTATCTAATATCTTTATTAAGGAAGTATATAAAGTTAATAAAAACAAGTATAGGAAATAGTCCAGAAGTAGACCTTTCAGGAAAGGTCAAAATTAGTCCAAAGAAGCAATGTCCAATATGAAATATTAAGGTCCAAAGTTGTAATCCAATAACCGAAACACTCACTTGCCAAGCAAGTGAGGGGAGATGACAAGGTCCTTTAGTCCATGAACTTGAGCAAGGCTGGGAAATAACTTGATTCTTGGAACACAAAGCTTGATTCAAGGCAACAAGGAAACGAGGAGCAAGAACAAGATCCGTGGCAATTACTTGGCGAGGTCCGGGAAACAAGGCAAGATCCGGGGAGAAAACAAGGCTGAGAACGAAGGCTTGGAACAGGAACAAAGGCTTGAGAGCAGGAGTAGCTGTCCACACACGCTGCTCCGGTAGCTGACGAATTGACTCCGCAAGATTCCTTCGGGAGCAAGGAACCTAAATAGGCCTCGTTTTCCCACCAGAGAACACTTCTCTGGGGAATCAGAAACGAAAGTCAATCTCTGTGTCCAGATGTATGACTCCCTAAAATTTCTCATGGGAGCAGGCTTAATCATCTGAATGCCTTGCTGCAATTCTCAAACTCCTGCGATTAGCCTGCTGCACTCCTTTTTGCTGGAGATAATAATTACGGCGCGAAAAAGGGGGAGAACTCGACTCAGGGCTTGTTTGGCAGATTTCTGGAAGACAAGCCTCCTGCAGGTGCAAAGGCTCAATTTCTGGCTGAAATGGTTCCTTTTCTGGCTGAAATGGTGGAAAACCCAAGTTTTCCTCTTCATCAGTCACAACAGTACTAGGAATGGGACTACATGGCCCATGAGTCATCACAAACACAGAAGATAAATCTTATGTACACTGAATAGGAAACATATAATACAATACAGAATTCATTGCGGCACATGTCCTATCTGATATTTGTCTGGATGGCTTTATTGGGACCTGCCCTTAATTATATCTCTAAAGACTTGCTTCCCGGAGGGGATTCTCTCCCAGCTGAATATTGGGCTAGCTTCCTGGATGATCACCCCCCCCCCAAACAATTTAACAAGCTCATATATCAAGTTTCTTTGGGTGCCTGGAAATATGTCTATGCTTGTACCTAGCTTTTGTGTGTATATATATGTGAGCCTTCTCCATCCTCTATTAATAAAACAGAAAATAATATAGACACAGGAGTTCCAAAGTATTTTGTCAAGGCAAACCACTGTAAGGGGTGTGGGGCTATTGTCTTATTTGGATGAACCTTGCCTTTGGCCTGAGGGGTTTTCTGCAAAATCAGTTTTTCAGTTTGTCTTTTAGGCTTGTAAATGATTACATTAATTCTCCCAGGAATGTTTAGGGCTGGGCTGGGGTTAAGACCCAACTAAGATCTGTAAAAATAAGTTATAAAGTGGTCAATTTTTCAGTAACATGATCATCAACTTGAGAGCCAGCATTTCCTTCATATACCAACTGCTTGTCCCTCTCTGAATAATTTGGAGCTAGAAATGCATAAGGAGAAAACTAGACATTGGCTAGTCTGTCCAGAATGTGGTATGGCTTTACCAGAAAATCAGATTATCCCAAATTGGCTGGAGCAATTTGCTGACTTGGGAACATAGTGAATCACTACTTGTGTAAATTGCATTGATTTAGTGGGTCTAATGTAATCGGGATTAACAATGGGATTTATGCCTTCCACCGATGTCAAGAGAGCCATCCAAGTTGCAACCAGTTTTGGTGTTTCCAGAAAAGTGTTTACATAACATATTTTACCCCAGCATGCTTCAGGAGGCTTAAATAGTCACTCTGCAAAAACATCCCAAGGCAAGGCTCCCTGCAGATTTCATGGCCTAATTTTAAAAAGAGAGCTCCTTCTACTTAAATCCCAGTTTTTTGGAAGGGCGGGGGCACTGCAAACTTAAAACTTTTGTGACATTTTAATTCTCCCTTTTTAAAAAATTGACCAGCTATGAATGTTATTGTGTGTTTTTGCTCATATATGAACATCTTCAGACTGCTAGTACTGGAAGATCTTTTGGAAAGATGTAATAATAAGATTTCAAGATGCACCAAAGAACATTACACTATGTTCTCTCTTATAAATTCCACTAACTAGAATTGTTTTTTCTTTACATTTAATATATTGACTTTTCTTGATTAATCAAAAGAAGTATGAGCTCTTTCTGTATAGCTCCTTACCCTGGGTATTGCCAGTTGTGGTTACCTTCACATTCTCTTTTTCCCTGTTAGTGGACTCGTTTCTGTTGGGAGGGAGAGCTGTTTGTTGCTGGATATATAAATGCCTTGGATCCTTACTAGAAGTTTCCCCCCTCCATAAATAGTAATAACATAATTGGGACATGTTTTGTTGAGGTTAAAATATTTTTAAGTTTCTGAAATATTTTTGTTATTTTTTGAGAGTTGTGTTTAAGTAGCATTTTAGAACAAAAGTGTCATTTCATAGATGCATTCTGATGTTATTATTCCCTCCCACTTTTATTTATAAAGAGAAAATAAATGAGAGATTACCTGCTATCTTGAAATTGTCCAGCATGCCAACACTACAACCTACCTCACAATACACATCATTTATGATGTGGCAAAAAAAGATGAACCTCATCTATAAAATGCACCTTTAAAATGTGATATGGCCTGGAATTTAAATACAAAGAGGGATTAAAATATTAATTGCAGCTGTTTTGAAATGAATTGCCAGTAAATAGTCTAGAGCAGTGCTTCTCAGATTTTGTTCCTCCAGGTGTTTTGGACTTCAGCTGGTAAGGTGGCTAGAATTTCTGAGAGCTGAAGTCCAAAACACCTGGAGGAGCAGAGTTTGAGAAACACTGGTCTAGAAAATAACATGACTGCAATTTGGATCTTTTTTAAAAAGCTGCTACTCCAAATGCTACTCCAAATGCCAAACTTTTTTTCAAGATACAAGTGACATCTGGGGTCACCTCCTACTTGAGAAAATGAACTTTTATGTTTTTAAAAGAGACCAAAAAAAGTCCGTAAATAAAAATTTTGGTGTACAGGGTTTGTGATTATCCTGGGTTTATCAGGGGGCATTTGTGGTCCCTCATTCTGGGAAAAATGCCCCACCATGCTTTAAATAAAGCATGTCTTCTTAAAACTGAAGTCTCATGCTTCTGATTTTCTCTTCTAAGAAAGGAAAAGTATGGGCTCATCTGCACTGACCACTTAGGTCGATTTGGAACTGGTTTAGAAGAAACCGGTTTTGCTGTGCAGATTATTATGTTGCCATTTGTATAAAAGGATAGAGCCCATGAAGGTGATTATATTTATTACAGGATCGGGCCTCAAGCTACTACCTGGGTTTTTATTTTTCCACCCCAGAGATTCACACCAGCACTCTAGAGGCTTAGGAGGTGAAGAGATTTAAAAAAAAAAAGGGGGGGGGATGTCAGCAGTGGATGCAATCAATTACTTGTCCCAGGAAGTCAGTTAACCTCCTCCTGCCCAGCCATGACCCTGGGATGTTTTTCAGCAGTTGCCATCCCCCCAAAGTTCTGGAGCAGGTGTCTACAAAGTATTTCACGTTCCGTGGAGATGATTTTGGCATGCAACATGCTTTATATTTTGGGGCTTGCTACACATTAAGGGACTTAACTCCTTCTCTCCCCACTCTGACTTTGCTTAAGGTGCTTTATTGGTCTTCATTCATGATGCAGTGCACATGGGTAGCCTATGTTTTGTAGCTGCTGCAGTTTGAAGTTGGCTTCAAGCTGCATTAAATGGTCAGTGTGAATATGCCCTATGTGTGAACCCTATGGTTTGTAGCAGCACGTTCATGTACTGATAATAATTGTTTCCATTACATCTGTACAAATACTAAGTGTGAGAGATATGTTGGATAAAATAAGTTCCCAGAACATTTACTGTATGTGACAAAATTATACTGTTGAATTTTTGTTGTTGATGAAGAACCAACTACTAAGCCTTTGCTGTTGGGTCTCTTTCCTGCATCAATTTAGCTGTAAGCCATTAGCTTGTTGCTTCAAAACATCAGAACCTATTTGCATAAGGGTTTTGTTCTGACTAATACGTGTTAGTGGTACTTCTGCAATCCCTATTAAAGCACTAGGGAAGCTCTACAGGTCCTAAAGCTAGTGCAACATTGCACTGATTAGAGCTAAGCAAAAGACATTCTCTTTTTCTTACTTCATTTATAAAATTAAATGTATACCCCAACCAAAGACAGTGTACATGTTCCACAAATTTCTCTTATTGTATGGTCATAAAAACCCTGTGAGATAAACTAGACCAAAATCATAACTTATCAAAGTTTTTTCCAATTAGCTTCATAGCTGGAGTAACGATTTGAGGCTGGTCATAGTCCAAGAAATTTAATCAATAGACTGGCCATTATAGTGGCTGTTGTGATCAGGCCTCTCTCTGTGCTGCAGAAAGAGAAACAGGGAGAAAAATATGAGTTAAAAGACTACAAGTTATATACAAGAGGGGGCAGTTAATTTTTTTTTAATGGAATGATAATTTTGGTTTCCTTCTCTTCTATCAGAGCAGTTAGGAATATGTTGACAATCAGCCACTGAAAACATTTTTAACATTAAGCTGTTGGTAGGGAAAGCCTGACGTACTGCATTTTCTGCATGTTAAAAAAAACAAAATACCGATCCTGGTTCAATTTTAGAGGTGTACAAGCCAGGGTAGTATGTGAAGATGTGCACCTATCCAATTCAGTTACGGGCCTGAAATAAGCACTGCAACATGGACACAAATGTACATCCGTAAACCCTTCTCCACACCTGTTTCTTAAAGGTAAAGGTTTTCCCCTGATATTAAGTCCAGTCGTGTCCCACTCTGGGGGTTGGTGCTCATCTCCATTTCTAAGCTGAAGAGCCGGCATTGTCCCTAGACACCTTCAAGGACATGTGGCTGGCATGACTGCATGGAGCACCATTACCTTCCTGCTGGAGTGGTACCTATTGATCTACTCACATTTGCATCTTTTCGAATTGTTAGGTCGGCAGAAGCTGGGCCTAACAGCGAGTGCTCATTTCCCTCTTTAGATTCAAATCTGCGACCTTTTGGTCCGCAAGTTCAGCAGCTCAGCGCTTTAACATGCTGTGCCACCGTGGGCCTGTTTCTTACAAATGTATAAACTTGCCTCTACCTATGGATCTTCTTTTCTCAGTTGAGACAATTATCTTTTATTAACATTATTACTGAAAGGTTATTTTCACAAATGATAAGTTCTAACAATGTGATGCTTTTTTGGATGTATTGTATTACTAGATGTACTGTATTGTTGTTCTCTGAGTAGCCTTCTAGTAACATGTTACAATATATTACTAGAAGGCTACTTTCTAAGGAGGTTTCCAAGAGAAGGAAGATCTTGAGTCCAACTCTCTGCCATGTAGGAATGCACAACTAAAACATTACCAAAAGATGACCAGCCAACTTGTTTAAAGATCTCATAAGACAGCTCACTTTTTTCCAAGGCAGTCTGTTGAACAGGCAAAGCTGACTTTTATCATCCTCTTTGTTCAATTTACATGCTGAACATACAGGAGAGTAAAGAAAGAATGTGCAAAAGAAGAGTTACAGTTGAACGTTTAAAAAAACCCCCAAAAGAACAAAATCCATAAAAGTTCCACCTGCAAATGTAGAGGGCCAACAGTATTTCCAATTTCTTCATATGATTGTGAAAGCTGATAGGAAGAGAATCAATTAATTTGAAATGTACTGCTAGACAGAAACTCCATGGATACCATAGACTGCCCCAAAAGAGAGAAGGTCTGCAAGGATATCAAGCTTGAACTCACTCTAAAGCAGGCATGGGTAAACTCCAGGTGTTTTGGATTTCCATAATTCCTACCAGCCTAGCGACTGGTAGAACTTGTCAGAGCTGAAGTCCAAAACACCTGGAGGGCCCAAGTTTGCCCATGCCTGCACTATGGTGTGGCTTCAAAACCACTTGAAATCACAGAAGCCACAAAACACATGCTCCCAAATCAATTCCAAGCTTCTTTATAGTGTGAAGCTGAGAGTGTTTGAGGATCGGGACATTCGTAGGGATACCAAGATGCTTGTTTATAAAGCTGTTATCCTCCCAACCCTGTTATATGCCTGTGAAATGTGGACGGTCTATAAGACATTACACTCAACTCCTGGAACGATTCCATCAGCGTTGCCTCCGAAAAATCCTGCAAATCCTGCTGCTCCCTGCCTGGGGGAATCCTTTGTTGGAAGGTGTTAGCTGGTGCTGATTGTTTCTTGTCTGGAATTTCCGTTTTCTGAGTGTTGTTATTTACTGTCCTGATTTTTAATACTGATAGACAGATTTTGTTCATTTTCATGGTTTCCTCTTTTCTGTTGAAAGCTAATCACCTCCCAACAAAGGATTCCCCCAGGCAGGAAGGAGTCAGATCTTGAAGCTGAAAGGCTATTCATGCTAATCTAGGTGGCCAATTGCAACATTCATACTTGCTTCAAACAGACAAGAGTTCTTTCTCCCATCCTGGACCTTCCAGAGATATATAAACCCCTCTTGCCTCGTTCCCAACAGACCTCACAACCTCTGCAGTTGCCTGCCATAGATGTGGGTAAACATCAGGCGAGAATGCTTCTGGAACATGGCCCTATAGCCCGGAAAACTCACAGCAACCCAACTATATTTTAATTTCATCTGTGTCAAATTCAAACGCAGTTGTTTTCAATCATTGGGAGCCTGCTGAGGTGACATTAAACATGTCAGGCTATTAGGATTGCTTTGAGTTAATGCGCCTTTATTATTTATTAATGCGCCTTTATATATGGCTTGGTAAGGTTCCTTCCCTCTGCGTGTATATGTATGTGTGAATATGTATAAAAATAGATATGCTTAATAGTGAGAGGGAATCAAAACATATCCGGGTTCTCGAAGGCATACTGTACGCGAGGAGCCCTGGCTTGAGAGTGACCAGGCCGCAAAACAAGCGCTGCGTCGTTGACGCCGAGGCGGTGGAAGGAGGCGGGGCTGGCGCGTGACGTCCCTTCGGCTTTCTCTCTGGGGAGAGGCAGGCAGACGCGCGCGCGCTCACTCGCTCTCCTTCCCTCAACAAGACGCGAAAGGCGGAGGGGGTGGGGTGGGTGTGATGAGGAGGGGAATGGCCGCGCATGCGCACTGGCGACGCTCAGCGGCCGCGGCGATGGCTGCGCAGTGACGGTTGGACCTAACGGTTGCTATTGACATTGGGGCCGGGCGCGCGCGCGCGGCGGGAAGAGGCAGGGGAGGGGGGGGAAGTAGGAGAGGCCTCGAGAGCGCGCCGCCGCCGGTTTCCCGCGGTCATGAGGCCGCGCTGAAGCCCGGGTGGGAGGCCCCTCGCCCTCCCCCTTCCCCTTCCCGCCGGGCCCTCCACCAGAGCCGGGCCTGCCGCGCATGTAGGCCTCCCCCTCAGCTTGAGGCCTGCAAGGCCGGGATGGAGTAGCGGCTTGGGCCTCCCTCGGCCGCTCGGAGCAGAAGCGGGCAGGCCGGGGGCCGGAGCAGGAGCAGGCCCTGGCGGTGAGGGCGCCTGGACGCGGGGGGCCCCGGGCCGCCTCCTCCACCTCCTCCTCCGCCTGGCCTGCTCTGCGCGCCGCGCTTTCGCCTCAGCCCGGAGCCGCCGGCCTCAGCGTCTGCGATGAACCCGGTGAATGCCACGGCCTTGTACATCTCCGCCAGTCGCCTGGTGCTCAGCTACGGCCCCGGAGAGGACCCGCAGTGCCTGGCCGAGATCGGCAAGCTGCTGCCCTACTTCCGGCAGTCGCTCTCCTGCTGCGTGTGCGGTGAGTGAGTGAGCGAGCGAGGCTCTCGCTATTGTTCTGGGCCTTCCCTCCCTCCCTCTGCCTTGTTTTGGCGTCTCCTCCTCGCTCGTTACACCCCCTGGAAGGGGCAGGGAGCCGAGCCGCCCTCCTCCTCCCTCTCCTCCTTCCTCCTCCTCCTCGGGTGGAAAGAGATGAGAGAGAGGCGCCAGCCCCTCCAGGACTGCGCGCTGCTGCTGCTTCCCCTCCCTCCCTCCCTCCCTTGCGAAGCCGCCGGGCCAACAACGGGCGCTTTAAATGTCAGGCGGCCTGGCGAAAGAAGGGGAGTGGAAACGGTCAACTTTGTAGGCGTCTTTCCCGGCGCAGGAACGCCTCGCGGAACAGTTTGGAAAGTCTTCACAAGTTCCTCGCAACGTCTTTTGTAGAATCAGAGAGTTCGAAGAGACAGCAAAGGCTTCCGTATTAGGGCCCCTTCCACACAGCAATGTAACCCAGAATATCAAGGCAGAAAATCCCACAATATCTGCTTTGAACTGGGTTACCTGTTGCCTCTTCCACACAACTGAATAAAATCCCACATTTTCTGTCTTGAATTGGGATATATGGCAGTGTGGACTCAGATAACCCAGTTCAAAGCAGATATTGTGGGATTATCTGCCTTGGTATTTTGGGTTATATGGCTCGGTGGAAGGGCCCTGAGTCCACACTGCCATATATATCAGTTCATCACCGAGATTGTGGGATTTTCTGTTTTGATACTCAGGGTTATATTGGCTGTATGGAAGGGCCCTAGATTTTGTTTTTACTATAGGGCTGGGGATGTTTAGCTTGGAGAAAAGGTTGAGAGAAGGGGGCATGATAACCATGTTTAAATATGAAAGAGTATTACTTTGAGGAAGGGGCAGGCTAGTTTTCTGGTGCTCCGGAGACCACATTATCTGAGAGTGGATTCAGATAACCCAGTTCAAAGCAGATATTATCGGATTTTCTGCCTTGATATTCAGGGATATGGGGCTGTGTGGAAGGCCCCTAGGTCATATTGGAGCAATGGATTCAAACTGCAGGTTAAGAGATTCCACTTAAATATTAGGAGGAACTTTGTGTTTGACAGCCCCTTGGAGCGTGTCTCCTTCTCAGGCAGTTTTTTAAGCAGAGGCTGGATGGCCATCTCTTGGGGATGCTTTGATTGCATTTTTCTTAATGTCAGAGGGTTGGAGTGGATGGGCCTTGGGGTCTCTTTCCACTCTGTGATTCTATTGCATTTCTAGGGGAATCCCCTCACATTAGTGTCCTACAGTTAAAGCAGGGGGAGTAACACCTTTAAAGGCCTGCTGCACAATATTATGCATGTTTACTCAAAACTAAACACTATTACAGTTAGTTAATCCCAGATAATAATAGTTATAGTTATTTATACTCTGCTTTTAGCTCCTGATGTGTAGGTTTTGCAATTAATACCTTTATTATGGCATTTTTGGGGTTTTTTTTTTAAAGGATAAATATGTTAAGTGACTGTACATTACATATAGTATAAGCATCTCAGTCTCTATACAAAAGAAAAACTGATACAAATATTCCATCAAAATGACAATATACAAAAAACACAAAATTGTTGTTGTTGTTGTTGTTTATACTCCTTTCATCTCCTCCCCCCCCCCCCCCGAAGGGGTCTCAAAGCGGCTTAACATAAAAGCATTCGCATTACCATTTAAAATATACTCATATACTAACATTAAAGCAAGATTAAATATAAACATCATTTTAAAATTCCCAGTTAAAAACTATTAAAACAAATTCAAAGTTAAAAACCTCAACATCCCCTGAATTGATCTTAAACACGATCATATTTAAAAGCCTCCCAGAATAAAATGGTTTTAGCCTGCTGCCAGAAGGACAGCAGGGAGGGGCCATTCTGGCTTCTCTGGGCAGGTAGTTCCAGAGTCAAGGGGCAACCACTGAGAAGACCTGCTCTCGTCACCACCAATCGTGCTTGAGATGGAGGTGGGACCGAGAGAAGGACCTTTCTTCATATAAGGGAATGTGATCAGTAACCTGCCAGGATATTCTACCATTGACTTCAAATTGATTGTTTGGGAATGGTAGGATTTAAAAGGGAGATGCCACCATGAAACTGCTGGATTAGAATTTATCAGGTGGTAAAATATTAATTGTGACTTGATTTAGAATAATATATTTTTTTATCAAGCTACATCTGTTAATTATTTTTTCTGTTTACATTATGACCTCCATAACTTTGTGTGGATGGTCATTGTTAATAATATTAATGCCCTACTGTTTATACTTCCTATATTACTCTGGTTTTATTTTTTTCTGACCTCATTGTTTACATTCTGCCCCAATCATGTATTTGTATCTTGCAACTTTTGAGTGTATTATATCATAATACACTCCAAATGTTATGCATCTCAAATGCCACAATATAACTGTTAGGCTTCTAGGTATCAAGATTCATATAATAGATTTCTTGCCCTACGAAATGAAACATTCTTGCCAGCATCCAGATAGGAAACAAACTGTTTTTTGTAACATACAATTGAGGTGATAGTTTGCATTTTTCTTTGTGTAATATATTTAATGTGTTAGTTTTGACTTAGGTGAGTGGCCCAAGGGAGTGTGGGAGAAAGTATAATGAAGTAGACGGAAGAGGTTAGATCATTCCTAGATTGGTGGCTTGTGTTTTTTTTTTTGGTTCAGATAACACAGAAACTTGCACACAGACATTAACCTGGGTGTTGAGTCACCAGCGTGTAAGGTTATGCTCCTTTGTTCAGCTGGCTTGCAAAACGTAAACAAAGTTAAGCTGCATAGGGAAGAGTTGCAAAATGTTCAGTATTCACTGCTTTCTGGTCATCAGATCTTAACATCAGAGAAGCTAAATTTGTTTAATTTAATATTTAGAGAAGAGCTTATAAAAGATACTTGTAAAAGAGAAACATGAAATTATATGCTTAAACTGTTCTCGTCAGATTTTGACATCACACCCATAATCCTATTTTTAGAGGAATTAAAAGCAGTTAAGTTGAAATAATAAAGTGAAAATAAGAATTAGTTTGTAAGACTAGCTAGCACATCATATCTTGATCTTGAAAATGCAGATGGTGTCCAGTCTTCTGCAGCACTCATCTGATCTTCCCATAAGTTCTGTATGCTTACATACATTTGTTGCTGTGATGAAGCCTGCACCACTTTAATTCTCTCTGCTTTATACCAGTAGAGCATAAACTTAATTTAATTTAAAATATATCTATATGAGCCAGCATGATAGTGGTTTCAGTGTTGAACTATAACTCTGGAGACCAGGGTTCGAATGCCTGCTTGTCCATGAAACTCCCTGGGTGGCCTTGGGGAAGACACATTCTCTCAGCCTCAGAGGAAAGCAATGGCAAACCTCATAGGAACAAAACTTGCCAGAAAACCCAGTGATAGGGCTCTTGAATTATGGTAGTTTTTGTCCCTGTGTTCTGATGATTGTGTGTGTGTTATCAGGTTGACAGACACTGACTGGAATATACATCTTCTCATGTACTGAATTTTTCCCTTGGTAATTTTATGTATATATATGAGACTTCTCTTATATGTACATATAGTTTTTTCCTGTAAGCAAGTCATGTCCTGAGAACCTCCAAGATTATTTAGTTTCAAAATTGAGTGAGAAACTGTTATAAATGTTTCTCCTCTCCCTTTTGCAGGCCAAAATGCAATCTGGAAGAAATGCCCTTCTGATGCCTTAATTGATTTGGGGGTTGGTTTCTTGTTGGATCGTGGGTTTAATTTTGGTGTTTGGAGAGGTATAAAAGACCAAATTCATGTTGAGACTTCAGACAGAGTAAGCATGTGCAGAGGTAAAAACTCTGAAATGAGTCCCTGAGCGCACTCCTAAGGGCTTCCATTTTATTCCTCTTGTTAATGATAATAGCTAAACAAATCCATGGTTCATGTAGTGTTGTGTCTGAACTCGAATCTCAGCCTTGTTCCTGTCTCATCATAACCAAGACTCATTAGAAAAGAACAAACCCCAATGTATGGTCCTGGTCTGTGAGGTGAGAAGCATTCCAAGGATCTCAGTTTATACACTGAACGAACTATGGATATATGCTCCTTTATTTCTTTACCCACTTCCACTGGCAGAGAGAGCCAAATGAAATGCTTATTCAGGTGCTCCAGAATTTTCAGCAGTGTTGTTGACATGTGAACCAGTGCAGAAATTATTGCATTTGTTTAGTTTTAGTTTAATGCCCTTTTCATTTTTCCCATCTTTTCAGTTTTTCACTGTAACTTTCCTCACCTCCCTAGGATGTTCTTAATACTTCAGAGGGGAATCGGAAATGAAAAAAATAAAAAAGTTCTTTAAGGGCATTCATAAAGTAATTGGTAAAAAACATGTTTTGCACAAAAATTTTATGTGTGTGCAAAAAGCAAGTAATTTGGCATTTTTGTTGGCTTCTGTAAGTAGAAGTATGGCACAGATTTTCCCACACCTACTTTTTGGTTCTAGGGAGAAATGAAACAGGTAATGGCTTGGTTACTTTCTTAGTTGTATCACTTTCCAATACTGAGACAGTTTATCTTAGTTCGAGCACATAAGGTCATTCTAATAATTCAATATGTGTCTTTCATCAGACAGTTACATCACTATAGGTATAATGATAGAGCTTTTGAGCCTGTGTTAAGCAAACTGGAAGTACTGGGATTATCTTGTGCCTTTTCCATGCTAGCTGTAGCAAATAGTGAATTGTTTTGTTTTCATGGTGTGTTAGGATGCGGTTACCTTGGTGCTCCTGCATTCATTTTCCTGAATCTCTCCATTGCTGATAATAAAAGATGTGCCATTCCTGTCTGAAGCAAACTGTCTTCCTAATACATCAGTTTCTCTCTTCCCTTTCATCATTTCATTTTGTGTCACCCTTCTTGGTGTTTTCTTATTTGATAGTATATTTGGTGAGAGTTTATTATTTATTTATTTATTTACAGCATTTATATTCCGCTCTTCTCACTCCGAAGGGGACTCAGGGCGGATCACATTACACATACAGGCAAACATTCAATGCCTTTTCACATAGAACAAAGACAAGACAAACATAGGCTCCAAGCGGGCCTCGAACTCATGACCTCCTGGTCAGAGTGATTCATTGCAGCTGGTTGCAGCTGGTTTGATCTCCCGCCTGCGCCACAGCCCAGGCTTGTACACAGAAAAGACTTTACTTCACTTTGAAAAATTGGTCACAGTAAAGGGTTTGGGATATATCAGATACAATCACTGAATTAAATATGAAAAGGTACGCTTGTTTTGATATAGTCTCTTTATCCTGATTGATTTAGATCAAAAACAAAAATCTTAGCTGGCCCTTTAATTTGGTTTTTACAAGAAAAATATCGTAAAAACTGGAGGAAAATACCACCTGCTTCTCATCTGATTCCCACTTGCCATTCTTGCTAGAATGTGTAACTTCTAGTTTAACAACTCACTTTTTCTACTTCTTGTATGGAAATATTCCATAGGTTTGCTTGAAAACAAGACAGCTGCTTAAAAATAAAAGCATTTAAACTTCATATGAGTCTCTGTGAGTTAAACATTGTTAGGAATTATTATATTCAGTCGCAAATTAACACCAGAAACCGCTTGTCCCTCTTATTTATTTGCTCCCTTTATTTGTATCCTGCCTTTCTTCCGATATTAGAACTCAATGCAGCTAACAATTAATATAAAACAATGCTAATAAAACCATGTAAAACATTAACATGTAAATGTAAACTTAAAACCAATTAAATTGATTAATATTATTGTCATTAAACATTAAAATATTAAAATGCAGTAAAACTTTATACTAGCTTTACAATCCTAGTCACACCACCCAAAAAAGCCCAACTCTCACCTGTTTGTAAATTCCTATTAGCAGAGAAATGTTTTTATTTGCTGATGAAAACTAGTAAGGACAAGGCCATCCTGGCCTTGCTAGAAATGGAGTTTCAGAGTCTGGAGCAGCTACTAAGAAGGCCCTCTTCCTCATTCTCACCAAACACACTTGGGAGGGTGGGGAGACAGAATGCTCTGTCCACATGATCATAGAGTTCTAGTGCATTCATAAAGAGAGATATGGTCCTTCAGATAACCAGCACCCAATCTGTGCACTCTTAACTATATTTAAGACTAAACAAAAGTTGACTGGGTTTGGGCATAAGTACTAAACTGCAGTTAAAAGTAAAGTAAAATGGAACAGAATATAAATGTAAAAAAGAAAATGAAAAAAGTGCCATCTTCTAGGAGTTGGACTGCACAATTCCCATTCATTCATATAATTATAGTTTAATGTTGTTTTTGAATGAAACCACTGTTTATTGCCAGAACTGAATATGTAAAAGTGAGCATTTGTAAGCGACTTCCTATATTTTAATGAAAAAGTAGCTCAAATATGTGTTTCTGTCACAAATAAGAATCATCATTCAAGGGAAGGCTTTTTAAGCAATGTGTTACATTCTGCCGTTATGTTGCCTTTCTGTGTCCACTAAGATACTTGTGATACTGTTTTACTTAAGGAAAATACCATAAGTTTTGTGGCTGATTCTTTTGCATACTGACGAGATGCAGAACATCTAATTGTATTTTTGTCTGCTGTTCAGTAAACTGAGATTAAATTCCAATTTCCCAGTTTGTATGTAATGAGAAATTGTGGTTTTAAACAACCACAACAAAAATACTGAAGCTGCATATATGTTATGCATATAGGGTGGAGCACATGAAACTGATGATTTTTACATCATTGCCAACTAGAGTCCATTGCTAGAAGATAATAGATCGGATTTAACCCAATGACAAAAATACACTTATCATTTGGGGGCTTTATGAGCAGAATAGAAGAGTTTGTATTACTTTCTTGAATGTTGTCTATAACACTTGATTATGCTATAGTGTTCTGCAAGGTCTATTCTGTTCTCACTGTTCTTTAACATTGACTTCATGATGTGCAAACTTGTTTTTGTGGGTCTCATCCCCAATTTTATTTTGTCTCAAAAAGGTGAGGTGCCTTTGAGCCCATTAAAACTATACAATTACAGCAGTATGGTTCAATTTTAACTGCCTTGGGTGCCTCCCATGCAATCTGGGGACTGGTAATTCAGTAAAACACTACAATTCTTGGGCTGAGGGTTCTACCATGTATACTCATGTTTAAGTCGGGAAAATTTGAGGGAAAAAATCAACATAAAAATCTGGGTTGACTTATCCACCAGTCAGTGCTGGGAACAGGTGATCTCTCAGCGAGATTTGGAAGTTGTCCCTTCTTCCTTGCCTGTGTGACATTCAGTAGCAACATGGAGGAGTCCGAATATGCAGCGCATCTGCCATTTTAGGCAGAGTGATGGTATCATGAAACATGTTGCATAAATTCTGAAAGAGATGTATTGGTTGCTCAGAGAGTGTCATTTTTGTAGTTTGAAAATGAGTTCAAGGATCTGTATTGATTTACAAAGTCCTAAATAACTTCAAGCCTAAATAGTTGGAAGGAACACATCTTCTTGCATTGGCCTGCCAGTGTTCTCAAATCTGGGGAGAGGCTTTTGCATTTTTCAGGAAAATTCATTGGATTGTCACAGCAGATAAGTCCTTCTCTGTGGTGGTACCCCATCTTCACACAAGAATGTCTGGTGTCAATAGACATAGTTAATGGAGATGTTAGCAAACCTACATAGGGAAATTGAAGGTCAGTTTGTTTCAAGGAATGTAGTTAAGAATAGCAAGGGAAGTCACTGATTAACTGGGCTGAAATTTCAGTGTTTGTCAAATCTGGGATTGATATAATATTTCTGTTTCCAAATATTATGACTGTCAGTTGGAGTGGTAAAATTAGCCTTTCTTCAAAAGACACATTGAACCATACAATTTTTAAACTATAAAATTTACATTTGTTCAGTAAGTTAGAACCACAGTTATGCAAATCTCTTATTTCTTAACACCAGTGAGCTTGGAAAACAAAATGATTAGAATAAAATGCATAGCACAGGTACTGGTGTGGTATTTAGTTTTCCTCTCAACCTCTTTGCAAATAAACATGAGTAAGAGCTGGGATTTCTGTTGAAAAATAAACCATGCTGTGTGAAGCCTTGGGCAGGGCATACTGAAATGGTTACATAATGTGAGTGGTGCATAACAAAGCTGTAATTTTAATATGTATTTTATAGTCAAGAATCCACCCAAATAACATGGAAAACATATATCTACATTTGTTCAAGTCAGAAATGAATGTGATAAATTAAAAAAACATTGATTTTCCTTAAATTGCGGTAAATGCATTTAATTCCTAGAAATGGAACAACAGATATGGTAGCTATATTTGTTTAGGCAGACTGGGTAACTGGTACCCTGGTATACCAGTCTATTGCAAATTTGTATCTGCTTCACAGAAACTATTCATACACATACACATTTTTATGATAGTTTACTTTGCTACTGAACAAAGTCCAGGATGAGAGAATGCTTCAAATCAAACTGGTTTAGGAACTGCCAATCCTTAGACATCTGTCTAGAGTGCATGGTAGGTATCACATGAAAATTTGGATACAACTAGAGCTTAAGATTTAGTGAAGTATGAATGGACTTTCTGACATATTCAAGTTGAATTTCAGAAGCTATTGATGTTAAATAATTGTATCTTGACTAAACATGATAGACATAAAAATAAAATAAAAATACATTGCAGCACACATACAAACTGGACCATTATGTGTCTTTCTTTCTCACTTGCTCTACCTGAGTATCTTCTTCAAGACTGCCTTTTTATACAGAATAATGTGTTTGTTTGTTTGTTTGTTTGGATGTAGTTCTAAAAATATTATTTCTTATCTGAGGAAATGAAGTGTCACCGAGATTGGTTCATTGTAACTACAAGATGGAAGAGTTTTTAAAAAAGGGTTTCATATGTATTCCAATGTGTTTCAGGAGTGAAAAACATTTTTGGAGTGTAGCAGTTTAAGCGCACCCTTCTATCCTATACATCAACATCATTTTGAGGCTCTAGAATTGTTTCTTATTAATGGAGAAGTAATTAATGGTCAGTGATGCTGTCTCTTGGATCTAAGAATGCTTTGTGGTTGAATAGCCAATGACTGTGTTTTTTCTCAGACCTTATGTATATTTGTGAAGTGTCCTGATTTTGTATCTCTGTTGCATCTGCAGAGTTGGATTATGAGTGGCTTTATCCTGAGGCAGAGTACCTATGTGGAATTGAGATCATAAACTCTATCAGATTGTCCTACTTTCTTCTTTAACAAATATGTTGTCTTTCATCACAGTGCGCACGCAAAAAGCTTCTGTTATGTAGAGTGCCCTTTCACTATAGTTCAGATCTATTTTTCTTCTTTTAAGTACTGTTGCTCAACCACCTGGTCTGCAACATATGTTTCTAGCTTCATTCATAAGTGAAAACATTCATCTATGTATTTTTCTTTCCATATTTTAAAAAATCTGCTTATGTTTAAGACCTCGGGAATTTGTTTTGATTATTGTCAGAGGGAAATGTGAGCCAAATGGAAGAATAGAGATTGATAGAAATACATTCTAGTTTTTAGAGCAATGTAGCATGTATCTTTAAATCTTTATACTCTTTATCTACAAGGGAAGAGTGTTTCTGGTAATGGCAGATCTGGCCCCATTAAAAATGCTTTCGTTACACCCTTTTTGGATGGCTCTATCGTATTCCATGGAGAAATTCTTCAGAAACTTTAGGCGGTTCAAGAGTGTTGTTAAATAGGCTGTTAAAGAGTGTACAACTCCTTTGTTACAACAGTTTCATTGGTTCAACTCTCGGAATAAATCAACATGTTAATTGTGACCTACAAAGCACAGCTTGGGGCCAGGCTATTTAAAAGAATTTGTTTTGTTTTGTGACCCTACTGTCCTACCATTTTGTTGTTGCTTCCAAGAGCCTTGGTCATCATTAGCTGTGCTACTCAGGTTAAGACTGGGCTTTATTAGTGGTTGCTCCCATGTCTCCCTCCCAAGAAGGCTATGCCTTCTCTCTCCTTCTTATAATTCCACCCTCTGACAAAATAAAACAGTTAAGGTTTTGATATGAGTTTTAATCTTTTTCTGTCTTTTGTATTTTCATTGGATCTTTTAATAACATTTGCTCTTTATATTTTGTTGTTAGCCAGCTTGGGTGAACAAATATAATCTAAATCAAATGAATAGGCAAGTTGTTTGCCCTTGTTTCTTGTACAGACTGTCCCCAAGTTATGAACAAGATAGGTTCTGTAGGTTTGTTCTTAAGTTGATGCTATATGTAAGTTGGAACGGAAACATATTTTAATTGAAACTCCAGCCAAATATATCTGTCTATCTTTGAATAGCATAGGGAAGGGTCAACCCTCTGGTATTTGTTTTACTGTCTGTGTTTCTGTTCAGAAGATTTCACCTCACTTTATGTACCTGTGGTTATTGGATTATTTTTTTTAAAAAAATGGCTTGTTATGAAAACAAGGATTGGTGATAAAACTTCAGTGGAGACATCTTTTCCCCATGATGATCCTTCCAGGAATGAATTTTCCTTCCCATGGGTAGATTCCTCTCACTTTCTGTTGTTTCACCCACATTCTTAACTATGAATCACTTGTAAGTCAGATATTTGTAACTCAGGGACTGCCTGTATACTTCTGGCTTTGAGTTGTGACTGGCAGGTGAGCTACTTAGAATTCTTTGTATTCTGCAGTGGGACACCAGCACTTTAGATTTGTATCTTTAGACAGTGAGTGGAACCTTAGTCAGGAAAGTATTTGCTTCTCTATCTTCCCAAACAATGGAAATTTTGTACAGTAAGCTCTGCCATAATGCAATAGTTGCATTCCTTTAAAAGTCCCTGTTGCAGAAAATTGTGCTAAGATATCATTAAGGTTAGATGTTGATCTCAAAAAATATTACAAGTAGCTAAGTTATTCAATTTGCCTCCAATTTTAATGAATAAATTTTAATAATAAGCATAAATGGTGACTTGTATAATTGAAAAATATGAGGATAAGTATTAATGTCAGGAGTGAGAAAATTTTAGACTCCCAAGAGTTATATTTGAAAAGTGGAGAGACTCATCTCGCCCCCCAAATATTTCAAACAATAGCAGTTGCTGTGGCAGTCAAATGTGCAAAAAATCCCTTCCTCTTTTTCCATCCACCTCGCTGTATTCCTAGCATAAAATTTCATCCTTCACAAATACTCCCACATCCTCCTTCCATTTACCTCACTTCATCCCACCATTTCTCAAACCCACATGGCTGATGAACTGAACAGTTAAGATGTGAGGTGACAGGGTTGCCGTTTAAGAGTTGACATATGTTCAAGATGGAATCATGCTATAGCTAATTAAGAGTTTATGTTCCGCAAATAGCATTCCTCTATTAACTGATTGTGCTATTGCCAATTTACATTGTGAAAAAAATGTGTTCTAGTAAAAATTCCTGTAATAGAATATCAATTGCTATGCTGTTTTAAAATATTTGCTACATATATGTACTGGTATATAAGTCTAGAAATTTTAGTCAAAAAATTTCCCCCAAAAATTGTGTTGACCTATCCTGTACTTTAACTCTTATCAAAAGAGTTTCCAGGAGAACCTAAGACACACTGACCCCCTTTACTCTTTCTGCTGCAGCACTATTTTTGTGTTTTCTCAATGCGAGGCCAGGAGCATTGGCCAACCACCCTGGAGACCAGGATTCAAATCCATGTTTGGCCATATAACCCCCTTGGGTGACCGTGGGCAAATTCTGTTAGTGTGAGAGGAAGGAAAGGGCCAACTTCTTATGTACAAATCTTGCCAGGAAACCCTGTGATAGGGCCATCTTACAGTTTCAGTAAGTCGCAAATGACCTGAAGGCACACAACAATAATAACAACAACAACAAGGAGGAGCTGGCCCCTTGAGGTAGCATTTCCACTTTCCCCTCTTTGTGGAATAACCCTCAATTTATGCATGGAACATATCAAAATCCATAGTTTTGACTTCTAAACTTGCCCTTGACATGTGGTCGACTTATACACTGACATATATGACATACTATTGTTGGTAAACTACCAAGAGACTCAGTGATTACTTTTTTCTTTCTTACAAAGTGGCAGGAAGGAAAGGCAATACTATAAAAATTAGGAGTTGTTTTTGAACAAAATGGAGCCTTCAGTATAATTGAAAACCATTACTTTTGTATCCGGTACAATTTCCACTCCACTGTCTTTACCTCCTTGTTTCTTAAATCTACTTCTAGGAAGTAAAGCAGGAGTGTATATCCTGTGACTCTCTAGATCTTTTTGGGAGTACAATTTATAGCAGCTTTAGCAAACCAGGTGAAGAATGCTGTAACTTACGGCCAAACAATGTCTGGAGGACAACAAGATCCCCATCACAATGTAAACATAAGTTGACATATGAGGACAAGTTACTATATTTAGGTTGGTCTAAAAAGTGTCTGAGGGATGTTAATTTCTGAATTTATCTGAAGCCTTCTGGCCTTAAAATCCACAATGAAGTACTTTTATGTAAAACACTTCTGAAAAAACTTTGTAATATTTAAGAAAGGGAAAGTAGAGCACCACTTGCAGACATGTTTTTATTTATAAAACATCTATGTTCATTTTTCATTGTTGCTCTCCATTATAGCATTCTTGTATACACAAAACTGTCTAAAATTGGGATGGGGAAACCCACCTTTGCAATACTGTTGATTTCATTGAGACCTTTGCAATAAGTGCAGACATTTGTGCACAAGAATCAGAACAGTTCATAAATATTCCAGAAAAAATTGGCAATTAGGACAGAAAATATACAGCAAACATTTTGGAGGTTTCAAACAGTCACTTTTATTTATGTATTTAAGGACGTTTTCCCACTAGCGTTGTAGAATGGAAGCTATTGTCTGATCTGCTCCTATAGAATTCTGGAAAATGTAGTTTAGGGAAGATGAGGACCTCTCTAGCTAAAAATTTGAAAGGCTCCACCCTGAACTATATTTCCCAGAATTCTGTAGGAGCAACTCTGATGATTGGCAAACGATAGCTGCTTTCCCATAATGCTGGTGGGAAAGCATCTCAGATAAATGTCTTTGCCATGATATTTTTCTGTATAATCTCTTGAGATAAATTACCAGAATCCAGATTTCCTTGTCTTGTTTTTTTAAATTCTGTACTTTATTTTTTGTCTCTGTTATTATAATAAATTGCTTTTTTAAAATACTACTTTTACGCCAAAAAAACCCATGTGTTTATATGTGCCTGTGTGTTTGGTTTGGGACAATGAGCATAGAAATTTAGCCAGCAAGCAAATTTAGCCAGTCCATCCTTTGCTCTGTGTGTAATTTATGCCCCCATTAATATTCTCTGCCTGTTGGCTAATGACACAGCCAAATATATTTTATCATATATAACTGTATGGCAATGAATATAAACAATCCTTTTAACTGTCTTTTTGGTTTTATAATAATTTCCTTTTTTCCCTTAGGAAATCTTCTACAAGATCCAATTGCACCTACCAACTCTACTTGTCAGCATTATGTCTGCAAGAATTGTAAAGGCAAGAAGATGATGATGAAGCCTTCGTGTAGTTGGTGCAAAGACTATGAACAATTTGAAGAAAATAAACAGTTAAGCATTCTAGTGAATTGCTATAAAAAACTTTGTGAGTATATAACACAAACACCATTAGCCCGGGATATTAAACAAGCTGTTGACACATCTCCAGATCTTTTGACTTTGCTTAAAGATGGCTCCCCACTCCATGAGGATGCAGAAAAAACACCTGATGAGCCTTCAGCATTGTGTTTGACACGTTCTCCATCTCCTCCAGCCTCAGAGCCGGAACCTCCAGCAAGTAGTTCTTCTGTAACTGAAAGCACACAAGACTCTGATGTGAAAGACACTGCTGTTAATGGGTTGCCCAATTGTAATGGGCTATCAGCAGAGAAAGTTGGAGCAAATATTCCTTCTCCTGAACATTCAAATACAGTCAGTGTGTGTAGTTCTGAACAGTACATGAAAACTGATGATATTTCTAGCAACCTTGAACCTATCTGTGACATAGTTTCTACTAGTGACTTGTGTACAACAAGCATTGATGTTCACAGTTTGAGTGAAGATGTCAAATCTAGTGATCCTCTTTTACTCAGTGTTGAAGAAGTGCTACGGAGCTTGGACTCTACCCCAACAGTCTGCAGTCCTTCTTTGCAACACAGCTTGGAAACCAATTTATCAAATGGCCCTGTTTTGCAGGTTTCTCCCCCACCTCCAAATCATAACATGTTCATGTCAATGGGTTCTTCACCTCATGGGATTTCATGTACAGCTGCAACACCTAAGGTAGTAAAATTAAATAGAAAACGATCACGATCAGAAAGTGACAGTGAAAAGGTTCAGCCCCTTCCTATTTCCAGCATCCTGTGTGGCCCAACATTGGGAGCCTCAGCTCCTGTAATGGTGAAACAGGAGGCAAAGATGTCTTTGCAGCCTATAACAACTGTACCCAATGGAGGCACTACACCTAAAAACAGCAAAACTGTATTGTTATCAAATAAAAGCATGAAAAAGAACCTAGATCATCCCACCAAGAAATCTCATCCTAAATCCAAATCAGGAATGCTGAAAACAAAGTCAAAAGAAAAAAATGCTAGTAGCCACGTTACTCCAGGAAGTCCAACAAAAACTGTGTATAAAAAGACACAAGAAAAGAAAGGGTGTAAATGTGGCCGAGCCACCCAAAATCCAAGTGTTCTTACATGTCGTGGCCAACGCTGCCCTTGTTACTCAAACCGGAAGGCCTGCTTAGACTGCATATGCCGTGGCTGCCAAAATTCATATATGGCTAATGGGGAAAAGAAACTGGAGGCATTTGCTGTGCCAGAAAAGGCCTTGGAACAGACGAGGCTTACTCTGGGCATTAATGTGACAAGTATTGCTGTTCGCAATGCCAGCACAAGTACCAGTGTAATTAATGTGACAGGGTCACCAGTAACTACATTTTTAGCTGCCAGTACAAACGATGATAAGAACTTGGATGAAGCGATAGACATCAGATATGACTGCTGAGTCTTTCTCCCCTCACCTTTTTTCCCTCCCTTTTTTAAACGTTCTCTCTTGCCTTTGGTAGGGGGGTTGCTACAATTTTGAAGGCAGCTATGGTTCTGTTTAACTTGCCGGAGCTCCTGCAAATAGATCACTTGTATCAAGTGTTTTTCATTGCTATGTTGTGTGTTAGTGTCTGGGAAATAGTTTGATGGTAATTACAGAGTTACCCTGAAACTGTCTTTAGTTCTTAAAGCACCTCATAGTTTCAGATCAAATGCTAATGTAAATGATTTTTAAAATACAAAATGAATTTTTTTGGCAAACACTGACCTTGTACCAGTTCGTGCTTTGTGCTCAATCAGAGATTGATGAAATATACAGAAATAGTATCTAGTCAGTCCATCTTAGTTCCGCTAATTTATGATGTATCCATATTTATTGTCAGACTTGAAGAAAAAAATAACACCTTTCTCATGCCAGAAATATCAAAAAATGTAAACAACTATCTTATACCATATTACTTGTGGACAGCAAAATTAATGATACCATAAATTTCTCTTCCAAAATGAAAAATGTAAGTTTCCAACTAATATAGACATGGTCAAACCAAGCACTACTTTCTATTTATGTCACTTAGGTTTCTCAAGTACTTTACCTTCTATTTTGAAAATAATTGTCAGAGTTCTTTTGTGATGAAGCAGCTTCTTGGGATATTTTAAATATATATATGTTTTCAAACTTTTAGAAAAAAGCTTGCAGTTTAAAGTCAGCAGTATGTTTCACAATGTGTCATACTATTAACATTGATCTTAAACTTACTGCTCAATTGGTTACTAGAATAAATGTATATTTTGATGGTATATTGGTAGGCTACAATGTCATTCTCATGCCAAAGTTACCAGTACATTATTTTGTTATGTGCATTATAATTTAGCTGTTTCAAAACCATGCTGCTGCTGTTTCAGGCTAATATCTAGTGCTGCTCTTACTCAGGAGCACGCCTTAACACGCAGTGATGAGGCACAGCAGAGCTTTGGCTGAATGAATTGCTGCAGTTCAGCCATGGCTGGAATAGCAACAGTATACCAAAGATGGAACTGATGTGGTTGATATGCAATTATACTTGGATCCCAGAAGGGCTGCTCCATCTTTTCCCTAATATTTTAGGTTTCATCTGCCTCATCACCAATTTATATTGTGAGAAGACACAAACTGGAAAATATAATTTAAATCAACTCTTTGTTGAAATGTCTGTCTAGCACTAATGTTTTTAATTTTGAATAAAAGATGCGACTGACTAGAAAAGACTGGGCTGAATCCAGCAAGCTTCTTGCATCAATAAAATAGCTTCTGTCAGTAGAACGGGGAGGGCAAATCATCTCCACAGCCCATAATGATATTTCACAATCTTTTCCCAATGGTTGGAAGATCGTTTGGGACGTATTTTGGGGAGCTGCTTAGAGTACAGAGGAGAAGAAAATCCTGTTATGTGAGCATAGGTCAGCCAACATAGCATTGGATTTGACCTCCATGTCCTAATCTGAAGCAGTAGTTGTTTTGAGATTAGTAATGTCACCTTTTCTGAAAGTCATTATATTTGCCATCTAATTGTTCACTAAGTGTCATTTATAGTAAATTATGATATCATACACTTTGGATTTGGCACAAAGCATGTACGATGGTGGTTACTAGGTCTGAAAAGTAAACAAAAGGTTTTGGCACCAATTCAATGATGTCTCCTTTTTGTTCTGTAGTGTACCATGGTGTCATTTTATGTGAATGTGGTCAAAATAGCGTTTTGTTGGCTTTCAGGTTTGTTTTTCCCCTGTCTTTCTGTGGGTAGGACAGGGTGGGGGGGTTAAAGCCATAGGAAGAAGAATGTGATGTAAGTGTTCAGTATGTATTTTTTTGTTTCTGTTTTACAAGAAGAGTTGAAAATATTTTTGATAATGAGAGTAAATGGTGGAAAATGCTCTTTAGTATTCTTGTCTCTTTTTTGCCAGCTCAGACTTCTGAATTCTGTGTTTAGTTTTGAGGTTTACTATGTCCTATTAAAACATAATTAGTTAAATATGTATGTGATTTTTGTGTGGGCCAAATGGGATCTGCCATTATTTCATTGTTTCAACCGTAATTTGCTTGTGTGAATCTGATTATTATTTCCGAATCTATAAGAAGACTAATCAAACATGCAGCAAGCAAAGAATACCATTTCTACAGGTTGGGTTGAATCTGGAAATTTCTCTAGAACTGTTAAAACTGTTTTTCAAAGACTGCTACTGGTATAGTAATAGAGCTCAAATATGTCATTAGAATGCCTTGATTCCAAAATGTGGGAATGATTTCAGTGTTTTACAGCATCACTTAAATCACTAGCTACTGTAGCATTCCAGTAGCTAGTGATTTACGTGAAATGTGCTTTGGCACTGTTATTGGAGATTCCAGACCTTTAATATGTTACTGGTAGTAAATTCAGGTTTGTTTTGAAAACTAGTTCGTTCTATTCTTCCACATTCTTAAGCGGTGTATTAAAATTTGAGGTGATCAATAAAAGTTACTTTTATAATTTTATTTTGTAAATTGCCCAAGGAAATAATTTGGAACCATTAACATTTTGAAGATTTTGTTTCTAAAGGATAATTTAAGTCTGCATATTCATGTTCAAAAAAGTAATGAATTAAAAAATGAAGGATGAGTATAGTCAAATGATACAACTGGATTCAAGCTAAAGAAAATTCAGCTGCTGACATGATCAGATATGAAAGAAATGTCTGAAGCTGCACAACATATACAGTAAGTACTGAGCATCCACTTGAGCTCTATATTCTAGTCTATCATGTTGTATAAATGCGGAAGGTTATGACTACATTGCATAAGTGCATGAATTTGGAAGTGGAGCTCTATGAAGCAAAGCAATAGAAGATGCCATTGTCTTGGTAGAGTGAGCCTTCAAGCCCTCTAGTCTATGTCAGTTGGCCAACTAATAAAAAAATCTAATAGTCTGGACCACCCACTTAGAGAATATTGGTAAGAAGACCTGATATCCTTTCTGAAGTCCACCATAACAGATAAAAACTCTTGTTAGTCTGGTGAAAGGATGCAGTGCATTAAATATAAAAGGTAAGCATCTTGCATATGTTAATACAATTGAGGGGCTTTTCTTACTCAAAAGGATATTTTCATTGGGAGAAAATTGTGAGATAACTTTCAGAAGGAAAGATGTCTGGTTGTAAAACCATTGTGTTACTATGGAAAACCAAAAACAATTCATCCAAATGAAGAATGATGACTTTATTAGTCCATCGCACAAAGGGAACAGTGACAAGAAAGACCACTTCTAGCAAATGTTCATCAATGGTCGCAAGTGGTTCAAAAGGCTTACAAGTAAGTTGTGAAAGAACTAAGGAATAGGAGTGAGCAGAGCAAGTAGAGCAGAACCAAATGTTCTTAGAAAGTGTTCTAGGGTCACGAAATTATGAAGGAGAGCAACCTAAAGAATTTTGTGAGGCCATTTGTTTATTGCTCACACACCTTTCAGGTAATACCTGTATACATTGACTTTACTAGACAGTCAATATATAAATAAAATAGGATATATAGAAAAATGCAAAAATCTGCCTCTAGCCAAAAAGAAGCTTTACTGAATGACAGGTAAAACTCTTCAAATACTTAAGGACAGATAAGCCTAGGAGACAGGTGGGATATAAACGAAGTAATAGATAATTGCTTGGAAAACAAAAGTAAAGGGACAGAAACAAGAGTTACAACCTTGAACACAACTGTTCATTTAATTGTTCAGCGGGACAAAGGAAATTATCAGCATAGAGAAATATGCTGTATGATAAACGGCAAAAGGATGGTGGAAGCAATAAACAGAATTACGATACATGAAAAAATGATTCCTTCAAGGAAGAGTAGTTTGATGACAAATCCACAATTTTAGAAAATGAAGTGTAAGAGTCTTTTGGGGCCATGGCGCAGCAGATTAAACCGCTAAGCTGCAGAACTTGCTGACTGGAAGGTCAGCAGTTCGAATCTGCCGGATGGGGTGAGCTCCCGTTGTTCACCCCAGCTTCTGCCAACCTAAAAGTTCAAAAACATACAAATGTGAGTAGATCAATGAGTACCTCTTTGGCGGGAAAGTAACGGCGCTCCATGCAGTCATGCCAGCCACATGACCTAGGAGGCGTCTACAGAAAATGGCGGCTCTTTGGCTTAGAAATTGAGATGGGCACCACCCCCCAGAGTCGGACTCAACTAGACTTAATGTCAAGAGTAAACCTTTACCTTTTCCCTAAGAAACTCTCAAGCATTTGGGAGAAATGATCACAAAGAACATGTCACACCAACACAGCTGTTTCAAGCTAATGAGGGAATCTATCCAAATTCTAACAAAAATTCTCAACAAATACAAAAAGCAGAAAAAGGTCTACAGACTGAAAATACTTAGTATATATCCATGAAGTGGGGACACCAGTGGTTGTAGTCAGGGCCATATTGGGGGGGGGGGGGGGGTTAAAAGTTCAAAACCCTCCTGAAATGTGTCAGGGTAAAAAAACTGGTTTACTCATACATTGGTTAACCAGTTGAAATTCATTAGTAAACCAGGTTTTGGGAGGGGCGGGGGGGCTATGCACATAGCCCTCCTGTGGCTATGGCCCTGGTTGTCCAACCTCTTGCCACATAGTAACATGCAATCAAAGCACTCTCAACAGATGGCCATCCAGCCTTTGTTTAAAAATCCCCAAAGGAAGAGATTCCACTACATTCCAATGCAGCCTATTCCATTGTCAATCAGCTCTTACCATAAGGAAGTTCTTTTCCTGCAGAATCCTTTTCTGCAGTATGAATCCATTCTTTCCATGCCCTAGTCTGTAGAGCAGCAGAATACAAGCCTGCTCCCTCTCAAATCAAATGCTGTGGTACACCCATTTCTTTCAGAGTGATCCACAATTTTTCATGATTAACATAAAGATTTTGCTGTCATTAATAAGCATAGGCTGATGTTCTTTTTAGATGCTTTGGTGCCCTCCATTATCCAACATATGTTTGTATTATCCTTAGTGCATCTTCCTTTTCCTGAATAGAGCTTGGAAATTTGGCTTTTCTCCATATATGGTAAAAGTCTTTGTTGTAGAATTTAGAGCAGGGGTCCCCAAACTAAGGCCCGGGGGCCGGATGCGGCCCATCGAAGCCATCTATCCAGCCCCCACAGCACAAGGGCAGAAGGGCGTTGGACTAAATGACCCAAGGGGTCTCTTCTCTTACAACCATCATTATTGTTGTTGTTGTTATTATTATTATTATTATTATTATTATTATTATTATTATTATTATTAACATTGAGGCTGGGTGGCCTTCTGTCAGGGATGCTTTGCTGGTGCTTTCGGTGCACAAAGGCAGAAGGGGATTGGACTCGATGTCCCAAAGGGTCTCTTCCAACCCTCTTTTTTATTGTTGTTGTTGTTATTAATTATTATTGCTCGGTGGCCAACTATAGTCCGGCCCTCCAACGGTCCAAAGGATCGTGAACTGGCCCCCTGTTTAAAAAGTTTGGGGACCCCTAATTTAGAGCATCACTTTGTGCAAGAAGTTAATGTTATGATTGCCTGATAACTGCAATCCTTGGTGTCTCTTGTTGGGGATTGAAATATGTACCAAATGTTCCCATTGTTTTTATTTTCCATATTTATTGACAGAATTTAGGTAGAATTAAACCACATTCTATCTCTAGCTGAATGCCCTGTTGGTTTGACTCCAGTTGCATAATTAGCCACAGTGCAACTCATAGTTTTCCTTTGTTATACCCCAATAGCCCATGGCATGTCATCTTCTGGCACTGTTTCTTATTTCATTTTGGATTGTCTCAACATAGGGCTTTCATAGCAACAGACTTCCAAAAGTTGTTTACATGCCTTCTTTTGCACACTACTAACAAATGTTAGCTATGGTGTCACTGCCATAGTCTCTTAAGAGATTTCCACCAGTGTCACTTACCTCTTCTACACATATACAGATAGTATTGCAGCTGCCAAATATGAGGTTGTTTGGCATATTTAGCTGGCTTCTTGGCAAAAGCCTATTTGCTATGGGAGACTACCAGCAGTAATGCTACTGTCAACATGTTTAGCCTGCAGAAGAGAAGGCTAAGAGGAGACATGATAGCCATGTACAAATATGTGAGGGGAAGTCATAGGGAGGAGGGAGCAAGCTTATTTTCTGCTGCCCTGCAGACTAGGACATGGAACAATGGCTTCAAACTACAGGAAAGGAGATTCCACCTGAACATCAGGAAGAACTTCCTCACTGTGAGGGCTGTTCGGCAGTGGAACTCTCTCCCCCGGAATGTGGTGGAGGCTCCTTCTTTGGAAGCTTTTAAGCAGAGGCTGGATGGCCATCTGTCGGGGGTGCTTTGAATGCGATTTCCTGCTTCTTAGCGGGGGGTTGGACTAGATGGCCCTTGAGGTCTCTTCCAACTCTACTATTCTATGATTCTATGATTCTATGATTCTATGAACATAGATTCTTGTCTCAAAGGAGCACACAATCCCATCACCAATGGAAAGGTAGTGTCACAGTGTTTTTTAAAAAAGAGATGTGTTCTATTAATTTGGCTTGTGGTCACAGGGCATTAATTTCTCATCTAATTACTTTCCACTAAGCAGACCTAGCTCAGGGACTCAAACCAAACATATCAACCTTACATTTCTTGTCATCTTCATCAGAAAAATTGATAAAACGTGCTTTTCTGATGACAGAACACATGATGTATCATTTTGTCACCTGAAATCTGTTGGTTTAAATTTTTCCACTGTACGCTCAACCTGATATTTTATGTTGAACTGTATTCAACCCATCCTTCTTGATTTTTATAAGAAAGCAGAAAGTTATGCCCCTAATAAATGGCTACAGAGTTGCAGCTTTAATTATGAGATTTTTTTTTTTACTAGATTGCAAACCAAAAGTATTGTCCACAGTTTCTCTGTTACTTTTAGATACCTGACCTCTAGTTTTTATGGCTCTAATGCAGTACAACTGAAATTATGGTTGTTTGTTGTCCTGACATTCTGCATATAGTAATAGCAAACAATATCATTTGAAGTTGCAGAAACTACAATATACTGATTCCCTCTAATTACATAAACAGCTGTTAAGATGTTATTGGTTTCACACTTTAAAAATAAACCCTTGTTTCTATTTTCCCCTTTGCATGCTGTTTAAACTTGTCTGAACTACATTTTTGATGTTCTAAGAAAAGTCAGAGTGGAGAAAGGGCCAATGATGAGACTTTGCTTAATTTATTTGTTCATTTAATACCGTATATCACATTTCTCCTAGTACAGGATTCTAGGATAGGAATGTTTCAACATTTCACACACAGAAAGTCCTGGTTTTTTGCCTACTAAATGGTAAAATGTCTTGTTCTGCTATAATTTCGTCTATCCTTATGAACTAGATAACCTGTTTTAGCCTAATCTCTCTATTTGTCTTTGGAATTGCTGCCTCCTATTCAGGTCAGCCTATATCAAACACTTTTGATAAAGTAACCACTTTTGTTGTCTGTTCCTAAAATCTTTTTGCCGTTTTGGTCAAGCATGGTGATAGCATCAAAGTAAAGTATAATAATAGATTACTTGCTTATGTTGCAGAGCATTTGAATTCAGGAAGGCGGGGAAAATGCTTGAATGTTTTCAGAGAAGGGTGACCAAAATAGGAAAAGATCTGGAAGCCAAGCTCTATGAGGTGCAGCTTAAAGAGTTGGGTATGTTTAGCCTGGAGAAATTTAAGAGATGACTTGATAACCATTGTTGGAATATTTGAAAAGTTGTAATATTGAAAAGGGAGCAGGCTTGTTTTCTGCTGCTCCATAGAGCAATGATTTCAAACTACAGGAAAAAAATCCCTGACAGTAAGAGCTGTTCAACTGTGTAATACGTTGCCTAAGAGTTTGGCGGAGTTGCTTTCTCTGGAGTGCTGCTAGCCATCTGTCAGGAGTGTTATGATTGTATATCCTGCCTGGCAGGGGGTTGGACTGGATGGCCCATGTGGTCTTTTCCAATTTTGTGATTATTCTGCCTGAAAATGTCAATGCAGAAACACATGATTTGCTTATTTAATCCAGAAAATTACTTATTCGTGATCAGAACATTTATTTAAAGAAACAGATGTTCCAATTTTATGGGGTTTTTTTTCTAAAGAAAGCTATTTATTTTAGAGATGGAGAGAGTGTGAATTGAATTAGCTAGATCGTTCAGCTCCAAGTTGTAATTTTTTAATCAGACCCCTCAAAATGCTCGATCCTCCAAAGAAGGGGAAGGCTGAAAAGCCAAATGGGAAAAAGGAGGAAGAAAAGCCAAGAGAAGCCAGTTTTGAGGAGGTTGAAATGACTATTTTGGAGCCACATGTTTTATTAACCTAAATGCAAATGCTCCCCATAACTATTCAGATGTAGGTGGGATGTGAAGAAAATGTTCTGCATCACTGTGTGAGCTATTGTCACGCCCGAGGCAACGGAGCACCAAGAACCAACGCAGAGGCCAATATCTATCTAATATCTTTATTAAGTAAATATATAAAAGTAATAAAAACAAGTGAAGAATATAGTTCAGAAGCTGACCTATCAAATGAGGTCAAATAAAGTCCAAAAATGTATTGTCCAATAAATGATATTAGAGTTCAAAGTTTTAAATCCAGTAACCGAAACACACACTATTGCCAAGCAATAGTGTGGGGAAAATGCCCAGAGTCTTTGAAGTCCAAGGTAGCTTGAGAACAAGGCTGGAAACAAACTTGAATCATTAAACAAGGTCCGTGACTAGGAACAAGGCGAAACAGAGATTCTAAGAACAAGGTCCATGGCTAAAAACAAGGCTAGACAAATCTTGAATACTTGATCCGGAAAGCAAGGAACTGGGGTTGCGGACTTTGCGAAGTCCACACAAGGCTGGAAACACGAAGTTGCTTCTGGAGCTGCTCTGTTGACTCCGCAACAATTCTAACGTGCCAGGCACCTATATTGGGGTCTCGTTTTCCCGCCAACGACCTCTTTCCCTAGAGAACGGGAAACGAAACCCAACTTTGTCCAGATGTGAAACTCCTTAGAATTTCCCAAGGGAAGCATGGCTAATCAGCCTGTTGTTTAGCTGCAATCCATAAGCTCCTGCGAGTCTGTTCTCTCACTCCCCTGTCTGCAGAATAGGACTGTCTCCTAGGGAACGGGGGTGAGGAATGCCCAAGGTCTGTTTTACTGGGTTCTTGGGCGAAAACATCCGGCAGCTGGAAAGATTCCGGCTCTTGTTGAACCGGTGAAAACCCCATGTTTTCGTCTTCATCTGTCACGATGGCACTAGGAGCAGGACTACAAGGCCCATGAGGCATCACAGCTATAAGAAATATACAGTAGAATAGCAAAGAAACTGCATAGATATAGCAGAAAGTCTGGATTTTTGGAACCTCAATTGTAAGCTCATACAGTAAGATAACCTCAATTGTAAGCTCACAAACGAAAATCAGAGTTGAATTACCCATAAAACCAAAATTTTACTGCAAACAAAATGAAAAATGGAGGTTAAATACCATGGGCTAAGTTATCCCAGTGAAGTGAAGTTGAGCTATTAGATACAGACTAGAAACCTATAGTTTGCAAATAAATTGTTAATTAAATATTAAATATTTCAGAATCCCATTTGTGAGCTGGTTTATTAATTTTAAGATGGGCTTTTCCTTTGACATAACTGGTTAAATTGGAAAGTTTAAGATGCACAAATAAATAGAATTAGAGAAAATGATCATGTGGCTGTGTTGCTAGGCAGCAGAACGCAACAGAGGAATAGCTAGGAATAAATTGAACAGCTAGGATTGGGGAGCAATGGAAAAACAACGACCCCTCTTGGCTTCTCTCTCCCTTACTCTATTCTGATTTTTACATGCCATAGTCCAGTGTATCACATACTGTGAAGGATTTGATCAGGCTGGAGCTATTAGATTGGTGCCAAAAGATTCATTTATCTTATCTGTACTGTTGATAGTTTGTCCCAGACAATATCAAGATCGACCAAAATCAAATCAACTAATCACAGGTTTCCTGTTACCTTCATTGAATAATGTTGTTTTCTTTCATTTAAGTATTCACCAACCAAAAACTATGCAACAGTGAGATCCCATTGCTGAGGTCCTTGAAAACAAGATAATCGGGGCAGAGAAACACAGCTTTTCATCGCAGATGCTGCACAGGAACCATTCTCAGATGGCATATAAGTCAATTTTTGATAGCATATGGCTTGAAGAGAGCAATCAGTGTTCTCTTTATTGACAGCCACTCTTTTTATTGTAAGTATGGTGAAGGTAGTGAAAAACTTTTTTTCAAGAAGAAAAGCTGATCAAGAGTTCCATCCTAGAGATGAATAAAATACATCTGGGGCAATGTGTTTGTCTTCTTATTACCAAAGAGCATGGCCAAGTCTGAGATGTATCCTTATGACACGAGCTAGATCCATTCTAGTTGAAGTGCCAGTACCAGTACTCCAATTTAAGTGCAGTCACCACCAACAAAACCCCCCTAAGATGAGTCTGCGATTTTAAGGATCTCATCATATGGAAATTTCCCCCCGTTCCTACACACTTCAAGTACAGATTTCCACAGAGCCCATCGAATGGCACAAGACTGCTTCTGGTAGTTGCTCATGGGACGTCATCTCCGCAGCGTGTAGAAACAGGAGGATTGGACCTCATCACACTAGAGCTTGGATCCACCTTAAATTCACTTAAGGGAGGGGGCTTTAAACAGCTCAGCCAAACAGGTCCTGGGCCTCACCTAAACTACAAATCCCAGAATTCTGCAGGAGGCAGAATCAGAAAAAAACAATACATATCTGATCAAAACATATTTATGTAACATTTCTAATAATGATTAGCTTTCCTATAATGGAGGCCATGAAGGGATCTAATCCTCCAAAACATCTATCTCTACCTCTGTCACCATAACTGACATTGCTGTTTCGTCCTTAGATGCAGGCGACTTGCAGCTGCCCATGTCTAGTTGAGAGCTTCTGAAGCAGCTGATGAGAGGGAGCATTTTTTTCCAAATGAGCCAGGGACCGACACCAAAACTGTGGTTACTGAATACAAATACTGTATTTCTTCCATTCCAAGACTCATTTTTTCCCTAGAGTTTCATTGGGTTCCATCTTTAAAGAAGATGGAGAATTTACTCACCCCATCACACAGGATCGCCACCTTATCCATTTCAAGGATACCAACACACTTTTTAAAACAGGTATCCTTTTTGAAAACCACTTTCCATGGGTTTGTTCCCCTGAAACTCCTACCATTTTTTTCTACGGACAGGGAGAAGAGTGGAGCCGATTTCTGCCAATCTTTCTATTTCATCACACCAGAGCATGGATCCACTTTAAATCTGGTTTCTTCACACAGCAGTTAATTGAGGTTATGCCAGTACTTGATAATGTGTGAACCTGTGGAGTCTTGCTTGTACATCTCCTGATTGGTTGCAAAGCCAAGCAAATCCTAGTATCAGATATGAAATTCAGAAGCTACCACACTCTACAAATCTTTTTCCTCTTAAGAGTGTGAAAAGTATACACCAAGTCCATCTCGGGTTTGTCTAGAAATTGTGTTAGACTGTTCACACTTGTTCATCTCAACAATTTCATAACACTGATTCAGGAAAACAATAGTTTCTTTTTGATTTGATGGAAATAAAAATAGAGCTGGATGATGTCAGGCTAATGAATAATCCCATCAAATAGTACTATATAAACAGCAGTCTAAAAATAAGGAATTCCCCATTTAGGCCATCAGTGATGTAGTTACAGTTGTTCAGTAACATTTTTTGGGATGGGGCTAGGAACAATCACTATTAAGCAATGCCACTGGATTTTTATTGTGGCCTCAAGCCATGTGAAGGCCCAACAGTGCCAAGATACATTATGGTCCATTTCACACAGAACGTTAAAAGTAGTTTAGTGCTATGCAATAGAATCTGGGTGGGCCTTGGACTTGCATATTCCCTCATAAACACACACACACACACACACACACACACACACACAAAGCATGGCTAGTTGGCTACAAAGGGGTTAGAAGCATCGAGTTTTTAAAAGAAAATTGCCATTTAAGAAGAGCGAAGAAACATTTGGGTACAGCCTATTGAAATAAGACAGCATTAACCACTCAAACCAATGCTATATTTTAGACTTGGTACTATTTTTAATAGTCACTTCTTTTGAGAAGAGTATGTTTGAAGTGATGTGCAGTACTTGGAAGAGTGACCTTCGGGTTCAAATCCCTGCTTGGTCCCCATCTACTTTGTTGGAGTTGTTATGGGGATTAGTAGCAAGACAGAACACATGTAAAACGTCAACATACATTTCTGGGATGGTGACAGCAGTACTAGTTATAGAACAATTATAACATTTTGTCATGCACAGAGCTTCTAATGCTGTTTTAATTAATTTCTCTCTCTGTTGGAAATTCATACTGTTAGGCTGCACGAATATACTCATTTCTTATAAACCACAGGACTTTTATCACAGCTATCTAATAGGCTACAATGAGGCTTAAGAATATAACTTAGAAATCAATGGGACTTTTATCACAGCTAATTTGCTTCAATGGGTTAAGTGTAAGTATGAAATTTGTATCAAACCAATTATGTTTAATGAGTTTTCTCTGGCAAGTGTTTAGAAGTACAGGACTAATTTTAATAGCTTTTTTAAAAAGTGAGAATCAAACAAGAATTGTGGAGAAACTCTTCCTATTGTATATCAATTGGATTTTCCAAAGAAAAGGTTAGCAGCAGGATGAAAGAGCATTTCAAATTTGACTGCTTACATGCTGTTTTTCACAGCTGCTGTTCTAAAGTGGCAACAATACACAAAGTTTAAGAGGTTTTTTTAATTATTTACAACATATATATATTTCGTGTCAGGAGCGACTTGAGAAACCATAAGTTGCTTCTGGTGTGAGAGAATTGGCTGTTTGCAAGGACATTGCCCAGGGGACGCCCAGATGTTTTGATGTTTTTACCATACTTGTGGGAGGCTTCTCTCACGTCTCTCATATATAACATATTAATTCATGCTTAATGAGGAAGGGGGATAATTGATGAGGACCACTAATTTTTAAAAATACTTTTAATTGCAAAAAGGAAAATACAAAGTAAAATAGCTAAGGCAAACCCATGCCCAGGACAAGCAATGTTTGAACAATTGCTTTAACCACATTTCTCAATTTTTTTGTACATCTCCAAGTTTTGGCAAACCATAACACATAGTAACAAAGCACATTAAGATACATGAATAAACATTAATTATAAGAGTTACTCCCAACTGTTTAACTTTTATAGTGACTGTGCTTTTGTTTTGTTGGTTTTTTTTTTTGCATAGACTTAACATACTGTGAATTTTCAAGGTATTTGTAAAATTGCTTATTTCTGCTTTGTAGATATTCAGTCGTTTTGGTCTTCTAAAGCTATATATATAAAGCTAAGCACAAGATGCTGTTGAGATTCTCTTGGAATCGCTGTTGTTTGATCAAGTCAGTGATGTGAGATTCTACCGAAAAAACTCACCAAAACCCACTCTATCAATAAATCTGATAATAATTGGAATATGTCTCAGCTGTGTGTCTTTTGCACAATGCTGCCTCTTTGTGGCAGCCCAAAGAAAGCATAAAATAATCAGTTACAAATCAGATGACTACAACTTTGAAAAAGCAAACACATGGCAAAAACACAGTGCAATAGCATTATACTTTTCACATACCAACCGTGTCTCTCTTTCACCCCACTACAGTGAGCGGAAGAAAGATTTTGCCTCAATAGACATCAAAGGACGTTCATCACCAGTCAAGTATTGCTTGACATCTTTATTGAAAGGAATTTCTACAACAGAGCAAACTGAATTATCTTAACCCCTTTCATATGAGGTAGGTGTTATGATATACAGTATCAAGAGAAAATAACATTAAACTTTCAAAAATTTTGCTTAAAAACCTCTTTAGCACTCACCCCAAATTAAACATGGCGGTTTGTGTACATGCACACTCACACACAAGTTCAACAAGCTGTATTAGTATTGCATAGCAGGTATGTTGCAGAACTTAGAGTAAAAGGGTAGGGAGTCTAGCGCTTGGTTGTGCTCCATTCTGGCTAAAATACTCCCCAAAGAGCAATTTTTACAAGGCAAGGAAACCGGCGTTGTTTTCGGTATTTTTGAATATGAGGAATCCTATAAATATCTCCCAATACAGTACTTCTAAAGAAAAGCAGTGCTAAAATAATTGGTAACTATTGTATTGCCGTATACACAGTTATCCACTAAAATTATGTGCATATCTGCACAACTGGCTTCAAGGGAAATGATGATCATTATGGCCTGCAATTTATTTGATGGCAAATATGGTATGGCGACTTGGTTAATCATTATCTATCCGTATTTACATTAAGTACACCTTTGTGTTTATGTTGGCTAAAGGAGTCTTCTGAATCATAAAAAGGTGGCATTTGTGTAGTAAAAACTCACTTTGAGTTAAGAATGGCATAGATAGGACTCTAACAACTCCAAAGATGGGAAATGCTTTAATCAAAATCAGTTTATTTGTGATGCTGTTTTTGGACTGTCCAGAAAATGCAGTTCTTTGTGTAAACTACATGATGAGGAAGGTTTTGCAAAACTATAATTCCCTGGCTATTCCCTGGCAACAGGAAGAAATTATATAAGAGCAGAGCCCAGCCAGAGCTGAACTATAAATTTTAATCCCAGCTCATTACATAAAACTGCTACATGAGACAGGTGGGTCATGCGATAATGACCCCAGCTGAGATCAAGTAGTTTAAATCAACATGAGTTATTAAAAATATGGCACCTAAATATCATCCCCATTAAAAAAAAACCCCAAGATTGGTTATATTCTTTCAACCCACTTATTTAGTATTTGCATTATCATATATACAAAACAACTGCTGCATTAATTAATAATTTAATTGATTCAGTGATACTAATTATATTTATCAGACCTTAGAACTGAACTGTAAAACTGGTTCAAGTGCTCTGTGATAAAACTTCAATAGGAAAATGAGCAGAGAACGGAATGTTCCCTGTCAGCTTTAGGACTGGGTTTACTACAGTTTTATAGTTCCCAAATCACAAATATAAAATGTATCTAATCCATACGAAGAAAGTCGTTTTTGCATTGTAAGGGTATAAGTCTTCTGCTATAGACTGATTTATAATTGCCTCTACTTTCAGGTTAGTTTTGTTGTAGTACTGTTTCAAGGAAGAGTAATTTATAAAGCACTTTCACCCACATAAAAATGTGAATTATTTAATATTACAATGGGCACAGCAAAAGGATAGTATTTATTTTCTGAACTAGAAGGTGTTGCTTCTTGTCTGAAGGATACACTCTGCCCAGAAAGGTTTTTCCCGCATTTCCAGATATATAAGGTAAAGGTTTTCCCCTGACATTAAGTCTAGTCATGTTTGACTCTGGGGGTTGGTGCTCATCTCCATTTCTAAGATGAAGAGCTGGTGTTGTCCGTAGACACCTCCAAGGTCATGTGGCCGGCATGACTACACAAAGCACCATTACCTTCCCACCAGAGCAATACCTACTGATCTACTCACATTTGTATGTTTTCGAACTACTAGGTTGGCAGGACCTGGGGCTAACAGCGGGAGCTCACTCCACTCCCTGGATTCGAACCGCGGACCTTTCGGTCAGCAAGATCAGTAGCTTGGCAGTTTAATCCGCTGTGCCACTGGGGGCTCCAGATATATAGGACTTTGCTAAAGTTATCCAGTAACTCAGAAAAGTCCCTATGCATACTAATCTGTCGTATGCCAGCTCAATTTTTTCAAAAAATGTGAGACTGTAGTTTTTCAGGGTACCAGAAGGATGTCTTTGACAACCCTAGAAGATTGAACCTGGAATCAATAGTAGACAAAGCATTTGCTGTCTCATTGTGTGATAACAGGGGTCTTCAATCGAAGGCCTGTGCCGCCTTCCAAGGTCATTCACCTGGGCCCAGTCCTAAACTTTAGACTTAAGGTTGTCCTAAGTCTGAAATGACTTAAAGGCACACAATGACAATCCTAATTAACTCGACTCTCTCATTAGCCAAAACCAGGCCCACATGTCCCATTGAAATACTGGTAAGTTTATGTTGGTTAAAATTGTTCTTCATTTTTAATATTGTATTGTTCTTTCATGGTTTTTTTGACTACAAATAATATACGTTCTGTGTGCATAGGAATTAGTTCATGTTTTTTTTAAACGGTAGTCCAGCCCCCCCCCCCCAACAGTCTGAGGGACCGTGAACTGGCCCTCAGTATAAAAGGTTTGAGGACCCCTGTGTTATATATATTAATGGAATGGCCCATTTATTGTAAGATAAGAGATGGCACAATCATCCTTCCAGATCAGGCAAAGTATGTGAAGGATTATTTTTGAAAAAAACAACTACACTTCCTGCTGTCAAGTTAAGATAAATGCTCAGAGATACCCTATTCTGATAGTTATACTGTATTACATACTCCGGCTAAAACCTGAGATTGAGATTCACTCTTGGATTTGTATTTTATTATGCATTTCACTGTAATTACAGAAAGGTCCATTAAAATTAGTGAGCCCCTGGTGGTGCAGTGGATTAAACCCTTGTGCCAGCAGAACTGCTGACCAACAGGTTGGTGATTTGAATCTGGGGAGAGTGGGTGAGCTCCCTCTGTCAGCTCCAGCTCCCCATGTCGGGATATGAAAGAAGCCTCCCACAAAGATGGTAAAACATCAAAACATTTGGGCGTCTCCTGGGCAACGCTCGTGCAGACGGCCAATTTTCTTACACCAGAAGCGACTTGTAGTTTCTCAAGTCACTCCTAACACGAAAAAAAAAATCCATTAGTAACAGTGAAATGAATTTATTATTTAGTGTATTAACATTATTTTAACAGATTTCTTTTTGGCATTTAAATATTGCTGATATTTTTAGAAGCAATTTATACATGTAAGAATCCAAGAGTACAACCCTTATTTTGCTTGGCCACCAAAAGCTATGAGCCAACATACTGGTTCAAGACCTGGGATGAAGTAGGGAGAAGTTTGCCAACAGTGACCTCAGAACAACACAAAAGCTGCCTGTGGCACGGCACTTCAAGGTTTTATAACACTATTTAGGGAAGGTGTATGCTTACAAACGCTTACTGGTGGTGTGGCACTGGGTGTTTTTGTAAACTCTGTCAATCAAGGAGCAGTATTCGTCAACACAACATATAAACTCCTTTCCACATCATTTTAAAAATAATAAAAATGTAATTTATTGATTGATTAATTAATACTGAGAACCTTCACAACTTTTCTCAGTACTACTTGTCCATTGCTGAGATACTATATTTTCCTAGTGCACTATTTCCTCATCAGAAAAATGTGGAATAAGACTACATGGATCACATGGAGTACCCCTGTGCATGATGATCTGGTGAGCACTATTTGAAGTACGTAACATCTCTCCCTTCCCCTATGTCATTTGAATAGACATATTAAGACGTTGCCATATTTTCCTCAATCCGTATAGAAGCAGTCTCATTTAACTTTGCTTTTCCTTTTAAAAAGCAGGCACCAGAAGAGATACTGGAAAAGGTACATGGGGAAGAATTTAAATGTAGTCTTCTAAATATGTATAAAGATTTTTGGTTTCTATACTTCTATGAGATTATTTAGATTTTTGGAACAATAACCCACGTCCCTCAATTGGTAGAACTTGAGAGTGGATATTTGACCTTCAGATAATGTTGGACTACATGTTCCATCATCCATAGTCAGCATAGTCAAATGTGAGAGATCATGGAAGCAACATCCGATAACCCATTTTTGTCTATCACTCCAGTTTTACCACATGAGTGGCTAAAGCTAAATATTCCTGATCCCCACATCAGAATAAATCTTATCAGGAAGTGCAGAAAGATGAAAAACTAAAAGTAAACAAACAAGGAAATACTGTGCTGTCTCTCAATATTTTGGATTATATTCCTTCAACTAGATCAGGGCTTCTTAAACTTTTCCACTTGTTTGACTCCTTTTGACCCGAGAAGTTTTTATGTGACCCCAAGAATATAGGAATACAAAATAGGTATAACATCCAAACATTTCCTGATAACAAATCAGCATTTGCCAGGCTTGCTAAATAGGCTGGTTTTTACGTTTGGGGCATCTTCTGCATAGTCCACTGTAAATACTGCACAAGAGATTTGTGTAAATGTCTAAAACAGCCACTAGGTGATGTTCAGAAAACTTTTACTGGGTTGTTGTGAGTTTTCCGAGCTGTATGGCCATGTTCCAGAAGCATTCTTTCCTGATGTTTCACCCACACCTTTGGCAGGCACCCTCAGAGGTTTTGAGGTCTGTTGGAAACTAGGCAACTGGGGCTTATATATCTGTGGAAAGTCCAGGGTGGGAGAAAGAACTCTTGTCTGTTTGAGGCAAGTGTGAATGTTGTAATTAATCACCTTGATTAGCATTTAATGGCCTTGCAGATGCAAAGCCTGGCTGCTTTGTGCCTCAAACAGACAAGAGTTCTTTCTCCCAACCTGGACTTTCCACAAATATATAAACTGCACTTGTCTAGTTTCCAACAGACCTCACAACCGCTGAGAATGCCTGTCATAGATGTGGGCGAAATGTCAGGAGATAATGCTTCTGGAACATGGTCATATAGCCCAGAAAACTCACAGCAACCCAGTGATTCTGACTATGAAAGCCTTCAACAACATATACAATTTTTACTGTTGCCAATTTTTTCAAGACACTCAACATTGAGCTAAACTGTGGGTCCCAATTTGTGGTTGGGACCCACAGTTTAAGCAGGGATCTAGATAATGTACATTTAACATACAGTCCTACCATGTCACACATTTCCCTGTTCCAGAATTGGACACAAATAGCATTCCTTATATAGCTACCTGGGACTCACATATTTAGTATGGAAAAGTCCTCCTTAGGAGGGAATTTTCTCATGTGGAAAAACAGCAATGAATATTAAATAATTTTTCTTTATTTTATTACAATAATTTTATTTACAATCCTGTAATTGATCATTGCTTTAAATGAGCTATTGGGAAGCCCATATTAATCGCTAATCATGCAAATGGTTCTAACTCTATGATAGTTAAATTACAGAGTGCCCAAGTAATCTGGAAACCTTTTCTTGGAAAAAAACGACTGTGGTTTTCGAATGGATCAGAATGTTATGAGAGTGACTCCACAATTATGTATAGCACATAATCATGGTGAAGTATAGTTTCTAAATATAAATAGGAGGGGAAATAATTCCAAGATGAAGGCAAATAATGTATTGAACAAATATTACAATACCTGCAAACATGGATTCTTTTTTCAGCATTTTGTATGTCCGTGTGTGCGGGGGTATTATCCCTTCTTGTTCTTTTCACAAATGTGGTACCTTCTAGGTGTGCTAGGCAAGAACTCCTATGACATACACAGTTTCTACAAATGCCTGCACTAACATATTGTCTAAAAACTTATTTTTTTAGAAATTACCATACTGCAGAAGATATTTTTTAAAGAATCTATATTTCAGTGACTGGTTGCATCTTCAATAAGAAAATCACTTATTTGAAAAACAAGAAGTGAAGACTCTTCCATTTAATACTGACAGACCTTAACGACCCATCTCCAATATTTTTATGGTGAAAGATCTGAAATAACTAATTTGTCTGACTTTTCTCCAATTTCAGGGAGAGATAACAGTTCATCTGATTCATAGTCATCTTCAAAGGATCTATAAGAAAAGAACAAAGAAGTTAAGAATACAGATTGCTAGTATATATAATTACAAATATTAAAAGGTTCTCAATTACAGTGCACTGATCTTAAAACTGGTGAATATAGACAATTACAGGAATACAATGGAGTATTGTGATCTAAAGACAACCCATTTTTGTACTATGTTTGAATTATTTTTTCAATTAGCAGTTATGAAATATAGAGTAAAATGTAAATAGTAGCTCACATGAAGACAAAACCGAAGTAATAAAATCTATAATGATTTGGATCAATCCCAAAGTATTTTATAAAACTTTTATTTAAAAAGTTTTTCCTCGGTACCAGAGTTTTCCATTTCCATTTTTTTCTATATACTTATGTGCTTGTATAATGTATTTCTGCCTATCCACAGAATATTCAAATATCACTCTCCAGCCACTACATTGAAGGGGAATTGGGAGGGGAAATCACATAATTTTGTGGCCGGACTTTAGCTTCTTCTAAATGATATATTCCCAGACCCTTCATGCAGTTTTCCAGGCTTTGTTGTGTACGGTTTGTAATCCTGTATTTTTCCACTGCTTTTCCCATTTTTTTCTTTAACATGTAAGGGAGAAAGATGGAATACCTGCACATTGCCTTTTTATCGACAGTGTTCAGATCGCTCTGTTAGGAAGCATTATTTGGCTCAAATAGCATGCAGAAGTTTTTCTATAAGCAACATTTATTCTCATATAAGGGAAAGAAGTGCCTCAAGGCAAGCACTGAAGTGAGAAACAACATAGGAAATCATGTGCTTCCTCAGAGCTGAATTGTGTTGGCTGATCTGTGGTTAGACAACAAAACAAATTCCACCTTCAGCCTCCTCAAATGGTAATGCTTGTATCCTGTTTGCGTGGAGATATTTCCAGTAGTGTAGTGATGGGTAATTGAGAAACAGCTTACATCTCTCCTAAAGCAGTGGTTCCCAACCTTTTTTTGACCAGGGACCACTTTGACCAGGGACAACTCTCCAACATTAGTACCAAAAGGTCTGCGAATCAGTTTTTGGTCAACTTTATATTCGGTTTGGTTATTTGGGGTGCTGATTCAGAAAACTGCATTGTATAGATCACATCATTTCTAATTTCTGATACAGAACATATGCCATCCAGTAGTCGCTATCTGCTCGCCTACAGAAAACCATATTAAATCATCTAGAGCTGATGTGAGCTATCCAATGCAATGGTCAGCTCCGTGGAAATAAAATAAAATAAATAAATAAGGGAAGGAGGTTCGCAGACCAGATTTTCATTTTTGCGGCCCACTGCTGGGCCATGTCCCACAGGTTGAGAACCACTGTCCTAAAGGCACCACATCACACCTGACCTTGGAAACGAAGCAGGCTCAGCTCTAGTTTTTACTTGGATGAGGAACACCAATGCATACCAGGTATTATAGGTTGTATTTCAGAAGAAGACACTGGCAAAACCACCTCCAAGTATTACTAAAATAAACCCATGAAATCCATGGGGTTGCGATACATGTACTGGTGACTTGAAGGGATATATATACACACTGGCAAATGCATGTGCCAATTTTTGCTGAAAATGTTGGTGGTGGAGAGAAAGCCCCTCAAGTGCAATGATAAGCTTTAAGGACAGAACAGAGTACAAAGACTCTTCCAAAGTTTGTCCCTGAAGCAGATAAAAAGATTTCTCAGTTATTGCTTTAACAATATTCTAAAAATATTACCCATTTTCATTTGTTTTTCTTACCAAAACTAATTTGCATATAAACATTTTGATCTATAACAATATCAAAATCTGACAATGTACTATAAATGAAAACAAAGCAAGGCTCTATTATTGGTCACAGCTGAGTGCTCCGAGGGCAATGTAGTCAGAAACCGTCATCTACATCAGAGATGGGACTCATATAGGACAAACCAGCAAAGCACAGCAGTTCCTGTCAGCACAGCCAGTGACGTGAAATGCCATTCAAAATCATTATGTCAAAGTATGTATGATTCCTACCCCAATTTACATGGTGATAGTAACATGTTTCCCTATTTAGTTTAGGGGACTATTGGTTAACAGATTTGACATTTTATAAGGTCAAATCAGTTACAAAACCATCAAACAAGTACTGACATTTGGGTTTATTTAGTTCAGGATTTGGTACTGTGTCACTTTGTTTATGACCGTAGTCTCTTCTTCTGACATTTTGGACTGATGTACATGTGCTAATATTCCAAGAGTGATTACTGAGTTACTCATCAGAGATCCTTGTTATAAAATGTTTTTAATTTCCTTATTTTGTAAGCTTTGTTTTCATTATTTTATTTGAAACTAATGTTTCTGAGTTTCAAATATATTTGTTTTGAGTAGCAATTATAATCTATGTGTTGTCAAAGGCTTTCATGGCTGGAATCACTGGGTTTCTGTGAGTTTTCTGGGCTGTATGGCCATATTCCAGAAGCATTCCCTTCTGACGTTTTGCTCACATCTATGGCAGGCATCCTCAGAGGTTGTGAGATCCTCTGAGGATGCCTGCCATAGATGTGGGCGAAATGCCAAGAGAGAATGCTTCTGGAACATGGACATACAGCCCGGAAAACTCACAGCAACCCAATTATAATCTAGATTTGTAATTATCAACACTCACCCTTCCTGTAACGGTTCATTACCAGACTCTTCAGCAACAAGAATTTCATATTCCTCAGCAGCATATCTGTCCCAGTCAGAGGGTTCAGGACCATCATTTTCAACATCCTATAAAAATGGATGAGAAATGCCAAAAAAATTATAATGAAACAAATCAAGTTTTATATCAGAATTATGCCTTATATGATTTCAAATATTATAACATGTATACATTTGCAATACTATGATGCCTTCATTTTAAAAACTAAACCAATATTTAGTTTGAAATATCATTATGCAATTGGTTATTGTAGCACCTTAGAGACTAATTGAGAGAACAAAATTGGCAGCCTAAGCTTTCTTAAACTAAGCCTACTTCCTCAGATGTATCAGAGGAAGCAGTCTATCAAATATTTAATAGAGTTAATATTTGAACATAGGCTCAGATAAATTATCATAAACCTCTACCTGAACTATTCCCCAAATATATCACACGGAGTTTACTTTCATGTGAAATACTAAATTCCTTGAATGTCAGTTCTTTGGGAGGAAAGGCAGTAAGTATATAAAGTTACGCTCTATACCAGGCATGGGCAAACTTCGGCCCTCCGGGTGTTTTGGACTTCAACTCTCACAATTCCTAACAGCCGGTAGGCTGTTAGGAATTGTGAGAGTTGAAGTCCAAAACACCCGGAGGGCTTAAGTTTGCCCATGCCTGCTCTATACTCATGTATAAGTCTAAACATTTTAGTCAGAAAGTAAACCCAAAAAAATCTGGGTCAATTTATCCATGAGCCAATGCTTATTCTGGACCTTTAACTCTTTTTTAAAAAAATAAAGGAACCATCCTCTTCTCTGAGTAAAATGGCAAAAGGCAAGACTTAGTCAATCCCAGGATAACCTAAAAAAAGCACTGATCCCCGCTACTCTCTTCACCATGGTCTTGCTGGCCTTTTTGAATGTCTGGGTAGGGAAATAGCTGTGGAGGTCAGGGATAGCTGGCACCCTAAGGTAGCATTGGTTTTTTTCTCCACTCTGCGGAATTATTATTATTATTATTGACACAACAACATAGTATGACACAGCAAACAAGATAGATATGCTTGATTTTGTATCACAAAATCACAAGTCAAACACTTCCCAAGCGTTTAGGACTGTGTGATGTATTTTCGGATGATACGTGCAGATCCCAGTAGGGTGGCCTTTTGCAGTTGACAGATCGTAATTTTGTCAATGTCTATTGTTTCCAAATGCTGGCTGAGATCTTTTGGCACGGCACCCAGTGTGCCAATTACCACCGGGACCACCTGTACTGGTTTCTGCCAGAGTCTTTGCAGTTTGATCTTGAGGTCCTGATAGCGGCTGAGTTTTTCCTGTTGTTTTTCATCAATTCGACTATCACCTGGTATGGCGACATCAATGATCCAAACCTTTTTCTTTTCCACAACTGTGAGGTCTGGTGTGTTGTGTTCCAGAACTTTGTCAGTCTGGATTCGAAGGTCCCACAGTATCTTTGCATGTTCATTTTCCATTACCTTTGCAGGTTTGTGATCCCACCAGTTCTTTACTGCTGGGAGGTGTTGTTGTTGTTGTTATTGTTATTGTTATTATTATTATTATTATTATTATTATTATTATTATTATTATTACCCCACTTTATCTCCCCTCAAAGCAGTTTAACATAAAAGCATAAGCATACAATTTAAAATATACAAATATGCAAACATTAAAACAGGATTAAATATAAACAGTATTAAAAATTCCCAGTTAAAAACCATTAAATATATTCAAAGTTAAAAACCACAGTACCCCACTAACTTGATGTTAATTTATCTTCAATATATCCATGGGTCATATTAAAATCCACAATGTTGGCCTGTAAACCTGCCCTACTTGAGGCCAATTTATACATGCATAAGAATAATACATAAAGCCACAAAAACGATAGAAACAGAAAACAAATCACTCTTCATATCCCATGTTTTGTGTTTACACCCAAGCTTGTTCATTTAAATCTATACATTGTCTGTTTACACAGGGATCCTCATTCATTCGATCAAAAATGCGAGGGAATATACGCTGGGTCTTCTCTGTTGACATAAAACATACACTGGTCCTTCTGCATTGGAAGAGATGAGTGCCCTGAGGGAAGGGTGTGTTCAGTCTGGACTATATGCATTACAGGTACTGCTCTATTCTTCTTACATTTAAAACTTTGAGTAATGAAAAAAAACCCACAAAGCCGCCATCACTAGATCATTTTAAATCAGTTGAGTCACGATACAAGTATTGTCAGGCCTGTAGACAGAAAAAAATTCGGGCGGGCTTGCAACTTTTTCCCCCGAGATGACTTTTCAGGTCATTGTTTCTTGATCTGGCACGAGATCTCAACATTAACATCATTATGCAAAGGTTCTTCACATCCTGAATCATTGCTCCCTCTTTAAACCAGTTCTTGTCGGCCACAAAGGACAATAGTTTCCACAATTGGCAGAAGTGTCTTTCTGTTTTCTTCTGCTTTTTTTAATTACCTTTAGCATGATGACGGGTTACAACAAGACGTTTTCCACTGTGAATTAGTAAGAAGTTTTCAGCTAAGCACAAGTTGTTCTGATGGTACTTCTGTTTTCTGCTGTCTATTGAAGACTTCTATTGCATTTCTCCATCGCACAAATGGTTTACCAGCCAATGCACCAAGCTTCTGATGACCACCTTTATCCCCAACTTCTTCACCAAACACCACACCATACTTACAGAGTGCACCTTGTACATGAACTGAGTAGGCTAACCAGGGAAATCTGCTGAACCATTTGGGTTGAAAACTTAAGCACCTCTTCTTATACACAGGGAATCCATATCTTGGCAATGGAGTCTGTGGATTTTGCACTAATTGAGCTTTCACTTTGTCATCAGAAACAGTCTCGTGTATATATAAAGTCCAAGGTCTAACAATGGCACAGCTTCTTCGATTTGTCCTTGTTCCATGGTTTATTTGGCAGGACTTGGATTAGATGAACCAGTGGGAGACACTACAGTTTCCACAGTTTTTTCAGTCTCCACCTGCAATCCCCCCCCCCCCCCCCCCGGCTCACCATCTCACACCTTATGCTTTGCCTGCTGGCTGCAGGTAGACCAACTTGGCTGTTTCCACTGTCAGCTATTGCTGCTATTGCAATGTGAATAATCAAAATTTGATTGAGATCATGCTTGCAGTTCTGGATGGACTCTAATTTTTGCTTCTCATAGACTTGGCATGGGAATTTGGTTAACCAGTTAAAATTATATATGAGTAAACAAGGTTTTTTTTTCCTGAGGGTGGTTTGAACCATTCAACTGCCCCCTTGGCTACAGGCCTGAGTATTGCTTTAAAGCAAGATTGGTCATCATGACTCTTTAGAACATGTTGAACTGCAATTTCCAGTATGCTTAGACTAGGAGAATGAAGGAGGATTGCATGAGTTACAATCCAATAATACTTGGAGGATCATAAATATTCCACATTGCCTTAACTAAAAAAAGTGTAGTTTTAGGGCTCTTTCATAGCAGAATTATAGTCCTATGATGACACTTTAGCTGTCAAGGAAATATCCTGTGGAGTTGTGGCACTGTACTAAGAATTTTTGGTGAAAGTGCTCCAGTGTCTCACCATGGATTCCACTCGATGTGACTATGGATATATAGTGTTATAACTGTGTAGTGTGGAAGATCTTTGCTTCCTTTAGCTCTCAACACCATCTAGATATGTCTAAAAAATATAGACATCTAAACTCAGAAAAGAGACAATAACATGATTTTATAGAAACTACGCTAATGGCCTTTACCTAGTGCTTTCCCTATTGGAAATATGCAGACAAACTAAGGAATAATCCTCACATGCTAATTTATCATTGTATTGTTTTGTCAAGGGCCTTCATGGCCGGAATCACTGGATTGCTGGACAACACAACCTCTGAGGATGCCTGCCATAGATGCAGGCAAAACGTCAGGAGGGAATGCTTCTGGAACATGGCTATACAGCCTGGAAAACCCAAAGCAACCCATCATAGTATTTTATTATTTCAATTTTTTTTTACAATTATCCTGTTTTGTTAAAAAAAAAACCAGCACTTGAATTTTATATAATTGTTTGGCTTTCTCCAGGGGCTACACTGAAATAAACATTACTGGCAAAAATATGCTAAAATTTCAAGACTTAGTAAATGGGGGAAACATATTTCTATTTATATTCCCCTAATAGTTCATATTATTGCATGGTTTAGAGTATGCAATTTGAAATAGAGCTGCCTTATACCTTTTGCACAGCAAAGGGATCCCGTTGTTCATTATCCAGGTACTTTTCCAGATTGAAGAACGTGTTATAAAATACATGAGCCATTCTGCATCTTTTCAAGTCTCTCAGAGTTACCCGTCCTGCAAGGTTAACACAGATTTATTTCAGCAGCAGAGCAGCAATTCAGGATCACGAGGTCTGTGGCTCTCGGGTCACAAGACAAATAATATTTAAAGATCTGTATGAAAGAGGGACTAGCTTACATATCTTTCAGACACATTAATGCATCTTTTTAGAAGGGGGTACTTTCAAAACATGTTGATCTGTTCTGTTAACTCAGGGCCCTTCCACACAGCCATATCAGCCAGAATATAAAGGCAGAAAATCCCACAATATCTTTTTTGAACGGGGTTATCTGAGTTCAAACATTGCCATATAACCCAGCTCAAAGCAGATAATGTGGGATTTTATTCAGCTGTGTGGAAGGGGCCAGGGTGTGACTTGGTGCATGTCCATTAGTTCCTGTGGCTATTTGCCATAAATCATTCCATATGCAATTGATCAGTAATAGACAATGCAAAATTCCACATTCTATATATGGAAAGCAAGTCAGATAACCTATGCTTTTATGAAGAAAGAGACTTTAAATCTGAAGTTTTAAAACAAATTATAATGAACAATATGGGTGTAAACATTGGACCTAATACATCTGAGTGTGTTTGTGCTTATCCTAAAATATATTTATATCATTGGTTAACAGTGGTGAATTCATGTGCGTAAACCAAAATTCAATGAATTTTGAAATAAGTCTCTCAAATAGCTAAATAGGTAGGACTTTTGCAAATGTTTTCAGATTACAACTTAATACACTTTTGAAGTATTTGTGTCATTTTAAAATATGAATGTTGTTACCTCTAAAGTTATTTGCAAAAACACTTCCATGATTCTTTAGATTAAAAAAGAAATTGTCTGAAGGTAAAAATTCTGAGACTGAGGCCCCATCTATACTGCCGTTTAATGCAGTTTGAAGCTGCATTATATGACCAGTGTAGACTAATATAGTGCAGTTTAACTGCACTGAACTGCAATTATTTAGGTCTACATTGGCCATATAATGCAATTTCATACCATATTATATGGCAGTGTAGATAGGGCCTGAAAAAGACCACTCCTGGGTTACTAGGTTCTCAAACACATGAAATTCTTTTGTTTCGTTTTAGATCAAGTATATGTATGATGAAATAGTTCTGTAACTGCCTCAGCATAAACAACAACAGAAAAATTGTACATAAATCTTTAAAAGCACTATAGAGTTCAAACACATATTTACAGGATTTTATTCAAACTCACCAGCATTACAGAGAAGCTTTATTGCATAAACCAAGCTTACCCTCAAATTCTGGCTTTACTAGATCGAGTATTTGACACAGTAAATCATGGAATGGCAATGGCTCGATGCCCATGGATTCCATCCTCTCACATTGTTCCTCATAAAAATACTCCAGTTCGTACATAGACAGCATGCCATCTCCATCCAAATCCATGCATCGGAACCAGTATTCAATACTGGAGGGGGGGGGGGGGGGGGGAAAGAAACAAGTCTGATTTTTTTTTCTTAGTACTGCTGGAACAAACAGTATTTTAAAACAAGGAACCCTTATTGAATGAGCTTTCATGTGCACAGTGAAGCTTTGTCAGAACTCTTTCCTCATATAGTCTTCCACTGGAAAAAGATACGTAGAATTTGAGTTCAGACAAAAAATACACCCAAAATGCTATTTGTCCCTGACAACATATCATATTTATCCTAACTACAGTAGAGTCTCGCTTTTCCAAGCCTTGCTTATCCAAGCTTCTGGATTATCCTAGCCATTTTTGTAGTCAATGTTTTCAATATATCATGATATTTTGGTGCTAAATTCGTAAATACAGTAATTACAACATAACATTACTGCGTATTGATCTACTTTTTCTGTCAAATTTGTTGTATAACATGATGTTTTGGTGCTTAATTTGTAAAATCATAACCTAATTTGATGTTTAATAGGCTTTTCCTTAATCCCTCCTTATTATCCAAGATATTCGCTTATCCAAGCTTCTGCCGGCCCGTTTAGCTTGGATAAGTGAGACTACTGTACTTAGAAATATATATACTTTACTGCTCATACTTTTTGATATTTTATGGCTTGTCTTACCTAGTTGGGCTTCTTTTGTCTTCTTCAGAAATCAGAAGCCACACAAAGTCTGCATAGCTCATCTGGTTCTCTTGAAGTACTTGAAGTCCTCTGAAATACATAAAGAATATATAGTAAAATATTAAATGATCATGCAAATAAATACAATTATAGATGAATTTCAAAAGCTAATTGAGGCACATCTGTTAAATGTTTGACAACATTTCAAAGTTTTAGTTCCTGGAAACGCATTAAAGCTAGTGTACTGTTTATCCATTCCTGATTCTCTGAAAATCAACACACTTTAATTTGAAAGAACAATTTGAAGTACAGATCTGAAATAGAGCCAAGGTGGCACAATAGCCATTGTGCTGGCTGACTGGAAGGTTGAGTTGCTGACTTGAAGGTTGTGGGTTCAAATCCGCAAGACGGGGTGAGTTCCCATATGTCAGCTCTAGCTTGTGGGGACATGAGAGAAGCCTCCCAAAAGAAGGGTAACACATCTGGGCGTCCCCTGGACAATGTCTCTGTAGATGGCCAATTCTCTCACACCAGAAGCGACTTGCAGTATGTTTCAAGTCACTTCTGATATGATAAAAAAGCAGAAATATCTTCCTAATTTCACCAATATTATCTATTTGAAATGAAGGGAGCCTTTCCACACAATTGGCTTTAATTTCTCCACAGGTCATATCAAAATCCATAATTTTGGCCCCAAAACCTACCTTTGAGTTATTCATGAGGGTGATTTATAAGCGAATATACAGTAAACTTTTATACTATGCAAATGTCTCCAGATAATGACCTTGCCATTATAATCTTTGAATGATAAAATATTATTGTAAATATAGCAAATATACTGATAAGGATAGAATTATTGCTGATGGCGAGAGCAATAAAGCACATGTCACCTGTTCAAGCTGTGATATCTCAAACTGACTTTTGTTGTTTTTGCTTCATTTTCTTGATACTGAAGTCAGAATCACTGTCTGAGACTTCCTAAGATAAGCTGTTTAGGAAAAGGGCTGCAAAATGCATCTGAACTGGGTTGCTGTGAGTTTTCTGGGCTATATGGCCATGTTCCAAAAGAATTCTCTCCTGACTTTTCACCCAAATTTATGGCAGGCATCCTCACAACCTCACAACCTTTGAGGATGCCTGCCATAGATGTGGGTGAAACATCAGGAGATAATGCTTCTGGAGCATGGCCATACAGCCCAGAAAACTCACAGCAACCCAGTGGTTCTGCCATGAAAGTCTTCAATAATGCATCTGAACTTTTTAAAATATTTTGACCACTATTGATAAAAGAAGAAAAAACAGGAACTGGAACTGAATGTACGCAACAGCCATTTTAAAAATTAACATTTACCTTAGAAACGGAACTAAAACAAATGTAATATAAACCTGTGTGATGCATTCTTACCTTAGTACAGCTCCACTGAATATTCTTTCTATAATCCTGCTTGAAAGAGCTGTAGATGAAAATACAGGGGTTAGGAATAGTTTAAATTCTTGAGAAGATTTTTTCCCTAGAACTCAAAATACTGCTGCTGTTTTTTCTACATAAAGGAGGTATCTTTGCATTAAAACCACCACACTTTGTGCCAGCTTATATCACACCATTTAATACTGCTTCTTTATGCTTGTTGTTGTTTCCCTATCCATACATTCCCCTGACTTTAATATTGAAGATCTAAAAAAAAACTTCTAGCAGCCCTTTCCCCCTGTTAAGCAATGTAAAGAAGTACGTTTTGTACAGAAAAGATTAACCCCTGTTGGAGATAGCAATATTTTCAAGCCTCCTCTATTTAATGTTTTGTCTGTTTTATAATGTGTCAGTTTATTTCCTGAAGTGTATATTTTCTTTGGTTTGCTTTTTCCTTAATTTTATATATTTAAAGTAGTGGGACGGGCTGCAGACCATGTGACTGGTTCAGTGACTGTTTAGAGCAGTGATGGCCAACCTATGACACGCGTGTCAGCACTGACACTTTTTTTTGCTGACACACTGTTAGCCATTTTTGCTGACACGCTGCCGCATGCAGATTGATTGGATGACTATGTCTTTTGTGGCCAAATTTGGTGTGATTTGATCCAGTGGTTTTGTTGTTTACTCCATGGGAATTATGAACATTATATTTTTATATAGAGAGATATAGATATAGATTATTATTATATCGTTCTATTATTATTGTAGTATATTATATTATTACTATTATATTATTATTATTATATTATTCATTATTCATGACTACACTGAAACTAGAATAGAGAGAAATCAGCGTGGAAACTGCAAGAGGTACAATAGATGGTTGTACATGGAAATAATGGTAGCAAAAAGTTTTGATTTATTAAAATCCCTCCAGTGGCCTAGGGGATAAAAGCCTTGTGATTTGAAGGTTGGGTTGCTGACCTGAAGCCTGCCAGGTTCGAATCCCACCCGGGGAGAGCGTGGATGAGCTCCCTTTATCAGCTCCAGCTCCATGTGGGGACATGAGAGAAGCCTCCCACAAGGATGGTAAAACATCAAAAAACATCCGGGCATCCCCTGGGCAACGTCCTTGCAGACGGCCAATTCTCTCACTCCAGAAGCAACTCCGGTTGCTCCTGACACGAAAAAAATATATTAAATACAGTTATATATTACAATTATACATTTTTGTTATTTAAACTATACATATTGTGAAATTATGTTTTTTTTTCTCAAAGTGACACACCACCCAAGTCATGCTAGGTTTTTTTGGTGAATTTTGACACACCAAGTGCAAAAGGTTGTCCATCATTGGTTTAGAGTGTTCAGTTTTAAAAGGATGACAGTCAGAAGTCAGTTGAGGCTTGAGTCTGTTTGACTGCAGAAGCCAATTAGGAGTTAGAAGTCAGTTGAGGCTTGCGTCTCCTTGGAAGTAGGAACAGTACAGAGCAATATAGTTTTAAAGAGACTGTTAAAGATATAAACTTAAAAGTTTTGAAGTTTAACCTGACAAGAAATGTACCTGTATATTTAAATATATGAAGTTATGAGTAAACAAACATGCTATTTCAAAGAAACCTATTTGAATCTTTGTCTGCTGACAGCATCTAATAGAAACAAAATATCTACATGCCCAGTGATCTTCCATTACCAAATAAACTAAAGGAACACCTCTGAAATTCTGCTATCCAATAGGTTATGATCCTAATAGGTCATAATCTCCATTAGGTTGTGATTCTAACATGTCATAATTCAATAGCCCAATCACTCCCATTTATACTCATTAACCTGACGAAAGCTAAAATTGATTCCATTACAATTATTGCAGGTTGTAATGATAATTAATTAGTTAAAATTAATTCATTGGCATCTTTTTTCTATAAAAGATTTAAGATATCTCATAAGTAATAAAATATACAAAAGTATACAAATGTAAGAAAACAATGAATATAGAAATATATCTTTCCCTCAAAACAAGAAACAGGAATATTGGCATAATGCCAATATTTGAAACAGATCCCATGAAAAGTAGATAAACAACTTAATCAGGTATAGGAAGGATGATTATATTGAATCTGGAGAAGAGGATGGAGGGGAGGGGAGCTTTCAGAGAAGAGTTTTGGACTATACCCTGAAAAGGCCATATCCTTTGCCACTACCCCTTAAGTGTCTCTGCAGCAAGACACTTGGGGGAGAAGACATGTCACATTTGCTAATCTGTGTAGCCTATAAAGCATTATATGTGAGAATATTAATTTCATGCATATTTTTCTCTTTAATATAATATCTTACCTTGATCATTGTATCTAGCCAAATCCTTCTGGCTGATGTAGAGGTCATGGTCAGTGTCCAATTCCCAAAATTTACAGTATATGACATAGAAGTGCTCATAAGAAAAATAATCTGTTATTTGATTAATGTCTTCTTCTTCCTCCAAGAGGGCTAGGGTCTGGAAAAAAAAGAGAATTGGTTCATGCTAGCCAAAAGGTGCTCAATAAAAACCAGACTTTGATCAAGAAGTATCAAAGACTATGACTAGAAAGCTGCTCTATGTCTCAGTCTTCATTAACAATTTACTTTAAGCAAGAAAATAATTATACAGAAACCTAAATATACACTTAAAATACCAAAGTTATTTTGAAAATGTGTGTTATATTTTGGAACAACCCATATATGGCTACATTCTGATATACTGTGTTGACTTCATCTATTGTTTATGTTCATTATAAACAAAGAAAGAAGGGTTTAGATTCCTTTTAAGGAGAACCCGAACTGAAACATGATATAGCTGTGCTCCCTAATCTGGTTACCATAAAAAACTATTAAGGAACCTATTTGCTAGTAGGTTGCTGGGTATGTGACTAAAAGTTTAGCTACTCCATACAGCAGGGGTTCTCAATCTGTGGGTCCCCAGATGTTTTGGTCTTCAACTCCCGGAAATCCTAACATCTGGTAAACTGCCTGGGATTTCTGGGAGTTGTAGGCCAAAACACTTGGGGACCCACAAGTTGAGAACCACTGCCACACAGTGACCAGCTTCTTGGTCCATGTAGTGTTCTTCTTGAGTGACTTCTATGTGCTTGAAAATACAACTCCCAGAAATCTCAGAAATCTGGCTCCCCATTCTTTTCTAATATGGCACTCTACTTTGAATGCAGATTTAGGAGCCTCTGCAAGGAAAATATAAAGTATTCCACCAGGATAGGATACCTCCTGTAACCCTTGTGCTCCTAGCATCTATGGCTGAACGTGAGCATAAGAAGTAGGGGATCAGCAGTGGCAGAAGTCGATCATAATCAACCTGTTTGTGCTCCTGTCTCAGATATGACTCATTTTCCCTTTTATGCATGCATTTTCCCCCTTGTGGGCCTTAAACTCCTTTCTCCCACTTCCTTAGTTGTGTTTCAAACTTGTCCTAAGAAGGCTATATGATCTTTTTAAAGGCTTCCTGTTATGCAACTCCTGATGTATGGGTTCTCCTCCCACCCTATGTGTGTTGTGCTTGGAAGTATAAGACCCAAACCCTTTCCTGGGGATTTGCAGGAATGAGGGTCATCAGGGAAGTTGTGGTAGTGCTCTGCATGCTGTGTATACTGAAGAGATGTGTTCTTGGACTATGTGTCTGTTTATTGTCTCTGTTTGCATAGAAGCAACCAACATGTGGTTGCAATTACCAGCACAATCCCAGACTCACTGTAGCCAGATCAATAGAGGGAATATCTTTTAATGCTGTTTTTGTTGTTTATTGGTTGTGTGTTTTTCCCCTTCCTCGTGGACTTTGTATGTGTAGGGACATTGGTTGTTCCATCAGCACAGTAATGGTGTATCTCCCCCTTCTCTGGTGTGACTGGAGTATTTATGCTAAATTAGAAACTTGTCAAATTATTCAGACTGCACTGTACTTTTACTGCTTAGTCTAAGTACAGAACTGAATCCTTCCAATAGGCTAAAGGAACAATGATTGCTTTAGAAATTCTTGTTGCCCATATGAATCCAGATAGTTTACATACTTGCAAAAAGTTACTTTTCCTCAATTCTGTAAGAGATATTTTTCCAGACCAGGATCTATTCACAGTGTAAAATATTCTTTGGATAACCTAGAGAAAAGGAAATGCAAATCTCAAAATAATTTTCAATTCAGAAGTTGACTTATAGCTACTGTGGATTTGTTGTTCTTGTTGTTCATACGTTCTTAATAATATCTAAATGATCTGATTTATGTACGTATGAAACAAACAGATTCATGTATTAAAACATTTATATTCTACTTTTTAAATTACAGTTTGTCAAGACAGATAACAAAATTCCTAAAACCATAATACATTTTAAAACAGTATTCAGAAAGTACAAAAATACAAGTAGTGCGCCTAACTAAAATCAATGCAACTATCAAAAAAAGAAAAGAAAATCATTCCAAAATTGAAAGACCTTCAAATTTGGGGTGGGGCAGAAGAAGAAGTATTTTTTGTTAATATCTGAAAGCCAGCAAAAGCTGGAGCCAAATGACCCTCCCTAGGAAGGGCTCCAGGGCACAATATGCTGAGATGTGGAAAGACCCAACTGGAACATTTAAGTAGGATATCCTCCTGCCACCTTCACATAGTGTAGCTACTGATGAAACTGCTGAGCAGACTATGTGCTAAAATTAGATACCGTTCTTGTTGTGTTCCTTCAAGTTATTTCCAAACTGTGGCGACCCTTTCATAGGGTTTTCTTGTCAAAATTTATTCAGGAGTGGTTTGCCTTCATTTCTCTCTCTCTGAGGCTGAGCAAGTGTAACTTTCCCAAGTAGCAGAGCAGGGATTTGAATCCTGGTCTCTAAAGTCGTAGTTCAGTACTTAAACCACTACATCATGCATGCTCCCTTTAGATCAGGCTTTCATAACCTGCGGCCTTCCAACTGTTTTGGCCTCCAATTCCCAGAAACCCTAGCAAGTCTATTAAATGGCCAGGAATTATGGGAGTTGGAATCTAAAACAGTTGGTGGACTGCAGGTTGTGCCGGCCTGCTTTAGACAGACCCACTAAAATAAGCTGTTGTCTGTATGTGTGTTGTGTGTCTTTAAATAGTATCCTACCTGAGTCCCCCTTGGGGAGATAGGGAGTCCTATAAATAAAGTATTTAATATGGCCCAAAAGTATGATGGAAGAACTGCGAAGCAATTGGTTCAATGTTTGCAAAGCTCAGTTGGTGCTAGATTTTTGATATGTTTGATATGTTTTAATCATCTGAAAGACTATTAAATTAGTACAGTACAGTATATTCTTTTTTTTACAGTTTTATAATATTGTGTTTTACTGATACTATTATTGTCCGAATCTGGCACTGAATCATTGCCACAGTTTGTAAGCTGCCCTATCCCCCCCCTTCGGGGGTGAGAAAAGCGGGGTATAAGTACAGTAAATAAATAAATAATATTTATTTATTTCTTATCTGTTGTGACCTTATCTATTTCCTTGGCAAGATTTGTTCAGAGGGAGTTTGCCATTGTTTTCCTCTTGTTTTCCTGGAATAACATTACTTACCCAGTAGGTTTCCATGAGCATCCATTACTGAGCTGGGATTCAAAGCCTGGTCTCCCAGTGTCACAGTACTCAAAACTGTTAGTCAAAACTAATTAAGTTCCATCAATTTCAGTGAGTTGGCTCCAGTTGGAATCATTTTGGATTTAGCTCAGGGTTGGCGACCATATAGGCTTCCAGATGCAGTTGGATTACAGTATCCAGCATTTCTCATTGTGAGGGAGGCTCCTAAGACTTGCAGTCCAACAACATGGGTGCCTCATTTAGCCCTATGCCCTATGTAAATATCCACTGTACTGGTGGGTGAGTCAGGACAGATCTGAATATGTATTTAAGCAGGGATGTATGGAAAGGGCAGTTCATATCGCAAATGATTCCAGCCATCATTGTGGACTATAACTCCTATAATCTACAAATAGCTGAAATGTTTTGCTGTAGGGATGGTGGGAGTTATCCCTTACAACCTGAGGGTGGTGGATTAGGCAAACAGTTCGTGAATGCATATACCACATTTTAGTAAATATTTTAGGGTGAGATAAAAAAGAAAATATAAAACAAATATGTAACTGAGTGATAAGCAATAGAACATTAGAAGAAAGAATAATATAAAACTTGTCAAATTACTCTTCGAAGGCCAAGAAATTAAGAAAGGTCCAAGAAATCAAGAAAACTATAGTGCAGTGGTTGTCAACCTGTGGGTCCCCAGCTGTTTTGGCCTACAACTCCCAGCCAGTTTACCAGCTGTTAGGATTTGTGGGAGTTGAAGGCCAAAACATCTGGAGACCCACAGGTTGAGAACCACTGCTATAGTGGCAAGTAGCAGGCAAACATCCCTAGTAAGAAAATCCTGAAGCAGGGTCATAACTAAGCAGGCACACTCTTCTTTTGCTTCCGACATCACCTGAGAAGACTTCTAAGATGATTTCAGTGTCCAGTTCAGTGGTGAAGGAATAGTACATCCCTTGGCACTCAGGGATCTAAAGTTAGGCATTTGTACTTTAAATTGTACGTGAAAGTAATACCAGGAGAGGAGCCGGCTGTTTAAGCTTCTGAAAGTCTTCCCAAAAACCGCTCCCAGTTATTAAACTAGCAGCTGCATTTGGGGCCAAAAACAGTTACTCATCTTCATGCTTCAATTGTATGGTGTAAGATTATATAAATTGGGATTACTTACGATCATTGTGAAAAACTTATCAATGGCTGTGGAGGAGCAAATAGGATATAACTGAAAATGAAGTGATTGGAGCAAAATATTATACAGTGTTCCCTCACTAATTCGCGGTTCACTTTTCGTGGATTTGCTGTTTCGTGGTTTTTCAATAAACTCTAAAAGACTATTATAAATCATAAAAATTACAATTTATAGCCTAAGGAAGGGAGGAAGGAGAAGCCAAAGGGAGAGAAAAGGAGCCCAAGCAGCAACGGGAGGAGAAGGAGGCGATTTATCAACACACGATTGGTTGATAAAGACTTAAAATAGTATATACAGTAGAGTCTCACTTATCCAAGCTAAACTGGCCAGCAGAAGCTTGGATAAGCGAATATCTTGGATAATAAGGAGGGATTAAGGAAAAGCCTATTAAACATCAAATTAGGTTGTGATTTTACAAATTAAGCACCAAAACATCATGTTATACAACAAATTTGACAGAAAAAGTAGTTCAATACGCAGTAATGTTATGTTGTAATTACTGTATTTACGACTTTAGCACCAAAATATCATAATATATTGAAAACTACAAAAATGGCTTGGATTATCCAGAGGCTTGGATAAGCGAGGCTTGGATAAGTGAGACTCTACTGTAACTACTAAAATAATGTATAAATATTAAAATAAATATAGCATCCCTACTTTGCGGATTTTCACTTATTGTGGGTGGTCCTGGAACCTAACCCCAGCGATAAGTGAGGGAACACTGTAATGCCACCACCTTGCTTTCCTTTCCTTGTAACTCTGGCAACAAAACATAATAAAACCTTGCTTACAGACATAGTGAACATGCAGCCAACCTACAGTAGTAATGTAGCGGGAATGGAATTCTGGAGCATCCTTCAGAAATGTCAGTCCAGGGTGAGTTTCAACTATATCCTGAAAGATATACCAGTTTGCTTAATGCAGACAAGTTAAGAAAGTTAACAAAATGTAATTTAAGTACAGTCTAGTACAGGTATGGGCAAACTTCTGCCCTCAGGTGTTTTGGACTTCAACTTCCACAATTCCTAACAGCCGGTAGGCTGTTAGGAATTGTGGGAGTTGAAGTCCAAAACACCTGAGGGCGGAAGTTTGCCCATGCCTGGTCTAGTATGTTATCTTATTAGCAGAACGATCTAAACGAGGACAAAGAGGAACAGAGTTGAAAATCCACCTCTTATCACAAATGCTTCCATATTGTAATTGGCTAAGCCAGAAAGTGAACCGCATTATCCTCCTGTGTTTTCTGCAGTATCATAGCTGTCTGAAGGCTACATGTACCTGTAGTAATGGTATGAAATCTTCTTGTTCCAGATAGTTACAGTTGGGTTTTGCTAAAAGGCAAATGAATTTTGATGCATCATCGTGACAGTTGTGTAATATCCTGCAAAGGAAAAAATAAGACTGTAAAAGTATTCCTAGCATTTTTAGTTCCCAAAGGAACAAAGACATGCTATTTTCCAGAGACTGAAATGTTACTCTGGAAAAGTAATTAGAGCAGCAGCAAGGTTATCATCTATTATTATAGTTGCTATCCCCAGAAAACATACACTACTGGAATAACCCATTAGGTGTTACAAAGGAATGTATATTAATTCATGCACTGGTATCAAAATATAAACTCATTCTGAAATGTTCCATATACAGGCAGTCCCTATGTTGCAAACAAGGTAGGTTCTGTAGGTGCCTTCTCATAACTGATAATTAATTGTCCATGCGCTTTACCTAGGCATTGGCCATTCCATGCACTTTATTACCTAGTCACCGAAGAATATGCACTTTCAGGTTTCCATTTTCCCTTAAAATGGCCCATGTGCTATGGTGCTTGACTACTGTTTGGGATTACTGTCTATGTTGTAAGTTATTTTAACTTTTGTAAGATGTGTTATTATACTGTGATTTTATTGTGTTACTGTTTTTATTGATGTAAGACTGTTTTGGGCTTGTCCCAGTGTAAGCCACGCTGAGTCCTTCGAGAGATGGAGCGGGATATAAATAAAGTTTATTATTATTATTATTATTATTATTATTATTATTATTATTATTATTATTTCATAAGTTGAATTTGTATGTAAGTCAGAAAATATACATTTTGAAGTGCAACTCCAGCCACACACACACATATATGTGTATGTGTGCATGTGTGCGCACACTTTGTGTAGTATATTGCAAGGGTTAACACCTCTGTGGTGTTTCTTTTGCTGCCTGTGCCCCTGTTCAGAAGATACTACCTCACTTTCCATCCCTGTGATAATTGAATTTTGAAAAATTTAGCTTGTTGAAACAATGATTGGTGAGAAAGTGGAGACACCATTTTCCCATGATAACTTTTTCAGGAGCTACTTTTTCTTCTGAAGGGTAGATTTCTCTCAATTCCTGTTGTCTCACCTCTGCTCTTAACTAGGAGTAGTTTGTAAGTCGGATGTTTTAACTCGGGGACTGCCTGTATATGCAAAGAGGGTTGAGAATGCAGAATGACAAAAAGAGTATGTGCAAGCAAACCTGGATAAATATAATGAACTGACAGATGTATTTAAATAAAGGGTTGTACTACAGAGGAAAATGATGACAGTATTTTTAAAACTGGGCTTAAGGTATATAGCTGAAACACAGAAAACACAGGCAAGCTGGACAGGTATTTCTCCAAAAAGCTTTTTTTGCGTAACATACTCACTTTCTCCACATGGCCACAAATGAATGTACAGATACAAATCCTGTCCGCTCTCCTCCCGATGCATTGAACATGGGCGCTTTCCAATATAGAGGGCAACAGCATATCTATAAACAGGTTAGGATATAAAGTTGTTAGCTAATGTTCTGGGGAAGGTACACTTGTTCTTTTTGAGGATTTTTTAAATAGCAGGAGTGACTTGAGAAACTGCAAGTCGCTTCTGGAGTGAGAGAATTGACCGTCTGCAAGGATGTTGCCCAGGGGACGCCTGGATGTTTGATGTTTTACCATTCTGTGGGAGGTTTCTCTCATGTCCCTGCATGGTAAGCTGGAGCTGACAGAGAGAGCTCATCCGCTCTCCCCAGATTCGAACCGCCCACCTATCGGTCAGCAGTCCTGCCAGCATAAAGATTTAACCCATTGCACCAGCAGGGGCTCCTTTTTGAGCATGAGAAGATAAAATTAATAACAGAAAATGAAATGTGGGGTAGTGTTTATGAAAGAAGCTCCCAAAGAAGCTGTATTTTAGTTTAATCGAAATAGACTTACATTCTAATTCTTTGTTTACTCTGAAGTAAGCATTATTTAGCTCAGGAGGGTCTTATTGCTATGAAAACCTGATTTTAAAATGTTGACCCTCCCTACTTTTTAAAAGCTCTAACCCACTGATTCTACTTATATGTAAACATTCAAAATGACATTTTAAATACAATTGCCATACAGAAGGCTTTTATGCTCATCCAGATAGAGCAAATCATTTGACATGTTATAGTATGCTGTGGCACAGTTCTTGGACTTCTTGAAATATCCAAATGATGGTTCTATTGTCCTAGATTATTTTCTGGCAATTCCCAGCACCAGCTGCAACATTTTATTCCCAACAACAGATTTCTTTTCTAAGACATATTGGACCCAAAGAATATCATTCTCTTCTCATTTGTTTTTTAATTTTCTTTTAAAAAGAATACTAGTGTTATAACTAATTTGTAATATAACAGTTATGCACTATAACACTATAAGACTTTTTTTAGTAGAGAGAACAGAAAATTTGCCCTTCAAACCATAGGACCATCTCAACAAACCATGCCCCATTTATATATATATATATATGTGTGTGTGTGTGTGTGTGTGTGTGTGTGTGTTTGTATATATGTGTATGTATATTGTATGTATGTATGTGTTTGTATGTGTGTGTGTGTGTGTGTACAGTAGAGTTTCTCTTATCCAACCTTGCTTTTCCAATGTTCTGTATTATCCAACACAGTTTGCCTTTTAGTAGTCAATGTTTTTGTAGTCAATGTTTTCAATACATTGCGATGTTTTGGTGCTAAATTAATAGATACAGTAATTACTACAAAACGTTACCATGAATTGAACAGCATTTTCAGTCAAATTGTTGTAAAACATGATGTTTTTGGTGCTTAATTTGTAAAATCATAACATAATTTGATGTTTTATAGGCTTTTCCTTAATCCCTCCTTATTATCCAACATTTTCGCTTATCCAATATTCTGCTGGCCCATTTAGGTTGGATAAGTGAGACTCTACTGTGTGTGTGTGTGTGTGTGTGTGTACACACACATACCCTGTTTCCCCTAAAATAAGACATCCCCTGGAAATAAGACCTAGTAGAGGTTTTGCTGAATTGCTAAATATAAGGCCTCCCCCAAAAGTAAGACCTAGCAAAGTTTTTGTTTGGAAGCATGCCTGCCAAACAGAACACCAGAGCATGCCGGATCGGTAAATGTACGTACCATAAAGTGTTGTACATGAAAATAATAGTAGTAACAAGAAATTCTTGATAGGATTCACAATTTGTCTGGTTATGCTGGTTTGTGATGACAACTACTGTACAGTATATAATAAATGTTCATTTTTTTGTTCAACAATAAATGTGAATTCTTCTTCATGGAAAAATAAGACATCCCCTGAAAATAAGACCTAGAGCATCTTTGGGAGCAAAAATTAATATAAGACACTGTCTTATTTTCGGGGAAACACAGTACATACACATCTATATGGACCAGCCCTGGTAGAGAGCAACAACATTGCTACAAATAGTTGATAATGAAAGAATAGGAAGTGTGGAGGCGGAGGTGATATAATCAGTAAATCCCAAGGAACTATACTGCAAAAATGCATATGTTACCTATGAACAATGTTCTCCATCCATAAAATCCTCAGATATAGGTCTTTTCTTGTCTGTTTCATACTTTACTTTCTCCACACCAGGAAGTGTCTTATTGATCACTGTTGCTAGTTAAAGTATCCCACCATGTGAAGGGTCTTGGAAAAGGCTAATCCAAGTTCAGCAAAAGAAAAAGTGAACAGCTCAGCTAAAGGCATTGCATGCTACTTCACGTGACTCTGCTGAGGTTTCAAATCACACACACAGATCCCTGTCCCACAAAGGAATACAAGTACTAAAGGCAAAGATGCATATCTGTGATCATGCGGTTGGAAAGTACTACTTAAGTGATTGTGGTCACTTCCAGACAAACAATTCCTAGCACTACCAGTGAAGAGGCAAGGCACAGCTGTCCTGCTATTCCCTCCTTAATGGTTTTTTTGTGGAAACAAAAGCATGGAAGCAATGATGGGAAAACTTGGAAAGGTTACAACTGAAATATGATGTCATCTAAACCTCACATAAAATTCCATGCTTAAGGGAGGATGACTGCAGCATAAAAAGCCTTGCCTGAAAGCACACTGTGTCTTTTCTGTCTCTTTCTCCATATCCTTGGTTCCGAGGCATATTTTATTTTGTGTTGTCGAAGGCTTTCGTAGCTGGAATCACTGGGTTGCTGTGAGTTTTCTGGGTTGTATGACCATGTTCCAGAAGTATTCTTTCCTGACGTTTCATCCACATCTATAGCAGGCATCCTCGGAGGTTGTTGAGTTCTGTTGGAGACTAGACAAGTGAGGTTTATATATCTTTGGAAGGTCTAGGGTGGGAGAAAGAACTCTTTGGAAGGTCCCGGGTGGGAGTTCTTTCTCTCACCCAGGACTTTCCACAGATATATAAACTTCACTGGCCTAGTCTCCAATAGATCTCAACAACCTCTGAGGATGCCTGCCACAGATGTGGGTGAAACGTCAGGAGAGAATGCTTCTGGAACATGGCCATACAGCCAGAAAACTCACAGCAACCTTTATTTTATTTGTTTACTATTATTCATTCATTTTATTATTATTACTAATAAAGTTAAAATACTTAAAAACATACCAAAACAATCCCCAAGACCAATGAATATAAAAGAAAATGAAAATGAAACCACACATGATAGCTTGAACTAGAAGGATTTCAATTTTGTTGCATAAAGGTACAAAGGCTGGCTGCTTGAACTCTGATCATACTTTACTTTTCCACAAGACGAGTTAAAGTGCTGAGGAGAAAGCAAACTCATCCAAAGGACATCCACTACTTATCAACTTGCTGCCTCCTACGTAGCAGACCACAGCACAACTCAGTGGTTCCTTAATGCTCCTATCAGTAGTCCCGTGTGCGTTCAGAAGAAGACCTACAAGCCACTCTGAACAATTTTGCAGAAACATACAAGAAGTTCAGCCTTGTATTGCACATCGAGAAAACCAAAGTGCTCTTCCAGCAGTCACCAGCCGATCCCTCTGCAATGCGAGAAATACAGCTTAATGGTGTAACATTAGAAAATGTTGACCATTTCTGCTACCTCGGCAGCCACCTCTCCACAAAAGTCAACATTGATGCTGAAATACAACACCGCCTGAGCTCTGCGAGTGCAGCATTTTTCCAAATGAAGCTGAGTATTTGAGGATCAGGACATCCGTAGGGATACCAAGGTACTTATTTATAAAGCTATTGTCCTCCTAACCCTACTATACACCTACAAAATGTGGACTGTCTACAGACGTCACAGTCAACTCGTGGAACGATTCCATCAGCGTTGCCTCCGAAAAATCCTGCAAAACTCTTGGGAAGACAAATGTCAGTGTTCTGGAAGAAGCAAAGACCATCAGCATTGAAGCGATGCTCTTACACCATCAACTCCGCTGGACTGACCATGTTGTCCAAATGCCCTATCACCGTCTCCCAAAGCAGTTTCTATACTCCCAACTCAAGAATGGAAAACATTATGTTGGTGGGCAGGAAAAGAGATTTCAAGATGGGTTTAAAGCCAACCTTAAAAATTGTGGCATAGACACTGAGAACTGGGCGCTCTAACTGGAGGTCAGCTGTGACCAGCAATGCTGTGGTAGTCAAAGAGGCACTAATGGATGGGAAAAGGGATAAACGTGCCAAAAGGAAGGCACATCTAGCCATCCCTGACCGGGACTGCCTTCCACCTGGAAACCAATGTCCTCACTGCAGAAGAACATGTGGGTCAAGAATAGGTCTCCATAGCCAGCTAAGTATCCACCGCCAAGACACTACACTTGGAGGGCCATCATACTTTGACAACAAGGGATCGCCTAAGTAAGTAAATATCCTTCTAAGAAAGAATGCTGACCAATAAAAAATGCAAGCCTCACAACAAAACAAACAAAACAAAGAGTGTTGTAGCATCTTGGGGACACTCTGTGCACAATGGTGATCTCTTTTTGGACTGCAGATCTGCTACTTTTAGCTACACGGTCTAGGGCTGATAGAAGTAATTGATCAAAAACATCTATTTTAGACCAACATATTTATTATGGCATAACCTTTCATGGATATAGGGCCCTTCCAGACAGGCCCTATATCTCAGGATCTGATCCCAGGTTTTCTGCTTTAAACTGGATTATATGAGTCTACACTGCTGGATAATCTGGGATAAACAGAAAACCTGGGATCAGATCTTGGGATATAGGGCCTGTCTGGAAGGGCACCTAGTCTACTGTTAACAAAAAAAACCCCTCATAATGCCATAATTAATCTGTTACTCTAAAATTTGCTGGTAGATGTTTTGTTGTTTTAGTTTTGAACAGTCTTGCAAACCCATAATGATGAAAATAAAGATGCTTACCTTTGCAATTTTCCCCATTTCATGAAGGGGGGCTCGCTCATCTTCAAATTCTGAAAAGGCTGCCTCAATCTTTACAATGGTCTCCTCATGATTGTTGCAAACATTAGGGAGTCCACTGGGGAAGTAGAAGCGTGGAATGTTTATGGACAAAGGGGCAACAACAGCTACTTTATTTGTTGGCAGAAGCAACTGTGGGCTGACTGCTGAATTCGCAGGGGCTGTGGATGGAGTCACAGGTTTTTTCTCTTGCTTGTTTTGGACCTAGAAAGGTGATACATATAATTAAGAAATAACTGTAAGAAATCTAACATTAAAAAAGAAATTTAAGAAATATTAGCTTATTACATGAACACAGCACAATTAGCAAGTCTGGTATCAAAAATAGGTTGTGCTTAGGTTTATTTAAACAGTATGATGAAAATGCAAATCTCAGTGTCTGGATAATTGGCAATGCTAGTTGTATACAGAAAGTCAAGACTGAAGTTTCTTTATCTGCACAGTATCAATCTCTGGTTAACATTTTCTTTACACTGCACCATCTTGTTCTATTTACACTTTTCCAAGTTCTCAAATCAATACTGATTCAAAGGACTCCAAAGGAATACGTTTCCATCCAATGAGGAATGAGCTAATCAATTTATTTCTTGATATACTTATGCATAAGTCTACAAATTTTGGTCTAAAAATCAGGATTGACATCCGTGGGTCACTGTATATACTGCACCGTAACTTATCAAAAGAGAAACCATCCCTTAGAGTAGGAAAGTCAAGAGTTTAGTCTGTCATGGAATAACCTAAAAGAAGCACCAATTTCCTCTCATTTCTCTGCTGTGGTGCCACTTCTGGCCTTCTGAATGCCTGGGTGGAGAAATGCCTGAAGTGGCATCGGTGCTTTCCCTTCTCTGTGGAATGACCCTCGATTTATCCATGAGTCATATCAAAATCCATAATTTTGTTCCCAAAACCTGCCCTCAACTTATATATGACGTCAACCTATAAATGAGTATGTAAGGTCATTTATTTTGGAGATGTTTATTAGTCTTTGAGGAGCCTATGGTGGCTCAGCGGGTTAAACCGCTGAGCTGCTGAACTTGCTGACCGAAAAGTTGGCGGTTCGAATCAGGGGAGCGGAGTGAGTTCCCGCTGTTAGCCGCAACTTCTGCCAGCCTAGCAATTCAAAAAAATACAAATGTGAGTAGATCAATAGATACCGCTCTGGCGGGAAGGTAACGATGCACAATGCAGTAATGCCAGCCACATGACCTAGGAGACGTCTACAGACAACGTCGGCTCTTCAGCTTAGAAATTGAGATGAGCACCAACCCCTAGAGTTGGACACGACTAGACGTAATGTCAGGGGAAAACCCTAACCTTTACCTTATTAGTCTTTTGATAACTCCAGTTATTAAGGTGCAGGTGCCTTGAGTGTCCTTTCTCTTTAGAGCTCCATATACCTTACACCTCAGTAGAACTCAAATAGGCCATGTACTGCCCTTGTATTGGCTGCCTTCTCTTTCCCATCACCTCTGTTATGAAGACTGAATGCCTGGTGGTGGACTGTAGATTATTCTTTTCTTTCACAACTGCTTTGAGAAACCCTTCTCTTTTGGCTTTTTTCTTACTTATTGGACTTTGTCTGCAAACTAGTTTTTGCTTCCAGGCATTCCTAACAGTCAGTATTTCACACCCAACACAGCACTTTAGGATTCTTCATTTTTGTTTCGAATGGTTCAAGTAGCAATTCTAGTTACGAAATTCTAGTAATAGTTTTTTTTAAAGCCCTAACTTTTCCAACTTCTGCTTACATGTACGAAATTGTGACAGATTTTTCACACTACAGATTGCCAGTTCTGTGTTTTGTGCACTCTTATGTTTCTGTATTTTTGTGATAATTGAACAAAATTTGTCAAACTCAAGCAAGTACATTAAGAACTTTTCCTCTATTTACTGTCTGATGAGGAGGGAAACTCATGAAGTAGGTAAACATTCAGTCTATGGTTACTGTACTGTGGAACACAAACATTAAAAGGAGTGCCCACTCAAGAATGCTTCACATGCTTAATTTCACTTTTTTATCTCATTGATCAAAACATTTCACCACGCCTCTCATGCTTCAGGCAGCTTTCCAGATTTCTTAAACACACTAGATTCTTCTTCTGGGAATTAGCTATTCCTATTAAATGCTAGATTTGAACAGTATTGTAGCAATACATCTCTGTATCCATACATATCTCAATTTATTTAAAACTGTAATTAAAAAGAAAAATGGAAACACCTTGCGAAGGACTCAAGAAACATCAAGATCAAAACCTACAAAGTGATTATTTTCTAAGACTTTGGGGTAGATTAAATTACATTTGTCTACAGTTCCACAGCTGAATGTGGAAATTAGTAAACATTAAAATATTTTCTCTCTCTTTTACTTTCAGTAAGCACTTCAGCTACTAGGAAGAATATATAGAATAATGAAGCCCAATCAAACATGCCTTTTCTCAGACCATTTTTTTTAAAGCTTTAAAGCATATTTTCAGTAGTGGAGCAGAACAAAGCTTCTCTAGTGCAGTTGACATTTAGAATGAGGAATGTAGCCTGAGACACATGCAATACACAAACACACATGAACACTTCCTTTCTTCAGCAAACAGCAGGGAATATATAATTAATTAACAATGGTTGCTCATGTTAATATTCCCGTCCTAAGAGGAAAATACCTTTGGGGTCTTTCCTCTTGTTTACCAATAGGCCATTTGTGCACTAAGCTCAGAAGGCCTATTTTTAAACCCACGGGTATCTGGTGCAAATAACCTTCTGAAAATAGAAAAGGCTAAGAGAGAGACACACACAGTTCCAGCCCATGATCTAATAAAAAAGATACAAAGAGGAAGGGGAAAAAAAAGAAAAGCACATTCAAACCTGGGCCTGCTGGAATGACTTCAATCTCTTCTTGAATCGGGATGGAAGAACAAAATCACAGCCTTTTGCAAGGAAAGCTAACTCTCCTCGTAAATCTGGGTCCCTTCGCAGAGATGTTTCCTTGATCATCATTTTGGTTAGTTCCTGGTGGTTTTTTTGTCTTTCCAACAGAGGTAAAGAGTCCTTCTTGGGGATTACTTCAGCCCCAATGAGCTACTTTCTTGGTTGACTTCTTTTATGGCCAAGAAGTTCTAACTGAAACATACCTTGCCTTCCTATTCACAGTGAAAGTTGTTTGGCCACTATATCCCACCCTATGGCCAGAGAACCTTTTTGCCAACATTAAAAGGATCCCTGATCATGGATACTTCTGGGTGCCTCTCCGCAACTCTTTATCAAGAGGCATGATCTACACCCGAATCTATGTTCCTGCTGGCTACATGGCAGTCAGAGAATCTGTCCTTGGCTTGCAACAGAGCAGAGGTATTGTGGGAAGGGAAGCACCCAACATCACTACCAGTAGTGCTAAAGTTAGACATACTGCAGAAGTAGCTAAATATATCACCTTCCCAGATAGTTCTTGTTTTATGAGCTTCAGGGGTGAAATTTGAGGTGCAAAGGAGCAGCCATCAGCTGGAAGTAAAAACATACCGTATGCTATAGCGGTGTGAAAAATTGTGTTATGAGGGACCTTCATCGCAGCATATATTCTTCTAATTTGAACTATGAGCTAAACTACTCAGGACTCTTTTAATTAGTTGTTGACTTAGATCCAAAGGAAGATGACAATGATGAATGTTCCTTCCATATTGAAAAGTTTATACATAAGTTCTGATTTCAATGATACTTATTTCACTTCACTTCACTTCACTGTTGCAATTGAAGTGTTCTGTGTTCAGTTTGGTATAATGCCAGTTGTCTGTTCTGAAGTGAAGTGAAGCGAATACTTATTTCTTAATAAACATACTCCAGTTTGTGCTCCATATATCTTTCAGCTGGTGCTCGGTAACAAATTCAAACATAATAAAACAATTTGCCAAACAATGTTCAAAGCATCTGCTTTATTGTTCATGTTCATTTTTAATGAAATTCATTTTTTGAGCAAATGCTAATGAGATTCCTGTTTGGAAAACTCACAGAAGATTTTTTTTTTTAAAAAACTTGCAGCTTCCTGTATAATATCAGCAAATCAACATCAGGTTATCAAAATCCCCAAGAAGGTGAAACAATTTAGAAACTTTTCATTGTATATACTCTCCATGAAACCTAGGCATGGATGTTAATAAAAAAAGCCTTGGGAAAGCCCCACAGATTAATAGCTATCGGCACTCCCGTACATATCGCTTTTGTTGCATAATTCACAAGGAATGTGACTGCCTGTAAATTGCAGTTTGCTCCTGAACTCGCCCACCCCAGAGAGAGAGGGAGAGAGCAATTGAGGAAATGAGAGCGAGAGGGAAAGTTGATCATACTGGCAAGCAACCTAGATCTGGGAGAAGGTGGTATGTTCAGTCTCACATGTTTATTACCTTACTGTTCCACAAGGCACTGAACATTTGTTGACAGGGCTTCTGCTCCATGATGAGATCTACAAGTGAGCAGTTTAATTAAATGGTGGTTTCTCACATGTGAAATTTTCATATTCAAAGGAGGTATGTTGCTCATACAAAATTGGCAAACTCTTATTTCTGGAAATTCTAAATATCTTTGCCAACTGGATATGGTTTTTTTTCTATTAAAGTCACAGAACTAAAGTCTATAGCCAGATCAAATATGAATGCCACTAGCAAGGACCTCATCAAGAAGAGGGTGCAAAATAGGATTATATTAAGCTATCCAATTAAAGCTATTTTAAGGTCAAAACTGAATTCTTCATTTTTTCCTAACCCATGCTAATATAGTTTTGAGTGCTGTATTTCCAAAATCTGATTTCACATAGAATATATAGAAAACCATGACTGAATACTGGCAATTATTTAGTTCAAAACGGTGGAAGCAAATTTCCTCATCATATTATGAGGCACTTCAGCCCATTCCGTTTGATAACTACATAATCACAAGGCAGGAACAAAGTATGGAGGAAGTCTTTCCATGGAAAAAGCATGTTCACTGATTTATTTCTAACTGTAACCACTTCCTCCGGTCTCATATCATTCAAAGGAGACGTGAAATCAGCCACACTGACAACTTCTACTCAGTTTTTTTAACGGGAAAATGTATTTATCCATTGTAGGTATGCATCTGCCCTTCTAAAGTAATTTAAAATAATTTCAAAAACAATTACCAACATGCCTTGAGTACTGGGGAAAGAGAACAGACAACTGGCATTATACCAAACTGAACACAGAACACTTCAATTGCAACAGTGTGGATCACCCTTTTGGGCACTGTTTCATGTTTGCCATATTATGACTTGGGGCACTGCAAAACTGGTTTTACTACAACTTGGCAGAACATAAAAATGAATGTCTATCTCAGGGGCAATGATAGCTCTATAGTACTAACTTCTTAACAATTATTAGCAATAGACCTTTTTGTACCCTTTCTGATATAACAAATGTAGGACTCTTTTGCCATACAGTTGGAGATTGGTTACAGTTTCCCACAGTACATGAGTACAGTACAGTACATGAGTAAAAACACTGTCACACACATAGCATGGTTTTCTATGTAAAACTTTAGGAATTTCAGGTACAAGATTAATTATATCTGGATGAACTCTTATATAAACAGAACTGCAATCTTACCTTGATGACCTCTGGCTTCTGTTGAATGAGTGCTGGGGTGGCTTCCTTGGTAGTTGTACCAGAGTAGCTCTGCTGGACAGCTGTGATGGACGGAGTGGCCAATGTTTCCTGAAGAATGTGCATAACTTCCTTCTCTTTCGACAAGCTTCCTTTCCCCATTCGGAATTCAACTAGCTCCTGAGCAAAGTCTTCTATACTTTCAAGGATGCGTAACAAAAGGGTTTTATCATCTTCTTCCATTTTGTGTCCATTGGTTTCTATGAGCTTGGATAAAGAAGCGGAAGCACTTTTGTCTGCAGGAGAACAGGCTTTGCCTTTATTGTCATGAGTCGCGGATAGATTACTATCTTTCAAAAAGGCAGGATCACTCTGCTTAGCAGTAGTCTCTTTCAGAGTCGCCTCCATTTTCTGTGAAAAATGTTCCAAATCCAACAAAAGTTTATCTATCTCTTCTTGATGACTTTGTCTGTGTTCTCCTTTTGAAACCTGAAGAGTCTGTTCAAGGCTGGTAGAGGTTGGTAGGACAGAGGTTTGTGCTGCAGTAGGTGATGCCTTATTAGAATCTCCAAGAGGGTCTGACTTTTCAGATTTCTGTGGGCTGGAGGCTGATTTCACCTGTATTCCTCTACCCTTAGCACTTGATACACTGCCTAATATATTTTCTCTATCTGATTCTTCCATTATGCACAAAGTTTCTGTAGGAGAAATGCAATCTAGTGGATTTACAAATAACTGTGAATGTACACAAGGATCATTTCTAGATCCTAAATTGTCATTCTGATTGCTGACATGCAAAACTTTTGAGGACAAATCTGCACTGGGGGGCTGGGTAGGTTTGGCTAATGAATTTGCATTTCTGCTAATCTGATTTTCTTGTAAATCTGTAGTGAAAGACTGCCTTGTCACAGAGGTAGGGGAAGATACTACATCTTCATATCTAGGTGGCTGTTCGCCACCAAACACGGGGGGGAAATGGGACTGCTGTAAGGCAGACAAATTGTTAATCATTTCTACTATGTCACCAGCCTCAGTGAGTCCAGGCTGCCGAAATTCAAAGGGCAATTTTTTAAGGTAAGATGAAAATCTTGTCATTAGATTCATATAGATTACTTCAGTATTGGCCACCGAATCATTACCATTTCCTTCACTGCCACTACCTGAAGATTTCTTCCTGATACACTGTTTTATTATATCAGTACACTTCTTCAAGTCCTCTGAGCATTTTAGCAGGATGTCCAAGCACATCTTAATGTCCCCACTAGAAGAACCATCTAATCGGTGCTTCTCCAAAATCTGGGTAATAAAACTATCTTCAGAGAAAGTCAGCAAAGGCGAGTCAACTGGAGAATTCACATTTTCTTCTACCGAGTTGCTCCTGACCCGCCATTTCTCATCCGGAGAGGATTTATGTGACTGGCCAAACAGAGGGGGGGAATTTTCATCGTTGCCGAAATGTCCATAGATCAAGTCAAAATCTAATGATCTTCTATTGAATGGATCTGACTTTACTTTTCTTCCTTTTCTATAGTTCACTTGATTGGGAGAGTTTCTGACTTTTTCAAATGAAAACTCTTTTATTTTTCCGCTAGCAAGGTTTATGGCTTCTCCGGTGATATCTTTCAGGCTTCCAGTGCTTTGAACAGAAGACCCCTTCTTGAGTCTTGGGTTACTAGGGAGGATTTGGTGATAATCTTCATCCCCAGTAAAAGCAAGGGAATTTTCAGGCACCGAAAGCCTGTGGGTCACTTCTGGATTCCTAGTCTTGTGTGCAGGGACCTTCATCAGCTCAGCACAAACACTGTGGTGAGCCACGATGCACATAACTCCTTGCTTGAATACGTGGCATGCCCCAGTGCAGTGATGCACCGCATGCTGAAGCCGACGATCTATCACAACACTGCTGTAACAATTCACTGTTGTTACTACACGCCTATAGGTTGCTGCCATAATGTCAATTTTTAACTAGTTACACGATGAACTGATTTTTAAAAAGCAATCACATTGCCTCAAGTCACACTCACACTGTGCATGAACAATAGAGTCTAAGATGATTCCCCTAAGAATTATTTTACAAGGCTGAAAAATAATAATAATAATAATAATAATAATTATAATAATAATAATAATAAAAACCAACTTTATTTATACCCCACACCTATCTCCCCGAGGGGACTCAGGGAGATTGTGTAATGAGAAAAGTGTAATGTCCAATCCTCATTTCATCTGTATTGGCTACATTTCATTTCATTTCTTTACTTAGATCATGAAGGGCTGTAGTTGATTTTGAAAGTACTGTCGTGTTTCTAGATTGTTCCCGTCTTCCAATTTTAATTCATCTTTGAGGTAAAATTGCAGAGGCCCAATCCACTTGAAGAAAAAGGAAGGAATAGGTTTCTCTTAAATATTTTGTCCAATTTGCTGCTTGACTTTCAGATACAGTAGAGAAGCAAACGGCAGGTTGTATGTTCAAACAATCCAAGTATTTTGTCAATGTGGGAAATACCTGCAATTACAAATACTATTAGTAAATATGAAGCACTGCTCCATCTCTCACTTCAGCTTTTACTTTATCTTTTAGGCAAAGAATAATACAGTTCAGTAGTAAAGTACAGTTGTTTGTTATTCACAAAAAAAGCAGAATCAACAACATTTATATAAATCTTAATTTACCAACTGTATACATGTGGACACTTCAAGTATTGAGGTTCAAGCCATTTATGCTTCTGAACATCACCAACAAGCATTTTGAATTCAGAAAAGCACATTGGCAGTCAATGTCATTCCTTTAAAACATTGTTTCTTAACCTGTGTGCCATGAGAACAAAAATCCGGTCCACGAACCTCCTTCCTCTTTATTTAATTTATTTTATTTCTTTTATTTCTGCTCCTTTCTGCAGAGCTGACCATTGCATTGGATAGACCACATCAGCTGTAGATTATTAAATATGGTTTTCTGTGGGCAAGCAGATGGAGACTACTGGATGGCATATGTTCTGTATCAGAAACTAGAGCTGATGTGGTCTGTCCAATGCAATTTTCTGAATCAGCACCCCAAATAACCAAAGTGAATCTATAGTTGACCAAAAACTTATTTGTAACCCTTTTGGTACTAATGTTGGAGAGTGGTCCCTGGTCAAAGTGTAACTTGTAACTGCATTATCCTTATTCAGGAAAAACTGCAGCTGGCACATTGGTCAAAGCTGACCCCAACCCCTCTGAACAAAGATGGATCCAGGAAAGATGGATTCCAAACTGCTCATTTGGAAAGATACAACCATATCTAAGACAGTTTACATAGTTTCAAAACCTAAAAAGCAATATTTACTCCAGCTTTTAATACTGATGTCCATGTATACACATTCTAGTAATTTGACTGAACACAGTGAGCTTGAATCTCCTTTACATTTGCCTGCATGCCTGCAATAAGATATAATAGAAGTAATTTCTTTTCTGGGACTGGGATGATGTGAAGCCTGGTGACATGAGGGTTGTTCCCATATGTATATTTGTGTAAATAGTTGTGTCAACGATGAAAATAACTGAATTTTAAAAATGTAGATGGGGCCAGGCTGTGGTGCAGCTGGCTAGTAACCAGCTGCAATAAATCACTACTAACCGACAGGTCTTGAGTTCGAAGCCTGGGTCGGGTTAAGCCCCCGACCATTAAATAGCCCGGCTTGCTGTTTACCTAAGCAGCCCGAAAGACAGTTGCATCTGTCAACTAGGAAATTTAGATACGCTTTATGCAGGAGGCTAACTAATTTACAACACCATAAAACTGCCAGCAGCACATGGAAAGGAATGAGGAAGTACAGCACTCAGTGTCACTCGTGGATGATGAAGCAACAGCTCTCCCTGTGGCTGGAATCGAGCATACCCTCATGAAGCTGGAAATGTTAAAATTGCTTCTGTGTGTATCTATACTGTATGTTGTTTGTCTGATGGCATTGAATGTTTGCCATATATATGTTCATTGTAATCCGTCCTGAGTCCCCTTTGGGGTGAGAAGGGCGGAATATAAATACTGCAAATAAATAAATAAATAAATATAGGTTGAAAACAATATTATTATTTTTAACTCTGCTGTTCTTACTTTTTGAGTAAGAACAGCACATCAAAGTTACATTTAAAAGCAATATAACAAATAAGACCAATGTTACTTTATAGAATATTGTATCAAAGTTACCTTTAAAAGCAGCACTAGACCAATGTTACTTAATTAGTGTAATGAGCAGGGCCATGTAGTTGGAGACATGAGTCATGAAGTTGGAGTCAAACTGAAAAGCAATTTTGATTGCAATGGGATTCAGTAGAAATGTACCAACTCCAGCTTAAAATAATTTCGGCAAACGTCTAGCTTTGTGCATATTTAATTTCATAGGGATTGAACAAAATTTCTTGTTCAGAAATGTTAACTAAATAAATATATTTATGTTCTATAGGTCTAAAAAGCCAAATGATTCACATGATGGTAATGAGATGCTTTGTGCTATCATAATATTACAGTAAACTTGTTATTACTACTTAATATACATTTGTCATTTTTGAAGGCGTCAGAGTCAGACAGTAGAATAATAGAGGAGTCAGAGTTGAAAGTTTGGATTACCGACTCCACATCACTGGTAATGAGTAACAATTCAAGATATTTTCTGAAAGAAAGCTTTCAAGACTTTTCTGTCTGAGGTTTCCTCCCTCCTAAAAGTAAAATAAGGTAATGGAAAAGCAAGAAGCAGCACAACAAATAACGTAATAGGTTAATTTTTTTCACCATTGTAATGAATAACAGGAATGGGCTAATCTTTAAACACAATGAGTAGTAATTAATTATTTTTGGAAAATATCTTTGCAAGCTCTGAAAAAAATCTCCTGAGATTTGGGGACAAGCTGCAGTAGTCAAAGAACTATGTTTGATCTCAGCCACTAACTAATATGGCAGTGAATCACTTGCCTAAATCTGGTTGCTAATCCCAATTGGAGTAGTCACTGAATCAGTGTATGGCCATGTTCCAGAAGCATTATCTCCTGACGTTTCATCCACATCTATGGCAGGCATCCTAAGAGGTTGCGAGGTCCTCACAACCTCTGAGGATGCCTGCCACAGACGTGGGTGAAACGTCAAGAGAGAATGCTTCTGGAACATGGCCATACATCTCAGAAAACTCATAGCAACCCAGTGATTCTGGCCATGAAAGTTTTTGACAACATACTTAAGACTTACTATTCTGCCATTAATTCAACGGGTCCATGACAATAGAGGTGGGGAGATTAGACTTCTCTATTTTGCCTCCTAAGATCTCAATTATGATCAGCCAGGTGTATCCTCTTTTCAGCAGCTATTTGTATTTTAAATGCGTTCACACTGAATATAAAAATTAACTTAACTCATCTATACTTTGGTCCTGTTTTACATTATAATATGTCATTACTCGTTAGCTCAGTGCTATAAATGTTTAACAGAAGTACGTCCCACTGAGCCTAGTCAGAAAGTAGCCAGAAAATTACAGATAGAGTTGTTTCTAGCTTTAAAAACTGAGAAATTATGTTTAAAAGAATTTGATTCACTACTACCGTGTTTCCCCGAAAATAAGACAGTGTCTTATATTAATTTTTGCTCCCAAAGATGCTCTAGGTCTTACTTTCAGGGGATGTCTTATTTTTCCATGAAGAAGAATTCACATTTATTGTTGAACAAAAAAAATGAACATTTATTATATACTGTACAGTAGTTGTCATCACAAACCAGCATAACCAGACAAACTGTGAATCCTTTCAAGAATTTGTTATTACCATTATTTCCATGTATAACACTCTATAGTATGCACATTTACCGATCCTGCATGCTCTGGTGTTCTGTTTGGCGGGCATGCTTTCAAACACAAACTTTGCTAGGTCTTACTTTTGGGGGAGGCCTTATATTTAGCAATTCAGCAAAACTTCTACTAGGTCTTATTTTCTGGGGATGTCTTATTTTAGGGGAAACAGGGTATACATTTCTAAAAGCCATATAATATTAACATCTTCTTCAGTGGTGGGCAGTGGACTCATGAGATAACCCCAAACACAAGTAATTATTTTTCCAGAATCAACTTCTTTTCCACTCTTTTAAAAATGTTTTCTTAGTAGCACTATGCCTGAGGAGGAGCCTCCAGTGGCGTAATGGGTTAAACCACTGAACTGCTGAACTTGCTGACGGAAATGTCAGTGGTTTGAATCTGGGGAGCGGGGTGAGCTCCCGCTGTTAGCCCCAGCTTCTGCCAACCTAGCAGTTCAAAAACATGCAAATGTCAAATAAAAACCTTTACCTACTATGCTTGAAATATTCTCAGAGTTCAGACACTATAAGAAGTTCAGGTACTGTTCCAATATCTGGGCGGAAAGGGAGGAGGGGAGATGAAGGAGGAAAACTATTTTCCCTGTTTTTGCTGGTTATTCCCCTTCCACACTTCCTATGTCATAAAGGACGGTTGATGGCAACATGGGTAGGAGGAATAACAGGAAAACAGGGGGAAATGGTTTAATTCCTTAACTCCCCCCCCCCCCCCCCATAAAATGGACTATTCTTCTCTGTCTAGGTCCCTTTTTGGCCTCTGAACGGATAAAGAAACAGTACCAATGTCCATTTATTAACCACTTTGTGTGTGGAGATGGTGATACATCTCCTTGCAAAAGCACAAAATGTCATTGTAAACGGTCTGTTTCAATTTCAAATACACATACCAATATTCCCTCTTTAAAAAACAGACATGGATTGTTTACTCAAGTTGAAACTAACTTTGAGCAGCCCTTTTCTTAAAAATAGATATATCACAGTTATGAACAGAACTAGAAGACTGTAAAGATGAAAACTTATTTCATTTCTGTAACCCTGTGACAGCTTTCCAGCTGAGCTTCCAGGAACATGAGTATTATACACGTACTTTATATGGGCTTTGTTTTAACTGTTGTCATGCAACAAACACAAACCTTGAAGGCATTTCGTTTCTTCAAGAGAATAAGCTGTAAATCAATGGAGTTGTTTTATACAATTACTCTATAATTCCTCATTTTTATTTGTCAGAAAACATTAATCATCTCTCCCCCCCCCAAAAAAAACCCCCCACAAATTTGTTTCAACAGTAATTATATGAACGACTTTTTGTACAATGAGCTGCATCCACCAATGGCTGTATTACAAAGCTAAGTAATTGAAAAATTACTGGTTTGGGATGTTTGTATAATTACAATCATCCACAACATGGTTTGCCTAAATTCCATGTTTACCTAATAAATATAAAACAAATTGAAACTACCGGTAGTTACTAAGCTCTTTCTTCCTGCTCCTCAAAACTTTTCCATTATTTCATCCAGTTCACGTTGCTTTGGTATAATATGCGCCACTTGTAATTTATGGTAAAGAAGAGTTAATGAAGGAGGTGTGTTCCTGGACATTCCTTCTTTAACAGAAAATTTGTTACCAGTGGCACAAATAATATGGCAAGAAGAGGGATCGGTTTCGACACCAGAAAGAAAAGGGCAGATCCATTTCAAGAATATTTTCATTCAAAGCTAACAAGATGCACTTGTGAAATGAAACCACTGGGACAGGGCATCCTCACATAAATTAAGCAAAACACTTGGAACTTACTAGAGACCACCTGAAACTTTATTATTTATTATTTTTCTTTCTCTTATCAGCCTCCACATTTCTTATGGTTTCCATTCTTACCTACAAATCTACAGGGTTTTTTTTTTCAATTCCTGGGCAATAGCTACTGAGGCATGCTACAAGTCTCCCTCTTCGGCACACAGAAAACTGGGCGACATGGAAGGCGCTGAACAGATTGCGCTCTGGCACCACGAGGCGCAGAGCCAATCTTCAGAAATGGGTCTACAAAGTGGAGTCCGCCACATGCGAGTGTGGGGAAGAGCAAACCACAGACCACCTACTACAATGCGGTCTGAACCCTGCCACATGCCTTCTTGTAGTGACACCAGAGACACTCCAAGTGGCCAGATTCTGGTTAAAGGACATTTACTATAATGCCAAGTATTTAACTTTGTGTTTCTAAATACATTACAAGTGTACCCCCGGATTCACTTCTGATACGATAAATAAATAAGCTACTAGGGTTAGATCTACACTGCCCTATATCCCAGGATCTGATCCCAGATTATCTGCTTTGAACTGGATTATATATGAGCCACGGTGACACAATGGGTTAAACCCTTGTGCCGGCTGAACTGCTGACTCGAAGGTTGGCGGTTTGAATCTGCAAATTAGACGGGGTGAACTCCCATCTGTCCACCCTAGCTTCCCATGCAGGGACATGAGATAAGACCCCTGAAAGATGGTAACAGATCTGGACATTCCCTAGGCAATGTCTTTGAAGATGGCTGATTCTCTCACACCAGAAGTGACTTGCCTCAATTTGCTTTGACACAATTTAAAAAACTGGATTATATTAGTCTACACTGCCAGATAATATGGGATAATCAGATAATATGGGATTAAATCCTGGGATATAGGGCAGTGTAGATCCAGCCTGAAAGAGGCTTATCTGCTCATATCACACTTTCGCTGTGTTTTGTTGTTCATGCATGTTCAGCAAGGGAGTCTAGGGACAGCAACTGAGCTATGCCTGTATCCCAAAATTAGTAAAGAGCAGAGCACATTCAGTACTACTAAGAATCTTGAAACCTTGGGATGGGATGGGGAGGACTGCACAAAGGAAGAAATCTTGCTGCTTGCTAACGCGTCCAACATTTTATTCTACATTCAGTTAATATAATTTTATGTACATCTTTTCTAATTCTATATTTACAAATGGTTTCCCATAAGTTCTGGGCTGGACCTTTCCCTTCATACCTAAGAGATTGGGTAGTCTGGCCACTTAAACCATCAAAAGCGATTGCTTCATTTTTCCAGTATGACTTGGTAAAAATTGTTTTTTAATTGGGTAAAGGCTAACCCAAGAGTTTCCTGAACTGTCGCTTTTGTAAGATTTTAAGAAATTAGGAATTGAAGAGTATTTTATTCTAAATGTAACTGCTGAGGGCAAATTAGGAATATTCACAGCGATTGCACTAGCAACAACAGAATATATCAGTATGTGGTTGAAGGCTTTCATGGCCGGAATCACTGGGTTGCTGTGAGTTTTCCAGACTGTATGGCCATTTTCCAGAAACATTCCCTCCTGACATTTTGCGCACATCTATGGCAGGCATCTTCAGAGGTTGTGAGAACCTCACAACCTCTGAGGATGCCTGCCACAGATGAGGGCGAAACGTCAGGAGGGAATGCTTCTGGAATATGGCCATATAGCCTAGAAAACTCACAACAACCCAGAATATTTCAGCTTTATAAATAAGGCAAGAAATGTTCCTAGACTATAATTTTGCTCACTAGACTGCTAAAAGACAAAAGACTCTTCCCCAGTAGTTAGCAAAGAATTACAAAATATTAGAATATTTGCAGGATACTTTTTTAAAAAAAGTATGTTAGCAGGTAAACATGAGGGATGGGTTTTCCTTCTCCCATAGTCATATTGAAAACCAAGCAGATTGGCAGAAGATAAATGGAGAAATGTGTACCTCTTCTGCAACCTTCAATGTAATCATTTTAAACATTTATTTATTAAAGTATTTATGACCTGCTCTATATCTAAAGACCTTTGGGTAGTGATATGCAAGGACCACCTTTACATTATATTTCAAGGGTTTCTTTTTATTTATTTTCAGAGGAACAGCAGGGGGGAATGAAGTATAGAAATGCATTCATATCATGGGAATGCAGGAATTCATTTTCTTGTTGAGATATATACCAGTGCTAGATTATTTACTGAATAGAGCTGACTCTTGAATTCTGGTAACATAACATGAACGCATGAAAGCATGACTGCTCCATGGAACTAGAAATCTGGAAATACCTTTAAAACAAACACTATAGGGAGGACTGTAGCCATCCTTTTTAGGATATATGGATCATCTCTTCTTTGGAAAAAGAAGATGTTTTCCACTGGACGGCTACACACTGTAAAATATACAGTGGCAATAGAAGTCAAGCTATTTTTTAGGCAGCTTCCCAATTTTCTAATTGAGGACCAACCCCCCCCCCCATAAGCTTTCAAGAATCCCATAAACCAGTGGTTCTCAACTTGTGGGTCCCCAGGTATTTTAGCCTACAACTCCCAGAAACCCTAGCCAGTTTACCAGCTCTTAGGATTTCTGGGAGTTGAAGGCCAAAACATCTGGAAACCCACAAGTTGAGAATCATTACCATAAACAATTTGAAAACCATGGTGCTTTTTAGCCATTACATCATTTCTGATTTTCCAAGTCTGATTCAAATACTTCTTTCCCAGTTCGGAAAAAAAGATCACTTCTTTTTGTCACTTCTAATGTCACTCCTTACATTATTACACGGCTTACATAATTTTCCATGTCTCTCCATTTCTATAATGTACAAAACTCAAGTTCTAGATACCGTGTGAACGTTCAGCACAAACCACTTAGTGTACTCCTGAACAAGAAAGTTTTTATTTCAGTTGCAACTGAGTGATGCATATATCCCAAGACCCAGGAGCGGGGGGATGACATATGTGGGCCTAAATCCAGCTGGCCCATTGAATGAACACATAGATAAACCCCCTGATTTACTAGGCCTGCTCTAGTTTTTGGACTTGCAATTGAATTTATTATAATTTACTGAACTGTGAGGGAGGAACTAAAGGTTAATGTAGGGAAGTAATAGAAAGGATAAAGAATAATTTTAATCCTGATTTCCTCCAATTGTTTAATTAGCTTTCTATAACATTTTAATTTTATACTTCACATTTAATTAAACATTAGTTGGCAGCAGAAAGAACAGGCACCACCACCCTCCCTTGCTCACTCCATCTCAATGGGTATCATAGTAGATAGTACTCATGGCTACCCTATATACCCATATATAAGTAGAAGTTAGAGCCCCTGGTGGTGCAGTGGGTTAAACCCTTGTGCCAGCAAGACTGCTGACTGAAAGGTCGGTGGTTCTAATCCGGGGAGCAGGGTGAGTTCCCATCTGTCAACTCCAGCTTCCCATGTAGGGACATGAGAGAAGCCTCCCACAGGATGGTAAAACATCAAACATCCCCTGGGCAACATCCTTGCAGACAGCCAATTCTCTCACACCAGAAGTGACTTACAGTTTCTCAAGTCGCTCCTGACATGAAAAAAGTAGAAGTTTTACTCAAAATGACCTCAAAAAACTGGGCAGACTTGTCCATGGGTCAACATGAGTATTGCATTGATGCTTTCCTCTCTCCACAGAATAACTTTTGACTTATCCTCAAGTCATTTCAAAATCCATACTTTGGGCCCCCAAGCCTGCTCTTGACTTATATATGAGGTCGACATACATGAGTATATGGTTGATTAAAAGCATCACCCACTTTCTCTGCTTAACCACTTGCCTTTTTCCACTGGATAGTGAAGCAAACAAGATTGGCCATGGATAATGCGTCCATCCCTTCTTCCTCTTACTTGCTTACACTTCTTGCAGGTATGTAAATATACGGACAAGGCCCAGTTACACTCACTCCCCCCCCCCCCCCCCCGCCCCACGTCGCCCATCCCCGGATCATGTTTCCCTTTGAGAGAAGATGAATGGTTGCTCCCTTTGAATGACATTGATGGGTCTCATCCCTCATGCTTTACAATTCAAGATGAAAGTAGAAGCACAGGTAGATCCCGCCAAAAAAGAGAGGATGCATGAAGACCAGAAAGAGATGCCACATACATTATCAGAGGCATTTGACCCCCTTGATTCCCAATCCTTGCTGGAAATACAAAAACCCCAGAGTGGCTGTGTAGAGGTAGCTGTTCCTCCTCTAGGGAGAATTACTTGCTTACACACACACACACACACACACACTCATTGGGGCAGAGAGGATGATAATTTTGGAAAACCCAGTCTGCACAAACTACTTAGAGAGCAAGCATGTGCATGGATGAAAAGGTAATAGGATGAGGTAGCTTCTTCCATGAATAACAAATGTTTTTTGTAGTCCTACCCAAAGAGAGGGAAGATGCAAATGGCTGCTTGCACTTTCTAAATGGCACTGGAGTCCAGCTCTACCCTTCACGCAACTCAGGGTGCATCCAAACCAAGCATGAGCAAACTTGGGCCCTCCTGGTGTTTTGGACTTCAACTCCCACAATTCCTAACAGCTTACCGGCAGTTAGGAATTGCAGGAGTTGAAGTCCAAAACACCAGAAGAGCCCAAGTTTGCCCATGCCTTATCTAAACTCTGAATTCATACAGTTTGTCTCAACTTTAACTGCCATGACTCAATGTTATGGAATCATGAAAGCGGTATGCTTCCAAGGTCTTTAGCCTTCTCAGCCAAAGAGTGATGGTCCTTCTTCAAAATACAACTCCCAGGATTTCACAGCATTTAGCCATATTAGTTGAAGTTGTGATGAACTGTATTAGATGCACCATTACTCTAGCAGCACCAAAAGCCCAAAACACAAAAGATGATTGCAGCCTGCTTATGACATGACCCCAAGAGAAAATTCAGCTGAGTTTCTGGCAAACGTTTTCGCATCCCTTCCCTCAGCAGTGTAAACACTATACATTGTTGCTAACAGATGTGTGTAAGTCTCTTGCTTTCCTGAAGGTTTTTCCTGCAAGTAACATGCGGGCTTATTGCTAGTAATGACTGCCGATCAGAAAATATATACAGAAATGAGACTTCACAATGATTTGGATTTGTTGCTTCTTAGTACTGTCAAGAGAACAACCTTTGATTAAGAGGAGGTTATGGGTGGGATTCTGGAAGAATTGTGAGTTTTAAATGAAATTTTATTTGTATTTATTATATTTTAATTTTTTTGTTGCTTTATAAGCACACAGTACTATGCAATTTTTTAAAAAAAAGGTATTTGCTATGTTTTAAACTGTGATCAGATTGTGTGGTTGTTAGCTACCTTGAGTCCCCACAGGAAGAAAGGCAGGGTATAAATAAAGTAAGTAAATGAGTGGAGTTCAGAAACCTTTTACTGTTACCAATTTTTTCATGACACCAGCAATGAGCGACAGAGACCAAATTTGGAGTCGGGACCCACAGCAGTGCTCTAGATCAGAGCCACAAAAAAATGGCAACAGTCAAAGATTTCTGAAGGTCACCCATTTATTTAAACAGTGTGGGGTATAAATAAAGATTAATAATAATAATAATAATAATAATAATAATAATAATAATAATAATAATAATAATAATAATAATAATAAAATCTTTATTTATACCCCGCACCTTCTCCTTGAAGAAAATCAGGGTGGCTCACAGAAGCACACCAAGTGCCGCATATAAACAACAATACATAAGTATAAATACAATGACATACGTATAAGCAACAACACATGTAAAATCCCACTAATAAAATTGTAAGCATATAAAATTATAAAAATTCCTAAAACACAGAACCTGCAAATAAGCTGCTGTAACAAATCAAAGTGCGGAGCGGCACATCTGTTATCAACAAGGGTGTAGTGTTTACAGTGGACTCTGTTTCAGCTGTACTCTATAAAAAGGAAACTTTGCAAGTGCTGATGTAGTATCAGAAAGTGTTTACATTCTATATCTACTGTATTTACTCGAGCCCGATGTGTCATCAAATCTAATGCACACCTCAATTTTCAAAACCCTGAAACAAATAGTATATTCTGGCAAATGTAATGCGTGGAGGTAAAAAGTGCACTTTTTGTATTTTGGCCATTACAGTCGCTACTGACTTAGAATTCCTTCTTTAAAAATAGTTTCCAGCAATGGAAAAGAAAACCTTAGAATGCATCTCTGCTGTAGAATGAATCCACTTTAATTGCCCTGCTTCAATAGCATGGAGTCATGGGGGCTGCAGTTTGACTTGGCCTTGAGCCTGCTCTGCCAAAGAATGTGGAGGCCTAGCCCAACTACAAATCCCAGCATTGCATAGAAATGAGTTCTGGCAATTAGAAATAAGGTCCCTCAAAATGTTGGGAATAACCTTTCACTATTTATTTGTTAATGTATATATTTGCTAACCTGTATTCTATGTGTATGTTGATTTGCCAGTTTGACTGTACCTCTTTGGTGTGGGAAGGGTTATAGACATATAATTGTACTGAGCATATTCAGACTCAGGACTTCATTTTGTAGTCAGTGTGTCTGCTTTACACCTCAGTGGAGGTGGATGCATGTTGCTGTTTGGACTTCAGTAGAGAAATACAACTTATGGACTATTGATTTAGAATGATATCCTGTGTGCTCACACAGAGAACTACATCCTATCTATAACTGAACTTATATAAGAAATGTGCCTGTATGGTGAATTAATATAAGATGTTTATGAGTAAACAAGATATGTTATTTTTCAAAGAAGACTTTGTTTTTTAATCTCCGAGGGCATTTTTTAAACTAAGAGGTTCAACGGAGTGTATATCTTTTGGGCAATTACAACTGCAATTTCAGCTTCAAAGAAACAACCATCCTCTGCTAACCAAACAGATGTTTGTGGTGGCATATCTTTGTCCTTGGCAGTTCAAAGACATGGTTCTTCAGTTTAACAGCTGAGTTACCTGTGTGCTGAGTTACACGAATGCTTATGAACATCACTTGTTCAAAAGACTGACTTCTAACAAGGTGATGTTTTTCTTGACTAGGTAAAGGTTTTCACCCGACGTTAAGTCTAGTTGTGTCTGACTTTGGGGGTTTGTGCCCATCTCCATTTCTAAACCAAAGAGCCGGCATGTCTGTAGACGTCTCCAAGGTCATGTGGCCAGCATGACTGCATGGAGCACCGTTTCATTCCCACCGAAGTGGTACCTATTGATCTGCTCACATTTGAATGTTTTCGAACTGCTGGGTTGGCAGAAGCTGGGGCTAACAGCGGGACCTCACCTCGCTCCCTGGATTCAAACTGCTGACCTTTCGGTCAGCAAGTTCAGCAGCTCAGTGGTTTAACCCACTGTGCTACTGAGGGCTCCTTGACTAGTGGTTTTTAAGAGGTGATCTCCACATGTTTATGAAAATCCACATTTTCCAAACAGACAAGACATCATTTTTTCCTTTTTGATGAGGTTATGATTGCCATTTATTTCCAAAGAGATACGTGCCCAGAGACTGGGTGCAGTTGTTTCCAATACAAAGAGTACGGTATCACACCCATCTAATGCACACCCTAATTTTGGCAAGGTCATTTAGTTTGGAAAAAGTTGATCAGGCATGGGCAAACTTGGGCCCTCCGGGTGTTTTGGACTTCAACTCCCACAATTCCTAACAGCCTACCGGCTGTTAGGAATTGTGGGAGTTGAAGTCCAAAACACCCGGAGGGCCCAAGTTTGCCCATGCCTGACCTAGGGAATTTGTCCCCATCTTCTGATAGTTATCTGTCCTGCTTCCAAATAGAGAGGTGGAAATACAGACAGCTGGACCCAGAAATAAACAGACTCCTCTCTCTGTGTGTCTCTCTGTGTGTCTCTCTCTCAATCTCCAAAGCTTCTTGGGGAGTTAAAAGCGGCTCCGGGTCTTGTTGTTCCATTCCTGCGCCCGGGCGGGCTGTCACTCGCGACGCTGACCCTCGGGAAGCCCCAGCTGTCCCCACGCAGCGGCTCCGAGGCGCCACGGATCCCCTCCCTCCCCGAGACCTCCCCCCACAACTAGAGCCCAAGGGAGGGAGGGGAAGAGAGGGGTCCTCTCTGCGGGACACTTTCTCCTCCCGAGACGCGTTTTGGGGCGCTTACCCGAGTCTTCTCCGTCTCCCATCCCGAGCTGCGCTTTGGGGAGGCGAGGCGACCCTCCTCTTCCTCCTCCTTCCTCCAGCCTCTGACCCACCGAGGGAGGCTCTGCCTCTTTCCGCCCCAAGAAAAGGGAGGAACAGGAGCGGGAGGAGGAGGAGGAGAGCCAGGCGGAGGCGGCTGCAGTCCCTTCTGCCAAGAGAGAGGCGGGAAGAGCAGGCAGGGCTCTCCAGAGCAGACCCAGACCCAGAAGCAGGCTCGGAGAGTTGGACAGGACACCAGCCCACATGCTTGACTTGGCATGCAAGCAGCACTTCTGGGATCGAAGGCTTTCGTGGCCGGAATCGCAGCGTTGTTGTGTGTTTTCCGTGCTGAATAGCCATGTTCCAGAAGTACTCTCTCCTAACGTTTCGCCTACATCTATGGCAGGCATCCTCAAGGGGTTGTGAAGTATACTGGAAAAACCAAGCAAGGGAGGTTTATATATCTGTGGAAGGTCCAGGGTGGGAGAAATAATAATAATAATAATAACTTTATTTTTATACCCCGCCCCATCTCCCCGGAGGGACTTGGAGCGGCTTACATGGGGCCTTGCCCGACACAACAATACAATAACAGCAATAAAACAATAAAACAAATATCGCAACAATAAAACATCAGCATCAATAAAACAGTCATAAAAATCAACATACAGCATAAAATGTTAAAAACGGGAGACTAAAACACGGATCTGGGCCAAAGTGCAGAATGTTTCAAAATGGGAGAGGTAGTTTAACAGCTAAAATAGTCGATAAAGTGCAAGGTAATAATGGCAAAGCATCCTATTGTTGATTGGGCAGATAGATCGAACCTACAATGATTAATCCTCAAAGGCCTTTTGGAAGAGCCAGGTTTTTAGGCTCTTCCAGAAGGAGAGGAGGGTAGGGGCCTGCCTGATCTCCCTGGGGAGCGAGTTCCAAAGCCGGGGGGCCACGACGGAGAAGGCCCTCTCTCTTGTCCCCACCAACCGCGACTGTGAAGGTGGTGGAAGCGAGAGGAGGGCCTCCCCCGACGAGCAAAGAGAACGTGCAGGTTCGTAGGGGGAGATGCGATCTCTAAGGTAAGTGGGTCCCAAACCGTTTAGGGCTTTGTAGGTGATAACCTGCACCTTGAATTGGGCCCGGAAAATAAACGGCAGCCAGTGGAGCTCCTTAAACAGAGGCGTTGAACGTGCCCTGTAATTTGCTCCAGTTAGAAGCCTGAGAAAGAACTCTTGTCTGTTGGAAGTGTGAATGTTGCAATTAATCACCTTGATTAGCATTTATGGCCTTGCCAGCTTCATGTCCTGGCTTCTTTCTGCCTGGAGGAATCCTTTGTTCAGAGGTGTTAGCCAGTGGCCTAGGGGATAAAAGCCTCGTGACTTTGAAGGTTGGGTTGCTGACCTGAAAGCTGCCAGGTTCGAATCCCACCCGGGGAGAGCGTGGATGAGCTCCCTCTATCAGCTCCAGCTCCATGCCGCGACATGAGAGAAGCCTCCCACAAGGATGGTAAAACATCCGGGCGTCTCCTGGGCAAGGTAGAATCATGGAATAGTAGAGTTGGGAGAGACCTCATGCACCATCCAATCTAACCCTCTGCCAAGAAGCAGGAAATTGCATTCAAAGCACCCCCGACAGATGGCCATCCAGCCTCTGCTTAAAAGCCTCCAAAGAAGGAGCCTCCACCACAGCCCGGGGGAGAGAGTTCCACTGCCGAACAGCCCTCACAGTGAGGAAGTTCTTCCTGATGTTCAGGTGGAATCTCCTTTCCTGTTTGAAGCCATTGTCCCACGCCCTAGTCTGCAGGGCAGCAGAAAACAAGCTTGCTCCCTCCTCCCTATGACTTCCCCTCACATATTTGTACATGGCTATCATGTCTCCTCTTAGCCTTCTCTTCTGCAGGCTAAACATGTCCAGTTCTTTAAGCCGCTCCTCATAGGGTTTGTTCTCCAGACCTTTGATCATTTTAGTTGCCCTCCTCTGGACGCTTTCCAGCTTTCCAGCCTACGGACTGCTAGGAATTGTGGGAGTTGAAGTTCAAAACACCTGGAGAGCCAAATTTGCCCATGCCTGGTATAGAGGGACCAAGCTCAGGGCTGGAGAGCTCCTCAGAGCCAAGGCTGTGATTCCAAGGGCAGATTCGGCCACAACGAGTGGAAGAATCAAATGGGGACCAAACTGGGTGCGGCTGGAACAACGATGAAGTCGATGCCTTGGAGCCAAAAACTGCCAGGAAACCGTCGCTGGCACATCAGAGGTGCCAGGCCTAAACACGTGTGATGTAAAAGTGAAGAGTTAAAAAAACTAAACAAATAAAAGCCGTAGTTTTTTTTAAAATTCAACTTTCAAAACTTCCCTTTGGAAGAGGAAAAAATTTTTTAAACCCTGCACGTTTCTTCTCCGCCGAGGGCGTTGGCCCCTTTTGTCTCCAACACCCACCGAGAAAGAAAGAAAGAAACAAGAGCCTGAAACTCTCCAAAGCACCGCCTTGCTTGCTCCTGCCTTGATTCCCAAAGTCCCTCAAAGGCGGAGATGAACTAAGGATTGGGGGGTCGCACATCTACACTGTGGAATGAAATTGCAACTTGACACCGCTTTAAACTTCCCTGACTCAAATGCTGTGGCATCCCGGGAGTTGTAGTCTGCAAGAAAGACTCCAAACACAGGTTTGTGAGAGGACTTTTGTGCCAGAGAGTGCTGCTGGTGCCTCTCCAAACTATTCTAGATAGCATTGAGCCCAAAGTGGGCTCAGGCTGCATTCCTTCAACAGTGTAACTGTGCAGTGTATTATATTATACATTTGGGTTACTGTGAGTTTTACAGGCTGTATGGCCATGTTCCAGAAGCATTCTTTCCTGATGTTTCACCCACACCTATGGCAGGCATAGTCAAAGGTTGTTAGGTTTGTTGGAAACTACTCAAGTGGGGTTTATACATCTGTGGAAGGTCCAGGGTGGGAGAAAGAACTCCTGTCTGTTTGATGCAGGTGTGAATGTTTCAATTGGTCACCTTGCTTAGCATTGAATAGCCTTTCAGCTTCAATGTCTGGCTGCTTCCTGCCTGAGAATCCTTTGTTGGGAAGTGTTAGCTGGCCTTGATTGATTCCTGTCTGGAATTCCCCTGTTTTCTAAGGGCCCTTCCACACAGCCATATAACCCAGAATATCAAGGCAGAAAATCCCACAACATCTGCTTTCAACTGGGTTATCTCAGTCCACACTCAGATAATGTGGGATTTTCTGCCTTGATATTCTGGAACATAGGGCTGTGTGGAAGGGCCCTGAGTGGTGTTCTTTATTTATTGTCCTGATTTTAGAGGGTTTTTTTTAATACTAGTAGTCAGATTTTGTTCATTTTCATGGTTTCCTCCTTTCTGTTGAAATTGTCCACATGCTTGTGGATTTCAGTGGTTTTCTGTGTAGTCTGACATGGTGGTTACTAGAGTGGTCCAGCATTTCTGTGTTCTCAAATAATATGTTGTGTCCAGGTTGGTTCATCAAGTGCTTTCCTATGGCTGACTTCTCTGGATGAGTTAGTCTGCAGTGCATATTCTTTATCGCATTGAGCCCAAAATGGGGTCAGGCTGCATTACTTCCACAGTGTAACTGTACAGTGCATTATATTATTCTAGATTTATTTGTACAGAAAAACACAACATACATGCATATTAGGTCCAAGTGTCTAGGATTGTTCTCTGAATATCAGGCTCTTCCCAAGGGTCCTCCAGGACTCATCGCTAAACTTGACGGCCAGGACAGCCTTCACACAATTAAAACTTGCGCGCCAGCTGCAATGATACCTTGAGAAGCCGGACTTGGCCATGGTAGTCCATGCCTTGGTTACATCCCATTTAGACTACTGTAATGGGCTCTACATGGGGCTGCCCTTGAAGAGTGTCCAGAAACTTTAATTAGTTCAGAGATCTGCAGTCAGGTTATTAACAGGTGCTGGACCCTGGGAGCATACTACCCCACTGCTAAAACACCTGCACTGGCTGCCAATTCCTTTCCGGGCCCAATTCAAGGTGCTGGATTTTAGCTTTTAAGCCCTAAATGGTTCAAGTCCTACTTACCTATCTGACCACATCTTTTCATACCAACCTGCCTGAACGTTAAGATCTTCTAGCAAGGCCTTCCTTTTGTTGCCACCGCTAGCATTGCAAATGCGGCTGGCGATGATGAGAGAGAGGGCCTTCTTGGTGGCTGCTCCAACTCTTTGAAATTTTCTCCCCAAGGAGGTTAAAATAGCCCCCTCCTGACATCTTTTAAAAAGCAGCTAAAGATCATCCTGTTTGTGTCTATGGACAACGCCAGCTCTTTGGCTTAGAAATGGAGATGAGCACCAACCCCCAGTCGGACATGACTGGAATTAACGTCAGGAGAAACCTTTACCTTTACCTTTAAGCATTTCATGTCAGCTTTTCCAGTTGTTTCTCTTCTATTATTATTATTATTATTATTATTATTATTATTATTATTATTATTTACATCATTTATATTCCGCCCTTCTCACCCCGAAGGGGACTCAGGGCGGATCACATTACACATATTAGGCAAACATTCAATGCCTTTTTAACACAGGACAAAGACAAACAAACATAGCTCCGAGCGGGCCTCGAACTTATGACCTACTGGTCAGTGACTCATTGCTCTCCTATTATAGAGGTATTTTTGCAAATGTGCGCAGATCCCAGAAGTGTATCAGAGAATTTATTCCTTTATTTCTTAAAATCAGTATTGACAAACTTGTGTGTTGATGGGCTTTCTTGCTCTAACATGTTCTGCATGTAGAAGCAGCCGTCAAATGGTGGAAGAAAGAAGATAAATATGAATAGTGTTCTTAACAAATGGAATAATAATACACATAATAATCCAAAGCACACACACACATACAAAGCCTTTAGCAAAACAATTTCTTTCACAGCTTTTGCTTTTCTTATGACTTCAATTTTGGTGGCCAAATGTATAGATTTATGCCAGTCTTAGTTGCTAGGTCTTACTTTCAGGGGAGGCCTTATATTTGGCAATCCCCCCAAACCCCTGCTAGGTCTTATTCTTTGGGGAGGTCTTATTTTCGGGGAAACACGTAGTATTGCCTAGTTTGCACCAAATTTCCACCAAACGTATCTAATAATTTTGCAATGTAAACCTTGCTCCTGGTCATGTAAGTGTTATTTATTGTTATAATTGTATTATTTTACTTTGTTTAATAATGTGTTATTATGTTGTTATGTAATGTTTGTGTTGTTTTTATGACTGGAAACCGCCCTGAGTCCCATCCGGGAGATAGGGCGGTATATAAATACAGTTTTATTATTATTTATTTATATAAAACTGTATATGATGCTGAAGAAAATGGAAGGAAAAAGGAAGAGAGGCCGACCAAGGTCAAGATGGATCGATGGTATCCTTGAAGTGACTGGCTTGACTTTGAAGGAGCTGGGGGTGACGAGGCCAACAGGGAGCTATGGCCTGAGGTCACGAAGAGTCGGAAACGACTGTGTGATTGAAGAAGAAAAAAGAATGACAATAGTATAGTTAGACATAATATAAAACCAGAACAGGAGTTAACAAAAATGAGCTGGGCCAAAGTGCAAGGAGTGCATATGATAAACTGATGAGGTAGATGAATAAAGTACTACATTTAGAAGGAAACTTGGGATGGGATAACACAAGTTATTTCCAACTGATAGAACAGAATAAGGTGCATTGCATATAGTGATAGACACTGAAACGAGGCCTATCATGGGGAATGATATTCATTCTTCAAAAGCACACTAGAAAAGCCAAGTTTTTGAACTTTTCCTAAAGACCAACAGGGTGGCTGCTTGCCTGTTCTCCCTGGGGAGCGAGGGGCCACTACAGAGAAGGCCCTCTCCCTCGTCCCCACAAGTCACGCTTGTGACGGAAGCAGGAGTGAGAGAAGCAGAGGCTGGATGGCCATCTGTCGGGGGTGCTTTGAATGAGATTTTCCTGCTTCTTGCAGGGGGTTGGACTGGATGGCCCTTGAGGTCTCTTCCAACTTTATGATTCTATGATTATACGAGTCTAAGGGCTTCTCCCGATTGAAGAGATCGCACAGGTTCATAGGGTTTATCTAGACAGTGTTACTTAATGCAGATCTTATGGTCCATCTACACTGCCATATAATGGCATTTGAAACTACATTAAAAGGTTATTGTAGACTCATTTAACTGCATTGAATCACATAATGCAGTTTAAATGGCACCTGCATGTGAATGTGATAAAAGCCAGTTTCAAAGATAAGACACAGTGGGAGACTCCAGAAATGTGTTTACATCTTCACATTTAGCCATGAGAATCCAATAGATGACCTTGGCCAAATTACATTCTCACTCACAAAGGCAAGCAAGGGCGCCCAGCTCTTACATATGCCTTCGGGTTGCCATATGTAGGGAACACAATAACAATTTGAGCAATGCAAAACTTTTCTGTGTTTAAAGTAGTTTCCATTTTGCTTTCTAAAAATGTAGGCTCATTGTCAAATGGTTCTTCTTTGAATGAATCAGTCATCCTTTCATCTTTTTTATATAGTTTATCCATGTTATTGTTTTTATTTTCTGCTTGGGCTGGATCTACAGCGCTTTATAATCCAGCTTCTGAATGGTTTCAACTGGATCATATGAGGCAACACTGCCATACAATCCAGTTTCTGAATTCAGATTATCTGCTTTGAACTGGATTGTATGGCAAGTTCCTATATTTTAGTTCTGCAAACCTGAGTGGTACGTCATTGTTCTGCGAGTGACTCTGGGTCGCGGGCACACATAAGAGCTTCCATTTATCATCATCAATCTGCAATATATATGGCAGTGTGGATTCAAATAACCCAGTTCAAAGCAGATATCGTGAGATTTTCTGCCCTGATATTCTGGGCTATATGGCTGTGTGGAAGGGTCCTGGGTTATCTGAGGCCCCATTCCACACAGCTGAATAAAATCCCACATTATCTGCTTGGAACTGGAATATATGGCAGTGTGGACTCAGATATTCAAAGCAGATATTGTGGGATTTCTGCCGTGATATTCTGGGTTATATGGCTGTGTGGAAGGGCCTGAGTCCACACTGCCATATAATGCAGTTCAATGTGGATTTTATGCAGCTGTGTGTGTTGTAACGCACAGTGTCCTTGCAGATTTGAGCTTTCTTTTTGGAGACCTTGAAGCCAGCCTCTCCCAGGAAGTTGAGGAGACTGATGGTAAGTCTTTCACAGGTAGGTACATCCTCACAACAAAGCAGAAGATCGTCAATGTATTGGAGAAGGATCCCCTGGTCCCGTTCCGGCCACCTGTCCAGCTCCGAAGCGAGGCTTTGGCTGAAGATCGTAGGAGAACAAGTGAAACCTTGCGGAAGAACCTGCCAGCAGAGCTGCACCTTCCTGGCCGAGTCCACATGCTCCCACTCAAAGGCAAATATTTCTTGGCTATCTACGTGTAGAGGGATAGAAAAAAACGCATCTTTTAAGTCCAGAACAGTAAAGCAAGAGCAGGAAGGAGGAATAGTAGAAAGAAGAGTATAGGGATTAGGCACCACGGGATGAATGTCCACCACAACGGCATTGATGGCCCTGAGGTCCTGTACAAAGCGGTATTCATCTGAGTTGGGCTTCTTGACTGGCAGCACAGGTGTGTTGTAAGGGGAGGCGCACTCTCTCAGCAGAGAGTACTTCAGAAAATTTTCAATGATGGGCTGGAGGCCCTTTTTGGCTTCGAGGGGGATGCGGTATTGGGGAATCCTAGGAGGCCTGATGTCAGGTTTGAGGGCAATTTTGACTGGGGCAATGTTCTTGGCCCTCCCTGGAATCCCATCGGCCCACACAACAGGGTCGACTTGTTCCAGAATGGCCAAAGGGATCAGGTCAGCCTCTGGGCTGGGCTGATGAAGCAGGAGAGCCTGTACCCTCCACCCCTCTTCCTCTGGGACAGCCAAGATGATCTTTTCTGGCCCAAAGGTGACCTGCGCCCTGATTTTACAAAGGATGTCTCGGCCCAGCAGGGGGACTGGACACTCAGGCATGTACAGGAACTCATGAGACAGAGTCTTCCCTCCCACCTCACACTCCATGGGCTTGAGAAAAGACCTCTCTGCCTCTTTCCCTGAGACCCCCACTACCTGAGTCTTCCTAGCCCCCATGTCTGTTCCCCGAAACCCTTCGGTGACCACTGAATGGGTGGCCCCACTATCCAGAAGGAAATCCACAGTTCTTTTCCCTAACTTCAATGGCACCATTGGGTCACTGGGAGCCAAGACAATCCGCTGCCCTAGTCACATGACCCGGCCCTCTGCCCCCTTATCCTTAAGATCGGGACATTCTCTCCTGTAGTGCCCCCTCTGCTGGCAGTAGTAACAACGGAGTTCCCTTGGTGACTCCCTCCCTTGCCCTCTGTCCCTCCAGACTGGCCTTTCTCTGTTTTCCCCAACTCCTCGTCCCCTGTCACGTTCTGCCAGTGCAGCCACCATACTGGCTGCTTGGACCTGCGCTTGGGCCTGTCGGTCATCTTCTTCCTTCTGGGCTGCTGCATCCTCCCGGTTGTGGAACACCTTAAAAGCAATGTTGATTAACTGGGAGATGGGCATACCTTCTCCCCCCTCCAGTTTCTGGAGTTTTAGCCGAATGTCCCTGTATGACCTGCCAATGAACAGGGAATTTAAAGCGGACGCATTTCGGGGGTCAGAGGGGTCAATGTGTGTCCACTGTTTTGCAGTGCGACATAGCCGATCATAAAAATCAGAGGGGCTTTCCTCAGGAGTCTGTTTTATGTCATAGTATTTAGAAAGGTTTATGGGTCGAGGATAGACCAACGGCAGGCCAGCCAAGATGGCACGATGGAAAGCCTTTAGAGACATCATACCAGCGTTGGTATTGTAGTCCCAGCTGGGGTCTTCCTTTGTTGGAAAAATAATTTCAGAATCTCTACCGTCATCTACATCTGCCTTCATGATTTCAGCCTGAGCTGCGGCCAGTAGGCGGCGCTTCTCCTCTTGAGTAAGGAGAGAACCCAAGAGAGTCATAACATCTGCCCAGGAGGGGCGATGAGTTAGAAAAATAGTTCTAAAAAGTTCGGTCATTTCTGAGGGGTCTTGGGAAAGTGGTGCAGTTGTCTTCTTCCAGGTAATGAGGTCTGTTGTACTGAAAGGGACATGAATTAGGACCGGGTCTCCCCTTGCCCCGACCACCTCCCGTAGGGGGGCCATTACAGTGGCGGGGCGGGTCCGCAGGCTATTTTTGGTGATGAGGGGCTCAAAGGGATCCTCTGACGCTTGGGAAACCCTTCGAGGGGGGAGGGATGAAGTTTCTGACGAAGGAGTAGAAGGGGGACAGTTGAGGCTGGGTCTTTCGGGCGCTAGAAGGACTGGTGGGGTGGTCTGAGAAGCTGGGGGTGCTGAAGAGACAGGGGGGGTCCCTGCAGGAGGCGCAGATGGGAGTAATAGAGGGTGGAAAGTCTGAGAGGCGAGAGGGTCTGGGACCGGGAAGGGTGATCCCTTGGGAAACGTGTACGGAAGATAGCCATTAAAGAATGGGAAAGGAAATTGAGAAGGAGAGGGAGAAGAGGATTGGAGAATGGGGGGATTGGGAGGAGGAGAGAGAAGAGAGGATTGGGGGGGCTGAGAGGGAATAGGAGGATGGGAAACGGAGGGGAGATGGGGCTGAGAGAAAACAGAGGGCTGGGAAACGGATGGGGGACGGGGTGAAATGGCAGGGGGTTGGGAGAGTGAATCTGGGAGAGTGGGGATCCCGGGAAGCAGAGGTTCCCTTGAGGGGTCAATTTGGGGGTTCTGGATCGGTGCAGGACTCAGAACGGGGGGAGGAGGCGAGGGATGAGGTGGGGCGAGGGATGGGGGTCGGGGTTGGTAAGGTGGGGGGCAAGCAAATGTCTCCAGAAGTTCCTCTTCTGGTGGAGGCGGGAGGGGAAGTAGGTCTAGAGAGGAGCTTCTGAGGAGGGTAGGTTTGGAGCCCACGTCCCTGCATGGGAAGACTTGGACCCCCTCCCTCCTTCCACTCTCCCTCTGGCTTAAGGCCATGAACATTGCAGCATAAGCAAGTTGGGTCCACTTGCCCTCCCCATGGCAATGGCTCTGGAGTCTCAAAATGAGATTCTCATCCTCACTGCCGTGCGGAGGCCAAGCGACTCCCCCTTCGAGGGCCACGAGGGGCCACTTACGCTTGCTGAGTTGGACCAACCTGGCCTGCACCATGTTTTTCGATGCAAACCCACCCCAATCGGCCAGGATCTTGCCCAATGGAGAATCCCTGGGGATGTCTGCTGGGGTGGGACACCCTAGACGTGCTGAACAAGCACCCATCCTTGGCTCAGCCCCTGCCCAGTACCTGACAGTTAATGGAGTAACGACTCACCCACCGGCTGGATGCAACTCGTCCTTTCAAGAGTTTCCCTACACCAAGGCTGAATGGCTGGCGTTCGTGGAATCCGCAGGTGCCCCGGGAACACAATCGTTCCCCTACCCCACGATCCTTGAACCTGTAATCTTACAAGCCACTCACACGCCACCGGGCGCCAGATGTTCCCGCGTTTCACCAGGAATTTGTTACCGAGCCCTGATCCGAAGTGCAATACCTCCAGAACTCCGCCCACCTGGGTCTCAACAACGGGGCTGGTTCCCTTTTTATTTTTTTTCCCAGGGCGTCCCCTGTTTCACGTTGGCGCTTTTCCTTCGAGGAGCTAAAAATCTGCTTCCTCCTATCTGGCTCCTTTGTTCAGTACCCTGAATCAGATCTAGAGAGAGAAAGGGACTGCCAGAGAAATTTGGATGTGAAATGAGGTCAAATTGTTGGTCGGAGGGCCCTCCTTGCAGCCGTTTCTCTCCCCAACCTGTTCCAGAATATCTGGACCAAGGTCGCCGCTTGGAATTTTAGCCTAGAAATTGATCTTTGGAACTTCCAAGCAAGTCCCTTCGTGGTAAAGCCAAATTATGTTGTCGACCGCCTTTTAGGGGATCGGGCCCTTAAGGAGAGACCCGACCCGGTCCTGAGGGAACGGACCTTGGCGAAGCCAAAAGGAGAAAATAAGCCGCAATACAACCTGAAGCCTGAAATGAAGAAGGTCCGCCAAGGGTGAAGGAAAATCCGCCAAGGAGTCTTTATTGAGCGATTCAGCTGAATGGACACTAGTAGCGATCATTCAATCTACTAGCATAACACATGTTTCAAATAAAGCCATATTTATACAATGTTTCGGTCTGACAGCCCTTTGAATTTCCCGCCCTGCTCCCCCGCCCATCTGATCGTGGATAGGCTGAGAGGTTGAGCGAGGCGGGCTTTCGTTTCCCGCCTTGCTCTGCTGGCCCAATGGGAGCCGTTTTTTGTCCCCACTCGGGCCAATCAGAGAGGAGGAGGCGGGAGCTATTGAAACAATGAGGTGACCGGACAGGAAACATCAGATTAATCCTGGCCCGGCCGATTTCTAAAGGAATTAATGACACCCATCAAGGATGTCCGGGGTCCTGTCACGTCTATAGATTTTAGATATGTCTTGGGGTGTCAGACGGGAAGTGAAGAAGGGTGGTGATGAGCCGTCATTGACGGGCTCCCCAGGAGGTGCCCTGGCCTGGGATATGACAATGTTTGCCTTGGGGAATCTGGTGACTCAAACCCTATATTGTCCATGCGATCGGAATGAGATTGGATTAAACTGTGGCAGATTATCCTTTTGTTTTTTTGGGAAGGGAGGTCTGAGTCATGGGGCTAAGGTTCACGTTGGGGTCATAATATTTCCCATTTGATTTCATGATTTGACAATTATATGGGATAGAATGAAAATTAAAATAAAGTTGGAACATAAACCCTGCTGGGAAGAATACATATTTTCCGGGGATCCCAAAGAGTACAAATACATATAGGCAGATAGATAGATTTCAAGGAAATAAAGGAGAATCCATAAAGGTGGGTGACATTGCATAAAGGGGAATCATGAATGATATAAACAATAGAAAACATTTGATACAACATCTGGGGAGAAGTGGAGTCCTGGCAGCATGATTTCACAATTCATGAAGTTAGCCCAAGGGTTAGAAGTTCATACAACGGCGAGTCATGAGAGTGTCCAAGTACATAGAATATGGAAATTCACAAATACATGAGGGAAAAGAGTTCATAAGGAATTCATAGAAATGGCATGGGGAAGGGGCACATGTGGGTTGCAGTCTTTGGAAGTATAGGATTTCATAAGTCCAGGGGTAGGTCTGGGGAAGAGTGTCCTTCTCCTTCATAAAATCATGAAGGTATGAATGAAACGTGGAGGGCACCCGTCCGGGCACCCCCTGGCAGCTGCAAAGAGGGTGAGGGTACTTGGAGATCCATGTCTCCCCCGCGAGAGAGCGATTCCCCCATCCCCAGTACACAGAAAGGGGCTAGGGATCTCTTAAAACCATTCCGCGGGCCGCGGGGAGAGGAAAGTCCGGGATAAGGCAGCAGTTTAGCTTGAAAGGAGCCGTCGGTCCCGTTTGACAGTCAGCTGTTGAGGTGCCGAAAACTGGACCGATTCCGGTTCTGCTGGTTGTCTTCGAGTCAGGAGCCTTAGAAAGGGTTAGGTCTAAAAGAGGAGTGTTCTAGGGGTAATTTTGATAAAGATATAAGCCAATTTATATCGTCCGCCATGTTAATCTATGGCGGAGAACCTCAGCCGGAGTTAAAGGGACGCGAGAGAGAGAGAAATTGCAGGCAAAGGAAGGGGTCAGAAAAAGATACAAAATAACCAGATAGAGAGTGTTATTGTTAAAATAAATGCTACTTTTATTGGGGGATTTTGTTACATAGTTCAGGGAAGGGGAAAGTGAAATAAAAAGATCTCCTAATAATAGTCTGCTGCGGTCCCGTTCCGTTCCTTTGGTGAGCGATCTACGGAACTCTCCGCTGCGTTTTTAAATAAATTTAAAAGCCGGGGTTTCGGTTATCATGTGGAAGGGGACTTGGAAGTTGGAAGTACAGTTGAGTCTCACTTATCCAACACTCGCTTATCCAACGTTCTGGATTACCCAACGCATTTTTGTAGTCAATGTTTTCAATACATCGTGATATTTTGGTGCTAAATTCGTAAATACAGTAATTACTACATAGCATTACTGCGTATTGAACTACTTTTTCTATCAAATTTGTTGTATAACATGATGTTTGGGTGCTTAATTTGTAAAATCATAACCTAATAGGCTTTTCCTTAATCCCTCCTAATTATCCAACATATTCGCTTATCCAACATTCGGCTGGCCCGTTTACGTTGGATAAGTGAGACTCTACTGTACTGTAGACTTTTCCAGTGTCGCTTCCCAGCTCGCCATTAGATGGCGCAAGAGGACCACACATACGCCCTGGCCTCCCTTCACTCCCCTCCTTCACTACCAAGGGCGGCTTTGGACAGGTGCCTCCGCGTCTGCGCATGCGCCTGAGGCGGGACGTCAACTACAACACCGTTGGGCGCAACGCCCCGCGATCTAAAAGTAGAGCAGTCGCGTCACTCTCATGCCACTTCCGGCAATCATCCCGCCTTCCCCTCCAATAGCGGCTGGGGGCGCGTGCGCACTGCCTCGCGAGCGGCGAAGCTGTTTTCCCTCGTTCGCTGATTCGAGACGGGGGCGCGTGTCCCTTCCCTCCCTTTCCCTCCTCTTCCTCCCTCCTCTTGCCGGCGATGTGGTCGCGCGCGGCGCCAGCCGTGACCCCGGGTCCCCTCGCGCGGGGTTGAGCGCCGGCCGGGCCGCGAGTGGGGCGCGCCAAGATGGCGTGTGTGCTGGAGGCGCCGCTCCGCATGAGCGTCCTGTCGGTGAGTCCCCGGAGGGAGGGAAGCAGGGCCGGCAAGGCGCCTCAGGCGGCCTCGGTTGTGGCCCAGAGCGCCTCAGGAGGAGGCAGACCTGCTCCTGGCCCGTCTCCCTCTCCCTCTGTTCTCCCCGCGCCTGTCATTCCTTCCCAGAAAGGCTCCCTCCTTCGGTAGTAGGCACTGGCAGGGGCACTCTGATATACTATATTTAAATAGACTATCCCCTATATTTTCATCTATTTAATCTATTCCATATCTTTATTTATGTATTTCATCTATTTATGTATTTTTGTTCTATAGATTTACCTCTGTGTGTGAGAATATATGTCTATATATTTTCATGAGTTTAATCTATTTGTATTTCTTTATGTATGTTACCTATCTGTATTTTTGTTTTATGTATTTATCTCTATGTGAGAATATATATCTATATGTTTTCATCTGTTTATTATATATGTACAGTAGAGTCTCACTTATCCAAGCTAAACGAGCCAGCAGAAGCTTGGATAAGCAAATATCTTGGATAATAAGGAGGGATTAAGGAAAAGTCTATTAAACATCAAATTAGATTATGATTTTTACAAATTAAGCACCAAAACTTCATGTTATACAACAAATTTGACAGAAAAAGTAGTTCAATACGCAGTAATGCTATGTTGTAATTACTGTATGAATTTAGCAGGAAAATATCATGATATATTGAAAACATTGACTACAAAAATGGCTTAGATTATCCAGAGGCTTGGATAAGCGAGGCTTGGATAAGTGAGACTCTACTGTATTTCTTTATGTAGTTTATCTATGAATATGTATTTTTGTTCTATGTGTGTGAATATATATGTATATTTTCATCTAATTAATCTATCATGTATGTATATCTTTATGTAGTTAATCTATTTATCTATTTTTGTTCTGTAGATTTACTTATGTGTGAGAATATATATCTATATGTTTTTATCTATTTAATCTATGATATATGTATTTCTTTATGTATTTTATCTGTGTATTTTTGTTCTATAGATTTACCTATGTGTGTGGGAATATATATGTTTTCATCAATTTAATATATTATATATCTATTTCTTTATGTATTTTACCTATCTATGCATTTTTGTTCAATAGATTTACCTCTGTGTGCAGGAATATGTATCTATATGTTTTAATCTATTATATTTGTATTTTTATGTATTTTATCTGTTTATTTTTGTTCTATTTATTTATCTGTGTGAGAACATATCTATATGTTTTATCTATTTAATCTATTATATATGTATTTATGTATTTTAACTATGTATTTTTATTCTATAGATTTACTTATGTGTGTGATAATATATGTCTATATCTTTTTATCTATTATATACAGTACAGTCTTGCGTATCCAACATAAACGGGCGGCAGAACATTGGATAAGTGAAAATGTTGGATAATAAGGAGGAATTAAGGAAAAGCCTATTAAACATCAAATTATGTTATCATTTTACAAATTAAGCATCAAAATATCATGTTTTACAACAAATTGACATGTAGTAATTACTGCATTTACAAATTTAGCACCAAAACATTGCAATGTATTGAAAACATTGACTACAAAAGAATAACTACATCTGTGGATCTGGGTGGGAGGCAGACTGTGTTGGATAATACAGAACGTTGAATGAGCGAAGGTTGGATAAGCAAGACTCTACTATATGTAATTTTTATGTATTTTATTTATGCATTTTTGTTCTATGTGTGTGAATATTATATATCTATATATTTTCATTCCATTTTAATCTATTATATATCTATTTCTTAATGTATTTTATCTATTTATCTATTTATGTTCTGTAGATTCATTTATATATTTGTGTGTGTAAACATAGATCTATATATTTTCATCTATTTAATCCAATATCTATGTATTTTGTGTATTCTATAGATTTATTTATATATTTGTGTATATATATCTATGCATGTATATATCATCAATATATTTTCATCAATATATTTCATCTATATATTATTTCTTTATGTAGTTTATCCATATATTTATATGTATTTTATTCTATAGATGTACTTATATATTTACATGTGCATACATATATATGTATTTTCATCTATAGATTTAATCTATATATTATCTATATTTATGTGTTTAATAATAATAATAACAACAACAACTTTATTTTTGTACCATCTATCTCCCCAAAGGGACCTGGGGTGGTGTACATTTGACACAATACTTTTATAATAACTTTATTTTATATCCTGCCACCATGTCCCCAAAGGAACTCGTGGCAGCTTACAAGTGGGACCAAGCCCAATGATAAAAAGTTAACCAAATAAAAGTACATTTAAAATGCAATAAACTCATGACAATCTAACTAAATAATAAAAACAGTAAAATATAGAAACATCATTAAAATAAATCCAAGACAATCTCAGTAACCAGAACCAGGAATATAGTGGACATATAAAACTTAGAGAGGGTGGGGTGCCCATAAAACGCATAAAATAAACACACAGTACAATACAGAAAGTAAAACCAATAGCATATAAAACAAGAATTTAAACTCAGACCAATGCCCAATAACCTATGGTGACAAATGCCATGAAACATGGCCAAACTGTAAACAAGAACAAGGGAATGGATTAGTGCAAATTGTAGCTAAGGAACAAGGGCATGGGATGAAAGTGCATGCGTTTTATCTATTTATATATTTATCTCAGTATTAATGTACTTTTGTTCTATAGATTTATCTATATATTATCTAGGGATGTGTGACTATGTATTTTCATCTATATATTTCATCTATATATTTATGTATTTATATATTTTATCTAGATATTTTTCTGTAGATTTATCTGTATATTATCTATGTATGTTTATCTATTATCTGTATATTTAATCTATGTATTACTTTTGTATTTATATGTTTGTGTATTTTATGTATATATTTATGTGTCTATATCCAGGGTGTCTCAACAGTCACCATACCTAGGGGAAATGGGAAATTGTAGTGAAATGTAGCTTTATTTATAAAATGCTTGTTACCAAATTTATAAATTACTCTTAATTTTTAAAAATAAATATAAATAGGAAAAATATGAATTTATTAATATTTTTTATGTATGGGGACTTTTGGGACATCCTGTATTTGTCTATATAGTTATATATGCATTTTAACTATTTTACCCTACCTTGAGCTGTGAGAGGTGGGCAACTAATCATCATCATCTGTAGGAATAGTTATATGAACCTATGCATGCCTCCACACTCCCAAAAACTCCTGACCACTTTTTGTGTGATTTATGTGGATATGTGGATATGTTTCTATGTATCTCCATGTTCAGCTGTCATAGGGAATTGTGGCAGCAGCTCTACTCTTACTGACCCAACTTCTTGGTGGGAGAAGATTTTGTTGTTGTTGTTTTTCAGTGCATTATCTAGCTTTGTATGTGTTTTGGACAGGTTATTTTTATTTCTTTGTAAAAAGAAAAAGGAAACTTTGTAATGTGAACATTTATACTGTAATGTACTTTTAAAATTCAAACTAAAGCTGTCTTTTTCCTGAAACCATCATATATCTGTAAGAATAATTATATGAAACCATGCATGCTCTCTCTCCCTCACAGCTCCTTCCGTTTTGAGTGAATTCTGTGGAAATGTTTGTGTGCTTCTGTTTGTAACTTGTATTCAGCTATCATCACAGGAAATAGTATTATAGAGTTGGAAGAGACCTCAAGGGCCACTCAGTCCAACCCCATTTTGCCATGCAGGAACACACAATCAAAGCACTCCTGACAGATGACCATCCAGCCTCTGCATAAAACTTCCCAATAGAGGAGACTCTGCCGCACTCTGTGGCAGCATATTCTACGGCTGCAAAGCAGTTACTGGTACTGTCAGAAAGTACCCTTCCATTGCATGTCTATCATGCACATAGCCCCCTATTTCCCACAGCTCTTTGGAGCGATCAGTGTGTGTGTTTCTGTGTTTAACCTTTTTTCAGCTGTCATCTCATTGACCTGGTGGATTTTTTTCATTTTTCAGCAAACTATCTATCTTTGTATATGCACTAGCTGTGCCCGGCCATGGGTTGCTGTGGCTGAAGGGAAATCATTTGTTGAGCAGGTGGAATAGCAGTGAATAGCTTTGCAGCCTTAAAGTCTGGGTGTTTTCTGCTTACGTGAATCCTTATTTGGTGAGCTGGAATACAATGGAATAGGTTTTCTGCTTGGAAGGCTGGGTACTTGCGTTGTAGGAAAATGGTTTTTTAGCCAATTTGAATTGCACTGAATAGCCTCGCTGTTTCAAAGACTGACTGGTTTCTACATAGGGGCATCCTTTCTTGGGCAGGCTGATTGAGACAGAGTAGCCTCATGGCTTGAAACGCTGAGGGTGTACTATGAAGGGGAAATCTTGCTTGGTTAGGTTGAACAGCACTGAATAGCCTTGTTGTTTGGAAGCCTGGTTGCTTCCTGACTGGGGGAATCCTTTGTTGGGAGGTGTTAGCTGGCCCTAGTTGTTTCCTGTCTGGTATTCCCATTTTCAGAATGTTGTTCTTTATTTAATGTCCTGATTTTAGAGATTATATTGTTCTGTATTATTACACCACAGTAATGTTAGGTGTTATATTTGTTGCCTGAGAGTACAGGCAGGTAATCCCTGGGGGAGAGAGAGAGGTCCAGGCAGCTGAGGCTGGGAAGGCAGGGCCCTCCTCTGAAGAGGGGAAAAGGGAAGGGAGGGTGGTGCAAGGAGCCAAGGCCCTGCTCCCCGGTGGCCCTGCCTAGGCCTTCACGGCCTTAGGCCGCTGTTTGCCTCTCCAGGCCCGGCCCATGTGGCAGGCCTGGGCCGTCGCCGGCTGTTTAGGGCCTTCAGGACACGGGGGGGGGGGGGCTCTTCCCGGCCTTGCAGCCACCCCTGCCTCCGCCTTTGCAGGCGTCCATCTCAAACAAACAAACAAAAAAACCCCAAAACCCAAACCTTGGGGCCTGGCAGCCTGCGTCCGGCTAGCAGGAGGCCGCGGTGGGTCTTCGCGGGGGGAGGGGGGGCCCCCCGACCTTTAGCTTTGCAGGGCTGAAGGTCCAAAAAAAAAAACCTTTGGGGCCTCGTGGCCTCCCTCCGGCTGGCGGGAGGCTGAGGCGGCTTTTTTTCAGGGGGGGGGGCTTCCCTCCGACCTGTGAGGCATGAAGGAGGCCGCGGGGGGGGGGGACGGCGGGCCAGTCTTTCTGGAAGGCCCCCCCCACACCTTTGGCTCTGCAGGTCTGAATGCAGAAAAAAAAAAAACCTTGGGGCCTCGCGGCCCTCCTCTTCAGCGGGCGTCACAGGCCCCGCCGCATGGAGGCCCCTCCTCCAACCACCATGGGGCCTTCCAGCCAGGCTGACGGCTGGGTTTTTAAGGCCCCATGGAGGTTCTTGATGGGATTTTTTGTTGTATCAACCTAGAGGCGTGGATGATGGGTTGTGTTGTCAAATTTCGAGGTTGGGGGGCCTTTACTTTTGTTGTTTTGCTCGGTGCCGCAATTCCATCACCCTTTTATATACAGTAGAGTCTCACTTATCCAAGCTAAATGGGCCAGCAGAAGCTTGGATAAGCGAATATGTTGGATAATAAGGAGAGATTAAGGAAAAGCCTATTAAACATCAAATTAGGTTATGATTTTACAAATGAAGCACCAAAACATCATGTTAGACAACAAATTTGACAGAAAAAGTAGTTCAATACACAGTCATGTTATGTAGTAATTACTGTATTTATGAATTTAGCACCAAAATATCACGATATATTGAAAACATTGACTACAAAAATGGCTTGGATTATCCAGAGGCTTGGATAAGCAAGGCTTGGATAAGTGAGACTCTACTGTATATAGATTTTAGGATAGCTCAATTTGTTTTTTCTCTCTACAAAACAGAAACACAAACTTTGTAACTTTCTGAATGGAAATAAATTATGTGTGGTACTTGGGAATAGTTTAAAACAGAGCTTTCTAAATATTTAATGTTGGTGACACATTTTTAAGACATGCATCATTTTGTGATACAGTTATTAAGTTTTACTAGCAAACCAGAGGTTAAACCAACCCTTATAAGAGATGTGGCCACTACATAAATTATAATGATGAAATGTATACAGACACAATGAATGTCATGAAAACCTTTCATTTATATATTTTTTTAAAATTGATTTATTGCTTATTTCACCTAGACTTTGGGTTTTTCATTACTTCTGTGCAACACATCTACACACTGCAACTAATACACAGTTTGGAAAGCTCCAGCTTAGAATCAGAGAGAATCATAGAGATGGAAAAGACCACAAGGGACATTCGTATTAACTCCCTGCCATGAAGGAACACACAACCAAAGCACCTCTGAAAGATGACTATTTCTGCCTAAAAACCTCCAAAAAAGGAGACTCCACCACACTCTCAGGCAGCATATTCCACTGCCGAACAACTTTTTAATGTTTAGATCCTTTCCTGCAGTTTGGATGGTGGCAGTAATCCTTCATTTTGTTGACCCTTTTCTTGATGAAGATAATTTTTCAGCATACTGTCTAGCTGTGTTTGTTTTTAGGCAGCATTTTACTTTTTATTTCTTTCTGTACAAAATGTACAGAAAGCAATTTTTGTAACGTCTTCATTTTCTTCATGGGGTTAAATATAAACTGAGGCATAGTTTAATGCACACCTTTTTATGTTTAATACCTTAAAAATCTTTAAAAATTATCTGCAATACAGTGGAAGTGACTAGATACCAAAGAGGGCAGCACTCCTTTGTTTTTGACAGTTGGGCAGGAAACAAGTACAAGCTCTGCTGCTGCAATTCTCTCTTCTAGCTTTAGCAAGATAATGCTATGCTTTCCAGTATGATCTCTCTCTCTCTCTTCTCTCTCTCTCTCTCTCTCTCTCTCTCTCTCTCTCTCTCTCTCTCTCTCTCTCTCTCTCTCTGTCATATATACGTATATTAGGTTGTATGCCTTTAGGACTTATTTGTTTTGTACAGTGACATGAATGTTCACAGTGCCATATAAATAATAATCCTAATAGTGCAATCCTGTCTTGGACGGCATGGCCTGTAGATCTCCTTCCAAGTTTTTGATTCTATCCATGCATGCTTATACACAAGTAGGTCCATTAATTTCAGTAGTGTTTATTCCCAGGAAAGTATTATAGGATTTCATTGCAGGACATTTTTATCCTTAGCTGATCAACTCCTTGTGTCTATGAGGGCGACATTTGATTTCCCTTGTTCAGTTGGTGTTCACCTAGGCTCATAGGACATGAGAATCTCTAATGTTTTTGTATTCACTGCTAACTTGGCAATTTCATTTGCCACAGATTTAATCACTTAAGAAATATATATTTAAAATAACAATCAACAGGGATTTGATGTCTCTTTGTGTTGCAAAAGGATAATATCTTCCTAGCTTTGGATAAATCTATATCCTTTAGGACCTGCCCTTTTACTTACTCACTGGGCATCTTAAAGAGCTTCCCACATTTATTTCATCCTGCAAGAAAATACTTGTTAGTATAGTCTCCATGGTGTAAATCATAATGAATCAATTTGTCTCTCAAGATATTACACATCTTGTTGCTTCAAACAATTTCTCTTGCCACTTTCTGCCTTACCTATTAGCTTTTCTGTCAGATGTAGCAATCTTGCCACTTGTTTCTTGCTTCTTTGCTCAAGGATATTGAAATTATCATTTTGATTGGGCTATCTTGAACAATTGGATGAAAGCCCTAACAAGTTCCTAAACGCTAGCAAACATCTATATATATAAAAGAGTGATGGCATCACGGCGACCCACAAAACAACAAAACTACAGGCCCCCCAACCTCGAAATTTGACAACACAACCCATCATCCACGTCTCTAGGTTGATACAACAAAAAGAAAAGAAAAATAAAGTCCTAATGAGAGAGAGAGGAATAATTGCTTTTATCCAATTGCTGCCAGTTAGAAGGCTAAGCTCCTCCAACTTGGTCTCCTAGCAACCCAAATTTTTTTAATAAAAAACACTAAAAAATTAATACAATAAAATACTATAATAACAGAAAATAACTAAAAATAATAAAAGAAAATAATAAAATATAATAAATAAAAATATAACTTACAATAAAATTAATAAAAAATTGCAAATAACGTAAAATAAAAATTACACAACAATTTTTAACCAATACCACCACCACTTTGTCACAGCAATGTGTGGCTGGGCACAGCTAGTGGTTTCATATAATTATTCTTACAGGTAGATGTTAGTTGCAGATAAAGAAAAGTTTGGTTTGAATTATAAACAGTACATTACCTACTATTCAAGAAGGGAGCATTTTTAGGAGGGAATGGGTTCATGTAAGCAACATGATTGGAGAATACTACATGAGATCTGTAGAAATATCAGATGATCGCAAATGCTAGCTCTGTTGACCATCAGTCTTGAAAAGGCATGTGTTTGTCACTTTACTAGAAAGGAAAAAAGCTGCCTTATCTTACGTCATTAATTCCCTGGCAAAGAGTTCTAGTTTTTGAGAAAATAATTTTTGTCATTCATATTGAACTGTGAGTTTGTCTTGAATGAACCTGAGGTATGGTATGTTCTTTTATTTTGTTCTAGGAAAACACACAGACATTTATGAGGGTCATTGATTAGAGGATATAGGCTTATTGACAAACAACTTGTGAACCAGTGCTATTAATCCCTTCAATATCTAGTTCTGAGAAGGATGTTGCTTTCTATTCATATGGTGCAGCTGAAGTGTCCAGTGTAATAAGCCAGTGTCCCATGTAAATATAATTTGCATTCTGGAAATTACTCAGAATCTTCCAGCATACACTAAATTCCTTGAAAGCAAACAGTCTGAGAGGAAGTGATCTTATCTGCCTAATAGTGCAATGTTACACATGTTTACTCAGTCATACTGTTCTGGGGTGTGCTCTAGGATATGTTGCATAGGTTACTGCCGGAGCGAACATGGAACAGATTTCGTAGTTCTGGATGCAGCAGTATCTTAAATTTAATGTAATTTTACCTTTTATGCACTGGATTCAGATCTTGGCATATATATCAGGCATTGTGCAAGCAGATTTCTTCATCTATTTGTCCTCATACTAATCACCCCTTGACATATAGGGCTGCAGGACTGCAGAAAAAAATAGAAAAATCAGTATTTGTAGCCCCTCCCAAAAAAGTGATATGCTGATGTTTATCACCAGCCACCTGCTTCTGCCTTTGGAATGAATGATCACAAGGGCTTTCAAGACCCTGCTGTGGTTCTTGTGTTCCCTAAAATAAAAGCTGAAGCTGGTGGGCTTACCCATTTCCTGCACGGCAGCGGGTTGGATTGATCATTTGCAAGCATTCTCCCTTTACACCGTATCCTCATCCCATCCCATTTTCCCCACTTAAGTGCATTAGAGAGGAATGTATGCACAGCCCAGTCACTCCACCAGTTTTTCTCACAGAGATACTAGTTTATAGAAGTGGTAAAGATGGTGGAGCGCAGTAGCTGAGACAGGGTACATAATCCACAAATAATCAAATACAAGAACATGAAACTTGCAAATGTGGAGAGAGGACTAAAGTAGTTTCTTCAACTCCCTGAAATGCTACATAAAAAGTTGGGAGACTACACTGAATAGAATAGGCTGTGTATGTGGGATTCCTGAAAATTGGTAAGTTCTGTGTTCAGTCAGTCCCTGAGTTACAGTCATCTGACTTACAAACAACTCATAGTTTAGAACGGAGGTGAGAAAACAGAAAGTGGGAGAAATTTATCCCCCCAGAAGGAAAATTCACTCCTGAAAGAGTTATCATGGGGAAAAGGTGTATCTACTGGAGCTTTATTACTAATCCTTGTTTCCACAACAAGGCAATTTTGTCAAAATCCAGTGATTACAGGGACAGAAAGTGGGGTGGAATCTGCTGAACAGAGGAACAGCGAATCTAACACTGCAGGGGTGTTAACCCTTCCCTATTCTATCCAAAGCTAAAAATATATATGTTTTTGATTGGAATTACAATTTTAAAATATACCTGTTTGTCTTGCATACAAATTCAGCTTAAGAACAAACCTACAGAACCTATCTTGTTTGTAACTTGGGGACTGCCTGCATTTATTTTTCCATACAGAAGATGCCTTTGTTCAGTTAGAATATGGAATCATAAATCAAATCTTAATATTTCCACAAAAAAAGAAATGAAGATGAGAACACTTGATTTAGACCCATGTCCCCCAAAAATTACATAGATTATATTAGAGCATGCTTCTCCAATCCTCTATCAAAGAGATCTCAATGTCAAGTGAAAACTTTTCCTGTAGTTTGAATCCATTGCTCTGTGCCCTAGGCTGCATCTGGACTGTAGAAATAAAGTAGTTTGACAACAGTTAGCCATTTCTCAATGCTTTGGAATCCTAGGAATTCTTTGGTAGAGAAAGTTAATGACCTTGTAAAACTACAACTCCCAGGATTCTATAGCATTGACCCATGGCAGTTACAGTGCTGTTAAACTGCATTAATTCTACAGTGTAGATGTAACCTTAGTATCTGGAGCAACTGGAGCAGTAGAACAAACAAACTAAAAACCAAGCTTGTTCCTTCCTTTATATGACATCTTTTGAAAATTTATCAATGGTTATCATGTCTAACCTTTTCTTCTCCAGGCCAACATTTGCAGAAACTTTGTGGGTTTATTCTGAATTTTTATATTCTTGAGTATTTAATTTTTGTAGGATTAGATTAACAGATTGTGATGTCTTTCTTTACAGGAAGTCACAGCTAGTAGTCGCCATTATGTTGACAGATTATTTGATCCTGATCCTCAGAAAGTCCTGCAGGGTGTCATGTAAGTAATATAAATATTTTCCAATGGTGTTATTGGGTTCGCTGTGTGAATATTTTTCATAGTTTCCTTTTTGCAATGAATATGTCTAACTGCACATCACTTGTTCTTTTCTGAGGAAGTACTGGGACATGGAATTTACATTCTATCTTTCAGTAATATGTAATGTTAGATAACAGCATTTTTAATACGTAACTATCTCCTTCTGATAGCTTGAATGTCTCTGAAATATTTCCTAAATAATGCCTACTGTTTTGCGTTTAAAGCCAGATAGAATTTTCTTTCCCTTTTAAACTCGTATGAGTACAGCAGCTCTCTATATCCATGGATTCAAACATCCATGGCTTGAAAATATTCCTCTCATGATCCAAAACAAATCCAAAAAGCTAAGCTTGATTTAAAAATAAATTTTAAACATTAATTTTAGCACCATTTTAAGTATAGTAAAACCAGGTAAATCCCAAAGCGTTAGTGAGGATTCAATTCTCAGTATTGAAATGGTAGCAACACTAATGCATCCAAGGGGAAATTTATGGGTGTCACAGTAGAGGGTGTCACAGTAGAGAAGACCGTCCATTGCCTTGAATGATGGGGACATAGAGGAGGGTTCTCTTGTAGATCATAAACTTTGGGTGAGCGCTCCTTCAAATATTGAGGTCCCAAGCCAGTGTTCGAGGCTTGGAGGAAATTTCTGGAGATTGGAGGAAAATGCCTTGGACTGCAAGAAGATCAAAACAGTCCATATTCCAAGAAATAAAGCCCGACTGCTCACTGGAGAGAAGGATATTACAGGCAAAGGTGAAGTACTTTGGCCACATAATGAGGAGACAGGAAAGCTTGGAGAAGATATTGATGCTGGGGAAAATGGAAGGAATAAGGAAGAGGGGCCGACCAAGGGCAAGATGGATGGATGGTATCCTTGAAATGACTGGCCTGTCCTTGGAGGAGCTGGGGGTCTTGACAGCCGACAGGGAGCTCTGATGTGGGCTGGTCCATGAGGTCACAAAGAGTCAGAAGTGACTGAACGAATAAACAACAGCAAGCCATTTAGGGGTTTAAATGTCATTTCTAAGGCCTTGAATTCAGACTGGAAGCCTATTTACAGCCATGCAATTCCTTTAAAATTGCTTTTATATAATGTGTGTATGATGTACCAGCTAGCATTCTAATAGTACATAATATGTGGGGCAAATTGAGGTTAACCTAAGATGGGAATGAATGTTTCTTAGCCTCTTCTTGTAGTCAAGGCCGGACCTTATATGCTCTAGGCTTGTATAGAATCATTTTTGTAATACTGTGCTTTACTGTCACAGCCATATGAGGCCAGCAGGTTGAAAAATTAGTCTAATTTTTGAAAAATAAGTGGTAGTAGGAAATCTGATTTTTGAGATTAAGTACTAGAGGTGAGACATTGACATACTGCAGACATTGGAAGAGCTTTGCTAACTTATGTTAAGACTTTCTCTATCTTGCTGTGGGGAGATTGAATTACAGTTGTTATGATATGCGTGTTTGAAATTAATTAATTAAGAAATTATCTCAAACAAAAACCTGCCCTAGCCAGCAAACATCAGTGATTGTTTCTGCAAAGATGTAGGTACTTAATTTTCAATAAAGTGATCTTATTTAATAACCTTGTATGAGTAGAAAAAGAAATTAAAACAACTATAAAGTTGTAATGCCTATAAACTACATGGTCAAAAGTTTTGGATTATATTTATGTGGTATAAATGTTCTTAGTTGCAAATTAGTATGCACACAGATTTTTACTAGAAATAAGTGTTCCAAAACTGATTCCTTTTTTGAATTCAGTCTATGATAGAAATGGTATCAACCGCCTTCCATAAAACTATTGAGACTTGCTAGTTCTAATTTTTAATTAATTTCTCAGAGATAAGTTAATAGAGCATTTTTAGAGTCTACTTGAACATTACCAAATGTTCAGTATAGTTAAATTTTTAAGACATTTAATTGATTGCATTCTGAATTAGCTGTGCTCCATAACTTTTCCAGGCAATGGTCTTTTTCCCTCTTTCAGATTTTTACCTAAAGATTTTTCCTAAACTAGGAAAATTACTTGAAGGGAACAAATCAGTGCTGTTTTCTCTGTTCTCTTACATGAAATGTGATCCTGATCCCTGCCAGGATCATTGCTCTGAATAAGGAGGGCTACTGAAACGTGTGACAAGGATACTAAATCCCCCAAGCAACTTGACACATAACTTTCAAATGAATAATGTTCTTCAAGCATTCTTCAAGCATTCTGACCATTCTCCTGCACTCTGTGCAACTGTCAAAATGACTCCAAACTTTCTGGTTAGGATGTTCATAAATATCCCTTCATTAAAGGCAATTAATGATGGCTGACAATATAGATCATAGTAATAATTAATAATGTAATAATTATTAAAGTTTCTGTAGAGATACAAAACACATGGTTTGGGTAAACTATGGGACTAGTACTGCTGTTGCAGAAACCCATTCTTGATAATGATGAGATCAGGGTTAAAATAATTTCTTACTATGAAGGCAAGAAGTATTATTTATTAATTTTTAGCTCTGCTGTAGTAATCATGTCCCATAGTTTTGTGCATGATTACTTCTGTCAGCACTGACTATAGATATGCACAAGTGAAAAGATAAGTTTTAAAAATATGTATGGCCCGGCCACTCTTTGCTGTGGCTTTTTGGATTCGTTTGTTGGCCAGGTGGATTAGCAGTGAATAACCTTGCAGCTGTAAAGCCTGGCCGTTTTCTTTCAAATGTAATCCTAGTTTGGTGAGCTGGAATACACTGAATAGTCTTGGTGTGGCAGGTATGCATGCTGTTATTAGTCACCTTGATTAGCATGTATTGGCCTTGCAGCTTGAAAGACTGTCTGCCTCCTCCCTGGGGGAAGCTTTTGTTTGGAGGTGTTAGCTGGCCATGATTGAAGCCCCCCTTCCTTTCCAGGGAGTTAAAGAAGGACCAGCAGAAGACAGGGCTCAGTGGAAGGCCCCTCCCCTAGGGTGGTGTAATCAATAGCAGTGATATTCAGTAATAGTATGAAGGATGTGGGTGGACTACAAATCCCAAAAAATGTTGGGTCAGTCCCCCTAAAACTCTCCCAGTATTCACTGTTGGCCATGTTGGGTCTGTGTGCCAAGTTTGGTCTAGATCCATCACTTGCTGGGTTCAATGTTCTCTGAATACAGATGAACTACAATTCTCAGACCCCAAAACCGTGCCAGTATTCACAGTTGGGCATGTTGAGTCTGTGTGCCAAGTTTGGTCCAGATCTGATGTTGGCTACCTTCAGTGCTCTGTGGATATGGGTGAACTATAACCCTCGGATAGAAAATTTAACCACCTCCCAACCCTGCTGCTATATGAAGTTGGCCGTGTTGCATCTGTGTGGCACCTTTGGTCCAGATCTGTCCTTGGTGGGGTTCAGAGGGCTGACCTGGCTGCCTCCTCCCTTGGGGAATCCTTTGTTTGAAGGTGTTAGCTGGCCCTGATTGAAGCACCTCCCTTCCTGTCCAGGGAGTTGAAGAGGGATCAGGAGAAGACAGGGCTCAGTGGAAGGCCCGTCCGCCAGGCTGCTTTAAGCAATAGTAATTATATTCATTAATAATATGAAAGATGGGGGGGGGGTGAAAGCCACGCCACCATGATGACTGCCTAAATGCCTCAGCTGGTTTAAAGTCATGCCACAATTACATGGAGTTTCAGAGAAGAAGGTAGGAGAAGGGAGGAGGATGGAGAGAGGGAGGGTGGAAGAGAGGGGTGTGTTAAAGCCATGCTGCCATTACACCGAGTTTCTGAGAAGGTGGTAGGAGGAGAGGGGAGGGAGAATGGTGTGAGGGCGGAAGAGAGGGGTTTGAAGAAGCTCTGCCGCCATTACTTGCCAATCCACGCCATTACCTTCTAAATGCCTCAGTGTGTTTGAACCCAGGCCCCCTTTACTGTAGAAATGCATATTTTGGCTCCTTAGGCGGCCCTGGAAGGGCTGTGAGACAGTTTCTGAAGTATTTGTAGTACAACTCCCACAATCCGATTCTAGTCCCATTAGGGATTGTGGGAGTTGTTGTCCGCCCTACCTCCCTATGTCCTTTTAGCCATGTTCCTGACGGAAATGTTTTTAAAGTTTGAAAATATTGTCGTCCTCCCTTGCGTCACGCAGTCCGGCTTTCCCGACGGTTGGGATGGTCGCGCACAGCTCCCTTGCATGCAAGTCTGTTTTCCAAGGGTGGGGGCTGCTTGGCACATGCACACATGGAGTTTTCCTGTTTTTTGGGTTTTTGAGGGACTTCCAGTTTGTTTGTTTGTTTGTTTTTTGTTTTTATTTTTTTGCTGTCTGAACACAGCAGGGAGGAACATGTCTTTTGTTGCCAAGTTTCGTGGTTTTGGGATGTGTAGTCTCACTGTTTTGTTTAAATTAGAAATGATCAGAACATTTTTATATATATAGATTGCTGAGGAAACTGAAGAAGTAGAAGAAAACATATCAATGTGAAAAAGTAGAGATGATTACAGTTTTAGTTTTGGAATAGCAGTCACTTGAAAGTGATTATTTGGGCTTTATATTCATTGCATCTCTGTATAATAGTAGTATAGCAAAGCAATACACACAGTTTCCAATATGTTTAATTTTGTGGCAGTAAGAAATTGGGGGTCATCTTTTTTCATTGCAGTATTTTTTTTGTTTTTACTATAGCGTCTTTACTCTTTACCTTTTGAACCTAATTAGCATAGCTTTGTGTGTATGGTTGTTGCTTACAGTTATGTTGGACTTTGAAATCATTTCCCTTTGTTTTGGATACTTGTATTTCAAAAATAAACATTTAAATATAATATAACTAGTGTTTGAGGAGTGTTTGCTTTAGAACTTTCATACATAAGCATCCAGTTGCAGTTCTTGGATGCAACTCAGAAACTGTATCCACACTTCGCCCCTCCAGGATGTGAGGCTATAGCCTTCTAACTATTTATGTATTCAAAAATCCACCCCCAAAAACCTGGGTCGATGTATCTGTGCGTCAATTACTGTACTTTCACTCCTATAAAAAAGGAACCATCCTCTTCTCTGGGGCCCTTTCTACACTGCCATATAATCCAGATTATCAAATCAGATAATCCATATTATCTTCTTTGAACTGGATTATATGAGTCTAGACTCCCATATAATCCAGTTTAGAGAACTTAATCTGGATTTTATATGGCAGTGTGGAAGAGGCCTGAGTCAAGTGCTGAATAGTAAGAGCTTAGTTTGTCCCAAGAGAGATTAAAAGAGGCATTGACACCCACTACTCTCTCCACCGGAGCATTGTCTCATTTCCTAGGAATGGCTTGGTTTATCCAAAGTTCAGATCAAAATCCATAATTATGGCCCCCAGATTTTCCTTCAGTTTATACATTCTGTGGAACTGAAACATACTGATTTGAGAATGTCTTATTGAGTTCAGAATATTGTTTGGGGTCAAGTGATTTTGCTGAAGATGAAGTTGTTCAGCTGTATGTACATTCAGTTGGTGAAGTGGGATGGAAGAGAACTGAAAGGACTGAATTTTATTGGTAATCGTTTTGGTAATTCCACATACTGCTCTTTGGATGCAAGAACAACAAGCTTCTGTTTACCACATATTATGAAGAAAGAGCTTCCAGTATCTCGTATACCTTATGTACACACATTTTCTTTTCTTTTACCAAGCCAAACCAAATTTTCATTTAGTTTGACCTTGGTAGCCAGTGCCACATTATGTATCGCTGCTAGGCGTTCCACTTCTCACTTGAGTTGTGTAAAATGTATGGCTGATAAAATTCATGGGGTTGTGACAGGCAGCTTGACTTGTGACATTCAGAAGCAGTAAGACAAATGCTTGCTGCATCTGAGTGTATCTGAGATAAAATGAAACTGGTCACTCCCATTTTCTACATTTATATCAAGTTTTAGGGAAGGATTTTTTTTATATCTAGCCCAGTGATTCCCAAAGTGGGTGCTCCTGTCCCCCGATGGGCACTGGAGCAATCCGGGGGGGGGGGGGCGGGGACGGTGATGGCACCTATTAGGACATGGGGGCGGGGCCAGAGGAGGGGCGGGGCCTCTTTCCAAGTGCCGGAGACAGGGCTGAGCATCTGAGGCGCTTGTTAGGACACACAGGGGGTGGAGCTAGAGGAGTGGGCTTGGCTTCTTCCTAAGAGCCTGAGACAGGGCTGAGAATCTATACCTCTCTTGAGGCTCTTGGTGGGATACAGAGGGCCGAGCTAGGGAACGAGGCGGGGCCTCCTTCCAAGAGCCCGAGACAGGACTGAGCTTCTATACCTCTCTTGAGAGGCCTTTTAGGACTAAAGGGTGGGGGTGGGGGCGGGGCCTCTTCCCAAGAGCGCGAGAGAGGGCTGAACCTCTGTATACCGCCCCTGAGGCGCTTGTTAGAACACGGGGGGCGGGGTATAGAGGTTCACCCCCGTCAGGCACTTGGGAAAAGACCCTGCCACCTCCTCTAGCACCGCCTCCTGTGTCCTGGAAGGTGCTGCAGGACAGGGATAGAAGCTCAACCCTGCCTCACAGCTCGTAACTCTGCCCATCCCAGTCCTGGCCGCCCATTTGTGGCCCTGCCCACCTCCCCTCGCAGCCCTGCATCTTGGACTAGGGGAAAGGCTCAGCCCTGCCTCTTGAGCAGGAGCCACGCCCACCCCCTCTAAGCCACGCCCCCTTTCCAGGGGGGCGCTGAGTCATATTTTTTCTGGAAAGGGGGTGGCAGGCCAAATAAGTTTGGGAACCACTGATCTAGCTTAAAACTAGAGAACATATATTCTTTGCAGTGGATAGAAAACCTCATGTAGTGTTTCAGGTTCTGTATAATATTAGTGGCTAGCTAGTACCCAGAAAATACTTTCTGGTTGCCTATAGCTCTAGCATTTGTGAATCCTTTGCTTTGCAAATGAGTTTTAGTTATATAGGTGCTCTTGTACTATATATCACATTGATTTAAAATATATTTTAAGTAATTTTGAGAACACAAACATACTTCCTCCACTTCATTTATTTTAGTATTTTAGTTTATTCTGTTATTTCGATCACTCTATGCCAGTAGGATGTTTTATAAATGGATGCACAGTTTAATAAAGGGTTAAGTTCTAAATAATACGTAACCTTGGTTATTGGACTTAATACACAATGTGTTTTACCTAAGCAGTCATATTTGAAAGTTACTGTAAATATTGACTGTGATGAAACTTTTCTGTATTGGTGACAAGATGTGCAATCATTATTAAAAGATTGTGGTGATGAACAATGGGGCACTGTGTAAAATGTCCCAGTGGACAGTAGGGGCTCCTGCTGCGTAACAGGACTCAGTGCAGTATGTCCTGTTTTTCAGCAATAGCTCCCACTGTACAATGGTGTACTGCTAAATTGTGAATATTTTTCTGGCTGTCACAGGGCATTTATAACTTTCCACTGATTTCTGTTTTAGATCATCTGTCTATCATGACACTTTGGGGGCTTGTTGCCCTTTTGCTACTTGCACTATTACAGTGCAAGGACAGCCTGTTCCACAAAGTGTCCTACTGTTGTTCATCACACTATTGCTTACTGGATGCATTATTTGCGCTGCTTGTGCAATGGTCTCAAAAAGCATAGCCACAGTAGCATTCTGTCTCTGGGAATATGATGACTGCACAATGTTGGATTTCTAAACTGCACAATTGTAAATTAGTTTATGGCATTGTAAACTCCCAATAGAATGCTTGCCAGCAACCCAATAAGCAAAGTTGTAAAGAGGAGAAATCAGAATTGATTTTTTTACAGCCCATTCCTTTTGCCATAACAGAAATTAATGAAAATGTTAGCATTGCCACATCTTTTCACAATTTGAAATTCCATTCAGTTTATATCCTGCCTTTCTCTCACAAATGAGATTCCAGGGAATTTAAAAGTCAATAGTATAAATACATTTGAAACCTTATGTGCATTAATTCAACCCAGTATTCAGAAGATGTTCTTAATAAATGGCATTTCTATGCATCTACTATTGATGAAGTGTTTCAGACCTGGTCAAAATTGCTTTTCTCAAACTTTTAACAAAGCTTTGTTTTAAAGTTAATTTATTATATTAAAAATTCCCTCCACTTTTGAAGTTTGTCATTAGGCATGTTTGAATAGGCATGATTGGGCCTCCTAGTCTCTTGTACTTCGTGATATAACTGTTTCACATTATGACTTAGGACAATGTTGACTATTGCCTGGTGTTTCTTTTTTCTGGATGCACTTGGATAGTGTCTAAAGCAGGGGTCCCCAAACTTTTTAAACAGGGGGCCAGTTCACAATCCCTCAGACCGTTGGAGGGCCGAACTATAGTTTTTTAAAAAACTATGAACAAATTCCTATGCAGTGCACACTTCACATATCTTATTTTGAAGTAAAAAAACAAAACAGGAATAAATACAGCCTCAATGTTAGTCATAATCATAATAAAAATAATAAAGAGGGTTGGAAGAGACTCCTTGGGCCATTTAGTCCAACCTCCTTCTGACTTTGTGCACCAAAAGCACTAGCAAAGCACCCCTTAATAATTACTTATTAATTAAATAATAATTAAAATACTATTATGAACAAGCAAAGCTTTGGAAGGCATGCACCAGGTGAGGGAGGAGACAGGAAAGGTGCGCGCCTTTCCCTCCTACCCTCCGCAAACACCTTCCCCTCCTTTTCCTCTGCACGCATCTTCCTTGGTAGAGGAGGAGGGAGCTGTCACCCCAGGGGCCAAATAAATGGCTTCGATGGGCCGCATGTGGCCCCTGGGCCTTAGTTTGGGGACCCCTGGTCTAAAGCAATGGCAGATGGTGCCATAACTTAATGTGTAACTCTTGATGAAGGAGATAAATTTAAGTTTAAACTTTGAACTTGACCCAAAGGGGGGGGGTGTCAATTGATGGTTTTACATACTATTCGAAACACTCTGTTAATTGTATAGGCCAGCTGTGTCATGGTCTTCCCAAATCTTTGTTGCAATCACTGATTGATTTGGCTGTTGAAGTCATAAAACATTGTTACTCAGAATTTACATTTATTATCATTATCCCTAGTGCTAAAATTGGAGAATTATTTTCATATTGCCAAATGCATTATCTGCTGTTAAACATGATCATAACTAGTTGATTTTAGTTTGCTTATAAGTATGACTAAATTTGGATCGGATCCAGAAAGACTTTGTTGTTGTGTACCTTCACATTATTTTTGATGACCCCAAGGCAATCCTGTCATGGTCTTATCTTGCCAGAATTTGTTCAGAGGTGGTTGCCCTGTGTTTCCTCTGAGACTGAGAAGGTGTGATTTGCCCAATATCATCCACTGGATTTCAGTGGCAGAGCGGGGAATCGAACTCTCATCTCCCAGTGTCTTCGTCCAGCACTCGAAAAATTATGCCACACTGGTTCTCCCATAAAGACTATGCTAATACTATTAGAAAACACCTGAGTCTGCATTGGCTCTCTTAAACTAGAATGGGGTTGAGTGGGACAGTTTTGTGTCTATCTTAAGACTGTTTTAGAGCAAAACTAGCATAGAAACTTGGTTAGATTGTAATTTCCATGGAGCAAATATAGAAAATGCACAACTGTAAAGTTGGGATTTTTATGTTTGTTGCATATTTCTTGCACAAATTCTCACATTAGTACAATGTATACATCCTTATTTTCTTTACCATCTTTTGACAACATGATCCTGATATCTGAAATAATATGTCAGGTGTATTTGTTATGAATGATCAAGTGATTCTCTCTGCTACTTGAATGTCTGGGGATAGAGAAATGCCAGAGATTTGAATTTTTGGAAGTCGTGGGATCTATTACTTGTCTCCTATTTAGTGCTCAGATATAACACCTGTTTGATCTCAGTGGAACTAAATTCTGCAAAACTGAGTCCTTAGTACCTCAGCATAATTTACTAGGGTTTTTCTCTTTCTGGATTACAGAGATATGAAAAATGCTGTAATTGGAAACAACAAACAAAAAGCCAACTTGATTGTTTTGGGAGCAGTTCCAAGGTATGTCCTCTGCTACTCTGATTTTCACTGATTTCACAGCAGATCTCAAGTTCACCTATTAAGATTCTGGCACTTTAATTTGTCTGACTGTTGATGACTGTCCTGTTTCCCCAGTTAACTGAGGTTAGTACTGTATATTCAGTTCTTGTTATGAAGCAATAGTGTATAGACGTCTACTGAAAGCTCTGAATTGTATTGCTTTCAATGTCCTAAAAACCCTTCCCACAGCATAGTAAGTTAGCAAAGCCTACAAGAAAAATGCCTAAAACAGCTTTCAGACCTCTGTTTGCTTATGGATTGCATGCAACAGTTTTGGGGCTCTAGGAAGAGGAGTAAAGTCAAACAAAACAATTATTCCATCATTTGCCTTTGCCTTATTAATGCCTTATAACACTGAACTCTGGGGCTTGCTAATTGCTAGCGCTCTTTGTATCCTTTTTACAGTGTGTGAGCGTTAAATGTTCTGTTCTTGTGTTGCATATCAAGAAACACTGATTACAATTATTTACCTTAGATTATTGTTTAGTAGCAGAAGATCAAAATAATTGTATTTAATTCGGTCCTGCTGATGTTACTTATCCCCCTAGTTTCTTAGGAGAACACTCATGAGTATTTCTGGTAGGTGGAGTATTTAACCTTTCTAATTTGCTAGTACCAGGCCTTGTATTTTGTGTTCATTTTTTATATTAATCTCTAAAAAATAGCAATTATATCAGTTTTCTCTTAAAATGATAACCAGTCCTGGGCTGCTTCAAGATAGTTTGCATGTATCATACTGTGAGTCCCACTATTACTGTGAATTAGAGTATAGTAATTCAAACAGTAGGCTTTTCTTACATATTAACTTACCATTCAGTGATTGATTGATTAGTTTAGTCTAGTTGGGATAAGAAAATACACATTTAAGCCAATGTGTTTTTGAAAACACAAACACATTTTAGATATACACCTGGCTCCACCTTCCCATGAAGACTCCGCTAGTGTAAACATCTTTCCTGCCATATTTACCTCTTTGGCTCATTCCTTCCATTGCCAGATTGTAAACCCCTTTTTTTGCAGATCTACTGCTCGCCTCACTTTCTGCTGCCAGATTTTAAACCCCTTTTCCATTAATTTACCTCCTTGCCTCCTTCCTGCTGCCGCCTTTGCCTGCCCTTCTATGTTTTGCAAATAGCATCATGAATCCCTCATTCACCACCTTCTCACTATGAAGACTTAGAGTTTAAGCCCCTTTCCTGCTAATCCACCTCCTCACTTCACATCTGCTAACAAAAAAAGAAATGCGCTAAGGAGGTGGATTGACAGGAAAGGGGTTTAAAATCTGACAGTGGAAGGACGGGGTGAGGAAGTGAATCAGCAGAAAAGGGGTTTAATCTTTGAATCATGGTGGGAAGGTAGTAAATGAAGTGAGGAAATGCACTGTAGGCAGGACATGGTAGGACAGACGGAGAAACAGCAGAAAGAATGTGTTGAAGAAATTGAGCTAGTTAAGCAGGAGCTGCTCGCCTCACTTTCTGCTGCCAGATTTTAAACCCCTTTTCAAATAGAGATACTCCACGCGTTATAAACGTGACTTACAAACAACTCATAGTTAAGAACTGAGTTGAGACAACAGGAAGTGAGAAAAATCTGCCCCTGGTAAGGGAAATTCTCTCCTGAAAGAGTTATCATGGGGGGGGGGGGGGAGGGGGAATGTCTGCACTGATGCTTTCTTACCAATGCTTGTTTCCATAACAAGCCATTTTTTTCAAAATCCAGTTATCACAGGGACAGAAATTGAGGTAAAATCTTCTGAACAAGGGCACAGATAGCAAAACAAATATCACAGTCAGGCCTCCCCTATGCTATCCAAAGTGTGTATGATGTGTGTGTGTATATGTGTGTTTATATGTATGTATATGTGTATGGCTGGAGTTACAGTTAAAAATGTACCTGTTCTGACTTACATACAAATTCAACATAAGAACAGACTTACAGAACCTATCTTGTTAATAACTTGTGGGCTGCCTGTGTTGGAATCTATGTAAGAAGAACTCATAAATGTGGGTGGCCACCAGTAATAGAAAACTAGTAGACAGTTTGCCACAGTAGATACAATGTCTTGTAATATGATGTTTTTGAATGGGCTAGAGGAACTACCATGACTTTAGAAACCATTCCTCAAACGTACAAAAAAGGAATGTCAAATTTAGAGCTATGCTATTATTGTCAAATATGTTTAGAAATAATGAAATTGTTTTATCCTAATAGTAAACTCTGGAAAGGACTGAACAGAGTTGTATAGTGATTCATTTAAGATTAATTCAGTAAGAATATGCGGAGATACATATTCAAGCAGGATTCATTTTTAAAAGAATGGCAGCATTTTTTGAAATATGAAACAAGATAAAGAGAAGATATTTTATTTGGCGTTTTATTTATTATTTATAAAAATGAATTCAAAATAAATTGTAATTTATAAATAAGTATATTTTAATCTAGATCAGGTTGCTGCCATTCAGCAGTTCAACTAGTGATATACTGTAGCTGATTTTAGAGTTAGGCCTGAATCTTCTGAAAGATTTTTAAATAGAGCTGTAGAGGGATCACTTAATTTATTGATTCTGTAATTCATAGCTTGGTAGCTAAATACTGAAAAAGAATGCAGGACTACTTAGGGAGCTTTTAGAAAAGGTATTAGCAGGAGTGTGCTCAAAAGAACACAGATTTTATAAATTCACAGTGAAAGTGCATTATAATAGATATGACTTAAAATAAGGCTCAGTATTGCAATATTCAGATACTAAGATAAATCAGTACAAGACAGGTCTATCTATTTCCACAAGATTTTGTGGTTTATACCAGCAGAATTAGGACTTTACCCCTTACCACTGCAGTCCTTCAGTATAGAAAAAATAGTTCTGAGTTGTTTTTTGTTCTGTTGATAGAAGCGGTTTAATCAGAAGTATACTGTTGAATCAGGGCTTGTTTAGCTGTGTCATCTTGCACTTGCTTGACTATTTTAAATGTACAAGAAAAATTGATAGATATTAGTGATATGCAGTAACATATATATTATTGACACCTAGATTTGGCTGTTTTGGAAAGAGAAAACTTTTAAATTGGTGTTAGGTTATAAGATACTGCTAAACAAGATGGTTCTGCTATGAGGATAATTCAAAGATGAGGAGTGTCTAAAATATTTAATGATTTCCATTAAATAGAAACATGAGATAATTAGTATCAAAATGTAGTGCAAGAAATAGAGACTGGTCAGGTCAACAATTACAGTATGACATCCATTACTATAGAACTGGTACCCGCAGTTTCACCTCCATCTCCAAAACTGAATTTGAGGGAATGAAGAAGAAATTTATGTTGACACTTCCCACTTTCCTAGCAGAAGTAGTAAATAGAGAGGGGTTTTTTTTGGTGAATTTGCATGAACTGTAATTAAACAGATGTTGTATTAGTGATTGCAAAGGCTAATTCTGTCTCATATTCCTGGCATACTATATGCCATTCAAAAGAAAAGACAAGGACAAATAAGGAAAGGGCACAAAATATGAGATCACTCGCCATCCCTAGGTCTGTTTCCCCGATACGATTTGTTTACATATTCTTTAGCCATCCAGTACATTGATTTAATTAGTAAGTGGAAGAAATCCCACAGTGCTGGTTATCTGTCTCCAAACACTTAAATGAAATGACACTAATGAAAATGAGCTGAGAATCAGAGTACCTGTGGATTCAGCATAAATAGATAATCTAATGAGAAATGTGGAGGTAGTTTTTATAATAATAATAGTAGTAATAATAAGGTAGTTTTTAGCTGTGATATTCTTTGTCTTAAGGACATTTAACTGGCTATGACAATGACCACAATCTATAATGCTGTTAAAACAATTTATGCAAGACTCTACTTGATACACTAAGCATGAGAAACTATGATCATAGTGATAAATTAAGAATGTGTTCCATTAAGCATATCTGGTTAAGCTTGTTCTTAGTGTTTGGATTTGTTTGAACCTGTAGCAGGTACCAAGATTATTTTTTAAAGGATAAATATTCTGTTTCATGGAGGAAGCACTGAGCTCAACCTTTTGTTTCTGGTAATACTATATTTTTGTGCAGTATGCACATTGCTGGAATTTTAGATTTTCTGCCCTATCACAATCCAGAATGATCCTTTCCTAAACTACCATTTCTTGTTAAGAGAGGGGTTTTGCGTATTATGAGTTTGAGAGAAATGCTTTGCATATCGTATTTACCTGAGCCAGAGATTTCAAATGTGATTTATGCATTAGGTGTGTTTCAGCTCTGTAAAAAAACAGTTGTTCTAAATGGTTCTGTTTTTAGAGTTCTCTTGTGAAGTTTTAAAATACAGATTGCAGATCCATAATAGATTTTTTGATGAAGGAAAAGCCTGTGATACCCACTGACTAAGGTAATTTGATTTGAAGAATGTTGTCATACACTGTATCTCCCAAGGAAATAGCGTTATACATGATCAAATATTTGACTCTGTGTCCATGGTGGAAAGTCATGGTTGACAATAATGCTGACTCTTTCCCTGAGAATAGGACTTTCTGTGTACACAGTTGGATACTGGGGGGCTTGACTAAAGAAGATACCAGAAGGGAGGGGAGAAAAGATAAGAAAACCAAATGAAATCACTTCAGACTGTAGCTCAGTGGTAGATTTGGAGACAGGGAGTATAGAATATTTATGTATTGTAATGAAAGGAAATGGAAGATTTATTGTATAAATATACTTTAATATGAGATGGGAGAAATGTATAAATAGTCAAACACTGCATAAGATAGTGTTTGTACTATACAAAGGTTCTTTATAGTACAGTGGTTCTCAGCCTGTGGGTCCCCAGGCGTTTGGCCTATAACTCCCAGAAATCCCAGCCAGTTTACCACTTGTTAGGATTTCTGGGAGTTTAAGGCCAAAACATCTGCGGACCCACAGGTTGAGAACCACTATTATAGTACATTTATTTTTCACTTAGCATCTACAGTTGAATGGTTTATTAGAAAGGATACAAAGGTGGATCCCCTCTTTTTGTTGTTTTGTGCTTTCATGTTGACTCCAACTTATCCTAAGGTTTTCTTGGCAAGATTTCTTTAGAGGAAGTTTGTCGAAGGCTGAGAGTGTGTGGCATGACCAAGGCCATCCTGCAAATATCCATGGCTGAGCAGTTACTCGAACCCTTGTCTCTCTGAGTCCTTGTTTACTACTTTACTATGTTTATTACTACTACTTGGTTACTACTTTATTATGCTGGCCGTTCTGAAAGGGTTGTAATATAAAATAAATAATAGTGGAAGTAGGGAAGGGAACAAAATAAAATTGCTTTAATAGCATGTATTTTAGTTTACTCTAGTTACATTAAAATATAGGGACTAGGAGTTTATTAAGTAGCTTCTTGGAGAAGGTGAGTTTGGGGAGGGGGACCTAATAGAGATCAGACAGCATATGAAGATAATCTTGGAGGTAGTTCCAGTTTTAAGCAGCCACAAGAGAACATGGGAAAAATTATTTTGGAAAACAGTATACCACTACAGTAAATAGCTGAGGCTGATGGAACAAAAGTTACAGAAATGAAGATCTTAGGAGGGAAGTAACAATAAATATAGGTTCAGTCTCTCTTATCCGAAATGCTTGGAACCAGTTGTTTCTTGGATTTTTATTTTTTTGAAATTATTTGCCTATACTTAGCAAATGAGGGATTGGGAGAAAAGAGGGCTATTCACATATCCAGAACCTGCTGAATTTCTTTTTTCAAGGAACCCTGAAAGGTGAAAGAATTGAGAGGGAAGGAAGGGGGAAGACTCTGCTTACAGAATCATACAATCACAGAGTTGGAAGAGACCACAGGGGCCATTCAATCTAACCCCCGGCTCTGCAGGAAATGCACAATTAAAGCACTCCCAACAGATGGCTATCCAGCCTCTGTTTTAAAACGTCTAAAGAAGTAGCTTCCACTATGCTCCACGTCAGAGAGTTCCACTGCTGAACAGCTCTTATGGTCAGGAAGTTTTTCCTAATGTTCAGGTGGAATCTCCTTTTCTACAATTTGAACTCATTGCTCCATTGCATCCTAGTCTCCAGGGCAGTAGAAAATACTCCTTCTCCCTCTTCCTTGTGACATCCTTTCAAATATTTAAACATAGCTACTATGTCTCTTCTCAAGCCCCCTGTAAAAAGCAGGCATCCCAGATGTTTCCCTGTCACTACTCTTTCTATCCTTTTAGCAAAGTAATTGTGCTTGATGCAGGTGGCGGCCACTGAGGTAGTTTCATATTTGCCTTTGTGGCAATTTCTAGGACATTTAAATCACTATTGGCTGATTGAAGGACAGGTATAGAAACATCTAAGACATATGCTTTTTACAGGGGCCTTGTGTAAATGAAGTTCTCCTGCTTTCTTATTCTTTTCTTTCTCTCATCAGAAAAACATTCACACAGCAGCTGAAGAAAAACATTCACACAGCAGCTCAGTCCTCAGGAGGTATTTGTGGGGGGAATAACTGTCCAGGTAGTGGGTGTGGCACTCTTCCTGTATGCCGCAAGTGTCTGTTTCACCTGGTCAAAGAAAGTCCTGGGGGAAACAGAAATGCATGAAGAGTGCATGAAGAGCAAAAGGAGCCAGATCCACAGGGTAAATGACATTTTGGGCTTGCGGGGGAGGGGAGGATTCCTCCTCTTCCTGAGTACTGCATATTTCTCTCTCCTCCAGTACCTCACTTCCTTTGCCTGGGTGAAGCAGAAATTGAGGCCTGCAGGAAGAAGAAAAGGATCTAAGATGTGAATGGAAAAGTAAAGTAGCATGCAAAGGCCAGCTCCTTCTCTGCTTCCCCCTGAAATCATGGCAGTGACACTGATCACGCCAACTAGAATTGCATTCATCTGTGTAAGCCTGCCCAAGACTTCGAATCTGCATTGGAGTCTTGTTTTGCCCTACTTATTTAGTTAATTATGAATGTAGCCTAGATTGCTTTCTCAGTATTCTTCTTGTACTTTGGGCCATTGCTTCTTAAACTGTGGGTCCTGACCCCCAATGGGCCCCCTTAGTTCAATGTGAGATTGCAAAAAAGTTGTCAACAATGACCGGTTTCTGAATACCATCTAATAGCTGTTTTAGATACATGAATCTTCTAGTAACAATGTGCAATATTTACAGTGGACTCTGCCTGAAATACTTCAGCTGTGCTTCATAAAAGGAAAATCAGCCTGTGTAGCAAGCCTTGCAAATGCCGATTATTATTATTATTATTATTATTATTAGAAAATGGGTGATTTTATACCTATTTATATACTCATATCTAATGGTCGCATAAAAAATTCTCAGATAGAAAGGGGTTATGACAGAAAAGTTTAAGGATCCCTGCTCTGGACATTTCTTTCCTGGTCACATCACTCTTGGCTGTGAAAAAAAATTGTAAGGATATATTTTTAGGGTATCCATTTGGTACTAAAAACTTTAGATGGTGTCCTCTATGCCTATGTTAAAATTGCAGTTGTATTATGCTGTGCAATCTTGTAGACTACTTTGGGAGTGTGCCCTAAAAGGCAGATTGAGAAAATTACTTGGTAAAGTTTTGAGTAATGAAACACAGAGCAAGTATACATTTGTTTATAAAATGCCTTTACCACACAGAACGGCATAGCTAAAGTAAACCCTAATAACAGATGTATTGGTTAAAAAGAGAACAGCAGATAAACATTTCTAATGGCAAGCAGCCAGGCATGAACAGTCTCTTGATGGATACAAGAGACTGGAGCAGCAGATAAAAGTAGCAACACCAAGTCACATTGAAACTCTAGTCGTTTTCACACCCTTTCAGAATAAATATGTCTTCAAGAGGGATATCAGGAGAGGAACTGGGTGAATTCCCTAGGCTTTAGGATGTTGCCAAAGATAATGCCCTTTTCAAAATTTAGTGACAAACCATGGAAAGAAATCTGGGTGAGAAGAATTAATAGAGCGAGCAAAAGAGGGAACAGGAATAAAAGACAAGATGGGAGGATGAAAAGCTAATATTCTAGAAATATTTTCAAATAGGGTGAAAAGGAAACAAAGATGAAAGCTAAAGCAGAACTATTGAAATGGATGATGCTAAAAATAAAGAGCATGGCAAAGACATGTTCTTGTATGTGCACTTATTCTTTTGTTGTGCTTTGTTAAGGGAATTATTATGGAACATGAAATGATTAATCAGCATCAAATTATGGGTTCAGATCCTGCTTTGGAGCATCAATTCTTGGATTGTATATAATGGGAAACCATGGTTAATTAACTCAGGAAACCTTTAATTGTATGCCAGAAAAGGAATAGAATGTTCCGAAAATATATCGTGTTGAAGCAAGGCTTATGCACATTGCAGCTGGAGAAGCAGAAAAGAATTAGAATCTGCAAAAGTATTGCAGTGTGAAATGTTTCTGTTCACTGTTTATGTCAGCAGATTTTATCTGCAATATTTGATTCCTCTCCTCCTCCTCTGATCCATTTTACTTTTATTAGCATTTCATGGCTAGGAACCATGTTCTGTCCTCCCTGGGTGGTCCTGAGTTTTTATTCCTCCTCATACATTACTTTCTGAAAATATGTCTATACAAAGAAGCATTGATAAATATTATTAGATTATTAATCTACAATTTACATTTCAGGCTAATGTAGTGTGAGCTTATGTTTTTATTATGGGTTCCTTGAGCCCTGAAAATATTTCAAGGCTTCTACAAAGGTTAAAGGTTGAGAGAAACTGAGATAGAGGGTACAATAGTATGAAATAGTGTGACAAAAAGCCTCATACTATATATATAAAAGCTATGAATTGGCAGCTCCTATTGAGCATCATGGTGTGTTTTGGTTATTATAAGGCTAATTTGCATTACATGTTTTCCACCCGTTATCCTTTTTGATTACTTCAGAGATAGAGATTGCATATTATTAAGAAGGCTTTACTTCATTTAATTCAGTAAGAAATCTGGCAATATATTTTAGAAAGAAGAATTTATTCTTTGCACATTGTTCTTTTGAAAATAGGATGTTCAAGAAAAAACCGTATATGGAATGCATCTCTGAGACTTAATGCTAAAGAAGATTAATAAGTAGAATCTCATTATCCTATTAAAGAAAGTTCTTTTCTGCAGTCTTTGCTTGGAATGTAAAATAAGAGGGTTGTTTATATAATCAGAGTTTAACTACTGACCCTAATTGGAATTGCATATGGAAGTTGAAAAAAGTAAGAATGCCCTTTATTTATTTATTTCGTGTCAAAAGCATTGGTACAGCAAATACATTTCAAATAATGGAAATAAAATAAAAAAGAAAAGAAATCACAAGCAACTAAATAGTTTTGGACCAAAAGCGGGCAACAGCAACCGCATTGTCTGTAGCTTTAAACAACTCCTCCTCCGTACATGAGGCAGGGCATTGTGGGCAAGCATACATATGCTGAGTTGTTTGTTCAGCTCCACAGTCACACAAGGTGGAGGATTCCTCCAGGTAGTGCCACCTTGCCAAGTTGTCTTTTGATCTGCCCACTCCACTTCTGAGTCTGTTCAGGGACTTCCAAGTTGCCCATTCCTGGTTTGCCCCTGGAGGAAGACCCTCTTGGGGGGCCATTCAGTTAGAATTGCCAGGTTTAGCTGCCCAGAGGGACACCCTTGCTGTTGCTGGAGGAACATCAAGAGGAGTGGTGGTTCTCATGAAGCCCTTCCTTGATTTGAGTCTGATGGGAGGAGGGTGATAGCCATGCAGTGGGTGGCTTTCACAATGTTCGACCTTTTTTCTCTCACCTTTAGCAGCAACTTCCCGTCGCACGTCAGGAGAGGCAATGCCAGCTAACTTGTAGAGTTTATCAACAGGTGTAGGTTTAAGGCATCCCGTGATGATTCTGCATGTTTCATTCAGTGCTATGTCCACCTGCTTTGCATGGGCAGACTTGTGCCAAACAGGACAGGCATACTCTGCAGTTGAGAAAGACAAGGCCAGGGCTGATGTTCTTATTACTTGTGGGTCTTCTCCCCATGCGCTGCCAATCAGTTTCCGCAGGATGTTATTGCATGCAGCTACTTTGTGCTTGGTGTTCATGCAATGTTTCCTATATGTTAGTGTTCGGTCTAAGGTGACACCAAGGTATTTAGGATGGAAACAGTGTTCGAGCTCTTGGCCTTCCCAAGTAACTTTCAGTTTCCTGTTGGCTTCGTGGTTACGTAGGTGGAAAGCACACACTTGTGTCTTGGCAGGGTTAGGCTTCAGGTGGTTCTCTTTGTAGTAGCTGGAGAGATCTTTCAAGGCATTGGTGAGTTGCTTTTCAACTGTTTCAAAATCTTTTGCTTGTGTTGTAAGGCCAAGGTCATCAGCATATATAAAGCTCTTTGTGAGTGGTGGTAGTGGCTGATCGTTCGTGAAGATGTTAAATAAGGTTGGTGCAAGAACGCTGCCTTGGGGTAAACCATTCTTTTGCCTCCTCCATCTGCTTTTCTGGCCCTGAAACTCCACATAGAAGCTGCGGTTTTCTAAGAGGGTCTGGACAGTTTTTGTAAAGTCAAAGTCCCGGGTGATATGGTAGACTTTATGCAGCATTTTTCTATGTTGCACCGTGTCATAGGCTGCCGTAAGGTCCACAAAAACTGTTCCCGTAATGCAGCCTTTCTTGTAGCCTTCCTCGATATGTTCAGTCAGATGAAGAATTTGACCAGTTTTTCCCTGGTCTGAAACCTGCTTGTTGTGCAATAAGCTTGGGTTTGATAACAGGTCCTAGTCGATTTAATAGCATCCTCTCATAGACTTTATATAGATGACATAAGAGGGAGATTGGTCGATAGTTCCTGGCATTGGAGGCATCTTTACCAGGTTTTAAGATGGCAATTATCTTAGTTTTCCTCCATGCTCTGGGAATCTGTTTGTGTGCCAGGCATTGATTGTAGAATTTCAAAAGCCAGTTTTCAGCTTTGGCCCCCAAGTGTTTGATTTGCTCCATCATCAGGTCATCTAGGCCAGGTGCTTTACCAGTCTTACATCGCTTGGTGGCTTCTCTGAGTTCTTTCAGGTTTAGAGGAGAAGACAACTGGTGGGTTTCAAGTTCTGGCACCCTGTTGATTTTCATCTTTATTCTGCTGCGGTTGGTTTTCCCATTCTGTATTAGCTGGTGAGCTATCTGATCTGGTGTCACGTTCGCGTGTCCAGGGTTGACCAGAGGGTCACTATCCAGGCGTCTCAGCAATTGCCAGGCTTTTCGGCTACTCTTGGACATGTCCAGGTTCTCAAGCAGCTCTATCCAATGGTCTTTCTTAGCATTAGCTAAGGCTGTAGATAGTTTTTGGCCTGCTGCTATAGTCCCATCACTGTATGGGTTCTCTTGAAATAATCTGAGATATTCTTGTAGCTGATTTAGTGATTCTTTGTTTAGGCCTGGTAGGTAGCTTGTGCGACAGCCTCTAGGGATTGAGAGCCTTGAGGATCTTTTCACAGCTTCTTTGAACAGGTCATAATTTTCTATAGAAGGTTCTATATCAGAAATAGCAGCTTCCAAGGTCTCTGTAAACTTTGTCCAGTTAGCTTTATTGAAGTTATATCTTCTGCGGAATGGGACACTTTTCGGTCTTACAGCTGCATATGCTACGCAGCATATTGGTCTGTGTTGTGTGTTAGGTATTGGGTTTAATACCCTTTTGGTGCATTGGTGGCTTATGCTTTCCTTTACAAAAATCAGATCAGGGTTATAACCACACTTCCATCGGCCGCTATTAAATGATGGTGGTAATTTACTGTCATGAAGGAGGCTCATTCTACTATTGTCGGCCCACGTTAGAACTGCTTCGCCATTTCTATCATCTTCGTCATAGCCCCAGACACAGCTGTGGCTATTGAAATCTCCCACAACAAAATGAGCTTCATGATTGTGGCAACTGGTTGGGGGTGTAAAATAGAAATCAGCCCCAGGTGGTTTATAGAGTGATGATACGGTGCAACTATCAAGTTCCACAGATAAGATTTCAACGTTGTTCACTTCTGTGAGGGAAGAATGCCCTGAATATATGAGTTTGGGCTACTAGTTAATTGAGTGATGATATGCTGCCTGTGACCAGTGAAATATTCTATGCAGTTAAGAATGCTTATCTAACAATAAAAATATTCAAAAGAAACCTATTAAAACAGGATTTAAAATATTTACAGAATAATTTATAATATCAAGTTCCATAGAATTTAATGATACTTGTCATGTCGGTACCGGATTTCAGCTTTAAGGTACTACTTTTTTCAAATGCCTTGTTGAAGAAAAGTCAACACCAAGTGTCCCTTCCTGAGAAAGGCATTGTGCTGAGGACAAAATAGAACCATAACAGAATCAGATAAAGTATCTGTGTGCGCTTGCACACAAATAAGAGTGTTTGAAATGTAAAATAAAGGGAATTGCAAGAAAGAAATGAAGAAACCATGATTATAATTATTGAGAAATGCCACAACTGACATTACCCTAAAGCAGTGGTTCTCAACCTGCGGGTCCCAGGTGTTTTGGCCTACAACTGCCAGAAATCCCAGCCAGTTTACCAGCTTTTAGGATTTCTGGGAGTTGAAGGCCAAAACATCTGGGGATCCACAGGTTGAGAACCACTGTTCTAAAGCAATATTCTCCATAGACTGTAAATCCATAGGCCTATTTTCTTTATTAGTTTTGCAGACTTCTTAACATTGGACAGAATTAGAGCTTAATCGGATCCTCATTATTCAAGTTTCCTTCGTTTCTTTTTCTCAGAACTTTTAAAAATATGTTGTGGAAGGTGAAGAGATGGAGAAATGAACTGGATGCCAGAATAGTAAAACTAAAATATGAAACAGCTCAACTAATTTCAAACTACTTTAAGAAACACTAAAGAGGTAGAGGAAAATTAACGGGATCTCAAATCCTTCCTACCACCTTTCAAACTTTTAATGCTGTCTTTGTGTAGAGACTTTTTGCCATTCTTGCATAGTATTTAGTTGAACAGATGCTTAATTGATAAAACCGTTCATTATCTAATTAGACCCATGGTTTAGCGGGTATATTGTCACAACATTTTCCTTCCTTTTGTTACTGCAGACTTCATTTCAAATATGTTGTGGCATCTTGTTAAGCAGAAACTCCCTGCTTGCATCAGTGTGTCATGGTTTCATTTATAATGAGTAAAAAAAAATAATTTAGAAGGCAAGCTGTGAAAGTGAGATGGAGAAGGCTGAGGAAGTAGGAGTAGTGGAGGCAGCTTTTGGTTTTGTAGATTACAACCATGGACAGGAATGACTATGAGCAGACAAATTGCCTATCCTTACCTCTGAAGATATCTCACAATACATTGTGTATGCAGGACAAGAAAAAGATGTTGACATTTTAAAGATATTCTCTTTGTCATTTTGATTCCCTAAAACTATATCTTCAGCATTCAGGAAGGCAAATTTATCTCACATAGAAGATAACACTGAGATTCAGCATTGGGATGGCATCATTCTTCTAGTCCTCTGCTTAACATTTCAGTGCATTGCTGGCAATGAATTAGAAATCTGCTCTTGTTGCTCGTGCTGATATAACAAAATAATATTCATACTTTTTGTATTTTTACAAATAGGGACAATTTCTAAAGAGCTCATTTACATATTATTTTTCTGGACAAAAATAACTGCCTGTAGGCAAATGGATTTCCTGTAAAGGGTGGTCCAGATGTTTCATGCTACATGTTAACTAATATGAAATTGAGTGGAATTAGGACAAATCCCAACATAGTAGCATAACATTTTCAAATACTGAAAATTTGTGAAACTGCATCAGCCACTGTTTTAAGATGAGAGTAACTTTCACCAGCTGCTATTTTTAAAATGAAGCACTGAAATGAGGTGATGGTGGCTTGATCACACACTTTGAGAGTAAGGCAGCTTTTCTGAAACAGAGGCTGTTGTGCCAAGCATTAATTTTTATTTATGAATTCGTGAGTTTAAATATTAAAAGTGAGACTTCAAAAATTGTCTCGTAAGCTCATGTTAAAATCCTAATACACAATGTTTAAAATTTAAATCTAATTTGCATTTTCAAATTCTTTTTTAAAAAATTATAACCATTTTTGTCAACACAGGTTCCATCTCACTATAATAGAGACAGGAGGAAACTAAACTTTTCTCCAAACTAACTTACTCATCTTTTTAAAAACCCTGTTGTGAAGTGGTGCCTTTCCTTATGACAGTTGAAGTATTGCCTAGAAATCTCTGATAATCCCGAAGTTACACTCAGTAATAATGTATCTTGAGTTTTTTCCATGAGTTTTTTGGTGCCCTCTTTTGAGAGAGAGTCAAAATGAGACCTGTTGATCCAGGTTCAGATCGTTTCTCTTAATTTATAAGGCCCTCAACAGCTCAGAACTAAGTTATATGTGGGAGCAGTTTGGTCTCTAGACCTGTTGGGTGCTATTTAATGTATAGTTGATTCATGAAAGATTTTTGTTGTGATATTGTCATGGAGCAGCACTTTATCTTTTGTGATGCTCACAGTGTGGAATGACCTTTCTGATGAGATCAGACAGGCTTACAGTCCATGCTGTTTCTACCACAAGTTGAAATCTAGTTTGCTTGCTTGAATATTTTCCTGATCACCAACCCTAGCCAGTTATCTCTAATGGTTGAGTGACTTTCCTTATGTTATTGTTATATTGACCCTTTTATTTTTGTGTTGTCTAGTTCTGTCACAGTTTTGCTTGATCTATTTTCAAGTCCCTTTTTTAAAATTTAAGAAGTTACAGATCAGTGTTGCTGCCTCATTCGCTGCTATTGGAAATCTAGAACTCAATATGCTTGTTTTACTCTATTTTTGCCAAGTTATAAAAACTGCTTTCAAGATTTTTCTGTTCAGTTTTTTTAACTCAACCCCATTCCCTTTCTTGTTTCCCATTGCCTCCAGTCATTGGATTCTTTCTGTGTCTTCTGTTATGCTGCCTTGTGTCTTAGGATAAGTACCTCCATCTCTTAAGGATTTTCTTTCTCCTCTCCCTTTCCTAAGAGTATCACTTTATGCTTCTTAATTCTTATTCTTAACCGTTCAAGCATGGTCATATTCCTGGTTTCTTTTGGGCCTCAAAACTACTTCCTTCAGCATCGGTCCCTTACACTACTTCACTTTTTTAATCTGTCCATGTAACGTAGATAGTTGAAGGAAGAATCATGCCTTACTATATTCTTAGTTCAAAAAATGACTACTTGGAGCATTGATAGAGTTGCATTACATGTTACTAGAACCTGCATTTTATGTATAAAAATTATCTGTTCAGATTATATGCCTTTAAGAGAAATTATTCCTCTGTGTTTTCCATGTGTAGGTTGCTGTATTTGCTTCAGCAAGAGGCCTCCAGCACTGAGCTAAAAACCGAGTGTGCAGTGGTGCTAGGAAGCCTTGCAATGGGTACAGAAAACAACGTTAAATCTCTACTGGACTGCCATATCATACCAGCCTTACTACAAGGTACCCTCATACTCATTGCTCTTTTTGTTTTTTGACTGCATAATTTTTAAGAATTGCCAAAAAATATCTCCATATTTGTTTACAGGGTTACTGTCACCAGATCTTAAATTTATTGAAGCTTGCCTCAGGTGTCTTCGCACCATTTTCACCAGCCCTGTAACTCCCGAAGAACTATTGTACACGGTAAGTTTTAGGCAGCAGGTGAATATATTTTTCTTCTGCCATATCAGTTCATGTACTGTACTTTTTGTTTAGTATGTATTACTCAGATAATTTTCACCTGTTGAAACAAGATTTTGAAATGTTGCAACTCTGGGAGGGCTAATAACTCATTCATGGACACGAAAATAATGCATATGACAACATAACTTGCTTGCTAAGGGCATAGGAATTAGAAGTGGTAAGATGATTTCTAAAGCTTTGTTGTTTATTGTGGACTCACACCACAAACCTTCAAGGACCTATTTCCTTCCAGGATACTCTTTGAGAATTCTATTTTGTAATAAGAAGCAGAAGCTAATACTGCCATTGTCTGAGACAGATGAAAGTAAGACTTTCTCTGGTTTCCCTTATTGGTAATATTGAGTAGTAATCATGACAGCAATACAAATGAGTAAAACGGACAAACAATAAAAACTTGGTGCTTTAGGAGAAATCATGTTAGGGTGGTTTCAACCTATTTTTTCTTCTTCTGTATTACGTTTTGATACATGGTTATTATGTAACCATATGCTCATATTAACTGCCCTGTTATATTAAATAGAAAAATATTCAGAGAGGTGATGTGGTGTTGTAATTTGAGCACTGGACTATGATTCTGGAGATCAGAGTTTGAATCCCTGCTTAGTCTTGAAAGCCCACTGGGTGACCTTGGGAAATTCACATTCAGCCTCAGAAGGAAGATGAAGGGAAACCCACTCTGAATAAATCTTGCCAAGAAAAATTAATATTAAGTCCTCCTTAGGGTACTTTAAGTTGGAAACGATTTTTGAAGGCACTCAACAACATCTACCCACACACACACACACACACACACACACTTATAATTGTGTGCCTTCACAGAGGAATGTAGTGATGAAAAAGCTGACTTTTTATGAGTATAATTGTAATTAAATAGAATTCCATTATGTGAACAAAGGATGTAGAAAAAATGCTGAAGCTATTTGGTAATAATTCCAACTTTTGGTCCCAGAGTAGTGAACAGATAATGATGGGAGGTATAATGGTTAGAAGTATGTTTAAACTGTTTACAAAAATAGTGGGCGATAGTGCAGTCTTAGAAACACATTTCCTTAGTCTCCTCACCCAGCACAGAGATATTACTTAAGATCTTGGGAATGGAGATTAAATTAAGGCCTCCTCCCTCCACTTTATGAGTGCATACATGCATGTGTATCCTTCACTCTCATAACCAGCCCCAAATGTGCTCTTTGGTGAAGCTCCAAGTGTCTGTTGCTATAGTTCTTCCCCAGTCAGTGAGCTTGAGTATATACTACACATACATCATACATCAGTTCCCAATCTCTTCCATTATGTATTTAGGTAGTATGTTTTGTGTTGTTTTACTCCTTTTCATATACACTTTGTGGAAACCTTGGATAAGATATAGGCCAGTGTTTTATCTCTTCTAGAGAGTTTTACAGTAGCAGCTGCAGATTAGCATAATCTACAGAGTGTTTGAAAAAGAACTCCTTATTCACCATTTAATTTGTTTGAAAAAGAACTCCCTATTCACCATTTAATTTAAATGGTGAATAGGGAGTTCTTTTTTAAACACCCTGTATTTTACATTTTTCCTGTTCTCCAAAGAGGATGCCAAAGGCATCTCCTGGTTAATTAACCTTTTAATTTTAACATTTTTTAAATCAATACATCTTACTTTAAAGGTCCATCCATTTATTTAAGAGATTTATTTATTGTCTTTTGATCACTAGGGCCCTCCAAGGTTTATGCAGCTTTTATGAACACTGAAATAAATTAAGGAGTTGCCAGTCCTCCCACAACAAATTGTCACAAAAATGAGCTACGTTTTGTTCAGTTTGTTATCACATTATCCTTCCTGAGACTGAGGGTGCTGTGCATTTTCCTTTACAGCGGTGGTTCTCAACCTGTGGGTCCCCAGATGTTTTGGTTTAACTCCCAGAAATCCTAACATCTGATAAACTGGCTGGGATTTCTGGGAGTTGTAGGCCAAAACACCTGGGGACCCACAGACCGAGAATCACTGCTTTACAGAAAAAGGTGGAGAACATATTAGTGGTCTTGCTAAGATCACACCACAGTCTCTGTCCTTGCCATCTTCTTCGGATATGTCTACACAAATGTCCATGTCAAGAGTCAGACGCCAGTTAACAAACAAAACAGAGTTTATTCAGAAGATAAGCCAAAAATAACATAAACACAGAGGGTATCCTTGAAACACTTCACTTATCAGTGTTTCAAGAGTAGTTCGGACAAAAACATAACTCAAAAACAAGCCAAGCTATTTATCCATGCTGGCATTCAATAAAAAACTAAAGACGCTTCAGTTCAGCTTTAGAGAACAAATTGAGTTGACTGCTAGAAAATATGAATAACAAACGAAGACTGGAAACCTTCCAGAAGCTGCAAAGTATAGCCGAAAGTACAAAAAGCCACTTTTGGCTCCAAGCCGTTTCTGAAACAGCCAGCCGGCTCTGCGGATTTAAAGGGACAGTTCCCAAAAGAAAAACACCAAACTGGTCTGAAAACAAAACAAACTAGAGAAGCAGTAAACTGCTTCCACAGTGCAGATAAAGCCGAGAGCTTCAAAGGGATGATGAATAGCTGTCGTCAGGAGGATCCAAGGTCAGGTCGGGAGGCAGCAGCAAATTCCAGAGGGCAAACCAGTAGTCAGAAGCCGGGAGTAGTCGTCAGTCAGAGGGCGAAGACAGAAGCCAGGTCAAATTCCAATCCAAAGTCCGAAGAGGGTGCAGTCATCCAAACCAGGTCCACGATAAGGCACAAAGAGCCAAGCAACGATGGTATCAGCAGCTAGAAATAGTAATCAGAGTGCAGTCCAGGGAAACCCACACAGTTCCATCCCTCCGGTGCAGAGCAGTCCCAGATAACTTACATCCGAATCACAGTCCAAGTCCAGTTTTCACGGAAACACAGAGATCCCAATGGCGCCTCAGCAACACCTTGCCACACGCAAAGTGAAGTGGCCAAACATTCTCATTTTATTCCCCTTCCTCTTGGGTGACCCAACACTCACACCCAAACACCAGGTGTCCCAGATCTACTCAGAGTCTGAACTCCACACAGCTAGAGCTCGTGGATCAGGAGTGTCTAACAATTCATCGGAGTCCCAATCATCCTGCCCACACTTAGCCCCATGAACACTTAAAGAACCATCCTCCCTTCTCCAAGCATCCCAAGTGGGATCTGCTCCTGTAGAGACCCAAGGTTCCGCAGTATCCATAGGCCCCAAATCCCCAGACATCTCCGGTGGCTGTGCCCACTCAGTGCCCACTTCCCCATCCACCACCTGTTCTTCAGCATACATTTCTTCCCCAAACTCCCCATCTGAATCTTCCTCAGAAGATCCCCCATTAAGCTCTCTAAGTCGCTTCCTGCGCAACTCCTCCAGTGAACCCTCATCACGAGGGTTTTTTCTTCCTTTTCGAATCCCACCACCATCAACCATAATCCCCGAAGGCGCAGTCACAACAGTCCAAAGAAGAATACAATGCAAATGTCCCTCCTTATTTTTTCTTGCAGGCTCAAATAAATGTGGAGGAGATGTGGTGGGCATAGGCAAGTCACTGATAGTATTGCCAGCACTGGTCCTGTGTGTACTCTTTGTTAGCCATGAAAGAATTAAAAATAGTAGCTTGAGCATAGCAACAGTGGATGTGTCTGAAGATTTCTGGTTTCCTGTCTCACTTGTTTGTAATAAAGTACTTGGAACCTACCCATTCTCTCCCATGACTGCACTTGGACTCTACTTTGCTCTCTCTTTGGTGGCTTGAAAATATGAAAGAAGAAAAAAATTCTTCACATTAATTCTGCTTTCAGTTCTAAGGATTTGCCGTCTGTGAAGTTCTTTCCATTCCAACTGTGAGGATAATTTGCAGAAAGGAAAGTTAGAGGACTCCCTTATTATGCAATTTATTTTAATTGCTCATACCAGCCTAGCTTTTAACCTAGTAAGCTAAATACTAAGCACTTGTCAATCCCCATGATCAGGCATTTCCAGGGAGTTTACAAACATTGGAGGTTTCTCATGCTTTGGTATTTGTGACTGGTTTTTTTTTTTTTTTTGAACGATTGACCTATTCCAGCAGACCTAATAAAGGTCATGGAAGGGACAGAGTGAGAGGTCTAATAGAGTATTGAGAGTAGACTATCAAATCATATTGAGATCTTTTTGTCCAAGCAGGAAGCTGCTTTATGATAATGTTTATCTGTAAATCATTCTTCATATTGGCAGTGAGAAATAAATAATAAATAAGGGCATTGATATTAATTGGAAATTTGAGACTGTGCAGGCAGTAAAAGGCTATCTATTTGATAGATAATGTTTTGGCTGTAAGAAATATTTGAAACTCTTTCAAGCTTCTGCTAGCATCTGTACGTCTGCCACCTGTGCCACCAATTTCCAAGTAATACTTACCGGTATAAATGCTGAAGGTTGTATATAAATCCTTCATAAGCAAAGTTGAAATGAACAATATTCTGAGAATGTCAGTATATTCTCTACTACCAGCTACAACTCTATAGATGTCAGAATCTTTTGGTTATAATTTTGCGGTTATATATAAATTGTGAGGCTTTAAGCTTTCTGTTTCCTTAAAAACCTGAACAAAGGAGAAAAGGGCTATTAGTGCATGTAGCAAATAACTTCTTACTGGTGTTCAATTTTTTAGTTCTAATGTTCAGTTTTCTTTCCTGATTTTCTAGGATGCTACAGTTATTCCGCACCTCATGGCACTTCTCAGTAGGTCTCGATATACTCAAGAATATATATGTCAGATCTTCTCACATTGCTGCAAAGTAAGAAGGAGCATTAATATTCTCTAGTGAAGTCTTTAAAAACCAAGTATCTGTTTTCTTTTGGCTTTCAAAATACTATTTCATTAAAGTGTTTGTTATTTTGGGATGAAGTGGAGGCCTAAATATATAGTAGAGTTGCTCTTTCTACTTAGGGGTCTTTTGGAGTGTTGTTTTTAGTGCAGTAGAATAAAAGAATGAGAAATATCCTATATACTCATGTATAAATCTAGAAGTTTTACTTTTAAAAAAATCAACTAAAAAGTAGGTCAACTTATCCATGGGTCAGTGTGGGTACTGTACATTAAATGTTATTAAAAAGGGAACCACAACCTTCTCTGAGTAGAATGGTAAAAGGTGAGAGATTAGTCCATCCCAGGAGAACCTAATGGAAACACCGAGCGCCTGTGGACTCTACTATGGCACTGCTTCTGACCTTTTTGAATGTCTTGGTAGAGAAATGGCGTAGCTGCAGAGGTGGTTGCCCTTCTGAAACAGAAATTGTGCTTTCCCCTCTCTACAGAATGTCCCTTGACCTTTTCACCAGTCATATCAACATCCATAATTTTGGCCCCATAATCTGCACTTGAGTCTATGTGGTAGACTATAAGTAGATAGGTAGTTAGACTGTCATAGGATGATGGGTGTCAAAGTATTTGATGCTCTCAAATCAGAGCAACATGAACCATTTCTTATTTTTTTATTCTGCAAAGCGAGGTGATTTGCCCTTTTATTATCTCTATGGGCAACTTCGATGGGAGAATATGTCATTGTAGTTAGGGCTTTAGATAATATGTTCATGCTTGTGTGAACACCTACACAAGGATTTTGCTTTGCTGCTTAAAATTGCTTTTGTGTGTGTGTGTGTGGAGGATGTTTGAGTCAATGGTCACAAAATATGTATGTTGCTTATTCCTTGCTCCATTCCAATAGTTCAGAATTCAGTATGAACAACAAGAAGTGTATCTGGATTGATTTCTACTCAGCTAGTTTCTTGCATACGCTAATACGCAAAAGGCACCAGATCCTGTTTGATCTTGGAAGCTAAGCAGGGTCAGACCTGATTAATATCTCGATGAGAGGCCACCAAAAAGTACCAGGAGCTGTAGGTAACATTTCAGAGGAAGGAACTGTAAACCACCTCTGAGTATTCCTTACCATAGTAAAACCCTATGTTACTGATAGGGTTTACATAAGTAGACAGGCAACGTGGAGGCACTTGCATGCATGGTCTCTTGCAGTACATTATGGTAAGTTATCTATTACCAGTATTTGTTTACCTGTACATGGAAAATAAACAGCATTGTTCCCAAGTTACCTATGTAAAATGTCTAGAAGTTTCCTCTTTTATTTTTTACTTCTCACTTCAGTGAGATGAGAAGTATTGATACAATGAATTTGAAATGGGATAGAATATTGAAAAATCCCAGAATCTAAAACTTTCAATAGTTTCCTTTTAATTAAAAACAGGATAACTTTGGAAGAATCAGCCTTTGGAAGAATCAGCCTTTTTTTAAAAGGCAGACAAATTAAGCAGCATGCACACAATGACCTCACAGGTGCAATCTGAAGTGGTATTACTATGACATGCAATTTTGTATATCTGTACCGCCCGCTCCCCTTTGACAGATACAAAATGTTCCATCAGTCAGATTCTTGTACAATTTATAGCTCAGACAGATGCAAATGTTCTAGAGCAGAAATAAACTGTAGCAGCTGATGTCGGACCTGAAAAAGTAGTATGTGATAATTTTGTCACAAAATTGATGTCATTTTAGAAATGTACTTTGAGTTGTTAATCCTCAGTGAATGAGGATTATAGTTTTCACATGCTGTTTGCCAGTGTACTGAAAGTCGTTTCCAGAAATATCTTACAATATAATGTATGTTTAAGTTCTTCAATATTAACTGAAAAGAAAACGCTTACATGAATATTTATTTTATTAAATTATTGAAAAACCAGAACATATCATGCAGAAATATGGAGGATTTTGAACCCTGTGGGAATCAGAATGATTAAACATTATATTGCATACCCTTTTCTGTTTTTAACATAGAGACTGCATCAGCACAGATCCCAAAAAATGTGAACAGAAGCTATAACAATAAAAAACGAAAAAGGTTACAGTATACTTTCAAAACGTTCCTAAAATGAACGAAGACGTTTTTTACTGTTTTAGTAATCTACAGTTCAACCAATTAAAACAGATCTGTTTATTTTGTCCCTTTCTTTTTTAAAAAAAAACCTGCCCTGAACAGTTTCAGAAATAACTGTATGAAGGCAGATGATCAAGCAGCTGGCAGCTGCCAGAGTCTCTTATAGTACAATACTATTGTACTGTATACTTTGACTTTATTTAACATTGACCTCAAAGGCACCTTAGTGGTTCAGCAGTCAACTTTGGTTAGCATTTGATGGCAGACTTCCAATGAATACCAGATGCTGTAGGCTGTATTTCAGAGGAAGGAACTAATAAAACCACCTCTGAGTATTCCTTGACTAAGAAAATCCTATGACATTCATGAGGTCAGTATAAGACGACAGGAAATTTGAAGGTACAGACAGAATTTTCAAAGTGATTCAGAGGTATCGATCTCAGTAAAACTTTTAATAAGACAATTGAGGGTAGATACGTGAATATTATCTACATTGCAGATGATGTGCTAAGGCATACCATTTGTTTTTCCTATTAAATGTCTGATTAAATGATAGCCAAGTACAAAAACTGTCACTTTAAGCAGAGTTGAATCCAAAATTAAGGCTGGACTTTTTCTGTTTAAGCCTGCATCTACAAGAGAGTTCTTGCAGATCAAGTATTCTAACATATTTCTGAAACTGGCCAGCAGAGTTGAACCATGATCTTGTCAAAGGCAACCAGTTTTATCAGTGAAGGATGCTGAAACAGAAAAAGAAACAGTTCTTATAAAAAGGGAGTTATGTAAGAGATCCTTGGTGAACTACTGCAGATTCCCTAGAGATAATACCATGGATGTTTATCTATTTTGTCCAAGCCTTGCTTAAAGAGTTCATAGTAGAGGTTAGAGGTTTGAGTTAAGAGCTTTGTGTTTCCTAGCTCAGTATTGCAGTTAATATGCTAGCTTCCAGTCATTGCATTTTAAAATGTATATAACATATTTCAGTTGGAATGTGGCGGTGTTTTCAGTATTGAATTAGTGATTGCTGCGTGCATGGTGTGTACAAGGGGACTCTATTGTATAAAAGCTATATATAGGGTTTAAACTCCCATCTATAGGTCAGTGTATCATATTTGAAAATACTTATGGGGAGGAGATGGATGCTACAATGCCCATGAAAAAATGTAGCATTTTAAAAAGTAGACAAAATTATGCTTGACTTTAATATTACATCTTTTAATGTCTGTTCTTCAGCTCCGACACTGGCATAGCTGCGGCTTTAAATCCTCGCCTCAGCCACTTCTATGTGCCAATGTAAGTTTTTTTTTCTACAAAATCATTAATTGCATTTTTAACTTTTAAAGTTGTTCAGTGATAGTAGCCGAAGCCTCTTTTAAAGGTCCAAATTCCTGTCAGATGTTGTTACATTGGTTGCTCACAGTATAATGTCAGATTTACAACTGAGTTCATATGTATGTATATTATATTCAGTGAATCAGTCATTTTTAAAATAGATGTTCTGTTGCTCTGATTTTGAGCTGCCAGAATTATGGCAGAACCAGTATTATTGAGTGGAGAATGGAATGGGGTTGCTTTTTACTGTAATATATATTTGACAATCAAAACACCAGAAGAGCCTAAAATCTTAAAGATAGAAAGTCCCAATTCAAGAGCATCCAGCTGTCAACTCCACAGATTTATAGAGTTTATCAGATTTTATGTATGATAAAAGGTATAGAGTGAATAGAGTTTTTAATGTAAGTGCCTATGATTATTATTGTGCATTAAAGGGGAAGTGTGTTTGGAGGAAACTCATTAACAAGTTAAGGGGAAACACTTGCCCTCTTCCAAATATACACAAATCAAAACCAAGGCAACAGTAACTTATTGACAAATTTAGTGTTATTTAGATACTTGTATCATAATTGTGAGTCTTCGAGTTTTAAGCCTGTGCAGAGCCTTCTTTCAGTATCAACAATTGTGGAGCAGCTTTTTGGTGATAACTCCACTCCTGACCTTTACCATACACATTCCTGTGTGCCAAGATATTTTTCTTAGTTTGTTCTAAATCCATCATGCAAGCAACAGTATTGGGGACTTTTGCTTCATCAATTAGTATATAACAAAGTCCCATTTTTCCCTTTGACTTCATTGATCATATTTGATCTTATTTTTTTCATGTTTTAACTATGATTGTTTAATTTTCTTTTACTATTTTTGTGATTTTTTTTTGTATGGCCACTAAGGCCTTATTCAGAAGACAAATTTCTTGTGGTGGCAAGATTGCCTAGATAGACACAAGCTGTGCCTTTTCTTCTTCTCTGAGGTTTACAAGATCCGGGCCTATTCTATTTGTAGAGATTTTATGAAGCAGACATTCTGCAGTTGGATTTCTTGCCTGCAGTTCCATGCATGCAAATCTTTATCAAAGATTGAAAACCAAGCAATATTGAATCACTTGCTAGCTACTTCTTCTTATTTCATTTGTAAGACTCCTTCTTTGTATATGGTCTTTAAGGTCCATCTATATGTCTGGACTGTCTATTTGACAGCTCTTTTGGTACCAGCTTCTCTTTTGGGCCACTGACTTAAATTGTCTTGAGATAGTCTCTTCAGTACTGAGTATATTGTTTGCTTTACCTTGGAATTACTCTCACTGCCATCACTCTTATAGTCCTCCTTTGACTTTAGGGTGGTTGGTCTTCATTCCTGCCTCTTCCTTCAAGACCTCACTGAAGCACTGTATGGCTGAGGATGTGTCAGAGCCTAAGAAGAAGAGTTAAGAAGGACAAAAGAATGGAAAAACAGTGTAAGCCTCCAGCTCCAGGGACAATCCGTTTGCAACTTCCAATACAAATTCTTTCAGCATATCCTCCATATCCTCCTGTTTGATTCAACTCCACCACAGAGGGCATGTCCTCTATCCTTTGTATTCCTGAGGAAATTCTCTAATTGCTCTCCAGTTCTGATCATAATGGGCTTGACTGCAACTGCGACACATATTTCCTATGAAGAAGTCCTTTGTTTAGGATGGTGCTTGGGGGTTTAGATCTTTGATAAGTCCCCAAGCCTCTGGGCATAATATTTTGGATTTGTGAAACACTGGAATTTTCATTACTGAGACTTTCTCAACACTGTGACTAGGTGTCTCTTTTTGCGCTCAGAGATCCAGATCACAATCTCCCTCCTATTGAAATTACTGTTGGAAATTGCCCTCCTACTATGGTAGGGATTGCTGCTCTCTAAGCTGTCATTCATGTGCATCCTGCCTATCTCAGCATCAGTTTGCTCAATACCATTCTACCATGAATACTTTTCTTATTTGAGCTATCCTGATTAATATTGCTGACACCAGTCTTGGTATCCATGGTCTCATCCCTATAATAGGGAAAGGAAGGCTTCCAACCTCCTCCTGACTTCTGAAACATTCTCCTTCACAGGATCTACAGTTAGCCATGCTACTCATTCCACTGACTATGATATCTGCTTGTTCTTTCGAACTATTGTAGCTACCTTCCTTGAGTACCTGTCGGCTAGTTACATCTTCTGCAGGATATATGATTCTGGCCTTATCACCATCACAGTAACATCCACACCTGCCATCATATCCACCAGTGTTTTGGTGTTTCTTTCAGGCTGTGTTCCCATGACTCTCTATGTTCCTGGCAAACAGCTAAGTAGTCTCCCATTTTGTGTGAGGCGACAAAGAAGAGGAACAAGTTGCTTACCTGTGATTATAGTTCTTCAAGTGATCATCTGTGAACTTACACAACCCATTCTCCTTAGGCCCTCTAATATATTATCTGCCAGGCATTTTCCATGTAACAGAATGAGAACGAAGGAGAGTAGCTTGGTACACAGGACTGTGCATGATAGAGAATGAGGGCAGGATTCATACCAAAAAGCTACTAAGCTCTAGAAAGTTCTGAATGAAACTCTACACAGGTTCAAAAAGGTTCACAGATAAACACCTGAAAATTGAAAGTTACCGGTAAGTTCTGCTCAGGTCTTAACTTGGTAATGTCATAAATCTTCATCCTGTAAGCCTCAGTCATTCCAACTAAGAAAAAGATAAGAGGTATACCGAAAAGTACTCCCTTCTACAGGCCTACAAAGTGCTGTCAGCAAGGACTTCTCTTGGCTCCAGCTGTGCTGAGCCTGATCCATCTCGGGAGAAAGTTGGGCTTCAAATTGGAGAGCTTTCATGTTATAAAAGGAGCTGTTTTTGGATCTGCTCCAGGCCCTCATTACCTTAACTTCATCTTAGTTGTACTTTCAAGGCTATTGCTGCCTTCTATAATACAGAAGTACAGTTTCTTTTAATTGCAGCCTCACATTTGAAGTTCAGAGTTTCTTAATAGTACAGAATGTGATAATTTAGTGTATAATACCACGTAAGTTGTGGTGTGTACTTTTTTTGTATTTGTTGTCTTGGGTAATATCTGTGGAATGCTGTTGAGAATCTTTTGTAGTGCCTGATAAAAATTTCATTTACATTTTGTTAGTGTGAGAAGATGTAATTTTGATTCATGAAAATGAAATTTGTTAGGGTAAAGCTAAACATTAACTTAAAAGTGTAATTTGTTTATATGTGAACAGGCACAGGTAGTCTATTGAATCTTGTTTCCCCTGTCAACCTGTCATTGTAGAAGATGAAATTCACATCTAAATTATATCTTGTGGGATCTGTGGCATTGGAGGAGGGTTTATTCCTCTTTGCAGCTCTTGTCTTGCTCAACACCTCTCTGCTCCCAGATAAGCAATAAAGTACTTAATAAAGTACTTAATATAACATATAGTTTCACTCTTACTTTGTGAAATGTTAACTTTTCTTTTAGAATTACTCCCAAACACTAATAAGGTTAGAGTTAAAATGAAAAGACAATTTTAGTCTTGATTCCAAATCAGTGAATTTAAACTTCAAAAATTAGTAATGCTAAACTTAAGTGTAAAGAGACAATAAATAATACCATTCTTTTCTCTTGACATTATTATATTATATTAATAGCCTGGCTTATCTTTTTAAAATAGGGTCCAGACCATCAGACGGTCCTGTTTAACCACGGAGCAGTACAGAATATTGCTCATCTATTAACTTCTCCATCTTATAAAGTAAGTCATTAAAATAATCTTTCCTCTGTAAAATAACTTATATTTCCACTTCTTTGAAGTTGCATCATTGGTGGAGTAAAAATGTTGTGTTAACTGTTTCTGTTTTGATGAGAACAGGACTGCAAATATTTTTCACTGTTAATTATGTACCCACACACAAATGTGAGGAATTTCTCAAACAATGTTTTTTATAGAGCAGGGATGGACAGGACCCCGGTGTCCACACTTACGCTTTAGAGGATGTTTTCTGATGTGCAATGATAAAACAGGCGAAAAAAAGTGGGTGAAGAGACAGGGTAGATTGTAGAAAGGGAAGAACAACACCTCAGTTAATGGTGCCTTTCAAGACAGCTTCGCTTTCATAATATATTTGTTATTGGCAAGGACTTCTTACTCTAAAAATTAGTATTTGATACTTCAGAACAAAAACACAAACAAAATCTGTAAATAAATATTTGTGCTCAGTATTTAGGTAGAATAAAGGCATTAATTCACTGCACTGTGTCTAGAAAGATTGTAGGAAATTGGTGTAGACTGTCACTTTACAATACACCATGTAGAAAAAAGTATTGAATCACTCTACCCCACTTTAGGCCCCTTTTAATGTTTCATCTTTGTGAACAGAAGTGGCAGAGAATAGCTAGTTTCAGCATGCTCTCATATGAAAATATGAGAGGTGTGGGAGAACAGGACTTCTTTTGTAAAGAATCTTTTCTAGTTCCAGTGGTGAGTATATCCAAAAGGGAACTATCAAGGAGAACCGATGAACACATTACAAAGTTTGATGTACTACATTTCTTCAGTTCTAAGATGCACATTTCTCTATATAAACATCTCTAAAAACTGGGTGCGCTTTAGAATCGCAAGTACTTTTTAATATATATAAATAAAGCTTTTTCTGTTGGTGATACTGAAATTAGTATGCATCTTACAATTGAGGGCATCATAGAATAAAAGAAATATGGTATAACTTGAAAGGAAATGAGACATCACCTGTCGACTGTAATTAGTTGTAGCTATGCTTCCATACAATTAAGAAGTGGGTCAAACTCTTGATGTAACTCTGTCAATGTAATTTGATTATGGGTATGAGTCCTAATGCAATTTTGATTACATCAAGTTTGTTTATTGGATTTTCATATTTAAAATACTGTGCTGCTTTGGACCTATTTTAATATACATTTAAATTTTGTTATGCAATTGTTGATCATTGTGGTTTGAATGTTATTCATTTTGAAGAAATCCTTACTAGAAGGGATGGATATAAGTTATATAAAGTTTTATGAAGAAATTAAGTTTAATAAATCAACTAATACATAGGAAAAGGATAATTAAATTTAATCAAGTAATGCAGCTGTCAAAAAGAATAATTTGTAACCTGTAATTATTAAAAAAATAACAGCATATCTGAATTAACAAAAAAAAACTGGCTGGTGAAGACTTTACAGGTTTCTATTACATCTGCAAGAGGATTTTACGACACAAAATATTTGTGCAGCCATCTCATAAGTCCAAATTTTATTTTAAACATTTTATGTGTGAAGTAACCTAAGTTTTTTGTGTGTGTTAATGGTGTTGCTGTTATCCTCTTTTTGCCATTCAGGAAATCATCTGGCAAGTAAATCAGACTATGTATGGTTTTGAATTTGCCAACTCCCTTAAGCCATATCTATTATTAATTTATGAAACATGAGTTACAATTATTTAACTATGTACTGGATATTTGGAAATCCATCCATGCTGCCTGGAGTGATTCCAGATCAGACTCCTGTGATGGATGTTTGTATGCCCAGGTGTCTGCCTGATAATGTGCCCAATAAGAGATAAGTGGGATCAAGTGGCTTTCAGTAGGACCTAATTGTTTTGGGTATCAGGTGTGGCAAAAGTTATCTACCAGAGTCCCAAAAGAGTTGTTGTGGAGCCCTTGAATACTGGTATGAATAGGCATATAGTCTGAATGGGGCTTCAGGGATCAGGGTTACTGTATGTTATAATTTCATTAGAGCCACATAGGAACTTTTGAATCTTCAGCAGTTAGTAACTCATGGCACATAACCGAGGTGTATAATCTTTATGGTTATACTTACATAAAGATCAAAGCAGAGTGGGTTGGTTAATATTGGTGATGGTAACTTTCTCAGGGAAACAAAGAATACCAGTCCCTGGAATTCATAGTAAAACTGGGAAAATGAGATGCAGAAACCTATATAACAGCACTCTCCATATTTCTCAACAGTCACAGGAAAGGAAAGCTGAGGCCTATTAACATAGACAGTGGATTGTAGAGTATTTTAAACAAGTTCACTCAAACCACACAGATAAGGGAGTGTTAAGGAGGCCATAGCTTAAACCCAAGAGAGTTGAGAGGGGATTAGCCTAGAGAAGGGCATTAAAAGGGATGCTTGGTGCAGTCACTCATTGTTAACAAATAAACAAAAAACAACCTGAGGATTAGGAAGCTGTATATTTGATTTGAGAGACATGGGTAGGCTCTCCTCTTCAAATCCCCAATGATGACTCTTATGTGGACATAAGGTAGCTTCCTATCACTTTTTTTCAATCTGACAAATCTGGATCATACAAATTTCATTAGCAACTGTGATTTTGTCTGTGAATTGAATAAGCATGAGGAGGTACTTCCTATAATGTATTACTTTAATTTATATAATTAATGTTTACTACATAATGTATTAGACAGAAATGCTGTTCGTGTTTCAAATGTTGTTTGAATAGCATTCTTAGTAATGGAAGTTCCTGTAATTTTAATCACAAATTTACTCTGTTCGGAACACACCTTGATTCTGACAATAGGGTTTCCTGTTGGCTGTGTACTTGACCTTTTACTAATGAACAGTGAAGACCCTCATTTTCTCATGCTTTTAGCTCAGTACCAGTATGTGTAGATCATATTCTTCTCTGTGGTCTTTGTAGTTCACACAATTGGGCCTGTGTAGAAGTATCATTTAGAATATGCATAGAATCATAAGAGTTGGAAGAGACCTCATGGGCCATCCAGTCCAACCTCCTGCCAAGAAGTAGGAAAATTGCATTCAAAGCACCCCCGACAGATGGCCACCTAGCCTCTGTTTAAAAGCCTCCAAAGAAGGAGCCTCCACTACACTTCAGGACAGAGAGTTCCACTGCTGAACAGCTCTCACAGTTAGGAAGTTTTTCCTAACGTTCAGTTGGAATTTCCTTTCATGTAGTTTGAAGCCATTGTTCTGTGTCCTAGTCTCCAGGGCAGCAGAAAACATACTTGCTCCCTATTCTAGAGCTGAGATATTTGGCATGTAGGCCCATGAGTCCATCTTAGTCCAGTCCTTTGACTTTTTCTTCATTTTTGTGTGTGTGTGCCAGTGTATTAAAGTGAGAGTGGTAATTTTGTCTTTGGCTTTACTGAGAGGAGTTTCTATATTAAATTTATGTAAATCTGTGATTTGATCACAATCATTTGCTTTTGTACAACATTATAGAGCTAGAGATTATGTATGCTTTGAATGAGCTGTGCTTGCTTCACTTCAGTGATTAATTGCACCATCCTAAGGTATTGTATGCAGTCACCCAATTGTGTGGGCCACAGAAAACACAAAGAAAAACAGATTGCTTACCAAGGAGTCTCCTCTTACCACACACAAACCTGTCCAATTATCCCCACAATCTTGTCCCTGTGGTTATATGGCAGAGTACAAAACTGAAGTAATTGTTGAAAAGTGAGAATAAGATAGGCTTGTGGGATAGGAATATTCTGAATTTTGGGTCTGCTCAGGTGCAAACCCAGTTGTGTAAGGCACAGATGACCACTTGAAGAACCACATTTACAAATAAGCAACCTGTTAGTCTAATGGTTCTTAGACTAAGGAGACTTAAGTAGCAGTTACCAAATTAATGGTAGAGAAAATAAGAAGCAACTGTCTATTGCCAAGAACAGGAGAAAGGGTCAGCAGTGAAGATAGGACCCTGCACCTTGTTAAATGGGAGGGAATTCAATATAGAACACAGATATAAACTCTAACAGTATTTGCTGGAACAGAAGCAGAATCCCAAGTACACAAAACCAAGGTTCAGGTAGCTTGACATGATTGTGTAATTCTTGAATTCATGCCTCTCTGGAAATCCCATCCCACAGTTTACCCTGCAGATTCCCCATGATCCACTTCCTCCACAGTAAGCCCAAATAACCACAGTTTTCCTGTATAGTCCTTCTCAAAATGATGACAGTCTTATTGTTTTTAAGGACTTGCCATATGTGTTTACATGCATTTTCACTAGACTTTTACCAGATCTTTTTGTCAAATGATAGCATTGAATTTGATAAATGTAAATACTCTGTTTTCACAGGTTCAAATGCAAGCACTGAAGTGCTTTGCAGTTTTAGCCTTTGAAAACCCTCAAGTATCAATGACTCTTGTAAATGGTAAGTAGAAAGTTTTGGTAGTCATTCTGCAAATTCACAGAAAGTCTCTATTTCCTGAAACATATTTTCTCTTGTTTTCAGTGATGGGTGATGGAGAATTATTACCACAAATCTTTGTGAAGATGTTACAAAGAGACAAGCCTATTGAAATGCAGCTCACATCAGCCAAATGGTAATCTTTTCTAGTATCTAAAATATGTTTCCTTATTCATGTTATATATTATCTTATTACATATGTGAGAAATATTCTACACCATTCCATACAATAAAATTCCCCAAATCCAAAAGCAGAGTTATGCTGTGATCCTTAAGTTTAGCCTAAATAATACTTTCATACATGCTCTTGTGTCACTGTGTGGAATGATCCAAATTTAGTGGTTCAGCTTTTGACACCTCCAGTTAAAAGTATTAACAGACAGGTATTCGATACCCTGGAGAAATAGTAATAGTGTAGACAAGAGAGAGAGAATTGTCTAATCCTGGTGCAAGGTAGTTGTTACATTATCCTTGGGTTCAGCTGCTCTTTGCCACCAACAAAATATACCAGCTGTCCTTCAACTTAGTATCATATTGGCTAGAGATAATGGACCTGTAGTTCAGCTTGTCAAGAGAGTAATCAACTTAAGAAAGGCTAGGTTATATGGTCTTCTCTGTCTCCACTGGGAAATCTTATCAGTTGTCATGACACATGTAATCTGTTTTACACATTTTCAGGTTGAAGAGTTTCTTTTTCATACTATTTAAAAAGTTGTATTTAAATACCGAATGAAAAGCTGGTCTGTGACTTGTGATATAGTTTATGTACATGTAAATGCCATATGAATAATCATAACAAAGACGTTACTATAGAATCACACATGGTTTAGACTTACTCATTTTGGCAATTATATTTTGGGTAGTGGAGATTGTCTGTCCTGCAATTATTTTGTCATTGTCTAAATACATTTTGCTTGGCAGTAAATTAGTTTTCTGATATTTCATTGTAGCCTTACTTATATGTGCAGAGCTGGAGCAATCCACACTGATGATACCTGTATTATATTAAAGGTAAGTTGGACCTACTTTATAGCCAAATGCAAATGTTATCATGAATTCAAATCAGTGAAATCAGTGTCTCTGATTGAGATTTTGAAAACAACCAATCCAATCATTCTTACTTGTTACGATTAGCAATTACTGATTCCATTTATATATTTATGAAGATGCATTTTTTTCACTGTGAATTTCTATTAACTTGACTTTGTTAAGGAGTAGGCTTAAGCAATATCAGTCCTTTGAAATGGATTAGACCTTGTGGTTAGTGTGAGTACATTGGCTCAATATATTGATCCCGGTAGTGGTGAGGCTTAAATTGTTTCACTGTGGAATTGCTTTGTGTATGAGATTACTCTCATTCTGGAAATGGATAAGGCAGGAATTAGGGTCATTGTGGAAGCAGGTAGTACCCTATTGCGAGATACAAGCCTTTCTTCTAAAAGGATGCAAGTATTCCTCAAACCTATTGGAAGTGCTAGTGGGATATCCTATAGTACTATAGCACTAGAATGCCTTTATAATACTAGTTATAATACTAGATCAACCTAAGAGACATTACATCATGAATGTTTTCAATTGGCTTTTGGGGGCTCATGTAAATTTTTAGGAATTAGGCATGAATCCCACAAGTCTTGGAGTTTGACTTTAAAATAGAAAACGAGGTCGAAGAATAATTCAAAGCAAGAGAAGAGAGTACTGCAATAAATGATTCATGATGGGGCAACAGCCCAGCCCCTTGGTAATAATGGATATTATAAAGTGTTATGGTCGCTGTGGAGGTTATGGCTGAAATTAATGATTCAAAGTTTGTTTATAAAGAATGAGTAACCCAAATTACATACTTTAAGAAACATTCAAAGCTCTGATCTAACTAATGAAACAAACAGAAACGTGTTCCAAGATGCATATGACAATTTGTCATTTTTCTACCCTCCAGACACTGCCATGTTTGGCAAGAATGTGTAGTAAAGAGAGACTGCTAGAAGAGAGAGTAGATGGAGCAGAAACCCTTGCCTATTTGATTGAAGCAGATATTGAGCTACAAAGAATTGCCAGTATTACTGACCACCTTATTGCAATGCTTGCAGACTACTTCAAGTATCCCAGTTCAGTGAGTGCCATCACTGACATAAAAAGAGTAAGTTCTCAGTAAATTCAAAGTTTCTAAAAGCCTTGAAAAGTAACTCGAGTATATATCTGTGTTATATAATAACTCAGGCCAATATCTGTGCTGTATATAGTTTCTTGTCCCTGGTGGCGCAATGGGTTAAACCCTTGTGCTGGTAGGACTGCTGACCAACAGGTCGGCAGTTCGAACCCAGGGAGAGCAGGTGAGCTCCCTCTGTCAGCTCCAGCTCCCCATGCGGGGACATGAGAGAAGCCTCCCATAGGATGGCAGAACATGAAAACATCCAGGGTGTCCCCTGGGCAACGTCCTTGCAGACAGCCAATTCTCTCACACCAGAAGCGATTTGCAGTTTCTCAAGCTGCTCCTGACATGAAAAAACAAAACAAAAACACTTGGGCAAACAGATAGAAATTTGATGACTTTTAGCAGAGGCTGAGATAATAAATGAGGCTTTTAGACATATTCCTGAATTTCCCATTTTATCTGAAGTGAAGAAATGGCTTTGGAATAAACTAGGAGGTAAAGCTGTGGTTTGAAGTTGGCTTAATAGCCTGCTTGCTTTCATCTGTTAATTCTAATTTCTAAGTTTAGACTAAATGGGAAGCTGGTTAACTGAAGACTCTGATTGGTTTCTTATGCTTCAAATTTGGAGCTATGTTCACTTTTCAAGGCATAATCAAATCTTAGTTTTGAAGACTAGATACGATTGTCCATTGTGATTTTCCTATCAATGCTTTTCTTTTCTTTTTATCATTATGCCCAGTCATTGTGAATAAAAATATGAATGAAGTAGATATTTTAAAAACTCTAAACACTCTATGTACCACTTAAGTGATTTAACTTTCTTACATTACTTAGTTTGTGGTTTAAATACTAAGATTGTTTTTGGCTTTTGGAATTTTTAAATAGCTTGATCATGACTTGAAGCATGCTCATGAACTCCGCCAGGCTGCATTCAAGCTCTATGCTGCACTTGGAGCAAATGATGAAGATATACGAAAAAAGGTGAGTTTGTGATGGGGTGTTTGGCAATACCAATAGCCCTCAGTCAGAGAGGGAAATCTTTCTGGAATATGTTATGATAAGCACTTACTCTATCCTTTTGAGTCAGTACAGTGGGTAGGAAACGTTCTCCCTTTGTCTCAAACACAATTGTGGGTCTTTGCTAAGAATCTTAGGACTCTGAAGGACTAATTAGTCATTTCCCTCTTTTCTGCTTTGTTTGATTTCATAACACAGCTATGTGGATTTTTGTGTGTTTTGTACAAGTGTCACACTTTTCTAGTTAACATTTTTAGATAATTTATGTAGAATGTAGGTTATTGAGCCAAATGTGTTAAATCACATTGTCATTGAATACAACACTTTCAACACATTACTTAATTTCATCACTCTTTTCCTTTCAGATAATTGAAACTGAAAATATGATGGATCGAATTGTGAATGGTTTGTCCGAGTCTAGCATCAAGGTGCGCTTAGCTGCAGTCAGGTATGAATATACATAATGTGAATGGTACTACATCAAGTATAAGTGAGTTCTAGTGATTCATTGTATTAGGACTAACAGGTGAATTTAGGCAGCAGAGATTATAAAGTATGGATCCATTATGGATTCTTGTGAATTATCTAAAACACTGTAGATACATATATCATATAGATATTCATTTGTTTACTGCTACTAGAAGTTATCTGTGTGTTCTCCATTCTTTACTTGTTGTAGTGGTGGATTTAGACTGTTCCTATTATAAAGCAATTGACTTAAAACAGCAAGAGAGAAAGTGGAATGTTCTTGTATTTTTTTGGAATAATACATAAAAAGATATTCCACAATCTTTTTGGCCTTCTTTAATTTTAATTTTGTATTTATGACCTTAACCCAGTTGCTAAACTCAAGAAGGACACCAGTAAGATTTGCATACATAATGATATGCCATTCAGCAATAAATTCAATAGCCTGTTCCAGTAATAACAAGCAATTGGATTTAGATCTGTGTATTAGAAATATAATTTAATGTTTTTATTTTGTAATTATTAGTTTAATAGCATTTGTAAATATTTCTTTTTTTCCAAAAACATTTCCGAAAATGCAAAGAAAGGAACTTTTAGCTCATGTTTTATTTTTCCTTGCAGGTGTTTGCATAGTTTGTCAAGATCTGTGCAACAACTCCGAACAAGTTTCCAAGACCATGCTGTATGGAAACCTTTAATGAAGGTAAACAATTATATATAATATACTTTAAGGTGAATTATTGTGGCATAAACTGCAGTTTGCTTTGTCCTCAAAATGATGTTTCACCCAGATTTTCAAAGTCCCTCTGCCTCTTTAAGAGGTTGAAGCTTCTAGCAGCTTCAATGGCAGTGGATCGGCCACTAACTCTTTCTCTCTGTTTCCTGCTAACAGTCTCAGCCCATCACTCACTTTCTCACCTTAGAAAAATGATATTTCAGTCAGATTTTCATGCTGACTGAGTAGGGTTTTTTTTGCCTCCCATGACTTCTGCATAAACAAGTAAAAAAGTAATTTAACTATCAATGAAAATTATTCATCTTGTGGTGACAGTAGGCACTCAGGGGCAGGTGGCCTATTCTCAAACTGAAGTGGCAAACCTCTGAGTTCTGCTCAAAAGCAACATAAGGTTTCCAGCTGCATAAGGTTTTATGGGCATTAGTCATGATGTTCTTCATAGCTTTGACATCCATGACTTTCAGTTTCTTTCCTTTGAGGCAATGTTTCTAATTATCAGTAGTTCAGTAAGAAGGATCTCTGAGCTGAGGACTCTCTCCATTACTCTTATCTTTTTGTCATTTTGCTAAAGATATGGTCACCTTTTTGGTTAGAACTGTGCTTTTTTGCTTTATTTAAATACAGATAAGGGGTATTTTGCAACTTTAGCAAGTTGACTGATGTTTCATATTTTTTCCAGCTTACACTGCTCAACGTCTAAGCATTCAGAAGTAACAACACATTCCTTTCATTCTGCAGATGCTTTTCTTCTCTGTAACATTTTCTTTATGGAAATATTCAGGATAGCATCCTAGTCTGCCACTTCCATTTTCACTAGATATTGTAAATGGCAGGAATGTACTCCAGTATGTGTATCCATGTTGGTGGTACCCTTTCTGCCTGATATATTTGTCTGTCTGGGTGTAGCCTGTCCCATGCTGGATGCCATCTTCTTTGTTAATAGAGAATGGTGCATTGAGCATCAAAGGTGAAGATTCATTCTTTTCTGCAAAGAAGAAGAAATCCAGCCCCACTCTAGTGATTTGGGGAAAAGGTCTGTCTGTCTTCTTGATTTTGTCTCAATCTCTCTATTGACATAGCTATGTAAAGAACTGAGAAGAGTATTTAGGCATTTCTGTAAAAAGCCTAAGACTTCTAAGTCACATTATCTCTTGCCTTTTCTGGGACCAATCCATACGAGATAGGTCCTTCTTTGCAAACAAGAATGAGCCTTCACCATAAGCCCAATTTATAAGATGTAAGTTGGAAATCACTAATATAGTCAAGCAAATATTAATTGAAATCATGCTGAAGTGGCAATAATGATGCAGAAGTCCATTATTATTATTACTATTACTGCTATTGTGATTTATACCCTGCTTTTCTCTCCTCAAGGAGGCGCAAAAGTGGCTTACATTAAAAGTATTTCAATACAATTTAAACTCTGCAAATATACAAACATCAAAACAAAATTAAATATCATTTGTTTTTAAAAATTCAATTACAATTCATTAAAAAGTACTCAAAACTGAAAAACCACGGCAGCTCCCGACATGATCTTAACAACCTTCTTCTTTAGAAGCCTGCCTGAATAAAAAGAGTTTTTTTTTTTACTATCACACTATATCCTTCCTGTTAAAAATGTTCCAGGGGTAAAGTTTGATTTGTTCATAGCTATGTTGAATTTGCCACTAATTCAATGTTTACAATTTCTCATAATGAGTTGGAGAATCAATTAATTGTTTTCCCCTTTTAAGTTATGGAAAGCAACTTGTCAGATGTTCCTTCACTAACAGTTGCAGGGAGTCAATACTGTATCTTCTATCCAGGTTAGATGCTTTCTCCTAGCATAGAATGAGGGTCTCTCTTTTAGCAGCTGTGGAGGAGGCTTGTTTCCTGTTTCGCTTTCCTGAGCTTCGCAAAGATAGGGATGACATATGGATGTCTGTTTCTGCTCTGGGGAAGTGTAATGCCTGTGGAATTTACTGGCGGTAAATACAGCCCCTTCCCAGCTTTCAAATGATGAACATGTGAATTTCGAAGAACCATCCAGGTACCAAGTCTGAATTAGATAGCAAGGCAGGTTTTCATGGGCTGTACATTGGCAGCCGGACTGCACCAAGTGCAGCCTTGTCCCCCACAGTTCAAATGGTTACTTTTTGGCAAGAACACCGAGAAGGCTCCATGAACCTCCTTCCTAGTCCCCCCATCAAACTGTGGCTGACTTATTCTCCAGCAGCATTACACAGTGTCTTCAGTTCTGTATTATTCTAAATCCAATAGAATTCTTTTCTTCTTCTTTCTAGGTGTTACAGAACGCTCCAGATGAAATCTTAGTGGTAGCATCTTCCACTCTATGCAATCTCCTCTTAGAATTTTCTCCAAGCAAAGAGGTTGGTAGAGCTTTTTTAAACAGAAAAGTGTTTTTATTACTCATTTTGAAATACGAAATGTTTATTGTATGAGTTAATATCTACCAGTCTGATGCAGAGAAAGCCTTGTCCCTCCTAGCCCCAAGATTTCACAACTGAAATAGCAGCACACATACACACAATAAATCATGTTTCCAGCTCAGATTTTGACTGCAACAGCTGTTTATTTCCATTCCAGGGAATATTCACAACCTGCTTCTCATGGCCTTGCTTTACCATTAAACATCTTCCCCAAAAAATAAACCATGATGTCTTATTAGACTGAAATGTTCCATCAAATGAAGGCAATGTAGATATAGCTGGCTGTTCACCACTTGAAATGAGAATTCCAGTCAGTATTCAATAATTATAGGAGCCCTCGATGGCGCAGCGGGTTAGCTGCTGAACTTGCTGACCGAAAGTCGGTGGTTCGAATCCAGGGAGCAGGATGAGTTACTGCTGTTAGACTCAGCTTCTGCCAACCTAGCAGTTTGAAAACATACAAATGTGAGTAGATCAATAGGTATTGTTCCAGCAGGAAGATAACTGCTCCATGCAGTCATGCCAGCTACATGACCTTGAAGGTGTCTACAGATAACGCTGGTTCTTCGGCTTAGAAATGGAGATGAGCACCAACCCCCAGAGTCTGACACAACTAGACTTACTGTCAGGGGAAAACCTTTACCTTTGTATTCAATAAATGGCAAGACAACTCATGTCTGTGCTGCAAGGATATTGGACAAGTCACAGCCTGGGAACAAGGCAATTTTGAAAAAAAAAAACCTTGACAAAGTTCTTGATAGGGTTGCCATACATCTTGAAGTCACATAAGAATAACAACAAGAACAGATTGTAGTTGCAGGGCTTCTTTATTAGAATCCAAGATTCCAATAAATATCCAGCATTCAAGAGTGGTCTGTTGCGCTTGAACTGGATTAAAAAGTCAACAAGAGTAACTTTCTGAATTAGTAGATATTTTGCCCATAGAGTTATGGGATCATCTTGGATCATTTCCAAGTTTTTTTTGTTCTGAAATAGTAGTTCTATGCAGTTTGTGAAAGATACATAACCAACAAAGAAGCAAAGGTTATGGAAACAAAGTGTTACTTCTTACGTATCTAACTTGTTCGTATTTAACTAAATTCTATTGTGCATATATGTGTGTGCTATGCACATTGGTCAATCTATCATTCAGATTTCTAAACCAATGGCATTTTTGTTCATTTAGCCTATTTTAGAATCAGGAGCCATAGACCTTCTCTGCAGTTTAACCCAGAGTGACAATCTTGCCTTGCGAGTGAATGGAGTTTGGGCTTTAATGGTAAGAATTCATGTAGTGCAATTGATATTTTGTGTTCGTCTCTTTTTTTCAGAAGTTGCCCCTATGGTAGTATTAAAAATATGAAGATTGCAAGGTACAACTCAAAACTGAAAATATGTTGAGTCCAAAGTTGTTTTTAGGGATGCAAAAATATTCCTTGTAATAATAATAATAATAATAATAATAATAATAATAATAATAATAATATCAACAACTTTATTTTTGTACCTCGCCTACATCTCTAAAGGGATTTGGGGTGGCTTACATATGGCACAAAGTGCCATTGTATACTACAGTTATGACATATACAATCTGTGTATATATAGTTACCTTGAATCCTGGTTTGTGTGGGACAGAGTAGCTGAGATATAAATAAATATTTATATCAGTTTGGGTAATGAAACTTTGTCAGTTTTTAAAAAATATTAGGGTGACTGCAAGTATGAGATTAATTTTCTGTGTCTCTTTAGAATATGGCATTTCAAGCAGAACAGAAGATCAAAGCAGACATTTTACGAGGTTTGAGTACAGAACAGTTGTTCCAGTTGCTGTCCGATTCTGATGTAAATGTGCTAATGAAGACTTTGGGACTACTTAGAAACCTTTTATCAACTCGTCCTGTAAGTATATTAATGAATCATATATAACTTCTTTTTAGACTTAATATTTTCTGTAACCAAATGATAAATTTTCTCTTCTGTTTTTTGGTAGGCTTCAAAAAGTTTTGATGTATGTTCACATTAATTTTATTAGATAGTTTTTATAAGATGCTGCAGTTTATATGATTACACAAGGCTTTTGATGCTGCAGTAATGCCACAGCACTCATCAGCACTGATTGAGATGCTCTTTGTAGAATGAACTATACAAATGAAAAGCATGACCAGTGATCCTCCTTTCTTTATAGTATTATCAATCTCCTTATAGGTGTCCTGCTGATAAGTTGAGACCCACAAAAACTGTTAAACCTCCTATTTGTGATAATTCAGTAACCCAGAATCCTGTTATCCTTGGTGTTAGCCATGGAGAGGCAGCTTCCTTTTTTGTTGTCATTTCTAGCTTATTATATTTGATATCTGAGTAGTTGAAGGGAGTGGTCTTTATTTTGAATGAAAATGTAGTGGCACATTCTCTGCATTTTCTCATTTTGAACATTTGTTTTAACCTTGAGTTTTCTGTGACTATTATGTGAATAAACACACATTTATAATAGTATTTTATGCTCTTCTTGGGCTTCGCAGCATTCGTGATGCTTTGGACAATAGTATGTTTTGCTATTTTTATGCTATTTTTATGTTTACTATTTGTTTGGTTTTTTTTGCAGCATATAGATCAGATAATAAGTACACATGGGAAACAAATAATGCAAGCCGTGACACTCATCCTGGAAGGAGAGCATAATGTAGAAGTAAAAGAACAGGTATTGTGCTATGTTATATTATATGTACATAGCTATATGAACAGTGTACGTGGGGCTTTTGAAGAAAAGGCAAAATACCTTTTCAATCAGATGCATATTCTTTGTCTCAAAAGAGTGAGAATCACATGGCCTTCTAGATATTGCTAGGCTGGAACTCTCAACATTCGCCACCATTAGCTGCATTGTATATACTGTTGGGAATTGTAGTTCAACAACTCAAAAGGACCAAAGAATTCCAGTGTTGTGGAATTTATCTCTTGGAAAAGATGACACTTTATAGCAGTGGCCTACAAAAGGAGTAAAACAAAGATCCACAGTTCCAGATTTTGTGTGCCTGTTACTCTCATGGTTCCAAGAAAAATCTAAGGGAAGAATGGAAACATGTAAGCCCTCATCTGGGATGGTTAGATGACTGAAGAAACATGCTGCTTTCCCCTTTTTATCTTAGCAAAAGTCCCTGATTCAGTAGTGAAATAGTTCAGGTGTGTGTGAGCAGGCGGTGGCCTAGACTCTGGCTCAGACTCGTCTAAGTGTTTTAAGTCTGCGGGATGAATACAGCAGGTAACATTCATCCTCTCAGATTTGAGGCAAAGCCTTACAATAGCTAAAGAGTCAAAGGGTCAGATAAGGCATCAGTATTTTTTTATATGCAGTATATTGTTGTCATCTTATCTTTCCATCCTCAGACTTTATGTATACTTGCCAACATAGCAGATGGAACAACAGCAAAGGAACTCATTATGACAAATGATGACATCTTGCAAAAAATAAAGTACTACATGGTATGTAATTTCTTGTAAAGCGTTCCCTCACTTATTGCGGGGGTTACGTTCCAGGACCACCCGCGAAAAGTGAAAATCCATGAAGTAGGGACGCTATATTTATTATTTAAATATTTATACGTTATTTTTGTAGTTAGGTGGCCTTTCTCCCCTTTGCAAGCCCCGGGGAGGCTTGTGGGCCGTTTGCTGAGGCGATGAGACACAGGTTGGGCCTACTGGCACTGCCTGCGGGCAGCTGAGGAGGACAGGCCAGGACAGGCTAGGCTGCGCACCTCAGCCGGGGCCCTTTTGTGCCTGTGAGGGAGGGAGGGAGAGCTGGATGGCCATGTTCGAGCCATCCGAGAAAACCCACAAAACAGCGAGTCCGTGAAAAGCAAACTGTGAAGTAGCGGGGGAACACTGTATAGATTTTTGAGGAGGGTCTGTAACTCCATGGCAGAGCACATGAATTACCTTGCATTGTATGAAAACTATTTCCTATTCATTATCTGTTTGCTAGTTTGAGAGGACAGTTCTTTATCCTCATTTGCTCATTTAAAAGAAAGATTTTCTTCCATGGGTAGAAAACTAAAAAAGATTCAGAGAGAAATACTGTTTTTTATAAAATACAGTTATCACATAATTTTCCAGAGTACACTCATTCCCTTAGTTCTACTATTTTTTCCTCCTAATAAGGGAAAAGGGGAGTCTCTTTATCCAGTTGTGTTTTGCCTCTCATTGCTTGGGGGGATATGATACAACGGCTAAGAAATAAATACTTTAAAATTTAATATGTCTATATGGCTTTCTGTTCACATACAGAGTCATTCAAATGCTAAACTTCAGCTGGCTGCCATGTTTTGTGTATCTAATCTTATATGGAATGAAGAAGAAGGTAAGAAGATAAAATACCTGGATGCAGTGTTTCTTCTAGAGGGAGCTTTTTGAGAGATCCCTAATTTGCAAACGTGGCCAAACCTTCTCACGAATCCTATGTAAAATGAAATCCTGTTGGGCTGATTATTACATGGGATGCATTCTGTATATGTGGGGAAAGAGACATCCTTGATTGGGTCATCTTCTGTTGCCAGCCAGAGAAGGCAAGAAGTGGTACAGTGGTATGGGCATATAGTGTAGTGGTACAGATCACATTTATTTTGATAGAGAATTCCATAAGAAAGCAATCACCATAGAAAATACCTTTATTCTACTTCTGTGCTAAACATCTTTTCCATCAGTTCTTGGTGATTCAGGCATTGGAAGCCAAGATTTTAGCAGATCCGTGGTATTTAATGGCATACAAATCCATCCTCACAGGAAGTGGGTGTGTAACTGCAGCATTAACTCTGTGGAGGTCTGATAGTTGAAGGCTCTATCTTATATCACATGTCTTTCAGTTATTTGCCACTCTTCTCAATTCACATTGAATATCTCACTTATAATATGCAGTATTCTTCTACTAGGTTCCCAAGATCGTCAAGATAAACTCAGAGATATTGGAATAGTAGATATCCTACACAAATTAAGTCAGTCATCAGATCCAAATCTTTGTGATAAGTAAGTATGAAAGAACTTTAAAATTAAAATGTGAATGATCTTGGTCTAATTTGAACTGTGCACATTGAATGTAGTGCGTCAAGATGGATAACACTGGCCCAAATCTAGTTGATAGAGTAAATCCATTGAATTAGTAGTAGGAATGTGGTAAGTCACTACTGTTGATTTAGTGGATCTATTTTAATTGGGACTAACAATTGGATTTAGGCTGTATAGTTTGTTGATATTATGAATATTTTTAGTTTTCCTGAAAATCTTGGCAATACCCCTAGTCTTTTGTGGGTAGATTATTGTTTAAAAAAAAAAGCACGGATTCCCTTTGTTCTCCTTGCCAAAGCATGGTATCACCAAAGAGGAGCCACCACTATATTTCTGCCTTTAAAAATGCTAGAAGCAATGCTGTGGTGGAGAGTGTCGAAATCCTTTTGCCAATCTGTCCAGAGAAGGGGATGGTTCCCTTATTTTGATAAGAAGTAATACTATACCTTAACTTGTATTTAAAAATGAACTATATCCCTCTCTGAATAGAGTGACAAAAGGCCTTTTTGGTGGGGAAATGGCAGCAGCCTTGCAAGTGCTTTCATCTCATTGAAGAAGAGATCCAAGGAGCCCTGTGCTCAGCTCCAATTTTTTTTCCTCAATTTATCCATGGCTCATACCAAAATCCATAACACTATCTAACACAATATTTGTTCTTGGGTTATAAATGTCATTTCCTAAGTGGTTCTGTCACAAAACATGAAAAAGTTTATTAAACCTTTTAGCTCATTTTGCTGTAGTTTTTCAATTAATATTTCATTGGGTCTCAAACAATTCAACATAGTCTGTGGCAGCCACAAAACCAAAGTTTCTGGAGGATAACAACTACTTTCAAAGTACAGCAGAGTCTCACTTATCCAACATAAACGGGCCGGCAGAATGTTGGATAAGCGAATATGTTGGATAATAAGGAGGGATTAAGGAAAAGCCTATTAAACATCAAATTAGGGTATGATTTTACAAATTAAGAACCAAAACATCATGTTATACAACAAATTTGACAGAAAAAATAGTTCAATACGCAGTAATGCTATGTAGTAATGACTGTATTTACGAATTTAGCACCAAAAAATCACGATGTATTGAAAACATTGACTACAAAATGCGTTGGATAATCCAGAACGTTGGATAAGTGAGACTCTACTGTACCACACAATTAAACAGGAAATAACACTTTCAAACCAGGAACTGATTTTTTTTCAAATTTTGATACATAGTGTAATTGGACCCCTTCCAAATATGCCCTCGACTTATACATGAGGTGGGCTTTTATACAAGTATATGTAGGTATATTCCAGCTGAATAATACTGAACTGAAATGTCCATATGCTTTTCACAGACCGTTACACCTAAACCTGAACCTAATTCTAGAACTGTGTGTATATCCTTGCTTGAATTAGTAAGGACAGGGATGTGAAAGAACTAATTAAATGGGAATATGTTGGTTCTTCAGTTATTCTTGACTTTTATTTCAAAAATAAGACTTGCTGTAGAAACTATTAACTGCTTTAGTTTTTCAGACAGTCTATTAGGGAAATTAGGACAAATGTTACCTAATTTTATATGAGAGCTTGCATACTCAGCTTTTACTATTTCAGTCTTCTGTCTGTATCCTGTCACTGGCTTGTGTCTTCTCAGTAGTTGACCATTATTTTGTTGTTTTTGTTACAGGGCAAAGACAGCACTCCAGCAGTATCTTGCATGATCAAAGACAAGTTGGACTTTTTGTACAACTCTCAAAGCTATATAATAAGGAATAACAGGAAATAGCCGCACCTAATTCCTTATCTTTTGCACAAGGCACCTTGGGCTGCATTCTCTCAGGTGCAGGGAGCTGCTTGGCAGGAGCAGTTTAAGCGATCAGGTCTCCAATGCACTTGAGGACTTTATTGAGGTAGTTCTGTTACTCAGAGGACTGTTCTGGGATAATATTTTTCCTGAGCTACCTGAACTTTACTAGAACAATCAGTGATCTTTTCCTTTGGGCCTACAATTTTCTGCTTCTTCCACAGCCAGTGTAAGGCTGTGTGTTTGGGTGGGTGTGATACCTCAGAGCTTTTGTTTTCTTTGTGTTTTTTCTACAGATTTTCAAGGATTAACCATTCTTTGCTGTATGGAAACTTTAAAGAATTATATACGATTTGAATTGAAAATGTTATTTAAAAACAGTTTTGTCCCATGGAATTTATTTTGATCAGATGAATGTTTTTAAGTAAAAAATATGCATTTGTTAAACCTCAGCTTAATGTACATGTACTTCTTCTTTTGAAATGAAATGATACCTACATGACAGGTAGCACATGTAATGTGACTCAGCTGGCCTCCTACTGCCACGTGTTACTAGTGCCAGCTCCCTGGATTTGGGACGGAGAAGCTGAATGAACCCAAGATGGAGCAGAGCCTTCTTACATTGACTTTTATATGATACCAAGGTTGAACTTGTGGGAATCATACTTGCTGTGCTTTTCCAGCAAGAGAAGTATAGTTCCAGTGCCACTGCTGCCTCAGAGAAATTGCATGTTTTCAAACTCTGCATTGTTCTTACATGACTTGAATCTTTGATGGATTGTTCGAAGTTTGTTTTTTAAAAAAGGCCACTGCTGTTAGGAACCACGTAGGAGTAATTGTCAGAAGAGAGCCCCATCAAAGGTCTGGGTGCAAATGAGACTCCGGATTCTATCTTGGAAAACAAAAGATAATTTGAGAAGTGTATGGTAGTGGGACTAAACATCTCTCTGGAGCAGAAGAGAGCAAGATTTATATGAGGTTTTAATTCTGCAAAATGTTGTTAACCAGTCAGGTTGTCTGTGGATTTGACCCTATAAATGTTTGCATTGAAGGATGGGTGCCTGTCAGAGGTTGACTGTCTTATTTAACTCACCAGCTTTTGGTCATCCCAAACTTTTATTTATAATGAATGAATGGATATTCACATGCCTAGGCATATTACATTGATTGCATCAAAGCAAAAGTTAGAGCCTTTGGCTGGAACTGTTCGTGAGCTGGAGGGAGATGGCAAAATAAAACCAGAGATTTTATATAAAGTTTTAATGTATTTTACTCTGAAAGGCAAGTAATAGTGATTCAGGGATAGTAGTAAGTGATGTCATTTCTCAGTGTCATTGCTACAAGCTTTTGGGGTTGGGCTTCTGCGGGTCTGCACACTGTGCCCACCTGCTAACTTTAGTACCTCAGAAATAAAGCCTTAGTCAAGTCGTCTAAGTGATTGTAGCCTTAATAATACTGAGAAAAATCACTTCCTTGTCAGATTTGTCCAAATCCACTCCCAGGAGAAGGGGTGGGTTGAGGGGAGGGCTTTCTTGGCCTGGTTGCTGCTTTTGCACTCTGGATTTTTTCAACACATGCACTTCCAATGTTGTTGTGTCTCCATCACCCATATGCATATCCATTTTCTTAAAAATATAGATATGCCTAAAACTGTGTCAAATACAGCTGAGATGTGCAAATTTTCACCTTCACACTTAAATGGTTGCTTTTCAGGAGAGTGGTCCTATATGTTAAAGAAGGATATTAACTATGCTAAGACAATCTGGGTAATGTTGGGGAAAATGGTTGGTGAAATATTAGGATGGTAGGTGATAATGAAGTGGCATTTTGCACTCAGTGAAGCATTGTGAATACTTTTTTGATGTTGCTATAAATATGTACAAATAGAAAAACACTGTAAATAAAAAAGACCTTTTACTGGATAACATATTTAAAATGGCTTGACCACATTGATATTTTATTCCACTTTCTTCTTTGTGATTGCACCATAACTATTCAGAAGTTTAGGGAAGGCAGTATATTATTCAGATCTGTGGATTATATCTTGTTAGTCCCAGATAACATCTTATTCTAAAGAGGACTAGCTTTATCTCCTGTGATGCCTTTACAATGCTGTGATGATTGCAGTTGCAAAACTCTTGGAGCTGCCAAAATCTGGTAAATGCTTGATTTTTCTTTTCCAAATGTTTTATCTATGTTCTTATGATTGTTGCGAAGGAGTCACCTAGATTGTCACTCTGTTCTGGAATCGGAGTGTCTACTATAGGTTTGCAAGGAAACTATTTTCAGTTTCTGATCCATACATCACATAGCAGTCTGTGCTCATAGCAGTCACATTTCAGGCAGAGAACAAAAGGTGGAAAGAACCTGTTGATGATAGGGATTTAAAACCATTGATTTGCTATTAATGCTATCAGCATTTGGCTTCACCTAGCGAAGGAGGCAGTGCAGATTGAAATAAAAATTAGGTGATGCGCTGTGGCTCCCAGTTTTGGACCTCCAAGTATTTGAGACTTCAGCCCCCAAAAGCCCACCAGCTTGGCCAACAGTCAATAATTCTGGGAGTTGAAATTCAAAACGATTGGAGGACCAAAGGTTGGGAACCACTAGTTTAGAATACTACATTTGACCTGTGGGTCCTGGCCCCAAATGGGATCTCTCTATTTCAGTGTTGGGGTCATGTAAAAAATTCTGAATGTCACCTATTGGCTGTTGCAGACATTCCTACAACTCCGACATGCAGTGTTTACAGTCTACACTGCAATGGATGCTTCAGCACTACTTCATAAAAATAAAAATTAGCCCACTTATCAAGTCTTGCAAATTCTGATTTATTACTAATGTACTATAATATTCCATATCCCTGAGTCGTAATTCAAATTATTTGCTTGAGATCTTTTGTTCTCATAGGAAAATAACATGTATTTCAGCAAAATAATTTCCTCCAAAAATTCAAGATGTAAAAATGCAAAAGAAAAACTTTCATGCTGCTTTATTATTCTTTCCGACAAGGTTTCCACATGTTTCAGCCAGTGGCAGATATTTTTTTCATCTCTAGTTTGCTGTGTGATGCTGGAGTGAATATATCTTGCTCACCGATGCTGCCTAGAATCAAAAGTAGTGAGAACAAGATTCGAGCTGTAGTTGGGAAAGTTTTAAAGTGTTTCTGCGAAACTATACTCGTGACCTTTCATACATACGTTCTATGAAAACTATATACAAGCTCATATGCTTTTGCCAGTGTAGACATTTGATAAAGAATAATATTGAAAACCTGAAATACTTTCAATATTCCTTGCTAGTGTAATGAAACAAGAGGGAAAACGCAATAAATATTCGAGCCTTGAAGGAACTGGAGAATAGTCTCTGTAGACTGAATAGGCTTTGTCTTTCTTCCCTTATCATCACTATGCAACTTGGGAAAATTCAACTGTTAATATAGTGAAGCAACTGGGTTCTACCCAACGAATTGCAACAACTAGCTACACACTTAAACTTGAGGAAATAACTTGCATTAGTTGTTGTGCAAGCAATAACAAGCAAGCAAACTTTATTCCTGTGTCAATTTTAATCTAGTTAAAGGCACCAGATCACATCAAATCTAGTAAGTTACGCAAGATCAACTCTAGTTATTTCCTGGATGGAAGACTGCCAACAAATCTCAGAATACATTTCAAAACAAGGAACTGGCAGAACCATATCTTAAGTATTCCTTGCCATTAAATTTACAGATTTAAGTCAACAAATGTATTAAAGAAATATACATAGTCACACAGATATTTTGGAATGCAGAAAAATCATTGAGAAAGTGAATGTATAGTAATACATCTGGTTACTCCACAGGATTCCCCGCTTTCCTGTCAATATACGTAGGTTCTTCTATGTTTCAGACTTCCAATGCCCAATCCAGTGTGAAAAATGAAAGGCTAAAGTAATTGGGCCATACTATACTAAGCACATTTGAAAGGAGAGGCAAAAACAGGACAGAAGTAAATTTCTCTGAGTTGGTGCAGGAGGTCATAACTTGTTCTTGAGACAATGCTGGAGGGCATCCTCCAGGGCATGAAGGACTCTGTCAACGTTAAATTTAGTAGAGTTGTAACCCATCAGTCCTATTCGAAGAACCTGATGACATGAAAAGGTAAAAATAACAGAATATTAAATATTTCATAAACACTCTTGGAAAGCCTGGAGCAGCTCTTCTAATTTATATCTCTAAATGGTAATGACTTCATTTATTTACACTTATAAATAAGACCACAGAGTGAATAATCTCTGTTAATACGTACTTGATTCAGTAGGAAGGCTAGGATTTGTATGTTCTGAATATGCATATTTTAGACAGAAAACATCAGGGAGAAAGCTATTATAAACTGGTTAGCTTTTTATGAACGGGATGAATATTTAACCCTCACCAGGCTTAATAGTAATGTTAAGATAGTTTGGAGGTTTTCTGCTGGTGTGTTGGTAGCTAGACGGTATGTGTTATTTTTTGTTACCATGAGCCAGTATCTACCTTGCCTGCTGAAGGACCCAGGCCTCCTGAGACTTCGATCCCATGATTTTTCATTGTATATTCAGTTATTTCTTTCCAGTTGTATCCTTCAGGTACAAAGACTGTGTTGACTGTTGGGAGCCTTGCATTCTGCAAAATAGAAAGGAGTGGGTTGGAGCATCTCTTGTGCTTTCTGGATTTGTGTACAATTCTTCATCTCAGAGTTTCTCAAACTGCTCCTCCAGATGTTTTGGACTTCAACCCCCACAATTCCTAACAGCTGGTAAACTGGCTAGGATTTTTGGGAGCTGAAATCCAAATACCTGGAGGAGCACAGTTTGAGAAACACTGCTTTTAGTTCTCAAAAAAATTCAGGAAGCTATAAAAATCCCCCCTCCTGCTATTCTTCATGCTGGGGCAGAAGCCTGTTTGTTCAGCTATCTGTTCATCAGTTTGACTTTAAGGCTAGACCTGCACTGAAAAGTTAAAAGTTTATTCCAAATACCACGTACACACATTTTTTACTTAGTATAACCCAAGTATAGAAGGAATGTAAAAACCCTGTTCACCAGAACTGAAAGTGGCACAAACTACTTTCAAACTACTTTCTATTTTAGATACATTGTTTTCAGTCTTTATTTATTTATTTCCATCATTTCTATCCTGCCCTTCTCACCTGAAGGGACTCAGGGCAACTTACAAATCTGGCAGAATTCGATGCCAATACACAACAATACAAAAGAATAAAACATAAGCAGTTAAAACAGATTTAAAACAATACAAAATACTTGAGCCATCCATCCACAGAACCTTGTACATAAACCTTAGTCCAGACTGAGTCGAAGCCAACAAAATTTATTCTTTGAACACTTGCTCGCATTGCCAGGTCTTCACTTTCTTTCTAAAACTCAAAAGGGATGGAGCCTGCCGGATGTCACTAGGGAGTGAGTTCCACAGCCTTAACAGACTGATGTTGATGGGAACCAAGGGTCTGTAGCCTGGCTGATTATTTTTTCTCCATCTTATGGAAATTACATTTATTTCCTTTTCTCTCCCATTTTCACAACTTAACCTTAAATACCTTCTGTAAGAGGCAACACATACTGTATATACATTATATATCTTGCTCATTGTATTGATAATTAGTAAGATTTACATTCTGCATTCATTGTTATAGTAAGTCTTACCAAATCTTTCACAAAGAGCTTGAAGCCTAATTTCTGTAGCCCTGAACACAAATACAGGCTATTCTCCTTATGAAGCTTCCACGAATTTTCTAGTCCCTATGTAGGAAACAAAAATATATATATTTATTTATTTTCCACAATATATGTTTCTAGTATGTAGTAGTTACATAATGGGTAAACATTTTAATCTTTTGAGATGCCTGGTTTGAGCTTGCGATAGTGATAGGTGTTACCATCTGATTGACATCCAGATCACAAAAAGTAAAGCAAGCAGAACATCTTGTTTACCCATCTCTGACTAAGACCTAAAGTAGAAAGTGAACTTAAGCATCAAGTCTTATGTTGTTTCCATTTCTTATTCATTTTATTTATTGCACTTACATGCCACCTTTTTTCAGAGTGGAACCAAAGGCCGCTTCAAATCAGTTGAAATATTTACAATAAAAATTAGAAGCAATAAAAAGCACATAAATATTGTAAAATATTTTTAGAAACATACACAAATTATAAAAGAATAAAATATCCCCCTAAAAAAGCTGTCCTGATTACATCTTAGAGATGAATTAAAGAAATATACCATTTTGTACCTTCATAAATAAGTGCTACACTACAAAGTTGCTCTAAAATTTCCAAAGAATAACACTGATTCTGTACACATCATTTCTTTCATTTACCACACCTCATGCACCCAGTCAGCCTGAAAGACATATGCTCTAGTGGCAACTGACCGTTTCTGCAAGAATTGCTAAGGCTTCTCGCAGACAAAAGAATGTGTTGATTGGAGCAGTATGATGATATCTGTAAAATAACATGCAGTAGATAAAGCCAATACATAGACCAAGTAATAATTTGTATTGTAATCCACATTATTTATTTATTTACAGTATTTATATTCCACCTTTTCTTACCCCGAAGAGGACCCATGGCGGATCACAGAATACATATACCGGTATGTCAAACATTCAATGCCATTATACACAGACAGGACAGACAACAGATGGAAGTATATAGGCATCTCCCATCTTCAGCGTCCTGGAGGTTGTGCTCGATTCTGGCTACAGGGGGGTGCTATCGCTCCATCCTCAATGTCGAAGAGCCCTGTTCAGAGACTTCCTCTTTTTTTTGACCCCAGGTATTTTTCTGATATTTCCTTATGGTGCCATTAAAATACCTCCCCACTTAAGCGGTACCCATTTATCTACTCACCGCTTTTTTTCAATTGCTAGGTGGGCAGTGAGCTGGGCTGAATCTCAGGCACTCACCCACAACCCAGGCTTCAAACTGCCAACCTTTCAATTGGTAAGATCTATTGCAGCTGGTGGTTAACCTGCTCTGCTAAAGCCCAGCCCTTTACATATACATTATAGATTGTGATATAATAATTAATTATGGACATGCCTTCCATTCCTTTGAGTCAGATAACGCAGCAGTGAAGAATTCAACTATTTTGCAAAAATCCATAAAGCTGAAAATCCATATTGCACAACATACGTGTGTCAGATCGTTCCATGGCACAAATGTGATGTTCTATTGCATAGGTTTGTATATTTAAAGCAAAGTGACTTTGAAGGCTGCACCCAAGAACAGAAAGAATGGTTGGGGTTAATAAACCCTTCCCTTTCCTGCCAATGTCAATTCAAAGTGTTTCTCTTTTGTGGTGGAAAGATGTCTGTTAGTAGGATTTTGTATCAGACCTTTTATTTTGAATAAATAGCAGTGCAGTTATACAGGTGAATAATAGCATGCAAAAGGAAGAGGGATCGGCCAAGGACAAGATGAATGGATGGTATCCTTGAAGTGACTGGCTTGACCGTGAAGGAACTTGGTCGGCTGACACAGAGCTCTGGTGTGGGCTGGTCCATGAGGTTACAAAGAGTTGGAAGTGACTGAACGAATAAACAACAATAATAGTGTGCAATCAATTTCCGAACAATCACGTTATTTTCCAGAGGAGAAGTCAGAAAAATATTATCGTAAGTTCTTACTTTCTTGGGTGGCCATCACAGCCCCAGTATTTAGTCAGCTCTTCCATGTCCAAATAGAAGGAGACTGGCTTTGTCTTCCTGGCATAAATCTTCTTCCTGATAAAATGAATGGCAAAGATTGAGCACTTCAGGAAATTAAACAGTTCTTCCATTACAATAAGGCTAAAACCTTATTCAAACAGGCTTTTAAAGAAAGGATAAGTCAGAGGGTGCTGTGGTTTTTAGCTTTGTATATGTTTTAATGGATTTTAACCATTTTTTAAAATACTGTTATGTTTAATTCTGTTAATATTTGCTTATTTGTATATTTTACACTGCTTTGAGTCTCCTTCGGGAGAGATAAAATGGGGTATAAGGTAAAGGTAAAGGTTTTCCCGACATTAAGTCTAGTTGTGTCCGACTCTAGCGGTTGGCGCTCATCTCCATTTCTAAGCCAAAGAGTCAGCATTGTGCGTAGACACCTCCAATGCCATGTGGCTGACATGACTGCATGGAGCGCTGTTACCTTCCTGCCAGAGCAGTACCTATTGATCTACTCACATTTGCATGTTTTTGAACTGCTAGGTTGGCAGAAGTTGGGGCTAACAGTAGGAGCTCCCCCCGCTCCCCCAGATTCAAATCCCAGTATTCGAAGAGCCAAGTAAGTCAGCAAGTTCAGCAGTTCAACGGTTTAACCTGCTGTGCTACCGGGGGCTCCAAAAATGTGGTATAAATAAACAGAATATCAACAACAGCAACAGCATGAAGGCACTGCAAATACTCTGAAAATGAGATACCTCATAAGCAAACACTGACTTACCTGGCTCTTTCACTGAAAGAAATGGGACAAGCACCTGGAGGTGCACTTAAGACCTTCTGGGAACCCGAGTAGAGAATGTCAATTCCTGTGTGTTCAATAAGAGCAAAACTTTGTTAAGAGTTCTGTCACTTGACAGAAATAGGAAACGATAGGAATGAAAAAAAGTGACAAATCTTCAATTTACAATAATGATTGCTCACCTTGTTGGTCCATGAGGATTGGAGCTCCACCTAGTGATGCCACAGCATCTATCAATAGTAAGCAATTATACCTAAAGCACAAAATAAAAATAAGGGGCAGAAACTTAGAATGCACTCCCAAGATACACTTGCTTGAGAGTGAGCATCATGAGGGATACGTGTTATATGTAGAGATGCAAGTTAGGTTCATAGGAATTCTTTCACAATACCCTCCAATATATGTTGCATTTAAATTTTTATTTAAGTTTAAAAAATGTTTTAAACTTAAATAAATAGTTTAAAATAGTGTACACAGCAATAGTGGGAAAACATAAATTGCTTAAGCAAAGAGTGAAGAGAGCGAAGAGAGGGAGAGAGACTAAAGCAAGAAAAACACACAGAGAAAAACAAAAACATTTTTTAAAAAGGAAAAAAAGATGTGAATTGTGATGACTTCCCATCCTCCATTCAAGAGTTATTTTTCCGTTGTTTTGTCTCTTAAACAGATTCCAGCTTTCCTTTAATTTCTTAGTCCCTCAGGCGCAAGACAAGTCTATTGTTAGAATATCACCATTTTTTTGAGTAAAGTCTTTAAAACCTGACCTCTAATATAATTTTTAATCATAGCAATGTGTATATGCTTCACACCTGCATAATGGAAGTCTACCTTCAATTCATTTTGGGGTGAACTATTTAAAATAACATTTCCTAGATTTTTTTAAAAAATGTATATATGTATGTATGTATTAATATTTATTTATTTATTTATTTATTTACAGTATTTATATTCCTCCCTTCTCACCCCGAAGGGGACTCAGGGCGGATCACATTATACACACATAGGGCAAACATTCAATGCCCATAAACACATCAAACAGAGACCGAGACAGATAGACGCAGAGGCAATTTAACTTCTCCTGAGGGGATGTTCGATTCTGGCCACAGGGGGGAGCAGCTGCTTCATCATCCACTCTGACGGCACTTCCTTATTCCAGGTCGTAAATTAGTTAAACTTGCCTCCCCACTTTTTTTTTATAAGTGGTACCTTATTTCCTACTTGATAGATGCAACTATCTTTCGGGTTGCTAGGTCAGCAACGAGCAGGTTTTTTTTTTTTTTTAATTGATGGGTGCTCACCCCGCCACGGGCTGGCCTCGAACTCATGACCTCATGGTCAGAGTGATTTATTGCAGCTGCTCAACAGCCTGCGCCACAGCCTGGCCCCTTCATGACAGCAAAGCCACTTAGAGGGAGATATTTGGAGAAATAGCTGAAAGCAGAAATGTTTTATAATACTTATAAATAATATGGAGCTTAAAATTGGTCAACAGCTCCCATGTCTAACTAGCTTCATTTCAGACTTGTTACCTGACTGCTTTGTGTTTCTCAGCCAAAACAAAACAACCTTTGAACACTATGTAATATGTAGTTTGAGCCTTAGCAGTATAAAATTGTTGATGATATTTTTATTGGATTCTGTTAATTTTGCATTTATTTTCATCTGTCACTTAACTTTTGCAGGCTATATTGGTCCCTAAATCTAACAAGGCTCTCCTCCACTCATGTTCTGCAGAACTGTTGTCATGAAACACCTGTCTATGAGCCAGCATTTAACAAACTTCATTCTTCCTTGGTTGTGGGTTCTATTTAATTGAAACATAGCACATTTGTCTGGTAAATTTTTAGCTCATTGGTCTTTTGCACCCATATGTTAATTCATTACATATTCCTTGGCATGCGGTGCCCAATTTCCCTGCTGTTTTGGGCGGGGGGTGGGGGGGTGGAGGAGAACATCCAACTGTAGCACCTTTGTCAAAGTTATTCCCATGGGACATCCATCAATCTTATCTATTAGGTAAATGATGTTGGAACCTTCTCCATGACCTTGCTAACCCGTGACCCATCTCTATGACCCTACTGACCTGTGACAGAGATTACCAAGGCCATCCAGTGGCTGCATCACTCCTGTGGATGATTCTCCATGTGTGATGAAGAACAAAACAGGAGCATGTTGCAACAAAGCCTATGATAGGAATAGGAAAGAAGAATCATATAAGAACAAAACAGATTGAACCTTATCACATTGGAACATACTCCATTTTGGAGACTCTTTGAACATGATTCCAAATGGGTCCAACAACAACAACAACAACAACAACAACAACAACACATGTTTTTAATATTCTGCTTTATCTCCCCAGAGGGACTCAGAGTGGATTACAGTACAAATATAAGGCAAACATTCAATGCCTTTACACATCAACGACATAAAATACACGTACACAGACAAAGGTAAAGGCCTTCCCCTTTTTCATCTCAAGGGTATGGAGGTGATGCTCAACTCTGGCTCTTGTTCCATTTTCCATACCGAGGAGCCTCTTGTCCATAGACATCTCCGATCATATTTTGCCAGCATGTCTGCATGAGGTGTCCTTTTACCCTCCCGCCAAGACGGGAGGCATACTAATATAAATGGATTATATCTCAATATGGTAAGGTGTGTTCTAAATTTCCAAGGATAGAATGGTTCTAGCCACCACCACAAGAGGAAAAAAGGGAAGTCTACTCTGAAAACACTATACTTTCAACATGCTTTGACTACTCAACTCACCTTCTCTATTTCTTCCAAAGTAAAATGCTCTCCAGGTTCTTTTACCAGCTGATATACTTCAGCTCCTAAAAGGCAATTAATAAAAAAGTATGTTTCTAGGACATCAGAACAAAAAAAAAAGTCCATTATTTGAAGGAGGAGGATAAGAGTAGCTCAGTAATAGTAGCAAAAGTTCTTCAGGCAGAAAGTCCCAGATGGACTAAAGATGTAGCTCAGTATTCTGCAGCTTCCTCTGTCTCCAATTATAAAACCATAGAAATGGATCCATATTCCCGGGTGATGGTGCAGATCACAGTCAATGTTTGAAAGACACCAGCTTTTTGTTTGAAATGAGTCATGTATTAACTTGACTACAGAGTAGTAGACTGTCAAAGTCCAGTCACATTCCATGGGAATCTTGAGTATAATTTGATTAAACATTGGTCAGGAATTAAGCATTATTAAAACCAATTTTATTTACTGAAATAAATATATGCTATATCTCAAATAGGATCAAAGTAGAATCAGGCCTTTGATCTACATCCGTTTTTCCCAACCCGGGGTCCCCAGATGTTTTTTGCCTTCAACTCCCAGAAATCCTAACAGCTGATAGACTAGCTGGGATTTCTGGGAGTTGTAGGCCAAATACATCTGAGGACACCAGGTTGAGAACCACTGATCTACAGGGATCAATATTTGCTCCTCCAACTAGCAGAGGCTCTCTAGGATTTCAAACAGAATTTTTCCCAGCCTTATTTAGGAGCACTAGAAATTGGAACTGGGAACTTTTGCATCATCATCATCACCACCACCATCATCATATACCTAGGAGACTGCATGCAAAGTATGCAGTGCTTTAGTGCTGACCTACAGCAGGAGTAGTAGCAGTCATGGTTACTGAGGAATAGTGATGGCAGGGTCTTGCACTCAAAACTACAAGTGGGTTGCTGTTAGTTTTCCAGGCTATATGACCATGTTCCATGTTCTGGAACATGGCCATACAGCCCGGAAACCTCAAGCAACCCAGTGGTGCTGGCCATGTAAGCCTTCGACAAAACTACAAATGCTGGGATATTTTAAAAACACATTTGTTACAGCCCACTTTGTGAAATAAAATAAGTGCTGCCCTTTGTTATACACAAAGGAAATAAACAATGCTATGCAACTCTGGCATGGGAGATAAGAAGGTTTTAACCTAACTGATTGATTGGCAGATTGATTGATTGATTGATTGATTGATTGATTGATTGAATGTCTATCCTACCTTCCTTTTTAGCCATACTGGGAATTGTAGTTTCACATATCTGGAAGGAACTAAGTGGAGAATGCTTTTGCACTTTATGTCACATTAACTTCATTAGTCTTTAAAATGCTAAATAAATTTGAATTGTCTTAAATAATAATGATCGCAAGGTCAGCATTAGGAAGCCAAGCTATCCAAATCCTTTATATTATTGCATTAACAATACAGAGCTCAAACTGAGTAATGCTGCAGGGAGGTAATCCTTTTCATAACTTGTGTGATAAAACATGTACATTCTAAGCATGTCTAGTAAAAATTATATTTCACTGAATTCAATTAGCCTTAATCCTGGATGACTGGATATAGGATTGTAGCTACAGTTGCTCCTTGCACTAAAAATGAGCCTGGTTTAGATAGTAATAACAAAGGCACTATTTTGTAGAAAAGCTTAGGCTTTCAAAGTGTTTAATAGGGGAATGGGCAAACTGATCTGTTGGCCCCGTGCTGCTCTTGGGACCCCAAAATGCAGCCCATGAAGCCTCCGAGAGTCTCCAAATTTCACCACTGAAAAACAAAGCAGTTCTGCCTCTTCAAGCCTCCCCCTACAAACCTTGAAAAAAATTAGAAAAAGTCTTTAAACTTTTGAAACCAGAAAAGTCATCATGTCCCTTCCATTCATATCTGGTGTGCTAGGTGCATTGAGTGTCCTGCCACAGCAAAAATATCCAAAATACATACCAAGCCTCTTGGCAATATCAGTTGCTCGTTCACCCCAGTATCCATTCACACCTATCAATACTTTGTCTCCTTCTTCCACCACGTTCAGGAGGGCTGCTTCCATGGCACAATGACCTGTGCCACTGACAGCAAGCGTGAGGGGATTCTGTGTCTGGAAGGCATACTGGATTCCCACCTTGATCTCATCCATAATCTAAGGACAATAGAGAAGACAATTCCTAAAACTAGGAAACATCAGCACAGATGTCCCATATTCTAGATTATCTGCAGAAGTGATATGCCTCCATTTTAGATTATACTTGTATTTCCAATAAATCTGAGATAAACCACAAAACAATTATTCCAGGCAATCAAACAATATTTCTCATTTGAAAGAAAGGAAAGAAATTCAGGAAAGACTATGTCCACAACTGTAGTAGATCATATACATTTAAAAGAGTTAATTCTTCAAAGATTAACAAAAGACCTAGTGAATTAAGACAAGATAAAAGTTTGCAGCTCATTTGGGTACAGTGGAATCATATTGCCATTCCAGAGGATCAAACAGTCCCATTCAAGAGTAAGGACTAAACCCACCCAAAGTGAAGACACTTACTCAACTTTCTTCTGATTTAATAAATAGACTGGTTAAAAATGGCAGTGTTCAGTCAAGAGTTGTAATGGGATTTTTTTTTAAGGAACCAAAAAATAACAACAAATGAACAGCTCAAGGAAAATTAAATAGAGGGCTAGAGTTATGGCTCAAGGCAGGATAACAACAAGATGAAGGATGATATGCCAGTTTTTAGTTACAAGTGCTATGAGTTGGATTCTAATACTTACCTCAATCATTTCTTTGTGGATATGTCCTATTAGCTGCCGACCACCTGCAGACAAGACTCGCGGTGGGGAATTGGAAGGTCCAGGACCCATTAAAAGCCTCTCAGGGACAAACATGGGTCGTAGCAGAGGTGCAGGGGGGGCCACCTGAAGTTTTTGAGAAGACATGGTGCGGCAACTCTGAGCTGAAAGCAAAGGCAGGCAAACACGAGCCCAGCTGGTTGTCTGTTGCACTAGGAAAACACTGCACATCGCTGACCTTAAATAGAGGGTCAGGAAAAAGCAAACAGATCTTAGATATGATAAAGGCTGGAGCACCTCCCTCTCCTACAAAAAAATATCCCAGTGTTTCAGAGCCTATTTTGTTCCGTTATTGGCCTCCTCAAGCTTTTGTTCATATGATTTAGCAGCAGCCGTAGCATATAACTTCCAAGCAAGTTATTCCTCTGTTTTCTTTCTGAACAGTTCTATTTTCTCAATGTTTTTGCCTTCCTTGCCTGAGCATTCTGCACCTGTTAGGAGCTGAAAAATTAAATGTCATTCAAAGAGACTTCTGGAGTGATTTTGCCCATATCTTTTGCTCAATTTTGAGATTAATCTGTTGTTGCTTCCCTCGAAACTTCATCCCAGGGAGAATCAGAATCACTGGACTCTTCTAAAATCTGCTGGTATCGTAAATCACAAGACATTGAAAAAATGTGGATCTTGCTCTTAAACTGTAACTTTTCAGTCCTGAGCTGTTAATGTAATCTCTGTTAATAGTTTGCCAGGAACAGCCATTTAAAATTTTACATTAGTTAACAAGTAGCCATATGCATTTATTTTCCCCTGCTTCAGCAATACGCTTTTATGACTGATATAGATCGGCAAACTGACCCTCTTCACATCAATATAGATTGTTATTCTTTATTCGTTCAGTCGCTTCTGAATCTCATGGACTAGCCCATGCCAGAGCTCCCTGTCGGCCCCAGCTCCTTCAAGGTCAAGCCAGTCACTTCAAGGATGCCATCCATCCATCTAGCCTTTTTCCTTTTTCCTTCCATTTTCCCCAGCATCATTCTCTTCTCCAAGCTTGCCTGTCTTCTCATTATGTGGCCAAAGGACTTAATCTTTACCTCTAATATCCTTCCTTCCAGTGAGCAGCCGGGCATTATTTCCTGGAGGATGGACTGGTTGGATCTTCTTGCGGCCCAAGCCACTCTCAGAATTTTCCTCCAAGGGCACAGTTCAAAAACATCTATCTTCCTTCTCTCAGCCTTTCTTATGGTCCAGCTCTCGTATCCATAGGTTACTACAGGGAATATCATTGCTTTAACTATGCGGACCTTCGTTGCCCATATGATGTCTCTACTCTGTCTCCTGAATGACAGTTGAAATGTATCTATTTCTTTTCTCCTCTGTTTCTGCTCTCATTGTGATTGCTTATGCAGAATTGATATTTTGCAGCTTCGTGCCTTTCTCTTCAGACTTTCTACTTTTACATCTTTGTGTGTGCTGTGTGTATTAAACTTCTCTCTGCTTGTGTCAGGAGAGATGTGTGACTGAAGATTTTCCCCTCTCTTTTGAACCCTAGAGATTGAATTAGAGTAGCTCAGACCCAGTTATTTACTATTAAGAAATGTAGTTATTCTTTTTGTAAATAAATCTTTTGTAATTTTAAAGATTGAACTCTGGATCTTTGCCTCCTAAGCTCTAAATTCTTTACAGCCACATGGCACTTCACACTCTGCTTGCTGTGAGCTCAATGTTCAACTAGAATTATCCTGTTTTTGTATTTTGGATGCTCTGCTGTATTTTTGGGTAGTTTTCCCTAACAAAAAATCCTAACACCCTCCTTGTGGGGATTTGTAAAAGGCACCATGATGTTATGGGTTGACTGGAAAGGCATGTGTCGGCAGCTGATTGGCTAAGCCAGCCAGGAGCCAACATTACGATTGACTACTGTCTCTGGCTTGCTGCTAAGAGAAACAGTTTTAACTGCCATTTCGCCTCGGAGAGTGAAGAGAGCGCTGACTAGAACCCGTCAGGAAGGAAATGGCTGCCAACTCTCTGAAGCCTGATTATTTCTAAGGCAAATTATGCATATTTAAAGACTTATTACTTGTTACACAAACCTGAGTGACACTTTATTATACTGCAGGGTATATTTTGGTTCAGAAACAGTGGTAAAGCTTCTATTTATTTACATCTACAAACCCCAACACTCCTCACACCTGGTTTAATCCTTAACTATGTGGTGCCTAACTGAGAGAGAGGAAGCACAGAGAAATGGACATAATCATTCATAGAAAACAAAGGAGAAATAGATTTTCATAGGTTTATTAATACCTAATGCCTTCTAGCAAAATGTTTTTTTTTTGGGTCATGACATTTCTGAATCAAATTCAATTTCATTTGAAGAAGGAAGTCATTTTTTAAAATAGTTTTAATTTCAATACATGTTTCTGAGAAACCTTTTCTCATTTTGCTGTTTCATATAGTGTTTTCATTCATTGCTTTTTAAAATTGGAATGGAACCAATGGGAATAAGTCATTTTATGTACAAGTGAGTAACTGGAACTGGCCAAAGTGAGGAGATGATTTGCCCTTCCCATAATTTTCTATGGAGTGCCTCCGCACCACTTTCAGGAAGCTACTGCATGTCAGACCACACCTTTGACTCTGAGCATCCTCCTTTTTACTGGTACAAAATTTAATTGTATTTTAGATATTAACCTCTCTCGGTTTTGTTTGTTTGTTTAGCATTCATTTGCTTTATGAATTCTTGCCAGCTCACAACAGTTATGTCCAAATGCTCTCTCAGAATGTGTGCTGCAGTACGACACAAGCAAATGAAAACACTGCCTTTCTGTTTAATTACATTTACTCTGTTTACATGGATTTCCATAGGAGAAAACAAATGACTCAGTGGGGTTTTTTTTTTTTGCTTGTCTGCAGCAGAGCTAAACTTCACATATGTTAAATTATGAAAAAAGAGCAGTTTGCGTAAGTTTTACTGAAATGCAATTTACATTGTCTGAGGAAGGAATTTGAATGTGACGCTATCTCATAAAGAATATGTGAAAAGTATTGAAGATGCACACGATTAAAGCTAGATATATCCTGATTGGGAAACCAAACTGAACATGAGTCATCAGAAATATCTGTCTTTGTCTAATTTCTCATGTTGTAACAACCAGGGCTGAAATACCATAAAGGTAGCTTTTGATCTTGAAAGCTAGATCTTGTTTGATCTTGAAAGCTAATTAGGGTCAGCTCTAAACAGTATTTGGATATGAGACTGCCAAAGAATGGTGGGTGCTATACGCAAAGCCTCCTCTGTGCGTCTTCTTTGCCTTAGAAAACCCTAAGAAATTAATGGGATCATCATATTCACTTGAAGGCATGCACACAACCATTGTGAAACAATACATACTGGCAACTCAATCATAGCTTGAATTATTGTCTGTTTTGCCATGAGTCCTATGTCACAGTAAAGCAGGTAAGCTGACAGGGAATTAACAAAATAAATATTTTGAAATGAAGCAGCAGCAACAAATCCCATTGATGGTTGACATCTTTATTAGCATCAGTCAATCACCCAAGCTTCTAGGCAGCAAGGAATGCAAATTTTTCCCTCTAATTATATACACATGAATACGTCCCCATCCCCTATTCCATTATTATATGGTGTTGTTGTCTTCATTTTAGTGATGGTGATGATGATGATAATGAATATAATGTTTATGTTTATTTATACCACGCTTTATCTCCCCAAAGGGGACTCAAAGCAGCTTAACATAAAAGCATTGGTATCCAATTAAAAAATATAAACATAGTCGAGGGGCAGCCACTGAGAAGGAAGGCCCGTTCTCTCATTCCTACCAACCGAACTTGAGATGGAGGTGGGACTGACAGAAGGGCTTCTCCTGATTCAACAGTTGTTGGGCAGGGGGATCAGAACTTTCTGTTACTCAATTTGTTGAGTCGTTGCTTTTTAATATTGCTTCTCCCCCGTTTTCTCTCGAGCCATCATTATAGTTCATCTTATCTTTCCTTCTAGATTTGTTCATTGCACTTTGATGTGGCTAGTGCATTTGTTATTTTCTGTCTCTCCATTAATAGTATGGAGATGGGTTTTTTGTGGGCATCTGTCTCTCAGACACAAGCAGCTCTCCTTGTGCCTTGGTTGCAAATTTTCCATCCATATAAACCAGCCTGCCACGTACAAGGGTTGCAAAGACCTTGCCACAAAGCTGGAAACCCAAGTATGGAGTCAGCTAGATTTGGGAAGAAAAACAAAGAAATTATTAATAACAAGAATGTAAAATCTAGAGTCTTCAGCCATGTATGTTATTGTTCTGGTCCACCCCTAGGTGCCTTCAAACATTGTAGCAACAGGAAAAGAGCCAGAGTGAGCAACGTGATTAAATAAAGTGAACCATCTGAAGCCTGATGAGACGTTTCATTCACTCACCTTTCCAAGTTGTACCTGTTTGAAAAATATTAATTTTCAAAGAACTACCTGCCAGCCTATTGATGGGTACTTCCGTATGTGATCTCCCACCTGGTGTGGTTTGTACATCATTAGGCATGTGCACAAGAGTACATCTGTGAAAGTCCTAGCTTAACTTCTTTGTTGACTCCTACCACTAACCTCAGAGCCACTTCAAGACACTAGTCATTTCATGGTTCATTCCAAGACCGAATAGCTTCAAAATACCGGATTAGGGGAATACAAAGAAATCTGAAAAGCTTGGACCATCTTGCATGTTTTATTTGTTAATTTTATTCCAATAAGAAAAGTGACAAACGGAGGTGAATTAACTAATCTATTGGCTGGCATCCTGTTGAGGTCATCTGTCGGGGGTGCTTTGAATGCGATTTCCTGCTTCTTAGCAGGGGGTTGGACTGGATGGCCCATGAGGTCTCTTCCAACTCTACTATTCTATGATTCTATGATTCTATGATTCATCACCCTGGAATAATTCAAAGTTCTGTTGCAGTAAATTCAAGGTTATGTCAGCAGTTTTACTTGTTACATGCTTATGGAAGGAAATATTTAGTTCCTTCTTACACATGTATTATCTTATTCACCTTCAGTAGAATAGCATGGTGAGCAATTCTCCATGACCCATCTCAGGCACTAGAACAACTAGCTGAAATGACTATTAGAATGTCACCTGAATCATCACCATTATTCTGCACCAATGTTGATACCATGACAAAAATGGACATATTTACCTAGCAGTAAAGTCTACCCTAAAAAGAGTCCAAGGGATTGTGATTTGTACAGTACGTTACAGCAAACTGTCTGCAGTTGGGGAAGGAACTGTAATATCATTGGGATAATGTAGAGAACATGAATTTTTCCCATACCTTACACTTGTGATGAATTATGTCTTTCTTCACCTGAGAGAGAGAAGGAAATAGAAAAAGGCTCTGTTACACTCATACATATTCATTTTGTAAAGACTGCAGTTTAAATATTATTACCAACCAGATATTCTTACCTCAATGCTGTTATTACAAAGAACAGGAATACTTAAACTAGATCTACTTGAGCAGATTATGAGACATGGGCCAAAATTTGAGTGAGGAGACATAGTGTAAAATATAACCAATCAGAACTATACCTTGTCTCCCCCTAACACAAGGTTAAACTTTCTTTCTTGTGGCCAGTGGAAAGCTGAAGGCACCAAAGCAATGTGTGGCTATGTACCTATTCTTAGATGTATAAAAATGTCATTCTCCAGAAGACCATCAAGTCAATGGTTTAAGTCAATGATTTCACTGATCTGTGTTTAGCTACAGGCATATAATCTGATGCTTCTCGGCCACCCCTCATTCTCCAAAAGTTACTAAATGGTCATAGGAAGGCAGCATGAAATGGTTGGGTCTTATGATGGTTGGGATCATTACATGAAAGAGGTAATGAATTTCCTCTCTGCAGTGACCAAAACCAACACATACCAAGGTTATGCTGGTGTATGTCATTAAGTGGAAAGCCAATCATGATCTTATCATGAATCACAAAACCTCAAAGTTGCACAGAGACAGTCAGCTGAAAAATAAGTCTTTCAAGGCTACTTTCTTGCTAAAAACATAGATGGAATTTAAAAGTGTCACAATTATGAGTCCCAGTTTTGGGGAAAGTGCTATATAAAAATAGAGACGATGACGATGTGCTGAATCAACTGTTCTGCTATTATTTTATACTGGAATCTTTTAAGAGCAGATACTTCTGTTCACCTTCTATATATATAAAAGGGTAATGAAATTTCGGCCTAGGACAAAACAACAAAACTACACATCCCAGAAACACTAAACTTGGCAGCACAACCCCTCATCCATGCCTCTACGTTCATACAACAAAAATAAAATAAAAATAAAATCCTAATTAGAGGGAGAGGAATAATTGTTTTTATCCAATTGCTGCCAGTTAGAAGGCTAAGCTACACATCTTGTGGAGGACCACAGTTTCTTAGATACCACTCAGTGGACCACCCTGGATCAATGCGCAGGGGATAGCCCTGACGGGGACAGTGCATCACCACAGTCACACTTATGTAATCATGCAAATGCTCCATCCCCAATCATAGACCAGGAGCAACAGGAACATCCTTGGGAGAGTAATGGGCTCTCGGATGTATCTCAATGGATTGTCATTGATGAATGCACTGGGGATGTTGAGGAGGAGGACAACACTTTACACCTACATGATTCACTTCAACAGGAACACTCTTCAGGGGACATACACACTGTCTTGCACAAAAGGGACCCTGTCAATCCTCAAAGGAAACAGGTCTTGGTAGTAGGTGACTCCCTCCTTAGAGGAACGGAAGCCATCATTTCCAGACCGGATGGGATGGCTCGAGAAACATGCTGCCTCCCGGGGGCAAAAATACACCATATCACTCAGAGGCTCAGCAGGCTCCTAAAGCCCCATCACCCTCCCCACCTTATGTTGATTCATGTAGGTACCAATGACACCGCTAGGCATACTTTTCAAAAGATCACAAATGATTTTCGAGCTCTGGGAACAAAGCTAAAACTGTATAATGTACATGTGATCTTTTCATCCCTCCTCCCTGTTGTAGGACACGGCTCTACAAGGGCCGGAAAAATAGTACAGGTCAATAACTGGCTCAGAAAATGGTGTCAAGAGGAGCATTTTGGCTTCCTTGACCATGGTCTACTCTTCCAAGAGGATGGACTACTGGCAAGCGATGGGGTGCATCTCACACAAGTAGGAAAACATCTTTTTGCACACAGACTCACAAACCTCATCAGGCGCACTTTAAACTAGATCCACTGGGGGAGGGGAACAACAGCCTGGCGAACACTATATTACCCACAACCACAGGGAACCGCCGAAAGGCTAAACGGAGGGCTGCACAAACACAGCAAGGACCAAGTACAGACAGCACAATAATCCCAAATAAACAGTTCGAGGGGAGGTCACAGGGGCTTACATGTCTTTACACTAATGCTCAGAGCATGGGAAATAAGCAAGACGAACTCCAACTCCTAGCACAGCACCACACATACGATGTCATAGGCATCACTGAAACCTGGTGGGATGACTCCCATCACTGGAATTTAACCATTGAGGGCTATAACCTCTTTCACAGAAATAGAACAAAGGGGAGAGGAGGGGGAGTAGCTTTATATGTCAAAAACAGTTACGTTGCAGAAGAAATGCAAGACTGTAATCCGGGAAACCAGCTTGAAAGCATCTGGATAAGAATCAAGGGAACCGGGACTCAAAAAGATCTTGTCGTGGGTGTCTACTACAGACCTCCGAGTCAGGATGAAGGACTTGATGAAGCCTTCTGTCAACAGCTGACCAAACAGGCACAAAGAAGAGATATAGTAGTCATGGGTGATTTCAATTATCCCGATATCTGCTGGAAAACAAACTCAGCCAAGAGTACAAAGTCCAACAAATTCCTCACTTGCCTTGCAGATAATTTTATGGTCCAGAAGGTAGAAGAGGCAACAAGGGGATCAGCAACTCTTGATCTAATCTTAACAAATGTGGAAGACCTGATCAATACAGTTGAAGTGGTTGGATCCTTAGGGGCAAGTGACCATGTGCTCCTGCAGTTTGCAATACAAAGGAATGCTGAAACTAAGACAAGTCAAACACGCATTCTGGACTTTAAGAGAGCTGACTTCCAAAAAATGAAGGAATTACTGAGCGGCATTCCATGGACGCCGATATTAAAAAACAAGGGAGTTAAGGATGGATGGGAGTTTTTCAAAAGTGAAATACTCAAGGCGCAAATGCAAACAGTGCCAACAAAGAAGAAAAATAAGACAAGTGCAAAGAAGCCAGAATGGATGTCCAAAGAACATCTAACTGAGCTAAAGCTCAAAAGTGACATGCACAAGAAGTGGAAAAGGGGAGAAATCACCAAAGAAGAATTCAAACGTATAGCCAACACCTGTAGGGAAAAGGTTCGCAAGGCTAAAGCGCAAAATGAGCTCAGGCTTGCCAGGGACATAAAAAACAACAAAAAAGGCTTTTTTGCTTACGTTGGTAGAAAAAGGAAAAAAAAGGAGGCAATAGGGCCATTGCAAGGAGAAGATGGGGTGATGGCGACAGGGGACAGGGAAAAGGCAGAACTACTTAATGCCTTCTTTGCCTCGGTCTTCTCAGAAAAAGAAAGCCATCTTCAACCTCAGCAACACGGAATGGACGAAGGATTGGGGGAAATCCAACCCCAAATAGGGAAACAAGTTGTCCAGGAACACTTGGGCTCTCTAAACGAATTCAAGTCCCCAGGGCCAGATCAGCTACACCCAAGAGTACTGAAGGAACTAGTGGAAGTTATTTCAGAACCACTGGCAATTATCTTCGAGAGTTCTTGGAGAACGGGAGAAGTCCCAGCAGATTGGAGGAGGGCGAATGTGGTCCCTATCTTCAAGAAGGGAAAAAAGAACGACCCAAACAATTACTGTCCGGTCAGCCTCACATCCATACCAGGCAAAATTCTGGAAAAGATCATTAAGGAAGTGGTCTGCGAACACTTAGAAACAAATGCGGTCATTGCTAATAGTCAACACGGATTTACCAAAAACAAGTCATGCCAGACTAATTTGATCTCTTTTTTCGATAGAGTTACGAGTTGGGTCGATACAGGGAATGCTGTGGATGTAGCGTACCTGGATTTCAGTAAGGCCTTCGACAAAGTCCCCCACGACCTTCTGGCAAACAAACTAGTAAAATGTGGGCTAGACAAAACTACGGTTAGGTGGATCTGTAATTGGCTAAGCGAATGAACCCAAAGGGTGCTCACCAATGCGTCGTCTTCATCATGGAAAGAAGTGACAAGTGGAGTGCCGCAGGGCTCCGTCCTGGGCCCGGTTCTGTTCAACATCTTTATTAACGACTTAGACGAAGGGTTAGAAGGCACGATCATCAAGTTTGCAGACGACACAAAACTGGGAGGGATAGCTAACACTCCAGAAGACAGGAGCAGAATTCAAAACGATCTTGACAGACTAGAGAGATGGGCCAAAACTAACAAAATGAAGTTCAACAGGGACAAATGCAAGATACTTCACTTCGGCAGAAAAAATGGAAATCAAAGATACAGAATGGGGGACGCCTGGCTTGACAGCAGTGTGTGCGAAAAAGACCTTGGAGTCCTCGTGGACAACAAGTTAAACATGAGCCAACAATGTGATGCGGCTGCTAAAAAAGCCAATGGGATTCTGGCCTGCATCAATAGGGGAATAGCGTCTAGATCCAGGGAAGTTATGCTCCCCCTCTATTCTGCCTTGGTCAGACCACACCTGGAATACTGTGTCCAATTTTGGGCACCACAGTTGAAGGGAGATGTTGACAAGCTGGAAAGCGTCCAGAGGAGGGCGACTAAAATGATTAAGGGTCTGGAGAACAAGCCCTATGAGGAGCGGCTTAAAGAGCTGGGCATGTTTAGCCTACAGAAGAGAAGGCTGAGAGGAGACATGATAGCCATGTACAAATACATGAAGGGAAGTCATAGGGAAGAGGGAGCAAGCTTGTTTTCTGCTGCCCTGCAGACTAGGACACGGAACAATGGCTTCAAACTACAGGAAAGGAGATTCCACCTGAACATCAGGAAGAACTTCCTCACTGTGAGAGCTGTTCGACAGTGGAACTCTCTCCCCGGGGCCGTGGTGGAGGCTCCTTCCTTGGAGGCTTTTAAGCAGAGGCTGGATGGCCATCTGTCGGGGGTGCTTTGAATGCGATTTCCTGCTTCTTAGCAGGGGGTTGGACTAGATGGCCCATGTGGTCTCTTCCAACTCTACTATTCTATGATTCTATGATTCTAAGCTCCGCCCACTTGGTCTCCTAGCAACCCACGCAGTCCAGGGGACAGGCAGAGTTAGGCCTCACTTAGGCCTCTTCCACACTGCCTATAGAATACAGATTATCAGATTTTAACTGGATTATATGGCAGTGTAGATTCAAGGCCCTTCCACACAGCTATATAACCCATTTATAATCTTATATTATCTGCTTTGAACTGGATTATCTTGAGTCCACACTGCCATATACTCCAGTTCAGTATGGATTTTAAACAGCTTTGTCGAAGGGGCCTCACATAATCCCGTTCTAAGCAGATAATATAAGATTATAAATATAATATGTAGTAATTACTGTGGTATAATAATACAGAATAATCTAATTTCTAAAACCAGGACAGTAAATAAAGAGCAACACTCTGAAAACAGGGGAAACAATCAGGGCCAGATAATATAATATCTGGCAGGAAGGTAACTGCGCTCCATGCAGTCTGCCAGTGGCCACATGACCTTGGAGGTGTCTACGGACAACGCCGGCTCTTCAGCTTAGAAATGGAGATGAGCACCAACCCCCAGAGTCAGACACAACTGGACTTAATGTCAGGGGAAAACATTTATCCTTTACCTTAACTACCACCAATTCCTCAATACTTTCTTTCCCATACCACCATACTTCGCCACAGCAACGCGTGGCCGGGTACAGCTAGTCTACCATAAATCTTTAATTTTCCCTCTGGCATAATATAACTTCCTTGATTTCTATAGTAAATAATTGTTTGTTCCTTCTGACCATTTGTTTTGCTTAACTACTGTATATCATGCTCTTATTCTGTGTTAGACCCCAAAGATGAATCTCAATCAAACCAAACAATATTTATCATTACCTCAAACTCCTTTTCAGGATCCCAGATCACCAGGTCTGCATCCATCCCTGGTCTAAGTGAACCTTTGCGATCCTCCAGTTTGCTCAGAATGGCAGGATTCTTGCACAACACTTGCACCAAATTATGGAACGAGAATCCTCTGCATTTTGCAGAGGTCCAGAAGAGAGGGAGGCCTATGTGATTTGCAGTTGCAATTAGAAAAGGAAGATACTGTCAAAGCCTGACTATTCATGACACATTATCACAGATAATCACTTGGCACAGACCTGGGAAAGGTCTGTAAGAATGGGGAAGTGGTTTTACCAACTGAAACTGGCCATAAAATGTATGGCAAGCTTCAGCAAGGCTGATCTCCCACATCCTGGAAAAAAACAGATCAAAAAAGTTTGTTTCCACGATAGGTTTTTAATTGAAGAGGTTAAACAGAAAGTGATGACGATGATGGTGCACATAAACTTCTTACCAAGTTGTAATGAAGCAATCCCTGCTTGAGCCTTGAGGAAATCGCCGTTGTTCTGTTCTTTCGAGTCTCGGAAACAAGGAACATGAGCGGAGACAGACATATCTATTTGTCCTACTTGCAAGGCTGCCCACAACTGCTCCTGGAGTCATGGGGGGGGGGGAGGGAGAAGGGATTGTATGTAAGGGATTGTATTTATACTTTATGCTTCAGATGACACAACTGAACTATTTGTTAGTCTGGACTAAGTAATGAAAGTTTCTGAAAGCAGAAGTAATTCACTGGGCTTACTTCACACTAATATTCTTGAGTTCTGATACGAGATTCCGCAACTGTCTCGTCTCAATTGCAGCTCCTCATTGTCTTTACAAGGCAAAAAGGAGTAAGTATGAAGAAGAAACAGCTTTGATGTTCTAGATCAGTGATTCCCAAAGTGGGTGCGCTGCAGCGATCCAGGGGGGCGGTGATGGCCACAGGTGCATTTGAATGTTTTAACTTGTTTTACCTTTTTATTCTGAGTTCAAAAAATAGTTTCATAATTTCAAACTTCAATGTTTCTAATGTACACCTTTCTTTACTATATTTTACGAAAAAGGTAGAAACATTAATGCATATAACTTTCTGTTTAATTGCTATTAAATTTTTTTTAAAAATTAATTTCCAGGGGGAACTGAGTAATATTTTTTTCTGGAAAGGGGGTGGTAGGCCAAATAAGTTTGGGAAGCACTATTCTAGATCAATGGTTCTCAACCTGTGGGTCCCCATATGTTTTGGCCTTCAACTCCCAGAAATCCTAACAGCTGGTAAACTGGCTGGGATTTCTGGGAGTTGTAGGCCAAAAACTTCTGGGGACCCACAGGTTGAAAACCACTGTTCTAGATACTAAAATGTGGCCACATTGACATTTCTAGATCAATTGGTCGCCAAATTATTCTGAATAATTTTAAGGAATAGGGAAGATGGAGCAACACTCTTTAGCGATTCTGTTTTTATCTGAGAGGATGGTTCCAGAGAACAGTATTGGGGGATTTCTGCCTTATCATTTAGAAATTACCCAAGGAACACTGCAAACTTGCAGCTCATCTCTAAATGCTATTTAATATATATGTTCATCAGCTTGAAATGAAATGTGATTGGACTACTGGAATCATCCAACTCTTATCTTCCCATTGCATTAAATCCAGTAGTAAGAATGGATTACTTGAATCAATGCTTTTGTGCTGTTGTATGCTTGATGAGGACTAATAAACTGAACTAAAGTTGAGGACTCATCAGTGTTTTGATGAAGAAATTCTAACTCTCCACCCGCTTGCCCTAATATTGTATTTTTGCATTCAATTTACACTTTATGCAAGGACGTGTTTACAATCTGTGCCACTTACTTTCTTGGTGGCATCACCTCACCCACAATGCAGTTGAGTGGCCAAGACAACCGGGATTTTCTACCTTACTTGTTATACTATTTGTTATATAATCATAGGACTATATTTTAGGTAAGTCACTGTTGCCCTTTTCTGATTTTTAAAGATTTGCTTCCTATTATCAAATCAAAGAAAATATATGAATTACATATACCAATTTACCAATACTGATACTGGTGCTCATCTGATACTTCACTGTTGTTCTACTGAACATTTCCATTTACATGTTCACAAGTTTTTGCATTTCAAAAAGATGCATTTACATTTCACAATGTACCTCCATTTCCTCTATTTGGTATCTACTGACCTCTATAGATATAATAATCTGTGGCTTCTCAAGTCCCATTACAGTAGAGTCTCACTTATCCAACACTCGCTTATCCAACGTTCTGGATTATCCAACGCATTTTTGTAGTCAATGTTTTCATTATATCGTGATATTTTGGTGCTAAATTCATAAATACAGTAATTACTACATAGCATTACTGTGTATAGAACTACTTTTTCTCTCAAATTTGTTGTATAACATGATGTTCTGGTGTTTAATTTGTAAAATCATAACCTAATTTGATGTTTAATAGGTTTTTCCTTAATCTCTCCTTATTATCCAACATATTCACTTATCCAACGTTCTGCTGGCCCGTTTACGTTGGATAAGTGAGACTCTACTGTATTTATAATGGCATAATAAAATAACACCACTTATATAAAAAGGAAAAATCAAGATTTACTTTTTGGATTTTTTGTTTTGTTTTGATATTTTCAAGCTGTAGATGGTTGAACCTGTGAACGCAGAGTCTGCCTGTATATTGTTACGAATCCTAAACTTGACAAAACTGCTGTTTTTCTGTTTTGAAAGTACACCACAATCAGTAAAAAGATGCCTAAGAAATCAGAAATAAAATGCCAAGGGCAGATTTCCAGGACTGTCAGAGGAACAGAGTAAGACAAAGCAAACTAACTAAAAAAATACAGCCAGCTTATAGCACCTGAGAAGCTTATGGCTTATTTACAGAACATTTCACCACATGTAATGGAGGGAAGAAAAATAAAACAAACAAGGGTATTTTGAGAGCCCACAGTTTGTGACATCCATCAACTTGGTTCAGAGGGCTGCCATGCAGAAGGATCAAAGCAGAAGTCCCAATTAAGAACACATGGGCTAATGAAAAGATTAACTTTCCCCATGCCCTCCAAAAATCTGAATAAAAAAGAAGCCATAAAGGGATTTGCTGATATTAGTTGGGAGACAATGTGAAGATGAGGCTTACTTTTACAACCCAGCGAAATCAAGAATTGCAAAAAGAGTGAACTTGCTTGTGAATCACAAAAAAAGTGAATTTACTGAGAGTTAACAATCCCGTGTGTGTATCCTATTCTTCCTCTCACTGTGAGCAGGATTTTATACTCCTATCGCAGTTTGGAAGCAACAGGAAATTTCCAAACTGAGAAATTGCATTTTCACTTCAACATACCATACAGGATATGGGGTCAGGATCTCATATTTTTAGGTGCTTTTCTTGTGTTCTTGTTTTTAATTGAGTGCATTAAAAAGTAATGTGCTTTTAGTAGGCAATTAATAGTGAAAGGACTGGATGGCATGTTTTCTTCCAGTGATAACTCGACAATACAATGTATTTTTGAGTACCATATTCATAAACAGCCATGGTTATGTCCTTCATCCAGAACAACCTATAACTGCTACATATAAACAAATCCTTGCAATTACATAGTTAATTTAATTATTTTACTTGGGTTCTTTCTGGCTTTTCCCATTCTTGCAGACATTATCAACTATACCTTAACAAAACTCAGGAACCTGTAAGCAAAATCTCCTTTATAAAATTACCATATCTACTCGAGTATAAGCTGCCACTGAATGTAATGCGCACCTCTATTTTGAAAGTGCACATTACAGAAAATGAATTACTGTTGAATATAATGAGCCACGCCTTAGGATTCCCAACTGACCTCATTCACCAGGTCTTCAAAACCAAGGAAGTGGTTTTGAAGGCTTCGTGAATGAGGCCAGTTGGGTGGCTGCTGCCATTGCCTTTTCCTCTACTACATCTCCCTTCACCTGTCTCCACCTCCTTGACTCTGCTTGACTGACAGGCAAGGGGAAGCCATGCCCTTCCATAATGCTGAGTTTTCAATCTGCTGCTTCTAGATGAGGAGATGAAACTGGGTGACCACTGAGTGACCAACCTGATGGGAGAGGAGGAGGAGGTGATGGCAGCAGCTGCAAGGTATCCTTGTCCCTCAGGGTTGCACCAGCAAAGAGTAAGCAAAAGCACGTTTACATGCATTATTCAAATGCATAATTGAATCTAATTTGCATCTACATTTTTGCAATGTAATTCAGCCAAAAAAGGTGTACATTAGACTTGGATACTATTGGTGTTTCACTTGCTTTTTCAGCCGGAGGGACTACACTCGTCCACTTCATAACATACTTCAGCTTCATATATTTCTCATACTCCATGATCAATTACCTGGTTGCTTTTCTCTCTTATAGGAGGGCAGCATTTGTAGTAGGTGCCACCTGGAGGAATACATTCTGATGTCAAGCTGAGGTAATGGTGAGTAGTTTCTACTGTAATTGGTGCTCCTTGCTCACGAGCATCCTTGATGATGGGCAAAGCTTGAGCGGAGGAGAGATTAATGATGTGGCATGGTATTCTGTAAGATGGAAAGCACAAGCTTATTCAACTTTCATTGATTTCTCCCTCAGATCTATTGATTGCTTTAATCTGCAATTTCTGAGACTGATGCAAAGGTTGTCCAAAAATATTATTATAAGTCATATCTACCATCCTTTGGAACATAATAACTGTTTTCTATTTTCTCTCCAGACATATTATGCCCCCTGTCCCCATGTGTAAACTAATATACTAGTTTTCCCTGATATTTTCATTGGGGAAAATCTCCTAATCACTCCAACTGGAATTTCCCCAAACCACCAAATATTACCAGGTGGATAGAAACTTGAGCCAAGTTAGGACTAGAGAAGCTCCTTAGCTTTCATACCAGGTTCTCAACCCAGATTGTTCTCATGCATCTGCAACTGGTAACCATTTTCTTACTGATATTGTAGACAGAGCTCAGCAATAGTAAGAGTGGCCTCCACTTCCATGGTATCAGGGCGTGAGTCCAAGAATGTGCTGTATTCTGCAGTGTCTACATGGACATAAGAAAAATGATACACATTTTCAACCAACTTCATCCAACCTGATGTATTCCCCATAGGCCTCATCCTACACTGACCATCTTCAGTGCTTCTCTTGAGTGCCCTGCAATCAAATCAGTGATTTGTCACCAGAATTACTTTGCAAAGTCCTTTCTTCTAGCTCTACCAACCTATTATGCCTGCATATTGATTTCCTCCACAGTTAGGTGTAGATTGGAAACTTTGTAACCAACGACCATCTGCACTCAACACTACATATTGTCAGGGGCCAGGTGTGGAAGGGGTAGTTACTAGCTAGTACTGAGCAAAGAATACTTTGTGTGTATTTTTGGGTGGCAAATAAATCTTGCCCAGAAATGTCTGTGATAGGTTTGCCTTAGGGTTGGCAAAGTTGGAAACAACTTGAAAGCACACAAAACAATAACAAATTTGAATAGATGAATTTGTGTTGTGATATGTTTCTATTCAGAAGGATGGTTGTAAATGAGACGGATATGCTTATAAGAGGCATTGTCTTCTCCTGGCTTTGGCTGTACTTACTATTGACATGTAACCTCTGGAAAGCTATTCATGAGGGGAAATGGGCTTTAGGCTCCCAATGTTCAAGAACAGTGGTTCCCAACCTTTGGTCCTCCAGGGGTTTTGGACTTTAGCCCCCATAATTCCTAACATCTGGTAAGATGGCTGGGATTTATGGAAGTTGAAGTCCAAAACACCTGGAGGACTACAGGTAGAGTGCACTCCCCATAGGAATCTATTATTTAACAACATAAATAATATAAGAATTAGTTTTTTTAATAAGAATTAGCTTTTAGGCCAGATGCTGAAAGAGGTGACATTGGCCTTTCTTTTAAATGTTATATATGAACATTTGTGCCTTTGACTATTTTCATCCCAGCTCTTTAGAGAAGCACTGTAAAAGCAGCTGTGCTGATGTGAATACTGTCTTCCTTTCACTCTTTATGCAACCTCCTCTGTTATCTATCCTCTTTTATCCACCCCTTTATGGTGTCTCCTCTGTTATCCATCATTTTGTTTGTTTAGCTTGAAATTTGAGCTGAGCAAGCAATTCAGTTTAGACATATACTGCAATTACACAAAAATGACTTGGAGTATTTGACAAAGGGGACAGAGGAATTTGTTATATCTCCTGGCAGACAGATCTCAAAGAGCCAAAGGAAAGTTACTGGTCTAAGTATTAGCATCAAACATACAGATATACACACATACCTTCTAGGACTGGCACTGGCTGATTTGGTTCCTGTTCTGCATGGAACTGAGTAGAGAACAAGGATAATGTTTAATGCATTTTAGAAGCTCCTATCAGAAGATCAGATCAGAGATTACAGATCCAACATGGTGCACTGGTTTGGGTGTCAGACCAGGATTTGAATCCATGTTCAGCTGTGGAAACTAGGGATGTGTGCGGTATTTGTTTCCTTCGTGCACTTGTTTCGTGTTGACCATTCGTCTATATGAAACATATTATGAGATTTTTGTACAAAACATATGGCGACACGAAAATGAAAGCCGCACAGTCATCGTGCTTGCTTTCATTTTCTAGCCACGTGGCCTCCATGCCTGCGATCACTTCCTCATACGTCAGAGAAGGGGGCAGGGAGGAGGTGATCCTTGGCCAATCGGAGGCCGAAGAATTACTGAAGTGGGCTGGGCAGGGAGGGTATATAAGGGGGAAATGCCCCTAAAGCAGCCATTGCTGCTGCTGCTGGGTCTGGGTCACTGTTGCTGTGTCTCCGCTTGGCTTGGCTTGCCTTTTGCCTTTGCGGAACGTTTTCTTACCCCCCCCCCCCCAAAAAAAAATCATCAAAAAGCTTTTGAAGTTGTTGTTTGATGGTGTAATATTTTTATTAAGAAGTGAAATCTAGTCAACAGGCTGTGTATTTGTGTGGAGCATCTTTCCCATTTGGCTGGCTGGCAGCTCCCCTGGCCCTCCTTCGGCTGCTGCAGAAGTTAAGAAGGCCGGGCCAGGTGTGAGGAAAAGGAAATGCTTTTATAGGGGATTTCATTTATAAAAAGGAAAAAAAATTGCTAGAAATCGGGGGAAGACCCAAACATTTAAAAAGTTGGTGGGCTAAAAGGGGCCCATATAACCTCTGTGTGTGGCAATTTTCACCCCTATAGCCCTAAATCTGAACGGGGGAGGGGGGTGAGCCTTGGAAGCCCTCCCATTGCTGCCAATGGCACGAAAAGTTTAATTTTTTGTAAGCAAGATGAAAATTCTATTAGTATAGGCACCCTGTTTTTGAAAACGAGGACAAATACGAAAATGAGACAAAATGAATGAAACTAAACAAAACCAACAGCAATTCCATACAAATGCACAACACTAGTGGAAACTCACTGGGTGACCTTGGAAAACCTGCTCTGAACAAATCTTGCTGAGAAAACCCTGTCATATATTGACCTTTACATTTACAAATGCTTCCAAATGGGCAGCTTCTAGTGCTACCTTTGAAAGACACTGGGCAGCTATTCCATTTTCTCCTGCTTAACAATATTTCAGCAGTTTGATTTAAAAAAATAGTGTGGGGCAACAACCTTAGGAACATACTCCTCCATCAGAAAAATTCTGTGACTTAGGCAGGACCATTATTTAATTAAATCCTCATTGGGAGTTACCCTAGAGATATGCTGCACCAAAGAATAAAAAATAAAAAACCAAGGGAAAAAAAAACCAAGTTAAAACCAAGTTTACTTGAAAGCATGAGTAGGTGCCTCAGTTCTTACCAGGAGTACACAGTTTGTATCCTGCAGTTCATTCATTGCCACATGTAAATCATGCAGGCTCACGTGAGAAAAATCTTCCGCGCCAGTGGCCATCAGGAAACATTGAAACCCAGGAACACCAGCCTTCAGCATTGGCAGCAGCTCAGTCTAATAACAGCAGCATAAGGAAACATACTTAGAACCTCCAAAGGAGTATCAGTTGATGATACCCAAGCAAAAAACATGCTAATGATGTGACAAAAGAAGGAAAACCAAGGTGTGTGCGATGTTCTGTTACTATGCAGTTGTTATCAGTATCCAGCTACTATCAGACCAAAACCAAACATGAACTAGTAAATCACAAAAGTTAACAGCCTTGTTTCTGTGGAAGGCCAGCTAAACATTTCTATAACTATAGACTATATTGAGATTAAAGGGGTTACTGTTTGAAGAGGAACTTGGGCATGCCATGAAACTGATATCTGCTTGGAATTATGGATTTGAGCAACTCCACTTCAAAGGAGGAGGACAAAGTTCCACTTTTTGAAATGTGTGGTTCTCAAGTATGTTCAGTTCGCTTTTGATATGATAAATAAATAACTGCTTGCAAAGCCAGCACATTCAGAAAAACACAGCAGGGCACAGGTTGGGAACCTGAAAACTAAACTCCTGGTCTCCCCTCCTCAACCAACAGCAAGACAAAATCTATTATTATTTTGTAAAGAACTGATTGTTCTGGGACACTTTTCTTTTTCAGCTATTCCTTTTCTCTTGTTACAACATCTCTCCAAACCACAGAAGGCGTGGGTCAGCTGGTGTAGCTGCATTTCTGGATACTGACCTGATTTCCAGGAACAATAGCACCCCAAAAAGCAACATCAATATGGCACTGTCCCTTGGCAGCCTGGAATTGAGAATCAAGGGCCGACAAGCTTGTGATTGGAGGACAGCAGTGCCTGAGTGGTTGGGAAATAAAAAAACAGTTGAAGTTACCTAGAAAGGAACAAAGCTGTTACAGGCTTGTTTCTAGCACACTCTGGCCCCCAGTTTTGGGACACATTTTTTTCATGTCAGGAGTGACTTGAGAAACAGCAAGTCACTTCTGGTGTGAGAGAATTGGCTGTCTGTAAGGATGTTGCCCAGGAGACACCTGGATGTTTGATGTTTCACCATCCTTGTGGAGCTGACAGAGGGAACTCATCTGCGCTTTCTCTGGGTTGGCTTCGAACCAGCAACCTTTAGGTCAGCAACCCAACCTTCAGTTCAGCAGTCCTGCCAGCACAAGGGTTTAATCCAGTGGTTCTCAACCTGGGGTCCCCAGATGTTTTTTGGCCTACAATTCCCAGAAATCCCAGCTAGTTTACCAGCTGTTAGGATTTCTGGGAGTTGAATGCCAAAAACATCTGGGGATCCCAGGTTGAGAACCACTAGAACCCATTGTGCTACTGAGGGCTTCATACAAATTCTAATGCATCCTATTATATAAGTATATATATATTTATTATTTTGAGCAGACACCTATGTAACCAAAACAATACTAGCTGCAAACAAAAATTGTATCAGTAAACCTAAGAAACTCCAATGTTTGCAAAATCGCTTTAGGAGAACCCACCATATAGGAAAAGACCAAAATAGCCAAAACAGCCCAGTGAGGACTCTTATGTTCTCAGTGGGCACAGAAAACTCCTGGAAAAGGAACTAGGGTGGGATGATGTATAGGCATGGCAGGCTTAAACTCCAAACCGGTTTACTTTGCAATATTTTGCTGCAGGTTCCACTTGTCAATAAAAAACTTCAAAATAAATAAATTACCCATGATGTTTTTTAACTTTCACAAAATACTTGTACAAGGTCCTGAACCTGAGTACTCCTTCACCATTCAGCACTTTGGGCTGTTACTTTAAAGCTACCTAAAACCTGGAGTGGATTAATTGCCCCACCGATACCGAGGCTACCAGCTGGCACTGTGATTAGGATTTAAAATGTGTTTAATGTATTGTTCCATGACACAAAATACTGAACTGTTTTTAAATTTGTATATGCATATTTTAATGTCATGTCTGCTATTAGCCACCTTGAGAGCCTGTATTGGGAGAAAGGTGGGATAAAAACAAACGATTTTTTAAAATTGTGTCAGAAGTGAATTGAGAATATACTGCAAGTCACTTCTGGTGTGAGAGAATTGGCCATCTACAAAGACGTTGCCCAGGAGATGCCCGGCTATGTTACCATCCTGTGGGAGGCTACTCTCATATCCCTGCATGGGAAACTGGGGCTGACAGATGGGAGCTCACCCCATCTTGTGGATTCAAACTGCCGACCTTCAGGTCAGCAGTTCCACCAGCACAAGGGTTTAACCCATTGTGCCACCGCAGCTCAATAAATAAACAAACAAATCATAAATAAGGTTTGTTAAAACAACATTAAGAATGTTCTTAGCATCTCTTCTATTTAATTTTTGACAATGATATATATGTGTAGAAATTGGGTGGAAGGCTGAAAAAGGATAAAACCACATAGACAGCAAGTGTATGCAAACTGAATGTTCAGGTACATCTTTGGTTATAGTATGATGACACATCCTACACCATCTGAATAAGGCCAGTAGCTGGCACTGCAGGACTATGTTAGGCATTTTAGGACTCATGCACAACAAAAGCCACTAATGCTGCCAAAAGAGAAGTCTTCTGACCAGAATGCTCTTAAGTTATTAATGCCAGGTATCTTGCAAGCTTGGCTAGAGCAGAGTATGTGGCTGAGCAAAGCATGTGTAAGTTCATGTAGTGATGCAGAAAGCAGCAAAGACAGAGATTTAATTCATTGCAGGAGGGAAGTTCATGCAGGTCAATTCCCTGTTGCCTTCTGCCCTCCTGCTGCCCTCCTCAGAATGTTCTTCCTGTGGGTCACTGGAATTGCCTCAGATACATGTAGTCAGGAGGGTAAGAGAAATGGTGAGTGTGTCTGCGTGCCTATTGTCCTTATTGTTGTTGGGTGCCTTCAAATAATTTCCAGTTTACAGTCACTTTCATGGGTTTTTTTGGGAGGAGCAATATTTGTTCATAGTGGGTTGGGGTTGCCTTCCTCTGAAGTTGAGGATGTGTGACTTGCTCAAAGTCATCTATGAAGTTTTCATGACTGAGCAGGGATTCAAACCTGGCACCTGGAGTGGCCTGGTACTTGGGAGTTGTAGTCCAACTTTGAGTGTTGGACTACTCCACACTAGCTGTCTCGCCACATTGGGTCTCTACTGCCCTTTTCATTGTGTTTTTAAATCATAAGATTGCCCTGAGGAAGCTCCTTGTGCAATCTGGATTAAAACAGGAACATCTTGGTCCCCTCCCACCAATCCCCAGGTCCCATACCGTGGCATGTCAACGATGGTGGTGATGCCTCCTGCAGCTGCAGCCTTAGTCACAGATGCGAATCCTTCACAGGATGGGTGTCCAGGCTCACAGATGTGTACGTGTGGGTCGACTATTCCAGGCATGACCACAAGGTCTCCAATATCGAGTATCTGTAAGCAAAAGGGCCAATGAGGCTTAACAGGTCACTACAGTTGGCTTAAAAGGTACAGTTCCTCTAAATGTTTGTATCTTGTGCAGGCTTTCCTTAAAATGCTAGGGCAGGCATGGGCAAACTTGGACGCTCCAGGTGTTTTGGACTTCTACTCACACAATTCCTAACAGCTGTTAGGAATTGTGGGAGTTCAAGTCTAAAACACCTAGAGGGCCAAAGTTTGCCCATGCCTGTGCAAGAGTTTAATAAAGGAGCTTCTTTAGGGTGATATGGAAAGATTGAAGAGGGTTTAAAAGACTCCACCATGAAGTGCAGTGGAGTCTCCTACTCTGGAGGTCTTTGAATAGACCTAATCTGCCAGGAGTGCTTTAACTGTGGGCCCTTCCAGACAGGTAGAAAACAGGTTTTCTGCTTTAAACTGGATTATATGAGTCCGCACTACCAGATAATCTAGGATAAACAGAAAACTCAGCATCAGATACTGGGATATAGGGCCTGTCTGGAAGATCCTGTGTATTCCTGAATGGGAAAGTGGGATTGGGTTAATGATCTGGTAGTCTCTTCCAACTCTATTTTGCAAACTTTTTAAAAACCACAAATTGGTGTCAGAATGAAAGTTGTGCAAATGTGTTGATTTTATGTAAAGAAAACAGCAAAAGTCTATATCCTGAGACAATCAAAGTCAGTGAAATATGATACATAGTACTATCTAAATAGGCTTTCCATGACACTATACCACAACCCACATAAAATTATTTATACCATTCTAACATTAGCACTGCTATTCAGAGTTAGCACTGCTAGATTTTTTTTTGCCCATTCTGTCTAAGTATGTTTGAAATCACAGGAAGAGTAACAGGAAGCTCATCCAACAAAATATTTGCTCTATTACCAATGTGTTGGACAATCTTTTCCAAAATGTAGCTCTTTTTTGCAAATAGTTTAACATTTTTTATTCAACAACACTGCCTTACATGTGCTAGAAAGGAAATCTTACAACTATTGTTGCTGTCTTACACAAGACAGAAGACATGCTGTGACATGAAATCTCAGCCATACCCCTGGGTTTATGTGCATACTAAGACTAGCAGGGTAATCATTCCTCCTTTTTGTTATGGCCCTTTTCACTGTAGCGTGGGGTACTCATTCTGTTCCTATGCCTGGGTTTGCCATGAGGAACCCAGTTTGAGTATACATTCATTGAACATGGGACATGTTTTTTGCAACATCCGAATTTCAATAGGCAGCCTGCAATTGCAAAGTGGGAATGTGGAAGAATGGATTCCAGTAAATGATCCTTTTGTATGAGTGGATGAATTCAACACAGCAGCTGTTTGTCTTTTCCTCCCGGTCTTCTGGAAATTCATTGACTTTCAGAGGCTCAGCTGCATTTTATGTCATTCCTGCTTAATTTGTCTGCCTCTTTAAATCTCCAGTCAATTGTGCATTCCCTTTGGATGGTCACATTGTCCCATTTTTATTAATGCATACAATCAAAACCTCAAAGCCAATCTAATGTGTTTGTCTAAAATAAGAGAAAGTAATGAAGAAACAAATAATACCATATTTACACTTAACCTTTATATTGTTGTCTTACCACTATACATTAGGCTTGTGCATTGATTCAGTTTGGTCAGTTTCCTTTGGCCTGTTCAGCTTCTTCAGCCAGCCGTAATGGCAAGGGCTCACCCGCCATGTCTTTTTTTGCCTAAAACAGCCCGTGTGGCTACTTTCTTCCCTTCTATTCAAGTACCTGGCACATGCTTCCTTATCCCGATTCCTCAAACTTAGGCTCCCTTGAAAGGAAGACAGGAAAGGGTCCCAGGAACAGAAAGGGAAACCTTGTAAGTTCCCCACTGCCACCAATTGGCCGGATCTTCCTGGATCTTTTGGCTGCCTAGCCAAAAACAGATTCTTCTATCAGACATTTTTCAGGAGGCTCCAGAAAACAGATCTGGGTATCCAACAAAATTCAGATACCAAAAATGGATCGCTCTCCAGCTGAATTGCACAAGCCTACTATATATCACAACTATGCCCAAAGAATTCTGGGAATTGGAATTGGGTGAGATGCAATAACATCGGTATTTAGATGTTTTAATCCCATTTTCTTCATAACACTTCAGTTCTTAGAGCCTTCTCTAGACATAATAGGAGGCTGAAGTATTTGCTGCTGTAGTTCTGTTTTAGTATTATTATTTTGAAATATCTAAATAAAAATTAATTGCCCTTATTCCCATGTTTTTTCTAGGATCCTTTCACTATAACTTCATTCAAACATATATTTAAAACATCTTTGTGTTAAGACAACATCTTTGTTTTAGGACCTGATTATATCATCAAAGAGACTATGTGCCTTCTCCATCAACTTCTAGGTTTTATTTGGGTAGATGGGTTCTACAAAGCTTCAAATTGTATGACGTCTCTCTTATTTCTTCTAAAGGGAGATAATTTGTTTTTCTTAATATTTGCCCTAGGACAGTGGTTCCCCACCTTTGGTCCTCCAGTTGTTTTGGACTTCAACTCCCAGAAATCCTAGCAGCTTATCAATTGTTAGGAATTGTGGGAGCTGAAGTCTAAAACATTTGGAAGACCAAAGGTTGGGAATCACTGGTCTAGGAGGTTGAAGATCTATGACTGGATCTATACTGCTATATAATGCAGTTTTGTTTATAGATTCAACCTTGATTTTTCATGTTCTTACAAGTTATTTTCCATAATACATTTTTGAGATTTTGAGGTAGCTGGGCCATTCCATTTCCAGCTACTGCCCAGACACTACAAAAATAAATTAAATTGTCATACAAACAAACAAACAAACAAAAACCTAGTGTGACAGAAAACTAAATTAGGCTGTCTATATTCGCTCTAGATCAGTGGTTCTCAACCTGTGGGTTCCTAGATGTTTTGGCCTTCAACTCCCAGAAATCCTAAAAACTGGTAAACTGGCTGGGATTTCTAGGAGTTGTAGGCCAAAAACCTGATGACCCACAGGTTGGGAATCACTGCTCTAGATAGAAGAACTACAAAGAGGCTGTTAGCAAACCCAGGTTCTCTGACTGTTATGGTTGAGCCTTCTGGCTCCGGTACTAGGAGACGGGGTCGTAAGACTCCTCGAGAGTCAGACTCTTTTGAGGAGCGTGAAAGGAAACGGCTCCGGGACTTATTTGCAGAACCAACAGATGAAGACTCATTTGAGGGTTTTACCGAGGGAATGGAGGAAGAGATGGTTAGCTCAGAGGAGGATGACATGGAGTGGACTCGTGTGAGGGAGGATTTGGGTGTCACCGGCAATGATAGCATGGGAGGCGATTGGCGGGTTGCAGGATCAGACCCATGGACGGGCTGGAGGGATGGAGCGGGATCCACAGCTGGGGATGCTGTGGGGCATAGTCAAAGGTGTTTTAGCTCTGATGAGGATGATGATGAGGCACCTGGAATTAGGATAGCAGCTGACAGCGATGAGGAGTTATGAACTGGGATAAAATGGGGTTTAGGATCAATGGCTAATTGCGTTGGGCAAGGTAATCTGGACGAACGCTTGGGCTCTTGTTGGGGAACTTCCTGAAGACGGGTGTGATTCGTTGCTGGATACGTAAGTTACCAAGGACACTGGGCATAGACGGCGGGAGGAACTGTGTGGGGTTTTTCTGTGCAACTTGTGTTTAATCTTGATAGCTTGGACCTCCGTCGTCTTTTTGATGGACATTAATTACCTACTCTGGATTGACGCTGGACTGACTGACTGACTACGACCTCGGACTATCCCTTCTGTGGCTATCGGTGGAACTTGTGGAACTTTAGACGTCTGCACTTGGCTTTCGACCTTGGACCGGATTGGGACCCTGCTGACCGCCGTTACCCTGATTGATGTGCCTGGACCCGGATTTCGCTCGTTGCACGGAGGAGTAAACAGCCTGAGTGATTCATCTGTAGCTTTTGAGTAGCAGAGAGGAATCTGCTGCCAGCTTTTGTGTTCATTTTGACCTCTGTTTACCAACTTTTGTTTGTTTAAATTGCCAGGCTGAAGTAAGCACTTTTGATTTAATCCAGATTAAACTCCTGTTTAATCCGGTTTATCCTTTCGAACCGTTTTAATTCAAACGGAGCAGTTTCTGTTACTTTTCACACTAAAGACAAGTGTTTGCCTAGTCCTTTGTTTCCTACGGGCATTTTTTAGTTCTGTAACTTTAATAAACTGTGTTGTACTCTATTTGGTGGCGTTCTGTCTTTGACACTGACCATCTAACCAATTTACATGGGGAATGACCAAATTGCAGGATTATTCTAAGGACTACTGGACTAATGTATATATACAGTTTAGAAGTGGGATGTACATGCTAGTTTTGGTATAATTAATGTCTTCAAAGTAGTATAGCAGCTGTGATTAATTGATGGCAGCTTCACAATTAATTAGTGGGCTGGTAATATGAAAGCACTCTAGGGGCATCACAGATGATGTGAACAAATTCCCCACAAAGACTTAAAAATCCAGCTAGGATTTTGACAGTACAAACCCAGGGTTCAATTTCTATGGCTGGATGGCCCAAGGCTCCTGAATGTGCAACAGTAGTTTTACACCAGGGATACTGAGTCACCAGGCTAGCAATGCCATAGCACAGCTCTGTAATGAGAAATTTGTTGGGAAGGAAATGAAACGTCATCTGTAAAATATTGGAAGATCCATGATAATGTAATTCATCAGTAATACATTAGTGTCAGATAGAGAACTGGCTGTTCCAGCTAATATCAGAGAGGTACAATTTCTTGGAAATTGTAAAAGCAGAATCTCCCACAACATGAATGATATGTATGAATGATTAATACGTACATAAATTAATGCAGTTTGACACCACTTTAACTGCCATGGCTCAATTCTATAGACATGAGAAACGTAGTTAGGTGAGGTACCAGCACTGTTTGGCAGAGAAGAATAAACACCATATAAAACTACAACTCCTGTGATTCTGTAGCACTGAGCTATGGCAGTCAAAGTGGTATGAAACTGTATTAATTATACATTAGTCACAGGGTGAAATCCAACACATCCTTGGCTCCCAACACTGATTACTTTAAAATTATTTGGTTTATATTTTTGGCTTGTCTTGCATTCTTAGCTGATATCCCTCGGTTTAAACATTTTAGTGATGTTTATATTATAGGAGCTTAATGTACAATAAGCTATTTTTGCAACTTATCTAAGGAAAAAAGACAAGATAGCAATGATGTTATAAATAAAAAGTTATAAATAAAAAGGTACAGATGCCAAGATCTTCAGCTCAATAAAAGAAAGGAGGTCCAGAGAAGAGCCCTTTGCTGTGTAAAATGTGCATATACATAGAAAAACTATTTGTTAGCAATCCTGTTTGGAATCTTGTATTTATTCCTAACTAGAGTAAATTCATTGAGCCATATATTGAATGGTGAGACAATAGATAGGTAAATCCAGTTGATTCAATGGGTCTAGCTGGGACTAATGGGATTTAGCCAATACTGGTTTGAAACCATTTTTTCTCGGAAAATTTGTGATGAATTACATCACTACAGGTCTAATTTGAATTAATTGCTATATGTCTAATTTGTCAGTACACAGTGGAGGAACACATGTAAACTACTATTTTAGTGAAAAACAGGTCAACTGTGCAATTCATTTCCACAATATCTAGCAATAGATCTTGTGGAAATGGGTCTTGCAATATTTTTGAAAGGGAATTCAAAATATTCATGGAAGATACAGTTGTCAGTAGATTTAAGTCATGATAGCTTTATCCAGAATCTAAGTTTGCCAGTCTGCTACCAAGCACAATTCAAAGTGCTGGCTTTAGTCTATAAAGTCCTAAAACGTATTATGTTGTAAACCACTTTGAGTCCCCCTAGGTGTGAGAAAAGTGGTATATAAATGAAATAAATAAATCAGTCAGAATGGTTGCCACAGAAGAACAATAGGAGAGGGCTATTTATTATTATATTTCCTATTTATTATTCTCTTTCCTCCAATAAGCTCAGTGTTCCATGCATAGGTCTTATCCTTCCCATTGACCTTTACGATTGCTCTGTGAGAGTTAGGTTGAGAAAAAAGGGCAGAATTGCCTCAAGGTCACCCAGTGAATTCTATTGTGCTCATTAGAACCTCTTATCTCCCAAGTTCTGAGATGCATCTACACTGTAGAAATAGTGCAGTTTGACAACACTTTAACTGCCAAGTCTCAATGCTATGGAATCCTGGGAGTTGCAGTTTGGTGAAGCATTAGCACTCTTTGGGAGAGAAAGCTAAAGATTTTTAAAAACGATTGCAATTCCCAAGCTTTTATAGCACTGAGCCATGGCAGTGAAAATTGTGTTAACTTGCATTAATTCTTTAATGTATATGCACCCAATTCTTATACCCTAAGTACATGTAACTGGCTATTGTCCTATGTTCTATCTATGGGCTTCATGTGGGCATCTAACTTGGAAAAGTTAATTAGACAAGACAGGGCTTCAACTTTCCTATATTCCTATCTTGTTAATTTTACTCATATATCATTCTGATTACTCACATGGACATATTATTTTTATAAGAAAGAAAACCAGCAGCTTTTCTACCCAAACCTGTCTCATGAGCTCTACACATGGGCTGATCATGAATAATTCACCAATGGAGTGTGTGGGAGTGTCAATTATTAGCCAAGAAATATGAATAATAGTGTGGATCAGCAGCAAACACTGATAAAGGGTCAGTGGCCAGGTAACTAAAAGTTCAACCCTCAACGGAAGGGGCTAAAAAAAGAAAAGAGAAAACATATGATTGTGCTCCAGACCCAATGCATTAGCTGTGGATTTTATTCACAGCTCCTCACTTACCTTATGGCTTTGGGGCTTTGTTCTCTGCTCAGTTACAGTAAAGTCAATAGAGCCATAGCAGTGTAAAACATGTGTAACTGAGTGGAGAATTAGCCTCCAGGGATGTAATGTTTGGTGTTGGGATTGCTCCCTTCTATAACCTGCTTCACACAAGCTCTCCAAATATTCAATGCTCTGGTTCTCTTTCAGAATAGACTTGGGACCTCATTATCTGAAAGCGTGCCATCTCTATCACATCCTGAATCAATACTTTATCATCACAACCTTTCCCTGGATCTGAAATTAAATGGGCAAAACGAGGAGAGGCAGCCTTCTCAGTCTTAATGTGAGAATACCCTTGGTGATTTACACCAGTGTAACCAGAGGTTACGCCAGCCTAAGTATTTTATTATATAGCATACAAAGAGGTATTCAGTACCTCCTTTTGCAATACTTTCCTTTCAGTGGCACAACAGTCAAGCACAACTCCTCTTCCAATAAAAATGGCTACAAGTATCATTCATGTATTTTTGCATAGCTAGGAGGAAAGAAGCCTGCTTCACACTCCCAAATCGCCAGAGTAGGTATTGTGATTGATCATCATTCAAATCATCCCATCTATGGAATTATGTATCTCCAAAAGCCATCATGTATGCATTTTAGTGTTAATTTTGGACCATTTTTATGTGCTCAGATCTTCTAGAAGTCTTCAAGTAATTAAAATGAGTTGCTGTAAATATAATACAATGCAACTTTCTTTCGACCTTCAAAGGTCAACTAATCATTTACTGTTTGTTGCGATAAAATTATGTAATTATACAGTATTTTGTGCTCACGTTTTAGATTTTACTATTCTCTTGCCATAGACCCAAGGCTACATAATTGTAGACAATGAGATTAAGCTTTTGTGTTAGCGTATCAAGTAACAGATTCTAGTTACTTTATAAATAGTTTCTTTAGAGGGCATTTTTAGAAACATCTTGACCACTTTAAAGTTTTATTCCATCTATATATATAAAAGAATGATGGCATCACGGCGACCCACAAAACAACAAAACTACAGGCCCCCCAACCTCGAAATTTGACAACACAACCCATCATCCACGCCTCTAGGTTGATACAACAAAAAGAAAAGAAAAATAAAGTCCTAATTAGAGAGAGAGGAATAATTGCTTTTATCCATTTGCTGTCCGTTAGAAGGCTAAGCTCCTCCAACTTGGTCTCCTAGCAACCCAATAAAAAATAATAAAAAACACTAAAAATTAATACAATAAAATACTATAATAACAGAAAATAACTAAAAATAATACAAGAAAATAATAAAATATAATAAATAAAAATATAACTTACAATAAAATTAATAAAAAATTGCAAATAACGTCAAATAAAAATTACACAACAATTTTTAACCAGTACCACCACCACTTTGCCACAGCAACGCGTGGCCGAGCACAGCTAGTTGTCTTACAAATTTTAAGTCTGGCCCATAAAAAAAGGAACAAAATGTGCTGAGCAACACTAGTGTTTCTTTCCTAACATTGCAATGACAAAGAATCACTTTTTAACTATTGCAATGAAAAATGAGAAGAAATTACTTTTTAGAATTACTTTTTCAAACTCTGCAAATGGCACCCATGTTGGATGGCTTTTATTCCCTACAATAAACATAATTCAACATTTGTTATACAGCAACGATGTGAGAGATTCTCTATTTGAATTCTTTAATGAGATTCTCTCTAGATATATAAGTGTAATAATTTTTTCTTCAGGGCCTCTCAGCTTGCACTCACCCTTATGCCTTTTCAGTCTCTGGTTCAAACTATTTTTATTCTATCAGACTAAAAAAGAATGTTGGATCTGTAGCTGTTTTTAACATTTGTTGTGTTGGAATATGATTTTGTTTTAGGGTTGTTGTTTTTTTCATTTTTAAACCATCCTGGAAATTGAATGGCTGCTGTGGTGCAGCGGATTAAACTGCTAAGTTGCAGAACTTTCGCAGTTCAAATCTGTGGGATGGGGTGAGCTCCCATTGTTCGCCCTAACTTTTGCCAACCTAGCAGTAGAGTAGATCAATAGGTACCACTTCAGCGGGAAGGTAATGGTGCTCTATGCAGACATGCCACCCACATGACCTGGGAGGTGTCTATTGACAACGCCAGCTCTTTGGCTTAGAAATGGAGATGAGCACCACTCCCCAGAGTCGGACTCAACTAGATTTACTGTCAAGGAGAAACTTTTACCTTTACTAAAGGAAAACTATGCACAGCTGTGAAAGAAATCACAAATAAATAACATGTGAAATGGAGTGATACCTTTTCTCCACTGGGTCTGGCCCAGTTTCTTTTCGGCAGAACGTCAACGATCTTGCCATCGGAGATGACGATCTCTGCTGGGCCAATGGTGTTATCCAGCACCACCTGGTTGCTTCTTACATACATAACTTCTGAGCCCACATCCAGTTTGGCTGGCCCTTAATTAAAGGTCGAATTCAGTTAACAAAACAACCAATATTTTTCATGATTTCAGTCTTTTTCTTACATACCCATAACTTCTATGTCATGCACTTTAATTTATGCCCTCAGATTTAAGTGTAATTTGAGTAGAAGAACTTGAATTATTTCCCTAATATTCCTTCAGTTATAATAATATGGAAGGACCTAGGGTTAACTAAAACCTCTTTTTCTTAATCATGAGGTTTCGGATTTATGAGATCTCTGTTTCTTATTAATTAAAAAGAAAACGGATAGATGGTTATCAAAGTAAACAACAGCCTCCAGCATTTCAGAATACTGGAAAGGCTAAAAGAGAGTGAAGACAATGGCACTGGTGACAAACGTTAGATTTAGAGTCACCCTAAGTCTGAAGTGACTTGAAGGCACACAATAACAACAATCCTAATTAACTTGTCTCTCTGGTATTCTTATGTTTATTGAAATTGTGTTTTTAACCATTTTGTTACTTCTATTGTTTTCATTCTTATCTATGTTTTGTTTTTGATGGATATTTGTATTTGTATCTATGGGCACTTGCCCCATGTGTAAGCCGCCCCGAGTCCCAATTGGGAGATGGTGGCAGGGTATAAAAATAAAGTAGTAGTAGTAGTAGTTGTTGTTGTTGTTGTATTATTTCTTCAGCCAAAAGCAGGTCCACACTTCCCATTGAAATACTGTTAAGTTTGTTCATGAAAATGGTTCTTCATTTTAAATATTGCAATGTTCTTTCATATATTTTTGCACTACAAATAAGATATGTGCAGTGTACATAGGAAATCTTTCATCCCCCCCCCAAAAAAAACTATAGTCCAGCCCCCCAACAGTCTTAGTGACCATGAACTGGCACTCTCCTTAAACATTTGAGGACCGCTGGTCTACAATACAACAATATCACACCAAATATCACCTGAAATGGTAATCCTTCCATTATCCTGATATTTCTGACATCATTCAAATGGAAGTTTCCACCAGAGCTTCTCAATCAGATTATACTAATCTCTGTTGTTTCGGTGGTCCCTCACTTACCTGCTTGAGGTGCACTGCTTTTCCTAGACATGTTGCGCTGGTGACAAGAATCAAAACCTCTGGTTGCCACTGCCTCCTTGTCTCTCTAAATGAGTTTCCTTTTGCCTTCTGGTGCACTTTTATAACAAGCAATACAGCATAAAAAACAACTCCAGGACAGGTGGCTGTGGGTCTGGTTTTAACCTGAACACTAATACAACTTGGGACAGGGGGCCGCTATCAAAATTTCCCATATTCTCTTCTGAGACCTTGGGAGATCAGTGATCACACTAGTGGAGTTAATCATTAGTTGTTTGATCTTTTGCAACCAGAAAGTTATTTCTCTTTGAAAATGTTCAAAAACTAAAAATCAATGTCAAAGGGAAATGAACTATTTCTGATGTCCACTATCTAAATAAGTTTTGTCGGCATTGATTGTTTGCCAATTTTTTTTAGGGAGATAGGGTGGGATAAAAAATAAAGTTTTTTAAAATTATTAGTTTCAATTGCTATTAAAATAAAACTTCACAAAATGGAAAACATGCTAAAGAATGTAGTAAGTGCCATCGATCAGTTCCATATTGCTCTTTTACATACATTAACTTTGAAGCAGAAAGAGCTACAGCTCTGAATAGCCATTGCTCTGTAAGCTGCATTTAGTGCTGAAAGATTCTAGTAGAACATGGAAATGACTACATAGGGTTGCTGTGAGTTTTCTGGGCTGTATGGCCATGTTCCACAAGCATTATCTCCTGATATTTTACTCAGGATAGAATGCTTCTGGAACATGGCCATACAGCCCAGAAAACTCACAGCAATTCAATGATTCCGGCCATTAAAGCCTTTGACAACACAATGACGACATACTTCCATGTTCAGGTAGAACTATTTACTTTGCAATTAATTACCTTCCTCAATAACAAAGAGTGTATTCATATTACATTATGGTTGTAGCTATGCAAAGGGTAATAATCATTTTGAAATAAAATTGTAGTGGAGAGTTTATTTTATATCCAAGGCCAGTTGCTGCCTGATATAAGCTGTTGCTACCTTTCCTGCATCCGGATCTCGGTAGAAATGTATAATTCAACAATGATATACCAGTATGCAAAGTGATCCTGTAGCACCTTAGAGACTAGCTGAGAGAATGAAGTCAGTAGCATAAGCTTTCATACAGGAAACGTACTTCCTTAGATGTTACCAATTTTGTTCTCTCAGGACTTGTATACACTGTTGAAAAAAACTTCTATGTGGCACATTTTCCCAGTACTGTTAATGTGATACACATTGCACCCATTGTATTGTCATAACCAACAACACCTTTCTCCCTGGCAAACTCACCTTGCTGTTAGCAAGTGATCTACATTTCCAGTCTGTCACATTATTTTCAGCCACATGTCCATTACCACTCTGTTTTCTCTCTCCCACCATGCATGAAAATATATACATTTTCTGTTAACCAGAGATATGCTAATACTGATACATAGATAGGCAGGTATCTGTACACATGTACCTTATTTTTAATAAGGGAAAATTTAGGGGGAAACCGCTGAGCTTCTGAACTTGTTGACTGAATGGTTGGCAGTTCAAATCCAGGGAGTTGGGTAAGCTCCCGTTGTTAGCCCCACTTCTGCCAATCTAGCAGTTCGAAAATATGCAAATGTGAGTAGATCCATAGGTACCACTCTGGCAGGAAGGTAACGGTAGTCCACGCAGTCATGCCAGCCACATGACCTTGGATATGTCTATGGGCAACGTCGGCTCTTCGGCTTAGAAATGCAGATGAGCACCAACCCCCACGGACACGACAAAACTTAATGTCAGGGGAAAACCTTTACCTTTACATTTACTGGGGGGAAAACTCCTGTTGGGAATGATCACCTCCTACCAACTAGTTTCACCTATCAATAACTTCTCTGTGAAACTCCACAGTAAAGCAATGCCACCTGGGAGGTTGGCCACATGCATAAAAGCCCAAGTTTTCTGTAGAACTGCAGGGTAAAATGCACGGTAGATTAAAACCTTCATTGCAAGTGATTCATCAGGAACATTGTGTGTGGGGACTATAGTGCCTATAAAGTGAATAACATGATTTTAGTCCATGTAGTAGACAAACCTTCAGTCTTTAAATTGCTACAAGATCCCTTTGCATACTAATATTTCATGGCTATGTCTTGGAGTGAAATGCCACTGCCACTTAGAAAGCAGACAATGTGCTGCAGGGCAATATAGAGATTTTAATGATGAGTCCAGTAGAAACTGAAATGCCTTTCTGTTATGAATTGTCTAGATGTTGACGCTGACCCCCCTGTGAGCAGCCACCTCCAATAACCTCTGTTTAACGCAAACACACATCCCTCCAAGCGCCATCATCGCAGCAGTGCTGCAATCTGGCTAAGCAGTCATTAGATAACAACAATGCAATGGAGTGAATACCAGCAGGGGAGGATGGCAAACAGGAAATGCTCCAGCTGGAGCCAGTCAAGTGCGAGAAACATCTTCAGCTGTAGAAATGAAAGTCAAAGATACAACCGTGTTACGTTGGTCAGGAATATCAGTATGCAAAAGGATATTGCAGACCTTTGAAAATCATATTGTAGCATAAGCTTTTGTAAAGGAAGTGATGACGCAACAAAGACCTTGAACCTGAGCAGCAGCAACATAAAACAGTGTCTGTTATGCCTGTTATGACTCAAAGGCTAATAATAATAATAATAATAATAATAATAATAATAATAATAATAATAATGTGTTGTCAAAGGCTTTCATGGCCAGAATCACAGGGTTGTTGTGTGTTTTCCGGGCTGTATGGCCATGTTCCAGAACATTCTCTCCTGACGTTTCACCCACATCTATGGCAGGCATCCTCAGAGGTTGTGAGGTATACTGGAAAAAACTAAGCAAGGAAGGTTTATATATCTGTGGAAGGGCCAGGGTGGGATAAATAACTCTTGTTTGTTGGAAGCCAGTGTGAATATTGTAATTAATTACCTTGATTAGCATTAATAGTCTTGCCAGATTCAGGAGAGAATGCTTCTGGAACATAGCCATACAGCTCAGAAAATACACAACAACCCAATAATAATAAAAACAACATTTTTTTACCGTATATTCTGCCCTATCTCTCCAAGGAGACTCAGGACGATCACAGTATACATACACAGCAAACATTCAATGTCATTTGGACAGGACAGAACAGCCAAAAAGGAGGTATGTTGTGTTGATGTCCAGCTTTGGCGCCTTGGAGGTTGTGCTTGAATCCAGCCATCAGGACTTCCTCCTTTCTTTTGGTTGCAGAGTATTTTCTGTTTTTCTTTTCTTTTATGGTGTCATAAAATACCTCCCCTGCTTTTTAGCAGTACTTAATTTCTCTACTTATAGTTCTAAGCTGTTTCGAACTGCTTAGGTAAACAGTGAGCTGGGCTGACAGTCGGGTGCTCACTCCAATCCGGGGTTTCGAACTGGCGACCTTTCAGTTGGTAGATCTTATTGCTTCTGGTGATTTACCAGCTGCGCCAAAGCCTGGCTTCTTATATTGTATTGCTCCTCACTTTACACATCAAGTTCAAAGTCACAAACAATGTCAGGAAAATCTGATTTTCTGATATCTGATTATAATGGCTGGGGGTGGATTTTAATATTTTAAACTCAAGAGCTTCTGCGGCTGGAAAGCAATCGCGGTTGATTCATATATCCAATTATAACAGTGAACAACATTAGTCAATGTCTTGCAGCCCAAGCTGAAATACTATGAATAATTTCCATGGAACACACTTCTGAGTGTAGGCTTACATATGATTTCACTATGAATTTGCCAATACTGAAAAACAACAAAAAGAGTGAGATGGTTTATATAGACACAATTAAAAAAGAGGGAATAAATCTGATGGGATTTTTCCTATTTTCACAGAGCGAAAGGCTTCCTTATATCTTCTTCACAGACATGTTTTAGCCCAAGCATGGGCAAACTTCGGCCCTCCGGGTGTTTTGGACTTCAACTCCCACCATTCCTAACAGCCTACCAGCTGTTAGGAATTGTGGGAGTTGAAGTCCAAAACACTCTGAGGGCCGAAGTTTGCCCATGCCTGTTTTAGCCAATCAAAAATGGAATTGTCTGTCTCAACATTTCTTACAGATCTTAGGCATATTGAACAGATTCCCTCCTCATAACCACCACAAATTGGCAAGTCAATCCAATTTAGCATTTATTATTGCCTTGTTTGTTTGAAACCACACCCAATTTTGCATCAGGGTGGAAAAAAAAGAAAAATATCTGCCCTCACTATGACTAGCATACAGAATGTCATCAGTTTGCACTTAATATGCAACCCTTGCTTCTCTTTTTCATCCAGAAGCAGAGAAGCTAATGATTTTCTGAATGGTCAGGGAGTGGTAATGACTTGGCTGAAGCCTAATATATTAAGACTTTTGCCAGACCATGAATGTATATATGTCTGGAGAATGAATTCAGTCTGGAGTGATGTGACACTCCTTTGGAAGAATCAGGTATATATATTTTTAGTTTTTCAAAAAAGGTTATTTTTGTACTTTATGTTTTCAGTGTGTATCATTACTGTTGTTGTTGGGTTGTTGCACATTTTCACAACCTCTGAGGATGCCTGCCATAGATGTGGCCGAAACATCAGGAGATAATGCTTCTGAAACATGGTCGTACAGCCTGGAAAATGAACAACAACCCAGTGATTCTGGCCATGAAAGCCTTCGACAACATATTTTTATTGTTGTTTATTTATACCCTGCTTTTTCTCTCCACAAAGGAGACTCAAAGCGGCTTACATTAAAAGCCTTTCAACACGATTCAAAACTTACAAATATACAAACGCTAAAACAGAATTAACGTTTTAAAACAGAAATTATATCCATTGTACCTGGATTTATTGAGGAGTATACTTACTTACTTACTTAGGCAATCCCTCGTAGGTCGAGGATGATGGTCCTCCGTTTCCGGTGTCTTGGGTGTGTGTCCGCAGGTGACTGAAGAGACCTATTCTTGATCTGCATGTTCTCCCGCAATGAGAACATTGGTTTCCAGGTGGAAGGAGGTCTCGGTCAGGGTTGGCTTGATGCTCCTTCCTCTTGGCATGTTTCTCCTTTAAGCCCTCCGTTTGTGCCTCTGCTGGTCACAGCTGACCTCCAATTAGAGCGCTCAAGGGCCAGGGCCTCCCAGTTCTCAGTGTCTATGCCACAGTTTTTAAGGTTGACTTTAAGCCTATCTTTAAATCTCTTTTCCTGCCCACCAACATTACGTTTCCCATTCTTGAGTTTGGAGGAGTATAACGCTATAAACCATAAATAAGATTAACCATAAGATTTCTCTTTGGAATTTTATTTTTAAAGAGACCAGTAACCTTCCTGGAAAATAATCTATGAGTAGAGTGTGACCAAGGAATGGTTCATGTGTTACTTTCAATGTCTGCTATCTGGGAAACTTGCAATTAAGCTTCTTTTCTTATTGGTGTAAATAACAATTTCAATCTGGCAGGAATATCAACATCCGGACTAGCAAATTCCAGCCAGAAATAAATTAGAAATAAAGCTAGAAAGATGCCAAGCCTGACCTCATTTGCCCTGCCTGTAAATCGTGGCATTCCTGCTCTGATCAATGGAGTCACATCCAGTGCAAGCAGTTGTTAAGTGTAGTGATAGCTAAAACTAAGCAAATTTGTATTAGGCATGGAAATTGCAATGCTGTCATAAAGCCTTGATGTTACCCAATATATGGAGCTCCTGGTGGCGCAGTGGGTTAAACGCTTGTGCCGGCAGGACTGATGACTTGAAGTTGGGGTGCTGACCTGAAGGTTGCCGGTTTGAATCCAACCCTGGGAGAACACGGATGAGCCCACTCTATCAGCTCCAGCTCCATGCGGGGACATGAGAGAAGACTTCTACAAGGATGGTCAAAAAGAAAACATCAAAACATCCTGGCGTCCCCTGAGTAATGTCCTTGCAGACAGCCAATTCTCTCACACCAGAAGCGACTTGTAGTTTCTCAAGTTGCTCCTGACACAGACACAACACCCCCCCCCCCCCCCCGATATATTCCCCATTCTAAGCATGCTTGGGGCATTAATCAATAGGGGACAACCAAACGGAGTGGTGTGTTAATATGGCAGTTTGGGAAATAAATAAAAAGGATATGCAGATGTTGGGACAGGCTTAGGAAGTTATCTAGAATTAAAATCAAAGCAGAAGACATTTATGAATGGCATTGTTTTCCTACGCCAGCCATGTCTCAGTGCGAGTGCATATATTTTTTACAAAGGAAGTGGCACTTTCTATTTGTCTTCACTGTTGTCAGAAAAGAGCATTTGTGCAGTTAAGAAACAAGGGAAAAACTACTGGCTCTGCAGTGTTCCAAGTAAGGAAAATTCCAGGAGTGCAGACACTGCCCAGAATTCTGATTTCCCTGAACATGTTTGATTGCGATAATCATGTTTAGGTTATATATATTTCACATTTGTCAATGGTCAGAAGACCATTTTGAGTTTTCTAGACCCTTGTTGAACCATTTCTGCCATTTATAGATTTGATAAATGATAAAGCATCAACTAGAATAGAGGGTATATAATATAACCTACTGTGGTTGATTCCATTGGTACGTGATTTGGAACAGGCAAAAATATAGACAATAAAACTATTCCATTTACAAATTTGACAAAAGGGCAGTTCCACTATAGCCCAACTGCCCCATGCATGGGGAGAGATTGAGGATTCAGAATTAAATGAATAATTTCTCTCTCTCTCTCTTCCTCTGTGGTGATACCTAACACAAAGGGAACACTCCAAGTGGCCAGCTACTGGTCAAAGGACATTTAGCAGCATGCCAATTTTTTTTTTTTAAAAAAACGTTGTTTATATTTTCAAATACATTAAAACATGTACCCTCAGTTCGCTTCTGACATGATAAATAATAAGGGTGTGTATAAACTGCAACTGCAGTTGCAACTTTAAAGAAACAACCATCCTCTGCTAACCAAATATATTTTTGAGGTGGCATGTCTTTGTCCTTAGCAGTTCAAAGACATGGTTCTTCAGTCTAACAGCTGAGTTACCTGTGTGCCATTATATGAATGCTTATGAATATCACTTGTTCAAAGGGTTGACTTCTAACAAGGCCATGCTTTTCTTGACTAGTGGTTTTCAAAAGGTGGTCTCCACATGTTCATGGAGATTCGCATTTGCCAAACAGATACCCTGTTTTCCCGAAAACAAGACAGTGCCTTATATTAATTTTTGCTCCCAAAGATGCTCTAGGTCTTATTTTCAGGGGATGTCTTATTTTTCCATGAAGAAGAATTCACATTTATTGTTGAACAAAAAAAATGAACATTTATTATATACTGTACAGTAGTTGTCATCACAAACCAGCATAACCAGACAAACTGTGAATCCTATCAAGAATTTCTTGTTACTACCATTATTTCCATGTACAACACTTTATGGTATGTACATTTACCAATCTTGCATGCTCTGGTGTTCTGTTCAGCAGGCACGCTTCCAAACAAAAACTTTGCTAGGTCTTACTTTCGGGGGAGGTCTTATATTTAGCAATTCAGCAAAACCTGTACTAGGTCTTATTTTCTGGGGATGTCTTATTTTAGGGGAAACAGGGTAGGACATCATTTTTTTCCTTTTCAATAAGGTTATGATTGCCACTTATTCCCAAAGGGATATGTATGTGCCCAGAAACTGGATGCAGTTATTTTTAATAGGTTATATCCAATAAGCCAGGTGAGGAAGGGGTCCCCCTTTTCTTTTTCTATAGGCAAGTGAAGGAGCCCCCACTTTTCTCTACTCCACTTAGAAGGAATCTCCTTCCCAGCCTCTCTTCAAGCCAGGGGAGCCCTCCCTTCCCTGCTTCCCACAGACAGGCCTAGGAAAGCCTGAAAACCTGGCTTTTCACCCAGGCTTTTGGTCAAGATCGCCCTTCCCCATCATAATTATCATCATAATTACAATTATACTCCTCGGCCTTTTGTACTGGTTGCACTTCTCCTGATTACTTGATATTAATTCAGGGCTCCTCCCAACCCAATGTGACCTTAATTGAATCTGTTGCACTTTATCTATTTCTGAATTTGCAACTCATAATGTGCACTTTGCTTATCCACTTTTGCAACCTCATTTGTTTTACTTCGATGTTTTATTACTATGTTTCTGTCCCCCCCCCCCTTTTTGGTTATTGTGTATACAGTAGAGTCTCGCTTATCCAATGTAAACGGGCCAGCAGAACGTTGGATAAGCGAATATGTTGGATAATAAGGAGAGATTAAGAAAAAGCCTATTAAACCTCAAATTAGGTTATGATTTTACAAATTAAGCACCAAAACATCATGTTATACAACAAATTTGACAGAAAAAGCAGTCCAATACACAGTAATGCTATGTAGTAATTACTGTATTTATGAATTTAGCACCAAAATATCACAATTTATTGAAAACATTGACTACAAAAATGCGTTGGATAATCCAGAACGTTGGATAAGCGAGTCTTGGATTAGTGAGACTCTACTATATATTATTACTGGTTTTTGTTACTGTATTTTGATGTTTCCTGTTTTTGTTATTGTTTTGTATCTGATTTTGCTGTAAGCCGCCCCGAGTCCCCTTCGGGGGACATGGAGGCGGGATATAAATAAACTTATTATTATTATGATTATTATTTTATTATGACACAGCAAACAAGATAGATATGCTGGATTTCGTATCACAAAATCACAAGTCGAACACTTCCCAAGTGTCTAGGATTGTGTGATGTATTTTCGGATGATGTGTGCAGAACCCAGTAGGGTGGCCTTTTGCAGTTGGCAGATCGTAATGTTGTCTTTTTTTTCTTTTTCTTTTTGATACATCATAACAATTAACTATTTTTGCCATACATAACTTATTTCAGTATACATTGTTCCAAAGGTAACTATTTCTTAAATGACATTTTAAACAGTTCTTAGAAATGTATCACCCTCCACCCCACCCTCCCCCCATACCCCCCACCCCCCTGGAACAGCCATTCAAAATTGTCAATACATCAGTTTAATCGTGTGGAACGCCTGGTTCAAGGTACGGTATCTTTCGTCTCCGTCTATTTTGTCGATTAGAACAGTCCATTTCCTTAACCAGTCTTGATCTTTTAGGCTATTTGTATAAAAAATTTTCTTTTGAATGATGAAATCGTTAATTATATATTCTGATATATAAGTCCACCAGGTTTCTACATCCCATTTTGTATCATCCCTCCATCCTCGGGCTATCGTGGCTTGTATTGCGGCTGTCATATATTTTAGAATCTCTGTCCAGTTATTATTATCTTCCCTTACCTTTACTGTGAGAGACATGTATCTAGCTTTGTCCCATAGATCGTAATTTTGTCAATGTCTATTGTTTCCAAATGCCGGCTGAGATCTTTTGGCACGGCACCCAGTGTGCCCATCACCACCGGGACCACCTGCACTGGTTTCTGCCAGAGTCTTTGAAGTTCAATCTTGAGGTCCTGATAGCGGCTGAGTTTTTCCTGTTGTTTTTCGTCAATGCGACTGTCACCTGGGATGGCAACATCAATTATTATTATTATTATTATTATTATTCAATGCTAATCAAAGTGGCCAATTGCAATATTCACCCTTGCCTCAGACAGACGAGAGTTCTTTCTCCCATCCTGAACATTTCACAGATACATAACCCCCAATTGCCTAGTTTCCAATAGACCTCACAGACCTCACTGCTCCCCACAGACAGGCCTACCGTGTTTCCCCGAAAATAAGACAGTGTCTTATATTATTTTTTACTCCCAAAGATGCGCTAGGTCTTATTTTCAGGGGATGTCTTATTTTTCCATGAAGAAGAATTCACATTTATTGTTGAACAAAAAAATTAACATTTATTCTATACTGTACAGTAGTTGTCATCACAAACCAACATAACCAAACCAGACAAACTGTGACTTCTGTCAAGAATTTCTTGTTACTACCATTATTTCCATATACAACTGGTATGTACATTTACCAATCCTGTTTTGTTTGGTGGGCGCCGGGCATGCTTCCAAACAAAAACTTTGCTAGGTCTTACTTTCGGGGGAGGCCTTATATTTAGCAATTCAGCAAAACCTCTACTAGGTCTTATTTTCTGGAGATGTCTTATTTTAGGGGAAACAGGGTAGGAAGGACTCCCCTTTTCCTCCCCCCAATGAGCAGGGGTCCCCCTTCTCTGCTCCCCTCCAGCCAAGCAAAGGAGAGCTCCCTTCTCTCCCCTCCCCATCCAGAAGCAGTATCCCCCTCCCCTTCTCTGTCCCCCTCCTCTCCCCCCTCCCCTCCCTCCAATGGCGCAGTGAGGGGGCCGCTGAGCAGCCCATCCCCCCTCCCTCCCTCCCCCCTCCCTCCCTTTCAGCATCAGCAGCGTCAGCAGCCCCCCCTCCCACCAGGGCCCCTCCCTCCCGACTGCTGCGGTCAACAGGCTGCTGGCTCCCCTCAGCCAATCAGAGCGCGGAGAGGGCCCAAAGGGGCGGGGCCAGCGAGGAACCTGCAGGAACCGAGCATCCTTGGAGAGAGCGCAGCATCAGCACCACAAGCCTCCCGCCGATGCCCGAGCCGGCCCTCGAGCCCTTTTGCACCGCAGGAAGGTAAGCCCGCCTGTCATGGCTCGCCTGCCCCACCTCTGCCCCCCCCCCCCCGCACCCTTTCCTCCTGGCTGGATCTGCCTCGCCCTTTGCAGGGCTCCCCCACTGACCCATATCTGCAGAGCATCCCTGGGATGCATACAATGCGGCTGGCGGTTGCGTATTTCTTCGCCTTCATCCCTTCCTCGCCTTGGCAGGGTTTCAAGAAAGGACAATGGAGCATTTCTCTTTCCAGCTTCGTGGGGGAAACAATGGTGTGGCTCTGTGACCATGGGTGGGATTTTTAGGGTGCCTTCCCCACCTCCTCCTCTTTCCTCCCTAGCCTAATGGATGCCTTTGCAAAGCATCCAAGGATAGGGAGGAAAGAGGAGGAAGCAGGGATTGCACCCTAAAAAAAATCTCCCCGTTTCGTCTTTCCCATTCCCTGCCAAGCCTAGCCTGGGTGTTTGTGTGTATTTGGAGGACAGTCAGTGCTGCGAGTGTCAGAAAGCCATAGGGGACAAGTCCTTAGAAAGAGGGAATGGTTCATTCCTTTCAAGGTTAGCCCCCTGGTTCCTTTCACAGACAAAGGCCTTTCTTGGGATGAGTGCCCATTGTGTTGCTCTGCGTCTTCCAGGCTGCATGGCCATGTTCCAGAAGCATTCTCTCCTGACGTTTTGCCCACATCTGTGGCAGGCATCCTCAGAGGTTGTGAGGTCTGTTGGAAACTAGGCAAGTGGGGTTTGTATATCTGTGGAATAATGTCCAGGGTGGGAGAAAGATCAGGACCAGCTAACACCTCCCAACAAAGGATTCCCCTAGGCAGTAAGCAGCCAGACCTTGAAGCTGAAAGGCAATTATAAATCATCGATGATGCCTCATGAACTTGAATGTATACTGTAGTTGTTTTTCTTAATCTGTTCATCCTATTATGTTTATATTATTGATGTACTCTGATTGTTGTTCATGTGATTTTAATATGTTGTAAGCCGCTTTGGGTCCCATGAGGGAGAAAAGCGGGATATAAATAAAGATTTATTATTATTATTATTATTCAATGCTAATCAAAGTGGCCAATTGCAACATTCACACCTGCCTCAGACAGACGAGAGTTCTTTCTCCCATCCTGAGCATTTCACAGATACATAAAACCCAATTGCCTAGTTTCCAATAGACCTCACAACCTCTGAGGATGCCTGTGAAACGTCAGGAATGAATGCTTTTGGAACATGGCCATACAGCCCGGAAAACTCACAGCAACCCAGTGATTCCGGCCATGAAAAGCTTCAACAACACAGTGCCTATTGTCCTGTGCATATTTTTCCTGGCGAGGGAGACACCCTTTCTGACAGAGAAAGATGTGATGTTTGTGTGCCTCCTCTTTGAGGAGGAAAATAGACCCTTTTCATGGTTGGGAGCAGATGAATTATTCTCCGGGCTTCTGAATTAACCTCCACCAGAAATGTATGGCTTGGGAATGCCACCCCACGTCCCCACCCCACCCCCTTGCGCCAATGACACAGGGCCATGGAGAGATTGCAGAGTCATGGGGGTTGGCGAAGGCCTGCCAATCCTTGTTGGTGGCATCTGCATTCGGAGCTGCTTCCGTGGCGTCCCACAAGATCCTAAACTTAAACTATTCTAGTCATATTATTTATTATTTATTTATCTACTGTACTGATACCCCTCCCTTCTCACTCAGGGCAGCTTACCAACTATGGCAATGATTCAATGCCAGATTCAGACAATAACAATAACAGCAAAACACAATATTATAAAACTATAAAAACATATACACATCAGTTAGAAATAATCTATCAGATGATTAAAACATATCAAAGGTCTAGCACCAGATGAGCTTTATAAACATTGCACCAATTTCTTTCACTCTTCTTATACAGGTACTGTCATACTTATGGGTCGTATTAATCCCCGAAGGTTTGCTTAAATAGCCAGGTCTTAAGATTTTTCCTAAATCTGAAGAGTGAGGGGGCTGTTCCGATATTGATTCGGCAAGATGAGTGTGCAGGTGGGGATGGATTCAACATTTCTGCCTTGGAAGTCTGCTTCATTCCCGATTTATCTGTGGGAGGCCTTTGGTGTATTTCATGACTTCATCTCCTCTGGGGGGTTGTCTTCCAAAGTCTTCCAAGGCGTTGCAGAAGACATCTGTGGTGTGGAGTATGTCCTTTAAAAATGCTGTTTTGCACAGTGAAGGGAGAACAAGCCCTTAAGCAAAAGTGGGTGTTTTGCCATCTGATGTATTGGCGGAGAAAGAAGCCAGGAGGTGAAGGAGAAAAAAAGCCGGGAGGTGAAGGAAAAGAGCCTTCAGACCCTTAAAAATATTCTTGTTCAGATATGGGTGGAGAGCTTGGTGGGGTGTCAGCCATTTTACAGGGTTGAGAACCTGCACTGCTATAGTAGCAGCAGCATTCCCTGCTATGCCTTGTAGCAACCTACGTTAGTACTACAAACTGACTGGGAATGCTTGTTTATGTAATATGTAAGTTATGCTTGCCTCTTAGAAATGAAAGGAGGTGATATATATTTGAAAACATCCTGAGGTTAATGTAGAATGTGTTTTTGTTTTTTTGGTATTATAAAACTAGTTGGCAGTATATGTGTTGTGACAATAATAATAATAATAATAATAATAATAATAATAATAATAATAATATTTCTTACCCGCCTATCTTCATGGCTTGAGGTGGGTTACAACATAGTTAAAACACATAACCATTGTTTTTCTGTATTATAAAATCGCACAAACTGGTTGGCAGTATATGTGTTGTGACAGTAATAATAATAATAATAATAATAATAACAACAACAACAACAACAATAATAATACTAATTTTATTTCTTATGTCCCTCTCCTCATGGCTCGAGGTGAGTTACACATAACCATAATCAAGATTATATAAATACATGTATTAAAATGTATTTCTATAAAAAGATACATTAACGGGAGAGTCTAAATTACTCTATTTTTCAACTAAAAGATTCACTTTCCTCCCAACAACTCTAAATTGCAGGTTTTTAAGATATATATAAATGATAGGGTTTTTTTCTGTTGGTGGTACTGAAATTAGTATTACAATCCATTGTGTCCTAGAATAGGAGAAATATGGTATTAACAGTATTTCTGTGATTAAATCTAGCAATTGTCCTGAGCCCCATAAGGGTTTCTACCAGCTCCCTGACATTTTCTGGGTGTGACAGCTTCTTGCTGTCAGCTAGGAATGATGCATTTTTCTGAACGGTTGTGCAAAGACGGGAAAAAAAAGAGCTCGTGGACATTAGATACATGGCAGAGGTTATGCTTCTGGAAGTCCAGGAGGCAATTGCAGATTGCACCACGGCCTGTTTGGAAGTCACTCGAGGCCATCTTAGTTGGGAACAGAATGACTGCTGGCAACATGGCTGAATGTAATGACTTTTGCCAGCATGCCAGGGCCCTACCCAAAAGCATGCCCTCTCTAAATCATGCTGAGGGATGCAAACATTTTTATGTAGCAGTATAAAATCTTAGGCAGAATTCAAGGAAGGCCATAAATATAATTATTTCCCTGCTGTCATGAATTCATGCCAGAGCATTTCCAGAGAGACAGAAGTAAACAAGGACTTAAGAATATGGATTTCCTGCAATGTGGGCTCTTTGGGGGGTAGATAATAACTTACGGGTTTATTTCCATGAAGAGACAAAAAGGTTAGTTGAGGGTTAGAAGCCTCATGCTATGGGAGAAAGGAGAGATTAATCTTTACCCTCCACCATCTATATATATATAAAAGAGTGATGGCATCATGGCGACCGACAAAACAACAAAACTACAGGCCCCTCAACCTCGAAATTTGACAACACAACCCATCATCCACGCCTCTAGGTTGATACAACAAAAAGAAAAGAAAAATAAAGTCCTAATTAGAGGGAGAGAAATAATTGCTTTTATCCAATTGCTGCCAGTTAGAAGGCTAAGCTCCTCCAACTTGGTCTCCTAGCAACCCAATAAAAATAATAAAAAACACTAAAAATAATTAAAAACACTACAATAAAATACTATAATAACAGAAAATAATTAAAAATAATACAAGAAAACAATAAAATATAATAAATAAAAAGATAACTTACAATAAAATTAATTAAAAATACAAATAACGTCAAATAAAAATTACACAACAATTTTTAACCAATACCACCACCACTTTGCCACAGCAACGCGTGGCCGGGCACAGCTAGTGCCTTATATACTGAATAATAATAATTTATGTGTAATCCTATAAATGTTTGTTCAGAGGTAAGCCCCATTGTGATCAGTGAGGCTTACTCCCAGGTAAGTGGGTGTACATTTACCACTTTATATTCACCACTATGATTATTTTTTACTCACTAAAGTAACTGTGGCTGATGCAAGCATATGTCATCCACAGTAGTCTGTGACGAGGTTATTTTGTGCTATGCACAGATGGTTTGATTGTTAAGGTAGCCACATTTCTTATACATCAGCCCTTTCAAAACAGGTTTCAATGAGATGGACTGCAGAGTATTCACCTTGGCTCACTTCCAATTTGCAGTGATGACTTCTGTGACTGGCTGTTATCACACCTTATAGGTTTTTGGTTTCTTCTGGTGTATCTTTTTTCAGTTCCAAGTTAAAGCAGGCCTAGTATTTTTTCATCTTCTACTTCAATAGTCCTCAAATCAGGATGCTGGCTGGGGATGCTGGGAATTATCATCCAAAACGTCTGGAGGTTGTCTGTTTGTGAAAATTTGGTTCCATAGCCCTAAGGAGAAGATCACTGCAATGAGCTCTAAAAGCCACTGGGTGTGTAACCCTTAGCCAGCAGCATTCTGACAAAGGAGGGTTCTTTGGATTATCAATCAAAACATTTTCACAATGTTATAATATATTATAATATATTTTCCTTTTCTTTATGAGTTCTTGGTTCCTTTGCCTAAAAATATGCTTCCTTCACCTTTTAAATACAAACTCCTAAATATTTCAGCTCAAACACTCCCAGACATTCTCTCTCTCTCTCTCTCTCTCTCTCTCTCTCTCTCTGTAATGGCGTTCATTGCAGAGACTTGATACACAAACAATATGAACTAAAGGTCAAATTAGAAATAATGCAACAAGAAGCAGCAGGTACCGAAGGGACTGTAATATCCTGTTTTAAACCACTGGGCCATCCAAGATGCCTTAAACACTGCAGTTCAATGTGGTCCACATTGGTCATGTAAGGCAGTTTCAGACTGCATTATATGGCAGTGTAGATGTGGCCTCAGATGACATAGGGTGCATTTACACCAGTGGTTCCCAAGATTTTTCTGACCAGGCGATAGGGCCACTGCAAGGAGAAGATGGGGTGATGGTGACAGGGGATAGGGAAAAGGCAGAACTGCTTAATGCCTTCTTTGCCTCGGTCTTCTCACAAAAAGAAAGCCATCTTCAACCTCAGCAACATGGAATGGACGAAGGATTGGGGGAAATCCAACCCCAAATAGGGAAACAAGTTGTCCAGGAACACCTGGCCACTCTAAACGAATTCAAGTCGCCAGGGCCAGATCAGCTACATCCAAGAGTATTGAAGGAACTAGCGGAAGTTATTTCAGAACCACTGGCAATCATCTTCGAGAGTTCTTGGAGAACAGGAGAAGTCCCAGCAGATTGGAGGAGGGCGAATGTGGTCCCTATCTTCAAGAAGGGAAAAAAGAACGACCCAAACAATTACCGTCCGGTCAGCCTCACATCAATACCAGGCAAGATTCTGGAAAAGATCATTAAGGAAGTGGTCTGCAAACACTTAGAAACAAATGCGGTCATTGCTAATAGTCAACACGGATTTACCAAAAACAAGTCATGCCAGACTAATCTGATCTCTTTTTTCGATAGAGTTACGAGTTGGGTTGATACAGGGAATGCTGTGGATGTAGCGTACCTGGATTTCAGTAAGGCCTTCGACAAAGTCCCCCACGACCTTCTGGCAAACAAACTAGTAAAATGTGGGCTAGACAAAACTACGGTTAGGTGGATCTGTAATTGGCTAAGCGAACGAACCCAAAGGGTGCTCACCAATGCGTCGTCTTCATCATGGAAAGAAGTGACAAGTGGAGTGCCGCAGGGCTCCGTCCTGGGCCCGGTTCTGTTCAACATCTTTATTAACGACTTAGACGAAGGGTTAGAAGGCACGATCATCAAGTTTGCAGATGACACCAAACTCGGAGGGATAGCTAACACTCCAGAAGACAGGAGCAGAATTCAAAACGACCTTGACAGACTAGAGAGATGGGCCGAAACTAACAAAATGAAGTTCAACAGGGACAAATGCAAGATACTTCACTTCGGCAGAAAAAATGGAAATCAAAGATACAGAATGGGGGACGCCTGGCTTGACAGCAGTGTGTGCGAAAAAGATCTTGGAGTCCTCGTGGACAACAAGTTAAACATGAGCCTACAATGTGATGCGGCAGCTAAAAAAGCCAATGGGATTTTGGCCTGCATCAATAGGGGAATAACGTCTAGATCCAGGGAAGTTATGCTCCCCCTCTATTCTGCCTTGGTCAGACCACACCTGGAATACTGTGTCCAGTTTTGGGCACCACAGATGAAGGGAGATGCTGACAAGCTGGAAAGCGTCCAGAGGAGGGCGACTAAAATGATTAAGGGTCTGGAGAACAAGCCCTATGAGGAGAGGCTTAAAGAGCTGGGCATGTTTAGCCTGCAGAAGAGAAGGCTGAGAGGAGACATGATAGCCATGTACAAATATGTGAGGGGAAGTCATAGGGAGGAGGGAGCAAGCTTGTTTTCTGCTGCCCTGCAGACTAGGACACGGAACAATGGCTTCAAACTACAGGAAAGGAGATTCCACCTGAACATCAGGAAGAACTTCCTCACTGTGAGGGCTGTTCGGCAGTGGAACTCTCTCCCCCGGAATGTGGTGGAGGCTCCTTCTTTGGAAGCTTTTAAGCAGAGGCTGGATGGCCATCTGTCGGGGGTGCTTTGAATGCGATTTCCTGCTTCTTAGCGGGGGGTTGGACTAGATGGCCCTTGAGGTCTCTTCCAACTCTACTATTCTATGATTCTATGATTCTATGATTCTAGGGACCACATTAAGCAGGGACCACTTGAAGAGGGACCACTTGAAGAGGAACCACTCTCCAACATTAGTACCAAAAGGGTTATGAATCAGTTTTTGGTCAACTTTGGATTTGGCTTCGTTATTTGGGGTGCTGATTCAGAAAACTGCATTGGATAGACCACATCAGCTCTAGTTTCTGATTCAGAACATATGCCATCCAGTAGTCGCCATTTGCTTTCCCACGGAAAACCATATTTAATAATCTAGAACTGATGTGGTCTATCCAATGCAATGGTCAGCTCTGTGGAAAGGAGTAGTAAAATAAATAAAATTAAATAAATAAAGAGGAAAGAGGTTCGCGGACCAGATTTTTGTTCTCACGGCCCACTGCAGGGCTGCGGCCCACAGGTTGAGAACCACTGATCTACACCTTAGGATTAATGCAGTTCGACACCACTTTGAATGCCATGGCTCAGTGCAGCTTTACAAGCCTTCTCTGGCTAAGAGAGCTGATACCTCACCAAACTACAACTCCCAGGATTCCATTGCATTCAGCCATGGCAGTTAAAGTGGTGTCAAACTGCATTAATCTGACAGTGTAGTTGCACCCATAGCTTGGTGAGCCGTAAGTCTTCATGCAGGAAGTCCTTGAGAAGCTATACATAGAGATGCTAGGGGTTGGAGCTATGGTGTTATATATTCAAAGCATGTGCTCTTCCAATAAGCCAGAGCCCCCTTCCTCAGTCTCTATAAAGAGTTCAGGTTAGAAGCAGCCTACTGTGAGGACAAATGAAGCACTGTCTGAATGAGTCAACAGTGTGAAATGGTTGCAGAAAAAAGGGAAATGCTCTTTTGATTTCTATCAGCAAAAGATTTATCTTCACAGCCAGGGCTATTTGCTACAGGCTGGTTCTCATTTCATTGTGTCCAGTCCCAGATGTATCTTTTTTCAAAGAAAGAAAACAAATTGAAGGCAATTCAGATGTAAGCAGAGATAGGACCATATTTTGGTTTTCAAATGTTAAAAAAATACCATTGAGAAGGAGAATCATAATTAATCAACGAGGCAGAGGGAGAGATAAAATAATAACAAAGAAAAGAAACAGGGATTGAAGTAGCATTGTATAGATTTAAAAAGTATTGGGAATAGTACAGTTATAATTGTCTGGTGGAATAAATTGCTAAAAGATGATGGTGGTGGTTTTGAATTAGATGGTTCGATTATCACCTGTTAGGAATACATGTACATACTCATATATAAAGGGATACAATGAAAAAAACCCTTTGAATCAGAATTAAATTCATAATTCTGTCATGATTTCTCCAGGGTATTCTGCTATCTGCATTCATTTAAAATCAATCTTTGTTATTTTTATGGTGTTGTAACACATTGTGTGTGTGTCACGAAATGTGCCATACTAAGGGTGTGCCAACTTGCACATAAAATCAGGGGCAACTCTGCTCAAGAAAATGCAGTCTCTCCACTGTTGTTGTTGTTGTTCATTTATATTCAGCTTAATGTTTGTTGTATAGCTAAAAACAGATAGAAGATCAGCATTAAAATTGAATCAAACCATCAAGAATTGTAAAACAATTAAAAACTGCAATTAAGAATAATCAAAAAGCAGTTTGAGAAGTACAATTAAAACAATATAGCACTTTATTTGTTTTTAAAAAACCTTCGCTTAGTAAACCCTAGCATAAGTAAAGGTAAAGGTTTTCCCATGACATTAAGTCTAGTTGTGTCCAACTCTGGGGGTTGGTTCTCATCTCCATTTTTAAGCTGAAGAGCTGGCATTGTCCGTAGACACCTCCTAGGTCATGTGGCCGGCATGACTCCATGGAGTGCCATTACCTTCCCGCCAGAGTGGTTCCTATTGATCTATTCACATTTCCATGTGTTCGAACTGCTAGGTTGGTAGAAGCTGGGGTTAACAGCGGGAGCTCACCCCCGCTCCCTGGATTCAATCCGTTGACCTTTCAGTCAGCAAGTTCAGCAGCTCGGTGGTTTAATCCACTGCACCACCAGGGACTCCAAAACCCTAACATAGATTTACTTAAATGTAAATGTGTATAAATAGAATTTAGGGAAAATTTTGACAGAATACAGAGTCTCTTAACATCAGAATAAACAAATATAGGATTTCCCTGTCAATTGGATATTTCATGAAGACATTCTTATTGCCTGCCTTCAAGTCATTTCTCACTTTAGGCGACCCTGTTATGTGGTTTTCTTGACAACATTTGTTCAGAGATAGTTTGCCATTGCCGCCCTCTTGAGGCTGAGAATGTGTGACTTGCCCTAGGTTACTAGAGGTTTTCCGTGGCCATACGAAGATTCAGACTTGTGTGTCTTAGAGTCCTTCAGTTCTCAAACCATTCTGCCTTTCATTAAAATATTTAGATTTTATACATATTTATACTATTATTAAATTAGTATAATATTATAGTATTTATAAAATAGGTTGTTATTGAGTACATGTTTTTACAATGTTTTTAGAGGGTGTTTTATTGTACTGTAAGGTATTTTTTGTTGACATATTTGTAATTTTGTTTTATCGGGCTTGGTTCCCATGCAAGCTGCCTCGAGTCCCTTCGGGGAGATGGGGCGGGATATCAAAATAAAGTTGTTGTTGTTGTTGTTGTTGTTAGCATAAAATAAAAATGTATATAATCTTAAAGCATGAACCCAAATGTTGAGGGGTTTCTTCCTCTGCCTTTTTGGTCAAAATGTTTAAAAAGGGCTGAAAAACCCGTATATACGGTATGTACTTTTTAAAGAAACATTGGAAACTCAACATTCTGGAGAGGGACATAGAATATCCATGAAGGAACCAAACCCATGTTCCAAATATGGTAATGGTTTTTGTTCCCACATGAATAACCAGAAATAAAATCAGAATTTTCATTCAAATTCAGCAGGACCAGAAATAAAAATTAACCCAGGCTGCATCTACACTGACATATAATCCAGTTGCAGAATGCAAATTAACTGCTTTGAACTGGATTATATGAATCTACACTGCCATATAATCCATTTCAATGCATTCAGAAACGGGATGTCTGTAGCAGAGTAATGGTCTGGGGTGTTTAAAGCTGTGCAATGGTATAATAAGGAGCAGCCTTGTAAGAAATGCAAAGTATTACTTTAGTTGTCCGTTATTATATATCCTTCACTCTTTTAACATCTCAGCTTTTCAAATTCAGCATAGTTTTGTTTTGAATTTCAAGTGGAAGGAGAGTTTCATGGTGATTTATTACTTTTGTACAGTGAATGAAATAAAAATTGATTCCCACCTTTCCACGGATGCTCCTTTGTCTTGTGTTCAGTGGACAGAAACAGAGGGTGTGGCCCCGTTCAGAGAGAAGGGGTCAGAGCGAAGACGTCCCTGCAGACCCAAGAAATGATCTCTGTGGACTAGAATAATTACGTCAGCCACAAGGCATTCCCAGCACTTGCTCTATTAGCCCAACAATGGAACAGCCTGCACAAACACAATTCCATTTATCTGTATTGCAACTGGTAAATGGAGCTTGCAACAAAATGTAAGCCAGCCATACCTCTTTCTTGGATACTTCACTGCAACATGATTCTCTTTGTCCAGCTGGCATGCTACAAACTTTGTAAAGATTTGTATGCGGCTCAGGTAATAGGTCAATAATTGTACAATTTGCCATCTTGTTCTTCAGGGGTTTTTTTTGTGCATTAATCATTAGTGTTTATTTAAATTACCCAACAACCAGTGCAAAAACTTTTATGTTTTCCTTTATTATTTTTGTATTTATTTATGTTCCTGCTTTTGGAATCTGCCACCTTACAAGGCAGCATGTTGGCAAGCATATTTTCCCACCATAATATCTCATTCCACTCATTAGATATACTTAGTTTCCAGAGTTGGCATAATGTTTGAAATATTTACAAATCGAATCCACTTTTTACTATTTATTTATTTGCTGTAAATAGAGCTACTGAACTGTAAGGTGTGTTTATTTGGCCAGTTTAAAAGGAATAAACAATAAAGAAACATAACAAAATGGTAAAACTAGAAGAAACCATCAACATTAGTAAAACAAAGAGTGTTGTTTTGTCTCCAGTCGTTCTTTATGGTGTCAGGTTGACATAATGTATTCATTCCCATAAAAAAGAAATGAGAAAAGGAAACCAATATTCAGGTACTGTGCATAGTCTCTTGTAAAAGTCTTCCTCTTATGTAGTTTTTAGAAAGGATTGTGGGTCTGTAATTATGTGAATAAGTCACCTAAAACGTTGTCATTCAAAATAAATGATAAATAAATATATTTATTTATCATTTATATACTTAATATATTTTTTCAATTATTACAGAAAAAAAGTTTTCCAAAAAGAGTGTTGTCGAAGGCTTTCATGGCTGGAATCACGGGTTGCTGTGAGTTTTCCAGGATGTTCCAGAAGCATTCTCTCCTGACATTTCACCCACATCTATGGCAGGCATCTTCAGACCTCACAACCTCTGAGGATGCCTACCATAGATGTAGGCGAAACGTCAGGAGAAAATGCTTTGAGAACATGCAGCCTAGAAAACTCGCATCAACCCATTTCTCTCAATTTCCCCCATTTTTTAAAAAAATCCTGAGTTTACCAAGAGGAGGAATGGACTGTTCTTTCCTAGAGGTCTCCAACAGAAATTAGCCTGCCACCCACTGGGGAAGCTATAGCTCTAGATTTCTAGCACTAAGCACGGAGTTGAACTCGAGAGAGTACAAAACTTCAGATTTTATGAGCCCATGATTCAGGGTGCAATGAATTCAGAGCTCTTGAACTGTTTTCTGTCCGAAGATAATTGAATGGAGGTCGCTATTCAAATATTATTTTCTTGGCAAAGGCAGGTCTGACTCCAGTCTTTATGAAAAATATCTTGATTTTGTATTGGAGTTGGCCAATTCTTTCTGAGTTTGGGATGATACAGAATGAGGGACGCCTGGCTCGACAGCATTATGTGTGAAAAAGATCTTGCAGTCCTCGTGGATGACAAGTTAAACATGAGCCTACAATGTGATGCGGCGGTGAAAAAAGCCAATGTATAAATAGGACTCTAGTGTCTAGATCAGTGGTTCCCAAACTTATTTGGCCTACTGCTCCCTTTCCAGAAAAAATATTACTCAGTGCCCTGGAAATTATTTTTTAAGTTTTTTAAATAGCAATTAAACAGAAAGATATATGTACCTTTGGCCATCACCTCTCCCCTGGATTGATGCAGCACCCACCAGGGGGCAGTAGCTCCCACTTTGGGAATCACTGGTCTAGATCCAGGGAAGTCATGCTCTCCCTCTATTCTGCCTTGGTCAGACCACACCTGGAATCCTGTGCCCAATTCTGGGCACCGCAATTGAAGGAAGATGTTGACAAGCTGGAATGTGTTCAGAGGAGGGCGATGAAAATAACCATGGGTCTGGATAACAAGCCCTACGAGGAGTGGCTGAAAGAGCTGGGCATGTTTAGCCTGCAGAGGAGAAGACTGAGAGGAGATATGATGAGGCCATGTATAAATATGTGAGGGTAAGTCATAGGGAGGAGGGAGCAAGATTGTTTTCTGCTGCCCTGGAGACTAGGGCGCATAACAATGGCTTCAAACTACAGAAAAGGAGATTCCACCTGAACATTAGCAAGAACTTATTCACTGTGAGAGCTGTTCAGCAGTGGAACTGTCTGCCCCGGAGTGTGGCGGAGGCTCCTTCTTTAGAGGATTTTCAGCAGAGGTTGAATGGCCATCTGTCAAGGGTGCTTTGAATGTGATTTTCCTGCTTCTTGGCAGGGGGTTGGACTGGATGGCCTGTGAGGTTTCTTCCAACTCTATGATTCTGATTTATACAGTGGTATGGGTACAAAAGTCTGAGAACCGTACTTCATAAAGTAACTTTTCTAAGCTCCAAACAGAAAAATTCAGTTTCCGGAGAATACTGAAGACTTGAGAAATATCTCAAGATATGAGAAATATCCTTTGAGCTGTCATTCATTCTCTTCCAATCCTTCATCCTTTCCCCCTGTATTTCCATCCCATCTTTCATCAGTAAACAAAGGATCCTGAATATGGCTGAGGACTGTGGCTGAGCCGAGTGCTGCACTTAGATCGCTGAATTATTTATACTGAAAACAAACCTGGAGGTGAGCCCTGGAGGCTTAGCTTTGTTACTCAGATGTGCAGAGTAGCCAGGCGGATGCGATTTTATATCAGTTTTGGAAAGAGGAGAATGCCAAGAAGGAAAACATGAGGGGAGATATTGTGTCCCTTGCAGTTGATGCTGGATCATTTAAAATTACCCCTCTCTTTTATCCAGTTTTGTGAAATACACTGGCATCGCCCTGACCTATGAAGTGTTTGAGGAGAATTCAAAGGATTGAATTGCCAGATAAGTATTTTTAGTAAAAGAACTCCTTAGTGGAAAATAGATGTTCAGATTCCTTCAGGCGTGACAGTTATTCCCACACTGTCTTCATCAAAGCTTATGCTAAAAACAACATTGTCTTCTTGCTCATCGGTCCAATTGTAGGCTGAAAGCGACGGCTCCCCAAAGACATCTTTTCGGAGGCTTTTAGGTCCTTTCTACTTGTCATTTGTTCCCTGCTGGGTAATGAGCAACCATCAGATGCTTACGTTCTCTCCTCAAAAGTGGATCACATGGGCATTGACAAAATAGTGTCACAGATTAAGGAAAATCTTATTAAGTAATTGTTGCTAAAATAACTTGCTCTACCAGGGTTAATCAGTGCTTTCTGATGGGCCCTTTGCTTCTTGGACTGCCCAAAATCGATCTATATGCCAAAACATCCATCAACATGGTGTCATCCAGAAGTTTTAGGGCACAGTTCCACAGACCAATTGATGTGAATTGCCCCATTTTTTTCTCAACTGGACTAAATGTGTTTAGTTCATTTCATTCTTGTAGTCAGGTTGATACATGAAGGTGCTCCTGATGTAGATAAATGAAAAGAGATTTAAAACACATACGTATAAATGACTGCAGTTTTTAATAAGCTAATTATTTAAACATTTATAGCTTTTCAAAATATTAATTTTTATGTGTTGTCGAAGGCTTTCATGGCCAGGATCACAGGGTTTTCTGGGCTGTATGGCCATATTCTGAAAGTATTCTCTCCTGACATTTCACCCACATCTATGGCAGGCATCCTCAGAGGTGAGCGAAACGTCAGGAGAGAATACTTCTGGAACATGGCCATACAGCCCGGAAAACATACAAGAACTCTATTAATTTTTAGTTGTATTCATCCACCCCCATATTGGGGGGGGGGGGGGGGGAAGATGTTTTAAATTGTAAAACAAATAAAAAAATTTAAAACGTGAAAGTTGGTATTTGTATGGATGAATGTTTATGTATGTGTGTATTTGTTTCTCCATGCCTGTGTGAAGATATACCCATTTTTACTCGAGTGTAGTGCACCATCAGTGGTGAGGTGCACATTACCAAAATATGGATTTCCCAGTCTCGGCTTGGGGTGGGGGTGAGAGTTGCTACTTCTGCTTTGCCTCTCAGCTGAGAGATAAGGGAGTCTGAGAGACTCAGCTGGCTGGGAAGGGAGGGGGCTTTCTCCTTCTTCTCCCAGCTGGGAGAAGGAGAATGCCAGGGCTGGGAAGGGAAGTGATGCCCTCCAAGAATGATGAACTTTCCCGCCTTGGCTTGGCGGAGGGGTGTGACTTCCCAGCTGGCTTCATTCAGAGTCTGAATGACTTTAGTTGGGAAGCCGCGGCTCCTCCAACAGGCCAAGACTGGCGAGTTCTCAAGCTTTAGGCATCCGATTGTAGTGTGCCATCGAATGGAATAATAATAATAATAATAATAATAATAATCTTTATTTTTATAACCTGCCCCATCTCCCCGAAGGGACTCGGCGCGGCTCACAACAGGGACAAGCCCAAAACAACGACACAACATATTTGACAAAAAATTAAACATGTACATCTCTATTTTGACCAAGCAATTTAGTAAAAAAAAAAGTGTGCATTGCATTCAAGTAAATATGCTTATGCATTTATACATACACATACATGCCTATATGTTTGTATATACATAAGGTAAAGGTAAAGGTTTTCCCCTGACATTAAGTCTAGTCATTGCCGACTCTGGGGGTTGGTGCTCATCTCCATTTCTAAGCCGAAGAACCAGCATTGTCCATAGATACCTCTAAGGTCATGTGGCTGGCATGACTGTATGGAGAACCGTTACCTTCCCATAGTAGCAGTACTTATTGATCTACTCACATTTGCATGTTTTCATACTGCTAGGTTTGCAGAAGCTGGGGCTAACAGCAGGAGCTCACCCCACTCCCTGGATTTGAACCTTTGACCTTTCAGTCCACAAGTTCAGCAGTTCTGCGCTTTAATCCGCTATGTTACTGGGGGCTCCTCTGTATATAAATACACACATATGTATGCATACACATGTGCATGTACTGTACATATGCATATGATGAGGGCTAGACAGTTAGTTAATTAGATTAAAAATTTTTAAAAAATCAAAAATTCAATCATCAGAAGCAATTTATAAAGCATAGGATGCCAGCGATGATACAGATACACTTGCTTTATAGGTGAATGCAAATAGGATAATTAATCCTGGGTTTAATATTTCCTGCGGACTCCATGGTGTGAGGTGGGATGGGGAAAGCTGGAGAATGAATACACTGAATTGGCACTACTTGTATCATTTTCACTATAAGAACTGAAGGTCTTTCATTTTCTTCATATGCTTTAAATATTTGAGAAGATTTCCATCATAAAAGGGTTGTCTGGTAAAATGCAATAGAACATTTAGTCATCTTCTTAGCTACAGACCCATTTTAAGATCCTTCTCTGTAAGATGGTAAAGTCAGAGGTGACGGATGGGTAGCTTTGTTTCTAAGGGTTAAACTACCTGTCATGGTGTACAGGACGCAGCTTCAAATTATGTTTTTACTCAAAAGTGAGCATGTAAGAATGGGCTTAAAATAGATTAGTTTTAAACCTACCCTAAGCTGTTTTTAAAAGCCTACATTAACCTCCTACAACAGGTGGAAAGCACCAATTATAATTCTTTTATATACAGTAGTCGTGGGTGCTCTTTAGTTTTTACGCTGTTTGGCTCCTCAGATGTTGAACAACACTTTTAATTATCCACCTTGCAGACGGGGGATAATGAGAATTGCAACCCAACAGCACTTGTGGTTCTGAAGCTGGGGAAAGACTGAAGAGCATTTTAAACTCAGACTTTCTATCCACAAGCCTTGTATCTAAATTTAAACTCCACTATCCTGGCTAAACAAAACAAACTGCAGCTTTCCAGATGTTACTGTATCACAGCTCCCATCAGTTCTAGTAAATGCTGAATAGATGTAGTTTTTGGTTGCTTGAGAGTTCCTATTAAAATAGGCCTAAGTAGTATCATACTGCATACTATTTCATAAACTCTGTATTGTCTAATGATGAGGAATACAGGAGTTGTAGTCCAGCATCTGGAGGGTCAGATTCGACCCACAGGCCTTGAGTTTGACACGTGTCCTACAGACATTAAAAAATTCAAGCTGGAGTGCAAAGGTTTAAAACTCAGCTGGCCTTGTATAGTTGTTTGCAATGCATCATGTTTAAATTGCATTTACTTCCGTGTAAAAAAAGAATGCAACGTACAGTTGTTTTGCCACATGCTTATCATGGAGTGTCCTTTAACTCCAAGTAGTACAGCATGAGTACGGTCAGTGAATATAACTTTGTAGGTTCTCCTACAAGGATATTATCAACAATTCCTGTGGCTTTGCCTGGTCTAAAAAGAGACGTTGTCACCATCTTTTTTTCCATTTTTACAGGGGATTTTCAGGAGTGGAATCTTCCCAGGAGGAGAGAAACTCGTAGACGGCCAGAATGGCAGGAGCATCTGTCAAGGTGGCCGTCCGGGTGCGCCCTTTCAACTCCCGAGAAATGGGCAAGGACTCCAAATGTATCATACAGATGACAGGAAACACCACCAGTGAGTAATTGTGTACCTCTCCTCTATTATTTGTGATTATTATTTAGTCTAAGGATTATTATGGATTATTGCAGCTTGTGATATTTTATGTTTCAGAAAGTAGCGTAGCTTAGCAGCTTTCTAAAGCTTGAGCCCCTGGGAGATGCTAATTTTCGCAGGATATAGAAGGGGTTAGAAACGTACCACGATCTCTTTGTTTTCATTATTTCATTTCCCAGTGATGGCAGGAAATTTAACAACAGCAAAAGAAGCAGTGGGGGCTTTTTGATACCTTATTGTGGGGGGAATTGGGGGCTGGGGGCAGGACTTACCTTGGATGGAAAAGCCATTTTGGACACACTTGTATAACACTATATGTACTGGGAATTTCATGCAATTGTGAGCCTTGGACATGGGTCTTGATTGTGAGAATAAGGCTAGTATATTGTTTTTGTTTTTTATTATTATTATTATTATTATTATTATTATTATTATTATTATTATTATTATTACAGGTTCAGTCCCCCTTATTCAAAATGTTACAGACCAAGCTTCAGATTTCGTATATTTTTCAGATTTTGACATTTGTATATTCATAGTGAATGAGGGCTGGAAAAAAGGGGGCTAGGACCATTTTTTTTTCCTTAAGGAGCTCTGACGGGGGAAAGAGATACAATTACTGCAAACTGACTTCAAAGTTTGTGTACAGTTAGCTCTGGATGAGGGAGTGAAGAAAAGGGGATGAAATCTTGTTATTTCCCAGAAGGCTCAGAAAAAAAAGTATACTACTGCCATCACTCTCAGGTTTTAAACCGCTATGACCAATAACTTTGCTGCATGTTACTGAGGCCTTAATTTTGCAGTTTTCACCTCTAATCCTGCAAACGCTGTCATCCCCACTCCCTTAGGAGAGGAAAATTCTAGCACGGGCGCACACACACACACACACACACACTGAATGACAAGTACATGATAGATAGCATGGAAAAAGGAGATCTTTAGAGGAAAAAGACTTCATTCTTAGCAAGCAATCTGCATTAGTAAAATAATATCTTTTATATAAAGTCCATTCCTTCAGGCACACTTAGTGAAGTCAGAAACTAACAAAACAACCTACGCCATATTCAGCATAATTCCTCAAAGCAAACTAGCTAAACATTTCCTATTCTACTCACGGTCGGATGTTCCTAACTTCTCCAAATGTGCCTGAAGTAAGAGCCTTCATGTAAGAGATACCCTTTTGCTAATGTAGATTGCTTGCTTAGAGTAAAACCTTTTCCTTTTGAAGATCTCCTGCTTTCCACAGTCTTTGATGTACCTTTGCTTGGTTTTCTGTGTGCATGCGCACATGTGGATAGAATTTTCTTGTCCCAAAGGAGAAAGTGGTAAAGCATTGAAGTCTTGTTTTGAAAAAACAGTGTGAGGGCATTAAGATGTTGCTCTTGTGATGCACAATATCTCTTATGCAATGTGTTGCTCAGCAATGTATGAAGAATAAGATGTTATCCCACACAGCCCCCTCCTCCATTCCCACACAGCCACCCTCCCCATTTGTAATACATAAAGGAAAATATGTATAATAGCCCGTCAGACCTCGCCGGGAGGACTTCCTCCCTGCGTCCATCATGTCTTATCAGCGAAGTGTTTCTGAAGTGTCTGGAAATGGGGTGGAGGGAGTGAGAAGACAGCTCATCTTCTAAGCTCAGGAATCACTATGCAACTGGAGAAAACGAGGAAAAACAAAATTCCTTCTTTGTGAGCTTGGCGTAGTAATTTTTTGAAATTAATTTAATCATTAAAAATACCAAAATTTCAAAATATTACCACTTTTTTCCCCCTGACATTTCCCCTTTCAAAATTGCACTACAGCTAGCTTGTGAGATTGAGAGGAAGGAGAAGAGCCCAGAGAAGTGGAGGTTGCAGTGTTGTAGATCAGCCTGAGACTGATAGATTCACTGATATTTCAGAGAGGATTGTGGGATTACCTGTGGCTTGAAGTGATGAAGATTTCAGTCAACAGGACATAACACCATGGATATATTGAAAAATATACCAAATGTTTTCAAAATAATGATTGATTAATGTTTTAACTATACTGTGTAGGGTTGTGCATTTGTATGAAATTACTTACCATTTCTGTTTGTTTCATTCTGTTTGTTCCATTTCCTTTCCTTTGCAAGCCAGGCCTATGCGCATCAAGTGTTTGGTGCTTGACTGTAGGCCCTGTTAGCCAGGCCTATGCGCCATCGAGCGCTTGATGGCTGATATGCGTGGCTTGCAGGGCCTACAACTGAGTGTTTGGCACTCGACTGTAGGCCCTGTGAGCCAGGCCTATGAGACATTGAGCACTTGATGCTGGTAGGCCCAGTAGGCAGGGCCTACGAGCATCAAGTGTGAGCCAGGGCCTACAGTCAAGTGACAAAAATCAGCCAACCAAACAGCTACTTTTTAAAAATTTTGTTTTGCTGTTTCTTTTGTTCCTGTGAGGTTGTACCATTTTGTGCAATCCGAATAGACGAAACGGTACAAAACCACAAATGAAACAGATAAAACAGGATTCAAGCCCAACCCTAATTATATTTAATACAGTAATAGAGTTTCTGAACATCTCAGAAAAATGCACAAAATTTCATTTAGTTAATTTGCATTCATGTAAGACAATAAAATTAGAGACCCTTCCCACACTGATATAAAATGTCTGTTTTCATCTTCATGCTTTTGCTTCTTACAATTTAATTATGTAATCTTCCTTCACAATATTCACACATACTTCTAAAAAATTATAGTGAACAAATAGTACTCTCCAATATGTGCATTGTCACTTAACTGTATAGTGGCTACTAGTATCCTTTGCTAATTTCACTGCCAGCAACACAACCACACACATTATAATTGCTTGAGTGCAAGCTTTAGGACAAATGAGGCCCTGTGCTAGTTAAGTGATGAGGCCCCTTCCTTTCACACCTGTGCATGCCATCTGAGGAACTTGATGTTGGGAACCCTGCATTTTGCCCATGTTTCCTCCCTCAACTCACCCCAGCATATTCATGTATGTAGAAATAAGACCAGAAGATACAAAGCTCTTGCTCTTCCAGGATGCTTCTTGAAGACACATCCTCTTTTCCCAAAAAGTGTTGCTGCTGTTGGTGTTTGCATGCTAATAGAAGCCAGTGACCCCGGAGACTTGCTGACATGGAGGTTTTGATTGCCTACAGGACAAAGGCAGAGATAACAAGCAGCAATACAAGTAGATAATCCCCTCAGCTGGACAGGGAAAGCTAGTTCTTTTGAGAGTCTCACTGGACTACATGGCATATAACAGCTCAGCAGTTCCATCTGCCTGGGTATTGGATGGAAGAGGCCAATAAATATGGGACATCCGCGGTCCAAAAATGTTTTTGGAAAGATGCAACTTGGCTCATGGCTAGTGTTTATAAGTTTGGTTATAAACCCATGTGGAAACAGAGGAAGAGCTCTGACTGTGACAATACTTAGAATACACACAAACATGAAGACTTACACATACATAAATTCGCAATTATATAACTGGCGCAGTGGTTCTAACAGCTATGGTAGTTTTATGGCTTAGAGAAATTTAAGAGGAGGTTCAGGGCCCCTTACCAAATATTCTGGGCCCAGTCTGAAGTAGCAATGCTCTGGACTGGCCTGACACATTTTGTATCCATTCCACAGCACTGGTAGAGCGGAGTCCTTATGGGCCAGAAAGATTGAACCTGGTTCAGACCAGCTGGACCACCTGCTTCCGGACAACTGCTTATGCCAGCAACGGTACCTACTGGTAGTGGTGGCCAGAAACTCTCCTGGAGCTGTGTGGCTGTCTGCTACGGCAATGAGGGACAACAGGGGCTCAATCCATCTCCTTTTACCTATGCTGCACAGTACACAGTGGAGCATTGGAGTATGAGTTAAAAAAATACCGGTGCTTTTAAAAATAATGTTCCAGGGTCTGGTGCAGTTAACATGTCAAATTGTTAGGAATTGTGAGAGTGTCTCCAATGGTCAGGGATTGCAGTCCAACAACATTTGTGTTCTTCCATATTGTAAAATGGAGCATGATACCACTTTAATTGTTATAGTTCCATCCTAAAGAAGCCTTTGATTTTCTGTTTAGGGAGAGATATTTAAAGTTCTCAGCCAGAAAACTCTACTGCCTTACAAAACTACGTATCCTCGAATTCTGTAAGATATTGCCATAGAGGTATAACGTGGAATCATATTGCTACAATTGGGTAATGTGAAAGGGTCTTTAAAGGCATAACATACATAATATATAGTAAAAATAAAACTTTATTTGTATCCCGCCCTATCTCCCCGAAGGGATTCAGGGCGGTTTCCAACATATAAGGCAAACATTCAATTGCTGGAAAGAAAACCATATAGACAATACATCAAAATAAACACATTTGACAGTTTAACACTGATCAAGGCATACCATTGATCAGAAGGGCTAAGTGGCTACATCCTAGTGTAGTATAAATACTTCAAATGCCTCTGTTTATTCAAACTATTTTAGTTAAAATATCAGCATCAGCATGAGACAATCTAAATTATAATAATCACAGACATCTTCAAATAATACATAACATAAAACATCCAGTTGTGATCAGTTAAACCTATACCAATTTCATAAGGAAATATAATTAATATTCTGGGTTCTCTTCAGATTTTATAGCATCACAAAAGCTGCATTTTTGAAGTATTTGTAGGCTGGTATTGCTACATAGGTAAGGAGCTAAAAATATTGATTCTGAAGTATAGTCCAGTCATGGTACCTATTGAGTACAATCACTTTTGTCTACTTGTGTGTGTGTGTGTGTGTATGTATATGTGTGTGTGTATATATATATATACACACACACACACACACACACAAAAGTGTTTGTGTTTTTGAATGATAATGTAGAGGAAGGAGCAGATGTGCAAAGTAGGAGATAAAGGAAGAAACAGTGGAAAGGACACATCTCCCACCTTGACCATTTTTAAATATCTTCTACTAACTTTATTATTTCAAAAAAGTAGAATCCAAAATATTCAATAGCTGTTACTCTCTCTTCTTTTTTCCCTCCCACATTTTCTCATCTCCATAGAAATTCTTCTCATATTCTCCCTTCACTAACTGACATCAGGGGTCCTATTTTGTAGTGCTCCATACTACAGAGAGTTAAGGCCAGAATAATTTCATAATGTAGCTTGAAGAGTTATGCTCCACAATTTCTCAGAAGCCAGACACTATAATTTGATTTCTTCTGTTAGTAAATCCCTGGAGAGTTAGGAAAAAAAATCTGTAGAAGGCAAACCTTTCCTGGACTATTCCGGGTTGCCTTGAACAAAATCATCATTATATGGCCTTCCTCCCTTTTTATTCCTGGAAGTAACTGATTAAACATTGCTGAACTCAGAGACACAGAAAGGAAAATGGAAAGCGTCTCTATGCCTCTTGCCTGTCATTTTGGCATTTGCTTATAGAATTTTGGTTCCCAGCATTAAATAAACCTTTTCTCCATTGAATGACTACTCTTTCTTAGGCTTCGTCTGTGTCCCTGCAGCTCCTCTCTCTTATTTTTGGGACAGAAAATGCGTTTCAGCCTTTCCAACCAGCTCCCAGAATATGTCTGAATTGCCTTAGTTGTCCTTCTTTTGTTATTGTCATTTTTAAATAGCCAAACAGACTCTTTGTGGTGGATGCTGCGTCTTCTATGAGAGAAAAAAGAGCATTATGTTACTTCCAGAATAACATTAACATTCTCTCCTCAGAGCGAGGTCTTCAGTAGGGCAAGCATAGCACTGAATAAAATGTCCTGTGGTTTCAACAGAGGGCTTTCTCTTGCTCCTTTTCTGTTAGTTCTCTGATCGGGATGTTGTAATAGTTGGACCTTCCTCTAAGTATTTAGAAAGTGTTCCCACGCGGTTGGATTTATCTGCAGATTCTGTGCATTTCTTTATTTCTGTCTATTTGTTCAGTGTTTTCCTTCACAATTTTAGAAGAACAAACATATTAAAACCATTCATATGCAAAGCATAGTAGTAGTGGGAAATCTTACTTTGATTGCAAAAAGATCATGGAGACTTAGAGTTTTGAACGTTTGCCTCTATTCAGTCCTAGATTCCTATTAGGCTTCTGCATTTCGGCTGAACCTTGATCCGTTTCTGCTGACTGTAGACCCCCGTATTTGTTTTCGCTCACCTCCCGAAGATGGGTGGGTAGCTGGATAGCCGTTTTTGGTCCATAGCCGAAAACTGTGGCTAGATCCAGTCCATTGGCAGCAATGGGGAACTTACAAGTTAGTTCCTGGGAGCCTTATCTTTTTTCCTTCAAGGGAGCCTGGGTGTTAGCAACAGGGTTAAGAAAGCACCCTAAATGATGTTTCTAATCTAGAGGAGAGGCGCTGCAGACAAGTGCACACTTTTTCTCCCTGCAACACCTCACCCAGCTTTCCAAGGCATTTGAAGGAGGCCCAGGGAAAGGAAAAGCGATGACCTGGCTCTATCCTCTCTGTGCTTCCTTTAAAAAGCCCTCTTTTTCCTCTCCTGCAGGCCCTGTCTGGAGTAGGCACACTTTAATCCCCTTTCTGCATTGGCTTTAATGCTTTCTCAAAGCTGTTTCTACTTTCTTCTCTAGAGGAGAGGTAACTAGATGGTAGTAGTTTTCAGAGAATGAGGGTCTTCTTTTTGTTTGCTGGGATTAATTATGATTATTATCTTTTAAAGGTATTTGAAAGAGAGGAAAGGAAGGATAAAAAAGCTAAAAGGGTGACTCTCAGAAGCCCCCAAATGCACACATCCTTGCATGTCCCCAACTTCCAGTCAGCCCCACTAAATAAAAAGAATCAAGAAAATAAAGGAAAATAAAGGAAAATTTAAAAAAGATTAAATTGAGTTGCCGAATAGGGGAGGAGGAGCCGATATCAGTTGCCATGTGGTCCCATTTTAGACGGGAATCCGTGATGACTGGAGCCTTGCTGTTACGGGCACCCAAACAAACCAAAGAAACTGGATTGGCCGAAGAAGGAAATGGCTAAAAACAAATCCAGGCTCAAGCCTAATTCATATATGAACGACATACAGTACATTTTAGGGTCTCTGATAAGGAGAGGCTTCCAAATAAACTTTTTAGAGGCTAACTTTTGTGTTTTACATAACTGTTAGAACACTGTTGTTATTATTATTATTTTTAAATTTTACAACTCCTTGTATTAGTTGTTTGAAACACTTTTCTCATTTCTGGTTCTGATGCTAAAAGTGAGACAGAAGTAGAGGAAAGTTAGATGGCAGAAGGCTAGATGGAGTGGAGATAGGTTACAGGATTAAGAAGCATCCAGCATCCTCTCCTCTGCACCACTGTATTGCTTATTTACTTAAATCGAAGTGGACGACTTCACAGAAGACAGGGGGCATTTTTCGTTTTTATGCCCAACCAGTAGACAATGTTGGTATATTTCAGTATACTCAAAGTGATGTGATTTCATTGCTGGCAACCATTTTCATTTGGAGGAGTACTTGGGCTTGGGAGTTTTACAATATTGGACGGATCAAACCACTGCATTTTAAGTGTTTGGGGGCAAAAAAAATGGTCCAGATATTAGAGTGAATTTTTAAAAGGCTCTGGGGACTTTCATGGGCTTCTCAGGGGTCCCAAAGTCTCTGTGCACCCACAAGCTGTACTTTATCCACCCTTGGTTTAAATGATATCCTGGTAAAGCCTGGGTGGGAGGGCTTCTGATTTGCACAGCTGTTGGCGTATGTCAAAGTTAATGGCGGAGTTCTTGATTAGAGTGTTCGTTTTTCTGGTGATTTTGTTAGTAGGGTCTTGTTTCAGTTTCTTGTAAATTGTGGGATCTAGAAGTTGTCTGATTTTTTCTTTGTATTTACGGCTTTACGGACTCCCCAAAATCCACAAGGACTCCATCCCACTCAGACCCATTGTAAGTGCCATTGGATCGCCGACTTACAACCTGGCAAAATTTCTGGCTACACAGCTACAAACCCACATTGGGCTCACTGCACACTATATCAAGGACTCAACACACTTTATAGAAAAGATCAGCAACCTCAATCTAAGCACCAATGACATCCTGATCAGCTTCGATGTGGTGTCCCTTTTTACCAAAGTCCCAGTAGTTGACACCCTCACACTAATCAAACAAAACTTCTCAGAAGACATCACAGCCCTGTTTCACCATTGCCTCACCAATAGCTACTTTCAGTGGGACACTGGATTCTATGAACAGAAGGATGGAGTGGCCATGGGGAACCCTCTCAGCCCAGTAGTAGCAAATTTCTATATGGAATACTTTGAAAAACAGGTCCTAGAAACAGCACCAAAAAAGCCAACTGTTTGGTTCAGATACGTAGATGACACCTTCACAATTTGGAGCCATGGAGAGGAAGAACTCAGCAAGTTCCTGGACCATCTTAACAGCATCCACCCAAACATCCAATTCACCATGGAAAAAGAAAAGGAAGGAAAACTGCCATTTCTAGATGTTCTGGTCATCCGCAAACCCAATCAACAATTGGGCCACACAGTTTACAGAAAACCTACACACACAGATAGATACCTTCATAAAAACTCCAACCATCACCCAAGTCAAAAAAGGAGCACTATCAAAGCCCTGACTGACTGTGCACAAAGAATCTGCGAACCTCACCTCCTCCAAGGTGAATTCAACCACCTAAACTGGGCTCTACAGGCCAATGGATACTCCACCACAGACATCAGAAGAGCTGCAAGGCCAAGAACAAGCCATGAGAGTCAAGACAAAGATCCACCCAGAGGAAAGATGTTCTTACCATACATCAAGGGAACCACTGACCGCATAGGCAAACTGATGAAGCAGCACAACCTACAAACTATCTACAGACCCACAAAGAAAATCCAACAAATGCTACGGTCAGCGAAGGACAAGAGGGATCCTCTCTCTTCTGCAGGAGTCTACCGGATACCATGCAGCTGTGGACAAGTATACATAGGGACCACCAAACGCAGCGCCCAAACAAGAGTCAAAGAACATGAAAGGCACTGCAGACTAATTCAACCAGAGAAATCAGCCATAGCAGAGCATTTGATGAACCAGCCTGGACACAGGATATTATTTGAGAACACAAAAATGCTGGACTATTCCAACAACTATCATGTCAGACTACACAGAGAAGCCATTGAAATCCACAAGCATGTGGACAACTTCAACAGAAAGGAAGAAACCATGAAAATGAACAAAATCTGGCTACCAGTATTACAAAACTCCAAAATCAAAACCAACACTCTGAGGGCTTGACTGAACAAAGGATCCCCCCCAGGCAAGAGACAAAACATTTCCAATGCTAATTAGGGTGATTAACTGAAACATTAATGCTGGCTCCCAGTGACAAAGGACTCTTGCCACACCCTGGACTCTACACAGATATATATTCTTCCCTTTCCTTACTTAGTTTATCCATACCTCACAACCTCTGAGGATGCCTGCCATAGATGTGGACGAAACGTCAGGAGAGAATACTTCTGGAACATGGCCACACAGCCCGAAAGACATACAACAACATTAACATTCTCCTGTCAAATGCCATACTGTAATTAGGGATCACAAGAAGGCAAAATAGCCACACCATAAAGCTGTCACAGCAATTCAGACAATATGTACAGAGCTGGGCTGGTTGTAGAAATTCCTATCGGACAGTTTTTCTTTCTTAAAGAGAAAAAAAACACTTAATTTTGCTTTGAATCTCCACCGAATCAGCCACTGCTAACATTTTCAATTTTTTGCAGATTGAATTATATAAAGTATCATTTTGTGCTGTTTGAAAGAAAAAGTGCAATCTTCCAACTAGTAACACATTTAGATGATAATAACAGTATGTATTGTTAATTGGAGTCAATTTGCTGAAAGCTCACCCCATCCTCTTTCCCAAGACAGTGGGACATCTGTATTGGATATTGTAGCTTAATTAATATGTATTTTCTTAACACTGATGAGTGTTTCTGATTTAGACACTTTCTCCCAGTATAATTATGTGTGTGAACATGGCCACTGTCTTGTTCCTTTAAAGCTTTATTTAGTATTGAGGGCTACAGATTTGCACTTAAAACAGTTTCCCCTAGGTATGTTTTGAGAACTTTCTTAGAAGTCAAAATAACATGCTTTCCATAATTTGACATATTTAGGAGTTTAATCATCATGATTGACTTACCAGGAAAAGGGATGCTGGAGTTGCAATGCACTGCTAAATAAAAACATCAATGCTTTGCATGACACCTACGAAAAGAGAAAATTCTATGTTGTAAATTAGAAAAGGGATTGAGGATAAAATGATGCATGGAAAAGGAAAATAATATGTTCTCCAATTCTCCAAATTTGGCCAGGACACTTCTAATCCTCTGTTATGTTTTTTCAGCTGTGTCCCAATTTCTCTCTTCTTCTCCCATTGTCCTTCTTTGTCCTCATCTGACTTTTGTTGATGCAGACTGAGATCAAGGTGTACAAGTGGTTTACATGTAATGTATTCAGCAGGGGAGAGATGAGGCAGAATCTTACTTTACCTAATAGACTTAGGCAAAAGCAAAATGCTGCAGCAAAATTTAGTAGCTAACAGTGGTTTTCAACCTGTGGGCCACGGCCCAACAGTGGGCAGCGAGTATGAAAATCAGGTCTGTGAACCTCCTTCCTCTATTTATTTATTTTATTTTATTAATTTTATTTCTGCTCCTTTCCACAGAGCTGACCATTGCATTGGATACACCACAGCAGCTCTAGATTATTAAATATGGTTTTCTATGGGCGAGCAGATGGCGACTACTGGAGGACATGTTTTCTGTTTCAGAAACTAGAATTCATGTTTTCACTTTCTTTCCTATACCCAGTATTGTTCCCACTCTTTCAATGCTTATACAGTAGTCTCACATATCCAACACTCGCTTATCCAACGTTCTGGATTATCCAACGCATTTTTGTAGACAATGTTTTCAATACATCATGATATTTTGGTACTAAATTCGTAAATACAGTAATTGCTACATAGCATTACCTTGAATTGAACTACTTTTTCTGTCAAATTTGTTGTCTAACATGATGTTTGGGTGCTTAATTTGTAAAATCATAACCTAATTTGATGTTTAATAGGCATTTCCTTAATCCCTCCTTATTATCCAACATATTCGCTTATCCAACGTTCTGCCGGCCCGTTTATGTTGGATAAGTGAGACTCTACTGTAATTACCCAATAATTTTTTTTTAAAAAAAGCAGAATGAAGTGCTATATATATATATATAAAGAAATTAGAGCTCATGTGATCCAATGCAATTTTCTGAATCGGCAACCCGAATAACCAAACCAAATTTAAAGATGACCAAAAATTGATTCATAACCCCTTTGGTACTAATCCCTGGTCAAAGTGGACCCTGGTCAAGTGGGCCCTGGTCAAAAAAAGTTTGGGATCCACTGAGCTAAAATGATCATAAGGCTGAATGAGCTTCCTATGAGGAAAGTTTATGTTAATTTAGAAAGAGCAAAAGTAAGGAGGATATGAATAAATGTTGTAGTGATAATTTTCTATATATTTTTTTGCTGATTACTGGACTCAATATGTCTTACGGAATATTAAAATCAGAACAGAATAAAAGATATAATTATTTTAGAGAGTAAACAACCTATAGAATTAAGACCATTGAAACGATTAAAAACAATATAAAAACACAGCTACTAAAAGTTCATTTCACTTAATTCCTGAATATCTTCTGGAATAGGCATATTTTTCATTTGCCATTTCATTTGACATCCTAGTATTTTTAGGAAAAGAGTTCCAAACTCTTAGAGCAACTACCAAGAAGGTCCTCTCCACAAAACACGCCCCTCCATCTTGAATACCTTAAAGTTCAGGCATGTACATATAGGGAGATATAGTCTTTCAGATATTCTGGACCCAAGCCATAAAACATACAGGAGAGAGAATTAATTTCTCTCTCTCTCTCTTACAATATCGTAATCCAAAATTATACAATGAAATTGATTGATGCAGTATTTAGAAGAGGCAAAACAAAATACTTCTTCAAATTATCTGTAGATGAACTATGAAATTTTCTTCCACATATTGATAACCACACACGTAGACATCTAGTAGCTATAATGTAAAAGAGAATGAGATCCTCATGTCCCTTTCATAAGACTATAAAAGGGTGAAGCAGGTGAAAAAAGAGCACCTGCTTCATTTCCTCCTTTATTTAGAAGTATAATGGTAAACAAATCCCTCCTCTACTGTACATCTTAGACACCATCATGACAACCTTGCTGTAGATTAGGAGACCTAAGAAAAGCTTATTTTTGGACAAAAAAATTCAGAATCCACCAACCAGGGATATTTGAACAAAACCTGTTCACATGAATGAACATATTTAGTCCAAAATTGCTGAGGTTTCTGCAGAATAATTTCCCTGAACACTTTGGAATGGAAACCATCTAGTTTTTAGATAGCCCTGTCTTGTTTGTCAAGATCCAGCACCACAAATGTATCTTCTACCACAAGTCTTTGTGGATTGTAGCCCAGTTTATCACGTGCATAAAATATTATCTATAGTTTCAGGTACATCTGCAATATACAGTTTAGGGTAGGACAATAGATAGGGAAGCACTGGCTGCTGTTGTCTACTGTGGCTTGAGGAATGGAGAGCTATGTACACTTTGAGTTCACTTTGATGAATGACAACCAAGTGATATCCCTTCTGCCTAAAAAAATAGAAAAAATAGAACTATACAGTGAGTAATCAGGGGAATTTCACTGGAGAGAATACTGATAGGGTGTTCTTTTTGGCTTGTTTGTGCCTATCTGTGTTCACTGCTAGAAGGAACAGTGTTGTAGTGGCTCACCAATATTCACTCCTGGTGTGTTTTGGATTGTACTTTCCTTTTACTCGCGGAACACTATTGGATGTCTTGAAAAAGCTCTCTGGAATCTCTGCTGGAGCCCATCTGCACTAAGTACACAATTGCTGACATTTGAGTAATTAGCTGAATTGTTGTGTGAATGTACCATTTCCTATTGCTTCACTCAAAAAGATCTGGTAGCTGCTTTGTGGAATGCAGCTGAGCTTCTTCATGGTATTTTTGGGACTACGATTTTTCTGATTCGGTAGTCCCCTGATTCTTCCTTGATTTCTTTGTACGAATGTCCCTCGCATATATTATTCTCTCTCCCTGTTAATTTCACACTAAATTGTTATTTCAGATATCATGTAATTTTGTCTGCAGATAAATCCTTAGAATGCAGCTATAGTCACCTGGAATTTATTAGTCAACATCCACATAATAGATTTGAAGATAGTAATGGAACAACAGGGAAACTATGTGAGGATGCTTTTTGCAAACTTTAGTTCCACGTTTGACACAATCCTTCCACATAGATTGATGTCTAAACTTATGGATCTTGGACTGTCATATTCATTCTGTTTTTGGATTATGGACTTCTTTTCTGGAAGTTCCTAGAGGGTTAGATTAGATTATATCTCTTCAGCTCTTATTCTCAACACTGATATGTCACAGGGCTGTGTGTTGAGTTCTCTACTTTATACTCTTTACATATATGATTGCACCCCCATTTACCATAGTAATATCATTATTAAATTTGCAGATGATACAACAGTGGTGGGGCTTATCTCTGAAGGGGATGGGTCTGCCCACCGGGATGAGATGGATCGGCTACTCTCGTGCTGCAGGGACAATAATTTGGTTCATAACATTAATAAGACCAAGGATTACAGTATAGTAGATTACAGAAGGAATCGATCAGAAATTCAGCCTTTGGTTATAAATGGAGATCGAGGGGAGCAGGTGGCCAATGTTAAGTTCCTGGTTGCTATTGTTAAGGAAGAGCATTCATGCTGTGGCGTTGGTTAAGAGGGCCCAACAGAGATTGTATTATCTGAGACTTTTAAGGAACCAACAATTGAATGAAAAACTGTTGGTGATTTTCTACCGCTGTGCTATAGAGAGCATTCTAACTGATTGAATCAGCCTATGGTTTTCTACGGTAATTGCACAGTGGCGGATAGAGAGGTTGTCCAGTGAATTACTGGTTGCTCGCTCTCCTCTTTGGAAGACCGTTATATTATTCCCACTGCCTTAAAGCTCAAAATAACCTTAAGGATCCATCTCACCCTGGATATTCATTTTTTGAATTATTACCATCTGGCAGACAGTATAGGATGATAAAAACAAGGACAAATAGGCTGAGGCCCCTTCCATACATCTGAATAAAACTCCACATTTTCTGCTTTGAACTGGAATATATGGCAGTGTGGACTCAGATTAACCCAGTTCAAAGCAGATATTGTGGGATTTTCTGCCTTGATATTCTGGGTTATATGGTTGTGTGCAAGGGACCTGAGAGATAGCTTTTGTCCCAGAGCTGTGACTACATTGAACTCTTTTGTTTTCTTACTGATGTGGCATTAGTGGTTGTGCAATAGTGGTTAGAATGTAGAAGGATGGGTGTTTTGTTTTTGTAATTCTACATGTATAATGTGTATTGGGGATGGCATTTAACTCGGCTGTACAATGTGCAATGACAATCAAGTTATTCTATTATATTCTACTCTATTCTAATTGTTGGTGATGCATCCAGTCTGCATCCAATTTCCACAATGCATTGTGGAATGTTCTCCATATCTGTGGCCTCATTGCATGCTGCCTACTTGTCATTCATCCACTCTGTAGGGGATCCTGTTAATTGAACCAGTGCTGTCTGAACAGTATAAGTAGTTGTCAGACCCCATTCCTCAAATATCTTGTTTATATTTTCCACTGTTTTAATTCACCAGGAAACAGATTTTGACATCATTTAGTAAAATCTTTACCAACACTGTCAGCATCAATTTTTTAAAAGCAATGTTAGGAATGATTAGGAAAAGAATTAAAAATGTGACAGCAAAGATTGCATCAGAGTGATATAATTCACTCTTAGAATTGTGGCTGAGGTCCAAGGGGCTATTTCTGGGATATCCCTGAGCTTGAACTTGCCCTGTAGGTCCCTTTTCTTTGAGCGGCTGATTACACATTACATGATACTTTCAAAAATCCCACCAGTTTTCAAAATAGTAATTATTTTATTGATCCTGTTTGATACATTTTTCTACAAACATTGCTAAAATGTCAAGACAAAGAGCGACAATGCTAATAAAAATAACAATAATAGTGTATTATATACAGCAATTTGTAACCATATTCACATATTAACCCATATCTAGCAACTCCCTTTCACCTTCATCCAGCTCCAAAAGGTCAACGGTTTATCACATTCTCCCTTGAAATCATATAAACAGTATATCTGTGTTTCACTTACTTGCCATATACAGTGGTTTTATTTTGTTGGTTTTTTTTACAGACAATAAATGACTAAGATAAAAATTATCCTATCAAATCTATTTGTTTTTGTCATTGGGATGTTTCCTTCTTTTTTTGTCTCAGATAACGTAAGGTATTTGGATAAAAATGCCTCATACCATTTTGTGGTTGAAACATGATGCATAGTATGAGATGGGTGCCTAGATGAAAAACAACACCCCACAGAGAGAAATTAGAAAGCAGCAATAACATGACGCCCTTTCACTTAAGGAATGACTATTTACTAGGAATAGCCCCTGGTCCTGTTTGTGAAGCTGGAAATATGGAATTAGGTGCCCACCAGCTAGGGCTCACAGTCAGGATTTCCAGGGAGATATTGATATCACTGGGCACTAAATTTCTGGTGGCCCCATCAGCAGTAAGTATGTTTGCATAGATTTGCAAATTATCTGGATGAGGGAGATGGCAGACCTTAATTTTCACTGCTGGAAATAGGGAAAAGGACACCTATTTTTGTGTTTTGTTTTCTACAGTGTAGAAATGCCTGAAATGAAAATGCATTTCAATAACCATTCTGAAAGAATGGTTCCAAGAATGTTTACTGAAAATGAAGACATTGTACTATGTGATGAATATCAGTGTTTCCTTACAACAGTGTCCCCCAAACTCCAATCTTCCAGGTGTTTTGGACTTCATTTCCCAGTATCCCTGTTTATTTTGAAGAGACCTGAAGGACTAGCGATCTTAATGTCATAAGAGGTAGGAGTACAAAAAAAACAAACAGAGAGATGAAACCTTGGAGAAAGCACAACGTCAGTTTTAAGGTACCTTGAGAGCAGCAATGAGCTCAATGAAGATTTTGTGACCTCACAAGTCACTTGAGTTTCAACAATTTGGAAGCAAGAGCAGTATATACAGCGACTGATAAAATGTCTGCCTGCCTTTTGGAACACGCTGACTGTATTTTTGGATCAGATTTGAAAATAGTACACATCATGGATGGACCTTTACCAGCAGTAATCAATTCATTCCAGCATTATATCCCACATAAACCAGGAAAATCTGGTGTTTTTGCAATGCCAACATATCATGTTCTGGGAATGAAGATACTTGGCAGCTGGGAACATCACAGGAAATTCATCTTGTTCATCTAATGTGATGGTAATATCAGCTGAACTATATTTCTGCACTGGATGAAATGTGGCACAGGACATTTTCCCCTTCCAGCTTCAAACTGGAAGAAACTCTAATCAAAAACCTATCATACATTGGCACCATTTAGTGGAATAGTGATGCATCTATTGCTTGTGCAGTAGAGCAGTGGACTAAAAAACAGCAGATGGTGCACCACATTTGCCAAATTAACTTTTAAAGATCATGGTAGTGTTTTGGTTGAAATTTTAAAGAATTTATTTTAGTTATGGTTCATAACAGAACAACAAATCATAGCAGATATAGTCAGGTAACCATCATTTTGATGCCTACATTTATATCTACACTAATCAATCAACCAGTTAATTCTGACTGAGTACATATTAATATCAGTAGCTTAATTTAAAACATATAGTCTTGCTATTTCTACATGTTATCCACTGTTTCAGTCTAAGCTTTCTACTCATTATTTTTAAAATATAAGAGTTCACCATAACATTCAAACAACACATGACGTATTACACATGACAGACCATACATGCACCCGAAACCCCTATCCCACACAAAATAAAGCCTCTTCCCCACACCCATGCACCCTTCACCATAAAAGTGTTCTGTTTGACTGTAAGATGGCCAGCGCAAAGAACAGCCCTGTACTGAGGGACATTTTCCTTAGTAGAGACTTCTTCTTGGATTAGAAAATTGCCCCATGATACTGCTACTATTTTAAGGAAAACAGTGGTTTTCCTTAATTTTTTATTTTTTATTTTTGAAATCTGAAACAGGATTGTCTTTTTATTTTTGGAAGTGGAAATAGCACCTTTGAAAAACATTGGTTACATTTTTGCAAAAAAGGAGCAGCCACTCAAAACAAATGTTTCATCTCATGGAAATATATGATGTCCTGCTCTTGATCGTTTGCTAACAGTGGAATACCATTACTTCTACACCTTCAAATACTCTCATAGACATGGGTCATTTCTATACCACATTTTTGTGTGTGTTGTGAGTGACTTGAGAAACTGCAAGTCGCTTCTGGTGTGAGAGAATTGGCTATCTGCAAGGATGTTGTCCAGGGTGTTTTGATGTTTTTACCATCCTTGTGGGAGACTTCTCTCATGTCCCCGCATGGAGCTGGAGCTGATAGAAGGAGCTCATGTCTGCTCTCCCCAGGTTGGATTCGAACCGGTAACCTTCAGGTCAGCAACCCAGTCTTCAAGTCATCAGTCCTGCTGGCACAAGGGATTAACCCACTGCGCCACCTGAGGCTCCTTCTATACCACACAATGCATTAGGATTCCCATGTTGTCAGAAAATGTCACAATGGTCTTTATTTCTACCTGCTTATCTACCTACCTGAATGCATTACACATAACCTACACTTTACCTACCATCCAACTGACTATGTTAAAGTGGAAAGCAGCTTTGCTTAGAAGGGTAGGGAACTGGACTTTGAAAAACATAGGTCTAAGGTTCTTTTTGCCATAAGAAACTATGGTATTATTTGGATTGAAGGCATGGATCTCAGCAGCTTTTGTAGCCCTGTTTTTGAAAAGGTGTAGTAAACGTGGAGGAGCAACAGAGCACAAATAAAACAAAACTTGGAAAGTGATGAAAATAATGACACTGAAGTCATCCTTACATGAACAAAAGGCCAGACAAAAGGCCATGGGACTCGGAGGTCAACCTGCCTGTGGCTTAGTTATATAGATAGCTTCAGTAAATCATCATTTTCATGTGAACACAGAGTGAAATAATAGTTTTGTGGAAGGGTATTTTAAAAGCTGGACTTTTTCTGACTGGGAAGTAACACATTATGCAGTTGAGAACATTATTTCATCATTATGACATTTGGGAGGGAGTGATGAACTGATGAAGAACAATAATTTCAAGATGAGCAAAACACTATTTTTGATCATACAGCAAGACTTCCATACAGTAGCATTCAGTGCCACAAGATGTGATGGTTTGAAAAAGAAAATCTAACAAATTTTCAGAATCTGGCTGAATGTAATACCCATATTTTAGTGTGCACATCTTCTATAGAGAAGCTAAAGCTGAGCAAGGTTGGATAGAGCCTCCAGGGAATATTGCAGCAAAGACATGAGACATTGACCACAACCTTCCTTATAAAGAGATTATGATATTGCCTGTTGCTGAGGATTCTAAAATTGTCTTAAAATACAAAATCTATTATCAGTTGTATGGGGAAGAACATTCAGTCCTCCAAACTTCCGATATATGAAAGTATTTGTTTTGGCAGAACGGGAGGTAAAGGTTCAATGCATTTTGTTACTAGATGTCCTACAGCTAAATTAATATGTACAAAACAGAATTGCATCAGCAGTGGCATCAGTAAAATAAGTCATCATGACTTGTGAAGAGATCTGAATATACAGACCAGCCTTTTACTGTGGTTTCTGAACGATATTCTTACCTATTTCCTTGTACTTACGTCATTTGAGGATCAAATCAATAAAAGTAAAAGCTTCATTCCTGACCTTGGAGCTCCTGCCATTGCCACTTCTCATTGCTATAATAATGTATATAAAAAGAAGCAAGAGAGGATATGTTTATAGGAATAGTATTTCTCATTGAAATAATATTTCTGAATATGTACTAAAAGAAGAAGAATTTAATATACAGTACCTCATATTGCCATGCTTTCCCGTTGAGAAGTAAAAGAAGCATGATTACATTCTGCTCATTGTTTCAATCCATGCATCTCCTGCTTCAATAATGTGGTGGAAGGTAAAGGTAAAGATTTCCCCTGACATTAAGTTTAGTTGTGGCCGACTCTGGGGATTGGAGCTCATCTCCATTTATAAGCTGAAGATCCAGCGTTGTCCGTAGACACCCCCAAAGTCATGTGGCTGGCATGACTGCATGGAGTGCCATTACCTTCCCATCAGGTAACCTATTGATCTACCCACATTTGCATGTTTTCAAACTGCTAGGTTGGCAGAAGCTGGGGCTAACAATAGGCACTCACTCCGCTCCCTAGATTCGAACCACCAGCCTTTCGGTCAGCAAGTTCAGCAGCACAGCAGTTGTAATCTGCTGCGCCACTGGAGGCTCCAATGTGGTGTAGTTGCTTGATTATTGGGTTTGAATATGGCAAATGCAAATTCAATTCTGGGTACAGAATCGTGTGAATTGATTCTAGGACAAAAAACAACACAAACTACACAAACACAAAAGGATGAAATGTATAACATATAATACATTAGACTGAGTGTGGTTTAAGATATACATTTTAAAATCTGGGATAATTGCTACAATAGTATGACGCTGACTATAAGACATCAAATTCCTAACAAAAAAACTCAAACCAGAAAACAAACAGAGCAAGGATTAAATTGAGAGTTTGTTTTTTCAAGGCAGGAAATAGTGACACCTCAAAGCCCATTCCTTGTATTTTGAAGATTATTTGATTTGGTAAATACAATAATTCTTGTTTTCTCTGTGTGTGCCGTTCAGCTATTAGTGGTTTGCGCTACATTTGCTTTGATGGGCAGGCTTGCCAACATGGTACCCCAAGGCAGTTTCCTTAGCAACTGCCAAGTCTTTACAGGAAGACTTATCATTAATTTAGGGACCAGGAAGGAACAAAGACACCAGAGAAGAGTTTTGTTTGCTCCATTTCCCCAGGCTTTTGCAGACGCTACTGCTGTAGGTAGGGTTCATTCCCCAGCTGTGCTACTTGCATGAGGGAGGTATTTTTATCCAGGGCAGATGTGAAGAAATTAAGCAGCTCATTAAAGACAAACAATTGCATACTTAGCAGCTTTGGGGAAATCTCATCCATTGTCCTTAATTGGAATGACACATTAGCAAAATCCGGCCCAGGCCATGAAACAAGAAGAACACAAAGAGAGCACTGTGTCCGTAAATAATAATTAACACTAGCAGTAGAGAGGCAAAATAGTTAGATATGCATTATCTTATACTATCTCATCTTATCTATTATTGCTCTTACATGCAGAAATATATTACGTGTATATCCTGGATTCTCACCAAATGGGGCTGTTGAATCTAATGTTATCCCTCTTGTTTCCTCATATAACAATTCCATGGTTTGATCTTCTACAAATACCATACTACAGATTTTGTATGTGTGTATATCTTATAATTATGTGATAAAGCAACATGCAAAGCAAAGCATGAAGCTCTCTGCATTTCAAAAGCTCCTGGCATATTGATGGCATTCTCTCCTCCTCCACAGGAGTTACATTTGGCGGTGCATTTTAGCGCTTTTGCATTCCCTAAGCATCCTTGGTTAAAGACATACTGCGTCAATACAAGACAGAAAAAGACACGTACTCTGTCATCTGATAGATTTTAAAAAAATATATATAATGACACATGTGAAGATTTTGTAGCTGTCTCTGATGTTGTCTACTAGAACCCTTTGAAATCATTGAAGGTTTATGCCACAATCCTCTAAAATACACTCATGTATTTTAAAGACTTATGGTATTACTTTTATCAAGAGCTGTTAGCACTGATATCATAAATCCATTTAACGGTGTACTGTGCATAAAAGTCAAGTTCACATTGTGTCCATTTAGATTAATTGAGTGCCATGGGGAGATTCACTGCAATGGGAGGCATATGCCGCAGAATTTTGTTCAAATCATTGTTTGGATGCATTTACTCTGAATCTGTTGGCTCAGAGCTTTCACATTGTGTGCCAAAATCACCACAAAAGACCTATGAAAGACTTGTTTCTCATTTCAAGCTGTAATTTAAGAACTCTCAAACCCTGGCTTTGGCATGGAAATTAATCTTTTATTAACATATCACACGTTTCTCTGATTGGCAGCATATTCTTACTTGGTAGGAATGTTCACACACATGCATGAACACATACACATGCACATGAACAAATCCTAGGAGCTGAAAAATTTGGTAGCATGTCAACTGGCATGAGTGCCATCATTAATAACTAATCCCATTAGTATTATATGGTTAAATCAAGGATTATCAGTATCTTCCTAATTTTTATGAATCTAACTGGCATTTGTATTATCAAAAGCTGGAAACCACACAACACCATTGACTGTCATTGATTTGTATGCCATGTTTGCATATCTAAAATGAGGAATGTATTATTATTAATAATAATAATAATAATAAAATAATAACAACACTTTATTTATATTCCACCCTATCTCCCCAAGGGGAGTCAGGGCGGATCACAGAACACATATACGGCAAACATTCAATGCCGACAGACAGGACAGAAGAGACAGAAAGGAAGTATGTTGTCTCAAAGTCCAGTTTGGATGCTTTGGAGGTTGAGTTCGGATTCAGTAACGAGGGATGCTGTTCCCCCATTCTCTATGACAAAGAACCATCAGGACTTCCTCCTTCCACCTTCCTTTTTGGTTGTTGCATTTCTGGTCTTTGTCTTCATGGTGTCCTAAAATACCTCCTCCTGCTAATTAGCGGTACCTAATTTCTTTACTTATCATTCTAAGCTGTTTTCGAATTGCTTAGGTAAACAGGGAGCTGGGCTTGACGTTCGAGTGCTCACCCCAACCGAGCTTCAAACTGGCCATCTTTCAGTTGGTAGATCTTATTACTACTGGTGATTTACTAGCTGTTCTAAAGCCCAGCCCTTTGTGGATGTCCCTGCTAGTAATCCACAATATCAAATTGGAGGAATTATGAGGGAAACCGGTAATGACAAATGCCTTTTCTGGTAGTGACTCTCCACAATAATTTCTTCCATCTACCCTCCTACCTCAGGAAATGTTTCCTTGCCCACTTGTAGTCCTGAATGTGAAAATAGCACAGTAATCATTAGCTCTCATTTATTGCTGCCTTGCATGTTTTTCCTTCATTACTAATGTGTCCTCTTTCCCTTTGATTTTCTTTTTGCTTCCTTTCCCTAAGAACTAACCTCTTCTTGGCATCATCAAGCTTACATGATTAAGTCTCCTGATTTGAATGGCAAATCAGCTGCCTGTTTACGAATGTAATTCCTCACTCAGCACCATCTTCTTCTGTGGGAAGGTCATTTGAATGACGCTTAAAATTATGGAAATGTTATTTTTAGGCTCCCCATTATTCCCTGCGCATGCTTCTGTTTGGTGTGCCTCTCATTTTAAAAAGCGACAAACAATTAAAGAGAAAAGGCAGCGCAAGCCAACCTCGGTGCATTGGATTGCCATGGCAACACTCTCAACATCGACGGAGAAATATGGCACAGAATTTTAATGCGGGTATGAGTTGTGAGTGGAGGCAAATTTCAAGTGGTTAAATTGCTTTCAGCTGACATCCCCTATATTTGTTTTGTTTGATTCCTTATAATTGCTTCTAGGATCAAGAGTTGGAAGTCTTACTGAAGTTAAAGGTCAGTCAGAGGAGCTTCTGCAAATGAGACAGTCTCTGTGTTTCCAAATGCTTAAAGTCCTAGGTTTCCCTGTCTCAGAAGCTTCTACTGGGGATCATAAAGATGCAAAGCATGTTTTTACAAATTTATTTAGATATTTATACCTCACTGTTGTGTTTGGTTGAATAGATCTTCAAGACAGGTTACACATCATTAATTGGACAGTTCCCTCCACCCAGGCTTACAGTGTAAATAAGACATACAAGGAAAAAGGAATGGCAGTGAGGGAGGGGAATAAGTCCAGCAGATGTTGGCTGCTCTTCTCTCCCTCAAAGACCATAAGAATGGCACTTGGAACAGGGAGGAAGAGCCTCTCACCTGTCCTGCCTAGGAGCTAAAAAACAGAAGCATAGAATCTGCAGTAATAGATCAGAGACCAAGAAGCCATAAATCAGTACAAAGTCCAAATGGAGAAGCCAGTGAGCAGTCCCAGGGTCATAAATCCTAGACATACAAGAGCAGGGTCTGGAGGTCATGGGGTGGACTGAAGTTGCTTTCAGCAGCCAGCCAAAGAGACACTGGCTTCTCACTGTTTAAATGACACTTATCTCAGTCCACACTATTTGTATGATATTATTTAGAGAAGTGGTTTCCAACCTTTTTTTGACCAGGGACCACTTGACCAGGCAGGGACTACTTTGACCAGAGACAACTTGACCAGGGACCACTTTGACCAGGGACCACTCTCCAACATTAATGCCAAAAGGGTTACGAATAGGTTTTTGGTCAAGTTTAGATTTGGTTTGGTTATTTGGGGTGCTGATGCATTGGATAGACCACATCAGTTCTAGTTTCTGATACAGAACATATGCCATCCAGTAGTTGCCATTTCACAGACCTTATTTTAGGTTTCACGGCCCACAGGTTGGGAACCACTGATTTAGAGAGTGTGTCTGACAGCTATGGGCAGGTAGCTTTTTCCAGCACCAGATGATGAATTTGTTATCTTTCATGAGCACCTGTGGATCTCTCTTCCAGCTTCCCTTCTTGCTGAATTGAAGGAGGACTCAGCTATACACCAGGCTGAACTGCTGAAGGGGGACCTGGCTGGTATAAGACTTCTTTGCATCCCCAGCTACTGAGCAAAGACACTATGGAGCTCTTTTCCTCTTCAGACTGTTATTTTCTCCCTCTGAGGCTAAATCAATGGCAGTTGAAACATGAAGGAAAAGGCTCTTACCAGCCATGTAATGCTTTTGCCTCCATGTCTTGTATTTTCCTGAAATGTTCTTCAGGGTCACTACAAGGATAATGCGTGCTTTATATCAAATTCTGGAAGGTTTTCTTTTGCATGATAACTGCCAGAGCCCACCAGCTGGCAAGTCCATACTAGTTAGAGGATTGAGGTAGTTGCACTCTAAAAAGGTTATTCTGCTTTTAAAAAGCTATCTCACATGGATACCTGATATGTAGAAGTGGGGATATGGTAATGGGACTCACTCTGGACTGTGCTGTAACTTACAAGAAGCACTGCCTGACTGTCAAGCAAAAAGTGGACGCTAGAAATAATAACATTCGAAAGCTGACTGGTACAACCTGGGGATCACAACCAGACACAGTGAAGACATCTGCACTTGCACTTTGCTACTCTGCTGCTGAGTATGCATACCCAGTGTGAAACACATTCACCATGTTAAAAAAGTGGATGTGGCTCTTAATGAGACCAGCCGTATTATCACAGGATGTCTATGCCGCACACCACTGGAGAAATTGTGCTGTTTCGCCAGTATTGCACCACCTGACATCCACCAGGAAGTAGCAGCCAATAATGAAAGGGCAAAGGCAGCGACATCTCCGGTCCATCCCCTGTTTGGATATCAGCCGGCATGCCAATGCCTTAAATCAAGGACAGCTTCCTAAGATCCGCAGAGATACTCGCAGGAACACCTCAGCAAGTGAGAGTCCAAAAGTGGCAGGATAAAACCCAGAACCTCAAGCCATGTCTGATACCGAATGAGAAACTCCCTCCTAGGCACACAGAAGACTGGGAGACTTGGAAGGTGCTGAACAGACAGCGTTCTGGGACTATGATATGCAGAGCCAGTCTTAAAAAATGGGGCTATGAATGGAGTTCATGACATGCGAATGTGAAGAAGAGCAAACCACAGACCACCTACTATAATGCAGCCTGAGCCCTACCACATGAACCATGGAGGACCTTCAGATAGCAACACCAGAGGCACTCCTAGTGGCCAGCTACTGGTCAAAGTACATTTAGTATCATGCCAAGTTTTTAACTTTTTTGTGTTTTTAAATACATTACAACTGTACCCTCGGTTTGCTTCTGACACAATAAATAAATCTCTAGACTGTATAATTAATGCAGTTTGACGCCACTATCTGCCATGGTTCAATACTATGGAATCATAGGAGTTGTAATTTTACAGCGTTTTTAGCCTCCTTTGCAAATAATGCCTCATCAAACTACAACCTCTGAAAATCCATAGCATTGAGCTATGGCAGTCAAAGGAGTGTTCAAACTACATTAATTGTACAATACAGATGCACTCTTGGAAGCATCATCTTCAGATTAGTTGTTTGCTTTCCCATACAACTTTACTGGATAGGCCACTTAGCAAAGAAAAAAAGATGTGTGTTTGTGATAGGGCCATCCAAAGATTTTCTCAAAACAAGCCATAGCTTCCGTTTTGGTTAACCTTTTTTGTACAGCACTGCAATTTCAGGAAATCCACTGTTCTGACAAGCTAAGAGAATGCCTTCTGACTAGAATGTGTTAATACATGCAATCTATCGAAGTTGCCACTTCATTGCCGCACCCAGACAACTAGGAAACAAACATGAATTGATTACACAAATAAAACACTATTTTGAAATGGCAATGATGGAATTATTGCAGCTGAAAATATAGAAAGAGAAGGGCAGGGATTATGGGAGGTTGGGCAGAACATCCCTCTGCCTCTGCTTGGCCAAGGCAGTGTTAGCTGAACAGCTAGCCAACCATGTACAATGGGAGTAGCTTTCCAGTAGATTTAAAGGTGACTGGCTGACATTAAGGACACTCTGCCACTTTCTGTCTCTGACGTTTGTGGGAGAAACCCGTCATAGCTCTGCCTGTGCTGTTAACCTAAGTAATTGATGCACATACCCACTGACCTCCCTGTTTGGCTGTCGGTTTCGTTTAGCGATTCCCTCTGAGTCCCTTACATCATGGCTATGTGTCAATGGCCCATCTCTGGTCTCATTTATATAGTGGGACTTCATTTGAATAAGTGTACTCTTTCTTGCTAGAGCTGTGGTTCTCATCCTTCCTAATGCCTCGACCCCTAATGCCTCGACCCCTTAATCCTCATGTTGCAGTGATCCCCAACCATAAAATTATTTTCATTGCTACTTCACAACTGTCATTTTGTTACTGGTATGAATTGTAATGTAAATATCTGATATGCAGAATATATTTTTATTCACTGGACCAAATTTGGCACAAATACCTGATACGCCCAAATTTGAATACTGGTGGGGTTGAGGGTGTGGGGATGATTTTGTTATTTGAGTTGTAGTTACTGGAATTTATAGTTAACCTACAATTCTGAACTCCACCAGCAATGGAAGTGAACCAAACTTGGCACACAGAACTCCTGTGACCATCAGAAAATACTGGAAGTGTTTGGTGGACAGTGATCTTGAGTTTTGGAGTTGTAGTTCACCTACATCCAGAGAGCACTGCGGACTCAATCAATGATGGTTCGGGATCAAACTTGGCACAAATACTCAATATGCACATATTTGAACACTGGTGCCGTTTGGAGAAAATAGACCTTGACATTTCGGAGTTGTAGTTGCTGGGATTTATAGTTCACCTGCAATCAGAGCCCCTTGAACCCCACCAACTATAGAACTGGGCCAAACTTCCCACACAGAATCCCCATGACCAATTCGGCATTGTCTAAATCAGGAGGCATTTGTAGTCTATGGCAACCAAGGGTTTTCTCGTTGGCCACTTCATTCCAAGGGAGGTTGTCTTGCTGTTGTCTTCCTATTGGCAGGCAAACAGCTCTTTTATTCTGCCATGTCTTTGGCAACTGTATCTTGGTTCATTGATGGAGTATTCTGTCATTAGTTCTTAAGTCTGTGTTACTTGATTGATTTGTATGTCTTGAATACTTATGTTTATTATTGCATTATGTTTAGTAGTTGTATGGTTTTAAGTTGTTGTCTTGTTTTCTCTTATGTTGGAAACTGCCCTGAGTTCCTCGAGGAGATAGGGTGGCATATAAATAAAGTTTTGTTATTTATTATTATAACTACCCTCACTTTCTGCAGAAGGGATCAAATAGGAAGGTATTGAATATCCTGCCCGGCATATTTTGTATTGTGTTTTCAGTCTTTTACTCCTGTGCTCCTCTTTCTGTTGTGTTTTAATTTAATTTTTTTTTGGTATTCCATTAATGAAGGAAATGTGGGAGATAAGTGGAATGAATGAACAGATGAGAAATGTTTTAGAGCATAGATCCATAATACAAATTTGCACAAAATGTGCATGTGCTAATTGGTATGTCACTGTAAGTAAAAAAAATATGTTAAATGAAAGTGCCTCTGAGCATGTATAGTAGGCTTTTCTTTAATCACTGAACAATTACGTTTCTTTCCAAAATATTAAAGCCTCGGCATTCTCTTTTTAGTTATTAAACACCAACCGTATTAGTGGTAAACAAACTACAACCAAATTGCATACATCCTGCTTCGCTCTACACGAGAGTCCTTCCTCATATTTCTGTCATGAATACTTTTAAAACAAAGGTTAAAATATCCTGCTCAGACTTAACAGAATATCCTACTTCTGACACCAAAAATGTTATGAATAACTTTTCAATAACTTTAAAGCATAGGTTCCTTTTATGACAATTTCAGTCTGAGAGGTATAGCAGAACTTTTACAGAACAACAAAGAACATCATTTAGACATACAGACATACAGATTCTATGCAACTACATTGGATTCACAAACAACCTACAGTTACATTGGCTAACAAACAGACAAAAGGGGGGGGGTTACATTTTCACTCAGCATTCACACACAACATGCATCCATCTTAATGCATACAAATATTACCATATCCTTTCTCCCTCCTTGGAGAAGCACCTGCTTAGGCCAGACCCAGCTTCCACTGCAGCCTACCAACACATAGTTCCAAAATGCCAAAACTTCAAAACTCCAAAAGAACATGACTCCAAAACGCACTCCTTCCTCTTTCCCTGAGAAAAGGAGGCCCCAAAAAGTGAACAGAATCCTGCTTTCCCAAAGCAGAACTTCCATTCCCAAGTACACCATCTCCACTGAGCATGGCGGGTGAACAACGTCGCTGTCTGTCACACTTTCTGGATTGTCATAAGGTCACTTATATAGCAGTCTTTTGCTGATGTTGTCCCAAAGTTGTTTCCTGGCTCCAGATGTTGATTCCTCTTGATTGGTGTTAGCAAACACAAGCAGCTCTGCATTGACTTCCTTGTTAACAGTTGCAAACATTTCTCTTATCACTGTCACAGTTCTTATCACAGTTTACCAGGCAGGTCATCTATTTCAGGTCTTATTAGCAGTTTTGAATTACAATTCCTGAGCAGGTAGTTAATGGTTTGCAGGCCTTAGTCTATAGACTAGTATCTTCAAAATTACTAGCTCTCTTTCCTTCTTCCATTCATACTCACATATAATACATTTCATTTGATCTTGTTACATTTCCTCCTTCCAGTAACTACTCATCAATATTGATTTTATGTTCTCGATATGGGGGATCTTTGCTTTCCTCACTTACCCATACTTTAATTTGTGATTAAGCTTTCCCCATGATGCATCTGTCAAGTGACATTTCTCTGTAACTTTAGCTGTTTTCTTTTATCAGATGTAGGAGTACTCGAATGGGCTCCTTGTAGGGGTGAGAGGATGAGATCTGTTCAGTTCAAATTTTAATGCGAACATAACTTATTTATCCTTCCTGCTCTAAAACGTGATCCGAATGCAGTTCTTTTCCACTATTTGTGCATCAGGTTCAAAAAAGCTCAGCAATAAACACTATACAAATAAACACTATGTAGATAAGGAAGATATACAACAATGCGTGTATCAGTGAAAGTAATGTATGAAAACACATGGATTAAGGAGATCTGCATGCGAAGATGCACACAGAAAATTGTGTGCCAGAAGAAATGTACCAAGATTGGTGTGAATGTTTTGTGCAGAGATGGATATGTGTTTTCAAACTGATGGAGAAATAAGACAAACTGAATTTTAAAATGGAAAAACTGGGTGAAACCCAAACAGTCAGATTGGTTGGGTTGTTGTGAGTTTTCTGGGCTGAATGGCCATGTTCCAGAAGCATTCTCTCCTGGTGTTGTGCCCACATCTATGGCAGGCATCTTCAGAAGTTGAGGGATCTGTTGGAAACTAGTGAGGTTTATATATCTGTGGAATGTCCAGGGTGGGGGAAAGAATTCTTGTCTGCTTGAGGCAAATGTGAATGTTTCAGTTGATCACTTTGATTAGCATTGAATAGCCTTGCAGATTCAATGCTTAGCTGGTTGCTGCCTGGGGCAATCCTTTGTTAGGAAGTGTTAGCTGGCCCTGATTGATTCTTGTCTGAAATTCCCCTGCATTTTGAGTGTTGCTCTTTATTTACTGTCCTGATTTTAGAGGTTTTTTAAATACTGGTAGTCATTTGTCAGATTGGTCCATTGGTCCTACTTCATTATTGTCATAAACTGTATTTTTTAAAAAAATTAATAAGGGAGAATCTGTTGATGTTTAATGATCAGACACAGGAGGTAATTATGCCGTTAAGGGTATCAAATAGGGCAGCAGAAATAATCCAACTGGACACTCACATCAGTTTTGCAAGATTCTTATGATTTAATGTTTCATCAAGTCTGTGTTTTCTATTATAGGAGAAATGTTTTAGAATGGGAGTTAGAAAATATCATGTTTGATGATATAAATGTTTTTCAAGAGAAAGTACCCGCTTCCCCCTTCCCATGTTCCATAGATACATAATACATAATTATGCCACTATATTCCATTATATTTCATTGTATGCAGTTTGCAAGTTGAGAACATATGGTTATCATTATTAGTGATATTACAACTTTATTAGTGATATTACAACTGCATTGTATGCAGTTTGCAAGTTGAGAACATATGGTTATCATTATTAGTCAGAGACAGCTAGTCTCATCTATCGGTTATTGGTTTTGTTGAGTTATGTTTTATAATATTTTATATGTTTTTATGTGTTAACTCATTGTAATTGAAATGCATTTTATGCTGATATATTTTATTGTTGTTTCACTGGGCTTTCACTGCCCCAAGTCCCTTCGGGGGAGATAGGGTGGGATATAAGAATAAAGTTGTTGTTGTTATGATTATGATTAATAATATTAATATTAGTCCTGCATTAAATTAAAGCCAGCCCTCTGGATTTTCTGGGATCAAGATGGAGAACCACCACAAAAATGGAAAAACATTGGATAAATAGAATACATTTTTTAAAACCTGAGAGAACACGTTCGTTGAAATTTGTAGGCCCTCCAGTACAACTGTATGATAAAATCCATGAGTAATCAGAGCCACAAAACGACACCTGTGGAGGACTGATTGTACAAGCCACAGTATCCGTAGAATGCAGCAATGCCACATAAAGTGGCGTTATTTGCCCAAATTCCTTGAAAGCACCAGATTATGTCTGATCTGAAAAACTAAGCAGGGTTAGACCTGGTGAGTACTCAGAAGGGAGGCCACCAGGAAATATCAGGTGCTGTAATTAATATCTAGAGCAGGGGTCCCCAAACTTTTAAAGCAGAGGGCCGGTCCACAATCCTTCAGATTGTTGAGGGGCCGAATTATCATTTGGAAAAAACAAAAACGAACAAATTCCTATTCACACTGCACATGTCTTATTTGTAGTATAAAACAACAACATTGAAAGAACAATACAATATTTAAAAATGAAAACCACTTTAACCAACATAAGCCTATCAGGATTTCAATGGGAAGTGTGGGCCTGCTTCTGGCCAATGACACAGTCAAGTGAATTAGGATTGTTGTTGTTGTGTGCCTTCAAGTCATTTCAGTCTTTGGGCGAGGCTAAGTCTAAAATTAAGAATTTATTTATTGCATTTAGTTACTACATTTATATCCCACCTTTTTCACCCCGAAGGGGACTCAGAGCAGCTGTATGTACATACAGTAGAGTCTCACTTATCCAACATTCACTTATCCAACATTCTGGATTATCCAACGCATTTTTGTAGTCAATGTTTTCAATATATCGTGATTTTTGGGTGCTAAATTCATAAATACAGTAATTACTACGTAGCATTACTGCGTATTGAACTACTTTTTCTGTCAAATTTGTTGTCTACCATGATGTTTTGGTGCTTAATTTGTAAAATCATAACCTAATTTGATGTTTAATAGGCTTCTCCTTCATCTCTTCTTATTATCCAAAATATTTGCTTATCCAACGTTCTGCCGGCCCGTTTATGTTGGATAAGTGAAACTCTACTGTACAATATTTTATATTATTAGCATAGCACAATATTAGCATTATATTTTACTATAATGAACTATACCACTATATTGTAATATTATATATAACATATAATTAATATTATTATATGGTATTATTATTAGTATTATACTGTATAACATTATAATATTATCAATATTATATGTATATACAATATATTATATTATTAAAACTGATATTAAAATATCATATTATAAAACTGAGGGCGGGGGCCAGGTCAATGGCCTTGGAGGGCCGCATCCGGCCCCCGGGCCTTAGTTTGGGGACCCCTGATCTAGAGGAAGGCAATGACAAACCTCCTCTGAAAAAAATCTTGCCAAGGAAACCCTAAGATATGGTCAACATAAGCAAAAGTTGAGTTGAAAGGGTGAAAAAATAACAACATGCTGAAACCGTATTGTGTACTGCAGTGGTTCTCAACCTGTGGGTCCCCAGGTGTTTCAGCCTACAACTCCCAGAAATCCCAGCCAGTTGACAAACTGTTAGGATTTCTGGACATTAAAGGCCAAAACATCTGGGGATTCACAGGCTGAGAACCATTGGTATAGTGTCTCAGGGCCCAGTTTCTTACTTTGTCAGGGTATTTGTGAGGTGATGCTGCAACTCAATTCCTGATGTTATTTTCCTAAATTAGACCACTTTTTAAAAACGTCAGGTCGGCAATGGTAGAAGAAGCCTCCAATTATGTTATTGAGTGTTTCTTTTGCCTGTTTCTTAAGGTTCTTCTTGCTGTCTTCATTGCAATTAGCCAGGTAACATTCCTTGGAGTTCACCCTGGTGTCATATGAAGTGTCACTTTGTAGTCGTTTTCACAGGCAGAATGCATGTCCAAATCAGTGAGGAACACCAGGGCTGTTGCCATAATATGGATGCTTCAAGGAAAGAGATCATTTATTGCTACATGGAAATACTGACTGCGGACTGCTCATTCATATTATGTTTTCCTCTTTGCTTCTTTTTAGCTATCATTAATCCAAAACAGCCAAAGGAGACACCCAAAAGCTTCAGCTTTGACTATTCCTATTGGTCTCATACCACAGTAAGTAGACACAAGGCCACAAAATGCAATGTATTCCCTTTGGAATCTTTTTGAGTTGTCTTACTATTAGGTTTGAATTCTTAGTCTGTTGTATGGTGTTTCTTAATTAATTCTGGCTAAAAGTAATTCATCAGGATTTTTCAGTAAATGAATTCTAAACAGGAAGAGGTTTTGAGAAGTAATCACGAGCAATTTGTGGACCAATAACAGGAAAACTGTGACTCAGCTTCTCTGACTTCTGCAGCTGGGTTCATGCAATCTTGTATTACCCCCAACCTTCCATAATCTCTTCTCCAAAAAAGTACAGCATTGCAGGTATTCATTAAGATTGTGCATTGCTGCACAAAGTCATCATTGATTATTTCTTTCCATTATGATACTTAAAGTATATCAAATGTGACCTCTCTACGGCTGACCATATTATGATTGAAGACCAGCAACCTCCTTCCTCCACAACTAAAAATAAAGGCTGTAAAAATGAACCCACTCCCCTTTAACATCCAAACGCTTATTGCCCATCCAATACTAATAATCTCTTGCAACTCAGCTTGGGGCTAATCTTAAATGCCTTCTCAAGATGTAGGGAGAAAGTTAGGAAAAAGGGAATGGCCATGATAGCCAGAAGACAGGTCTTCTCTTCTGTGCCTTTGATAGGGGTTAGTTTTTCCCAACCTTTGGGCTCCAGGTGTTTTGGACTTCAACTCCCAGAAATCCCAGCCATCTTACCAGCTGTTAGGAATTGTGGGAGCAGAAGTCCAAAACACCTGGAGGCCCAAAGGTTGGGTTAGAGGCACAGGACCCCTATGGAAGTGAAGAATCAAAATAAAGAAATTGTTGCATTTTTTTCCTGAGAGAACACTTTTCTAGGAATTACTAGGCCTTCCAGCACAGCTGTGGTCGACTTCTGCTGAAAGCTGACCGTGGAATTACATTGGAGGACCTAGAGATTCATAGGGAAAAGATTCTGAATTGAATCCATGAATAATCAATTATTCATTTATTTATTTATTTACAGTATTTATATTCTGTTCTTATATTCCGGGGACTCAAGGCAGATTACAATGAACATATATATGGCAAACATTCAATGCCATCAGACAAACAACATACAATATAGACACACACAGAGGCATTTAACATTCCAGCTTCATGATCCTGGCCACAGGGGGAGCTGTTGCTTCACCGTCCAGTAGTGACTGTACTTTCTCATTCCTTTCCTGCATGTTGCTGGCAGTTTTATGATGTTGTAATTTAGTTAAATTAGCCTCCTGCATAAAGCGTACCTAAATTTCCTACTTGACAGATGCAACTGTCTTTCGGGCTGCGTAGGTAACACAGCAAGCCGGGCTATTTAATGGTCGGGGGCTTAACCCGACCCGGGCTTCAAACCCATGACCTCTCGGTCAGTAGTGATTTATTGCAGCTGGTTACTAGCCAGCTGCGCCACAGCCCGGCCCAAAAGTCAAAACTGCAAATGTTGAGGAACAACTGTAATTGGGATGTATTTCATTGCGTATGCTGTATATAAATGCTTCAAACGTCAGATAAAACAATGGGAGTAGGCAGGTCTTTTCTACAGTTTGAACACTTGAAGTTTTTCAGTACGTGAAGGATCTACACATATAGCTTCTTCCCAGACTTGAGGTGTAGCTATGTGGAGGTGGGTGAGATGAAAACGCCAGCCCAGATAACAATTTTACTCCCCACTGCATTATTTTTTTTAGTTTCCAAATCACTAGCATTGCAGTAACTTAAAACTTAATTGAACTTTTGGGCAAAGTTAACATGGAAATGTAAACAGACTTCTAGGTGTGAACAATTTTCAATGTCTCACTCCATGAACATTTACGGACAGAAAGGAAAATGAAGTGAGAAGGAGAAGTCTTGTTGTTTCCATTTTGGCCTCCCTCTTTCTGGAAGCACCCTTAGAAGATATTTGGGAGATGATTAGTACTCTGACCTTCAGCTTTGTATAGTTAAAGACCTGTGACTGGGAAGGAGGGCTACCAAATAAGATTCCTCTTATCATGCCAAGTTTGTCAGTCATAAGAAGTACAGTTCTTGTTATCAGTAATGCAATATTGCAGAATAAGAAAAGTCCACCATTTATTGTGCTTAAAGTAACTTCAAAGCCATGGATATATAAATGGGGAAATTCTATTGTAGTTGGTTTTTACTTTTTGCTCCAAGATAAATATAAATAAATAACATCACAAAGAAAATTTTGCCAATCACTATGTTCTGGTGAGAAGTTGTAATAACTCTTCAGAATAGATGTTGCAGTGACATTTTAGTATAGTTCTTGGATAAAGCAAACTGCTATAGGAATGATTCCTCTCATCTCTTCTTCTCATTTGTTCTATGTCTTTCTTATTTTGACTCCTGTTTTGTTTTTCTTCGTAGCCTGATGACATCAACTATGCCTCTCAAAAGCAGGTCTATCGGGATATTGGAGAGGAAATGCTGCAACATGCTTTTGAGGGTTACAACGTCTGCATCTTTGCCTATGGGCAAACTGGAGCTGGAAAATCATATACCATGATGGGCAGACAGGAAAAAGATCAGCAAGGCATAATTCCTCAGGTAATCATGAAAATAGTCTACAGCTAAAATCAAGCAAACAAGCAGCCCAAAGAAAGCAATCCTCGAAATAGAAAAGGGAATGAAATTTGGGATGTGCATTTGATTTCCTGAGTGTCAGCAAGGAGATCACAATAGTCCATGGCTTCTTCATAAAGGGAGGGATGTGTGAGTTAGTGTGGTAAGTTCACTCAATGGAAAAGAAGGAACAGTTTGTGTAAAGTGATCAAAATATGCAAAATAAGCAGGAGTAAAAAGAGTAACTGATAACCATAACAGAAAGTTGTGTGATGGCAATAGGCCTCTGGGATGGTTAGCTGGTAAAATATAACTATGATCTGTGGTAAGGTTGGCATGAAACATTTTGCTGTGTGAAAAGATGAACAAGAGAGTATCCTATCCAGTATATTTTGAGATGGAGCGGCAAATAATGCCTCCACTATCCAAATCAAGATGCATAGTAGCCAAATTATTTTCACATAGGAGATAGAAAATCCCACTATAACTCTCCCCATCTCTTGCAGAAAAAATAACACAGAAGCATGTGGGATAACTATGCATGTTCTGTTTTGTTATGATTCCCAAAATGTGCTGCTTGATTTTCTATTTTGTTATGATTCCCAAAATGTGCTGCTTGATTTTCTATTTTGTTATGATTCCCAAAATGTGCTGCTTGATTTTCTATTTTGTTATGATTTCCAAAATGTGCTGCTTGATTTTCTATTTTGTTATGATTCCCAAAATGTGCTGCTTGAGGCAGTTGCCTCACTTTTCTCAATGGTAGGGGCAACTCAGACCTCACCTGCCACATATAGAAGACAAGTAGAAGACAATCTCACTCTTGTTCCCTTTCCTCTAAAAACATGCTTCCTGAAGGGATCTCCCTGTTCTTTCCAATATTGAAGGGGCTCCCAATTCCTTCTAATGCTGGGAAGATTCCTTAGTCACCTGTGTCAATAATGCCACCAAATTTTACCTCACATTTTTATTATTTCAAGGGATTAATTTCCCCACAATTCAGATGATGTCTTTTACCCAGCATTTTTGACCTTGGGGAGCAATATTTCTGTTATATACATATATGCACACATCATCATGGTAGTCAACAATTGAACCCTTGTAACAGCTGCTTCCACATTTTTAAAATTATTATTTATTTTATTTATATGACACCATTTTCTCAGAGTTGGGCCCAAGGTGGCTTCCAGACACAATAAATTAAAACATTTGCCATTCAATTGAAAAACCATTAAGATCACACCATGATACATTTTAAAATTAATTAAACCATAAATTTAAAAAATAAAGCATGCCCCATAAAAATCCTCCTGTTAATGCTTACTTCAAAAAAAAAATATCTTGAAGAAGTAAATGAGATGTTGCATCCAGCCAGTGGAATCAAGAGGACAACGGGAAAGGCTGTCTCAGGATGTGAGCAGCTGCAATGCACAGTCTCAGATAGATGGCTTGGCTTTCTTACAGTGTTGAAGAGAGAAAGGTTTGAATTCAGCACTGCTCTCTGCTAGTTGAGGCTGGCATCTCATAGTCCTCTGTGGGAAGGATCTACCCTTCAGTGCTTCTGCAGTTGGGGAGTCCACAGGGAGGGAACCCCAGGACTGTTTTTCACACTGTGTCTACAGAATCCCAGGGCTCTGAATTACAGCACTAGTCAGCCAAGGTTGGCATGTTGAGAAGCAAAAATTCCCACTCCTGTCTTTGGTGATTCAGACGAATTAGCAGTCAGTGCAGGAGGCAGAACAAGGATTGCATCAGTAGAGAGGCAATAGTGAAGAAGTCTTCTTGTCAGCCATTTTCACTCAGTCTTGAAATCTAAATCAGTGCTGTCTGTTGTTGCTCAGAGGAGAGGGGGTTCAATGCCTGTCTAGTAGAAAGGGGAACCTACTGGTTAAACAAGCAGGTCTTTCCTACCTGTAATATCTACTATTGAAAGAAAGATACAGTAGAGTTTCGGCAGAACGATGGATAAGCGAAAATGTTGGATAATAAGAAAGGATTAAGTAAAAGCCTATTAAACGTTAAATGACATTATGATTTTACAAATTAAGCACCAAAACATCATGTTTTACAACAAATTGACAGGAAAAAGCAGTTTGAAACATGGTAATGTTATGTAGTAATTACTGTGTTTACAAATTTATCATGAAAACATTGCAGTGTATTAGCTACTAACAAATTGACTATAAATAAAGATAGAATTGCATAAAATAAACTTGCGGTAACAACATTTTCGGAAGTAAAATCCGCAAAAAGTTCAGTCCTTGCTGCCTAGAGAAACAGCTGTGGATCTGGGCATGAGGCAGACTGCGTTCGATAATCCAGAATATTGGATAAGCAAAGGTTGGATAAGCGAGACTCTACTGTCCTTGAAAAATTTCTGAGTTGATGGCAGAGCTATTAACCGGCACAACCTACAGGGAGTGGTTAACCCCCCTGTTTAAACAGCTCCACTGGCTGCTGATAAGTTTCCGGTCCCAATTCAAGGTGCAGGTCATCTATATATATAAAATGATAAAGTTGTTTGCGCAGTGACTATAACAACAAAACTAAACATCCCAGAAATACGAAATTTGGCAACACAATGCAAAAGGCTTGCCTCCAGGTTACAACAACACAACCACACCACAAAACCACAATCCAGACCCACAAAACTCACAACAACGCATCATGCAATAACAACACAACTAAACGCCCCAGAAATACAAAACTTGGCAACACAATGCAAAAGCCTTGCCTCCCAGTTGTAACAACACAACCACACCACAAAAACACACAGGACCCACAAAACTCACAACAACGCATCGTGACTATGACAACACAACTAAACGCCCCGTAAATACAAAACTTGGCGACACAACGCAAAAGCCTTCCCTCCAGGTTGTAACAACACAACCACACCAAAAAACCACAATTCGGACCCATAAAACTCACAACAATGCATCGTGACTATAACAACACAACTAAACGCCCCAGAAATACGAAACTTGGCAACACAACGCAAAAGCCTTCCCTCCAGGTTGTAACAACACAACCACACCAAAAAACCACAATTCGGACCCATAAAACTCACAACAATGCATCGTGACTATAACAACACAACTAAACGCCCCAGAAATACGAAACTTGGCACACAACTAAACACCCCAGAAATATAAAACTTAACAACACAACGCAAAAGCCTTGCCTCCCGGTTGTAACAACACAACCACACCACAAAACTACAATCCGGATCCACAAAACTCACAAAAATGCATCGTGACTATAACAACACGACTAAACGTCCCAGAAATACGAAACTTGGCACACAACTAAACGCCCCAAAAATATAAAACTTGACAACACAATGCAAAAACCTTGCCTCCCGGTTGTAACAACACAACCACACCACAAAACCACAATCCGGACCCACAAAACTCACAACAATGCATTGTGACTATAACAACACAACTAAACGCCCCAGAAATACGAAACTTGGCACACAACTAAATGCCCCAGAAATACAAAACTTGACAACACAACACAAAAGCCTTTTCTCCCGGTTGTAACAACACAACTACACCACAAAACCACAATCCGGACCCACAAAACTCACAACAACGCATCGTGACTATAACACAACAAAACGCTCCAGAAATACAAAATTTGACAACACAACGCAAAAGCCTTGCCTCCCAGTTGTAAGAACACAACCACAACACAAAACCACAATCTGGACCCACAAAACTCACAACAACGCATCATGACTATAACAACACAACTAAACGCCCCAGAAATACAAAACTTGGCAAAACAATGCAAAAGCCTTGCCTCCCGGTTGTAACAACACAACCACACCACAAAACCACACCGGACCCACAAAACTCACAACAACGCATCATGACTATAACAACACAACTAAACGCCCCAGAAATACGAAACTGGGCAACACAACACAAAAGCATTCCCTCCCGATTGTAACAACACAACCACACCACAAAACCACAATCCGGACCCACAAAACTCACAACAATGCATCGTGACTATAACAACACAACTAAACGCCCCAGAAATACAAAACTTGGCACACAACTAAACGACCCAGAAATACAAAACTTCGCAACACAACACAAAAGCCTTGCCTCTCAGTTATAACAACACAACCACACCACAAAACCACAATCCAGACCCACAAAACTCACAACAACGCATTGTGACTACAACAAATACAACATTTGACAACACAATTCATCCACCTCCCCAATCCCTACATTCACACTTGGCCTCCAAAAAAACAATTACAATAATAACAACGACAACAACAACAACAATAAGAATCAACACCATCACAGGCAAGAAAGAGCCAGGCACTGAGGCTGAGAGGCCAGTCAGTGCTACACTGGGCCTCCAAAAAACAATACAGTAGCATCTAACTTATCCAACCTTCATAATCACTACAACAACAATAATAATAAACACCTACACAGGCAAAACAAAAAAAGACTATCGTACCACAATAAAAATATAAACCGCACTCAGCAGAATCAGACATTACAACTAACAACAAACAAAAGACAACAGGGATCTCAAGCAATTATCAATCAACACAAAAATTGAAGAAGGTAACAGACTTCAAATACTACTACTAATGTGAGTATAAAGAAGATGGAGCTCACAGCATAAATAGAACCTAATGTAGACTGACCAGCACCACCAGACTAAGCCACAGCAACGCGTGGCCGGGCACAGCTAGTTACCTATAAAGCTCTAAACGGTTCGAGACCTGCCTATCTTCATGACCACATCTTCCCCATCTAACCTGCACGATCTTTAAGATCCTCTGGGGAGTCCTTCCTCTTGCTTCTACCTCCGTCTCAGGTACGACTGGTGGGGACAAGAGAGAGAGCCTTCTCGGTTGTGGCCCCTGGTTCTGGAACTCCCTCCCCGGGGTGATTAGGCTAGCACCCTCCCTGTCCATTTTCCGCAAAGAGTTAAAGATGTGGATGTTCCGCTGTGCTTTTGAGTAGACAAACTTCTAGATAGCTAGCCCCAGAGAGGACCAAAAAATCTGTCCTCACACTTTACTATTGCTCTTATCCTTACTGCTGCCATATGACTTATGCACTTTACTCATTAGCCTATTCTTTAAATTATTGTTGCACTAGTCCACCCACCTGTGATGATAAAGTGAAATTGTTATTGGTTGTTGGTTTGATGCCTTTTTATATATCGTTATAATGTTGTTGTTTTATTCTGTCTTATATTGTTGTTATGCATTTTAATATATTACATTTTAAGCTGTGTCGTTCGGGCTTGGCCCCATGTAATCTGCCCCAAGTCCCTTTGGGAATATGGAGGTGGGGTACAAAAATAAAGTTATATTATTATTGTTGTTGTTGTTGTTGTTATTATTATTATTATTATTATTATTATTATTAATTATAGTTGTGTTTCATTTAGTGAAAGAATAAAAACATATCTGATGAGCTCTTCTATTTGAATTTCTGCTAATGCCACAGTGATGACACTTAACCATCTGTATATTTGCTGAATTGTTGGGGGAGAGGTCTTAAGTAAATGGCACCATTGTCTCTGATTTATATAACCCATTCTCTTGCCTTCTCATGTTATGCAGCTGTGTGAAGATCTCTTCTCCCGAATCAATGACACAACAAATGACAACATGTCTTACTCAGTGGAGGTACAAAGCGATTGTTGGTCATAGTTCATATAGTTTCCTAGGGGCAAGAGGGATTATATGATGAGATCACTGAACATGCATAGAAAGACTGTCGAGCTTTTTAAGGAAAGGGCTTTTCAAAGAGTGCTATATTGTTTCAGATTGTGTAGTTTTACACTGGCTTTCATTCTTTGAAGATTTAATATTTTTTAATATTGTTCATAGTTTAATTCTGATTTAATGTTGACCTTTTGTATATTTTAATTATCAGTTAATTATATTGCAATTACTTTAATTTTGTAAACCACATTGGCTCCCAATCATGGGAAAAGTAAAAATGAAGTTCATGACAACAACTACAACCACTGGGTTTCTGTGAGTTTTCTGGGCTGTTTGGCTATGTTCCAGAAGCATTCTCTCCTGATGTTTCACCCACATCTATGGCAGGCATCTTCAGAGGTTGTGAGGTCTGTTGGAAAGTAGGTAAGTGGGGTTTATGTATCTGTGGAAGATCCAGGGTGCTCGAGGCAAATGTGAATGTCGCAATTGATCACCTTGATTAGCATTGAATAGCCTTACAGCTTCAAAGTCTGGTTGCTTTCTGCCTGGGGGAATCCTTTGTTGGGAGGTGTTAGCTGGCCCTGATTGTTTTCTGTCAGGAATTCCCCTATTTTCTGAAGCTGCAAGGCTATTCAGTGCTAATTATTCAGCACTATTCAGCGTTTTATTGTAAGCCGCCCTGAGTCCCCTGTTGAGTGGGAAGGGCGGAATATAAATATTGTAATAAATAAATAAATAAATAAATAGGGTGATCAATTGCAACATTCACACTTGCCTCAAGCAGACAAGAGTTCTTTCTCCCACCTGGACATTCCACAGATATATAAACCCCACTTGCCTAGTTTCCAACAGACCTCCCAACCTCTGAGGATGTTTGCTATAGGTGTGGGTGAAATGACAGGAGAGAATGCTTCTGGAACACAGCCTTATAGTCCGGGAAAACCCACAGCAACCCAGTGATTCCGTCCATGAAAGCCTTCGACAACACAGCTACAACCACTATTATTAAGCTTAAGCGGCTGAAGAGGAAAAAGAAAGGGCCTGAGGCTGTTAGGAATTGTGGGAGTTGAAGTCCAAAACTCCTGGAGGGCACAAGTTTGCCCATGCCTGGCTTAGACATATTTATTAGCATCATATACTCAACATATTTTGTTTTGCTAAGCTGTCTTCATGTTTTAACAAAGATATTTGGCAACTATTCAGTGTCTGTTAGAGTACTAAATTGTTGTAGACCTATAAGATTAAAAGAAAAAATAGTAAGTACACAAAAACACCTTATACAATTTACCCTAAAAGATAACAATATGTTCAGTGGGTCTTGCTTCCAGTTAAGTGTGCATACTGTAGGAATATGACTGGAAATGCTTGCTTTAATTAAATTCCTTTCATTTGGGGTGGATCTTCTGAAAGATAATTAGATAAAGGTGATTTATAGTACATTATCAGCCTGGGACAAGGAAAAAGGCAGGAAATTGATTCAATAATTAATAACACATATTTTATAAACACATTAAGACAGTGAGATTTTCCTTTGTTCCAAAGGGATGACCTGCAGAATGGGCATTCCCATAATGTTCAAAGGCAGCCTAAATGTATTTTAAAATTTTAAAAATTTAAAGATAGAGCATTCTCATAATCTAAATGCATTATTGAAAGGTGTCAGCCTCAGAGTTTGCACATTGTGTCCTGCAGGTGAGCTACATGGAAATATACTGTGAACGTGTGCGTGACCTCCTCAACCCCAAAAACAAAGGGAATTTAAGAGTGAGAGAGCACCCACTCCTTGGGCCGTATGTGGAAGATCTCTCGAAACTAGCTGTCACATCCTATAATGACATCCAAGATCTAATGGACTCTGGGAACAAAGCCAGGTAAAAGAGAAGTGCAAGGTGATTGGTCCTATAGTCATGTCCGAATCATGGATAGAGTGTTTTTCAAAGTTCTCTTTCATCAAATCATTTTGTTTCTTTTTGTGATAAGGAGTCTTTCTCCTGGATTTTTAAAAAGGTAGACATTTTCATTTTGCTGCTCTTTATTTTCTGCAACAGGACAGTGGCTGCCACCAATATGAATGAAACCAGCAGCCGCTCCCACGCTGTTTTCAATATCATCTTCACTCAGAAGCGGCATGATGCCGAGACTGACATCACCACTGAGAAGGTGGGTAGGAAACATGGCATCAGATGTTGTCAGGAGCCCCAGTGGGGAGGGAGAGGGTACAACCTGGTGCCACATCATTTCTTACAACACTCCAACTATGACTAAGCCTCTGACCTCAACCAGACAAACAGCTGAAAGCTCTGATTCATTAAAATGAGAGAGAAGCAGCATCATTTTTCAGGAAATGAACAGAAGAGATAGATTCAGGGATTACTTTGATGATGAACCTACTTGTATTTATTCTGTTATCATCTGTACAGACCTGTAGTCTCTATTTTTGCACATATTATTATATTTTGCATTGGCATTTATCAAAGAGAGTTGGATACAAAAGGAATAAATATAGAGAGGAATTGCTTTGTACAGCTGACGACTCTCAAGACATTTGCTGTAACAGTGTCTGGAAAATACTAGAATTGTCCACTGGAAAACATCATTATTTCTTACCCACTTCTCTTCATAGATCAAAATGGGGAACAACAATGGAATAAAATATAAGACATTATACTAAATATTTTTGTGTGTGTCCGGAGTGACTTGAGAAATTGCAAGTCACTCCTGGTATGAGAGAATTGGCAGTCTGTTGCCCTGGGAATGCTCAGAGGTTTGATGTGTTACTATCCTGTGGGAGGCTTCTCTCATGTCCCCACATGGGAAGCTGGAGCTGACAAACGGGAGCTCACCCTGCTCCCCGGATTCGAACTGCCGACCTTTCAGTCTGCAGTCCTGCTGGCACAAGGGTTTAACCTACTGCACCACCAGGGGCTCCTACACTAATGATAAAACACATAACATCCATTTAAAAGAACATATAATACCCATACATATTAAAACATATTTCAAAATTCATAATGTAAAAATAATCTGGATAGATATGTAGAGGCCTGCCAGACTGAAGCAAAGGTCACTCTATTCAAGCCCTCTCTTTCCTGCGGTGATCAAACAGATACTTCCTATAAGCCTACAAGAAGGTCATGGTGGCAATAGCCCTCTCCTTCTGTTCCCATTCCAGCCATTGGTATTTAGTGGCTATTATCTCTCGACAGGTTAGTGTCATAGAGTCATCAAATATCTTGGTAAATTTCATGTTGGTGAGAAGATTCTGAAAACTATGCAGTCAATGGTTAGTAGCCATCTTGAACAGATTTTGATTATCCATATAAAGAATCGCCTGGACTGCTCCCAGTGTTGGCTCAATTGTATAAGCAACCTTAATATTGCAATTTCCTAGTTGTATTATTTTACATTTTATTAAATTTCTTCCTTGAGAGGAATAATATTAGCAAATTTTACAAATAAAGTATTTCCCAATACTGTGATGCACAGGGTGGAGGAGAAGAGTAGAAAATACATAAACTACTTCTTAGTGCAACCTGCCATTGAGCTTGTACATTTTTAATATGATAACTGGAGCATGCTAAGGATTTCATTCTGGTTTTGATGTTGAGTGCTTCTAACCTACATGGCTCTTCCAATTTCATGCCAAGAAAGAGCTGGAATAAATAAAAGACCTTCAGATTAAAAAAAAACATTTGTTACCAAACCATTAACTTTTTATGCATCATTGCGATTAAATAATTTATTGTCGTAAATCTATTAATCACAGTCATATAGTATTTTATTTAGTACAGCCTTTCTCCCATGGAACTAAAGGATGTATACCTGGTTTATCAAATAGTCTTATATCCAGATTCAACATTACTTCCCATCAGGAAGTTGGCTACATGCTCAATATTAAGGCAATGCCTTAGAAGCACACCAAACATATTTTTTTTACTGTCTGAAGTAGTTGCTGATCAGAAGAAAGACTATATTAGAATTGTTACTTGTCTCCTAATGTCTGAATAGCAGACAGTGTTTCTATTCTTCTAAATAGATATGATGATGGATATGATAGGTAATATGTTTTCTATTTTCAGGTCAGCAAAATTAGCTTGGTCGATCTTGCAGGGAGTGAACGAGCTGACTCCACAGGAGCAAAAGGCACACGACTTAAGGTAAAGGAAACTTCCTGATCAAACTAAACTACAGGAGTGGACGATGGGTGCTCTGCTACCAGCATAAGATTACCTGTCAGAGACTTCTCTCTGTCATTCAATTGAAGGATTAGAAGTAGCTTCTGGAATGACTGCCACTCCTTCTCCTGTTCATACTTATTTACACATAATTCTTTACAGTTCTCTCTGTTGCCAGTTCTTGTTTTGCCTGGCTATTTAATGCCGTTTCATTTTGGCATTCCTCATAGATTCTGAGTTGAGGAATAAGAAAACTGCCCAATACTGTTATGCACATGTATGTAGAAGTTAAAATAGAAGTCGTGTTCCCAAAAATTAGTTCTGGATACTGGCAGATGTTTCCAGTGGAATATGTACAGCTCCTAAGCATATTTTTAATGCAAATTCTGTGCAGAGAATTTGTTGATTCAGACTGGAATTTTTTTTTTCCTCATAGGAAGGAGCAAACATCAATAAATCACTAACCACCCTGGGAAAGGTGATTTCTGCTCTAGCTGAAATGGTAAGACTTTTGTTGATATGAGTGGGTAGGGGCATTTTCCTTAGAAATCCTGTGCAGGTTTCCTCTCCCAATACATTCTCTGAAATCCTTCACTTGGGTGGCTACTCAGCCATTTTGTGTCTAGAAAAGATGCTGGTTAAGTGTTTGCTTTCACTAAAAACTCCAAGCCGCAGCGCAGTTATGAATCAAAATGTACAGTGTGATGTTCACATCCTGTATTTAATTAGTGGAAGATAGATAGATAGATAGATAGATAGATAGATAGATAGATAGATAGATAGATAGATAGATAGATAGACAGACACACACACACACACACACACACTCATTTTCTATAGGTTCTGGATTCAGGGAGGTGGTACACAAATCTTTACGTCCCCTAAGATTAAAGTGACAGTATGGTCCTGTTCCTCTTTAATGATGTGGAGCCCTTTTGTGCAAGTAAAAAGTGGTTTTATGATAAGAACATCTATGTGCCATTCTCTGACAGCAGTCTTGAACTATCTGTCTATCATTTTTTTGTCACATTTGTCCTTCATGCAAGGAACATGAGGGTTTATCCTGTTCCATCAGTGTACATATGTCTCTTCCACTTGTTCGGTGCTGTTGAAATTTTCTGCTCTGTGGTTGATTGCCACATCAAGCTTTTTTATCCCCCAAAATACTAGAGATTTGGAGCTATATTTGGACTAGAAGAGTGTCTCATTTTTAAAAATTTAATACCCACTTGTTTTATTATATTCTGTTTTGACCATGCATTATTATGCCGTTGTAATCAATATTTTTGATTTCCTTTCAGGATTCAGGACCAAATAAGGTAAATGCTCACTTCTACACTATGATAATTGGTTGTAATAATTTAATTTTGAAAGATTTTCAGTTTTAAAACAGTTTATGGGAGGATATGCAGAATATATTTATAAATTATATAGTACTGTATTGTGTTATCTACTTTGTAAGTACAAGATGGATTTATACTGAAATCACAATAAATATATAAGAGCTAGGATTTGCCACATCGCACAAAACATCTTCTTGCTTCAAGGCTGAGTTGTATTTCCTGAAAAGTGGCAACACTAATCATCCTTATTTAAACCAGTAATCTGGTAGCAACCAGGAAATTTCAGTTGTTGTGATCATCATCATCATCATCATCATCTTCATCATCATCATGGCAGTCTATTTTTCTTTGAGATCCTCAAAATGGATCAATAGTTCATTTTTAATGTTTCATATAAAATTCTGAAGGTTTGTATCTTAATGAAAGTTATTAAGGAGAACATCTGCGCAGGGCTTTTTCACCCTCAGTCTGACAAACTGCATGATGGGGATGAGCTGTATGTGTTAATTTTCTTCCTTAATTATACATGACAATTATTTACAGATATCAGAGGTCTCTGTCATTCTTAGTTGTTTTCCTTCTCATAGAACAAGAAAAAGAAAAAGACGGACTTCATTCCATATCGAGACTCTGTACTTACCTGGCTCCTTCGAGAAAATCTTGGTACTTATTAATCCTAAATGTCATTAGTGTCATCTAGGCTCCTTGATTCACTGTGATATATATGTCCCTGTTATGCCACTGATCCTTCTCTAATCTAAACATGCATACTATATAGTAGCATCCTTCCTTACCTCAGGTTATTCAGTGTTTGGATGAATGGCAGACTGTGATGTAGTAGTAAATATTGAAGTTTATCATAACAAGGCTCTACAACAACTGTTGAATGCTGCAAAGCCATTTTTTGTTTTTAAAAAATAACACCCAAACACTTAAGGTCCTTCCTCAAAGTGAGGTTTTAGCTCTGACATGCGCTGAGGCCAGCAGCATCTGCTTCACTCAATCAGGGAAATGTAGCCATTGGAAGTGGGAGCAGACAATGTTCCAGGTCATGGACAGGAAGGACTTGATCCACCATTCTGCTCAATATGTGTCTCAAAGCAATGATTTAATCCTGCTTCCATGTGAGAACCAGCCTTTTGAACATTATAAATGCAACCTGAAAATGATTTGATCTCTAAATTTGTTTTTATGGGCGATTGTGCATTCCCTGTGCAGGTGGTAACTCTAGGACTGCTATGGTTGCTGCCCTTAGCCCTGCTGATATCAATTATGATGAGACCCTCAGCACATTAAGGTAAGAGTTATTTCTCACACTGCAGTATGTGTAGCTAATGAGTGAGCTTTTCCTGCACAATTTTTCTTTCTTTTTCAATATATTCTGGGAGGACAGAAATGCTTGTATATTGAGTAAACTAGAGTTTGTCTAATTAGTTAGGGAAAATATGTACAACTGCACCATCCACATTTGGAAGTGTGAGCTTTAGTGAATATTCAGGCATTAAACATTTTATATGCTTTGCTCACAAAAAACTGAGATTATGTTAAATAATTCCCCATCTGATCATTAATTTAATTCACAATAATTTCATGATCATAGGAGGATTGGGTGAATCCTCTTAGTACACCAATATATATGGGGCTGATTAGGGAGAAAATATTAGACAGGTAAAGCTTTTACATGACTTTTGAGTTTATTGTAAGAGTACCGTGTTTCCCCGAAAATAAGACAGTGTCTTATATTAATTTTTGATCCCAAAGATGCTCTAGGTCTTATTTTCAGGGGATGTCTTATTTTTCCATGAAGAAGAATTCACATTTATTGTTGAACAAAAAAATGAACATTTATTATATACTGTACAGTAGTTGTCATCATAAACCAGCATAACCAGACAAACTGAATCCTATCAAGAATTTATTGTTACTACCAATATTTCCATGTACAACACTTTATGGTACATACATTTACCGATCCTGCATGCTCTGGTGTTGTGTTCGGTGGGCATGCTTCCAAACAATAACGGTGCTAGGTCTTACTTTCAGGGGAGGCCTTATATTTAACAAATCAGCAAAACCTTTACTAGGTCTTATTTTCTGGGGATGTCTTATTTTAGGGGAAACAGGGTAATGTTTCTCACATTCATTGTAGTGATACCGTGGTTGAGCTGCTTCCTATGAATGACATCTTATCAATATCTCTTGTTAATAGCTTATGAGCTGTTGTAGAAATAACATGACGACTAATAATCTCATTGTATTGCATTGTCCTTGGGGATTTAACTGTTCTTTCATTAGCTTGCCTCTACATAACAGGAATGAAAACATAGATGAAAACGTTCTCACCTCCTCATTCTTCAATTCAAATTGCCATATTCAGAGGTTCCTCAGAAATATCATCAACACTAACCAGTGGAGCTCATCTCTTCACTATTTTATATGCACACCATATGGCACTTACATGAACTTCATCTTGCTTCTACAGGTATGCTGACCGTGCTAAGCAGATCAGGTGCAATGCTGTCATTAATGAGGATCCTAACAACAAACTGATCAGGGAACTGAAGGATGAAGTGGCTCGTCTGAGAGACCTGCTGTATGCCCAGGGTCTGGGAGACATTATTGACAGTATGTTGACTTCCTATGCATTGAACTGGATTGGGAGACTATTTGCATATGTTTGTTCTTCCGAGTTATTTAAGTAACTCAGAGATCCACCTTTTCTGCATGATGTCCCACTGCCCATCTAGTTGGTTTCTACAAGACGATAAGGGGGAGATTTGAAGTGCCAGATCACTTGGTGTAACCACCATGAGGAACCCAGTTTACATTTGTTCATGTGGTGTGAAGTTTGCCCTGTTACTACACAGCGTTTATGTTATAATTTTACAGATGCTCATGTCAAAAGTTTGTAGTCACATGATGATATTGCCCATCCAAGGTGTGGAGGTTATGCTGCTCAACAAGAGCTCATCATATTGGCACAGTCAACCACTGCAAGTGCCACAGTAATAAGGCAAATGACCCTAAGGTACCACTCTTCCAGAAACTCTTCACGCCACCCTTTTCCTCTTTATTAGCTCCTGATGATTCCACAAAACCATCCCTCTTTGCCTGTCTAGTCCTTGACATTGCTGTCAACATCTTCTTGTTGATAGTAAGCTGTTTACATACCCAGTAGTAAGATTGCAAGACTATTGTAGTTGTCCTGATGTCTGACCTGGATATGTTTTTTACCACATTATATCCCAGTGTGGACTTTCCTCACTTGCAGTGAATGAAGCAGGAATTGTTTGACTTGAAGGATATGCCACTCATGGCCTTTCCAGTCAATAAATGCACAATAAATGAGCTGTTCTTGCTCGGTCACTCCAGGGGATCCAAATTTCTCCTCCCCCTCAAGCGTGGCATCTGTTGTGGGGTTTATCTATGTATTTATTTTTGCCCACAACACTCAACCCACATGTTTTCTTGCTAGGAAGATATGAATTGGGGCTTTACATTGTACGATGTAAACCCATCTAGAACAATTGTTGTGAAAGTGGATGCTGTGGGGGAGATGGCTCTGTGAGTGGCATAGTTCCTTATTGGATCATAGTTGTGTCTTCAACACAAGCTTTCACAGCTGCTCATTCCCACTTCTCTCAATCATTTTCTCAACCCTTTTTAAATTTTATCTTGCCTCCCTCTGCATATGTGCCAGTAGGTTGTGTGATCAAGTGTGTGTTGTTGTCATACAACGCACACTTCACCCCCTTGAAATCGAAGTGGCAAAAAGTCTTCCAACTACAACTATCTCTCTTATCCCAATGAAACCAGCCCAATGAAACCAATTCTGAAGTAGACAAAATGGGAGTATACTAAAACACTGGCAATAAAGGTCAGGGATTCTGGATATCTGGAAGAGCCCTCAGGTGTTGATTCTTGAATTCTGTGAGATGAACCTATTTTTGTTTTCTTTGTCTTCCCCTCACTCCTTCTCCTGTCTCTCTTAGCTAATCCCGTTCCAGGAGGACCTAAATGTGTGTATTCCCCATTGCTGGTATTTTGTGTGCTTCACTGCTTATGGCAGACTCAGTCATAGCAAAGGAACATATGTACAGCATGAGAAATGGACTCAGTAGCCTTTGCACAATTCAGCAAGGCTGAAGGGAAAATTTCGACTTCCATAGTTACTCAGAAGAGATCTTGAATTATTATTTACAAAACTAAAAAGCGCGGGACAAAAATCAGAAAAATTCATTGTTTTGAATGTGATCTGTCTCTGCACTCACCGGTTCCAGAGCAGAAATGAACTATTGGTTTGCTGAATCTTGCCTTGTTCCACAAACATGGCAGTTTTGCCCCATGAACAGCCTTGAATGTGAACCTACAACACCCATACTTCTTTGCAAATGGGTACAAATACTATATTTGAGAGTCCTTTAATGTGGGGTGGATGGCCATATAGTCCACCAGAAGTTGTTGGCCCATGATTGACACATTCATCCACAGACTAAATAATTTTTGCTCTTCAGATCTATTTCAATCTGTTTGGCCTTTTACCAGAGGCCTTCATTTTCCCTTTAGATTGGGTTTAGTCTTTTGTTACTTGATTATTCTTTGAATGTTGCCATATTCCCATCCCTATAATAGTCTTGAGATTTCATTTCTCTATGCTGTAAATGTTTCCTGCTGCTTGTTGCTGCTGCTGCTGTTGCTGCTTCTGCTGGGGCTAGGAGCAATTAATATGCGTAGGTGGGAGGCAGGAAACAGCCTATTCAGAAGCATTAAAATATCTACTTCAGGCCATGGGTGTCACTGGTGTTACCAATGATCCTCTTTGGTCTTTTTTTGGTCATATAGTTGTACCAGTTAGGGATGCTGCTGGAGTAGCCCATCTGCAGTTAGGGCTTGACAACTTGGACCTGGCTTTTGCTAGCATGCTAGGAAACCCTGAAGCCTGTGCCTTGTTTGTGAGCAGTACTGCCTACGCTCTGAGGAAAGCACCCGTTGCAAACACAGCAAGTTTAGTGAGATTTTCAAGACTGAGGCACTATGCTATAATGGAACCTTCTCTAAATTGTTGTCCTCCGAACACCTTTGACTACAACACTCAATGTACCTGGCTGGTGCATTCTGAGAGTAGCAAACCAACACAGCTGGGATGAGGGGAGGTACGAGGTTGAGGACATTATTTTTAATGGATCCAGTTATCTGGTATTACTTATCCTCCAAATTCCAAAAAAGCCATGTGGACCTGCCTTACCCTTCTCAATTACACATGTTGTGTCTCCTCTCAATCTACAGAACATTGGCCATGTCATGCTTAATAATAGATTTGGCCTTTTGTGGATTCTGTATCCATGAATTTCACCACCCATGGTAGGAGCCCCCAGTGGTACAGTGGATTAAACCCTTGTGCTGACAGGACTGATGACTTGAAAGTTGGGTTGCTGACCCGAAGGTTGTTGCTGGTTCGAATCCAACATGGGGGGAGCGTGGATGAGTTCCCTCTATCAGCTCCAGCTTCATGTGGTGACATGAGAGAAGCCTCCCACAAGGATTATAAAAACATTAAAACATCCAGACATCCCCAGGGCAATGTCCTTGCAGATGGCCAATTCTCTCACACCAGAAGCGACTTGCAGTTTCTCAAGTTACTCCTGACATGAAAAAAACCCTCACCCATGGTTTGAAATATATATATACACACACACACACACACACACACACACATATGTGTACATATACAAAGAGTAAACCTTCATTTTGCTATTTTATATAATTAATTACATTTTCATATTCCATCTTGGTATCCACAGATTGTTTGGAGGGTAGTGGGGCTGGAACCAAATCCTAGTGAATACCAAGGACCATTTTGTTAAATGTATTTTAGAATATTGATACAAAATCCTACCCTATCCCACACAACTCAGATTAAATAGTGGTTCTGCTTACCTTATATTTCCTTAGATATGTAATGCTCTGTTTAATTTACCGTCTTAGCTTTAGTCACACAGATAGCTTTCTACTGCCCTCCCCCCCACCCCACCTCCCAATACTCTGCAGCACATCAATATTTTGTTGTTCAAACCTTGCAGGGACCAAAGCCCAGCCCCCTCCAGACTCTAAAATACTTTGTGCGAGTGAGTGATGGATAAAATTGAGACAAGGCTTCTCTGGTCCTCGGGGGACTCTCAGAAGGCTGCATTGCAATGGAAGGTTTTGTAATGGTGAGGGATAAAGAGACAGGCCTGGTTGTTCAGCCTGTGCTGGATTCCAGCCAAGTCTTGAAATAGATGTTGAATAATTTAGCCGCAGAGGAAAGAAAAGACTCCAGAGCTCTTGCCTGGTCCTGTGGCTTTAAAAAAATGTAGAGGGGCAGCTAGACTAGAGAAGTGCTATCTTACAAAGCTCTCAGGATCTTTTCCTGGAGTTTTTAATGTCTTAGAAATACTTAATCTTTCATGTAAAACACAGTAAAAAAAAAAAAAGAATGACAATGTATGTCAAGAAGAAGGGTCACCCTGGAGTTTGGGTTTCAGAAACTGAATATTAACAGCTTTTGCTATTACCATCTTAGAAGACAGCATCTCCATTGCATAGATTTTTTTAAAATCAAAGAGATTATATCAGCATCCATGTTAATCTGATGTCAAAGGGTGCTTTTTGATAGATGGCTCTCAGTGCTCCTCAGCAAAAAACACAGTGAACCTAGTCCTCTTTCTCTCCTTTATTGCTTTCTATGGTAAAGAAAAAAGATGAGGTTTGCCATGGATTAATCTGGGAGGTCTACAGATGCAAGATAGCATTTTTGAACCTCTTTCCCCCATAAAATTATGGGAATGAGGAAAGGAAATTGAAGAATAAATACTTTGGGAGGAAGTAGCATCCAAAAGGAAATGCCATAGGAATTTCCTAAACATCACCTTGTTGCCTTTCCTTTTCCTCTGTGTGTTTTTACTAAATGGCCCGCATTTTGGTGCAGTATGTCTCATGTTCTATTTTTTTAAGGAATACAGTACTTCCAAACATCATCATCATCATCATTATTTATTTGTATCCTGCTTTTCTCCGTAAAACGGGACCCAAAGCGGCTCACAACATTGTGCAAAAGACAATATAAAAACAATTGTACATATATAAAACACAACCTATAAAACAATTTTACAATCAGAGATAAGTATACATATTTAAAGACATTCATCTAATACAATTATTGCAAGTATTCAACAAGACAGATGGTAAGGTTAACAAGCCTTTGGCAGCAATGGAAGTTAAACAGAGTTTCCAAATTCAAACTGTTATGTTCATTAATCTGTGCTAACACAATTCTAAACCATTAAACTGCTGCTGAAAACAATTTTAACTTTACACGTGAATCTGATAAAACTAATGTATTATTAACGGACAGTATACTTAACATTAAAATTGTTGTTACAAATATGAATTAGTTAACTTTTGTGTGAATTCTCCTAATAGGCTCCAAAATATTCTGAATTACCTTTCATGTTTGGGCTCCTCTTCAGTTTTTCTAATCCCTGTTTTTAGCACTATCTAGAGTTTAAATATATTTATTACTAGCACAGATATAACAAGTCCATCATGGACTTTTGTGACATTTAGTGTCACTCATTGTTTTCTGTTCCAAATGCTGGAGAATACAATGTGATTGATCAATCGTAGATGGGAGAGACCACTATGGCCACCCAGTCCAACCTCCTCCCATGCAGTGGCTTGTAGCATCTGTTTAGATCAGGCATGGGCAAACTTCAGCCCTCCAGGTGTTTTGGACTTCAACTCCCACAATTCCTAACAGCCTCAGGCCCTTTCCTTTCCCCCCTCAGCCGCTTAACACCTGGAGGGCCGAAGTTTGCCCTTGTCTGGTTTAGACAATCATCTTCTTATCTGCTGGGATTCCATGCAGAGGACTTCCAACTCCCAGGTTCTCCCAGACAGTATGAACAGTAGCCATGGCAGGTGTGTGTTTGGAAGTTGTAGCCCAAACAGTAATGTTTCCAACCTCTGATTCATGTTACATATTTTAAATAACAAGCCGAAAAATGAAAGAACACTTTTCTTTATTAATATCAGTGAGATTACAACATGAGAGAATCTTAAGGATATTGCTGTTTGAGAGCAAAGGTAGTATAGTCTCTAAGTTCAAAATAAGTTCAGAGATGTTAATATTTCATTGAAATATAAGTTCTGTCAAAATCTGTGAGCCTGAATAAACATGGTGGAGATTGAACTGTACATATCCCATAGACATAGAATAAAAAGAGTATTGAATTTATGGAGACAATCCCAGTGGAGGTTTTGAGCCTGGATGTTCTAAGCATTATATGTGGGCCTTCTCCTAATAGGCTATCTTACCATTATCCTTGTTCCAGCCATACCCAGTACTGTATAGATTAGTATAAGTAATGCATTCATAACCTGTTGTAAATGGCTTATGCCTTCTGTTTGTTGTGGTCTATTGGAGCTAGATCTGTTATTAGGCAGAATAAGACAATAGCCCCGGACAAACAACTGGTACAGACCAATGAGATCACTTTCCTTGTTTTTTTTTCATCCTTAATCCCCGAGTCTTTCCCCATTGTTACAGGAAGGAAGTGTGCATTACACATAACCAGCCATGAGCTTTTTGAAATAGTTTCCTTTCTCAGACATGATTTAAATGCTATCTGGACATCAGTATCGAAATGATATTGACTTAACAATCAAGTTGGCTTCTGTATAGGGAAGCATCAACATCCTATCTTGTTACTGCCTCATGCATCAAAATGTCTTGTGATGGCCATGCAATATAGTTTTAGCATTTGCAGCATTGATTCACAGACATCCTTTAGAGCAGTGGTTTTCAACCTGTGGGTCCCCAGATGTTCTGGCCTTCAACTCCCAGAAATCCTAACAGCTAGTAAACTGGCTGGGATTTCTGGTAGTTGTAGGTCAAAACTCCTGGGGACCCACATATTGAGAACCACTGCTTTAGAGCATTAACACAGTATCTTGAGATAAATAATTCTCTGATTTGGATACACTTTTGTCACTGGAAGGTTCTCATGATTGCTTGGTTGAAAGCCAATCTCCTGATGTTGGTGAAGCCATCCTGTCTAATGGGGCAGATAGCCTAGAGATTGGGAGTCATCACAAGGAAGGACTTTTGTCTAATTATTATGTATTATTAAGGTTCTTCATCTAAGGAGCATGGAGAAGAGGTTTCTCAAGATCTCAAGATACTTGAGATACTTTCTCAAGTATCAAAAGTTGGATGGCAAATTCTAGCTGTTCAACATTCTTTTTCATGGTTAATTGAATGGTTCACAGGCCATTGAAATGCAAATGGACAATCAATGTTGCCATGGAAGCCCAGTGTGACAAGGTGAAACTCTGCGTTGGCCCCAGGATCTTGTTTGTTTTAAGGTTTTATTCCTCACCTTTGAATAAAATTCCCAGGATGGCTACCAGGATTTAAAAGTATTTGCAGCTTCTGAAAAGTCGACTCTGAGATGGAATGATGCTAAGCTCTAAGTCTTCTTTTTCCCTTCTTCGTGGCCTGAATGGACAGCAGTTGTTCTGCCTCTTGCCAAGAATGTTAATGGAGATATTGAGGTTGCATGATTGTAGATTAAGTTTTCAGTGTGCTATCAGTTTTCTCCAAGGCACAGGAAAGAACAAAGTCTGGTGCTTCGGTGCTTAAGAGAAACTGTAAAGGGTGTAGTGTGAATGTTCCAGCTGATGCGAGGATCCTGCCCTAGCAGTAATAGCTACATGATTGTCTGTATATCTCTTTGTTCAATTTCTACCTTTCTCCTCATTGCATCATGTTGCTATTTCCAAACTGCAATTCTTTTCTCTATCTTCTCCTTCCTTCTTCTTGTCTCGTGTCTTTCCCTCTTCTTTCTCCCCTCCTGAACCCCCATAGACATTTCCGACTTTGAGAACAATAATGATAACCGTAGAGTGGCAGATATGAGTCAACGCCATGACAATCTCTCCACAGTGACCAATGCCTTGGTAGGAATGAGCCCGTCCTCCTCACTGTCTGCATTGTCCAGCCGAGCTGCTTCTGTCACCAGTCTCCATGAGCGCATCATGTTTGCTCCAGGTAGTGAAGAGGCCATTGAGAGGTTGAAGGTAAGTGCAGGGTCATGATGCCATTGTTTGTACTGTAGAGATAATGAGAGAAAAAACATGACAGAAAAAGATCATGGTATAACAAAACATTACTTTCTGGTGTATTGCCTATAAATGAATGAAAGTATGCATTTGGAGTATGTTGCTTGAGAGACGTCTATGGGAAGGACTCTCAAGTCAACTATTGAGAGCATAGCTCACATATGTTAGCCTGTAACTTTCATCAGGCATTTCTAGCTTGATCAGTAATCAGAGAAGATAGAAATTGGAACGTATCTCCTCCTATGAGCCAGCAAGATCCCTGAGATCATCTGGAGAGGCCCTGCTCTCGGTCCCACCTGCCTCAGAGGCGCGGCTGTTGGGAACGAAGGACAGGGCCTTCTTGGTGGTGGCTCCCCGGCTGTGGAACTCCCTCCCAAGAGAGATGCGTCAAATTCCAACCCTGTTGGGCTTCAGAAAAGCCCTAAAAACATGGCTGTGTGCCCAGGCTTTTAATCAATAAAACGGTGAAAATGACACAGACTGAACTATAGTCAAAGCATGAGGAAGAACAGATCTGATTTTATGTTTGAAATGTATATTTTTAATTCATAATGTATTTTAATAGTTTTAAGTGTTTTATGTGCTGTTTTATATTGGTTTGTATGGGCATCTAATTGTTGCCACTGTTGTAAGCCGCCCTGAGTTCCTTCGGGTGAGAAGGGCGGGATATAAATGTGAGAAATAAATAAATAAATAAATTGTAATCAATAACATCTTAGATACTTTAAGTCTCTAGCTCAGTGATTCTCGACTTGTGGGTCCCAGATGATTTGGCCTTCAACTTCCAGAAATCCTAACAGCTGGTAAACTGGCTGGGATTTCTGAGAGTTGTGGGCCAAAATACCCAGGGACCCACAGATTGAGGACCACTGCACTGGAGAAAATATAGTGAGTTTTGCAAAATGTACTGCATTCAAAATGTTTCTAGTACACTCCAGTGATATCTATAAAATGTTTATGTTGAATTATTCTCTGCAGGAAACTGAGAAAATCATTGCTGAGTTGAATGAAACATGGGAGGAAAAACTACGTAGAACAGAAGCAATCCGGATGGAAAGGTAGGAACTAGACAATGAGTCTGGATTGCTATGTTCATAATAAAAATATTCACATCAGATGCAACATTTTATATTACAATTTTATTCTTTTGGCACAGAATGATTAATTTTAGGGCTGTTATAGATTTGCCATGCCTCTGTGACTTAACAAAGCAGCCTTCAGGTGGTTTGACACCATGTACAGGATGTTTATGTGCCTACCAGACTTGTGTTAATGAGACAAGTCAACACTGCATGCATTGTTTATGAATGATGCGTATTACCTCTTAAAGCCACCATACAAACAAGTTATTACTCAGAGCTTTTTGAGTTTGTAGATTAGCTTCATGAACGCTGAGGAATTCGAGAGTCTGGGAAATGTTGAGGCAACAAGAACCAGCCACTTACGAATTATTTTTTCTTAGGGCCTCATCAGAAAGGCCAGGCAATGCTTTGCCTGGCCTCCGCAACAAAAGAAAGGTGTCTCTTTTGTTGCAGAGGCCAGGCAGCGAAATCCATCGCCCTGTGCGCATCTCCCTCTTGGAGATGTTATCCCCATTACAGTTAAGGGCAGAGCCTCCGCCGGAAGTCACACAATGGCTTCATCCTGAAGATGGCGTGTAAACATCCTAGTATGCTAATTTCAAAACGTATGTTAAGGTTCTTACATGGGTCAGAAAATCTACATTAAATGTTGGGGTGAATGTTCCTTGTCCATCCAGTCCACCTCCTATAAAACTAAAAACAGTAATACGTTCAGTAGGAAACCATGACAAGAGGTTCATTTTCTTCTTTGGCAGATGTTTCCACTGTGACTTTGGTTCTTTTTGTACCTTCTATTTGTGATGGTTAATGCCTCCCAGATCAGTTAGGTGATCAATTCACTCCAGGTCTTAATGCAGATTTTATAACATTTCTTCAAGATCCTGAACCTTGTTCTTTAGTATGTTCAGCACTTTAGAAAATTCTTGTAAACTCAGCCAAAATCTGGAATGGATGCACTGCTCCACTGACATGAGAGCCACCAGCCACTATTGCTTTGCAGCTGCTGTCAGGATTAATCTTTGCCACTGTCCCACTCACGTCTGCCTATTATTTCTCAGCATCCAGACATCCGTCAATTATCCACATATTCTCCCAGCACCCATTTCGTAGGATTCCCTCTAACATACCTACCCTTTAAATATATACATATATGGCTATCAGTTCTATTTTCATGTGATATACTTTGTCTTTCTGAGTATTCTTGCTTCTCTTATCACAAGACCCAGGCTTCAACAAAAGGGAGGGTTTTATCACAAAACCCAGGTCTCAACAAAAGAATTTTCAAAAACTTGTTTTTTCCCCCTTTTACATTTTCCAGGGAAGCTTTGCTAGCGGAAATGGGAGTGGCTATGAGAGAAGATGGTGGTACACTAGGAGTATTCTCTCCTAAGAAGGTAGGACCTCCATGGTGTTCAAGTGCATTTTGAAGCAGATTATATGTACAATATGTACCAGTGTAAACATTCTTCCGTTTGGGTTACTGTGAGTTTTCCAGGCTGTATGGCCATGTTCCGGAAGCATTCTCTCCTGACGTTTCACCCACATCTATGGCAGGCATCCTCAGAGGTTGTGAGGGCTGACCTCACAACCTCTGAAGATGCCTGCCATAGATATAGGCAAAATGTTAGGAGAGAATGCTTCTGGAACATGTCCATACAGCCTGGAAAAATCACATCAACCCAGTGATTCCAGCCATGAAAGCCTTCAACAACACATTTTTCCCATCTTCAACTTTGTTGGTACATTACATTTTTGATAGCATTTGAATACATGAATGCCCTTCCCTCTTTGAAACTGCGTTAATATTTTACTGCTGGCGTATGGGTGCCATAACTAGCTCTGAATGTTCTTTGTCTCACCCTGCAGCCAGAGATTATTACATGACTGTTAGTAGACACAACAGTGTTCTACTTTACTGCTGGTTGTGTAGAATCTTTTTTTTTTTGGGAAGCATAATTCAGAAGATTTTCTTAAGAAGAACTCAAGGTCAAATACTGATACAACCTAATGATCAAAATGCTTGCAATAAGTCTCAGGGTCAAACAATATTTGAAATGGAGGGAAACTTCAATATATTAATCTTATATGGCTAGCTGCATTGGGGGGGGAGGTCAAATGGCATCTTTAGGGATTTTTGACTTCCTTTATTTTAGTTCTGATTTAATTTATTCACTTCTTGGTTTGGTTTACTTCACTTTTGGTTGATTTTGGGGAGAATTATTTGGGAGTTACTGGAAAAGAATAACCTATATGTTTGGGAAGCTTGGCAAGTTTGGATACTTTTTGTGTAATTTCAACCATGCACACAGTCCAAAAAGAAATTGGGTCTGTTTGAGGGCTTTAGATGATCTTGGGAACTTGGTGGGCAGCAGGAAAAGATTGGAGATCACACATAGTTGTTGTCCACAGGCTACCCATTTATAGATTAACAATTATCGTTAGTAGATACCATATATATTAGTGCCTTAGATTTATTCATATGTTTATCAGGGTTATAGTAATGGTTATTGTATGCTTGAGTTGTTTTTTTCTTCCACCTTTTGTCATGTAGCTACTACCAGTTGACCACCAGGAAGTTTTCCTGGAAAGTGTAGGGGTGCACTCCCCCAAGAAGGTTGGTCTGAAGGGTATTGTTGGAGTGATCTGTGTGGTACCTGTTAAAAATCTACATCTTATCCTGTGGCATTAGACACACTTGTGCTTCCTTGTACTAAGAAAATGCTGTGTGGAAGAGCTGGCTTCCTAGCTCTTTTGCAATAAGTAGCACAAGAGGATGGATGACACAATGATATTCAGCATGCTTTCTTTGACTTACATAATCATGAGCATTCTAAAGAGTGATGTAATGAACTTACTTATTTAACTATCCTGTCTCAAGTAAATGGAGTTACGTGATTCCTCAATCTACCACTCAAGAGTGGAGAGAGTTCTGCGTCACACTGTCTCTTCTCAGTGAAGAGCCCTCAGGTGCTGTTTGCTCAGGGTCAGGATAAAAAGACCTTATCTGCAGTAGTTGCTACTGGGTGCCTGTTCTTATGTGTATCCATAGCTATAAGCAGGACTGTCAGTCAAATGATTTTAGTCAATTCACTGCCTTTTGACTAATGACTGAGTAATGCTGCAAATACACAGTTACAATAGTTTAGTACTGTCATTTTTGAGAACAGCTGTCGAAACATGGTAGAATAGCCTGGATATAAAAAACAAAATACAAGTATATTGAGATCAAAAATAAAATGGATGATGTTGATTCAGACTTTTAAAATAGGAAATATGTTAAAACCCAAGACCTAAAGTTGCATTCTGTTGATTAGAGATTTAAACATTATATTTAGGAACCCAGTATTGCATTCATCTTGGATTTCAGCTCCAGTTGTCCAGATTTGGGGCTTCGAAATACACCTTAAACCATTTATTTAATGTGGCTTAGCACAGTCTACACACTGTGACTGCGAGCATCTCTCCAGGATTTCAGAGATGTTTCCAAATCTTAACCTTAAACACAATGCATTGAACTGGAATCTATTGTATACATGTTATGTGGTCTACCCATTGGGCTAGTGCCTTCCCACAAGGTAAGATGCATTATTTTGGACCAGCAAATATTGCTGATGACACATTCTGTAGCTCTCTCCATCCCATCCACCAGGTAGATGTTGGTGGTGCCTTTTCTTGTAATTGTAGCTGGCTGGCTTTCTTGCCAGCAGCAAAATGAGCAGTAGCACATTCTGATGTGCAAGCCGACTGCCATCCCACCTACTAGGGTTTGTGAGTGAGCAAGCACTAATAATGGCTAGAAACAGCTGCCTAACTCCCATCTCAACTGGCTTGTAGAGAAAGAGGACTGGACTGTGGAAGGCTAGTGTACTCCACCGTAGTGGTAGGCTTTAGCAATGAACTGTGGCTGGGTTTCAGGTGCCTGGGCAACTGCCTCATGAAGGAACCTAATAGTACATCTGGGAACTCAGATTTGTTGACTTCATTTCAAATATCCTGTAAGAGACGATGGGAGGTTCTGCAGTCTCTATAGGGTTACAGCTGCAGAATCCATTTAAGACTTCTTTTCACTTAGGTGTGCTTATTTGCTTGGCGTGGATTCCTAGTTCTTGCATGAGTTTGCGATTTGCAATATTCTTTGCATGGTGTTCAGACTGGTGTCATAACAATGGGATTGCCAATAGTGTTCTATAGCCGTTTAATCCAGCATAATGTTGAAGTGTGAAACCCAAATGTAGGTTAGTGTGACTCTTTTTTAATTAGGTTATGCATATGCATTGCAGATTTGCTTCCTGGTGCAGAAAAGTCAATACCTTGTACATTTTTTACACAAGAGATTGTTACTTTTGTTCTTTAAAAGAACAGTACAGCGTGACATAAACTGAAATGTAAGTCACTCCAATAAAAGGTATGTTTTCTAACAAATGCCTTTTATTATGGCATAAGCAAAATGGAATGGAATGTGCTTCATCAGATCCACTCAATCAATCTATAGCAGTAATTGATATGTTGAGTTTCTAAGCACAGGCTATGGAGCCCGATATTTTGAAAAAACATCAACCACTACAATACACTGATGAAACTGATCTAATGAAGCAGACGCAATTCCATTTTGGCTTATGCCATAATAAAAGGCATTTGTTAGGAAACATACTTTCTGTGCCCCCAGGCAAGAACATCCTGGGGTAAGAGATTACTAGAGTCAGAATGGCATGGTATGTTGTATGGTATGAGCATTGGACTGTGACCCCTGGGGCTCAATTCCCTACTCAGGTATGACAGTGCATCTACGACACTGTAGAACAGTGGTTGTCAAACTGTGGGTCCTCAGTTGTTTGGGCCTACAACTCCTAGAAATCCCAGCCAGTTTACCAGCTGTTAGGATTTCTGGGAGTTGAAGGCCAAAACATCTGGGGACTCACAGCTTGAGAACTACTGCTATAGAATAATGTAGTTTGATATCACTTTAACTACCATGGCTCAATACTATGAAATCATGAGAGTTGTAGTTTTACAAGCTTTTTAACCATCTCTGCCAAAGAGTGCTGATGCCTCACCACACTACAAATCCCAGGATTCCTTAGCATTGAGCCATGGCAGTTAAAGAGATGTCAAACTGCCATGTATTAATTCTACAGTGTAGCCATAGAAAAGTCTCACTTTGTTCAGTGAGTCCTAGGACAATATGCATAGGATCACACAATAAAACAACATATATAGTTAGATTAATATCATTCATTTTTAGCAAATTACCATGACTCCAAAGCTCATTCTTACACTGCCTAGTATTTTTTTAAAAGATAGAAACAAGGGGTAAGGGAATCTTATTCTGCATGGAAAGAATAGCTTGTCTTGCTCCATCCCAAGTCTTGAAATCATGAAAGAATACAAATATTCTTGTCAGCCTTGGTAGAGTTATGGTTTTAAAGATGAGCCAGCGTGGGATAGAGGTTTGAGCATTGGATTAGGACTCTGGAGGCCGGAAGTTAAATCCCTACTTAACCATGGAAATCTAGTAGGTGACTTTGAGTACATCACACTTCTCAGCCTCAGAGGAAGGCAAGGGCAAGCCACTTCTGAACAAATGTCAAGAAAACACTATGATATGGTTCATCTTAGAATTGTTGTAAGTCAGAAATGACTTGAAGGAACACAATAACAAATGGTTTTCAAAATGTTAGCATATGGTCTGAACACTTCAGAATGGTAAGTGTCAAATCACAGAATTTCCCAAATGTTTTTAAAGGTACCTATCAGCATGATATAGCAGAAAAATTGAGTCTCTTGTTGTTGTCTTATTGTGAACAGACCTATGAGAAAAGCATGGATAGGCTCAGAGCTTGGAAGAGAGATTTCGGGGGCAGGATGGGGGAAACAACTTTCAGAATCCCATAGCTACTATGGCTTGTGCTGTGAGATGCTGGGAATTATAATCCAAAACAGTAACATTTCCAAGGTCTAGTAGACTTCTGCATGGAATGAGAAGAGTTGCTTAATTTAATCTTTCTCCTTTGCTTCTCTCAGACGCCACATCTGGTCAACCTAAATGAGGATCCTCTGATGTCTGAGTGCCTTCTCTACTACATTAAAGATGGAATAACCAGGTAATGAGCATGATGAGGATAGTAAATTTCTCACAGTGAACTGATTGAATTAGTGTTGATCTGTTTTAACTCTTATATACCACATGGTATTGTCATACAGCCGTCCAAATATTGTTGGATTGCACTTCCCGTTATTCCTTGATATTGCTGTGCAGGCTGCTGACATATGCACTCCAGCAACATGTGAAAAGCTGCATGATTATGAGTCATGTCTAAATCCATTTGTTAGTTCCAGACAGAATAAACCCATTGGCTCATTGGAAAAGTGGTTTGTCAACACTTGTATAAGTTTTATTCATTTTTTAGTTGGGTCTAACAATTATATTTACGATTATGTAAATACAGAGATCCTAGACAGTTCTTTTTTGATTTAAGTCAGTGGTTCTCAACTTGTGGATCCCCAGATGTTTTAGCCTACAGCTCCCAGAAATCCATCAGTTTACCAGCTCTTGGGATTTTGGGGAGTTGAAAATTTGAGAACCACTGAATTAAGTGAACAGAGAAGTTCATATAGTTGGCATTCCCTAAGACAAGATGAACCAACTGTTTTTAGGGTTCTGTGTGCCAAAAGTAGCACCCCAATTATGACTAGAAGCAAACTAATGCATCTGAGCTGTGCTAAGCCCTAAAATAACCATCACCTCATCCATCTGCCTACAATGATAATAGATTTGGTCAAAGCAATTCTATTATTAATTACTTGTTCAGAAGAGTACCCAGAATGCTTTGCACTAATTTACTGCTTTGTCCCCAACAGGGTTGGTCGAGAAGATGCCGAAAGGAGACAAGACATTGTACTCAGTGGGCATTTCATCAAAGAAGAGCACTGCCTATTCCGAAGTGACACAAAGGGCGGCAGTGAAGGTGTGTTCATACAGAAAGCTCCATGGTTTCCAGCTGTCTATCCCTATCTAGTTAGAAATGACAGAGAAGCTCACCATCTTTTTTGCAAAAATCCTTTTTTTCAAAATGCAGCATTTAGATCATGGCAGCCAGACTAGGGAGTGTTGTTTCTTTTCTTCTGAGTTTGTATCACCCAAGTCCGAGCCCTGCTCCAGAATACCACAGGAGTCAATTATCCCACAAAGGTTTAGTTTTAGAATGCTCCCAAATACCCTCTAGGGTTTATGGGGAGTCTTTCCTACCATACTTCAGCCTCGCCCAAGCCAATTTGGCCTCAGGAAAGTTTTTTTTTTTAAAAAAAAACAGAAAGTGACCTCTCACCTCCCAATGTTAAAATCCCCCCATAATGTTAATATTTCCCATGTACTCCTAGGGGTATCTGGAGTAGATGCAGTGAGAACTGAGACCCTTCAGGATTTCCTAGGGGGTTAATGTGCCCTCCATCTTCCAAAGTTTTGTGTATATACTTGGAGACACGTTTTTATGGATTTCTTGTAGATTTATGTACCAGCACCAACTTTGCTGAAACAAGATTTGCTAGTGGACTCCCTTAGTACGGTCTACGCAGAGATGAAATTACATAGGCCCTTGCAGGGGTTGAAATGCAGGATGCCTATGAAAGTGGGGGGAAATGTGGGGAAATATTTTTGTTAACTTGAGAGAAATATGTCTCCAGAAACCTCTAGGTCCTCCAGCACAACTTTATGGCAACTTCTTGGAATTTGAGCATAGTCACACTGGAGGATCTAGATATTTCTAGAAAGACCATATTAATTTGAACCCACAAGAGTAGAGAATCAACTGTAATGTGTTTTGGAGTTGGAGCACAACATTTGACATGTAGGGGTGTCATTGCATTTCTATGAAAGTCTGGGAACTACAGCTTTCCCATTTTTGTTTGAATGTAGCTCACATAATTGCTTATCATTGACTGTGTTGGGTAAGATATATAGGAACTGCAGTCCAACATCATTCAGAAGTCTATAATCATCTAGCCCTTCCACCCATCTCTCCATTGAATAGCCCATGAGCATATGGTTAGATACCATTAATTCATTTTCAGCTCTCCAGATTCTATAGGTAGTGGAATAAATAACAAATTCACTATGCAGTTGGAAGACATATCCCACAGTACAAGTGGTCTGTGAAAATTATGAAGAGTTAACATGTAGCAGCCATTTGTCTGAAATAACTACTAACTGGATCTCTCTATAAGATTAGATCAAATTCAATTATTTCATAGCACATTAACATCAAATATTTCCATTTAAAGGGTAGATTAGGACTCTGATGATCCATGCAAATTCACTGGGTTTTGAATCTAGCCTTTGAGCCTCTGGATCATATCTTGATGTGTTATAAAGTAATTCCTTGAAATATGTGATAATTTTTCATATGAGCATGCCAAATGAGAACCCATATTTAGAATGAAAGTGTTACCTTGTCTTATGTATATTAAAATGTCTATCAGAGTTCAATCTAATATGTATAGACTGCCTGCCAGTACTTGTTTTCTCATTCATCCAGTAGACCAATCATCCATGTTTTTTTAAAACAAGCCTGGGAAAAGAGTTGTCCCTTGTGTTTTTCACAGTACCTTTTATGTGCCTTTTATTCCCCATCCACCCCTAATTCCACCTACTCCTTTTCCGCACCAGTGGTGACCCTGGAACCTTGTGAAGGGGCAGACACCTATGTCAATGGCAAGAAAGTCACAGAACCCAGCATCTTAAGATCTGGTAGGTTTGTTTGCTAAGGTAAAGGGATGGGGAGATGTGCTTTGGAATAAGACAAAAATGCTAGCACAGGGAGGGCACACTAAGCTTCGTTAGTGTTTGGGGTTTCCAAAGATCCCCAAGACCCATCAGCTGAGGCCAGACACAAGAGATAAACTCTTGGAATTATAAGATGGTGGTGTTTTAGAAAATCCGTTGAGTATCAGAATTCAACTGATCTTGTAGTTCTCCCATGCAAAAACACAAAAAAACCAATTTGTGTTTACTCCTATCTATCTTCATTTCAGTAGTATAGTTTGAGAAGGTTTGAAAATCATTTTGATATTGCTATTGCTAAACAACTGGGAGTCAAAAATTCTTGAAAAAAAATTCATCCAGATCTCAAAGAAGTAGCTTTGTTAGTCTTGCAGCACAAAAAGGAGAAAGGAACAGGTCAAGGAGCAAAATGTGAGAGCACCTTCAAAACTAACTGGCTACTGTTTTTGCATGAGCTTTTGTGGATATAAGCTCAGATGTTTGGACTTATTCCTGATTAAGATCTTGAGCATATTTATACAGTTGTGGGAATGGGATAGAATGCAATAGGATCTAGAAAGATGTAAATCTCTCTGGGCATAGTTTGCACCGTTCTAGATCTAGATTACAATACAAACCACTCCCACAACTGGATGAATCTGCTTTATGCCTGAGGCATTAATACCACTTGGTATTGCATCTGTATACATTTTATGAGAAAATAAAAATCAGATAGTCATAAAGGTGCTGTCACGTTTCCCCCCTTCCTCCTCCTTGTCTTCGTTTTATTATCCAAATCTTGCGCTACTTCCTCATCTTTCCTGCTATGACAGGTAAATATAGCTTGCCACACGGCAGAACTGCCAATGTCCATGTTAGCTGAGGAATTGTAGCCCCAAAAGTAATTTTTCCCACCTTGGGAATATGTGAGGATATATGTGAGGAAAAATTTGCATTTAAGTTGCCCTGATCAGGTGTGTTATTTGTTTTCATGTAATTGGTGTTTGTTTGATAGAACCTGTAAAATGGTAATTGTTGCATTGGTTTAGCAACCCATTATACAGGTGTTGGAAGACCACCTTGTTTCTGCCCCTTTTCTGAATATGCTCCCTGCCTGGTCCTTACAGGAAATCGCATCATCATGGGCAAGAGCCACGTCTTTCGCTTTAACCACCCAGAGCAGGCACGGCAGGAGCGAGAGCGGACTCCCTGCGCAGAAACCCCTGCTGAACCCGTGGACTGGGCTTTCGCCCAGAGAGAACTTCTGGAGAAACAAGGCATTGACATGAAGCAGGAGATGGAACAAAGGTGAGTTAGATGGAAAAGCATAAGAAAAACTGAGGAGCAGGAGTAAGAATTCAGAGACCTATTGCTAGGTGGTAGAGCAAACACTCTTCATTGAGGAGGTCTCAGGCCCAGTTCCCATTGTGTCCATTTGGCCGGATCAGGTAGCAGGTAATGGGAAGGATCTCTGCTAGAGAATCACTGTCTCTCATGGGACAGAAAACAGACATACCTCCATTAACAAAGAAGATATGTTCCTTGGCTACCCCTCTATTCTGCCTTGGTCACAACACACCTGGAATACTGTGTCCAATTCAGGGCACCGCAATTGAAGGGAGTTATTGATAAGCTGGAATGTGTCCAGACGAGGGTGACTAAAATGATCAATGGTCTGGAGAACAAGAATGAGGAGCAGCTTAAAGAATTTAGCATGTTTAGCCTGCAGAAGAGAAGGCTGAGAGGAGACCTGATAGCCATGTATAAATATGTGAGGGGAAGTCATAGAGAGGGGAGCGCAATCTTGTTTTCTCCTGCCCCAGAGACTAGGATGTGGAACAATGGCTTCAAACTACAGGAAAGGAGATTCCACCAGAACATTAGGAAGGACTTCCTAACTGTGAGAGTTGTTCGGCAGTGGAACTCTCTGTTCTGGAGTGTGGTGGAGGCTCCACACTCTTGAGGCTTTTAAGCAGAGGCTGGATGGCCATCTGTCAGGGTTGCTTTGAATGCAATTTTCCTGCTTCTTGGCCGGGGGTTGGACTGGATGGCCCATGAGGTCTCTTCCAACTCTATGATTCTATGATTTGTTGTCAGAGAATTTGTTACCAGAGGCATAAATAACATAGAAAGATGAGAGAGAGATTCCTTCACCACAAAAAGAAAAGCAGTACAAGGTGTTTTCCATGAATCCTTTTTATTCAAAATTAACTAGATGTGAAACGAAGCAACCAAGGCATTTAAGTTTCACATAAGTAAACAAAAACTGTGAACTTTCTAAGGAGGACATGAAGGCTTCTTCAAAAATGCATTCAGTAGATGGCCAGTCTCCACTTTTCTTCTGATTTCTGTTCTGTCCTCTCAAGCTGTTTTCAGGAGGTGCCCTGATCTTACTAGGAACAGAGTTGATGTACACAGGAGAACAGTTAATAAAGAAATTAATAAAATCACAAAAGGTTCAAATTCTAGCTCCTTCCTGATCCAACAGCCAAAGGTCTTTGGAAAGCCTATAGAAAAGGTTGGGAATTTGTAATTTGATCCAGTTGTGGTCTTTGCTTACTTGCCTTGCTTCTGTGTCTTTTCTTCCTTATTTTCTGTATCTGTGACAAGGTCTCTTTTGCTTGTAAAACTAGCTGTTCAACTGTTTAATTTTTATCTATCAACCTTTGACTTGCAATGTTTTTTGCATCCTTACTCGTCTTAGCATCTCCTGGACAAATGGCTGACTCTGTAGAGGCTAGGCCCTTCCAACTAAAGAAGTCTTAAATTGGGGAAAATAGGGGGGCTCTCTGTGGAGGCATGACAATTTCCATTCTTGTGGCTAAATTTATAGTTGAATGCTTTAACTTGTTGAAAGAGGTTTATCTGCTGTTCTGTTCATACATATTCAGTAAGGGCTTTTGGAGGCAGCTGTTATTTACCTTGCCTGTTGTAGGCAGATATACATGGCTATTAGTACTTTGGGATAATGATTAACTACTAAATAAAATATGTTTTGCAAGAATAAAATGCCACTCTTTTCCAGCTCCATATTTGTTTACTACAGATACACTGCTTCAACCTGACACTAAAAGTCTGTGTTTCTCCAGTCTTCCTGCAGCATCTAGTGCATCTACCGTAGTACTAGTGCTGCTTAAACTGTCATGCTAGGCAAAGGATTAGAAGGGAAACCAGAGGGTTTGGCACATGTAAAAACGTGTTTTGCTATCAGAGCATTTGTTAACTAAGAGATGTGTGTACTATGGTCAGATGCTGTATAAGGCAGGGTTACAGGTCCAAAAGAAGTCTGGATTTGAGGTAGTGAAATGCAGTAAATAATAAATGTTGTGGCTCTTTGTAACTGTCAATGTTACTTTATTATTCTTATTTTTATGCAGGCTTCAGGAACTTGAAGACCAGTACCGGAAGGAAAGGGAAGAGGCTAATTACCTTCTTGAGCAGCAAAGACTCGTAAGTAATAAATATATTGATTTTTCAACAACAAAAAAGGGGGGGAGGGTTAGGGTTAGATGAATTATGGTAGATGAAACAGTTGCTTTCAAAATATGGCTAATCTTCCAAAATCCATCCTTCCAAAATCAAGGATGAAGAAGAATTTTGTTTGTTCCATATTTTTAGCTGAAACAACATAATTCACACCTTCTGAATTTGAACACAATATTCTTCAGATTGTGTTCTCTCTAAATTTTCCAGTGTCATTCTTCATTCAATATTGTGTACCAAAAACTATTATATTGTAGGGATTTTGTATTCAAAACTTGCATATGAGGGGTAATTGCATCTAGAAATTAGCACACATTCTTATGTAGAAATTGGACAAAATGAATTTAACGCAATACCAATGACTAACAGAAGCCCTGTTGCATGTCCCCGCTCTCAGAATTGCTAGATGGAAGAGTGCTTGAGACAGGAGTTTTTGTATAGTTGCGCATTGGCTGTAGAACTGCTTCCCAAAGGAAATCAGTCTGGCTTGAAATTTATTTATTTATTTGCGACATTTATATACCGCCCTTCTCACCCCGAAGGGGACTCAGGGCGGTTTACAAGTATATATACATACAATATATTATATTATACAACTATATCGCAAATCTACTGAGACCATGGTGACAGCCAATATGTCACTGTTTTTCACGTCCTTTGGCACTTAAGTCCAGACTTTTAAAAATTGTGTGTAATGTTATAGCTGTTTTAAAATATCACTTTAATCTGTTTTTAATCTGGCATGCATCTCCTCATGAGTGCTCTCAGACGTCATTTACATGATTCTGTATCTCATGAAATTCTGTAAACTATTAAACTAGAACAATGATTACTAAGGAAGGGAAATAAATGCTTTACTGCATAGAGGGGAATGATTTTTCAATTAATGGGGAAAATAGGATAACAGTTCAGAACTGCTACTCTGCTTGTACTTACAGGATTATGAAAGTAAACTGGAGGCTTTACAGAAGCAGATGGACTCTAGATACTACCCTGAAGCTAATGAGGAAGAGGAGGAACCCGAGGATGAAGGTAAGAATTTAGTAAAAGGAAGGTGCTCTTATGAGGAGGTTTTCATGTGGTAATTGATATTAATTTGCATATACTCACATGTTTATATCTCACCTTTCCTCCACTACTGGAATTTAAGGGCGCTCCTAAATTACACTATGTAGCAAAATTTGAAAAATGTTCTGTTCCTAGTTTGAAAGTGTTTTCCGGGCTGTATGAACAATTCCCTTGTGTTTTGAGAAAAGAGGAAATCATGAAAATGGACAAAATCTGTCTACCAGTATTTAAAAAACTCTAAAATCAGGACAGTAAATAAAGAACAACACTTAAAAGGCAGGGGAATTCCAGACAAGAAACAATCAGAGCCAGCTAACACCTCCCAACAAAGGATTTCCTCAGGCAGGAAGCAGCCAGGCCTTGAAGCTGCAAGGCTGTTCGGTGCTAATCAAGGTAGCCAATTGCAACATTCACACTTGCCTCAGGCAGACAAGAGTTCTGTCACCCACCCTGAATGTTCCACAGATATAAAAAAACCCCACTTGCCTAGTTTCCAACAGACTTCACAGCCTCTGAGAATGCCTGCCTTAGATGTGGGTGAATAGTCCGGAGAGAATGCTTCTAAAACATGGCCAAACAGTGCTGAAAACTCACAGAAACCCAGCATTAGGACTCTTTTTAAAAACCCAAGGGCTGATTTACCAAGGTAATCCAAAATAAATAATTAAAAAGGACATTTCCCTCTTTTTTGTATAAAATAACAATTCTTAGCATTATGGTATTATGCTACCAAAGTGCAATTTGAGCTGAAGCATTGTAAATTTTAAAAGAAAAAGAAAAAAGATAGAAAAGAGAAGAGAAAGATAACTTTTCTTGTTTCCGTGTGTCTTTGAATTATAAAAGAAACTGATTTGAAGGTAGGAATCGAATGTTGCAGTTGGAAAATAGGCCAGGATAGCAAAAACATTGTTTGGATATATATTTTTAGAAGCACAGCAAAACCAGAGAACAGCAGCAACAAATTTTGCAACCTCCTGACATGTTAACCCTACCTGGAGGAACCCATATAAAAAATATATATATAAACAAGAACTTGGTCTGCAAAGAAAGTAACTGTTTTGAATGTTTTATCTCCCCAGTTCAGTGGACAGAGCGGGAGTTTGAGTTAGCACTCTGGGGTTTCAGGAAGTGGAAGTGGTACCAATTTACGTCTCTCCGGGACCAATTGTGGGGTAATGCCATTTTCCTCAAGGAGGCCAATGCCATCAGTGTGGAGCTGAAGAAGAAGGTGAGCAATTTCTGCAATGAGGAGGAGGAGGAGGAGGAAGCAAGTGGACATAGTATTATTTGCTCACTGACTCATAGTGATTGATTGGCTCATAACTACAGTTAATTTACTACCATTTTACAAATGCAAACTGCTGTTCTATATTTTTTGAAAGATCTGATGAATTCATTAAGGATACATCTATCAATGGTCAATACCTATGTTAGCTAAATGGGCCCTCCAGGGAAAAAGCCAGAATACATTTAATTAGTAGATGGTGAAAGAAGGTGAATGTTCTGGATTCTTCTTAATCTTTGAGAAGATCTTGATATTCTATACAGCAAGTTATGGGTAATACAAAGTGCTCTCTGTGAGTGAAGCAGTGCTAATTACTAATACTTATTCTTCACTTCCAGGTTCAGTTTCAATTCGTACTCCTCACAGACACTTTGTACTCTCCTCTGCCTCCTGATTTGCTTCCTCCGGACGCTGCCAAAGATCGCGAGAAACGCCCTTTTCCAAGGACTATTGTGGCAGTGGAGGTGCAGGACCAGAAGAATGGAGCAACTCACTACTGGACTCTGGAGAAACTCAGGTAAATAGAAACAAGAGGAATAGGAGCTTTGAAGGGAATTTCTTCATAAACATGTGTTAATATTGCTTTGCCAGGTTATTGAGAGCCTACATACATGACCACTTTAGAATATCACCGGTTGGACAGGAGGGCTGAATTTAAGAAAGAAGATCATATTTTGTGGCCATGTTAACCGGCAACTATGTTTCTTTGAAAGGTTTCTGTGCAAACAGCAATGCTTCTAATACTGTATCTAATAATTGCATTTTTCAATAGCAAAGTCAAAAAGATACTGTAGTTTATGGCTGATATTGCTATTTGATCCCATGCTGAGATCTCATGCAAGTGTTGGACTTAATGTCAATGCTAAGTGGATCTTGGCATGCCATTGATCAATCCACATTTTTGATCAATCCAAAACAGTCCTTGCTTAGTTTTTTCCATACCTCACAACCTCTGAGGATGCCTGCCATAGATGTGGGCGAAACATCAGGAGAGAATACTTCTGGAACATGGCCACACAGCCCGAAAGACATACAACAACCCTGCCAATCCACATTTTGGCCAAATCATGAAACAGCTTGAAATCCAAATCCTCCCAATGACAAAACAGTAATACATCCACCCCATAGAGCATGCTGAATGGCACCTACTAGTGCTTGTGTCCATAGGCTTGACATCTGTGAATTTATTTATGTATTTATTTATTTACAGCATTTATATTCCGCCCTTCTCACCCCAAAGGGGACTCAGGGTGGATCACATTGCACACATAAAGGCAAACATTCAATGCCATAACATAGAACAGAGACAGAGACAAGACGCAGGCACAGGCTGGCCTCGAACTCATGACCTCTTGGTCAGAGTGATTTGTTGCAGCTGGCTTGCTTTCCAGCCTGCGCCACAGCCCGGCGCAGGATGCTATTCTAAACTCTGAGCTATTCTCAGACTCCCTTCAGTGTTCAATAAGTTTTGCACAGTTTACCTGTTCCAGGTGGGGTTGGACAATATTCCCCATGGAATAGTGTGTCTCTAGCAAATGGAGCAGGATTCAGCATTAGTTTTTGAAAGACTGCAGGTAAAATAGTGGTATAGATGTAGGTATATCAATGAGGAATTAAGGGGCTTATTTCTTTTCCTTGTTACTGCAGGCAGAGGTTGGACCTGATGCGAGAGATGTATGACCGGGCTGCTGAAGTGCCCTCTAGTGTTATAGAAGACTGTGACAATGTGGTGACGGGCGGAGACCCCTTTTATGACCGCTTCCCTTGGTTCAGGCTGGTTGGCAGGTGAGAGCTTTGATCTACTGTATTGAAATGCCATCCTAAACTAAAGAGATCAAAAGAAAAGCCACCCATGGCAACAACAAAGACAACTGTTGTTATACAGCAAAAGCAGCCGCTTCTGCAGTGGAGCAGAGAAACACTTGAACATTTGATTGCACATAAAAATAGTTGTGTAGAATATTGGTCCCTACACATGCATAGGGCCTATACAAGGGCCTCTGTGGCACAGCAGGTTAAACCGCTAAGCTGCAGAACTTAGATCAGAACTTGCTGACTGAAAGATCAGCTATTCGAATCCATGGATAGGGTAACCTCCCGTTGTTAGCCCCAGCATGTTCGAAAACATGCAACTGTGAGTAGATCAATAGGTACCACTTCGGCAGGAAGGTAATAACGTTCCATGCAGTCATGCCAGCCACATGACCTAGGAGGTGTCTATGGGCAATGCCAGCTCTTCAGCTTCGAAATGGACATGAGCACCATCCTCCAGAGTCGGACTCGACTAGACTTAATGCCCTTACATTTATACATGCACAGTACTTGGAAAAGTCACTTTTATTTATTTATGATTTATTTATTTAAAACATTTATATTCTGCCCTTCTCACCCCAAAGGGGACTCAGCATATATACGGCAAACATTCAATGTTGGAACATAAAATAAACTATAAATATACATAAACTATGTATATATTCATACTAAAGGAGAAGTAGTAGGCTATATCTGCCTCTCTTTTCATTTGTTTCTGTCACTTTCCTTATGTGCAGAGTGAATTGTGTATCCATGTGATATAGGAAACTTTCCATGTGATATATGACACTAAACATTCGGTGTTCTGTATTACCTGGTGAGCCTTCATATTCAGAGCAGGCTCTCCACTGATTAACTTTCCATATGAAGAGCATGGAAACACACAGGAAGGAAGGAGGAGGAGCTAGTATATCCACACAGCCTCCCAGTAATTTGTTTCAGAATACCGGAACAGGACCTCACTCTGTAAGGATCTTACACTACCATCCAGGTTTATGTTCCTGAGTTGGTTGCCTTCCATTATATCAATGTGGTGTCTATTAAAAATATAGCCACATGTACAGCCAACAAGATCATACATCTGTGTTTCTTTGCAAGATTTCTGTGCAAAAAGGTACCATTACCAACACCGCCTTTATATGTACATAAATGGTGGTATAGTCTCCATCCATGTGACTTTTTCTGATGTCCAGTTGCATGATGTTCGGAGCATGTTTCCCTTCTCTACATTATAATGATGACTGAAATTTCTTCTAGGAAAGTATATTGAGTTTTCATAGTTTGCACATTCTATGATCCTGGGTGACCACTCTGGACATTGTACAGATTAAATTGTAGTCTTTCAAGCAGGACTCCACCTTGTAACCTCTGGATAAGAAGAAACCATCACATTCAGATATATTGTAATGGCACACACTTGTCCCATATTACAATGTAGAAAAACCTTCTGGCCAGTTGGGAGAATATTGTACTCTCATGTTGGACAAAAAAACCCTTTCATTGTTAAATATGACCAAGGAAGGTTTTATAGTAGGTTTTATACATTTGTTGTGTGTGTTATGTGGATTTCTACCTATATATAATGTGTGGTCTTGTGTGCTTCCATGCAACTAATAGAAACAAAAGTGATGCCATCAGCTGAGAGTTGCTCAAGGCTAGGTAAAAAAAGATTTGCCATTGAACTTCAACAAATTTGGGTACATCTGAAGTATGACCCATTCCACTGTCTAAATTCACAGTGACAATATTATCTGTACCCTTTATAAAATAGGATCAGAGGACACTGATTTTCTGAAGCCACATATTGGCTTCATTGAAGACGGTTGTGAAGTTTCCTATGTAGTGCAGCATTGGATGTTCTGAATTTTCAGCTGATGGCATCCTGGTCTCCTCCATTAGATGTGTTTGGTTTGGGAGGTTTTTCATCTCTTTCCTTCCTTATTAACCCTGCTGCTTGTTTGAAAAGAACAGGCACGACAGATCTACTCTGCGTGTGTGTACGTGTGCTTGGAATAGTTGGTGTTAACCTGTCTCCTATCTTGTTGTACTAACCTTAGTTCAGATATCTCTGGCTGCAACAGCTCTCCTATTTTCAACACATGCATGAGCGAGCGCATGGCTGATCTCACCCCCTCCCCCACCTTCTCGAACCCTGACTCCGACATCACCGAGCCTGCTGACGAGCAGCACGTGGGGAAGGAGGAGGAGGAGGAGGAGGACCTGGAGGAAGACATCTTTCCGGAGTACCCGCTGTATGATGGCCAGGATCCATTTTACGACCGCTCCCCCCTGTTCAGTTTAGTAGGAAGGTTGGTGAGGTCTTAGGAGAGCATGCTGGGAAGGAACTAGCTCTTTCGCATAAGAGATCTGCTTTCCCATATTAAGGCATTCAGGGACAGGTGAGCTGCGAGCTGTTCTATGGAGAAGGAAGGGTGGGGGCAAAAAGAAAGAAGAAAGCAGAGATTATACTTAAGGGGTCAGTGGACATGTGGTAGGACAACTTGCAGTAAGAAGGGTTTTTAAAATAAAAGCAACAAATTCAGATCCTGCCAAGCCACCCTGGCTGATATTTGCTTGGGAACCTTGCATTACAAGCCGTATATACTCGAGTATAAGCCGACCTGAATATAAGCCCAAGGCATCTAATTTTATCACAAAAAACTGGAAAAACATATTGCCTCGAATATAAGTGAGGGTGGAAAATGCAGCAGTTACTAGTAAATTTCAAAAATAAAAATAGATACAGTAGAGTCTCACTTATCCAACACTCGCTTATCCAACATTCTGGATTATCCAACGCATTTTTGTAGTCAGTGTTTTCAAAACATCATGATATTTTGGTGCTAAATTCGTAAATACAGTAATTACTACTTAGCATTATTTATTTATTTATTTATTTATTTATTTACAGTATTTATATTCCGCCCTTCTCACCCCGAGGGGGATTCAGGGAAGATCACATTATACACACATAGGGCAAACATTCAATGCCTATAAACACATCAAACAGAGACCGAGACAGACAGACGCAGAGGCAATTTAACCTTCTCCTGAAGGGATTTTCTATTCTGGCCACAGGGGGGAGCAGCTGCTTCATCATCCACTCTGACGGCACTTCCTCATTCCAGGTCGTAAATTAGTTAACCTTGCCTCCCCACTTTTTTTTAAATAAGTGGTACCTTATTTCCTACTTGATAGATGCAACTATCTTTCAGGTTGCTAGGTCAGCAACGAGCAGGGGCTATTTTTAATTTTTAATTGACGGGTGCTCACCCTGCCACAGGCTGGCCTCAAACTCATTACCTCATGGTCAGAGTGATTTATTGCAGCTGCTCAACAGCCTGCACCACAGCCTGCACTGCATATTGAACTACTTTTTCTGTCAAATTTGTTGTATAACATGATGTTTTGGTGCTTAATTTGTAAAATCATAACCTAATTTGATGCTTAATAGGCTTTTCCTTAACCCCTCCTTATTATCCAACATTCTGCCGGCCCGTTTATATTGGATAAGTGAGACTCTACTGTACCAATAAAATTACATTAATTGAGGCATCACTAGGTTAAATGTTTTCGCATATTTACTGTCCAACTCTGATTGCCTGTATACTTGAGTAAAACCAACCCGAATATAAGCCAGACAGAACCCTCACTTGAGTACAAGCCAAGGGGGACTTTTTCAGACCTAAAAAGGGCTGAAAACTCAGCGTATACACTGGTATATACGGTATTAAGGTTGTAAATTTAATATAGTTCCCTGTTGAAGCTGGTGCAGGAGGTAGCGGGAGTACTGAGATGTGTATCTTTAAAATAAAGCAACCCTGTGATGCCATTCCAGAGAAAAAGGAGTGATTGGTGATAAAACTTCATTCCATAAATTAGTAAATCCTGGAAAAATTATGATGAAAATGGGCATGTGTTACCTAGTAATATAAGATTTGCATTTGGGGCATTTCACAGCAAATAAAAGCCAGGGTTTCAAGAAATAAAAAGATGGCAATGAGGTTGATATCCAAAAATGAACTCCATGATGTTCTTTGGAGACAGTTGCTCTTTATATGGCCATCTGATGCTATTTGCTTTTCATATGGCCAGTACTATTTGCTCTACTCGTCCTGCTTCCTAAAAGGACGGAGTATATTTTTGACACACTGCAGTTTAGCAGAAGTGAGTTTATTCCTAAGAGGCAAACCTCATCAATTTCCATGTCTATTAATGGAATTGATAGGCTTCATCCTCACTTTCTTGCAGATTGCATTTGTGACTGTAAATGCCGTGGTAAATGTCAATTTCTTATTGTGTTTTTGAATAAAAAATCAGAAAATTGGCCTGTTCTGCAATGGCTGTATGGTCCACACAAATGCACAACCCTACAGAACAATATTTGCTATATTTGTAAGATCTATATGGATTTTGCCTAGATAGGAGTAAATGTTTGTCTCCTTTTACTCACCCTTCATGGGATCAAAATGAGAAATCATGACATTATGACCTGTTATTAATTGCCATGAGATTCTTTCGATTAGTTTCCTCATTTGTAAATAGGATTCAGGAAAATGGGAGTGGACAGGGAAGGAAAGGGGCCTAGAATAGGCAGAAAGGGAGATGGTGGAATAGTCCCGCAGTCTCAGACCGAAAGAGCTGGCTTCTTCCTCTTTTTTCCCCTCCTCTTGGGGGATTTGAGATTTCAAATCAATAAACAGGCCAAACTACCAAACATCTCAATGAGGGAAAACCCTCTCCCCCAATCCTGTGAACTGTTCTTGGGAGTCTTTTGGGTCAGCCAAAATTGACTCCCTTCATGCAGCAGCTGTGCCGTTCACATTTCTCGTGAAGTGTGCTTTGATTGGATCCTTGTCTTTAATTTTTTTCCATTTTACTTATTTATTTATTTATTTTAGCTGCTGGCTCTTTCTCCAAAGCTTTAGCAAAATTGGGGGGTTATTTCACTTTTGTCTTCCTTTTGAAAGGCTTTTCTTTGGTCTGAGCATGCCATCTCTGCACCTCACCAATCTTGTGGTTAGCGCCTCTATCCTACTCTGTTTCTTTAATGACAATTAGCCTCTTTCTACCTTTCTTGGTCCAACTCTCCACCTCATTTCCTGTTCTTGCCTTTCTTGATTTTTCCCCTTTTCTCATCTTGCTGTTACTATCTCTGAAACCTCTCTCCAGTTCTTTCTCTCTTCAATCGTCTGGATTTCAAGCCTGCTTCATAATGTGTCATGCTTACTAGTGGTCATAAAAACACTCCAGCAGATATATGTTTCAAGCTCCTTTTAGAGCAGTGGTTCCCAACCTATTTTTGACTAGGGAACACTTGACCAGGGACCATTTTGACCAGGGACCCCTTTGACCAGGGACCACTCTCCAACATTAGTACCAAAAGAACATATGCCATCCAGTAGTCGCCATCTGCTCTCCCACAGAAAACCATATTTAATAATCTAGAGCTGATGTGGTAGTAGTAATCTTTCATGGGTAGTCAGCCTCTCCCCTCCTGACATCCTAGTTGCCTTGACACTATAAGAGGTTTTCGCAAGACCAGTCGCCCTCATTGTTGCGTGGTTTTGAGGCAACAGTGTAGTAATGGTGAGGCCGCAGACCATATTTTGTTCTTGCGGACCACAGGTTGTGAACCTGCTTTAGAGCAAAGCTGGTTGATGAGCTGCAGCCCCAAGTTTCCCTGGAAAGCATACTCATGTACAAGTCAACTTACATGTATACATTGTATACATTGAGGGTAGGATTTGGGACTAAAATTATGGATTTGTATATCACCTGTGGATAAGTCAAGAGTAATTCCATAGAGATGGGAAAGCATCAACAAAATTTTTCAAACAACATTCTTTAAAATGTGAAAAGTTCAATATTTTTACTTAAACAAGACTGTCATCTGTCCCCTGTGTGCATGTTTTCCCTACCTAGGATTAGCAGCAATTTAAAGGTTCAGCTAATCATGCTTCCAACAAAATTTGGATTTCAAATATTAAGCTTGGTATTTCTTGGTTGAAGAAATGCTAATTTACTTTGAGGTATCACCAGGATTATCTACAAATAAAAGCCCTTTGCAGTTCAATTGTGATGAGATCTGTGTTTTCACTGCATTGAGAGGGTGGCAAAGGAGGGCTATAAAGGCAATGATTTTTGGTGCTGGGTTGCAGCAATGAGCTAAACATGTTTTGGTCAAGAGTGCTGCTCTGAGTCTCTTTAAAGAGAAAAAATGGGATATGAATAAATATAATAATAATGTGATAAAGTGGGACCCTATTTGTAGGCAGGCATACAAATAGGAGCATCACAGCTGCTGCCTCCTGAATTCCTCACTGAGTTGTGCTTATTAATTTTGTGTCTCATGTCTGTTCCCCTTCCTTAGAACAATAATGGTTTGTCCTACTTTGGTATGCAGATTGCAAGGAAAAGCAGCCCAGCTGGACTTTAATGGAAGTCTCTGTGTTCTGTTAGTGCTAAAATATACATTCCATTACTGTATATGGATTGGACCCATAATGGCAGCAAATTACACTATACACATATTCCATATTATTATAAAATCCAATCAAATGGATCAAGGTTCAAAACAGAATTTGTAAATATCTGCTCCTAAACAGAAGTAACAAAGCAAGAACTTTAAAAATACAGTATATAGATTGTGTAAACACACTGGATATTTCTATTTATATCAAGAATACTAAATATTGTATGGTTATATTGTTAAGTCGCTAGCTGGCATTGGAGTTAATGGGTTTCAAGAGGAAAAATACATTCCTCGTGTAGCTTCCTAATTGATGTGTCCTCCTAACCCTCAGTGATAAATATTGTTCCTTCATAAAAAAAAATCTAACTTTTTGTCTCAGTGTCAGTAACAAGGAACTGAGGGAACACTTTTATTTATTATTCCAAAACACCCATGTCCTCAGTCTACTTGACAGAATGAAATTGGCTGCAGCATATTGGTTGGCTCCCCTCCACCCCCTAATGGTTTAGTCTAACTAGAAGTAAGCAGTCATTCGAAGGAGGCTTGAACTTCAATTGAATTTGTCTCTGTTTCCTAAGGAACGTCATAAGAATATTTCTCTGTAGCTGCCTAATTTACCCCCTTTCTGATCCTTCCTCTTTTCTTATCTATATCCTTCTGTCCTCACTTCCTGACTCTGGTCCCCAGTTTCGTTGCTTTCCCTCCCTTCTGTCCCCTCCATCCTGGCATTATGCAGCAGCAGGACCTTGGACGACTTCCTGCACCCAGGGTACTAGTTGTCTAGTCTCTCCTGCCACAGGTCCTTTTCCCAGTTTCCTTCTTGCACCAGTGCAGCCCCCCTCCCTTCCCTTCGGCCACGATGACAGAACGAGAGGTATGCTATGCTAGCGCTCACTAACTCTCTACACTTTCGCTTCACGGCTCAGCACAGGAACTCTGTCCTAAGCACGCTGAATTCCCTTCTCTGTCCGGCTGGCCATGGCTGCCTTTCTTTAGTTTTGCTTTGCAGCGCCATGTTGTGATGTGAGCGGTGAACTGTGGTCCCAGCTGCCATCGGCTATGGAGTGTGTTTGGAGAAGCTCCTACGTGAGACGCAGTGACCACTCTCTTATGTTGTTTTTGTTTACAGAGCTTTTGTGTATCTCAGCAACTTGTTGTATCCGGTGCCTCTGGTCCATCGTGTCGCCATCGTCAGTGAGAAGGGAGAAGTGAAAGGATTCCTGCGTGTGGCAGTTCAGGCCATCTCAGGTAAAAAGTGGTGAAGGTGGTTATGTAGCAATTCCTTGACTCCAGGTGAACACTTTCAGTCACTTAAAGAGGTTGATCTTTTGGTCCTTGCTATAATTTTTAACTGTATTCCTGTTTCTAGCGGATGAAGAAGCACCAGATTATGGTTCAGGAGTGAGGCAGTCAGGAACAGCCAAAATTTCCTTTGATGACCAACACTTCGAGAAGGTATGCTATGAATGCAAGTACTGCAGCATTCCAAGGAGCATCATTCCAAGTTGCTGTAGCAAATTGGCCATGTGTCATCAGTTATTAAATAACCACTGTGTTCTGCAGATTTGGACTGTACAAGAATGCAGGGAAGTATGGAGTAGGTAAAAGTCCATTCAGATGCATTTTAAGTGACAACAAAGCTTATTCTCTCTTCTGTTTTGACATACCTTGACTTCCCCCCCCCCCTCCAAAAAAGGTACACAGGTGTATTCCTTATAGTTTCTATGTACCTTAAACTATATGTTGTAACATGAAAGCAGAGCAAATTGGTTTGAAGTTGAAAGCAGCACTTGCAACACCTACAGTCTTAGACTTCAGTAGTTTACTGGTTATGGGATGTGTCCAAATTGTGCATACTATTCAGCAAGAAAACAGTGTTTCTTACTACTGCTTATAAATACAAAGCACATTCTTGTCTTCAGTCTTCTCTTCTTGGTTCTGCTGCTTGAACTTGGGAGTGGCTCTCCCTAATCCAATGGTTCAAAAGGAGAGACAAGATATGTTTCTACAAGGGAAAACAGTTAAGCATTGCCATCATATTTTGTATTTTTATTTCTTACTTTTCTTTATTTTACTGTAGTTCCAGTCTGAATCCTGTCCTGTGGTGGGGATGTCCCGCTCTGGAACCTCACAGGAGGAACTGCGCATTGTTGAGGGCCAGGGGCAGATAACTGATATTGGACCCTCAGCAGATGAAGTCAACAACAACACTTGTGCAGGTGAAAGGATTTTTAGATAAGGAAAGAAATTGAGAACCTTGTACATAGCAATTTAAAAAATGGAGCCCTTGCTGGGATCCTGAGATACAAAACATTGAAAGCTATTATCCTCAGTAGCTTTATAACTGCATTGCATGGTTGAAGGCAGTGGAACAAGTGTAATAAAGTTAACAGTCTTTACTGAAATATAAAAGAACCCTAACTTGTATGATGTAGTACTGCATTTAAGTTCTGTGCTGTTGCTTTTTCCCCCTGCTACCGTAAGTTGTTATGGATCTTGTTTAGTGTATTCTAAATTACACACCAGTAGAACAACCAATAAGTTGGAAGAACAGGTTATTTAACCCATAAAACAATCCAGGCCTTGGAAGAACAGTTAATATTACCAGTAACATTTGGGAGGCAAAGTTGGTATATTTCTTCAAAATAAGGCAACAGCATGTTTTTTTCTCTCTCTCTTGTGCCAAAGTTTGCTATCCAGCATATGTATTATCTAGATCAGAGTTTCTGAAGCTGTGCTCCTCCAGATGTTTTGGACTTCAGCTCTCACAATTCCTAATAGCTGGTACGCTGGCTGGGATTTCTGGGAGCTGAAGCCCAAAACATCTGGAGGAGCACAGTTTGAGAAACACCGATGTACACTATTCACTGCCTTGAGCAAAGAATGAAAAGAAGGGAACTAATAGGAGTTGCCAGTTGTGCCAGTTGGCAGAACGGATGAATAAATTGAAACACACTTGCTTTTCCCTCCTTTCATTATACATCCAGAGTAGTTTATCCTTTGCAGATTCAGCATTATCAAGCTGATGCAATCATTTGGCCATTTTTATATGGAAAGACCTGGTGACTGAATTACAAGGCTTTTTTCCCTTCAGTACCTAGGACTTCCTTTGCTTCTTAGTATGTCATATGTTCCACGGGATATGAAACATTAGGCCCTTCAACACTAACTACTAATGCAGACATGAGTTCCAGCTGCACCAGACATGGATGAGACGTCCTGTGTCTCCGGGCCACCTGAGCCCAGGAAGCACCGGATGGCAGTTTAGAAACTGGCCCAGGTATCTTGACAGCCCTAAACACCGGGGTGGGGGTGGGGGGAGCTCAAGGATGAGTGAGGATTCATGCTTTCCCTTGATTTAGCTTTGCCTGGGGCAAGGTAGCATTTAGCCACCACAGGGCAGATCCAATCACACACCGACCTAAATGTTTAGTGTAGATAAGCCTGTGGTCTTTATTCTAGTGAAGAAGTGTTATATATGTTATTGCATTCATTATTATATATTATTACATTTATTTTCTGCAGCCACTCCTGAAGATCTTCTGGACAGTTCAGAGAAGTCTGCTGTGGATGGGCCTTTAGAAACAGCTTTGGAACACTTGAAACTGGGAAGCATTTTCACTTTCAGGGTGACTGTTCTGCAGGCCTCCAGTATTTCAGCAGAATATGCAGACATCTTCTGCCAGTTTAAGTGAGATATCGTCCTTATTTTTCTTATTTCCTATTTACCCATTTCTCTTTGTAGTTTACCAGCTATTTCACATTTTTGTGTGGAAGATGTGAATTTGAGAGAAGTAGGTTCTTGCCTGATTAAGTGGATTCAGTTTTTTAAAGTATAAAGAACATACATTAGAACATAGCTATGTTGGCTTCTGTCAGTACCTTCATGGTGAACTAGTGACTCTTATGAGAGAAGGTCAACAAAAAGCTAGTGTTAAAGATTCTCACAGAGAAGTACCCATCCTGCCATAGACTTACTTCCAAAGTGTGATATCTTTATAAGAATCTTATACTCACACTGTATAGGAAGGCACGTTGAGCAAAAAATCCCAAGTCAGCTTTTGTTTATGTAAGAAATGTGTAGTATATTGCACACACACAAAATAATGTGAGAATAATAGTCAGGGGGTGCTATTATATTTAGCTTTGAATAGGTTTTAATGGATTTTAACTGAATTTTAATACTATTATGTTTAATTCGATTTTAATGTTTGAATATTTAGATATTTTAAATTATATGGTCATACTTTTAATTGTAAGCCGCTTGGAGTCTCCTTCAGGAGAGATAAAGTGGGATATAAATAAACAAAATAATAATAATAATAATAATAATAATAATAATAATACATCACACAGTCCTAGACACTTGGGAAGTGTTCGACTTGTGATTTTATGATACGAAATCCAGCATATCTATCTTGTTTGCTGTGTCATAAAATAAAATAATAGGTTTCTCCTGAGATAAATATATAAATATATTTTAAAACAATGGTAAACATTGATTATTTTCCCTCCACAGCTTTATCCACCGCCATGATGAGGCCTTCTCCACAGAGCCTTTGAAGAATACTGGGCGAGGCCCACCACTTGGCTTCTATCATGTTCAAAATGTTAGTATAACTTCAGAGCTATTTCCAGCTGGAAAGGTTACATGAAGAACTTACACTAAGAATATCTCTCTCTCTCTCTCTCTCTCTCTCTCTCTCTCTCTCTCTCTCTCTCTCTCTCTCTCTCTCTCTCTCTCTCTCTCGTCTGAAAGGACAGATTGTCATAGAGATGGTATTAATAGCGTGATAGTATTAATAGCATGATGGCAACAGTATGACTAATAATGAGGTTATAGAAAAGTAGATTGTTTTAACTCAGAGAGCATTTCTTATACCATGGATATAACACCCTTTTGTGTTAGGAGTTCAGTAGCTACTTGCTCTGTGTGAGTTGAAATCAGAAATGGCAGTGGTTGCCAATGATTGCCACTAAAGCCAAAAACTGGTAGGATAGGGTGTGTGCTTTATATAGATGTTCTAATGCAATCTATACATTGTATTATAGCTTTGTTATTTGGTATTTTTCTATGTACTTCAGTAACAAGTAAGCTTTTAGAATAGGCATAACCGTACAGCAGTGTGGTATATGCTGTGTCATTCTGTTGATGCAATAAATTTAAGATGTCATGACAATGCAGGAATATAAAGCACTGCTTTCTTCATTGGCAAGAAAATAAAAAACCAGCTGTGATATTTAACAACATGAGTATTTTTTTTTTCGGTGTCAGGAGTGACTTGAGAAACTGCAAGTCGCTTCTGGTGTGAGAGAATTGGCCATCTGCAAGAATGTTGCCCAGGAGATGCCCGGATGTTTTGATGTTTTTACCGTCCTTGTGAGAGGCGTCTCTCATGTCCCCGCATGGAGTTGGAGCTGATAGAGGGAGCACATATGTGCTCTCCCAGGGTTAGATTTGAACCGGCAACCTTCAGGTCAGCAACCCAACCTTCAAGTCGTCAGTCCTGCCGGCTCAAGGGTTAAAGCCACTGCACCACCGGGGGCTCCAATATGAGTATAGATCATACACAGTTTGTATTCATATTTTTCTACCATTTATCATAAGTATTGCTAATTTGCCTGACAGTTTTATGGGATGGTTGAAAAAAACCTCATGGAACAGGGAAACCTAACATTGGTACAAAAAATCCCTTATCAGTAACAGAACTGATTAATAGAACTTATTTTATTGATTTGATTTATGAACTATCAATATGATAATGTTGACAAAGTAGAAGGCAGTCAGGAAAGGTGAAGACTGCATTACAGGTTCATAAAAGGAAGGAAGCCTTTTATAACATATTATATTGAAGGGCTCTCATTCACTGAGTTACCACATATTGAAGCTGGCTTGATGGCAATTAACAGCAACAATAATTAGGCCTAGATTCCCAGATAGTGAACAATCCTACTAAAAGCCACACATTCAGAATTAAACACAATCCTTCATTGATTTTCAGCCTAAATGCATAGGAAGTTATAAATATTCTAGCGGGTTTTATGCATCTTGATTCTTATTTCAAGTGATGTGTTTTATTTTGTTCTTATCTCCTGCTGTTCACTCAGATTGCAGTGGAGGTCACCAAATCTTTCATTGAATACATTAAAAGCCAGCCAATTGTTTTTGAGGTATTTGGACACTATCAGCAGCATCCTTTTCCACCTCTCTGCAAGGATGTCCTTAGGTAAGAATCACCAAAATTAGAACTGGCATTCCCATCAACACACTCTTGCTGGCTTTCCTTTATGGAAATATAGCCTAGATTATGTCTCTTTTTTGATACATGTGACAACAGCAAAGAAATAATTGGAAGCCTCTCCACTGGTATTATCTTGAGGTTTCAAAGGACCTGGGCCCTGGAAGAATTTCTTTTGTGTTTATTTACATTCATTTACATTGTATAAGTAGGTCTTAGCTTGATCATTCATTTGGTTACTGCATTGAAATGTCATGTAAACAGGCAAAACCAATCAACTCAGCACAGAAAATCACCCACAAAACATCAATGATACAATCTTGGTTACAGTTTTAGTCTCTTGGGCAAATGAAGAGTTGCACCAGTTCTTCATACCCTGTTGCCCATGTTCAAGTCCTCCTACCCCACTCATATTCACCCGAGTTCCTTATAGAGACCATCTAATGGGCCTATAGTGATAAATGTTCTTCATTGGGTTCTTTAATTTTTCCCTTTTGTCTTTTCAGCCCCCTAAGACCATCCCGGCGCCATTTCCCTCGGGTCATGCCATTATCCAAACCAGGTAGGAGAGAGATTTCTCTTCATTTAGTTTGAGTCTTAATGGAAATGTAGAAATTAGAAAGATAGGAGTTTGGGGAAAGTGCCCTGTTCCTACAAAACTGTTGTATTTGTCTGGGAAGAGTTGCAAGCACAGCAAAATGGATCACAGGGGGAAAAACGGGTTGCTACATCAATTAAAACAAACCCAGAAAGCAAGTAGGAACTTTTTCCAGCAACATAGTTGCTGTTGATTTTCTGATGTAATCATTGGGAGTCACAAAAGAATTCCTTTGCACTTGGATATAACATCCTGGTTCAAAGTCAGTACATTTCAGCTTAGGAATTTGTACAGTTCTGATCTGGACAGAAGGTATCTTAATAATGTATAAATAATACATACTGCTTAATGCAATGATATCTTTTATAGGGTTACACATGGTATACTAACAAATCATAACTAAGAGTTACATAATACAAAAGCAACACAATGCATAGTTAGTAACTTGGAATAGCATCGTAACGGATGATGAAGCAGAGTTTACTTGTGTAAATGTATTGTCTTCCTTGACACTAAGCATTATAAATGTAGGTTTATGCAATTAAAGTTTTTTTGAAGTTAGCTGCTTTCTAGATTTAACGATTCTTTGTTTCCTTGTATGTTAAGATGTCTTTGATTTGTTTTATTGTGATTTTAAGAGTTTTATTGTTTTGTATCCATGGTTTGCTTTAGTATTGCTTTTTGTACACATTCTGATATCCATTAGAATAAATGTCAGCCTGCCTTTTTGCCACAAAATAATACTTGAAGCACTAAAATAAGAAAATTAAAATTAAAAACAACTTAAAACCTAAAACCCCTGTGACACATTTCTCTGCCAGGATTGTGTATATGGTTTCCAAACAGAAACAATATGATACTTATTCCCTATATTTTAATAAGAAGACCAGAGGTTTCAGTAAAGTCATGGGTTCCACATAACATCACTAGCAACAAGGCATAATACTTACTTACTATCTGTGATGCAAGCAGAACAGGACTGTCAGCATATTTAATTTCAATTTAACTGACACTCTGACTTCCTTTTCCAAGTACATGTATGAGAGATGGTTTTGGAGAGAAGAACTGAACATAACTCTCTTTGTTGCATCTTACTTTCCAATTTCCACCTTATTTTCTGTTGAGAATGACCAAAGATTGGTTGGTCTCTTTGAAGCTTATATATCCAAATAGCACACAGTATCTTAGAAGCTAGAGCAATATTTTCAGACAATTATTAAGTTACGTATGTCTTCTTTAAAAATATATTTTTATTAACATATACGTTTTCAGCTACCTAAAACTACAATCAAGATATACATGTTTACATGACAACAGTAAAACAAAAGCCAAAAATAAAATACATTTATCTACATCTAAACACTATGGATTACATTTATAATACTAAACCAAGCAAACATGGGTCATATGTCATTTCCACCTTGCCAGTTCCTGATTACTTATGTCTTTCATACATTTTGCTTTGGCTTTGTGTATCTGGGCACAAATGTTTCATTTTGTCTTGCTCCCTATTTGTTTCTCCATGCCACATGTGAAGAACACGATGAAGCCCTTCAGAAATTTAAGGGTCTGGTGTCCCATGTGCTTGCAAGTCAACTTGTAGAAGTATTCTCTGGGCAAATGTTGTCAGCGGCCAGCACTGCCTCCTCCTTCCTCGTAAACGAGGGGAAGGAACCAAGGCCTGCAACATCTATGTCCGTTATGAACTGTGTTGTGAGAAAGGCTCAGAAGCCTGGTTGGTCTTCTGGATAAAGCTGTGGGAAAACACTGACACAGGGTTCTTGAATGGGTGGTGGGTGTTCCTTGGAAATGTATCCAGCTAGGGCTTGAGAAACCTAGATATGGTACAGCATCCCATTCTATTTCAGAACAGCATCACTTTGCTAGTTATGCCCATATTCAATCTGTATGATGGTTTCAATGAATTCACAATACACATGAGTCCATTATGGGTTGATGATCCCTGAGTCAGTGGACATTCCAACATGCTGTATGCTGTGCCCTCTGCATGTTTTTCTTGCTACCTCTTTCTACTATGTTTTCTCTGTTCAGCTGTCACATCCCTTTCACTTAAAAAAGCAAATGGAGATAGAGATACTTATTTGTAATAATGTCATCATTTTGCACAGAACCTTAAGGAATAACATAAGCAACAGAGTATAAATAAAACAAGTTGGTCAGAGATATAATCTCCAAATAACATTTCTGTTGTTCTGGATTATAGTATGCCTCCCATATCTGCAAAGCCAGTATTTGTGGTTTTATTTATCTGCAAGTGGAAAAAAATCCCCATTAGGCATTTTCTAGGTCTTCCAGGGTGACTGTATGGTATTTTGGGGCCAGAGGTCTTTCATTTTCAATTGTTTTACTCAATTTTACATTCCGCACAAAATCTGGGAGCATATTATATCCGAGCAACATGTGCTTGTTTCTCCTCATTTATTTTCAAACTTTTTGAGAAGTTATAGTATCATAACGTTGAGTGAAATACTACTTTTGCACTATAACTCTATGAATCTAAAAACACAGTTTAGGAACTCTAAAAGCTAGCTCATGTAATGGTTTGAGTTTGGGTTTTGGATTTTGATTCTGGAGACCAGGGTTCAATTCCCTGCTTGATTGTTAAAACCAACTAGGTCAGTGGTTCTCGACCTATGGGTCCCCAGATGTTTTGGCCTTCAACTCCCAGAAATCCTAACAGCTGGTAAACTGGCTGAGCTTTCTGGGAGTTGTAGGCCAAAATACCTGGGGACCCACAGGTTGAGGACCACTGCACTAGGTGCCCTTGGGCAAGTCACACACTCTCATCCTCATAAAACTCCATAATAGATTCACATTGGGGTCACCATAAATCAGAAACTACTTGAAAGCATACAACAGCTACAACAACAACAACAACAACAACGGTTTAGGCATGCAGAATAGCTCTCAGCTTTTGAGCCAGAGAGTAGTTCTTATAACACTGCTGCTAGATTTCTGTTTAGATATCCATTCTAGGAGGGGTAAGCTAAGCCCTCAGCCATATTCTTTTCATTCAAACAGAAAGATTGCAAAGCCATTAGTTTCTTTCCTTTTATATCCTGCAGGATTAGGAGTGGTACAAATTTACTTTTGGTTCCAACTTGGATCAATGCACCTATTTCCATTTTTAAAAAGAGGGAGAGATCTTTTAGGTATTAGGTACACATGCAGGGTGCAGTTTGATTCTTAGATGGTCACAGCAGGTGGGTCTGGCTGTCTTTCCCTTTTCTCTGTAATGGAGTGAACTTGAATGCCAAACTTAGATAATTTGCCCATGTCTTCAGCCTATAATTGCACTATATCTCCTCTGCAGTGCCTGCGACCAAACTGAGTGCCATGACGAGGCCCAGCGTGGGTCCCTGCCAGTGCAAATATGATCTGATGGTCTTCTTTGAGATTTGTGAGCTGGAGGCCAATGGCGAGTAAGTGATCCCTTCAAATGATGGGAGGATGGGCTAAGGCATATCACAATTTATGCTCCAAGAGCAGTGATTATCAGAGTTACACAGTTAAAATGTTTTCACCATGTTTGCCTATTAGAACATTCAAAGTGGAAATCCATTAGATGAGCCTCTTGCACTCAGATGGCATCTCTCTGAAACCTCTTTATTTGGTTCATTTGCAAGCTACCTATGAAGCTTCCTATGAAGCTGAGCTTGAAGAAGTAACAGTACCCAGGCTAGCTGGGGGATTCTAGAAACTGCATTAACAAAGTTATTTTTGGGTTGCTGTGAGTTCTTTTTGAAAGTTCTGCATTGAATATATGAAGCTGTTTTATTCTCACTTAGACTGTTGTTTCATCTGCCTCAGTTCTGTCTGCTCCAGAAGTGGGCAAAGTACAACCCCACAGGGCTGTTTTAGTGGTTCACCGCTCCAACATACTCCTATAACTATTTTCTCCATATCCAAAACAAAGGATGAATCTCCTGTCCTAGAAATCTGCAGGAGTAGCCATTCAACTATTCACTGGTTTTAAATTGTCTCATTTTAAGTGACAAGTGATTTCATATATTTGTAGACTTTTAAAATTGTTGCTGTAATTTTAAATTGTCCTGAATTGATTTTATTGTGCATTTTCCTGAGATAAATATTTTAATTAATTAATAAAGTCACTGTGCATCCAAAACAGTTTTGTATCAAAAAGCATCAATTTCTCAAAAACAGAAGTAAACCTCTGCTCAAAACTGTACCTATGAGAATAACATTTGATGGTTACATATTTGATGCAATGATAGTGCCAAATCACAAACGCCCTCAACGTGATTCTGTGGACAATACAGATGGCAATCATTACCATTTCCCTTGCCTTGATTCTGGAGCTCTGAGGTGTGGCTATTTTCTGTCCTGTCTCACTGGCATTTCTTTCCCAGCTACATCCCTGCTGTTGTGGATCACCGGGGAGGAATGCCCTGCCATGGGACCTTCTTACTGCACCAGGTATTTTCTGGCCTTTCCTACCCCTAGAACTCTTATGGATTTTGTGATATTGTGTTCTTGACCCTTATGTTTTGTGACATCAGTTCTTGAGAGTGCAATTCCTGTGATCATATTGATTTTCTAACTGAGACTATGCTTTGTCGAGAGAAGAGAAGGGGAAATTCTGCTGAGCTCTGCACTGTTGTCTGCCTCCCTCACAGTGGACCAGTTAAAGGAGACAATTTGTATTAACATTCCATTTCATTCCTTTATTTTGGCAAAGCACTTGCTGAGGGAGAAGGCACTGTAGGAATTGCACTGCTCTTTTAAAATCTTGTTTGCAAAGGTAATCTGCAGTGGGATTCTTTCAACCAGTGTTTTTGCCCCAATCACTTATGTGTCCTTTGGAGAAGAGCCAATGTTTAGCTCAGTGGGTAGCCATTGCCTTCTTGCAGGTTTGTTAATCCCTTTCTCCTTTCTCTTTGGGCATGTTGGATGGCAGGGCATCCAGAGGAGGATCACGGTTACCTTGGTGCATGAGACAGGAAGCCACATCCGCTGGAAGGAAGTGCGGGAGCTAGTTGTAGGTAAGCAAAATTTGTCTTTTGCCAGTCCAGTTGTTTGAAATGAATAGCTCCACGTTTCTAAAAAAGCAAGGCTTGTAGATACAAATATTATATTCCAAGAGTCAAAACAGGAAAATAAGCTCTCAAGTGGCTGAACTTTGTTGTGACTATGTTCAGGTAGACAGGGTTGACTCTAGCTGTCTGTATCTGAGAGTTAATTGCAGCGCAATGAAAGCCAATCTGAGCTGCATTTCTGGTGTTTTGATAAGCAACAGCTCTTTGTTGAAGATTTTGTCAAGGTGATTCCCTTGACTCTGAAGGTCAATTTTAATAGCTAATCATATCAGAATGATGTGCAAGGGTTCATTCCTCCATGGGTAGCATGGTGTAATAGCATGGTATATGGACTTGTCTCAGCAATATAGCCAGCTTCAGCTTAACAGGGAATTAAACGTTGCACGTGATCTCTACAGCATCACTACTGAAGAAGGCTTCCACATAGCCAACACAAGTGCCTGGGCTGCTGTTGTGAAGTTCCAATTGCCACTAACAAATTTAAGCTCAGGTTATACAGAGGTCAATTATGATGGAGAGGAGAGTGCATAGATTAATTTCCTCACATGCTGCCTCTTCATCCTATTCACATTCCACCTGGCATTCCCAATAGCTGTTTGAGAGACTGTTATGATGAGGAGGACAGTGAGTCATTGCCACATGCTGCTGCCCTGTTTAAATCATGTGGTGTGCCCCCCAACACACACAGCTGACTGCTGCTGTGATTCCAGGTATAATCAATTTTGCATGTTGAGGAGATATAATGAGAGCTATCAGATAATGAGGGGGTATTCATCTCGTCATTCTAGATGGAAATGTCAGTATGTCAGTATACCCATATGGTATTTTCTGCCTGCAGGCCGGATCCGAAACACCCCAGAAGGAGATGAATCGCTCATTGATCCCAACATTCTCTCCCTGAACATTCTCTCATCAGGATATATCTGTCCTTCCCAAGATGATCGGTGAGTCCGACTGAACGGTTTCCTAGCATGCTGTGTTCATCTAACCTGGGGGCAAACATGATTTCCCTATAGGTCTTCCTGTGGGAATATATGGACCTCGTGGGTGGACAGGTATTTCTTCTTAAGCCTGGCCCTCTTTCTGCAGCAAAGTCAATGAGCTAAGTATGGCAGTATCTAACAGAGGAAAAGCCTCTGATTATACATTTACAAGCCAGATAGTAGACATTTTTCAAGATTCACAAACATGTTTGACTTTGGCTATTAACATTCATTATGTTCATCACACAACTTACAAAAGATTGGAGCCATATCAATCTAAAACTACCAGGTCAGGTTATTTTTCCACCTGTCCTCACAGGCAGAAGAAGTTCAGGATTCCAGGCTGATGGATTATTCTAAATGGAAACAGTATGGATTGACCCCCGAACTTGGAAAGCAGTGCATCTCCCATAGGCATACAGTTCTGGAAATTGCCATTGGGATGCTGCTCCTCTGCTTGTAACAAACATGTTGTCTCATTAGAATAGGCTTTCAGGCATCTTTTTCCAGCACACAGTAAGGGCCATTTTAAACTACAAGAGAAGAGAAGGGCTGGTAGCTTTTCTTGCTGTGAAAGAATACTAGCCTCTAAGACAATCTATTTTCTGGGGCCAAAGGCATGTTCCAGAGCAGCAGTCTAACAGTATCTGACAGACTGTTCTGCTTTGCAGTGATTGCCTGTCTTCTGTGACGATAAATGCCCTAGCCCCCATGGTTAGCCCTGCTGGATGCCCCCATTCACTCAGTCATGTCTTTAGGAACATCCCAGAAGCAAACTTCTGCTATTTCCTTGTTGTTGAGATAGAGCGTATTCTGGGAATAGCAGATGTTTGGAAATCTTTCCATGCTCCTTGGGGCTTGGTTAACAATATGTGTATGAAAGACATAATCACTGAGGGATGAATCCAGCAGATAGCAATGCACTGTGACATTTTTTTTCATAAGATGAAGGGCTTAGTTTGGTATCATGGACTGGACAGTAATGCCACTATGTTAGTAATTTAGCATGCAGACAATTGGAAATCTCAGTTACCTCTTGTTTGCATTGCTTTTTATGGAGATGACAGTTTCCTTCTTCAATGTCACTTATAGTTGTCAGAGTAATCATTATGGAATCATTTCAAGTACATCTTTCAATACTCACTTCCATCCAGATATTTAATATACGTAATCTTCAACAAATGCCCACTGATCACAAGTTGATATGAGTGAGGCAGGAAATTATGCAACTATAACAAGGAATAGTACAGATGAATCTGGGGGCAAAGCAATGTGTTAGTGTGTGAAAATAAGTGAAAGGCTGAAATAAAAGATGAATGGCCTAAAATGAGGTCGTACATTCAGGGATGACACATCTGGAATGTGTCAGGTTGAGGAAGGCTGTTGTACTGCATTTTCTGTGAGTTGTCTTTCTGATGCTTTCTTATGAAAGCTCAACAGCTTTTAGCAAGAGACTTAAGGATGACTTTTCAAACCAAGCGTTACAATATTGGTTAAGCACATATTTATTTCCAATCCTATTTGTTTATAACATTTTATCCACAATTCTTTACCAAATACAGCATCCTAAGCAACATCCATCGTGAAAGTCAGGGTTCCAAATACAAAATATGAAGAATAATACCTTTAAAAGGTCTACCCCAGACCATGACACACTTGCCAGGGACGTGTAGAAAGAGTAATAATGAAATATACAAAGGGTTTCATGTTTGGTATTTCCTTTTCATGGTGTATGAGCCCTCTGCCTAGCTGCCTACATGGATGAAAACTGAGGTGTGGGCTGACACCACATAGCTGCCAGAAAGGACTGGCAGATTCAGCAGCTGAAAGACGAAAATGAAGGACAAATCTACGATGGCGACTGAGGAAGACTATGGGAAATTCCCAATGCCCCATTCTTTGATCTTGCATGGGCTTTGGGGGCTTGCTTTGGGTCTTGATGCTGCTGGAGTGAGAAGAGCTTATGTGCAGGATCATGCCTGACACACTATGCGAATGTGCTGCTTTGGCTCTCAGCTTTGCTATTATGTGTTATCAAGCTACCTTCCCAATGACTAGGCAACTACCTCTTTTGGTCTCTGCCCTCTACCTTGAGTCATACAAAAGGAAAGATAAATTAGTGTAATTTCCATAAACAAGGAAAAGAACTCTTAATATTATGTAATGTAGTGGCATCAAGCCTCCCTGGATCTGTGCTCATCATTTCAGAATTTATGATCCCTTAGATTAGTGGTTCTCAACTTGGGGTCCCCAGATATTTTTGGCTTTCAACTCCCAGAAATCCTAACAGCTGGTAGACTGGCTGGGATTTCTGGGAGTTGTAGGCCAAAAACATCTGGGGACCCCAGGTTGAGAACCACTGCCTTAGGTGGACAGGATGCCATCTGTGGCTCAGTTAGGCCTTCTGAAGTCTGTTGGGAGGTACCAGACAACTGAAGCAAAACCATACTGGCACCAAATGCTTTTGATCTCAGTATTAAAATGGTAGGGACGCAAAGCATACTGGCAGCTTTTCCCATTCTTCGTGAAGAAGGATTGCTTAATATACTAAGATTATTGTAAATTGTCACAATGGTTTTTTGGGGGGTTTGCACTTGAGGATTTTTTGTTGGAAAAGAAAAAGAGGGTATATTTTTTCTATGCAAAGATGTTGGGTTTACATACATTTTTTCACAAAGAAATCCTTTAAAAATGAGCAAAAATTCAGGCATAGATTTATTAAATTCTTTCTTGCACACAAGAATGAAGTGAATATTTACATATCCCCCCAAAGGCCACTCCTTCTGTTAGGCTAATCCTTCTGTAAAGAAAAGTAGTCTTCCTTAGAATAATGGTGTCTAGGGAACTTTACTGACTAAAAAGAGAACTAAACTTATGTCTTCTGAGTCCAGAGTCAATATGCCATCTGTGACCGGATAGGTGCTTCCAGCATCAGACTGCTGCTCGCTCACACACCAGTATGTTTGTACCCTTATCTGAATTATTTCAGAACTTAGTGGTTTTCTTCTGCAGCTTTGTGTGGCCTGCGGGAGTGCAGAAGGGTTCTGATTGTAGGCTCTGAGCTTTGGAAGAGCTGCGTTATGAAACTGCTGCTGCTGCCGCTGCTGCCGCCACCCATTTGGACCACACTAACCATGTGATTGTTTGTGTTTTTGCAGGCAGTTTCTTGATTCGGATATGCCTAGGTATTATTTGTTCCCTTCCCCATTTATTTTTCTTTACCTGCTCCTTGATGCACCCTCACTCCCACCCAAGTCAGCACTGTGGTTAACAATGCTACATAGTGAACGTCCTTCCACCAACCAAAATACACTGGCTTCTCTCTCTGTCTTCTTCTGCTTTGTTGGGCTTCCTTTTTGTTCCATTTGGTTACTTGGGTTTTTCTGTTTGAGTTTCTTATTCTTAAAGCAACATTGTCTTTTATTGCTCCTTCTCATAAATGTTTGGTTTCTTTTGTTGGCTGGGTTTTCTTTCTGTTTTGCTACTGCTCTACTTTTTCTTTTGGACATCTCCGCAAAACATGCTGGCCCCTCTCGCCCATGCTGAAATCCCATCCCCTGCACCTAGCACTGGCACAGAGGCACTTTTAGCTAGCTGTGAGCTGATGCAAGATGCATGACGAACTGGGCTGAGCGTGATGGGAGCAGGGGGAGTACGGAAAGGCACTAGTGTGTGAAAGACAAACAGGAAAAGATATAGTTTAAGAGGCTTTCTTGGAAGGAGTTGTCTTGTGATAACAGCTTCTTCAGATGGGGTAGTAATGTTTTGTTGATCTAGTCAGGAGCAACTCTACAAACTAAACAGACAAATAGACAACAAGGTGTGAAAAATGAGAAGAAAGATTAACCCCTACAACATCTATTGAAGATTAAGCTAGAGGAGATATTTAGCACATTTCTGCTGTGATGAAATACCTCTGTTTTTCATAGCATATGTTTTTCTTCACATGTGTATCTTACATTTAGTGTGTCTTGTTTTGTGATGGTAGTTAGAAAGTAAACACATGGTTAATACTGATTGTTGAGGGATGTATCTCTGAGGAACTCATGTTCTCGGAGGGAAGACAGATTAGTTGTAGGATATGCACATTCCCTTCAATGTAGAATTTGTTCCTGATAAAATTATGGGAAATCTCTACATGGATGTGGAAACAAGGATGATCTTTAGGGTGGAATGACTTGACCAGAATTCATTGATTTCCATTGGTAGGAGATCACACTATAGCGAATTTCTTTGCTATTATGCAGTGATGCTCTCCAGGTCCATTGGGCTACAGCTTTCATAATCCCCATCCAACTTTATGAGAAAATGGTGCTGATTAAAATGGTAGTTGCAGGACGGGTAAACAACAATTCCATCAGCAGCATCAGAAGCCCTCTCTGGTTCCATGTCTACAGTTGACTTTGGGTTAGCTTCCTGATTGAAAAAGGCCTCTCAAACAACCTAGGAGGCTCAGAAAACACGGAGAAATTGTCTCCAGACTGAATATGGAGAACTTTGGGGCAAAACCCCTCCACACAAATCTGTAAAATAAAACTAGAGATGGGCGCACATCAGGGCGTGGCCAAGAATGTGAGAACAAATCATATTAGATTTTTTTTCCTGTGTCAGGAGCGACTTGAGAAACTGCGAGTTGCTTCTGGTGTGAGATAATTGGCCATCTTCAAGGACGTTGCCCAGAGGATGCCCAGATGTTTTACCATCCTTGCAGGAGACTTCTCTCATGACCCTGCATGGGGAGCTGGAGCTGACAGAGGGAGCTCACTTGCTCTCCCCAGATTCAGACTGCCAACCTGTCGGTCAGCAGTTCTTCTGGCACAAGGGTTTAACCCATTGCGCCACTGGGGGCTCCCATATATTAGAAAATGTCTCCCCAATACGGTAGCCAATTTATAAACAGGGAATGCTGTATAAGGGTACTAGAATTAAGTATTATGTGGCTTATTGCTTACATATGTCCAATTTGATAAATGCTTTGTTGTTGGGTTGTGTGCAGTCATTGCACCAGGTTTTTGTTCTTCATTTTTGTAAGTAGTCATCCAGAGATAGGATACGTCAGCCTAGTAGGGATATGAAGAAATCTTACCATTTAGTTTATTGGCTGTTGGTTGTCTCAGCATGTCAAAATAAACACAGTAGGATGCTCCAGTTCCCTCCATCATACGAATGAGTTGCCAAGCGTCTTTCTAATGTTATTGCTAGATACCCATATGTATCACAGAAGAAATTAACTCCTTCTGAACAAATCTTGCTAAGAAAATGTGGTAATAGGGTACCATAAGTCAGAAACATCTTGAAGACACACAAAAACAATAACAAAAATATATCAATAAGTATAATTAATGAATAACTAATTTGGGGGGTTGTGGATTTCTGTCAGCATTCAAGAACTTATTTTCTGCATCAGCAGTCTTGAACCTAATTTTTCAACTGTATTTATAATAATAATACACTTTATTTGTAACCCACCCTATCTCCCTGAGGAGACTCACACTCTGTTTCATGCTCAAGTCATCATAGTCATCATATGAAGTCATCTTAAGTAGAATTCTTCTTGGAGGATGAATGCGACAGGCAGGTGTTCTACATACTTGATGCTAGAATAGAGATCCTAACCCCCATATCTTATCAACTTTTAATGATATGTAATTTGTGAGAACCCACATACTTTCCTGAGACATTTGGGTTTATTTATTGGTATTGCAATTCCTCATCTTGCTGTGGTGGCTCTGCATGGTGTCCCCTGTTTGCTCTCCTTTGGTAATCAGGACATACTACAAGTGGGATCAGATGAGCCAATGATTTTGAAATCAGCTTATCACAATTTTCTCTACAATATGGATTAGAGATCAAGTGCTGAGTCTTGTGTTGCCTGTGCTGAGTGATTGCCATTTCCACATGCTGCACTGCTTAAGTTTGAAACAGGGAGCCACATGGGAATAAAGAGGCGAGATGGCTGTTCCCAAAGCTTGGGAAATTGGCTTTACTGGCCAAAGGATTTCTCAAGCGCTGGTTACTCTCCATGCTAATGCTGCAGCCAGGGCGAAGCAGGAGACTGCGGACAAGAGCTTGCTTCCTCTTCACTATCCCCACCTTCTTGTTCATCCATCTATGGCTCTGGCTGGATAGCATGAAGAAAGAGCACTGCATGCTTGTCGATTGACTGTCTAAAAGCAACAGTGATGAAGAAAAAGATCAGCTGCTGGCTACAGTGCTGGAGAGAAGCTACATGAATTGATAAAGAGTAGCCCATTGAAGTGTGATCTCCCATTTCAAACATTTTAGTACATCACAGGACGGAGCATAATCAACAATCTTATTGCATATGTACTATAATAATTAGACCAAGTGCATTAGTTCTAAACCAAGATTCACACTTAATGGGAAAGTAAATCTCATTGAGCTCAGTGGGATTTGCTTATTGATGTTGCATGTGTTAATTCTGAAAGCCTTAGTTTGCATGTTTTCTTGTAGGTCTGGGATTATCAAGCCTCTACCATGGAAAAATCAGTGCACCTTGTGATCTACTAACATAGGATAAAAAATTTTTTACTGAAGAAGGGCAAAGAACCTAGGATAAGACAAAAAATGAATATGGAGATTCAAACGTATTGCTCAATATCCAGTGCATGCAGCCTGATTCACCATTACTGCTTTATGTGACTAACTCAGACTGGCTTTGTTTGAATAGCTTCTTGGAAATGTGATATGCAAGGACCAACTGCAGAGTCTTTCAGCCATGCTTTTTACTAATGAATTGACCTGGATAACTGACTAGGTCCCAGAATGTCCCTGCCACCTGATCAGCAAAATGATGTATTAGCTACATTGTCTATTGAAACATGTCCAACTGCTGCTTATGGAATTTCTTGACCATGTATTTCTACATTTTCACAATTGTTAATAACAATAGTTGTTCATAAAACACACTGTATTAATAATATATATTTCTGTTGTTGTAGAAGGGCCAACATATAAGAATTCAGAAGTTAAAAATATATATGTATATTTTTGTTGTGCATGAAAGGGATGATACATCAGGGTAGACAAGCTAGTAAATTGTTTGGCTGAATTGTTGACTGAATTTCACAGAACCTGGAATAGGGCCTGAATGAATAACAGCCCTGATAAAAATTATCATTGATATTCAGCCCATTGATAGAGATATTGAAGCTTAATTTTGATGGGCATGGATATAAGACAGCCTTCTGATTTAATGGAGGAAGGTCTAGGACATGAACTAGATTTTGTTTGGTGAGCGAAATCTTTCTACCAAAAAAGAATGAAGGGAAACCTATGACTTGTTTTCTTCCTTTTGCTTCCCCACCTATATCAAATCCACAACTAACTGTAACTGGACTCTGTTCAAATCCCCATGCACCCCATGCAGCTGCCTCTCTGGGTAGCTTTTCACAGGACACCATATAAACAATGCTTTCTGACATTTTAATTTCTTTGTGTATGTGTGTATGTGTACATGTGTTTGTCTTGGGTTGCCTTCCACTTATAGCATTTCACTTGGAAATGACACTAGGTATTTCTCTCTCACTTTTCTCTCATACACTTGCTTGGTCTGTTCCCTTCTGCTTTTCTCTCTGTCTCCTCTCACTTGTTTCCTCCGTGCTTACTTTACAACTTTCCTGTCCTTGCTTTCTTCCTGTTGGAGTTAACCTATCTTGTATTAGCTTGTGTCTCAGTGGACTTAGTCTCAACTCTTTTGGTTCATTTTTTGCAAGATGCTCCAAATCTCTTGATGTGAAAATGTGGTGTTTAGAATGGGATGGTAACTGTGCACCAACCAATAGTGAGATCCTCTTGACAAGAGCCATCATCTTTTTTCTGAGAGCTGGACCTGTTGTAATGTTTAATCTTACAAAAAGAAGCTTGGCATCTCTGTTGTTAAAAAGAGGTTTCTGACTATGGTTGATATGAGTTTGGTGAGCTGTGACAGTGGAATGTCCATGTGGAAATGCTTTTGAAATGTGAGGATGCTCAGACATAAATGACAGATCGTTCTAATATTTTGATTAATTTCTGAATGTAGTTTCTGAAATGCTCGTTCATTTAGTGAGTCCAAAATGTCAAAACTGAGCCAAAGAGACTCTGCAAAGGGATGTCTTTCTGGTAGAAAATCATAGCTGGAAACATAAGGTGTGAGTTCCCCAATCTGGTGTCCTTCAGATGTATCGAATGACAATTTCCACCATCCATTCTAGATCAGACCAAGCTCCTGTTAAGCCTGACTTTCTGTCTATGCACACAATTAAATGGCAAAGAGATGTACAGAAGCAGGATATAAGTGCAATAGAACCCTTCATTTGTTCTCCTCAGTAACTGGTATTCAGAGGCATACTGTCTTTGATCACTGAGGTAATATCCAGCCTTCATATCTAGTAACGGCTGTTGATAGCCTCCATTAAATTGTCCAGCCTTCCTTTAAAGCCACCAAGACAACCAGCACTACATCTTAAATAGTAAGTTCCACACTTTAACTGCACATCATACGAAGAAACTCCTTTTATCTGTCCAGACTTCCCATCATTCACCTTTACTCTCTAGCTGAGCCTTTATTTTGTGGCTTTTAATAACCCCGCCTTAAATATGATTGTGTCATGACTCTCTGGCAGTCTTCTATTCAAAGAATGTTGCATTCAATAGCATTATAATCACTGGGTTGTTGTGTGTTTTCCGGGCTTTATGGCCATGTTCCAGAAGTATTCTCTCCTGATGTTTCTCCCACATCTATGGCACAACCTCTGAGGATGCCTGCCATAGATATGGGTGAAACGTCAGGAGAGAATACTTCTGGAACATGGTCATACAGCCCGGAAAACACACAACAACCCTGTGATCCCGCCATGATAGCCTTCGACAACACATTATAATCACTATCTCTAAGTTGGTTCAGGTACACTTTCATCTTACACCAATATCACTTAGGACTAAATGTCCCCCCTGGGTGATTCTGTGACATGTTTTCTAAGCACAGTTGCTTAGAGTATCTAGAGTTTGCCCTTCTTTGTCATGGTCAGAACACAGATTATTCCAGGGGAAACTGCAACACTTGCTCCTTTAGTTGCCCTCTGGACTTTGTTCTCCCTGAATGTTCCCTCTCTAGCGTGTTTGACACAATACCGTATATGAAGTAGAGTGACAGCAATTACTTCTGAATCATTTCTATAAAGCCGAGTCCAAAGATTATTATTTCCCATTACTTTTCCCCATTCTTTCCATGCTTACAATAGTGACATTCCTAAAATGAAGAAGTCCAATCCTCCCATTTTGGCTCAGAGACTTCTAGCATAGTCTAGTTGCACCTTATCCTCCCTTACGCAGTGAGAAATATTGTGAGCAGCCCATGCCAGATGCCTCTCGACTCCTGTCATCTCTCTCCCAGGGCTTAGTTTAAAGACTGCTCTGCACCTTGTTAATGTTAAGTGCCAAAATGATATGTTAAGCACCAACAGTAGTGACTAAGGATGATGGGAGCTATAGTACATAAGAACAAAGGACATTACATTGAGGTGATATTGCTATACATAATCAGAGTTGTTACCTGGTTTCAACAGTATAAAAGAGTAGTTGCTGTTTTGTTACAAAAACCCTAATTTCTGAATAGGATTGGGAACAAATTTAATTGGAGTTGATATTCCCAATGATAGTATTCATATTACACTTCCCAGGATGGTGTTGGGGACACACCATGCTTCAGAAATTCATGCCTTTGAGAAACTTATAGTATATGTAACTGAATACAAAAGCCTACAGAGGGCTTTATAACCATCATTGTGCGTATATAGATTATAGAGCCCCCATGGTTTAGGCAGGATTCAGCCAAATGTGGTTGCAAAGTTCTCTGCAAACCTTTGCACTCAGATTTCCAACACTGAAGGTTTACACTGGGACTTTAGTGAGGAGAACAGGGCTCAAATCCTCACCACCCATTTAGCTTTCCAGATGTTCAGGTAAATGCCTAAACAGAGGTTGGATAAATAATCATTGCCAGAAGATATTGAGTAATTTTGCAGCACTGTTTTTATTTATCTCGTTCAAAACAAGGTAGTACGCACATATATTTTATGCATCTGGTTTTATAAGACAAGAGGCCTTGAATATCAGGCCAAATTGGGGTACATTATGGGCAAGATAGGTTTGGGGAATAAAAACATTTTCTTATTATTCCAGATATGCCTAGTGCATAGAATCGGTGAACTAGTCCAAAAAATTCCTCCGAAGTGGAGGAACAAACTAGGGGTTGGAGAAATAGTCAAATTCCTTAGGTCTTAGGCTGGTGCCTGGACTTCTTTAGAGCATGGGCAACTATGGCTGTATGTGAAAAATAAGCAATAAAGGGAATATTTATGGACATATCAAACATCTCAAAAAGGTAATGTTCAATTTGTGAAATGAGAAATGCTTCTGGAGAAATGGAACTGACTGCAGAACTGAGCATCCTCACTCTTTTTATTTCCTTTTTTCTGAACTTGCTTGCCAAAGAAAAAAAATAGTTCCTCCTTTCAGTGGAAGGAAGATTGATAGTGTTATGCTATGTTTGACTGAAGAGATATGGCCCTGGAGTGCTGTAGTCAAAATTTACAAATAAGCAATTTTTCCTGGATCAAAAGAGGGTCTTTTCTTTTAAAAATTGCTTTATTACTCTCTACCTCCCTCTTATTTTGTGTCATCTACTATTTTCCACTTTTACTTTCTAAGGCCATTGTTAAATTATATCCCAAGACAAATATGGGGGAATAGGTCTATGGCATCGTTGTTACTGTTTAGGATTACTCAGGAAGAAAGGATTTCATATCTTTCCTACCCTTCTGCAAGCTGTAGTATTTACAGATGACTACATGTTTGTCTTTGTTTATTGTAGTGTTTAGATGAGAGAATGCCAACTGTCCATTCAACTGTCCTTATATCACTGTCCTCCCTTTCTGGCACCTTGTTATTTATCACAGCTTAAGCATATCCAAAATCATCTCTGATTATGTATTTAAAAAATCAGGATTCATAGCACAAAAACTTCCTTGGGAATTCCCACTTGTGCCTTCTATTTTGTTTTCCAAAACAAGGAAGTGTTTTTGAGCCTGAGCACTCCAGGATGGCTGCATCCATTCAGCACAAAGGTGTCTGTGTGTTTGCATGTTTGCATATTGCTGCTGCTAATACAATGCTTTTCATGCAGTTTTGTTGGTTGTTGATTGCTGTGTGTTTTTAACCAAATATTTTGCTGTCTCTTTGCAGGACCTTTTACCAGTTTGAAGCAGCCTGGGATAGTTCCATGCACAACTCTCTGCTACTGAATCGCGTCACGCCATACAGAGAGAAAATCTACATGACCCTCTCTGCATATATTGAGGCAAGAGCCCACCAATGCCTTCGTATCATTTCCTATAAATATGCCACGTGGAGTTAGGTTTCTTAAGCAATTCTGTGGTTCTTGACTGTAGTATAAGTAATTAGAGCCGGCTTTGTCCATAGACACCTCCAAGGTCATGTGGCCGGCATGACTGCATGGAGCAGCGTTACCTTCCCGCCCGAGCGGTACCTATTGATCTACTCACATTTCCATGTTTTCGAACTGCTAGGTTGGCAGGAGCTGGGGCTAACAGCAGGCGTTCATTCCGCTCCTGGGATTTGAATCTGGGACCTTTCGGTTTGCAAGTTCAGCAGCTCAGCACTTTAACGCACTGCGCCACCACCAGGGATAGCAGTAAAGTAAATGCTTAAATCAGTCTTTTCAAAACAGGATCCCAATAAAGGGTTATTGGACCAGCAATAGGTAAAGCGATCGTGTTTTGAATTGATGATTGGAGGATAGGTGCAATGTGTTTTGAGCTGTGGAGACATCAAAAGAGCAAAGGATGGTGGTGATGACCGCTTGATTGATCAACTGATTATTTAAAATAGCTAAAAGACCACCACTGTTCCATTAGTATGGAGGGAAATATATACCTAGGTTATGCCAATAGCTGTCTGCAGTCCCATTGTAAGTGCACAAGAGAAGAAAATGTGTAGAGGTTTAGTACCCTTGTCCTGCACACTCATATAGTCTTTATGTTGTGTCCCACATCAGGAAGCTCTTCCTAGATAACAAAAATATTAACGTTAATAGCTTATTGAAAGTATACCAATAATACTATTTGATAATCTCCTGCAGAACATAATTTTACTTGGGAAGGTCCACACATAATACTTTCTGAAAACAATACACAATGTACTAACAGTCAGAAGGATCCTGAGTGGAAGACACTTTTGGTAACTAGCAAGTCTCTTCCTGTTCCAGATGGAGAATTGCACCCAACCAGCTGTGGTCACCAAAGATTTCTGCATGGTCTTCTACTCCAGAGATGCCAAACTCCCTGCTTCTCGATCCATCCGCAATCTTTTTGGAAGTGGAAGTCTTCGAGCTTCAGAGAGGTAAAGATGTTTTTGCTTTTCCTCAGGCAAAAGAAGAGTTAAGCACAAGATTGACAAGGAAGCATGTGTGTTCACATCTTAGTCAAGGTTATCAGTTCTGCAATAAACTCAAACTTTTGTCTAAGAGTTGTCTGATTTTCCTAGGAACACTTGGTTTATATTTGAGTGTTTTCTACATCAAGAGGAATTAAATGCTTAATTCCCCCCCCCCCCAAATATTGCACATGATTATCACCGGCTCTTTGCTGTTTTTATTACAGTTTGTGGGTTTAATTTTTATAGATTTGGGGGTTTTTTTGGGGTTTTTTTTTGTAGACTCAATATGTTTTCTGTAGGAATCTTTAAGTCCTCTAGTGTCATTTTGTGATCAGCCTCTGTTGGAAGCTGACCATAGAATCATACCGGAGAACCTAGGGATTATTGGAAAGGTGTTTTATCAGGAAAAAAATGTTTTTTTAAAAAATTCACAGTTCTTTCAATTTTGTGGGTGTACTGTGTCCCTAATTCCCATGAAAGTGGATGGCCTGTCATACTATTATTACAGTAGAGTCTCACTTATCCAAGCCTTGCTTATCCAAGCTTCTGGATTATCCAAGCTATTTTTGTAGTCAATGTTTTTAATATATTGTGATATTTTGGTGCTAAATTCGTAAATACAGTAATTACAACATAACATTACTGCGTATTGAACTACTATTTCTGTCTAATTTGTTGTATAACATGATGTTTTGGTGCTTAATTTGTAAAATCATAACCTAATTTGATGTTTAATAGGCTTTTCCTTAATCCCTCCTTATTATCCAAGATATTCGCTTATCCAAGCTTCTGCCAGCCTGTTTAGCTTGGATAAGTGAGACTCTACTGTATTTATATTATTATTTACATGCTACCTTTTCTCTCAGAACCAAGACACAAGAAGGCTTACAGCATAAAAATAAATATAGTATAGATAACAGCATACATATCATTACAATGATAACTTAAAAATACATTTAGCAAAGATCAAAACATAATAGCACTTTTAGAAATCCTTTCTTTAAAAATAGTTCAAGAAAGATTGTCAGAATTTTTAAAAGCCTTTGCTACCAACATACGTAGTGACAACAAGAAAGAAGTCGGTACAGCTTCCCTAGAAAGAGATTTTTGAGCCGAGGAGAAAGTTCCTCTTTTGCATCACATGTGCCTATGAAGGTGACAGGAGCAACATTTCTGAAAATCTCAGAGGTTATTCTTCAGATAACTGGAAGCTAAGCTTCTATGATGTTAAAACCAGAACTTTGGATTGTGGCAGGAACAAACATGTAGCAAGTGGAGCTGCTATAACAAAGGAGTTGTGTGCTCCTTTTATAACCAGCCCTGTTTACTGTCTGGTTGCAAGCTTTTTAGTTCTTCTGAAGATCCAAAAACCCAAAAGTAGAACCTCACATGAAGCACCTTAGAGCGACACAAGCAAGATGTAACTAAGGCTATACATTGGTTATATATTACCTCCAGCACATGATGCTTATGTTTCTGAGTACCTTTTGCTGGGGAACATGAGTGAGAAAGTGCTATTGCACTCATGTCCTTCTTTTGTAGGCTTCTCATAGACACCTCTTTGGCCATTGTCAATTGAAATGCAGGATTTTGGGCCAATCCAGCATGGCTGTTTCGTCTGTTCTTATGAAAGATATTTCTTCTACCACTTGGTCTGACTTTTCACTCTCACTTTTGTAGCAACCGTGTGACTGGAGTCTATGAGCTCAGCCTTTGCCGGGTGGCCGATGCTGGCAGTCCAGGTAGGAAACTCTTCATTACCTTTACCAAATAAATAAAATAAAATTAGGTGTCCTAATTAGCCTTTACCATTATGAAAGCTTGGTAGAAGACTTACTAGACCGAAAGATTGGAGGGAAAGGAACATCCAGACTTACTGTTGCTATAATATACGTTATTTCATTTTAGTGAACAGTATCAACAATATCTATATTGTTGCCCCTTAATTTCTTAACCATAAATATCTGCAATGGGACATCTGTCTGCAGTGGCAGAGAATCTACAGTCTGCAATTAACAACATGATTCCCTGTGACCAGAACTCCAGGCTCCATGACAACCATAATTGGAGTGTATCTAAAATAAAATAAATTAAACATGCTCTGCAAATTAAGTATGAACAGTGCTAAATAATGGACTCACTTACAGATTTCATGATAACAAGTGGTACCAAAGTGTGATTAATAAATAAGTAACAATACACTTGAAATATTTCCAAACACAGGCATGCAAAGGAGACGAAGACGTGTGCTTGACACATCTGTGGCATACGTGCGAGGCGAGGAAAACCTAGCAGGCTGGCGGCCCCGTAGTGACAGCCTCATCTTGGATCATCAATGGGAACTAGAGAAACTGAGCCTTCTGCAGGAAGTAAGATTCAGTGACCCACCTTTCCACCTCAGTGTATCCATGCTCATGTGGATGGGATCGGGTGTGGAGGAATTTAAGAGAACATTAACTAAGGCCGCTTCTACACTGCCATATAATCCAGATTATCAAATCAGATAATCTACATTATCTGATTTGAACTGGAATATATGAGTCTACACTGCCATATAATCCAGTTCAGAGCAGATAATCTGGATTTTATATGGCAGTAAACTGGCCATGCCAAAACATCTGTATCCACATCTTATTAAAACGGAAGAGAGAAACTATCTGTGACACATAAATGTTTTTTTATTTTGGAAACTTCAATGTCTGAACAATACCTGATGGTTATAGGCATTCTAAAAGAAGTATTCAATGCTCTGAAACCAGAATCTATAATCAATCATGTTAATGCTTATGTGATATTGAAATCAGTACAAATGAATCATGTCTAGCTAATCCTACTCATTTCAGTGAGAGTTAAGTACAGTTCTCTCTAGGACTGTGCATATTTTCTTGAAAGACCCATTGAATTTAATGGGACTTACTCCACAGTCACATAGGCACAGCATTTACTTCTGAGAAACACGCATCATTTTAAGTGTAAAATAACCCCCAACGCACAGTGAGGACATTCTCCAAACATCCTCACATACTGTCATATCTTTCCTCCTTTGGGTCATGGGTGTGAAGTTCACACTATGGAAAGGTTTGGGGAGCTATTTACTGATTCCAAACAGAAATGTTGCATATGCAGAAGCCATGCTCCCTCCCTCCTCTCCCTATTCAAAATGATATGAAAAACATGATAAAAAATAAATTGTGTTGTAATATTTATATGGAACGAAGCTGCAGGGGGGGGGGTTAAAAATTGTATTAGAGGCTTAATAGCTCTGAAAATTACAGTCCAAAAAAAGGATCCAGGCTCTACTAAGATGATAGAACCTTACACAATTTTTTCCAGGAATTATTTTTTAAATTGCCTACTCCTGAATAAGTTGTGCATAAGTGCCACTTCATATGCTACTGAGATTAATTACAGATAATATCTATGTCCCATTTTCTTTGTAGTGATATACATGTTAGAGATATATATGGTAGTGACTGATCTCTGCATCATGATTCCCTGTATGTTCCAATCACGATTTGTTTCTGCCTTTCCATAGGTTGAGAAAACAAGACATTACCTGCTCTTGCGTGAGAAGCTAGAGACAACTCAGCGCTTAGGTCTTGATTCCCTGTCATCAAGCTCCAGTGATGACTCTGATTCGCGAAGCACATCTTGTGTTTCATCTCCTATCTCAGCAGATGGTACTCCAGAAGGAAGGAATTTGCCCCTAGATATGCCCAACGAGAGGCAGAAAGAACTTGCAGTTAAGGTATAAGATGTCGGATAACCCAGGAAACCTGTGTTTGACTTTATCCATGCCTTAGGCAGGTGATAAGATGGACATAGCTATGTATGCATTCCCATAGTGCTTGAACTAGATCTGTGAGTCCAACCATTATCATTTTGTTTTGGCCAATCCTAAGTGATAGCAAAGGCTGGATGAGATTTCTATAGAGAGAGGATTGTGGTCCTGGTATAATGTTCTCTTTGTCTTTTGACATATGTAGTGCTATCCGTCATGGAAAGCTTAAAGAACACAGCCTCCAACTGGCTAAACAAAAATGTTATTGTCTTTCTCTGTGTCAGATACAGAACAGCAGCAGATTCTGACTCCTCCAATATAAAACTATGTATAGTGCCTCCTTATGGCTGCACTGTATAATGACATTGTCCACATATATCACTAACAAAAACATTAAAACTTATTGGGGCATTTTTTTCAGTAGATTTCAAACCAAAACATTTCACATTAAAAGAAGCAGGATTACAGTTTCTGGCTGGAACTTTATCCTGTAGAAGTCAGTTTAGCATCCCAGTTAATTCTGCCCTAATCATGGTCCAGCCACTGTTTTATGATGTTGAACTTTGTTTTCTTTTCCCTCTTTTCTGCAGTGTTTACGTCTCCTTACACACACATTCAACAGAGAGTACACTCATAGCCATGTCTGTGTTAGCGCAAGTGAAAGCAAGGTAAGCAAAACTCCATGCTTGTAGTGTTGGCCTTGTCACTAGCCAAAGAATTGGGAAACTGATTCTTCTGTTGGCCAGAATGTTGTACCCAGGGAGGAGAAACAAATGACACTTTACTTTCAGAAAAGTATCATCGTAAAGAGTTGAATCATCATTCAGGGTGGACTTTGGAGATGCTGCTCTTTGGTGGCAGATAGAACAGCTTTTCAAACATTAATATGGATATTAAAGCTCAGAAATACATTGCTACCCTTAGTAAAGCTGACTCATTGAATGGTTAAGTCATTTTAAGCATACTTCTCAAACAGCCAATATCTAAAAAAACAGAAATTCCTAAACACCTCAGGGAGGGTATTTACCAAAACTAGATTTGAACAGCTGGACTCAGTAGTCAAACATGGAAGGTTTAACCAAGTTCCATACGGAAGACATTACACATGTACTGTTTAACTGTAACTTTTATAACAAAGAGAGAAACCAATATCTCAGATCATACATTATACAAAAGACACACTGGAATCCTTATATTAAAACTACATTTTTATTGGCTGGCCAGAATGCTAAAATAACATACAAAATGGCCCATTTTTATAAAAAGCAACTCAGCTGAGAACTGCATATTTGGAGTCGATTGGGGTAAATTGTAGGTGTGATGCGGATATTTGAATCTTGACCCCTTGTTAACAGCTTGTTTATTTTAACTTTGGTTGCAATGTGAGTTGTTTGCTATATGAGTATGTGTCAAGTGTGTTCGTCAAGTGTTTTGTTACAGCCAATGGGCTAATCAATAAAATGAACTATATGTGTGCCATGCATAAAATCTGTCTCATTTGGGGAAAAACAAGCCAAGGGAAGCTGGAGTAGAAATTGTTTTGTGATGGGAAGATAAATGTGTTCTTAGTTCCCATATTCTTTTGGGGGCTGATTCAAAGGTTCCTGAATATAGAAGTCTGTCTTCTGTTGTTGTAAAGGAAGTAATCCCAGTGTTGGATTCTATTTATACAGTTATCTGAAATGTCTGTGACTCTGATGAGAGATCCTTCCATGCCAGCTCTTGGTGGCAGCACTTTGACTCCCTCTTCCACTTGCCCATCATTGGTTGAAGGACGGTACACTGCCACAGATGCCAGGTAAGACAGGTGGCATAACTAAGAATTTTAAACCTATCTCACAACCACCATTATATGTGCCATTTCAGCACATTTATCACTTTCATTATTAAGAAAAGGTTGCAAGGCATGACTTGCCCATGATTGGGGTAGGGAAAAATTGAGTGCTGATCAAAACCTCTTATTCATTAATACATTTAAAACTTTTTTTGATAATTTTCAGACTTTTCAATGAGTTGAACAAAGGAATGACTCAGATAGGCAGCATTCAGTTTCATATCATTTTGATCTTTATTGTTAAATTTCTCTTCTTTCATGGGTGTTGATTTTTGAAGTTTCAAATCTCTTTCTTGTCCAGACCTCTCCAGCTGTCTTCAAGGGTAGAAAGTCCTGAATCTGAACACGCAATTGAAGGAGAACAGAAGAAAACCCCCACCTGTGGGCCCGAGGATGAAAAGGAGATCCAGCGCCTTTTGGTTCCTGACATTCAAGAGATTCGAGTCAGGTATTAGTTGTGGGCAGGTGGAGAGAGTTCTGTACTTGGCCAAGCAAATTATGTGTTGTTTTGTCTTGGTTTGAAGGTATAATACAGTCAACTTTCCTTTTTTTAAAAAACAACTCTATGACAAAGACTGGAGAAATAACCGTAACGCCATGGAAAGCTGTATTTACACCTATTGTAGACAGTGAAGGAGAAAACTCATCAAAGAGAAATCTTCTCTTGTTGAAGGCTAGCTTCTCCGACCCCCCAACCAAATTACTGTGTAATTGGGCTCAGCTGTTGCACCCCTAGGCTGCAGAGACACTTTAACACCACACCGGAGCCCCAGACTATAAGTAAAACAAGCTGTTTATTATATGTAAGCAAAAGTAAATCAAAGTTCAAAGCCAAGGAAACAAGGTTTTAATCCACCAGGTACAAGATAGTTAGCAATCTTGAAGCAAGGGTCCATGGAATCCAAAAAACATGAATAACTTCAATCAAGGTATTCAAAAGTAGTCCAAGGAACGAAGTCATGAATTGGAACCAAAAGCAGGGTCATGAACTACAACAGGAAATCCAAAATGCAAGACTTTAGAAACTTGACATGATGATCCAAAATGCCCAGGAACAAGGGACAAGACTGGAACAAGACTCAAGGTACAAGGCTTACAGGAACTTGGCAAGAAAACCCAGGGAAACAGGACATTATATCTCACAAGAACAAGGCATGAAAGTCCACAGAATCAAGGCATGAATGTCCACAGAAACAAGGCATAAAAATCCAAGGATACATGAAACAGGAGTCCATAAAGTAAGATCAAGTCTCTCGATGAGCAAAATTACCACCTCTGAAATCAGTTCCTCTTAAAGTCAAAATCAAGGCCTCTTTCCATGGGAAGGTTGCTCAAAACCCTTTCTCATTAGCAACCTTCTGCTTCTTCTCACAACCTCCCTTTCTTGCCGTTGTTGACATATTGCTTTCTTTCTGTCAGCCTCATTACTCTTATTAAAACTGGAATGCCCATCTGCCAAGGAGTAACTTGACCTTGATTCTCCCAGGGAATGTGGTTCAAGCTACCTGCTTGAAACCATTGTATGCCTGGTCCCAGAATCCTCAGGCACATTCACCTCTAACTCTGGCTGTCCAGGAACAGCAGCTTCATCTAGCTACATGGGAATCTCAGGCCCAAACCCAGAGTCCTCTGACAGGCTGAACAGGCCCAACGTCAGAATTACCTGACAGCTCAAGTGCAGGCTGGGCTACAACATCAGCAGACAGAAGTATTTACCATCACATTGAAAAAGATAACAGTTTTTTTGTGAGACCATTGGAAGCCAAATTGAGACTTCATTGTGTTTTTGCTATTGTTGAATTTCTGTACCATTCCGAATCCTAGTCATTTCATATGGTGTTTTCTGCAGTCCTAAGAGGAAGGGAAACTGGTAAATTTTCTCCCTTCTGCCATTCTCTTCCCATTCACCTTTTCTGTTCCACGTGGAACTTTGTATGGTAAAAAAGGAATAGTTGGAAGGGAGCACAAGCGTGATCCAGTCCAAACCCCTACCATGTAGGAATACACACTCAAGGCACTTCTGGCAGATGGACATCCATCTTCTTTCTCTATCTCTCCTGCGCACATTCATGGCCAGTTTCCAAGAAATAAAACAAACAATTGCATCCAATGGGCACAAATATGGTGCATGTCCCTAGCAGGTTGTGGTGGGGGGCAATTCTGCATCAACATATAAAAAAACTTTAAAAACACTGCTTTGTTTTGCATGGAAAACAGGCATTATCAACTTAATTACTAGATTCTGAAAACAGGATCTACATGGGTAAAGCTAATCACAGAAGCCTTTCTAACTTCGGAGACAGTTGCTCACTATGCTTTGTTGTTGTTGTGTGCTTTCAAATCATTTCCCATTTATGACGACCCTCAAACTTATCATGGGCTTTTAAGGGCTAAGAGTGAGTAACTTGCCCAATGTCACCTGGTGGGTTTTCACCGCTGGCTCTTCCAATACACTATATTCCCAAAGATGTGATTAAAAGCATGGTAAATTACACTGTGTGCAGTTTCTATATTGTTACTAATAATGTATTTCTTCCACAGTCCAATTGTTTCTCGAAAAGGCTACCTCCACTTCCTGGAGCCCCATACAAATGGCTGGGTGAAGCGCTATGTGGTGGTGAGACGCCCCTATGTCTACATTTACAACAGTGACAAGGACTCAGTGGAGAGGGCAGTTCTCAATCTTTCATCAGCTCAGGTGGAATACAGTGAGGACCAGCAAGCCATGCTGAAAGTAAGAACAAATTCACAGATTGGGTAAAATGAGAAAGCGACAGCCTGAATTGATCATTAGAGTGTTGAAGATGGAGATGTAACAGAAATAAGAGATCATACCAGTAGTCTTTTGAGATGGTCAGAGACAAGAGAATGACAGTAGAATCTAAGAGAATCTAGAAGCTACATGTTTTGACCAGATTGGTTTCTGAACAAGATACATCTACCCTACCTGTTGGTTCCCTCAGCTTTGTTCAGGTTGAGTCTCCCTTAATCAAAATGCTTGGGACAAAGGATTTTGGGATACCAATTTTTTCATATTTTGGAATACTGTTATTTGCATATACATAGTAAGTGAGGGATAAGGGGAAAAGGGGCTAGTCACACATTCAGCACCCACAAAGGGATTTCTTTTACTGTTGAGAAATTTGATGGGGAGAAGAAAAGGAGGAGAAAGGAAAAAAGAGCTCTGTTCTCAGAAAGCCCCTGTAAAGAAGGATGTCTCCAATATCTTTCTAGAAAAAAACCTCAGGGGGCGCTGGACATGTGACTACCCCCCTTTCCCCATAGGTGGAAGTGGGAGGATGGCAGCAAAACATTTCAGTCCAGTGAAATATTTGACTTATTCTACATAATCTTAGATATCCCTCATGGGATGCTCTTTCCCAGCTTGATTAACAACAATGTTTTGATTTTGGTGATGCATGCATTCAAGCACATGTACATATACACTTCTCAGGGCACTTAATACAGCTGTCACACAATCTTGAGCAAGACCTGCAAGCATAAACAAAACATGTTTTGCACCAAAAGTATTTTAAATGTAAAGAGGACCTGCATCTAAAACATAAAGTGAATAGAGGTAATACTCTCATCAGCATGATTTGCAAGTAAATATTCTGTGTAAATTGATAGCTTGGAAACATAATGTGAAATGAATGACTTTCCTAGGATAAGGACAAACTTCAGTCCTGTTCTGTTAAAGATTTTTAAAAAAAAGATTTTTGTATTTTCAAAACTGAATATCAACGTGAGTATTTACAAATATTTACATATTAGAAGACAAAAAGGGTCTGAATTTATTAAGGGCTATTTCCATAGTGCCCAGTATAGATTCTGAAGTAGTCTAGTCTATTATATTTGCACACTAGATTCTGCTGCATACTCTTTGTCTGTTACTGGCTCTCAGATGCATCTCTCTCTCTATCCTCCCATCCCTTCCTTCTCTTAGACTCCTAACACCTTTGCAGTGTGCACTGAGCATCGCGGGATCCTGCTGCAGGCATGCAATGACAAGGATATGCACGACTGGCTATATGCATTCAACCCTCTCCTGGCTGGTTCAATAAGGTAACTGAACAACTTAAATGCCTTTCTCTACAGTGAACGGTGATTGTTGTGTACCTTCAAGTCAGTTCTTACTTATAGTGACTCTAAGGTGAATTTATCACAGGGGTTTCTTGGCAGAATTTGTTCAAGGAGGGTTGTCCTTCTTCCTTTGAGGATGAGAGAATGTGACTTGCTCAAAGTCAGCCAGTGGGCTCCCATGTTTGAGTAAGGATTCTGTTCTCCCAAAAAGTCTTAGTCCAGTACTCAAACCACTATACCATATTGACTCTTAGAATGAGAGAAGTATCAGTACTTCTGAATCACATTTTTTTCTGACTTTAAGGCCTCCTGCTCAGCTCAACTGAGTTCAGTACAGAAAGTTTCTGAAAGCAAATTAGGCAGTGGTGTTATTCAGGTAATTTGTACCAGTTGGCTGGAACTTGTTAAAATTGTTAAAAGGCACGGATCCTAGGAAGAAAGGAGAGGGATGAGGAGGGTGATGAGGTGAGAGGGAAGTTAATTATTTTCAATGACATCTCTGAGGTTAGGGGTCTGAAGAGTAATTTCTACTCTCACTCACCCCATTCTTTAACTTCTCTTATTTCATGGCTTCTCTATCAGGTCCAAGCTATCTAGACGGAGAACAGCCCAGACAAGAATTTAACCCAAAAGAACCACCCACTTCATCAAACCAAGTGAAACAATGGGCGCTGCTTGTGGGTCCTCCTTAAATCTGGATCTCTCCTGTCATTCATCTCCCAGAGTGCTGCGCCAGCAAAGTGATTCATCTCAAGTTACAGCTTCGTTGGCCAAATTCATTTCTATGGTAACTTTAGAAGCCTGGTATACCCTGAGATTCTTGTGCACATGTGATCTTCCACCCGTCTCTCATTGGGTGGCATATGACCACTAACAAAACAAGAGCTTTTTAATTTTGAGTCTTAAAGCAACTTTGACTTAAAGATACAGGAATTTGGAAAAGAGTGCAAGTTATAAATCATGTTACTTAAGAGATAAAAATGATAGGATTGTGTGCTGATAAATCATAACTTATTATTGACATTTTAAAAAATTACTTGTTAGAGCAAGAAAGAGTAGTATGAGATTATATTTATAAAGTATTTATTTCTATTTACTTCACTGAAAAATGTACATTCTGTTTATCATGTGTTGTTGTTTTCCACACTTATGAACATACGTGATGCTGCATCCTGTTTCTGATATAGGAAGAGATGTGGAAGTCAGCTCAGGAGGGGCCCGTCAACCATTGTGTGAAGCTAGCTACCCTTTCCCCATTCCAAACACTACACTTGCTGCCAGGCTGCTCATTTTTCTTTTTCCCTCACAGTCACCTGAGTTTGTTTGACTTGGCTTTGAAGCAGATGTTACATCCAAAAGTGTCTAACATTCCTCCGAAATGCTTGCTTTTGCTTTCAACAAGAAGCAATTTTAGGAGGCTCTACTTGGGAGTAAAAAAACAGCAATGGCAGTTGCACTTAAGTCTCTTTTCATTCGCTAGATGGAATTATTTACCCCATCTACACCCCCAGCTGCTTCTTCTGTGTTTGGGGAAAAAAGGTTGGATATCCTACACTTTTTTCTAGAAAGCAGCTAAATAGATTGATGGGGAAAATGTGATGCATTCTTGGTCCCCAGCCTTTTGGTGTTGCTTTTCATTTTTAAGTCCATCACTTTATTTCTCACGTGCATCTTCTTGTAATTTTGAGACTGACATTCATTTTCACGTCAATTGCGGTGTGTTGTTGGAGGTAAATTCATGTGATTCCTAGCAAAATTCTGCGATGGATTCTTTATTCACCAACATATCAGAAATGTGGGTTGCTTTTCATTGTTCATATCACAGATAATATTCATTAGGTTACTGTGATACAACTATATTCTACACAGCATTCAGAATAGTCAGGGAAAAATGGCATTTTCCAAGGAATAGAGTATAACCACTCCCAATGCCTAGGGAGAAAAAAATTCTGCAGAACAGAAGTACAACCTCAAGGGAAGATAAATGTACTTCCCAAGAAACTTGAAACTGAATGTGTGAAAACTGATTTATGAGAGGCTTAGGTTTGAATTAGATGATGGGGAATGATGTAGCAAGAATGAAAAGACCCTAGACTATGGATGGAAAAGTGTGATATCAAATGGGCCCTTCTCTACATTGTTGTATCAGGTGGTGCTTTTAAAAGTCTCCTTGCAATCATTAAATACGCCTGCACCTCATTTCTTTATTTTCTTTCTCTGAAGTATTAGATTTTCTAAGCAGAATGTAAAAGATGACCTTTACACCAAATGTTTACAAAGTTTGTGTGAAAACTCAAAACGTTCCTGTTCAGATTTTTTAAAAATTGGGTGCCCCTGCAAACCTAAACTTTGGCAAATCCAAGGAAGCCTCCAACCCTCTCTTCATGTTTCCTTGCTCTTCCTGATAGCAGACATTCGTTCAGGTGTCTATAATCCTTTAGTCCCCAAGAGCCTTTGCTAGAATAAATATGCAGACTGAGTGTTCTGATTCCCTCATCAGCCAGGCATAACATCACTGAGTCATATTTTACTTCATTCTTTGTTACCTGTTCCCCCCTTATAATCCCCCTTAAAATAGCTTGTCATTCCATCTTTCTCCAACTCTCATTCTGACTTACAGATCCAGAGAACAACAAAAAGTTTGAAGGGATAGTTCTCCTCATAGACTACCATTTTACTCTATTAATCCTAGTCTTCTGTGGTACTGGAATCTCTTTCAAAATATGCTTAAAGCTTGTCTCTGCATTATAAGAAATTATATGCGAAGTGTCTGGAAGAAGTGCTTTCCTGTCCACAATGCTATTTACAGCCAGGTCAGTATGACCATACAGGAGGCTGTCAAAAGACAGCTCTATTTGTTTTAATGTGTGTGGTTTATTTTTCCTGAGTGAAAAAAATAATAAGTAATTTTTAAAGAGCTTTTAGTGGACTATTTTTGTTCATTGCAACTTTCCAGCTTAAAGCTGCTTCCAGACAAGGTGTTTACAGTGGAATGCTATGCCCTCTTCACTTACATTTAATGGTGTGTGTACGTTCCACATGACACAGTCGTCCTCTTGTAACACCCCTTTGTTTTCCCAATGCTGCATCCATTTAATTTAATGTAATGGAACATAAAATTTTGGAAGAAGACGTAAAATAGCAGCAGGAATTCTTCCCAGATTCAGATCTATGCAAGAGAGGCAGGGTAAGAAACGTTGTTCCTGGAAAAGGTGGATGACATGTTGGGGACATGCTTTCTTCTGCTACATAGGGACCTACAGGTTGAGAACCACCTGGCTTAGACTGTCTCAGCCTCCTTAAAGGTTATGAAGAAAGGGAGATGCTTGAATGTTGCTATTCTAAACTTCTATCCTCCCCCCCCCCTCCACCCTGCACAGCTCAGGGATTGCTATCAGATCCAAGCAGGGAGAAAGGAATGGTTCAAAATAGCCAAATCTAGCAAGGTGGGCAGCGGGTAGGGAGCAACACCCCTAATGTACAGACTGACATAGAAAGAAAGAAGTATCTTGCTCAAGAGTCCATAAGTACACTGGGGAGGGAACAGAATTGCCATTGTTTTGATCCATCCTACAGAACATAATGGGATGTAAAAACATTTTTTAAAAGGAGAAGGAGGTATATAGCACACTGTAGAAAGTACACTGAAAATCTGCTTACAGCAAAAGAAAACCCAAACATTGATTGTGTAGCTTTTATACCTGGAATCACCCATAAGTCTAAAAATCTGCACATCATGTCATGAAAAATCATCTTTGATTCTTGATTTCTGCTCAGTGGAGATTCTTGCTTATTTACCAGTATCTGATTCAATGCCCCAACTCTACTAATTGGCAATAATTGGCATTAGACCAGACAATTTTTTGCCAAAAGTGATTTGCAGTAAAATGGACAGATATAACATCAGAACATTTTAGAGTAATGAGGATTCAGCATGGACAGATAGCCATGCTGAATCTTCATTTCTCTAAAATGTTCTGATGTTTTATGTTTGAGAGTAAACCACAGCTATCAGGAGCCAGGTGGAAACAAGCAAGTGTAGTATAAAGCTCTCTCTTTTTAAAATGAAAAACACAGTACAATTGTACATATGTTTATTTGGAAGTAAGTCTCACTTTTCAGTAGGACTTATTTTTTAAGTAAGTGTTCATAAGAATGTAAACTTAATATCGCAATAGTTCATTGACAGAGGGATATTTTCCCTTCTATCTGAGGAGAAGAAGGCTTTCACAGATACATGGGATTCAGTAAAAATGTATGTGCCCATCAAAAATCTGCCTAAGTAGACTCTCCCACACTTTAATTTCAGGATTCTAACAACAACGAAACGTATAGTATGTGGACAGCCTTTATCATTGAGACCAAAACCAGGAAACTAATAGCTGTACTAGTAATAATGTATTAAAACTGTACTAGTGATAATGAATGAAGAGGTCATTTCAGTGCCCTCTCTTGTTCATGTTTGTTTTTGACCAGTCAAGTGCTAAAATATCTATATTGCCTGCACAGTGTGAAAAGATTGATATGGGATACGGCTTAGGTCAACCAGCCTACAGTTCATGTCCCTTGATGGTTTCAGTTTTGGAAAAAAGTATTTTCTCTCACTTGGTGTCCCATGTTGCTGGGGCCAGCAAACCTGCAGACAACATGGCAGTGAGGGATTAAAACTTGTCCCAAAGCTCTTAGAAATCAGTGGGTATGTTTGAATAGGAAATGTAATGCAATGACTGAAAAGTAGTTGGTCAGCTTTGAATTCAACACATTGTCAGTAGATTATTTATCATGTAGTATTTCCCAACTTTTGGTCCTGCAGGCATTTTGGACTTCAGCCCCCACAGTTCCTAACTGGGATTTCTGGAAGTTGAAGTCCAAAACACCTGGAGGACCAAAGGTTGGGAAACACTGATAATTCATCCAACATGATAGCAATCTCCTAGCAGTGAAGGATTTCTGTAATAATTTGGAAAAAATAGTTACAGAAATTAAATCATGATAGTTTGCACATATCTTTTCCTTGGCATTGGTGCTTCTGAGATTACTGCTTCATTCATTGACAAAACAACAAGTGACGTGTACATTTACTGGTTTTGGGACTACATGAGAAGAATTCCCGCTGATTGATTTTAATTTGTCTTTTGTTTGGAGGCCTTTTAGAATTCATATTCCAAGGATACCATCCTGTCCTGTAGATAAGGAGACCCGTTAAATTCAGCATGAAACATAACTGACAGCTTCCAATTTCACTTTGTTTCCCACTAACACTACCATTTTACAAATCGCTGTTGGAGGCTGGTGAGATAAAACAATGATGTGTAAGAAAACCATGGTTTAGTATTATGATATAATGTAACACTCTTCTGTAGTACATATTGGTCAGGGATTTATCTTCTGTAACTATGAATGGCACAGTTGTTTTATTTATTTAAAACCTTTTCCAGTTCTAAAAATTAAGGTGGGATCTCTAAAAGAACAGATGCCCTCTCTACCGCCTTCCATTGGAAGGATGGTGCATCTTAGCCGAGAAGTGGAATTGAAAATTATCCAAAAGTAACAGACAGGTAAAGAAACAAGTGAAAGAAGCACAATTAGCTAAGAACTTTGAAACTATGTAGAGATTGTGGTAATATACAACTGCAACAACACAAGACATTTAACTGTTTAATATGCTCTTACTGTCTTTCTGTTGTGTACTGACTGATCTATACGAAGGATCTCTTCTATTCATGAGTTATGACTCGATATCAAGATCGTACTTTATAATAACAGATTGTGGTTACATTTTTTATTTTTTATTAATCTTTTTTGCCTGTGCTTCCATTATCTAGTTTGTCCACATGAGTTCTTCCCGTGACATCATCTCCAAGTGCTGGGAGACCATTTCTCTTGCTTTGTATATATGTGATTGCTGTGGGCACACCTGTTATAAATAATAACAATACTGAAGTAATGAGTCTAGTTTTCTTGATGTCTTAAATTATGAGTGTTGGAAATTAGGGTCTTGAACTGTTTGTGTACACCTAAGGCATTGTTCAGTTAAAGAAATAAATGTGGCATTTATGCAAATACTGGACAAGATATCCTGGATCTTTTTGCTTGCTCTCTTATTTAAGTATTTTCTGATTGATTATTTATTATTATTGATTTATTTACTGTGCTTATACCTCACCCTTCTCACCCCCAAAGGGGGACTTAGGGCGGCTTACAAACTATGCCCATAATTCAATGCCAGATTCAGACAACAATATCAGTAAAAAATTAAAATTAAACAATATTCAAAATATAATTTAATCTAAAAAAGACAGTGAAGGTCTTGCACCCAACTTTTACATACAACATTCTTTAAGAAGATATATACACAGAATCGCCTTGTATATGAGATGGCCAGCTAGTGTCTTAGCAGTTTCCATACTTACTGTGCCCCAAATGTGTTACACTAACCTCCCAGTAAGCATGGCCATTGATAGTGCTGGTATGATGGTAGTTGTAGACCAGCATATCCGATTACCAAAGCCTGGAAACAACCTAATTTTGACTGAACAAACACTAAAACTTTTAATACTGGTAGCCAGCATTATATCGTGAACTGGTTCCAATTTTTTCCCAGTCATGGGACCCTTTAGAACAGGCATGGGCAAACATCGGCCCTCCAAGTGTTTTGGACTTCAACTCCCACAATTCCTATCAGCCTACTGGCTGTTAGGAATTGTGGGAGTTGAGGTCCAAAACGTCTGGAGGGCCAAAGTTTGCCCATACCTGCTTTAAAATACTTTTTTTCATGGTAGAAATCTAATTCTGTCTTTGCTTTTTGCAAAGCTTTGTGAACCCGCAAAGTTCTTCCTTCTTTCACCTACTCTTGTTGCCTGGGTGTTCTGTATATTGTAGTAGGTTTGGAAATTAAAAGAAAATATTTTAAATATAACCACAGACCTTTATTTTGATACAAGCAAATATTGTATTCACACCTAAATTGTTTCATTATTATTAAGTTTGTTTATATCTCATTTTTGTCTCCATTAGACTCAAAGCAGCTAACATTCAAAGCATTACAGTACAATTTAAAATATACAAATATTAAAACAGTATTAAACATCAGTAGTATTAAAAACAATATAGATTAAATCCATAAAAAACATATAAAAATTACAGTAGCCCCTGACATGATTTGATTTTTGTTCAGAAGTTTATGTCCAACAATTGAATATATAAATCTGGGCATCCAACTTACTTCTAAATTTGCTTTTCATATCAGCATAAGCTGAGATGGTGTTTGGAAATCAGCTGTGCTCCCCCTTCACATTAGAGATTGTTGAATAGTTGGCCTCTTGTGGGACCCTTTTTAAAAGATTTTTCTTGGACCCCCATAATACTTTTGCAAAACCCATAATGTTCTGTGGAAGACAGTTTTGGAACTGCTGGTGGTGTGCTCTGAGTCTCCCTGCTCAGCCATGGAAATCCGCTGGGTGACCATGGACAAGTCAGACTCTTCCAGTCTCCAAGGAAGATAAAGGCAAGCCATCGCTGAACAAATATTGCCCAGAGAACCCTGTGAAAGGATCTACCTTAGAGTTGTCATAAGTGTGAAACAACTTGAAGATACACACCATATTCTCACTCTATCACCTTAACCTCTCAATTGTCGAGTATTTGAATCCAAACAGGTAATGGTGAGCCATTTTGGACCTCAAGATAAAAGGTTTATTTTGGAAAAGTAAACAAAAACAAAAAAGAATGGGAAAGAAAGACACTGGCCAGTGGGTGCCAAGAGAGATGGAACAATTAATGATGCAGTTAAGTTTACTTTTATAGGTAAAACCATGTAAAGATGCCCCTGGGACGTCTCTAAGTTAATGTCCAGTATGATTAAAAGTGCAAAAGGTGAGAATAGATCATGCATATACTTAATATCTCATTCTATGTGCCCTTTGTTTTTTAATTAATAGACCATGTTCTTCATTAGTACACCCCTTAGCTCATTGGTTCTCAAACCTGTGGGTCCCCAGATGTTTTGGCCTTCAACTCCCAGAAATCCCAACAGCTGGTAAACTAGCTTGGGTCTCTGGGAGTTGTAGGCTAAAACACCTGTTGAGAACCAGAGGTAGAGAACCACTGCCTTAGCTAGTAGTTTCAAACTCAGAAGACAGGAGATAGTTTCTGGCTTCAAGAGAATTTGGGTTTTCAGCGGGAAGGATAGAATTTCCTGCCCTCAACTGTAAATTTATTTTCTAAAATTACAAGTGATATTCTATATTTTAACACCATTTACTTTACAGACGTCTAACAATCTTCAACATAACATTAAAACAAGAGAATTTTTTAAAAAAGTTTTAAGACAACTGAAATTGCCATGAGGCCAACCTTTACATAACAAGCACATTTGTATTCCGTTCAAAGTTTGAACAAACTATATTTCTACATAGCACCTTCAACCTCCGTGGGAACCCTTTTGTCTAATAACAGATTGCTAGCCCAGTGTGGCTTAGTCATTTGAGTGCCGGACTATGATTCTGGAGGCCATGGTTCGAATCCCTGCTTGGCCATGGAAACAAGAGAGCATCACACTCTCTTAGAGGAAGACAATGGCAAAACTCTTCTGACCAAATCTTTCCAATAACATCCTGTGATAGAATCTCTTTTTGGTCTCCATATTTTGCAAACGACTTGGTGGTACACAACTTTGGAGATTTGATATAGCAGAGGAAATCCTATCATTAAAAAAGGATGCCTAGGGGCATTTGTTACCACCTCAACTCCCATGGCTGCATTATATGGGATCATAGGATTTGTAGTTGTGTGAATTCCATAGTTCTAACCTTGGTCTCCTGCCATGTGCTTTGCCACTTTTCCTTTTTTAAGATCCATCCCCAAATCAGATACTCAGGCTTAAAGGTTACCACTATAGGAGATAAATGGCTGTTATCTTTGTTTCTGTGTTGTCCAGTGGGTGGAATGTGGCAAGTGTATCCAGTTTTCCCTTTCAGCTCTTAAATGGAGCAGACACACTTGTAGGAAACAAAAGAGAGATTTATTACAAAGCCAGCATGACAGAATGATTTGAGTGTTGGACTATAATTCTGGAGACCAGGGCTTGAATCCCTGCTTGGACAAGAAAACCCACAGGAGAAGCTGTGGGTGAGTCACATACTCTCAGCCCCAGAAACCTTGAGATGGGGTCACCAAGAACTGGAAATGACTTCAAGGCAAACATGGTCGTCATCATCAACAACAGAGATTTGTTATCTTTGTTTCTGTCTTATGTACAACTCACCCAAAGTCATCTCAAAAATTTCTTTGGCTGAACAGGGATTCAAACCCTAATCTCCTGTTGGAGTCCAAACCAATATACCATGCTGGCTTATCAGAGCAGCTTACCTCCCTAATATAGATTCAAAAGACAACAAATGGGAATTCTCAGCCTTCTGAGAACAACTAGCTTATGTCTCCATTCTTCGAAAACACAAAATATATTTTGTGACTGGGTTGGAGAACCATCTGTCTCATGCCAAGATGTGCTGATATATCCTACCATCCTGGGGGACACTTTCAGGATTTGAGCCATGGCATTGAAAGTCAGTCAGTCTCAATCAATCTTTATTTTTATCCTGCTTTTCTCCCTAAATAGGACCCAAAGTAGCTCACAACATTGTGTAAAAACAATACAAGACAATGTACATATGTAAAACAATAACCTATAAAACAATGTACAATAAAAATAAGTGAACATATTTTAAAACATTTATCTAAAAGTGGTGTCAGGATGCTTATTGCCATCCCACTGCAGCCTACACAGGGCAAGGGATGATGCGCCTTGTCTTCCATTGTGATGCACCAATTGTTCTGTGGCAGTTAAGGCTGGAGTGGGGGACTCAAGGTGAAGCAGTTGGCAGTAAGGATCACAAAGAGGCAGCAAATGGTGGGTTGATTTTCCTAGTTTCGCCTTGTTTCCACTTTCCTTTGAAGAAAGGAGGCGTCTTTCCCCTAAAATTTTCTGCCTCAGTTGCCCAAATGCCTTCTCTAATTTCCTGGTAGGAATGATCATTTGACCTACTGGCCCTGGTCCTCTTCCACAAATTGATTTGTCCACCCTTAAATCTTCCAGTTTGGATCCTGGTCCAGAATTTGGGGTAAACAGACATTTGTTTTAAAGCAGTTTGAAGGGCCAAAGAATTGGATGGAGCACAGATTGACATAAATGATGTGTGGCAGAATACCAGCCAATATAAGATGGGTAAGATGTATTTTGTCCACACAGACAGTGCCTGAATGACACAAAAGAAGAAATGCCCCAAGTAGTTGCAACACAGCCATTTTCTTTTTGTTTTTATTTTGTATATATACATAATTATATGATATACACATTATATGATTATATACATAATCATAGTTACCATAGTTTATCCTTTTCCATTCCCTTCTCCCTCCCCACACCCACCCCACCCTCTTCCCTGTTGACAACTTAAACCTTTTTTATTGTTACATGAGCCTTCTTTCCATTCTATCCAATTTTTTCTTCCAGCTTTTATCATCTGGTTTAACGATCTGTAGCCATCTGCTAAATGGAGTCCATATTTCTTTAATTTTCTTCTGCTTGTCTGACTATGTTTTTTTTCTTCTTATAACATCCATACTTTCAGTTGTATTTGATCCTACATATATTCATACCATTTTCAAGTGTCTATTTCTTTTTATCCTTCCAGCCCCACGCTATTCTTGCGTGTGCAACTCTAAACATTATCATGATTAATTCTTGGTCTTGCTCCTTAATTCTTCTATTCCCATATATCCCTATTAACAAAATTTGCATATTTATATCACATTTTGTTTTAGTAATTCAGCTTGGGTCACGATTTGGCCCCCTTCCTTTTCCCACTTGTTTTCCATTGTCCTATACATAGATTCCTTATCTTCTATCATTCTTTCATATATTTTATTTAATCTTTTTCACCATCAAGTCTTGTCTATTATATTTTCTCCCTCATTACTTTCTTCCTTTTTGATTTGTTCCCAAATTTTTCTTAATATTAAACAATTTATCCCAATCTTACCAATTGTTTCCATTCCATTGATTTCTTATTTCATTATATAAATCTTTAATTTAACTATATCCCATTTTCTTTTTGTGGATTACAATCTTACATGCTATGGTTTCCTAAGGAAATTATTATTTAAGAAAACGAGAATAGTCTCAGTAAATGAGGACAAATCAATCCAGGAGCTCATAGTAAAATACAAGTAAGCCAGGTGGAAGATCTGCAGGAAGGATGTGCAATGACCAGGTTAGGGATTTGAAGTAATGAACGTTTTGAATCCACAGCAGTCACCCAAGTAGAAGATCTGCAGCCAGGATGTGCAATGACCAGGTAAGAGATTTGAAGCAATTAACTTCTTCAAACCACAACAGTCACTAAGTAGAGGATCTGCAGCAAGGATGTGCAAAAACCATTTGAGATTTGGCGGCATGAGCTTCTTGAACCCACAGAATATATTTAATAGATTTTTTAGAATAAAGTGGAATAAAATATAGTTCATAGTTAGGAGGATAGAGGGCAGAAGCAAGGGTCTGGAAGTGGCAGGGCTTGGGAGACTTCATGTAAGAGGAAGGGTGCCACTGTATTTCATTTTGGTTTGTTGCCCTTGGAAAACTATAAATCTTTTTTGCGGGGTCCTATGTTTGACTGCAAGATTTGAAGGCACAAGCTTCTTTGACCTTCAGCAGTCACCAAGTAGAAGATCTGCAGGAAGGGTTTGTAATGACCAGGCAAGAGATTTGAAGTAATGGACTTCTTGAACCCACAACTGTCACCAAAAAGATCTGCAGCAAGGATGTGCAATAACCAGGTAAGAGATTTGAAGGCATGTTCATCGTTTAACCCACAGCAGTCACCAAGTGGAAGGTCTGCAGGAAGCGTAACCCTTTTGGAGATTGGCATTGACACTATTTGGAATAATCATAACCTTTTGGAAATGCATTACCTTGTTAGAGATCATTACCTTTGTAATTTATGATCTTCCTGAGAAGAGTTAAAAATTCAATTGAGTGAATAATCTCCTTAGTGGTAAATATCCACTACTATTCATGCAAGACAATTTAGGTTTCTCAAATGTTAAGGACTGATATCCTTGGTTTCCTCTTTGAACTGTTAGGAACAAAGATATGCCAATGAATAACATATATAGCAGATCTTCAGAAGAGTTATTACAGTTGTCCAAAAATATCTACTCCCCCATAAAATATATTGCTTTTAAATCATGCTCTAAAGAGATCAAAAATAAGTACAGTAGAGTCTCACTTATCCAACATAAACGGGCCGGCAGAACATTGGATAAGCGAATATGTTGGATAATAAGGAGAGATTAAGCAAAAGCCTATTAAACATCAAATTAGGTTATGATTTTACAAATTAAGCATCAAAACATCATGTTATACAACAAATTTGACAGGAAAAGTGGTTCAATACACAGTAATGCTATTTAGTAATTACTGTATTTATTAATTTAGCACCAAAATATCACGATGTATTGAAAACATTGACTACAAAAATGCGTTGGATAATCCAGAACATTGGATAAGTGAATGTTGGATAAGTGAGACTCTACTGTAGTCTTCATTAAAAGTTAACATAGTTTATTTACTTACAAACTTCATGTATTCAGCATACAGGTACATTTCTTAATAGTTTCATATTAACACTCTTTCTGGTCTAATACATTACTGAACATTGACTTAATATGAACGGACTACAGTGTTCTCTCACTTATCGCTGGGGTTAGGTTCCAGGACCACCCGCAATAAGTGAAAATCTGTGAAGTATTATTTTAATATTTATACATTATTTTAGTAGTTATACACTATTTTAAGTCTTTATCAACCAATCGTGTGTTGATAAATCACCTCCTTTTCCTCCCGTTGCCGCCTGGGCTCTTTTTCTTTCCCTTGGGCTTCTCCTTCCTCCCTTCCTTAGGCTGTAAATTGTAATTTTTCATGATTCATAATAGTCTTTTAGAGTTTATTGAAAAACCGCGAAACAGCGAATCTGTGAAAAGTGAACCACGAAGTAGTGAGGTAACACTGTACTCGGTGCAGCATATTATACCATACTCAACTAACTTCATACATCAACTATACTGTACTATACTTGTGATGCAAACTGACTCACACTCTAACTCAGGCATGGGCAAACTTTTTTGCCTTGAGGCCGCATTGTGGGCCTGGGAAAGAGAGTAGCCAGGCACACGCCGGGTGGGATGGACCCAGGAGGAGAGGGCTGGGCCAGGAGGGGGCGGGTCATTCTCAGGTTGTCCTCCCAGCATAAGGATGGGGCTGCTCTCCCTATCTTTATGCCGAGGAAAACAGGACATGTTTGCAACTGCTCCAATCCTCCTGTCTCAATATTCAGGCTGTCCTCTCGGCATTATGTTAGGAGGAGAGTGAGGCAAGCGACATCCAAGAGCATCCCAGAGGGCTCTCAACCGCTGCATGCCTTCCTCAAGCCGTCCTCCCAGCATAAGGACAGGGCTGCTCACACCATCCTTATGCCGGGAGGAGGGCAAGACATGCGGTGGCTGAGAGCATTCCAGAGGATTCTCAGCTGCTGCGTGCCTTCCTCCCCCATCTTTTATGCATTAAGATGTGGTGGGCCACCACGACTTTATGCCATGAGGGCAGGGAAAATGAGGAGGGCCTGAGGTAAGTGCCCAAGGGACCGCATCTGGTCCCCGGGCCTTAGTTTCACCATGCCTGCTCTAACTGCCGGGCTGTGGCGCAGGCTGGTGAGCAGCTGCTGCAATAAATCACTCTGACCATGAGGTCATGAGTTTGAGGCCAGCCCGTGGCGGGGTGAGCACCCATCAATTAAAAATAAAATATAGCCCCTGCTCGTTGCTGACCTAGCAACCCGAAAGATAGTTGCATCTATCAAGTAGGAAATAAGGTACCACTTATAAAAGTGGGGAGGCAAGTTTAACTAATTTACAATGTTGGAATGAGGAAGTGCCATCAGAGTGGATGATGAAGCAGCTGCTCCCCCCTGTGGCCAGAAATGAACATCCCCTCAGGAGAAGGTTAAATTGCCTCTGCATCTGTCTGTCTGTCTCTGTCTCGGTTCGATGTGTTTATGGGCATTGAATGTTTGCCCTGTATGTGTATAATGTGATCCGCCCTGAGTCCCCTTCGGGGTGAGAAGGGCGGAATATACATACTGTAAATAAATAAATAAATAACTGATAGCAACTGACATAACTGACTTCCAACTGACTTCTGATTCAAACAGGTTCTAAAATGGAGTCTCTCTGAACGTTCTCAGATCTGGGTCACATGGCTTGTAGTCGCTCCCACAGCATCAAACAACATTGAGTTAAGGGAAAAACTGCATACCATGATATGCATACAATATAGTAAGCCCCTGGTGGTGCAGTGTATTAAAACACTGAGCTGCTGAACTTGTGGACCGAAAGGTTGCAGGTTCGAATCCAGGGAACAGAGTGAGCACCTGCTGTTAGCCCCAGCTTCTGCCAACCTAGCAGTTCAAAAACATGCAAATTTGAGTAGATCAACAGGTATCACTCCGGCAGGAAGGTAACGGTGCTCCATGCAGTCATGCTGGACACATGACCTTGGAGGTGTCTACGGACAACGCTGGCTCTTCGAATTCAGAATGGAGAGGAGCTCCAACCCCCCAGAGTTGGACATGAATGGACTTGACCTTTACTATAGTAAGTAATCTCAAATACATACATAACCAATAACTATTATAGAAGGCTTGTTGACGGTTGCCATTTCCAATAGTAGAAGATCTGCAGGAAGGCTTTGCAATGACCAGGTAAGAGATTTGAAGTAATGGTCTTCTTGAACCCACAGATGTCTCCAAGTAGCAGATCTGAAGCAAGGATGTGCAAAAACCATGTTAAGAGATTTGAAGGCATGGGCTTCAAATCAAGTAGATGTGCAGGAAGAATTTGCAATGACCAGGTAAGGGTGTTGAAGGCACAAGCTTCTTGAATAGGATGATTTGCAGATCCATCACAAGCTAGATACCTTATGGGTAGAGAAACTTGGCAAACAGATTGTGCTGTTAGGAATTGTGGAAGTTGCAGTCCAAAACACCTGGAAGGCTCAAGCTTGCCCATGCCTGCTCTAGGTCATTTGATGTGACTTTGTGGTCAGTGTCAGCCAGAGTTATATTATGCAATCATGGGATTCATAGTTTGGAAAGGCACCAGCCCTGGGTTGTTGTATGTTTTCCGGGCTGTATAAACCATGTTCCAGAAGTATTCTCTCCTGACGTTTCGCCCATATCTATGGCAGGCATCCTCAGAGGTTGTGAGGTATAGAGAAACTAAGCAAGGAAGGTTTAGTTTCTCCAAACCTCACAAGCTCTCAGGATGCCTGCCATAGATGTGGGCGAAACGTCAGGAGAGAATACTTCTGGAACATGGCCATACAGCCCGGAAAACATACAACCCTGTGATCCCGGCCATGAAAGCCTTCGACAAGGCAAAGAAGGGGAGGGCCTCCCATGACGCCATAGCCTTGAGCCACAGAAGTTAAAAGTGGCGGCAAACTGAATTAATTCTGTGATGCCCTTTCGGGGGAGGCCTTGTCTATGGCTACCAATTAGACCCGGAAAAAGAAGACCGGCCTTCCGGAAGTGGCGAAGAAATAAAAACAACCTCAGCGTGATTGACAAGAGATAATCCCGCCCCCCGCCATCAGACCCGTAGAGTGAAGAACGAGAGAGACAGGAAGCGGGGTGGTTGCTTCGTGAGAGAGGTCGCCACTGCTTTGGGCCTCCAGATATTTTGGACTTCAACTCCCACAATTCCTAGTCCTCACCCAAACTGGCTGAGGCTTCTGGGAGTTGAAGTCCGGCGCTCCTCTTGTTTGTTGTTTTGGCGCTAGCCCCGCCCCTTAAGGAGACGTAGAGGCACGGGAAGCGAAGGGCAGCCAATCAGCGCGGCATTCCGTTCCGCTTTCTGCAAACGATTGGCAGCTCGTGCGGCCTTGGCGTGAGGAGGAGGAAACAGTCGGTGCTGCAGTTGCAGCTCAGGCCGGATGGATCTGTTCGGGGACTTCCCGGAGCAGGCCTCTGCGGCGCCCGCAGCAATCGGTGAGCAATGGAGGAGGGAGGGGAGGGAAAGGCCTGGATTAGGGCCCGCGAAGGTGGATAGTAAGGGTTGTGTTGGGATGGCTTTTTCAGGAGGGAGGGAAGAGAGACCCGCATAATGCCCCTTGGCCAAATACTGTGACACATGAACACGTGTGAAAGTATCCATAGACACACGTGTCAGTTATTGATACCCAGGCGCATTGCAGGCAGAAACTGCACGTATTCACACACATATATACATATACAGAGAGAGAGAGAGAGAGAGAGAGAGAGAGAGAGAGGAGACTCTCAGTTAACCGGCACCAGTGGGGTTAGGTCGGTGCCAGATAACTGTAGTTGCTCTTAGCTGAGTTACTATTAAAAATTGGTCCAACTAATAGATCTCCACACTAGACCATACCTTAAACTCAGTGTTTTGATAGTGATGTTGAAATACAATTATAATTGAAAGCAGATTACCACAAATGTACCTTAATGCAACTCGGGTGTACTGATTTCACTGTTAGTTTTTATTTTTAGTTAAAGTTTTATTTCATTGATTCCTTTGCTATTTGCTTGAGTTTCAGTTAACGGAGAGTCTACTATGTGTATGTGTATATATACCATATATACACATGCTTGTGCGTACACACAAACTTATATAAACACACACACACTTGTTGCATGGATGGTTGCTGCTGTAGATCCAGTTATTAAAACTCCTGTCAGTATTAGAATCCTAGAGTTGGTGGAGGCTTCTATTTAATTTTTTATTATTTCCTAGCTGTATTTACTAGCTGTACGCGTTGCTGTGGCCCAGTCAGGTTCAATGGGAAAGAAGGGATAGAGAAAGAGTAGGCTTCAGATATATGTGATTTCACGATGCTTGTGGATAATTGGAATGTAATACAATAATAATAATAATAATATAATACGTAGTGATATCTCTCACTCACCACGCTGGGGCCCATGAAAAGGATTTTCATTCTCAATATTCCTCCTTTCCATGGCTAGGCCACAGAGCCTTGGCTTCGTGTAACTCGCCAAGCCAAATAGTGGCAAGGAGGCAGGCCTAGCTGTCACTTGCGGCCCCGACCATGCCAGTTGCTAAAGGGAGGAGACTGCTTGGCCGTTGCTAGCGCCATTGCTAAGGGGAGGAGCTGTCTGCTATGACGGTTGCTAAGGGAGTAGGAGACTGATTGGCCGTTTCTACGGGGCATGGTTTTACCTGTCTCAGCTGTAACAGGTTTGTGATAGTAGATATGTTAATGCCTGAAAATCCCTGTCAGTTTGAATGCTATATTGTGACCAAATTTCGTAGCAATCGGTAAAATCGTTTGGGAGATATGAGGTCCCCACAAACAGACATTACATTACGGACATTACATTAGATCCAGCATCATCACTCAGAAGACTTGGAACATCTTTTAGTTGCTTAGAATACAAAACCAAATTAAATACTTAGGCAGCCTCCTCTGAGGCTGATTCCAGGTCCCCTAGAATGGGAAGAGACCCCAAAGGCCATCCAGTTCAGACCCGTTCTGCCCAGCAGGAACACACAATCAAAGCACTCCCAGCAGATAGCCATCCAGCTGCTCCTTAAAAACCATCCAGAGAAGGAGATTCCATCACATTCTGAGGCAGCATATTCCACCGCCAAAGAACTCTGTCACGAAATTCTTTCTAATGTTTAAATGGATTCTCTCTTCCTGCAGCTTGAATCCATTGCTCTGTGACTTAGTCTTTGGAGCAGCAGAAAACAAGCTTGTTCCCTCCTCAGTGCAACATCTTTTCAAATGTTTAAACATAATTATCAAGTAATCTCTTATCTGAATTTGTGGACCAAAAGGTCCCAGGTTCAAATCCCGGGAGCAGAATGAGCGCCCACTGTTAGCCCCAGCTCCTGCCAACCTAGCAGTTCGAAAACATACAAATGTGAGTAGATCAATAGGTACCGCTCCAGCGGGAAGGTAACGGCGCTCCATACAGTCATGCTGGCCACATGACCTTGGAGGTGTTTACGGACAACGCTGGCTCTTCGGCTTAGAAATGGAGATGAGCACCAACCCCCAGAGTCGGTCACGACTGGACTTAACGTCAGGGGAAAACCTTTACCTTTAACCTTTAATCTCTTATCCTCCTCTTCTCCTGAGTAACCATCCTTATCTCCCTAAGCCACTCCTTATAGGAATTCATGGTTACTGGATTCCTGCCAGTGTTGTGGGTATAGGAGACCCAAAATAATTCTGTAGTTTCATCTGGATAGAGTGTAACCATGTGATACCTCTGTTGTATTATTTGTGGCCAAGGGTCTCTTCTAATTTTCTCTTCTGGGATGTTTCTCTAGATAAAGAAGAGCGGAGAGGGTCTTTGCTTTTTGATGATCTCCCACCAGTCAGCGGCACTGACTTGGGTATGGTTTTTCTGGATATTTTGTCTTTCACATATTAGCATCAATTGGAAGAGGAACCAGTGGTTGTAGTTAGCATGGTCTTGCTCTTTGTTAGCGTTACCAGATTTTCAAAATAGTAATAGGGGTTAGTTTACATTTGTGACCTGCAAGGGTTAATTGTCAGGAAGTAGCTATTGCCAAGTTTGTGTGCTTCCAAAATACCAAATGAAAGTATTGATTTCTGTTAACTAGAACAGTCTGTTTTTATGTGAAATTAGCATGTTGTCAAAATTGTTAAATTACAGGATGCGCACATTTATGTCTTTATGATGGTCCATACACCAACATACAGAGTGTTCTTCTTTGGTCTCTAGGTTATATTATAAAAAGTGTTTTAACACTCAGAATATGTTCTTATCTCTTTTAGCTTCACGGAACAGTATGGACCCAATTTCTGTATCCAAAGGGATCTCTACCCTAGCTCTCTATCATTATATTAAGCTTATTTGTCCAACTTTACTTTTGGTATTCAGCTACCCACACAAGCTTCCTTTCTGTATTTGGGCTTCTGGTAATGTTTTGAGGGACAGCATGGCTATTATTACAATGCACAGACAACATGCTGTATGGTAGAAAGAAAAAATGGAATATCTTTTCCCCTGTCCTAACATGCTAAAAGCAACCTCTGTATTCATGTCTGTGTGCCATGCCTAATTAGCAAACATACCTACCTGTCACACATCTGTAGAACATTCTGTTTATGAGAATTTATCCTGAAGTAGGTCTTTAGAGACAACTAGTGTTACTGGACAAAAGTCATAGTTCGTATGGTTCTGTTTTCAGCCTTTGCCATCTCCATGTAGGGCTTTGAAATCCCTCTGCCTGAAACTCTAGAGAGTTACTGCCATATCCGAACCTGTTCTGATCTACATTTATGGGACTACAAGTGCTGTAAACACAGGGCTAGTGCACCAGCTGGAGGGCTCTAGTTTAGAAGGGTTTATGTAGATATGTAGTGGGAATCCTGTAGTTCTCTATGGCTAAAATTCTTCATCAAAATGGCAAAGAAAAATATTCAATTCATGTGCATCCATTATAAATGCATTTTTAAAAATCAAGCAGTTCCTGGGCTATGAACAATATAGGTTCTGTAGGTTTGTTTTTAAGTTGAATTTGCATGTAAGTCTGAACAGGTATATTTTATAAGTGTAACTCCATATATAAATATATAATAATAATTTTATTTCTTACCCGCCTCTCCTCGTGGCTTGAGGGGGTTGTAGCATAATTAAAACACATAGACATTGTAAAAATTCTATCCATATATGCATTTCTATAAAATATACATATTAAAATACACAGAACAGAAATTAAACATAAGACACAAGTTTAAAATTCATGCTTAAAACTGGCTAGCTTTGGATAGCACAGGGAAGGGGTAGGGTTAGGATTTGCTATCTAAGCCTGTGTTCAGAAGATTTGCCCTCACTTTCTGTCCCTGTGAAAATTGGATTTTGAAAAATTGGGCTTGTTGCGGAAACAAGGATTGGTATTAAAACTTCCGTGACGATATCTTTCCCCCATGTCAACTTGTTCTGGAGTGAATTTCCCTTCTAAGGGGTAGAATCCTCTCACTTCCTGTTGTCTCACCCCCGTTCTTAACTATGAGTTATTTGTAAGTTGGACATGTATAACTCAGACTGCCTGTATCCTAACCCTTTGTGCCTTGTCCAAAACCTCCCTCAAAAGCTTCCAAGGAGAGATAGTGGAAAGGCAATTTGGCTTAGGAGGAAAGGAAATGGCAGTGTGCTCCCAGACAGTATGTGTCCTCCTACTCCTTCCATTGTCTTGAGCTAGATTCAATGGCCTCTTCTGAACAAGCAAATAATTTAGGAAATACTTTATCTTGGTAGAATTACGTTGGATAATTTCTTCTCTTCTATTATGCTATCCCAGAAATCTGTTTACAGTGGAGCCTAAATTCTAAGCCTGTTCCTTCTTGTCTTTTAAGATGCAGGAAGCTCTTTGCTTTTTGATGATCTCCCACCTGCCAGCAGTGGGAACACAGGTGAGCCCAGTCACACATGCCAATGCCTTTAATTGTTGGTTAATCTGTATACTCCATCAAAGGGAAAAATTCAGTGCTGTAAGTGATGGTTTGCAGGAGGTGAAATATCCCTTGAAAACTCCACTTCTTTTGTGCTCTGACTTTTGTTCAGTGGAAGATCCCTTTGCAGCAGTCGACTATCTGGGCAGTCTCTTTGAAAAATGATTACATGGCAGCAGTGTGTACTTTACTTCTACCAGTTGGAAATGTAGGCAGTTTGATAACATGTAACCCACAAGTGGAAACTTTGGTCTTCTAAATGTTTTGAAATTCCAGCAGTCACTTACTATTGACCATGCTTGACTGTCAGTGATGGGAACTGTAGGTTAAAACATCCAGAGGACCAAAGGTCCTTCATCTTTGATGTAACGTTTCTGGTTTAGTGATTAACCAAATTGCAATGGGAATTCAGAGTGAGGGAAAGACATTCTGCTCTTGTTTTGAATGGGCAAACATTGTTTCATCTGTCCACAAACTTACTGTTTTCTATTCCCCTGAAAACCAGGGATAGGAAGGAGATATTTGCTTTTCCCAATTGACTAAAGCTTTGATGCAAACCACATTTCCTTTTGTTTCAGTTGAGGGTTATTCAGATCAGTAGACCTTCAGCCTAGTGGGCTTTTTCTAGATTGTGCTCTAGCCATGGGATTCACAAGTGTTCCCAATCCCTCTTGAGCTAAATGTTGGACTGTTTATATTCAGTGGTGTGTGTCATAGTTTAGGTCTTCTGGTTGGGGATTCTGGGAGTTGTAGTTGAGAAAGCTCTGGAAAGAATGCTGTATATAATAATCCATTAAGTGTGTCTGCAGAAGTTAAAGCATGCCTTTTCTGCCTCTGTACATTAAAACACCGCTCACACTAAGTTGAAGTAAAAAAACAGTTTTGGGCCATGACTATTGAGACTGTAAGTAAACAGTCTGGGTTTTGCTTGTGAAGCATTGCCAGCTGAATTTAGTCTTATCTGTCAGAGGCTGGGTAAGGTGTTCGATTTGTATTTTCTTCTGGATCCTACATTAATTATATTTCTGATATATAAAGAAGTAAGATTGCACTTACTCCATTAGTGGGAATTCTTGAACTGCAGTTTCCAACAGCCCTAGCTCGTATAATCAGTGAAAAGAAATTCTGGGAGCTGCAATTTCAGCTGTATTTGGAGGGCCACACAATTCACCTCACTAATGTATTATTTGTTCATATCCATTTCCATTGAGACTCACATTTCAGTTGAGCATATTCCCAAACAAAAGCCACACTATGCTTAGCATGCAGATGTGGAATCCTAATGAATGTTTTTTTGGGAAATGTAGCTTTAGGAAAGGGTGAGTTAATACAGAAGCAATCATAGGGTAATGTGTTAGTAGGCTTTCCAGGAGGTTTGTCAATTCCAAAGCCTTCCTCTCCATAGCTGCTTTTCCTTAACATAGGCTGGCACCTTGTTAGCAGGTTATATGTTAAGCCTATATGTGCTCTCAAACCACTTTCAGTCATTGCAGTGGTCAGGATCCTTTACTGACTGTGAAAGGGCCAAAACTACCTCAACCCACCTTTTAAGTGAAGCTCTGTGGCCATTTCCATTTTGTTGGACGATTAGTGGAAATGCATCCTGTTATTTTTGCTATAGCTAGTGATACTATAGGTCTTTGGGAAATCTCTGTAGATGATGTCCATAATACAGGGAAACAGCTGGATACATCTCCACTGATCCCCCCACTCCCCAATAATACAGACATTACTGTGTTGAGAGAACTGCATTACTCAAAAAGTGAGTTTTAGATAATAGCGCCATGTGCCGAAGATATATCTCCCAGTACAGGATCTCAACCACAGTTGTTTTTAACTGTCTCCTTCAGATGTAATGTAAGGTGCATTCAGTGCCTCTGTGTACATGGGGCTGTAAGTTTCAGAAAGCATGAAGTGCCCCATTTTGACTTCAGCAAATTGATTGTAGTAAAAAAGGCTGATATGATCTGTAGCAGAAAGGAATTTGACTCCAAACAGTTACCAAAACGATGTAGCAAGAACACTTTAGAGCATAGTTTTATGGAATCAGGTTTTTTAAAAAATGAAATTGCCCTTGTAAATATGGAACAGTAGAGGACATAATAACAGTTGACATTTTATTTTCTAGTTTCGCATCCTGCAGAACAAGTTTCCCTTCCTGTGAGCTATGGAAGGGGAGAAAAGAGAAAGTCCACGGAAGGGGAGAAGAATGGGAGTGAAGAACTTGTGGAAAAGAAAGTTTGTAAAGGTTTTCAGACAATCTGAAGCCAAATACTTCTTGTCTTTTGTAGTGCTTACTTTATATTAGGGTAAAGATAACATTACCTTTTTGAGAACAGTCTTGCTAATGATCAGTTAAGGGCAAGTGTGGGTTCGTATCTATGGGCAAAACCCTTACAGAACACCCATGTCTGTAAAGAATGGGTTTCTCCCAGCTCCTTTTTCCTTGCCTCTCTCACATTTGTAGCCCTCTTATCCTCCGAGGAGCTCTGGGTTACAGTCAACATGAGGCTTACCCCCTGCCTCCTCACAATAGCCTTGGGAGGTAGGTTAGTCATGTTACTGTTTTGTTTTATTTTTTAATTCAGCCTGTAGATTACCAGCTTGTTTCTTAAAGTACCTTTCAACAATAACATGATCTCCAGAATTAAGAAGAATCAATGTGAATAAAGCGTTCTCTTTTCAAACTGAATGGATAATAAAATATAGGACTTTATTCTTCTTGCTCTGTCCCACAAGTTTTTTGTAATGCTAACTGTACATTTATAGGTGTTTATTGCAATATAACCTGGTTTGCCACCATGGTGTCCATCCCCCAGTTTCTAATACTGTTTGCATTTTTGCACGCTTCAGAGTGCAGTGTTTTAATGTGTTTGCTGTGATACAATTGACTGTGGTTGTTCAGTTTAACGATATGATAGCTACCCTCATATTGTCACACATTCAGAGGTTATTACTTACACAATTTGAACAGCTTCTTATAAAAATGTTGTCTTCCTGCCTTCTTGTGCCTATCTCTAAGCACTACGTTGCTGTTAGTTTTTTATGTGAGTGTCATTGCTATGGTACCCTAAATTGCCATGCCCTGCTTGCTACATAACCATAGCAGTCATAGGAGACTTTTCCTAACATGAATGTCATGTATGAATGTCTTAAAGCTTAAACACAGTTTGTGCTGAATATGTTTTCAGCGCACTTCTTCCTTGCCTTCGTTAGGTAACTTTTTTGCCTTTGTTCAAAAAAGGGAGCGCAGAGATTGAATCCTGAATGTATCTTTTCTTGATTCCTCTTTAGATTTCTCTGAGATTCTTCCTCTGAAGGGCTATGTGGCAGAGAGGAAAGGTGAACGAGAAGAGATGCAGGATGCCCATGTGATTCTGAATGATATTACGGAAGAGTGCAGCCCTCTGCCCTCACAAATGTACGCCTTATATCTCTGAGTACTTACTTTGATGCATATATATTTAATGTCTTCCATCTTATGGTAGAACAGCCTTGTGTGGACAGTGGCTTTGAATTCATTTGGTTTGATGTCTGGAAGTGGTCCATGTTCTTTTTCTTCTACATTTCTACTTGCAGTACTTGACCCATACAGATAGAGCCATGAACTTGTTCATAATTCCTTACCATTTTGCTGTAAGTAGTTGTTTCCCAGGGCATTCATAGATGTGATTTTCCTTTCCAATCCATCTTAATTTTCAAGATCTGGAATTCAGTATTTATAAATATTCTGATAGGGGTGCTTAAGCTTTTAAGTGTTCAGCTGTGAGACTAGCACACAGAGTAATAGATTCAAATTGCAAGAAAAAAAAGATTCCACCTAAACATTGGGAATAGGTTCCTGACAGTAAGAGCTATTCAACAATGGAACAATGCTGCCTGTGAGTGTGGTGGAATCTCCTTCTCTGGAGATTTTAAAGCAGAGCCTAGATGACCATCTGTCAGGGATGCTTTGATAGTGTGTTCCTGCATGGTAGAAGGTTGAACTGGATGGCTCTTGGGGTCTCTTCTTACTCTATGATTATGATCCTATGGGGATAATGCACCCCCCTTCCACAGTCACCTAACCCTTCCTAGAACAATTCCATAGAGGAGTGGGTAACTGTTCAGTCTTTTTTTGTTTTTATTTTGGCTTTCCAGTGTAGTTGACACTATACTAGAAAGGCCACATTCCACCTTGATAAATTCAGAAATATATAATACTTCTCACATGGAAGATGAATGGGAAACCTAGTTGGAATGTTGTTTCACATTATGATCAGTGTCCGTATTTTCAGCTTGGTGTATAATGGCAGTCCTTTGAGGAAGAGAAACTGTAAGGAAGAAAATCGCAGCTGAGATCCAACGCTCTTGCATATGCTCTTAGTAAAAACATGTGAACAGTTGTGCTACCTTCATGGAAAAGTTTGTAGCATAACAGGGAGACTGAACAGGGAGACATGATCTGCCATTTATGTTGCTGAGAGCATAGAACAGTGGTTCTCAACCTGTGGGTCCCCGGATATTTTGGCCTTCAACTCCCAGTAATCCTAACAACTAGTAAAGTGGCTGGGATTTCTGAGAGTTGTAGGCCAAAACACCTGAGGACCCACAGATCGAGAACCACTGGCATAGAAGTTTCATTTTCACAAGTTTTGGCTGCAGAAAAGTTTTATTTTTTACAGGAGAATGATTTGAGATAGCATATAGATAATGGGATGTTTTTTGCAGTTCTGTTATCTGAATGCATTTTTAGTTTCTTTGCCAATCTTGTAGTGAGATCAGACTATCAGTGTATATATGCCTTCTCTTACAGCACCCGCGTCTCATACTTTGCTGTCTTTGATGGGCATGGAGGAGTTCGAGCTTCAAATTATGCAGCACAAAATCTACATCAAAACTTGATAAGAAAGTTTCCCAAAGGTACATTTAATGGAAAGCACAAAATAACAGTGAAGTTGAGAGGAGACATGATCGCCATGTATAAATACTTGAAAGGATGTCATAAGGAAGAGGGAGCACACTTGTTTTCTGATGCCCTGGAGACTAGGACTCAGAGGAATGGGTTCAAATTAAAGAGAAAAAGACAGGAGAACCAAAAGGAGAGGGGAAAGGGCTACCTGTAGGAAGGTTAGTTGGGCCCCTCCCCTCCGCTGACTGGTGTGAACACCAGCCAGAAAGGCTGGCATTTCATGGGGAATTCAAGTGTCTCCCTCTGGCCATCCATCTGCCTCCCTCTGTCCGGAGGTATGCATTCCACCGGAACATTAGGAAGCTGTTCCTGACTATAAGGGCTGTTCAGCAGTGGAACTTTCTAGCTCGGAGTGTGGTGGAAGCTGCCTTCTTTGGAGGCTTTTAAACAGGCTGGATGATCATTTGTGTGTGTGTGTGGGGGGGGGGGGGTGCTTTGATTGCTTTTCCTGAATGGCAGGGCTTTGAACTAGATGACCCATGCAGTCTATTCCAACTCTGTGATTCTAGGTTGCAGGCAATAACTTCCTTTTGCTCCATGCTCTCTGAAGATCTGTCCCGATTTAAAGGAGCACCCTGAGAGTGTTTGTCCATAAGAGACAACATTTGTATCCATTAATCAGCATTTTCTGTTGAATTTTCTGTTTGTGCAAGCAATTGTTCTTTTGAATTCGTGATGCTTGTTGCTTTGAATGTAGGAGATAAATGACACTGTCAAAAGCAATTACCATAGAGCAAGCTGGTTAAAAGCTGGGGCTGAGTTTCAGTCTTCATCATTGAATTCATTGATTTTCCTGTCTTCATAGCTACTGAGAGTGGAAAGGTTATGCTGAGCAAAAACTTTTGTTTATGTAATGTACAATTACAATATGCCTATCTTGTTGCCAGGCATCTGAGATAATGGTTGATGGTTGCTTTTCCTTGGGTTTATGTCACAGGAGACGTGCCCAGTGTGGAAAAGGCAATAAGAAGGTGCCTTCTGGATACCTTCAAACACACTGATGAAGAATTTCTCAAGCAGGCTTCCAGCCAGTAAGTAGAACTTTTTGTTGTTGTTGTTATGCCACTTTTTTATCTTAAACTCAAAACTGGACAGTGGTAAAAACAATAGTATACAATTTAAAACTTAAAGACTATGAACGTTAAAATCGAATTAAACATAGCATCTAAAAATGAATAATTAAATTATTGAAACTTTACCAGGTGTCATGATCATGTCAAGTATATTTATGACACTGTCATTTTAGAAAGTACATAGGGATTCGGGTTGCATTTTTGAATACTTAATTTCTATTTAACTGTTCTTACACAGGATTAATTTTTCTATATAGGGATGTTCAGGAATAATGCAGATATTTAAGATGAGTAAATTTGTACTTCCAAGCTAATACGTTGACTGAGATGAATACTATACTTATCTGAATTTTTCAGTTAACTTCTTGACACAGAAATTGCATACAATGATGTATTCAACAGGGAAAGATATGTTAGAGAAAGTTGCATATGAGAAGAAACAGAATTTTCTGTGTTTCTTAAGTAGATGTTTAGGAAAGGAAAGAAATGCAGGGTTTTTTTGTTTTGTTTTGTTTGTTTTTTTAAAAAACGGATTTCTAAATACAGTAGAGTCTCACTTATCCAACATAAACGGGCCGGCAGAATGTTGGATAAGCGAATATGTTGGATAATAAGGAGGGATTAAGGAAACTCCTATTAAACATCAAATTAGGTCATGATTTTACAAATTAAGCACCAAAACATCATGTTATACAACAAATTTGACAAAAAAGTAGTTCAGTATGCAATAATGCTATGTAGTAATTACTGTATTTACGAATTTAGCACCAAAATATCATGATGTATTGAAAACATGGACTACAAAAATGCGTTGGATAATCCAGAACGTTGGATAAGCTAGTGTTGGATAAGTGAGACTCTACTGTATTGTCAAAATAGTACAGCGTTGATTTAAATTACCTGTATTTTCAGTTGTGTACCTCACCTCACTCTAATTGTGCAGCTGAAATATGAGATAAGTTTGAAACAGGCCTCAAAGGAGTCTTGGGCTCATTTTCCCCCAAAATTTCTGGTGTTTTTAGGAAACCTGCCTGGAAGGATGGTTCTACAGCAACTTGTGTACTGGTGATAGATAATACCTTGTATATTGCCAATCTTGGAGATAGCAGGGTAAGCACATTGGAAGTTCTGGGTTCAATTTAGACATGTTTCTTTTGCATTAAATAGACTTTTCCCCTTTTACACAGAAGCAACGTAGTACGCATACATTATGGCAGTATGTCCCTCAAATGGGCTGCCTCATTTGTCTTTGATTTATTGCACTCTGTAATATTTTAGCATTTTAACTGCCATGGCTCCATCCTGCAGGATTCTGGGATTTATAGTTTGATTAGGTAATCAGAACTCTTTGCCAAAGAGCTCCAGTGTCTCTCAGAATTGTGCAGAATGCATCCATGGTGGTTAAAAATCATTCATGTGCTGTAGTGTGAGAGGCAGCATGATGGTATAGTTTGAGTGATGAACTAGTCGACTGGAAATCTTGGATTTTAATCCCTGCTCAGTCACAGAAAACACAGTTCTGTATTATTTTAGTTTTCTTAGTGAATGCTAGATGGTGCTGTAGGAATATTTGGTATCTGTACCAGAGTAGAATGCAAAGTAGCCACTAGTGCTGCATATGAGCTTATAATAGGAAATGATGGGAAACACGCAGGATGCTCTGGTAAAAGCTTCCTTTTATTGTTGCAGGTAATGCATTTTGTATAAAATGATAGACAAAAAAAGAGTAGAGTCTCTAATCCTGACCTGTGTGTGTGTGTGTGTGTGTGTGTGTGTGTAAGTGTAAGGCCTCTTGAGGCAGAGAAACCTCACAATGCTCACTTCTCACAGGGTAATAAAGCACACCAAAGATTTATTAGAAGGAGGAGGAAGTCACCTCAATATGTAGGCAGGAAGCAAAACACCTTGAGCTACATAGATATAGGAAACAGAGGTGAAAACAAGACCGCGGGCATGCATTAAAGCCGTCATGGGCAAATTCACCCCTCCAGGTGTTTTGGACTTCAATTTCCATATCCAGTAGGCTATTAGGAATTGTGGGAGTTCAAGACACCTGGAGGGCCAAAGTTTGCCCATGCCTGCACTAAAGGGTTCCTTCTGTCCCCAGTTGCGCTCTCTATGCAAGTGTTAATGCTTTCTCATTTCCAACACAGTGGTGGTGTTCACCATTACAGCTTTAAAAGAGCTCATCTCTGCAGTTCAGTCTGCTGCTTGGAGCCTGTCTTAAGATCTCCTTGTAGGACAGCAGTGTCCTGCATAATTATCCAAGCAGAGACTGTGAGACTACAATATGTACTGCTTGTTGACAAGACTTCTTCTGTCAGTGCAGGCCATTCTGTGTCGTTACAATGAAGAGAATCAGAAGCATACAGCCTTAAGCCTCAGTAAGGAGCATAACCCAACTCAGTATGATGAGCGGATGAGGATCCAAAAGGCTGGGGGGAATGTCAGGTAATAAATGCAAAGACAAAGTAAACTGACTGGGATTTCTGGGAGTTGTAGGCCAAAATACCTGGAGTACCACAGGTTAAGAACCACTGCTGTATTTTAACAAACCTGGAACTTGGTTGTTCCTCCATCTCATGATGCATATGTTCATTGTCACATGGTAGATATCTGGTAATTGTACTTTCTTATAGATTTGACTTTCCTAAATTTCTTAAAATCCAGTAGAACAAGGACATTCCCTAACAGCTCCACCCCGGGTTGTATATATTAGGAAACCGCTATACATCTAAGCTACAGGGTGGCCCAAAAGTCACAAAGGGATTCTGTATATATATTTATTATTATTATTATTATTATTATTATTATTATTATTATTATTATTATTATTACCCTATTATTATTATTATCAGCAGCAGCAGCAGCAGCATCATTTATATCCTGCTTTTTCTCTCAAAGGAGAGGAAAAAGTGGTATTGGGCACCATTTATGAGATTTGGGGTTTCTCACATAATGTACATTTATTTTCAATGCATATTGTGTATGATGCTATGGTATTGTGAATTAAAAACATAAAACAAAGGAGTTATTAAATATTGAAACCTCTTTGTGACTTTTGGCCCATCGTGTAGTAGCAAAACAACTTTAAACTGACATGTAACAGCATAATCAAGGAAAGAGATAGTTTTGGCTTGAGTTCTAGAACTAGAGCAGGATTTGAGAATTGTCAGAGGTTTGGAGGCTGCATTTGTCCCTCTCCCTACAAATCTCAACACATGTCTCCGCTGTGCATACTTTTTAGAAAAAGTAAAGTTCATGTTTATTTACTGCTTTTAAAAAGATCTCTGTAGGACCTAAAACAACCATGGGAACATGGTATAAGTACAGCCAGAAAAAGTGGGGGATTTTAATTTTAAAAAGAAATGTAAAAATTCTGTTCAAGGGGAGGGATGGTTACATGTTGCCCATGGGCTTCACTCTGCCTGTTCCTCAGCTAGAGGGTAAAGGAATAGACTGTCCATGAATTTCATAGAGGAGGCCTCCCTCTTGGTCCTAGATTCTTTCTGTAGTTTGTTGGTTCCAAATGTGATTGAACATCTGGGACCCAGATTTCCAACTATTGGCCAGGGATGCTGTTTATTGTAACCAACAAATGGGGCATAATTGGCAGTGCTATATAATGTTTGGTTGTTCAGCCTTGATGATACTTGCATCCCTCCCATTCCTCCCCTTCTTAGGGAAGGTCGTGTTCTCGGTGTTCTAGAAGTCTCTCGATCTATTGGAGATGGACAGTACAAGCGCTTTGGGGTCATTTCTGTGCCAGATGTGAAACGCTGCCAACTTACACACAATGACAGGTAACACTGAATCAAAATTAACAAAGGAGGAAAATATGTATAGTACTTTTGTTAACCCTCCCCCCCCAAAAAAAAACCAAAAAAAAAAAAAACAGCACTGAACTTTTATTTTAGTTCTGGTTTTTTTTTCTGCCTCGGTTAGTTTGGACAAAGCTTATCACTAATTATTCTCATAGATTTATCCTGTTGGCATGTGATGGTCTTTTCAAAGTCTTCTCACCAGAAGAAGCTGTGAACTTCATCATGTCTTGTTTGGAGGTGAGTGGTTTAGTGAATTTTTAAAAAGGCACTTAGAGGAGCAAACTCACTTCACTTTCACAGCACTGACAGGAGAATTTGGCCGTTCTTGCTCCTTTTATCTACTTCTTGTGACTTTCACATCACTCTTAACAATAACAGTCTTGCTGTGCTTTCTGTTGAAGGATATGCAGACAGTCTTTGGGTTATGAGCAAGATAGGTTCTGTAGATTTGTTCTTAAGCTGAATTTGTATATAAGTTGGAACAGGTACAGTTTTTAAGTGTAACTCCAGCCAAAACATTTTTTTAGTTTTAGAATGCACAGGAAAGAGTTAACACCCCTATAACATTTGTTTTGCTGTTTGTGTCTCTGTTCAGAAGATTTCACCTCACTTTCTGTCCCTGTGCTAATGAGATTTTGAAAAAAAAAATGGGTTGACGTAGAAGCAAGGGTGGATGATAAGCTTCAGTGGAGACACCTTTTCCCCATAACTCTTCCAGGAGTAGATTTCCTCTCACTTCTTCTTGTCTTACTCTCGTTGGTAACTAGGAGTCATATGAGTCAGATGTCTGTAATAATAATAATAATAATAATAATAATAATAATAATAATAATAATAATAATAATAATAACAACAATAATAATAACTTTATCTTTTTGTATGCCACCTCCATCTCCCCCAACAGGGACTTGGAGCGGCTCACATGGGGAGCAAGCCCAATCAATCACATTTAACATCAGAAGTTAAAAGACATCATTAAGACACAATAATAAAATGATTAACTGTCACCATATGCCAGTAAAAAGTCCAACATAGGACATAAATGGGCAACAATCAAAACTGATAAAAGTGTCTATATCAAAATAGGCATATTTGAGAAAATATAAACGGGAAGATGAATCTAAGTGGAAAAATAGTGTAAAGTGACAAGGAAGTTTCAATATAGATAAAGGCCAGGTATAACGGACTTGTTTAGTCGAAAGTGTGACTAAACATCCATGTTTTTAACTGTAACTCAAGGGAATGCTTGTACATAAATTGTTTTAAACAATTTCTGCAAGAGTGTGTGCCTCTCTGCTCTATTGCACATATTGCCACATTGATTATTTTGCCTCCAAAACTTCTGATTCTGGAGCCAGTTGAGGTCAGCCTTCACTGTAGATGAAGACTGGACCTGAGTTCCTTTCTCCTTCCCAGCATGTGCTCTGAGATAAAGGGACACGAAGTAACAAAACATACAGATCCAGTAGAGCAGCCTTATGTTAAAGAGGGCAGTGTTGTTGGGGCTGCCTGGTAGGCTATTTTGTCTTCCTGCTAAATGCAAACTGCTCTTTTTAGTTTAAAAACACCTCTGGGTGTGTTTCTGTCTTGCCTGTGCAGAGTCAAAAGAAGACAATGCAAGTGACTAAATAGTAAATGCAGACCTGAGTGAGTTACTTGGGGAAAAGGGGTGCTCCTTTACTTATTGCCTCCCACAGATGATTTTCATGTCATGAAACAATAGCAAACCATTAGTTGTTTAGTCTTGTATTACAAGATTTTTACTGCCAGAGAGGGGCCCTTTTGCGTTGTTTTTTAGCGAGTTTTTGCATCAGGTGCCCAAATTACTTGCCTCTGTGCTGAGCTGAATCCTCAAAAAAGATTCAAGGCAGCGTGGGGGAAAGAGAAGCATCTTAATACTATCTCTGGAATGTAAGTAATGGAAGAAAGTGACCCGTCTTGTCTTGTCAACAGGACAAAACGATTCCTACAAGAGATGCCAAATCAGCCGCCGATGCCAGGTATGAAGCTGCCTGTAACAGATTGGCCAACAAAGCTGTGCAGCGAGGGTCTGCTGATAACGTTACTGTGGTGGTGGTCCGGATTGAGCAGTGACGGGAGAAATACATGCCAGCAAAGTCCATAGCAGCATGCAGTGGATTCAGTAGAACAAGTTATGTGTGTCCGTGAGTGTGTGTGAGTGTATGTATGTATGTATGTATGTATGTAGGGTTTTTGTGTGTTTTCTTCCCTAAATGCTCTTATTTGTAAATAAAAAGGTTCGTTCTTTTTTCTAACTGTTTAGGTCAATTTATTATTTCAGGGGTTTGCACCTGGGTCAGTTGGGGCCATCAAATGTCTTCACTAAATTAACTTCTTAAACTAGTCTAAAACATTTTTCCTTTGCCAGCCGCATTGTGCATCAGGATCTATAGCCCAAGTACACAACACATGTTTTATTTATGAAAGGCATGGATGTATTTTGTTTTATTTATTAAGGGCATGGATGCAGCTTATTTTAGAAGTTGTCTTTTAAAGGGTTCCCAATCCTTTCTCAATCATATTTAAAGATCAAATTGTCATATAGATGTTCAAGATCACCCAGTGGACTCCCATAGCTGAGTGAGGACCTCTCCAGAGTCATTGTCGAACACTCAAACCGTTATGAAGCCGCGGTGGCGCAATGGGTTAAACCCTTGTGCCAGCTGGACTGCTGGCATGAAGGTTGGGTTGCTGACCTGAAGGTTGCTGGTTTAAATCTGCGAGATGGGGTGAGCTCCCATCTGTCAGCTCTAATTTGTGGGGACATGAGAGAAGCCTTCCAGCAGGATGGTAACACATCTGGGCGTCCCCTGGGCATCGTCTCTGTAGATAGCCAATTCTCTCACAACAGAAGCAATTTGCTGTATGTTCTAAAGTCGCTTTTGATACAATTTTTTAAAAAAAACCCCAAACTGCTCCAAATCACTGGCTTCCTGACAACAAACGCCTTTCCTGATTGTCATGGGAGGTCAGTCAAGACTAAGCAAAAAAACAAATAAAATGATGTCATTGTTGAAGAATCGCTCAAGAGTTTTTAGGGAAGTTGCAGATTTGACATGGAAGCTGCAGAAAGGGAATTATGCAGATAAATCTTTATGGTATTCACGCAGGTGTGCATGTCCCTGTGTGCACCAACTCAAAGAGGGTCCAGCTGAATGTTTTAGATATTTAAATAGGGCACTCTTGAATTCTTGCCAAAAGATATCTTTCAAATGTGGGCAAGCTAAAAGCTGATGAAAGCTAATGGATATTTCTCTGTGCTACTTCAACACATACACAAAACTATGCATGTTTGCCTGCAAGCAAGTATTATATCAAGTCAGACTCAGTGGTTGCAGTACTGTTGTTAGTCCCCGTTGTTGACTCACCAAGCAACTGGTGAGTCAACACAGATAATCCAATTGATTTAACTCTAGCCAGAAGTAATAATAGGGTTTAGGCCACTACCTAGTTAATGGCAGTACTATTTGGCTATTCCTAGTGAATCTGAAACACATCTGAAACTAGGTGGTAAGATTTGTTTTACACTAATTGGGGATAGGTGAAGATTGGAGTGGGTGAATCTGTGTGATGCTGAAATTGTGTGTAATGCTATGCAGTGTTTGTGAGGAAGTGCAATTATAGCATAGAGTTGGAAGAGACCACAACTGCCATTCAGTCAAACCCCCTGCCATGTAGAAACACACAATCAAAACACTCCTGACAGAAGACTATGCAGCCTCTGCTTAAAAATGTTTAATGCATCCATGCAAAATCCAGAAACATTTCCCATGGATACTGGGGGTCTTACTGTATACTATTTTTTTCAAGGAAATGAAACACATCTTAATGCAAAGGCATTATATAGCACAATAAATAAAGCTGATTTTAAAACTTTATAGCTTATATATTAATACACACTTAAAAGATGTGAATGGAAACATGATTACAAAATAGCTGAATTAGGAGGGCTAATGTTACTTCTGGAGGGCAGGGCACCTCCTGGGCCTTATCAGGCTTAAGTGGCATCTCCAGAGTGGGAAGGGTGGGAGCACCGCTTACTAAGAATTTGTCTTTCCTAAAACATCTAGCTGCATGCAATAGTTCAATATAGGTAGCTGCTTCAGAGCTAGTTTTCATCTTTGCTTTAGGTCAGTTGTTCCCAATCTTTGGTCCTTTGGGTATTTTGAACTTAAGGTCCCACAATTCCTATCAGCTGGTAAACTGGCTGGGATTTCTGGGAGTTAAAAGTCCAAAATACCTGGATGACCAAAGGTTGGGAACCACTGTTTTAGGTGCTTCTGCTGATTTCTCACTGTTAGAAAAAAATGTTTCATCTCTACCTGCAGTTCATGATTCTTGGAAAGAATGTTGTGAAAACAAGCTTGTGTGTGAATATGTTCCTCTACAATGGGAGGAAATAATTGGACAGGCAGTCCCCTAGTTATGAACAACATAGGTTCTGTATGTAGGTTTTGTTTTTTAGTTGAATGTGTATTTAAGTCAGAACAGAAACGTTTTTAAAGTGTAACTCCATACATTTACATATACATAAACTTTGTATAACTTAGGGAAGGGTTAACCTCCCAATGGTGTTTGTTTTGCTGTCTGTGTCTCCATTCAGAAGATTTTACTTCACTTCCTCTCCCTGTAATAATTAGATTTAGAAAAAATTGGCATGTTGTGGAAACAAAGATTGGGGTTTTTTCATGTTAGGTGCGACTTGAGAAACTGCCCTCGGTGGCACAATGGGTTAAACCCTTGTGCCAGCAGGAATCGGGGGAGAGCAGGATGAGCTCCCTCTGTCAGCTCCAGCTCCCCATGCAAGGACATGAGAGAAGCCCTCCACAGGATGGTGAAGCGTCAAACATCCGGGCATCCCCTGGGCAGCGTCCTTGCAGACGGCCAATTCTCTCACACTAGAAGCGACAAAGATTGGTGAGAACATTTCAGTGGAGACACTTTTTTCCTCGTGACAGCTCTTTCAGGAGTCAATTTCCCTTCCAAGGGGTAGATTTTTCTCGCTTCCTGTTGACTCACCCCCTTTCTTAAATATGAGTTGGTTGGTTGTAATTCGGGTACTGCCTGTATATAAAAGCCTAGTTGCTGCAGATACAATATTAGATTTTTTTTCTGAAACGGATAGATTTTTACTTGGGTCCTTTTCCTGTGAAGAGGACTCAAACACCCAGCATATCACTCCCTGGAAACAATATGACATGGATATCTGGATTCCATGTAAATGGTTGCATCTCTGTAGACCAGCAGCAAATCTTGTTGGCGCTGGCACTCCACTAGAACGCCTACTTGTATCAAAGGTTTCCACAGTACACTTTGCTGAACATTTTAAAACGATAGCTTGTAGGGAGTGATTATATAAAAGAGTGTTATCTGTAGAGAGCCCTATCTTAGGCTAAAATGTGTGCATTCCTAATTTCTTTGAATTTTTTAAAAAAGAAAACGCATACAAAACCATGTCTGCCTACGTGCTCGGATTGCTGTAGGAGTAGAAGGTGGGTCTGTATTTTGTTAGATTTCTTGGTTATCATAGTGCGGTTGTAGCAGCTGCAGAGAAAGTACAGACAATTACTAAGAAAGGGAAATACCTTTGGCTTCCTCCTTCATGTCACCAGAGGATGCTAAGCACGTAATACTGTATACATCTGCCCTGATAAACTTAAATGAGTCCCAAAATGTGCTGCACAAAGTATATCCTTCCTCTGTCTGCTAGCAGCACAATGTGGTCTGATGGGTTTTCAAGGCCACTGATGAGCTGGACTAGCGGTGGAGCAAGCAAGGCAAGCCAATGCCTCTATGAAACCTGAGCCAAACTGTAGCTGGCAGTTTCCTTAGCATTATTTATAAACTGGGCAGAATCATAAGGTAAATAGCATATCTACGTCAGGAAGAAGTCAGATAGTTGGTACATTCTACACAAAAGCAATATGTACATATATTTGAGGGAGGGGGTAGTGCTTGAGCATGAGAAGGTCTTCGGCCATGATCCTGATCCTGATCCAGGAGATATCTCTAAACTTCTGCCATGGAAGAACATCTCACAACTTCTGTAGCAGTTATTATCCACCTATATTTGCTGACTCTACTCTCATGGTATGGTACCCGGCTATGTGACAGCCAGACGCATGACAAAAATGTCATCTTCCAGGACTTCTGGAAGATCAGAAGACCACAAAATATGTCAGGGGATTCCAGTCACTTTAGAAGAATAGAAGAAAAATCTGACATTCACAAGGAATGCATCCCACCACTACCCAAAAGAGATGCGGAGGCATAGGTTAGACTTATGCCTGATTATTTCACTAACACGTTTCCAGCATTATGTTAGCACATGGCTCAACTAATAAGATAATAGTATCATTGGAAAATCGGCCACAGTGGCACAGCGGGTTAAACAGCTAAGCTGCAGAACCTGCAGACCAAAAGGTCGGCGGTTCGAATCCACGGACGGGTGAGCTCCCATTGTTAGCCCCAGCTTCTGCCAATCTAGCAGTTTGAAAACATGCAAATGTGAGTAGATCAATAGGTACCGCTTCAGTGGGAAAGTAACGGTGCTCCATGCAGTCATGCCGGCCACATGACCTAGCAGACGTCTACGGACAACGCCGGCTCTTCTGCTTAGAAATGGAGATGAGCACCACCCCACAGAGTAGACTCAACTAGACTTAGTGTTAAGGAAACCTTTACTATAATTGAAAAGTGTGACTCTGCATAGCCTATTCTTGTTGAGCAGAAAACAATATATATTTCCAGGAAAAAAGCTAGTCCGGAGACTCTACTCAAAACAAGATGCATATATTTCTAAGGATAAAGTAGGTTAGAGAAAACCTCTCTGGAAACAAAATATTAATCAATCGTCATTTAGTAATAGATGAAATTGTTGACATTGTAGAACAGTGTCTGTCTATAGGGCAATTGTTTAGCGCTTTTTGATCCGTTTTACCATATACGCTACCAGTCCTTCTCAGTCCAATTCTTCATCACAACAAGTTTAATCATCAAGCTGCAGCATGGATGTGCTCATGTAGCAGAGATATAGGTGTCTATTCCTTCTAATGTTGCCTTCTCCACATGCGAGATTGAAGGGCCATGCTTAGCTCACAGCGAATGAAATTCCAGTTTAAGGGAAGGTGGGTGTAGGTCGATTAGACGCCCAAAAGGACAGCACTGAAGTCCGACCCTCTCTGGACAACAAGGGAGGATCCCGATGCGTTGTCTACAAATACGGAAGCATATTGGCCAACCTACGATAAAGAAGCAAAAATGAGTGAGCAAGCAAAGCACAATATATTCTATAGTGAACCGAATACCGATTCTTGGGATTATTTTAAAATGCTTCATAATTTGTAATACACTGTTTAGTACAATCAGTTCTCCATGTTTGCTGGAATTAAGGTTGCAGGAACTCAACAAAAATGGTTTATTTAATGAAGATAACACTTTTGTAAGAATTTCTAGCTCCCCCAATGTGACTCTCTGGTCAACTTCCATAGAGTTTGGTCTATTTCCATAGAGCCAGCTTGTTTTCTGCTGCCCCGGAGACTAGGATGCGGAACAATGGTTCAAACTACAGAAAAGGAGATTCCACCTGAACATCAGGAAGAACTTCCTCACTATGAGAGCTATTCAGCAGTGGAGCTTTCTGCCCCAGAGTGTGGTGGAGGCTCCTTCTTTGGAGGCTTTTAAGCAGATTCTGGATGGCCATCTGTCGGGGGTGCTTTGAATGCTATTTTCCTGCTTCTTGGCAGAGGGTTGTACTGGATGGCCCATGAGGTCTCTTCCAACTCTATGATTCTAGATGTGCTAGAGAATTTAGAGATTCCAAAAGAGACTACCGGTATATTAATCTAATCCACAAATAATCAAATTCGAAAATATCTGTTGCTTGGGCCAGAATGGAGAAAACAGACAGTGTTGCCAGACCTGTTATTAATTATTAATCAATCTTCTATTGTCCACATATTACAATGATGGAACTACATCTGACTAACTAGGACTATCTGTACTACCCTCAAGTTTAGTATTCACAACTTCCTCTTGGAAGCTTTACTGATTTATTTGCAAATGCTTACCTGCAGAAAGAGGGTCCCAGTGAGTGAAATCGTGAAACGTTCCCTGTTTTTGTCCAAGTGCCTTACTGTTTTCAGAGAACTGAAAGCAAGAGATATCAGTATCCTCATTAATGCCAGACAAAATGATTTCTTTTCTTCCATGGATTAAAGAACCCATGCCACTTTTTTTTGTAATAGCTGCATCAAGTTTCGTCCACTACTCTCTTTAGAAATCTGTTCAACCTCATATTGTTGTAAACATTTACATATTTAACCCAAGGCAATAAATTGATTAGCTATATTGGGAGACAATAGTGAAGACTAAAAACAGAGTTCAAATAATGCTGGATGCGAACTATTTATTTATCTCTCAAGTCAGAAGCTAATTGCGGGTAACAAACCAAGTTACCAACTTGGCATTATACTAGATTTCCTTTGACCAGAAGCTAGCCACTTGGAGGGCCTCTGGTGTTATAGTCAGAAGGTCCTCCATGTGCATGTAGCAGGGCTCGGGCTGCAATGTAGTAAGTGATCTGTGGTTTGCTCTTCTTCACACTCACATGTCATGGACTCCATTTTGTAGCCCCATTTCTTAAGATTAGCTCTGCATCGCATTGTGCCAGAACACAGTCTCTTCAGTGCTTTCCAAGTCACCCAGTCTTCTGTGTGCCGAGCAGGGAGTTTCTCATCTGGTATCAGCCATGGATTGAGGTTCTGGATTTTAGCCTGCCACTTTTGGAATCTTGCTTGCTGAGGTGTTCCTGCAAGTGTCTCTATAGATCTTAGAAAGCCGTTTCTTGATTTCAGGTTTTGGCGTGCTGCCTGATATCCGAACAGAGGGTGGGCTGGAGATGCCACTGCCTTGGTCCTTTCATTATTGGCTGCTATTTCCAGACGGATGTCAGGTGGTGCAATACTGGCTAAACAGTATAACTTCTCCAGTGGTGTGGGGCGTAGATATCCTGTGATAATGTGGCATGTCTCATTAAGGGCCACATCCACTGTTTTAACGTGGTGAGATGTATTCCACACTGGGCATGCCTATTTAGCAGCAGAGTAGCAAAGAGCAAGGGCAGATGTCTCCACTATGTCTAGTTGTGATCTCCAGGTTGTGCCAGTCAGCTTTCGTATGATATTATTTCTAGTACCCACTTTTTGTTTGAACCAAACAATTAATATTCACATTCCAGTATCCTGTACACATGGGAGCAAATCAGATGATTATGAAAGTCTACTAAAAGGACATGAATCCAATAGCACTCTGTCATTTGTGTTTCCCAGGAACTGGTATTACAAGCATGCTGCCTTTAAGCCGTCATGAACAGTAGGTGCCGATTATCTAATCTTCATGAATTTATCTGCTCCCTTTTTAGAGCTGTTCAAGTTGGTGTGATGTTTCCCATCATAACCACATATCAAAAGGACAAAGCCAAGCCAACAGGCATAAACGAATACCTTCTGCCAAATATACTCACATATTCTGGCGGCAAAGTGACTGGATGCAGATCAGCAAGCGCAAACGTTCTCGGGCACACGGCTGGCTCTTCCTTGCATAGTCATTGAGAACTGCAGCAAGCAAGAATTAAGCCAAAACACAAGATTAGTGCCTGCTGTTGCAAATAAATCTTTGGCCTCAGCATCTGGAAACTATGTGACCTCATTTCATTATTCTACTCATTATTTCACTGCATAGCCGTAAAAAGTTACTATGTGAACTACAGCTCCCAGAAATCACAGTCCACATGTCCACTGGCCCTGCTAGCTGAATAATGCTAAGAACTATTGGGAGAAATATGTTTTCCAAGCACAGTTCCTAAAAGTGCCATCCATGTTTCAATTTCAGTACACTATACAATACAAAAAGGAGTCTTTTGAACCTCCTGCAGCTATTGTATTTCTCAAAAAAAAAAAACAGGTAGGAAATGTAAGATCCTTTTGAACAAGTGGGTAGTTATGTTCAAATTCTAATCTAGTGGCAGGCATCCAAGAAGTACTTCTTTAATTAAATCATTAGTGATCCTTTCTCCAACTTCCCTGACAAATTTCTCTTTGAGGTTTTGTGGTTCCTCATTAGCAAAAATATTTATCTCAGCAGAACTGATAGCGTCAGACTGTAGTCTTTCCACCTTCATACAGCTGGAGTTGGCAAATGTTCCTTTCCAATTAAAAGAGAGAGGGGGAGAGACAGCTTGAATATTTACTTGATGAAGTGAAAGAAATGTCGTGCCAGCTCTGACTATGAGCATTTCTCTATTGAAGGCAAGCGGATTGTTTCAGCACTTACCAACATGCAGTGTGACACTAAAGATGTAGTATCCACTGAAAGGAGCCTGGTATTGACCACTTGTAAGGTTTAGTCCTAGGCCACGATGGAACGCCTCCCCTTTTTTAGGCTGAAACCAAACAAATGAAAAGAGTCATGAAGTATGGAGAAAATCATATCCGTATATCAGTGGTTCTCATCCTTCCTAATGCCGCCACCCCTTAATACAGTTCCTCATGTTGTGGTGACCCCAACCATAAAATTATTTTCGTTGCTACTTCATAACTGTCATTTTGCTACTGTTATGAATTGTAATATAAATATCTGATATGCAGGATGTATTTTTATTCACCAGATCAAATTTGGCACAAATATCCGATACCAGTATTTGAATACTGGTGGGTTGGGGGGGGGTTGATTTTGTCATTTGGGAGTTGTAGTTAACCTACAATCAAAGAGCATTCTGAACTCCACCAACAATTGAATTGAACCAACCTGGCACACAGAACTCCCATGACCAACAGAAAATACTGGAAGGGTTTGGTGGGCATTGACCTTGAGTTTTGGAGTTGTAGTTCACCTACGTCCAGAGAGGACTGTGGACTCAAACAATGATGGATCTGGATCAAACTTGGTATGAATTCTTAATATGCCCAAATTTGAACACTGGTGGAGTTTGGAGAAAATAGACTTTGACATTTGGAAGTTGTAATTGCTAGAATGTATAGTTCACCTACAATCAAAGAACTCCTTGAACCCCACCAAAGATAGAATTGGGCAAATTGGGCTTTTGATGGGAGAATTCACCATCTGCTTCCAAAAAGTAAGAGAAAGACAGGAGAAGAGGTCTTCAGCCTTCTCTGTCAAAGGGTTCCTAACTCCATCAAAAATATGTGTTTTCTGATGGTTTTTGGCGATCCCTTTGACACCTCCTCGTGACCCCCCCCCCCCCGGGATCCTGACCCCCAGGTTGAGAAACGCTGTTGTATATGGAGATGATGGTCTGAAATGGAGGAAACCAACTAGAGACAATCCCTTCTCCCTCTGCTACTCACTATGTAATAGAGTTGAAGTTCTTTCAGTGATCGTCGCTCCACTGAAAGGTTCTTCTGGATCTGGCAATAGAAGGCTGCCTCCACTCTCGCGAGCTCCCTGCTTTCTAGGAGGAGTCCACTCATCTGGGCAAATAATTTCTTTTCCATTCCTTCCCTGTCTTCCTCTTCCTGGCAGTTTTTGCAGGCTTTGACTCCTTCCCGTTCCCGGATTATTCCTAAGGAATCAGAAAGACAACCCTAAATGCATATGTTGGGTCCAAGATCAAAGCCTCACCCACTTGTCTCCCTTCACAACAACATAATAGATGTTTAGCAAAAATGCAATGCTTCGAAAATATATATATTTGGGGACTATAAAAACAAAATCCCCTGTACTTCAAAACAAAAAATAATAATTTGCAAAGTTTTCAATTAAGATTAAGTTCATTTTGTTTTATGCTACTGAAATCAACATGAAAACTTAGCTTAAGCTTCACCGCTTTCAATAAGAATGATATGCAACTCTAGCAACTCAGAATGCAATTTAACTTCACTGAACTGCACTATATGGCAATATTGATGGGGCCTAATTTATCAAGTTCAGTTGACTAGTGTGCACAATACTTATTTAATTAATGTATTTATATTCCACTTTTTTCCAACACAGAGAGTGCAGCCAACTAGAACACATAAGAGAACCTTAGTTTCATTTGACCAGTGACTAAGCCAATAATCAAAAATCAAGGAATCTATAAAAGCTGGATATGCAGGGAATATTCTCAGCCTTGCAAACAGTCACAGTTTAATGACAGATTTGATAATTCTAAAAAAATAATGTGACTTGGAACCTAAAACAACAATATACGGTAGTTTTCCATCTCAGTATCAAGATGAATAATTAGGACAAAGGTCTAAAAGCCATGATTTAGGGAGCTGGGTATGTTTATCCCAGAGAAGAGAAGGTTGGGAGGGATTACAACCCTTGTTTAAATATGTGAAAACATGTAATATTGTAGATAGAGGCAGTTTGTTTTCTACAGCCCCTTTCTATGAACAGGGTGGATGCCAGTCTAATCTCCCTGGGGAGAGAGTTCCAGAGCCAGGGGATCACCACCAAGAAGGCCCTCTTCCTTGTCCCCACCAACTGTGCTTGAGACAGAGGAGGGGCGAGAGAAGGGTCTCCCCAGCAGATCTCAGAGCCTGCGTGGGTTCGTAGTGGAAGATGCAGTCACGAAAATAGGCAGGTCTTGAACCATTTAGGCTTTGTAGGTGATAACCTTCACCTTGAATTGGAACCGGAAACTTCTCGACAGCCAGTAGAGCCTTTTAACAGGTTGAGCGCTCCCTATAATTCACTCCCAGGCCATCACCTGTTGTACTAATTGGAGTTTTCAGACCGTCTTCAAAGGCAGCCTCACGTAGAGTGCATTGCAGTAATCCAATCTGGAGGTAACTAAGGTATGGACCACCATGGCCAAGTTAGACTTCTCAAGGTATGGTTGCAGTTGGCATACAAGCTTTAACTGTGCAAAGTTTCTTCCGGCTACCACAGACACCTGAGCTTCAAGTGTCAGCGCTGAGTCCAGGAGGACCCCCAAACTGCAGACCTGTGACTTCAGGTGGAGTGTAACCCCATCAAGCACAGGTTGCCACCCAATACCCCAACTGGCCATGCGACTGACCAGGAGGACCTCCATCTTGTCTGGAATACGTTTCAGTTTGTTAGTTCTCATCCAGTCAATCACAGTGGCCAGGTACTGGTCCAGGATATGAAGAGCTTCCTTGGAGTTAGGTGGAAAGGAGTACTAGAGTTGAGTGTCATCTGCACAGAGTTGTCACCCAACTCCAAAACTCCAGGTGACCTCACCCAGAGGTTTCATGTAGATATTAAACGAGCACAGGAGATAGAATGGAATCTTGCGGGACCGCACAGGTCAAAGGCCAGGGATCCGAGCAAGTGTCTCCCGGGTTCACCAACTGAGTACGACCCTCCAGTAAGGAGCAGAGCCACTGCAAAGCAGCACGCCCAATACCCATTCCAGAGAGCTGTCCCAGAAGAATACCATGGTCGAGGGTATTGAAAGCCGCTGAGATGTCCAGGAGAACCAACAGGGACACAGTCCCCATGTCGAGCACTCTGCGGAGATCATTTACCCGGGTGACCAAAGCCGTCTCCGTACCGTGACCAGGCCTGAAACCAGACTGTGATAGATCCAGATAATCAGTCTCAACCAGGAATCCCTAGAGCTAAGAGGCAACCACCTGATCCAGAACCTTACCCAAAAAGGGGAGATTGGAGATAGGACAGTAATTATTCAATACAGAAAGATCAAGGGACACCTTTTTGGTCTTACTATTGCCTGTTTCAGGTCAGATGGAAAATGTTCCTGATCCAGTGAGGCATTTATAATCCATAGAATGGCCCTTGTGGTCTCTTTCCACACTATGATTCTATAACAACCATAACAAATAATAATTGGTTATCAAGGACCTATTTTACTTTTTTGTACATATCAGCTTAGTCAGTGCCACAGTATTTCTAGTATGGTACAGCAATTTTCATTCCATACCCTTAAGTAGCAATCGTAGTTCTCTCAGCATCTCTTTCTTAGTAACCGTTGCTCCAAGAGGTCCTGGTGGTCCATGAAAGTCGGCCTAGAATCCAAAAACAGGACAGTGATTTAAAGCGGTGCCCCTTTAGATCATATACTAAAAGCGATTATTCACCTATCTATGGTCAATTGTCATGCCACAGGCCACAGAGATGGGCTCTATTTTTCTGAGATCTTTACCACTTGTTGAATTAATTAATCCACTTAAGGAGGGTTCAATAATCCTTTCAAGACAGGCAAGGAAAAGAACAGTAATTACCAGCAGGCCTGTAGCGAGGAGGCGGTTTTAGGGGTTCAACCCCCACCCCCCCCAGAAATTTTTCAGGTTATAAAAAAAACCTGGTTTACTCATGAATTTTAACTGGTTAACCAAATCCCCATGCTAAGTCTATGAGACACAAAACATTAAGAGTCCCTCCAGGCACTATCTCAAGCAGATATTGACAGGTTTGTAGCGGGGAGGGTATGTGCTAGGGGTTAAACCCCCCCTGAAATTTTCAAAACCCCTCCCGAAATTTTTTTCTGGCTACGGCCCTGATTACCAGGTAACAAAAGAACACAAATCTGCAAATTATATGCACATGTGTCATCAAAATGAGTCTCTGTCCAATTGCTGATGCGTTCTTTTGGCCATAAATCCCAAAGTGGAAGAGCATAACATGTCTTTTTGATGAGATGCTACTGTGAATTGCTTTGTGATGAACTTTGTGTGAAGCCAATAATATTAAAACCCACATTGTGCCATCAATTGTGTGTGTGTGTGTGCATGTGTGTGTATTTGTGTGTGTGTGTGTAAAAAGACTTGGGAAGGGGAGAATTTAAAGTAGAGAAACAGAGCATAATAGGGAATTTTTGACCCCTTTCTTGCCTACCACTTTTCTCCTCCAAATTATTTATAAACTAGCAGAACTTTCCAAACATTTCATGTTGGTGACACACGTTTTAGACATGCATCATTTCACAACACAGTAATTCAATTTTACTAGCAAATTGGAAGTTAAGCCAACCCCTTATAAGAGGTATGGACACGTACATAAATAGTTATAAAGAAATGTATGAGTACATAACATTTCATGAAAACCTTTCACTTCTACATTTTAAAATATATGATTTATAAGATAACATACACTTCCAAGATTTTTGCCATTTCTCATTATGTTTGTGTGACACACTTACACACTACAGCTGACACAACACACAGCTTGGAAAGATCTGCTCTATTGACTTCCACCCCCTAGGATTTCAAGAGAAGCACATGAAAATTTGAGTTTTTCACAATGTTTTAAGAAGAGTCACAACATGGAGTAGTAAAATACTGTATAAGACACCAAAGAATAATCTAAGTCAATAGTCTTCACCATGTGAGGCAAAAAATAGTTATTTTTTTTGCAGAGGAACTTGGAAGATGGGAGTGAGGTAGATCAGAAAATCATTAAAAATGGCAAGAAAATAAATACAAGTAGTTCAATGTGTTCAGATACCATTTTTCAACAAAAAACCCCTACATGGTTTTTAAAAACTCAGATTAAAATGAAATAAATTATCCATATTAAAAACTGTTTAAGGAATTATTCTATTAGAACACCAGTTAAAACAATTAGCAACTCCACACTAATATGTTAAAAGCCCACTACATTCATTTTAAAAACTATGACCTCAACAGGGCTGGCTAAATTAGGAAATTATTCGATAATCTGGGAGCATCTACCAAGCAGGCCCATCCTTGTGCCTAAATGAAATGTACATCGGAAGGTCACATTAAAATGTATCTTCTAAACCACTTAAAGACTTTATTTTTGGGAATTCCAACAATTTCTATATCAAATTCCAAGAATTCCTAGTGTTAAAAAACTTCTGATAATATTCCTTACCTTTAATCTTTGGGTTTGGCTTCTGGGAGCTTTCTTGACAGTCACCCCATTACTTGACTGTTTCATAAGAAGCAACCAGGCATCTCGAGAGATGTCACTGTTGATCTTCCCTGTAGCAGGGTTCTTTTTAAAATGAGAAGAAAGTCAATGCAAAGGCTAAGATTTTTTGAAAAGTAGCAATATGTTTGAAATAATTAAGACAGTCTGGGAACAAACACTGTTCTCAAAGCTCTTTGATAATTATCTTTGCTCACTGTGGCTGCTGCATCCAGGCCTGTAGCGAGGGGGTGGTTTTAGGGGTTCAAGCCCCCTCCCCAAAATTTTTCAGGTTATAAAAAAAACCTGGTTTACTCATGAATTTTAACTGGTTAACCAAATCCCCATGCTAAGTCTATGAGACACAAAACATTAAGAGTCCCTCCAGGCACTATCTCAAGAAGATATAGACAGGTTTGTAGCGGGGAGGGGTGTGTGCTAGGGGTTAAACCCCCCCCCCCCCGAAATTTTCAAAACCCCTTCTGAATTTTTTTTCTGGCTACGGCCCTGGCTGCATCTATATATCAATCATGATATTTCCATCAATCTACCTCATCTGCCTAGCTTTCACCACTATTAATTTCGAAGTCATTTGTAATCCCATCTCATAAAGACAATGCACTGGAGTGAATTTTGTTTTTCTCCCTCTCTTGCCAAAGGATACATATAACTGCTGTGTCTGATTATCTAATTTCCAAACAGTGCCAATGTGTGTACACTTCTCTCATGGGTCAGAGATGCCCTGAGCATCTTCTAACAATTTGGGTCACTAGGTTAGAACATGGCATTTCTGCTAAGGCCTTTCAGTGGCAGCATACAATTTCTGGAATGCCTTTCCTGCAGTAGATGACCAAGAATCCAAAAGAGCAGGTAGCTATATCTAAAACAATTTCTAGCATTATCCACTTCTACCAGGAACAAGATTTTTGTAAAATGATATGCTATAGCTTTGATTACAAGATGGAGCACTTAAAAATATGTATTTCCTGGGAAAGCCAATTTCCTCTCCAACTATACTGGAACTCTTTGGGGGATTCCAAGGAGTGGTAATGGCAGATGTCATCATTATCCCTGGTAAGAAAAACATCCCCAGGTCTTCAATCCTGTGAGCCCTAGGACCTCTTCACCACTAGCTTCCCAGAGAGGCTTACCTGGCACCTCTATTATAGTCTTTTTGTGGGTGCCCCTTGAAAACCTTTTTTATGTTCCAAGCTTATTAGCTTTAAGAACATTTTCCACTGCTTTATAAGCCCTAAACACTGCTGTTATTGGCTTTATTTTGATGCAGCTTAAAACTTGCTTTTAATTATATTTGTGTTATATATGTTTTTGTGGTTGTGCTCCCTCTCTGCTTTCTGGTTGAGCAGATATGTTTTCAACTACCCTGAACCATAGTTTCAGAGTAAGGGAAGGCGAAATGTAGTTTTGGGGGCACATGCAGACCCCAAGGTAGTTTTTGTTACCTTCAGCCCCTTCAATTCCCCAGCATCACTTTTTTCTGGCCAAAGAAAAGGTTGACTTGCTCCTCCTAGAAGTCTCCAGGACTGGCTTTTTTTGGTTGGTGGATGTTACAACTTCTCAAACCCCACTCCATCCTTGTATTGCTTAACATAAAAATTCAGTTTCCTTTAAACTAGCAATGGATGTTTAACAATTTCTGATGTTAACCCACTTCCAACATTTTTAGCCGATAATGTGAATTCAAGAGAGGTTTAGGGACAGAAATCTGATTCCAATCCTGCCTTTAGTTGCTCGCCTTTATTATTGAGTAGAGTTGCATCTCTCTTCTCTTAACTAGAAGTAACGGTATAAAGCAATGGTTCCTAACCTGAGGTCCATGGACCACCAGTGGTCCCGAAGAACTAAAATATTATCCTTAGCCTCACTGTTACTACACCATTGAAACTAGAGTGATTGGTGTCACAAAACCCTGTAGAGCAGAGACAATGGGGATGTTAGGAGGGGAGAGGCTGACTACCCATGAAAGATGCGACAAGCCTCCTGACTGCTGCTTCTCCTCCTCCCTCCCCCTGAGTGGAGCTGATCCATGTGATGCCTGGAAGTGGAGGTGCCTTGATGTCTTCTTTTTTAGGCCTGTTCCTGGGGTTATTTGGGGTGTTGATTCAGAAAATTGCATTGGATAGATCACATCAGCTCTAGATTATTAAATATGGTTTTCTGTGTGACAGCAGATGGCAACTACTGGATGGCATATGTTCTGTATCAGAAACTAGAGCTGGTATGGTCTACCCAGTGCAATATTCTGAATCAGCACCCCAAATAATCAAACTGAATCTAAAGTTGACCAAAAATTGATTTGTAACCCTTTGGTATTAATGTTGGAGAGTGGTCCCTGGTCAAAGAGGTCCATGGTCAAGTGGTCCCTAGTCAAAAACAGGTTGGGAACCACTGGCATAAAGCTTCCTGTACAAATAGTACTATCCTCCATATTTGTCTACTCATTGAAAGGTAAGTGCATGGAGCATATTATAACAAATAAACATTTAATTTGTGATGGGCCTTCCTTCACTGGGAAACTTCAAACAGAGATTGGATGGCCATCTTTCAAGAATGCTTCAAGTTGTGTATTCCTGCATCGAAGATTATTGAACTAAAAGGTGTTTGTGTCCACTTCCAACTCTGTTATTCTTTGGAAATGGCAGTTGTCACAATACGGGAGTAAAGTGGATTATTGCTATAATTTATTATGCAAGCTTTTGCATAGAATCATAGAGTTGGAAGAGACCTCATGGGCCATCCAGTCCAACCCCCTACAAGAAGCAGGAAAATTGCATTCAAAGCACCCCCAACAGATGGCCATCTAGCCTCGGTTTAAAAGCCTCCAAAGAAGGAGCCTCCACCACACTCCGGAGCAGAGAGTTCCACTGCCAAACAGCTCTTGCAGTTCCTAATGTTCAGGTGGAATTTCCTTTCCTGTCATTTGAAGCCACTGTTCTCCTCTGGACCCATTCCAGCTTGTCAACATCTCCCTTCAACTACATTCTCCAGAATTGGACACAGTATTCCAGGTGTGGTCTGACCAAGGCAGAATAGAGGGGGAGCATAACTTCCCTGGATCTAGACACTATACTTTTATTTGTGCATGCCAAATTCCTATTGGCCTTTTTAGCTGCCGCATCACATTGTTTAATCAGAAGTTCTAGTGACCTCCATGGAGCTTATTCCCAAGTCATTTACTTTAGATGTCACAGGAATAGACTATCACATCCAATGGTTCCTCCACACAACATTTCAAAGTGAAATGACATTGGGCTGTCTACTGTCTTCTCCGGTTTTATTTTTTGTGAATTGTTTATTCTAAAGCTATGTACAAAAGAGAAGTTTTTCTAAGACAACGGATGGTAAAACAGCACACCAAATTAGAGAGCCTATTGTATCCGACATGCATACCTTGCCATTGGATGATAATAAGGGAAGGCTTGTTTCATTCCACTGGGATTTTTTCTCCTGATTGACTCCATTTCCATGTTTTTCAGATTCCACAGGGCCAATCCAAAAAGTCACTGCTAGCAGGCCCATGGCCAATAACTGGAGTGGATGGCCAGAAGGGAGGAAGGGACAAGATATCCTCTGGAACATTGTCACACAGTTTCTACAGACAAAGAATCGTGGAATTAGGTAAGCATCTTAAGGGAAGAGACCACAAACCAAAAAAGCCCTTTAAGCTGTGGTTTTTCAAAATGACATAAATTCATGTTAACTGGTATATCCTCAGGATTGCTTCGTGTATTCCATTTTTTTCACAGTAGACTCAAACAAGATAGTTTTTTTAAGCGGAGAGAGAGAGAGAGAGAGAGAGAGAGAGAGAGAGACAGAGACAGAGACAGAGACAGAAGAGGAAGAGAATAAACCAGGAATCAAAACTTAAAAAGTGGACATATTACATGCCCCAAACTAGACTGAGGTTTTGGATTGTTAGTGAAATCAGGAAAAATTAGTGCAATTTCTGAGAAATATGAAAGAAAAATAATTATCAAATGGCCTCACCAAAAGTGTCTTCCAGTTCAGGGACCTCAAGGCCGTTCTCCTTGAAGTAAAGTGCTGTATCCAAAGGATGCAAGAGAAATTTGTCTTCTTGTTCTTAGGTTCTCTTGTTAAGATATAAATAAAAACACTATACTGCAACACTAGAAGCCCTCTAACTTTCCCATTCACAGCTATGCCTGCTTGAGGGACTTTGCACTTTCTTTCTTCTTTTCTTTCTTAAATGAAGACTTCTAAGGACTTGTACTCTCCAGGCCACCTCTCAGTTGAATGCACCCCTATCCACCTGCTCCTGAGTGCATTATATTTGCTGCCTTCCTTCTTTAATAAGCTTGAATTCCCCGCCTCATTGGGGTTGCCACCCACATGCATTTTCATAAACAGGACAGAGACATCTACTGACAGTAGCAGAAAACTACAACAACTCAAAGAACTAAAAAAAATGGGTGAGAATTTCATTTCAATGAGAGAGACAACATGACTCATTTGGGAAAATGATAATGTGTAGCTAAGGCCCCTTCCACGCAGCTGAATAAAATCCCACATTATCTGCTTTGAACTGGAATATATGGCAATGTGGACTCAGATAACCTAGTTCAAAGCAAATATTGTGGAATTTTCTACCTTGATATTCTGGGTTAAATGGCTGTGTGGAAGGGCCCAAAGGGGAAGGTGGTAGGAAAAGAGGAAGATCTCATTATAGATGGATAGACCTAGTTAAGAAGCCAAGATCTCAAAAGGGCTGTTCAGAATAGGCTGTTTTGGAACGCTCTCATTTGTAGGGTTGCCATTAGCCAAACTTGAGTTGACAATTAATAATAAACATTTGAATTAATTAATTGGCATATTTCTTCATATTCAGCATAGAAAGAATTTAAGACACGAAAGACATGGCATATTAATCCACCCAGGTGCAGGAATTTTGTACTCTCTCACAATCCCTGGGGTATATTCTCAGGGCAGAAATAGAATCACTCCTTTTAAAAATTGCACTGTCCATGTTAGTTCAAATTTGTGCTTGCCCAACAAGTTCACACTGGACAAGCCACTAGTTCCAATGTAATCCAACCTCATAAAGTTGTTGAGAAGAAATCTTTTATTATATCACCAGTATCAATATCTTCCCCTTTATCCAAGTTTCACAGGGCAAGACAAAAGTGCCCTAGATACAATGCACCAAAACATAGATATTTTACAATCACAGAAACTCTCTGAAGCATGTTAGAGATAGTAGGTCATTGTGAAATTTATGACTGACTGTTGCACCGAGGACTTCCACGCCTGGGTACATTTTGAATTGGATGACACATTTGGCTTTCGTGGAGAGAAAGCTCCACTCTTGCAAGGTGCTCCTGTCTAACCTAAGGAGACTAGTATTTTCAGGGCACGGAAGGGATAGGAAGAGAAGCCCACTTTTGCCATCCCCGTTATTCATACCTAAAATTGGATCTAGCCCTCTGTTGACTACACTACATTGATTTGTTTGTTCCCATTACACTGAGGTATGTGCTCTAATGACTAATATGTAATGCTGATTAACATCAGTTTGGGGGCTTTCCTTCCTCTACAGTAAGACATCCGGGATATATTGGACTATGTGCGACTGAGTTCTCACATAGAATTACAATGAAGGAGGGAGAATCATTGTTTTGCCTTTCCAGCTTCCCTTCATGCTTGAGAGAAATCCAGGCTTCATTCTTGAGCTGTCAGGTCATTGTCTTGGCCACTGTTCCCAGTAGAGTGATGTAACTAAGCTGTTCTCTCCCTCAGTCTCTCTCTCATTCACTTTTCCACGAAGGGAAGACCATGCCAATGAAGTCATGGGAACGAAAATGCCATCTGTTTTCAAAAACACTAGTGCAGAAAGGACGTCCATGTACATGACTTCCTTGGTAAATTGTCATCTTTGTGAATGAGTATAACCTCATAACAGATTTTATTAGAATGTAACCCCCCTACACACACACACACACACACACACACACATACATACACTAGCTTTGCCCGGCCACGCGTTGCTATGGCTTATGGGAATCATTTGTTGGCCAGATGGAATAGCAGTGAATAGCCTTGCAGCTTCAAAGCCTGGCCGTTTTCTGGGGTAGCTGGAGTAGCACCCTCAATCAAAGAGCTGCTTAGAAGCCTGGCTACTTCCTTTGTAGGGGAATCATTGTTTGGCCTGATTGAATTGCACTGAATAGTCTTGCAGCTTAAAAGCCTGGCTGCTTTCTACATAGGGCATCCTTGCTAGGCCAGGTTGAATGGGAAGGAGTATCCTCGTGGCGTCAAAGCCTGGGGATTTTTCACCTAGGGAAAATCTTGGTTGGACAGGTTGAAAAGCACTGAATAGCCTTGCTGCTTGCAAGCCTGGCGCTTTCTACCTTGTGGAATTCTTTGTTGACCAGTTTGAATAACATTTGAAACTTCCAGTTTCAATGGAAGTTGAAGTCCAAAGCACCTGGAGGGCCGAAGTTTGCCCATACCTGGTTTAGGATGACATAAAGCAGTAGTGTTTTCATTTGAGTTTAGGGAGCTTACAATACATCTTACATTTTTAAAGCCTAAACTCAAAAGAAGCAAAAATTACTTGACTGAAGTTGTATTTTCAGCATTTGGCATAACTCACTGCAAAAAATTATAATGCTTGGTAAAATGGAAGGCAAAGGAAACGATCGCATGATAGATCGCCTGAAGCATCAACATTCACTTCTAGAAGAAGCCTAGGCAAATAAACCTAGGAGTATTCAATGAAGTAGGAAATGCTAAAGGCAGGGTCACACTATAAAATACAAAAAGACACATTATAACCCACACTGAGAAGAAGCAAACTAAAATCTGATACATAAACAGAAAATACAGACACATTTATCTAGGATTATTATTTTTTGTTTATTTTGGAAAGATTTTATAATACACAATAGCAGTCTGAGCAAACTGTGACAGTGTAGAATTCAGTATAAAATCTTTAAAAGATCTATGCAAATACCTTTCTAGTAAAGATAGGCTTGACAAACAGAAATGTTATTTTCCCTCCTAACCCAGAATACACATCTGTGTCTTTTGAAATTCATTCTGCTGTTTGGAACCCCCCATAATCAAGTTTACTATGGTTATTTTGAATTATAATCTCCTCTGAGTTATTCCTACAATTCCTCTACATTGTTATCATTTGCAATCTAATGAGTGTTTATCAGCTCGAATATTTCAAATGCATGACATTAGCAAAACTATGAATAGCACTACTACCCCAGCAGAAATAAAATAATCAAATCCACAAATGTGAAACCCACAAGCATGAAGGGGTTCATGGAGGGGTACATGTATTCAACTACATTAATATAAAATAGGTATAGGTGGTCTGTGGCCTCTAGATAGACTGCTGCTCCCATTACTCTGACCATTAGCCAAGCTGAATGGGGCTGTCAGCAATCTAGAGGACCATGTTTTCCCTGCATTGATGTCTACCATGATGGTAGAAAGGAAGGCCTACAATTGCCCAGAATTCCAAGTACAGTATGTGTAAACTCAAGACTAAGCTGCAGTGGCAATAAGAAGAGGGAGCACATAATTGATTATATCAAGACAATTATTCTCAGATTTCTTGATCAGAGTGATTAAATGGAGTGACCAACAGGAAGAAGTAGGGATCAATATGCCAGGCTCAATTTCACAACTAGCACCAATATAATACGCAGGATGTTTATGCTGAGCAGGAATATGCACCATTATGTACAGAAATTATCCAGAACAATGAAAAAGATACACAAGTAAGAACACCACATTTCCTACCACTTCGTCACATAACTTAAATTCCACTGAGTTCTACACTTAAAATCTGGTATTCCACTGGGTCCACTACATTCGTTTTGGTTAAAGTGCAGTTTTTGAGTCTTTTAAACGTTGAGGGCAGCATTTTTTTCCAACATATCAGGAAGAGGTGAGGAAATGGTTTTTTCTCAAAACTCCGGATGTTTTGCCAAATTTCTAATGAAGTAGCACTCATTGCTCTCGGGTTAGGATCACCCAATTTGTGGGAGGAGAAACTGGGGAGGAGTCAAAATAAGCTTTTTTGGGCAATCTCTGGCATTTCCTTTTGCTCCCCAAGCAGGAAGGTTTGGTTCTAAGCTACCTCATAATGCTTCTATTTTGCAAAAATAAAAGATAATAATTAAAAAATAGCCTTTTAAAGTACCTTTATTCCTTCCTTCCATAATTTGTCTGTGTTCTGTGTTGGGAGAGCCAGTGCTGTTGCCTTTCCAAATGGGTTTCCCTTCCATCTCTTTTCTCTCTCTCCCTCCCTCCCTGCTGTTGAGAATTGTGGGAGTTAAAGTACCGAAAAGCATCTAGAGGGATGGGTGGGGCCAAATGTCTGCAGTGTGGAAATTTCTTCATTGAAAAATATGCAAGACAACTGAGTACACTAAACAATGTGATTAAAAGGTAGGGAAAACTCAATTTTATTACGAAATTGCGTTAGACTGAACTCTCTTCTTCTGAACACTTCCCAGTGTAATCTGATTAACTCCTTAGAGAAGCATATCCCCGAAATAAATGGTCACAGCTACTCATGTTACTAGGGCGTTTGGGGAATTCTGACTCCTAAAATAACATATCTATGATCCAGAAATTTGTCACTAAGGACCTCTGTGGCAAATTGGCAGGGCAGCAGGGCAATCCTGGTGCCCTACACCCCACCTCACCAGCAGCTACACTTCCTCATCACACATGGGGAAGCGTCACCATGAAGCTTCCCCTGTGCAGCCCCTGTGATGTCCAATGAAACATGGGAAGCCTCCCGTGTTCCCGGTGCAGCATCGTAGGACTCTTCTACTCCAGTAGAGCCATGGAGCCCCCTTGGAAGGGAGCCTGTATCATATGATGAGCAGCGTGGGGCTCAATTGGGGCAGAAGCCTTTTACGATGCTAAAAAAAAGTTGTGTAATGAAGTCATTTAATCACCCTTCAACATTAGCCACTATCATCTCAAATTAGCATTAAAAACTCTTCTAGTCCAGATTTGGAGATGGCTTACTTTACTTTTGGCCCCTTTCCAACACTGGTCACAATCCAATATAATTAGGCAGTAGATGATATCAATAGATTCCAACTCACAGTTCTGCAATACTGGCTGCCATTGCTCAAGTAAGTTATTTATTTAAGCAAAATGACTGAAATCTCACAAACTTCAGTTATGGCAACTTTCTAAAAAGAACATTGAAGTTTTTTAAAAATTGCAGATGTTTCTACAGTGAGTTTTGTAAGAGACATCAACAGAGGTGGGATCTGTAAACAACATGAACTACTCCTTAACTTCATTGGCCTTCAATGTGATAGTGTTTTTTCTATTTAGAAGTGTAGAGTTAACACAGTACTTTGTGTTGAGTATATGCACCCATTAGAAGACTTTCATTTTAATCTTCAGCTGTTTGACATCTTTATAATCCCATTATCCCATGTGTTCACCATTAATGTTATGACTATAGTTATCCATTTTACTGTGAGGACAAACTGATTCAACCCAACAAAGGCTGCAGTGCACAATAATAAGTCTCTTCTTTTTCCAGATGTGTGCCTGAACACAGGTAGAGCCTGATTCCACCCTCTTCTGTTACGACTGGTTTTCCAGAAAAGGTTCTCTCCATTTTGAAGTATCCATAAAGATAGAAGAAGAGCTATGGTAGAGCCATAAGCATGGGAGGCCCCCTTCCTTTGTCCAGACATCTTTGGCACAGTCATATGTTTCCATCTCCACCTGATAGTCACCATCCATACCTTTCCAATAGCCTCCTGTGACAAAAAGTTTGCCTCCAAGAGGTACCATTCCTCCATTCTCATGGAGCGTATGAAGTTGCTGCACCTGCCAACAAAGAATCAACATCATTCATGTTTAGAATTCATATTAAGTGCCATGACTTAGGAAACTCCGAAAGGCTTTATTCACAGAAGAGCAACCAGGCACTTGACATTGAAAGCTAAGCAGAGTCAACCTTGGTTAATACTTGGATGGGAGACCACAAACAAATACCAGGTGCTGTAGACTATATTTCAGAGAAAAGAACTGGCAAAACTACTTCTGTATATACCGTTCCTAAGAAAGCCTTATGAAATTCATGAGGTTGCCATAAGGAGACAGGGAACTTGAAGAGGCACATACCCACATGTCTTTATTTGGTGGATGGGACTTTCATATGCTTGATGGAAATTCAAAGTGAATGCTTTCTAGTAGTTGGAAAATATACTGCAAATGAATATATTGTAATCAAGTTTCTTGGCTCTTCTGGCCGCATTGTTAAAAGATTTTGAAGTAGCTGGAGAAATTCTACAGTAGATGAAGTGTTAGTGTGCTGACAGTCTTATCTTACTGTCTGTCTATCTATCTATCTATCTATCTATCTATCTATCTATCTACCTACCTATCTAGAAGTACCTTTTCCTATATCTACTTGAGAGGCTCTCCTCTGTCTTCCATCAATGGGAACAATACATTTCATGAACACATGGGAAAGAACTTTTCTGTTTTGGCACACAATTTGTGGGATACTATCAATTGCTAGGTCTGATTCTCACCAATGATATGTGGGGTGTTTTTGCACTAAGGACTTCATCACACTGAGGCCAAGAAGACAGGGGACAGTAGGTAACAGTGGGGAAAACTGTGGGACAGCACCATGAGTTCTCTTACCATTATGGGATCCCTTCCCATGCCATTTCCCTGCTGCCCGACTTCCTCTCCAGCTTCTCCTCCCTGAATCTTCTCCATTTCTCTGTGCTGCCGGCATGCTGACGGAGCCCTGCCGAAAGTAGCCCTGTGTCATGTGATAGGGTTTGGGGGACTCCATGCCAACAGCATGCTGGCAGCGCAGAGAAACACAGAGAATATGTGTTGTCGAAAGCTTTCATGGCCAGAATCATTGGGTAGTTGTGAGTTTTCCAGACTTTATAGCCATGTCCATAAGCATTTTCTCCTGACGTTTTGCCTGCATCTATGGCAGGCATCCCCAGAGGTTGTGAAGTATCAAAGAAGACACTTTTTGACCTCAGTGTGATGAGGTCAAAAGGCAAACCATGACTATATGAAAAATGTTTGGGACCTAATTTTCTATTCCCAAAATGTACCTAAGACAGTGTACTAGTTTGAGACCTGTGCAAAAAAAAAGATTAAAAAGATCAGCTTTGTTGTAGTCTTTTGAACTGTATTTTTTTTTTTTTTAAAAAAACCCTCACCTAATATTTCTCCATCTCCCTTTCTACCAGACACACTGTATATGAGTAACCAGGACTGAGTTATCTATACTTATCTTAACTCCTGTTTTCTCCCTGTGGGGAGCACAATAAAAATAGCAGTGACTGGAGTTGTGCAGAAATATTCATTGGATACAAGCATGAGTTTGCTTGCAGAGACACTGTTAGATGATAAGATGTTACAGTGGGAACCTTAAGAGGTCTCTGGCAAGAGTATAACAGACTGAGAGAAACCAACAGCTCTATTTTCCATCAGTGTCAGTAGATGAAAAGGCTGGCAGAGCACCCTCTGCAGCTGCCCTGGAGACTGGAGGGAGTGGGTGCTACAAGGTCAGCTGAGCCCTGACACTCTGTGAACAGCTGCAGCAGGATTTCAGAATGATGCTGCCTAAACCAACCCTCCAACAACATTACATATGGCCTTACTGAAGCCAACAGGACAAGGGAACAGGACCATGCCGTGCTTTTGTCTGGGATATCCTCAGTCAAGGAATGGGATTCACGTCATATTGGAATAGGGACAGTTGTCTGTATATCAAACCACAGCATCTGCTTTGGTGATTCTTCCATCAAAGTATTGTTCAACTGTGGCATTTTGTTACATTGCATAAGAAAATGTTTAAAACTATATAAAGAGAGACAACAATTTTGCATTGTTTTAAACTTTGTATATTGTATTTTATGACTGTTTTAACATTTTAGTTCATTGTATAATGGTGTAACAGTATCAATTGCCACTTGTAAGCTGGCCTGAGTCCCCTCGGGTGAGAAGGGCAGGGTATAAATAATTGAAATAAACAAATAAATAAATAAATAAACAATGGGGAGGGGGTCAAACTGCTTGGATGTTACTTAAATCTTCTGCTGTTTAGGTTTTTCCTTTATTTGTGCTGATGCTATGTTTTTTAATCTGTGTTTTATGATTGATAGACATCTTGAGCACCTTTTTGGGTAGAAATGAACCAAATAAAGTGCACATTTAACTTCAACAAGCCTTCAGATCATAGAAATGTGTAGCCACTTCCATGTTTACATATCCATGTATCACTCCCATTACTTAACAACGCATCACTGTAATCACAACAGATGGTGCCCCTCCAAATCTACCTTCAAAGCTTATCAGCATCCTGACTGAAGTGTTTCTAAGGTGCTGGAGGTTGGGCTGCTGGGAGATAATGGTCACGTTCACTTCCAGTCATAAGGTGCCTTGTGAACAGGCACATGGAGAAACCCCTTGGGGTCCTTTCACAACTGCTTCCCCCAAGAAAAGCATTCCAGTTGTCATTTCCTAGTACCCCAATCTTCAGGCTGCCAGGCTGTAAAAGTGCAAAATTAAAATGTGGCCACTTACAAAAAAAATGGCCTTAATAGATAAAAATACAATAAAATGAAGCTGATGGCATTCTCGTTTGTTTGCATACTTCTATTCTGCCCTTTCTGCAAAGAACACAGCTGTATTCCGCATTGCTGCTTTCTAGTTTACTACTATTTTAGTTTGATTTAATTTTTCTTTTGCTGTGTGTTTCCAAAATAAACAAGCTTGTTTTCCATGACACCATTTTATTCTGGATTATACTGAGTGCAACTGGCTCATGATTAGTCAGCGAGTTTGTGGCTTAAGTGGAGATTTCAACCCAGGTCTAATCCTATCTCACTCTACTTTTGTTAAGACCACATACCATTTACCTACCTTCTGCCATATGTTGGCATCTGGATCATACACATAGACTTTCTTTGTGTTGTCACCAATAAGGTAGATTGCTCCATGCAAGGAGGCACAACGGGGACCAGACAGGTATTTTGGCATGAAGGGCGATGCAATTACACTCCAGACATCTACAAACAAAGAAATACATCTCTCTTAATGACATATTTTCATCATTTTTGATCAAAGATCTTTTTTTAATTTTTTTTTTTGCTTGGCAAAAAGATCTCTTAGAAAAACGATGGATTAGTTTCTAACAAAACGTAATAGGCAAGAAATGGAGCAGGATTGAAACAGGTTTCAGAAAAGTTTAGAGGGCTTAGGCCTTTTTATATCATTTACTCAAACAATTCAGATCAATCTTGTTAATTTTCAAAAGCTTGCATACAAACAGAATAGGGTTCCCAAGTCTCAGGCTCTGACTTTCAGGGCCTGAATGCACTTCTCCAGTGCTCAGAGCAAAAGGAGAAACTCCAGAACAAAAGCACAGCCTTGAAAAACGTGTCTGTATTGTATTCCTTGTTTGTTTGACTTGGTATTTTTATTATATACACTGTACAACTGTGGTTGATGCTGAAAGCATTGTGTACAATAACATCATTAGAGGACTAACTCTAGTACAGTGGTTCTCAGCCTGTGGGTTCCCAGATGTTTTGGCCTACAACTCCCAGAAATCCCAGACAGTATACCAGCTGTTAGGATTTCTGGGAACTGAAGGTCAAAACATCTGGGAATCCACAGGTTGAGAACCACTGCTCTAGTAACATAATCCCTATAATATCACCAGGGCTTCTTCTGTGGCATTACAAGTGGTCATCCCTACATTGCAGGTTTTGGCCATGAATTTCAGGATCTAGAATAGTCTTGACCTGACAACCCTAATATAGAAAACCAGTGCTTGTGAAACAGCAGGGTATCCTGCATTTTTATCCTATTAATTTGGCCTCACTTCTTCACTATTATTGCCATCACCATTATTGCCTTGGTCACAGTTGTATATCTACAACATAGATGAAAAGTAAATACTGTACACCTAAAACAAATCATAATATCTATTATAATTATTTATTTACAGTATTTATATTCTGCCCTTTTTACCCCGAAGGGGACTCAGGGCAGATCACAGAACATACATATGCCACAAACTTTAATGCCATTTTTATACACAGACAAGACAGATAATTGAACATAGCTAGAGGTATATAGGCTTTTCCCATCTTTGGCTTCTAATAATAATAAATAATAAAAAGAAAAGCCTAGAATTCTAAAAATAACAATATCCGTTATCCCAATATTTTGGGAAGCTAAAAACAATAGGTCACTTGACTCCATTCATGGAATTCTGGAGCATCATCAAACTTTGAAGTGTGGCCTGGGACTATTTCACATGACACAATTATAGTGCGGTGATTCCATTTTTACTCATATAATTCTATCTTTGGAAAGATTTTTCAATATAGAGGGGGATATTTAGAATCCTTAGAGTTCTAGTGCCTCAACAAATAACAAATCTCCTGCTGAGATGAGCTGGGGCTGATCAGCATCCATTTCAGTTAGATAACATCACTGGGGATAGAAATGGAAGTGCTGAACTTGTTTATCATATTGTGTGCTCATGCCTCGTGACTATTATCCAAGGACCCTCTCAAGCAAACAGAACTTGAGTCATATTACACCTAATACATTTATCAGTTACAAGGAATAAGATGATACCAGTAGAGTTTCTAAACATTGTGACAAATAGCCTTTAATATCTAGTTGAGATCATGTGTAGATATAATCCACTGGATTATCAGCCATGATAAGCAACTACAGGACTGAGTTAGAAAAATGAAGGAAGCCAACATATGTAGCACTGGGTTGTTGTGAGTCTTTCAGGCTGTATGGCCATGTTCTAGAAGCATTCTCTCCTGACGTTTTGTCCACATCTATGGCAGGCATCCTCAGAGGTTGAGGGGTCTGGCACCCTCTAAGGATGCCTGCCATAGATGTAGGTGAAACGACAGGAGAGAATGCTTCTAGAACATGGCCATACAGCCCAAAAGACTTATAACAACCCAGTGATTCCGGCCATGAAAGCCTTCGAAAACGCATATGTAGCATTAGCTATTCAGCTCTCAAAAATGGTTGCCCATGGGCCAGGGCCAAAGCCATCAGCTGCTGGTCTCTGGGGAGTTTCCATGAAGGAAAGAAACATTGCCGTCAATGGGTACAAATATGATACTGGTGCCTGGCACATTGGGAAAAACATACCACATTCCCTCCTATCAGATAACTTCAGAAGCACTGAGATGCATAATATCCAGGGCGGTGTGTCAGTACGGGGAAATGCACACTATAAACCTTTCCTTCTCCCAATGTACCTCATGCTTGGGTTCAGCCAGAGTTTGGGAAGACATTTAGCACCATCTGAACGGTGCCTTGAATACACACGGTTTCTCATTTACATGGTGAAAGACGCCTTGGCATTCACACATAAGTGAAGAAGGGAAACACTGCACTTTAAAATATTGTTGTAATGAGAACATAACTGACACTAAGAAGCTCACTCTCACTGACCTCAGATGCCATGGATCACACTGATGTTTAAAAAACATACATGTGTGCACACACTATCTTCATGACCAGCCACTTGAATGTCAATGGACTGGTGAATCTGATCCCACTTTCAGTCTGAACTTTAAGGAAGTATCCAAGGTACTAAACCCTCCCCTTAGAATAGAAGCAACAGCTTGCTAAAAGTTTGAAATAAAATCTGGAAAAGCTTAATAACTAATTGACACCAGACCACGAATTGTTAATGATCATAACAGGCATTTTCCAAGTCAGTGAATGTGGGGGGGATAAGCAAAAATGATTTGGCCACTCAGTGGGCCTAAGTTGCAGGTATTTTGGGAAAGCTTTTCAATCAAGATGGTCTCTGTTCCTTACCAATAGAGGGGTTGTAACACTGCAGTGTCAAGGCATTGTATTTGAGAGCACAAGAGCCAATCAGGTATAGCTTGCCAAGGCATCCAGCTACGGCAAAGTTGCTGACATACTTCAGGGCAGGGCTGACAAAACACCAGCTGTCATTATAAGGATCATAGCACTCCACCTCCACAATGTCCACGGTGGTGCCTACAGACCATGTGAGAAAAATGAAAGAATTTTGAATGTTACAGGAGTCTTCAATCACATGAACTAAGCACTATTAGTTCCTAATTAACCCACACGGAGCCCCCGGTGGCACAGCGGGTTAAACCGCTGAGCTGCTGAATTTGCTAACCGAAAGGTTGGGGGTTCAAATCCCGGGAGTGGGGTGAGCTCCCACTGTTAGCCCCAGTTTCTGCCAACTTTGCAGTTCAAAACATGCAAATGTGAGTAGATCAATAGATACCGTTCCGGCAGGAAGGTAACGACACTCAAAGCAGTCAGGCCAGCCACATGACCTTGGAGATGTCTACGGACAGTGCCGGCTCTTCGGCTTAGAAATGGAGATGAGCACCAACCCCCAGAGTCGGACACGACTGGACTCAACATCCAGGGAAAACCTTTACCTTTTCTATGAACCCACATGGCAATGTACTTTCCTGCAACCTGTATTTCTAATGAAGCAGGATTCATTCTTGTTATTGCCTAAACTGTCAATGAGCCACAATCTTTTGTTCCAAATTGCCCCATGAATGAACACTGGATTTTCTGTTGTAACTGTCCTTTCTTCAGGTCTGATTACTAACAACTAAATTTCTCTCCCCCATCCTCCACTTCATTCTCACCTTTTGTAGAGAAAGACTGTGGCAATTGGGTCTACAAGCCCTTCATAACCATCCAGGCATGGGAGGTACTTTGCTAATTGCTAGTAGCTATTCCCCTGTGGGTGCCCCCGATGGTGCAGCGGGATAAACCACTGAGCTACTGAACTTGCTGATTGAAAGGTCACTGGTTCGAATCCAGGGAGTGGAGTGAGCTCCCAATATTAGCCCCAGCTTCTGCCAACATAGCAGTTTGAAAACATGCAAATGTGAGTAGATCAATAGGTACTGCTTCTGCAGGAAGGTAACGGTGCTCCATGCAATCATGCTGGCTACATGACCTTGGAAGTGTCTATGGACAATGCCGGCTCTTTGGCTTAGAAATGGAGATGAGCACTAACTAACCTCCAGAGTTGGACATGACTAGACTTAATGTCAGGGGAAATCTTTACCTTATTCCCCTGTTAGACACATCACCTATTTCCAGGTACTCCTTCATCCATTTCCCGCTGGTGAAGGATGCACAAAAAGTGCAGCTAGAAATCTCTTGGTTGGTCTGAATACCTGCTATGTCAGATTTCCCTCAGTGCCCTCTCCCGTGCCCATGTCCCGTTCTCTGTGGGCCCTTCCAGACAAACCCTAAATCCCAGGATCTGATCCCAGGTTTTCTGTTAATCTCAGATTATCTGGCAGTGCAGACCCATATAATCCAGTTTAAAGCAGAAAACCTGGGATCAGATCCTGGGATTTAGGGCCTGTTTGGAAGAGCCCTGAATTATAGCCTACCACCAATGGCATAGATCTCTCCATTGAGAACAGCACTGGCATGGTTTGTTCGGGGCTTCAGCATCGGCGCAATAGACTTCCAGGCACCCTTCTTCAGGCTGAAGCACCAGGAATGGGTTGTGGACCACGTGTCATTTTGTGAGCCTCTGGAGCCACCTGAAACAGAAACAGGGAATATAGGATACTGCCTTATATAAGATAAGATCATGGTGCCCATCAAGATCAGTATTATTTGCAGCAATTCACAGTGGTTTCCCATACTTTCAGAGACACTCTTCTCTAAAAGGTCTCATATAATATGGCTAGTAGGTCTGGGTACATGGATGAAATGAAAGCACTTCAATATTAGAATGTATTCATCCTTCTTACTTTTGCCTGCATATTCATTACTGAGGAAATCTTGTGAGGTTCATGGATGACTATGAATCAGTCAAGAAATTATTTAAAGATGTACATGTAGCTGTACAACAAGGGGTTGCTATAGCACAGCAGGTTAAACCACTAGCAGCAGGAAATCTGCTGACCGGAGGATTGGCAGTTCAAAGCTGGGAGTCAGGGTAAGCTCCATCTGTCAACCCTAGCTTCTGCCAACCCAGCAGTTCGAAAGCATACAATGGGAGTAGATCAATAGGTACGGCCTTGGCAAGAAAGGTAAAAAGGCGCCCCATGGAGACATGCAAGTATGCCGGCTATACGATTGGAGATGTCTACGGACAGCAGGCTCCTCGGCATGGAAAAATGAAACAAGGCCATCTCCCCATTCCCGGAGTTAAGGATCACCTCCAGATGCCAGAGATGAAAGAGGAGGCCTTACCTTTGTTTGTGTATTGGATGTCATTGTTGTTCACTGTTTAAAAAGGCATTGAATGTTTGCCTTATATATGTATTCTGTAATCTCAGAATCCCTCCAAGAAGATAAAGCGGAATATAAATAAAGTGTTGTTATTATTATTTTATTGTATGACACAGCAAACAAGATAGATATGCTGGATTTCATATCACAAAATCACAAGTCAAACACTTCCCAAGTGTCTAGGACTGTGTGATGTATTTTCGGATGATGCGTGCAGATCCCGAATAATAATAATAATAATAATAATAATAATAATAATAATAATAATAATAATTATTATTATTATTATTATGCACACACACACACACACACACACACACACACACTGAGTTAGATTAGGTGGCCCTTGGAGAACCTTTCAAATCTGTTAAGTAATTAAAGTTGATGAAAATCTGCTAATTATCAGATAAGCAATGTGAAATAAAAATGATGAAATTGTTTAAATTTACATTTGGTCAGTTGACTGTCTAGTCTGAGAGGTAAAATTGAAATTATATTTTTAAAGCTGAAACAAGCAAGCAAATAAACCCTAGAAGCCAGCAGAATACACACCAAAAAAATCAAAAAGTTTAATGGTAACATTAATTGGGGAAAAACACTAGGCTCACCTGTAACATAAACATCATTGTTGAGAGCAATCATTGAAAAGCCCCATTTATTATAATCAGGAAAATCCGGCAGAGCGATCCAATTTTCTGAAATGAGAAAATGAAGTATAAGTAGTCCTCAGTCAGTTATAACTGGTTAACTGCTCTGCTTTCCCCAAGATCCTTTCCTCATGATCGACATGATCGAGGTGCTTCTGCACAGATGCCTTCATTCCTGGACCAGGGAAAGTGAGAATTGTGGATTACCTGAATGTAGAGAGAAGTAATACAGCTTGGCAAATAACTGAATATAATGGGCAAAAAAGAGGGAAGAACAGAAAAGCTAAACCCGAAAAAGAAATTGTAACTCACTAAACTATAAATCTAGTATAAACAACACAAAAGTTGTCCTGTTGCTATAGTCTCACTTGTAATTCTAGATAGAATAATATACATAAACTGACTATTATTTATCAATAAAAATATGGGAAATAAAACAATCACATTTAGGAATGTTCTACAGAGATATAACAAACATTATGTTCAGGCTTGAATGTTTTTCAAAATAACTCATAGGCTCCTCCAAGGCTTTGTAGTTATAACTTTAAATTAATCCATTATAGTCCCAGGCGAGTTCAAAAAGTCTTTAGAAGTCTGTGACGATCAGGAACATAATCAGGAAACAACAAGGGTTCCTGGGTGCTTTTATCCTTGTTTCAGGAAAAGTATCCCTTCTTCAGGTTGCTTGAACTAGTTTCTTCAGAAGATTTAGAGGCTATATTTAAAGTTCAGGTTGCAGTAGTTCTAGCAACCTGAAGAAGGGATACTTTTCCTGAACACATCACTCAGTGTCAATTAGACTACTGTTCTGCCTTCAGCCAAGAAATTACCAAACTGAAATTATAGAGTTTGAGCAAATGTAAAATTAAGATGCACTTATGGATTTCCCAATCAACCACATTACTTTGGTGAGAAAAAATCTGAGATTTTTCGTATTGGAATTATCGTGCTCATAGCTGCATATGCTTAGAGGTAATTATCTATGGTCATTAACTGTTTCTATGTTCACAGTGTTGTGAAAATGAACTCCAATTGCATCATCTTGCCCAGACGGTGCCAAAGATGCCAAAGGTCTCACTCAGATTTCTATTCCCTCCCCTCTAAATTCGTTCCCCCCACCGTCTGACAGTCTGATGACAACGTCAGCCCGGGATAAAGGCAGCTGCTCGGCAGTGACAAACGCCAAAGAAACGTAGAGCAATGACATCATTTGGAAATCTCTTGTTTGCCAGAGGCTACATAATTCCAGATTTAAGTCTAAGCCATGGTTGGTTCTGCCAATATTAGCATTCCTCTTACACAATATGGATGTGAATCATATAAAATGTTTATTATAATTCATTTAAAAGTATATGAGTTTTTCTGTTTCTTTTACTTATTATATGAGGCACCGTATAAAGAAAGATTTAATTCATTAACTAACAAAATACATTATAAAATTGTTGATAACATTAGGTCAACCCTACAGAGCCGGAAGGCAGTTAGGAATTGTGGGAGTTGAAGTCCAAAATACCTGAAGGGCTGAAGGTTGCCCATGCCTGTTATAGAGGGTGAAGGGTTTTAAGCAAAGAACCAAGAAAATGAAATAAGTGGAGTAATCTTCCAAATAAGGCTATGACCATGGAACCCTATGGAGGGCCAGACTTGCTGTGGATATCCATGGATTTCTTAGGGATTTCGTTTTCACATTTTCCCTGAACTACAATTTCTAGAAACATTTGCTCTTTTTCAGCTTAATGATAATAATAATAATAACAACAACAACAACATCCCACAACCATCTCCCTGAAGGGACTATAATAAAACATTATAACCTGGGAACAAGGCAAATTTGTCCAGAGACTCTGGTGTAGAATTTATTTACACTGTTTCTAAATTCTACAATACTGTATACATTTTTATCTTCATTGTATGCCATCTTTTTCCCATAGTGAGACTAAAGGCGGCTTCCAGAGACAGTACATTTAAAACAATTAAAAACAGGATTGCTGTGAGTTTTCTGGGCTGTATGACCATGTTCCAGAAGCATTTTCTCCTAATGTTTCAGCTGCATCTATGGCAGGCATCCTCAGAAGTTGTGAGATCTGTTAGAAGCTAGTCAACCCAATAATTCTGGCCATGAAAATCTTCAACAACAATTAAAATCATCCCATAGAACAGCATATAACTAATTAAAACATACGACAGTTTTTAAAAGTAAATTAAAAACCCCCATAAAATGCTTCCCTGCTTACAGATTAAAACCCTGCTTTAAAAACACATGTAACCTGTTAGAGAAAGGAGAATCAGGATGGGAACAGTCTAGTTTCCTGTAAAAAGGAGTTCCAGAAGGTGGAAGCAGCCACAGAGAAGGCTCTCTCTCATGTCCTCATCCCTTGTAGATCTTAGAGCCCTGGGAGGTTCGTCTGGCGAAATCAGGGTTTCAGATATTTACTTTGTTTTGCATCCTGCCCTCTCTCACTCCCCGAGGGACTCAGAGCAGCTAATAGTCTAGGCCAGTGGTTCTCGACTTGTGGGTCCCCAGATGTTTTGGCCTTCAACTCCTAGAAATCCTAACAGCTGGTAAACTGGATGGGATTTCTGGGAGTTGTAGGTCAAAACACCTGGGGACTCACAGGTTGAGAACCACTGGTCTAGGCCTAAGCCATATAGGACTTTATAGATCACTTGTGCCCAGAAACAATGTTTTGGTGTAACAATGCAGTTACAGTCATTGCATTGAAGTGTCCGGTGTTTTTATGCCCCAGCTTAAAGATGCACTGAATAAGAAGGAGCTGTTCTGGCCTTATTTGATGCCAGACACTTACTTGTTTTGGTATTATAAAAGGCAAAGTTCCTGGAAATTGGTGGTGGTGATTGTTCTTCTTCTTCATCCTCTTCCAAAGCTCTACCTGCCACCACCACCAGCACCTCCTCAAGCTTTTGTGGAAGGGCTTTTAGTCTCTGCTGGACAAAAGGTCTGTTCTCTACCTAAGAGATGATAGAAAACAACAGTCACAACATTGAGAGCTAATAGTTTCTCATTGTCCTTTGCCTCCTTCTCCCATACATCTCACCAAACTCAAAAAAGTCCTAAACAGTTGGTTGCATCCATCTGTGGTCCACAGTATGTATGTATGCATGTGTGTGTGTGTGTGTATAGGAAATGATGAAATTCAGTAGAGAAAAAATACAGAGAGTTCCTATGAGATATATCATTACATTTGCTGGAATCTGTAGTTCAGGGTGCTTCAACATAAGAAGGTCGGAGGCATCTTCCTCTTCCTGTCCTCCTGTTTCACAAGGAGCTCAAAGAAACATACATGGCTTTCCTTTATCCCATCTTCCTTTAGCCCCCCACGACACTTTGAAATAATAGTCTCAGAAGGAGTACCTGGCTCAGCATCACTTACTGAGTTTTGTGGACCAGTAAAGTCTTAAACCTAGAGCAAGCTTCAATCCAGCATCCTACCACATGCAACCCTTGCTTTCATTCACATTGTTACCTACAGTGTGGCATGACAAATAAGCAATTACTTAATAAAAGTATATTCTATCAAAGGATCAGTAAACCCATTTCTCATACATAAATATCAATACTGTTATCTGATCTGGAAGAGAGAAAAGAGGAAAGAGGGCAATCTGGATGAATGACTTTTTCCCAACTTCTACAGTAAACAGGTGGGAAAATGTTCCACACCTCCTTAAAGTCTGGTGGCTGTTAATTTGGAGAAAACCAGAGAAAAAACCCTTGCTTTTGTAACAGATGGGAGGAGGAGGAGAAAGCTGAGCAGGAAATGTACAGGAATTCTCCAATCTTCTGCTATCCATCAATTATAACAGTCCATAACTGATTAATTAACTACAGCGGTTTTTCTTGGAGAAGAAGTGAGCACACTGTTTCCCCACAACTAGTTTCTCAGCCTCCCAGGCTCCTTCTACAGAGCTGTATAAAATCCACATTGAACTGGATTATATGGCAGTGTGGACTCAGATAACCCAGTTCAAAGCAGATATTGTGTATTACCTGCCTTGATATTCAGGATTATATGGCTGTGTAGAAGGGCCCTAAGAGAAGACTGGTGGCTCTTCTATCTGTGGAGTGCTGAATTCGCTGCTAGTTTTAGACCAGTGGTTCTCATCCTTTTTTTGACCAGGGATTACTTTGACCAGAGACCACTTGATTGTGGACCACTTTGACAAGGGACCACTTTGACTAGAGACCACTCTCCATTAGTACCAAAAGGGTTACAAATTGGTTTTTGGTCAACTTCAAATTCGGTTTGGTTATTTGGGCTGCTGATTCAGAAGATTGTATTGGATAGACCACATAAGCTCTAGTTTCTGATACAGAACATATGCCACCCAGTAGTCGCCATCTGCTCGCTCACAGAAAACCATATTTAATAATCTAGAGCTGATGTGGTCTGTCCAAAGCAATGGTCAGTTCAGCATAAAGGAGCGGAAATAAAATGAATAAAATAAATAAATAAATAAAGAGGAAGGAGATTCGCGGACTGGATTTTTGTTCTCACAGGCCCACAGGTTCAAAACCACTGTTTTAGTCCATGCTTTAACGGAGCTATTCAAAGTGCTGAACTGAAGGTGAAACAATTAAAGTTCACACTAAAGCCTGGAGAGGATTCACAACTCCACTGACATTGGAGTCATCAGCCTCGTGGTCCTGCCCCTTTAGATCAGTAGCCAAAAGTCAAAATCACTCCTAATCCACAGTACTTTTAGCTAAAACATCCCATACACTGTAGCCCCTTAATGTTGGTGACAGTTTCTTGAATAGCAAGAAGAATACTCCCCACCTATAGAAACCCCTATATTTCTTATAGGTATTGGACCACATGGTTCCTTTTCTAATTTTAGTATTGAAAACTAGTCTAAGGTGTTGTGGTGCCTCCAAGAACTGACCGTGCTGCGATGTCTGGTGATGATGGTCTTGCATGCTTCTGATTCCTGAATAAGTGGTTCCAATGATAAGAGGTCCTGCAGATACTGATCTGGCAGTGAAACCAGATGCACTATGTCAAGGAGTTCTGGAAGGTGGGTGGCTCTAGCAGATTTTTCATACTTCACCCATCTGAGCACAGCCTCAACCAGACTTTGCTCTTCTTGCATTTGTAGTAGATTGTTGGACAGGTAAGTAACCAGCCTCTCTTTGGACAGCTGAAGAAACTCCTCCTGTTGAGACACAAGCTCAAAATTCTCCTGCAGGAATGACCAAGCCTTGGATGACACCTCTGAACAGCCATACATCTCCCCAAACTCACAAATTCCCAAACAGTTGGTTGCATCCATCTGTTGTCGTAAATATCGGCTGCAAACTTTCCGGATAGTGGGGAAGTGGAGCTGATTGGATGTCCGAATCAGAGCCTCTACATTTCCCTGATTGATGGTCACCTTCCCCGTATAAGCAAAGTCAATTAAGGACTCCAAAACAGCAGGATCCACATCTTTGATCTCTACCCGGGCAGAAAAGCTTTCCAGGAAGTCACCAGCAAACATGGCATTGAAATAGTGACTACAGAGGGCCAGAATACTGCGATGACAGAGAAATTCATGCCCCCCAACAATCAAGGTGACGTCTGAAAACTTGGGGTTGGAGCGTAAAGTCTGAAGCCCTTCCAAAATGGACTGAGGATGCGATGGAAGACAAAAATCAAAATCATCTATGTTCCTCACCATGGTGGTGTTCTGCTCCCCTTCTTCTGTGATAAATAACCCTGAATGGAAATAATAATTTCCCGATCCTAGTCAGAAAACAGAAAAGAACAGAATAAAGGTTGTGTTCCAAAGAAATAATAATATATAATAAAACTTTGTATTCCACCCCATCTACCCAAGGGGACTCAGGGCAAACATTTAGTGCCTCCGTAAACAAACAAATACTGACATAAAATCCCAGAGAAACCCTGCATATAAAAATAACATTAAAACCTAACATCAAATTGAAGCCTAACTTCAGTAAATTAAACCTAACAGAAAGGAAATTTCCCTAATGGCACTTCTGAATCTGTGACATCTGAAATATATGCATGTTTTTGAAGCCTGACATATATCATGAGTGCCTATATGGGATTTCCCACATTGGGTTTCCTGCATGGCCCTTCCAGTCTCTACCAACTTTATGATTTTATGATTCTATTTATTTCATTTTTCATTCCTTGGGAGGGGCCAGACCTCCAAAGACCTGAACAGTGAAAAACCAAGCATGAAAAAAAACATTTTGGAGACTCAATAGACCAGAGAATAAACTGCCCTGTGTGTTAAATCTCAAGTTTTGTGTAAGCACGAACAGTTACTAATATGATTCAGACTTGGCCAAATACAACATGTATCACTAGACCAGAACTGTTAGGCCCCAACTGGAACATTTGCTAATGTGAAAGTCTGCAAAGCACCGAGATGTGTGACTGATGATCAGTTATAAGCAGGGTACTTTCATTCAAATGTATTAACACTGTTAATTATTTAGTATAGTACTATCATTGTATCCAAGGCGAACTTGTTCCTGGGCTTTGCATGGACACAGGAAACCACAGATAATAATGAACACTATCAAGCTACAGTACCTATGGCCTTCAAATATCAATTCAGGCTTGAAAACCTAGGAAATGCCATGAGAGAACACATTTTGTCAGATGTGGATAAATGATAGTGAAGATACTGATCACACAGATAAGCAGGAGGGTTGTAAGTAGTGTCCTGAAACCGTTATATTTATTTATTTTCACTTGGATATGTGAACAGTATTATTTTAAAATAAATATTAACAACACCATTCAAATGAATGTTTTTCCATTTCATTTTTATCTTGCTCAGCCTATTTGAACTTGTCACTGAAAACCTGAAAGAAACTAGTAACAGTTTGTGGGAAGATGTAAGAAGTGGATCCTCAATCACACCTCTTGATTTGTGCCCCATGCCAACTCACAGTAGCTCTGTTTAAAATGGGAAGAATGGCATCTTTTATCAATCCTCAAAAAAGAAATTTCTAAGTAGGAATCTGTGCTATGCTAAACAGGAAACACCATCATTAACAGAAATCCCAATAAGAATGCCTGTGTAGAAGGAGTGTTATATCAAACACTCCTTCTATATGAAGTCCAGGAAATTGCTTCTTCACTAGTGCTGCATTGATAGATCTTCCCGGTATTACTTTCTGATGGAGAAGATTGATATTTGCTTTTTAGGAGGAAAGAACTTAGAATTATGGTTCTTCTTTGTGCCTCATATTGATGGCTTCAATACTTGGTTTTCCTGATTGGGTGATACTTCTAATCTAATTTGGAAGTTTCTTCTCTATTCAGCTTATGCCGCAGCCCTTCCAGAAATCAAAACCAACCAAACCCAATCTCTTACCTTGTTCTCTTTTTTCGGCCAATTTGATTTGAGAGTATGACTGGAGATAGCTTGCCCTGTTCCTGGGAGGCAACTGCTGGCTGGAATAGGACTTTATGAAGCACTTGTAGGCTGTGAGTGGCAACCAACTGTGTGTGTCTCTAGGTATCTATTTATCTATATATATTTAGCTCCTTGCTAGAGCGGGGAGGGATGGGAAGTGCTTTGACAGTTATATGCTCCAGGCCACCTGCTCTTAAAGCAACACCCCAATGAGAAGACACAGAAAAGCCTGGGAGGAAGCCCTCCATCCACTAGATGCAGAAAGAAGGCTGTGTTAGGTATGAACAGGACTGCTCTCAGGCTTTAGGTAGTCTTTGGCAAAGTGGTCACTCCTTTGATGAAAGACCCAAGCAGCAGGAGGTGCCATTTTAACTTGCCATAATTGCTCTGACATTGTGTTACTTTGGGGCATTAGCTCTGTTCAAGGCATTCAGAGTACAGGATTAATTTTAACACTGTCCTCTCCAATATTTCAAAATGAACAGTAAAAGGTCTGGAATCCAAGCCCTATGACCAGAATCTTAGGAGCTGGGTATGTCTTCCTTGGAGAAGAGAAGATTTAGAAGTACGCGATAGCCATTAGAGTTGTGCACAGAATTCGCTTTTACAGTTTATTTTGTTTCTTTCATTTCTTCGGGTGCACAAAATGGGAAGCCCCCTCCCTGCACAAAAATCAGCTCGAGACGAAAGCAAGCTGGGTTCTATCCCGGCTCCAAGCCTGTTTTTGTCTGCAAAGCAGGAAAGAGTGTGTGTGTGGCATGCAGGCCCAGAAAGCACACATGCCTGCCAGTACCTGCAGCCGAGCACCTCTGACTCTAGAATAAGAGGTGCTTGACTACAGGCACTGGTAGGTGTGTATGATTTCTGGGTCTCCACACCAAGCCACATGCACTCTCCTTGTGGTATGGCATGCATGCACAGTGCCTGCAGCTGTGCGCCTCTCACACTAGAGTAAGAAGCGCTTGGCTGCAGGCACTGCAGGCATACCTGCATGCCATGCCACACACGCACTCTCCTTGGAAAGAGAGTGCATTTGTGGTATGGTGTGGCGTGCAGGCCCAGTACCTGCAGCTGAGTTCCTCTTAAAGAGGTGCTTGAATGCAGGCACCGCAGACGCACCTGCACACCACACCACACATACACTTTTTTTTTCCAAGGAGAGTGCGAGTGTGGTGCAGCATGCAGGCCAGATAGGCCCGGAAATTGTGCGCACCTGTCAGTACCTGCAGCCAAGCGCATCCTCTTGAGTAGAAGAAACAGCAGGTAAGAAGCCTGTGTGGGAAGCCCCCCTCCCCCAATGGTCCGATAGAAAATTGATCTTTTGGAGCCCCAAACAGAAAACAGGTATTTTCCCACCCCCATTTTAGGAGGCTCCTAAAAATGGATTGGGGCCCCCACCTAAAGCTGGGACACAAAACAGGTCAAGGTTTACCCCAAATGCACAACCCTAATAGCCATATCTGAAAGGATGACATCCTGAAAATGGAACAAGTCTGTTTTCTGCTACGCCAGAGAATGAGCAATATAATCTACAATAATTTACCAGAGTTTGCTTCACTTGCGCAGGCACTTTATAATCCAGGCAATGGCCTTGTTCAACTCAGGAAAAACTGAAAAGGTTGCAGCAATTCTCTAACAAAAGTCCAGTCTTGGAAGTATGGATGGGAGATAATGAACGAATAATCTGGAGAGACACCTGGAAATATGGTGTCTCTCCAGATGTTGCTGGACTGCAGCTCCCTGGCCAGTATATTCAATGGTAATGAATGCTGGAAGTTGGGACCCAAAAATTCCCAGTCAGACAGAAAATGATCAGCACAAAACTTTCTGGCAACTATAAAAAATGCAGGGACAACAGCCTCATCCTAGTCATTCAGTAATGATTCAAACAAGCACTTGCTCTTCTTTCCTGCAAATCTGTCTGCACTTTTCACTATTATTTTCTAAATATAGTCCAGCTAGCTACTTATATCAAGAATTTGGCACTGGGATCCCTATGTAACACCTCACTCCTTCCTCAGGAATGTCCACAAATAAACTCATGAAGCAGTCACAGAGGGGTTGCGAGGGTATCGTTTTCCATTGGCAGTGATGTGGCATTAGGCAAGCAGAAGGAGTCGCCTATGCTTCTCAAGGTAACTCACAGCCTGACAAGCGCAGACTATTAGACTCGTCCTTGTACAGAATTTCATAATCACTGATGACTATAAAAATCATGATCTGATGACATAGATTACTGTCAATTAAAGGTATCGCAGACTGTTGGAAAAATATTGTGCATTTGCTAAAAAGACTGATAGCTCAAAGCTTCTGTAAATTTGATTTGAAATGGCCTCCTGAAGAAAGCCTTCACAGAGTGAAACACACTGAGCACTTTGCAAACGAACACCATCTTTTCAGCATCCTGAGATTTGTCTCCATTTTCCTTATGGATTCATTAAAAACATACCCTTGAGTTTCTCTGACATGTACGCACGGATAAGACTGGCAGTGTTTGGAAAATTGGTCTGCAAATTAGCTTAATAATATTACATCTTAGAATTTAGGATAATAATTAATTACTGTTGGCATTCTAAATTGAATTAATTAGTTATGTTGTCTTTAATTTTATCTAAGACATTTGTTCTTACCAGGAATTCAGACAGAATGTCACTGTTTATATGAAAGCACATTTTAATTTTATTTTTAAAGTTATGTTAAAGTTGTCTTTTCCTAAACCAAATTTCCTCCCAGATGGACTAAAGATCCAATAATCCAAATGTTTCCTTGTATGGTCGTAACATTGGGATTGTCCATGCCATGGCATTTTCAATTCCTATGTAAGGTTATAAAAGCTGGACAACAAGAATGCTGATTGGAAGCTCTTTTGAAATGTGATGCTGGAGGACAGTTCTGCGAATATCTTGGACTGCCAAAAGAACATATAAATGGGTCCTAAAGTAAATCAAACCATATTTCTCTATGGAAGCCAAGATGGCCAAAGTGACAGTGGCATCCATTGGACATATTCTGAGAAGACCTAACTCATTTTTTGTTATATGTCTTCAAATCGTTTCCAACTTGTGACCCTATGACAGGGTTTTGTTTTTTTTGACGGGGTGTAAGTTTTGTTCAGAGGCTTTTCTATGCCTTCCTCTGCAGCTGAGAGAAAGTGACTTGCCCAAGATCTGGGTTTACATAGCCAAGGGGCAAGTTAAACTTATTCTCCAGAGATGCAGTGAATGACGTGATATCTCTCGTTCATAGAATCATATTGAGGTAAAGTTGATTTGACAGCACTCAATAACAAAGAGAAATGTATTGCAAAAGTATTGGACCTCATCTTATAGGTTTTCTTACTGATCTGTATTTCTCTTGTAGACTGGGATAGAAAAAGAATATTGAGGGTTGGGTGAAGGACATGTAGATAAGTGCTACTAAAAATGACCAGAAGCAGTGGTAAAGAGACTAAGGCCCATTCTATACTGCCATATAATCCACATTATCTGCTTTGAACTACATTATGAGTCTACACTGCTATATAATCCAGTTCAAGAGAGATCATCAGAATTTTATATAGTAGTGTAGAAGGGGCCTAGCCATCCTTTGTTCTGCTAAAATAGCATTGGAATGGGGCAATCCTTCTGTCCTATTCACTTTTACAACAACATGCAACAGATTGACCCCCTTTTTGACCATAGACATTTCATTTCATTTGTTAAATGAAAAGAAAACAACACAACTGGTTCCTTTAGCATTTTTTTCAAGATAAGACTTCTTGCTCGTACAGAGAGAAACAACATTAAATAATTTAAAAAAGAAAGCAAATGTTTTTAAAAACAAAATGAAATATTTATATTCAGTTGTTTAGTTCATGAAGTGTACAGACTAGTATAGATTTTGAAGACAAGTAGTAAAAGAGAAATATTTGTTAACATATTTTGGTTGGATCACATTATTGATGCATTATAATGAAAACAGAAACTTCTAACAAACACTTTTTAATAGTGGCTTTAATAGTGACTGTAATGTTTTTAAATGCTTCAATGTATTTTAATTTTAATGTTTATTTAATTGTACATTGTTTTTAAGGCATTGAATTGTTGCCTATGTGTAAGCCACCTTGAGTCCTTTGGGGTTAGAAGAGTGGGATATAAATATAGTAGATAAAGGTACACGTTTTCCCCTGACATTAAGTCTAGTTGTATCCGACTCTGGGGGTTGGTGCTCATCTCCATTTTTAAGCCGAAGAGCCAGCATTGTCCGTAGACACCTCCAAGGTCATGTGACCGGCATGACTGCATGGAGCGCTGTTACCTTCCCACAGGAGTGGTACCTATTGATCTACTCACATTTGCATGTTTTGGATCTGCTAAGTTGGTAGAAGCTGGAGCTATAGTGGGAGCTGACCCCGCTCCCCAGATTCAAACCGCTGACCTTTCAGTCAGCAAGTTCAGCAGCTCAACCTATAAATATAAATATACTATAAATATAGTCAATAAATAAATAATAATTGAATGACTCATTGAAAAGGTGGCCAGGTAAATGTAACGGACTCTTTGAAAGCATTGTAGAAAAGTATCTGCATGAAAACTGCCACACAGTAGAAGCACCCATATAAATTGTTTCATGATACATATTGAGAAGAGCCTAGGAAACTGAAATCTTTGCAGTTTGTGAACTGTAAGGCTCAAAATTATTTAAATATGTAAATTTAACTTCCAGGCAGGGTCAGATTACTACTTTTCAGTACACACCTGACAATTCCCCAGTGTCCAACTCTATCCATTGTCAGAACATAATAGTTAAGAACAACAAACATGAAAGAGAAAAACCCTAATATCACACATGGCTATTCATCTCCTATTTAGAGGTCAACTAATCGCACTGCACGCATGTATAATGAGGTCCTGACAATCCTCCTTCCCGCCAGGGGTAATAATGGTATTAAGGGAGGGGCAGGTCTCCTATGCCTCATTTGCCGGCTTTGTACTTATCCCACTCCCTGTCCGATCGTTTTACAGCCAGGCAATGTTAACAGGTAGCTTACTGCCACAGGTTGATCAGTACTGTTTTAATTGAGTTTTAAGTTGTTGTTTAATATGTCTATATGTTTTTCAAATGTATTTTTAAATGGTGTTTAATTTTATGTTCTGTTTTTGGCACTTTGTGCCGTGTATAGCCGTCCCGAGTCCCTTCGGGGAGATGGTAGCGGGATACAAGACTAAAGTTGTTGTTGTTGTTGTTGTTGTTGTTGTTATTCCTTCATAATTACCCACTATAGAGTTCCAAATCCAAGTTTTCAAGATTCAGTCTCGGGGGTCTTATGGAGGAGGGGCAAAGCAATTGGCTAGAAACTGTTCTGGCTTTTTGAGGAAGAATAAGGGATTTAAATAAATTTCACTGGAAGGATTAAATATTTCCTTCCCTTCTCCAGCCGCTGCTCTGCAATTAAGAGGTTGCCACCATAACTTAGTAGCAGAGCTTTTTCAGATTACAGCTACCAGAGTCCCACTGCCAACCTGCTATTAGGAGTTTCTTAGAAATGTGGTACAAAAAAGCAACATTTTCAAAGTCTGACTTAGCTCACAAATCTAGCAAATGGCAAATCACAAAACAAGCAAGTTATGTCTCCTTAGTCCATGCTATATTCCATATTGCCTCAAGCAGACTTCTCAGTAGTACATTCTGTATTTCACTCCTATCCACAAATAAACGTTGCTAGTGTTAAGAGTCTGATCGTTCAAAGCTAAAGATTTCTGCTTCTTTTTCTTTCCAGAAAGCAAAACTCCTGTCAATGTATCTACAGATGTCATCATTGCTAAAGTGGCCTAGTTCACAATATGTTTCTGGGATACATTCTTCCTGCTTAACGGCCAAGTTTGGGACTCTTATTTTGGATACTCTTTCTGCCGATGATTTGGTGAGTCCCGGATTCTTAGCAGAGGCCTCGCTGTTTCCAAAGAATCTGATCTTAATATCTTCGAAATTATCTTTCCAGCTTCGTTTGCCTGCAGCAATCTCATTAATCACTGCTTTATGGAAAGCACGCACGGTATCCCACGGATGGCTGCCCAAGTGGTCAAACACTTCAAAGCAAAGAAGATGTCTTGCCTTCCGCTCTTCCGCAGAGAGATCCAGCTCCAGGATGTGGAAATAGCCAAGCATGAAGAGATCGAGAGTTAAGCTGTTGTAATTTATGGGTTTGCCATTGACATATGGCAGAAATTGCTCTGGAGAATATATTGTGTGCTGGTGATTGAGGCGCCTGATCTGACGGGATGGTACAAGAGAGATAATATCCTTCCAGCGACTGATCAGGTTCTTGATAGTGCATCTCTGTTGAACTAAATGCCCAAGTCTGCTCATTTCCATTGGAAGCTTCTGCATGGGAGTCTGCTGCTTTTTGACTTCTGTCATCACATCCATTAGTCCTACCTTTCCAGGTTGTTTGGTATCTGCAGTCTTCCTAGCTAGGAGTTTCAAGGAAGGTGTGTAAGCCGATTTCTTCCAATGGCTTAGAAAAAGCAGAACAATACGCTCTTTTCGGAGTGTGTTAGCCTCTGCAGTTGAGATACGAGAGCTGTAAGCTTCGGATGAGGTTTCCTCACAGCTGATGCCGGAGTCACTGGTATTCTCCAGGTCTCCAATCTCATGTTCCTCACAAACCAGTTGCCTCTTGCTCTTGCAAATACCCGAAAACATTGGGGAAGTTGATTCACTCCCCGTTCCATGCTGCCAGGATATGGTCTTTAGCTCTCGAGGCCCAATAATATTTTGTTTTTCAAAGTTACATCTCAGGTCCTTTACAGACACACCACACTCCAGGATCTCCCTTTTGACCATGCCTCCTGAAAAACTTCCTTTTTTGCTTGGCTTGATAACAGCCCTCTCATTCTCTTCCTCTTTCTTCATACCATTGATGCCTGTCAGCAACATGGACATGCTTTTGACTACACCAGACACATGACTGCACCAGGCAGGGAACTCATGGCTGTTCTTCTCAGAATCCTGCTGCAGAAATTGACTATTGACTGAGATGCTGACAATTGGAACAGGAAGAACTGCCTGCAGCTCCTCTGTCAGGCGTCCCAGCTCACTCTCGTATTCCTGGCATTTCTTCTTCACCTGCAGTTGCTCAATCTGCTTCTCCAAGTACAGCAGGTCATCCTCGGTGAGCAGCTCCCCAAAGGGGCCCAGAATGGCATTATGAACCTGGGAGTACTGCCAGTCATCCATCCCCAGTGCACAGCTTCCTTTGTCCTGGATGGAGAGAAAGAAAGCAGGAAACTACACAGAATCATGTAACCAGTTCTATCCATACACACACACAAAATACTTCAGGCCCCTGAAGCCAGCCTGTCATTGGCATCATCAGGTGCAATTTACAGAAGCAGGAATCACACATCTCCCCTGCTTTAACTCCCCTGTTGGATCCTTTAGATATATATGTGGAAAATAATTAAACAGCTTCTCCTTCTCTAAGGACGGGTGGAATCTAACAAAACTGGAGAGAAAATTATTTAAGATAATGTGCTGTTGAAGGCTTTCATAGCCAGAATCACTAGGTTGCTGTTAGTTTTCTAGGCTGTATGGCCATGTTCCAGAAGCATTCTCTCCTGACGTATCGTCCACATCTATGGCAGGCATCCTCAGAGGTTGTGAACAGGGCTGTAGCCAAGGGGGGGGGGGGGGTAGTGGTTCAAAGCCCCCTTGAAAATTTCCAGGTTAAAAAAACCTGGTTTATTCATGAATTTTAACTGATTCACTAAATCCCCATGAGCGTCCACTGAAGTTTATCTATCTCGAGTGTCCACTGAAGTTTATTGATGGAGCTTGAGTTCTAAATTAATTTGTGTTATGGAACTACTCTTCATGATTTGCTAAAAAAGTTTCAACAACACCCCCCCCCCCCCCATTTTTTTTCTGGCTATGGTCCTGGTTGTGAGGTATATTGGAAACTAGACAAGGGGTGTTTATATATCCGTGGAAGGTCCAGGGTGGGAGAAATAACTATTGTCTGTTAGAGGCAAGTGTGAGTATTGCAATTAATCACCTTGATTAGCATTGAAAAGCCTTGCAGCTTCAAAGTCTGGCTCCTTTCTGCCCAGGGCAATCCTTTGTTGGGAAATGTTAGCTGGTCCTGATTGTTTCATGTCTGGAATTACCCTGTTTTCAGAGTGTTGTTCTTTATTTACTGTCCTGATTTTAGAGTTTTTTAAATAATGGTAGCCAGATGTTGATCATTATCATGGTTTCTGTTGAAATTGTCCACATGCTTTCAATGCTAATCAAGGTGGTTAATTGCAACATCTACACTTGCCTCCAACAGACAGGGGTTCTTTCTCCCACCCTGGACCTTCCACAGATATATAAACCCCACTTGCCTAGTTTCCAACATACCCCACAACCTCTGAGGATGCCTGCTATAGATGTGGGTGAAATGTCAGGAGAGAATGCTTCTGGAACATGGCCATACAGCCCGGAAAACTCACAGCAACCCACTATTTAAGATAAGTTAGTAATTTAATCTTTACTATCCAGATAGGCAATTGATAGATTGGTTTCCACATGAAATGTACTTGTGTGTTAATTAGTGCCCAACAGTCATGTAGCAGTTTCAGCCCTGGTTGCAACAGCATGACTGAAATAGCCACAAACAAGCAAGAGGTTGCTTCACACAAGCGATTTACTGCACAGAAGTACATTGGGGCCTTGGTATCCAGTGGAGTTTGGTTCTAGATACCTCCCCGGAAGAGAATCAAGTGATACCTCTTCATCAGTTAATTCAATGTACTGTACCTTCCTATCCATCCCTTCTTCAGATGCCAGCTGGGCCTGCAATTTCCGCACCATCACCTGCCGTTTCCACTCTGGGATAGAAGAACCCCGGTCATCATGAGTAGGCACCAGCGCATCAATGTCTGAGGTTCCCAACTCATCCAGCATTGAAAGGAGGTTCCTTGGTACCACATCACTCGGCGGCTCAGCCTTCTCATTCTGCATAGAGAACAGCTGGATTTGTCCTTTTTTCCACACTCTAAAGTAGAACAGATAGCTAAAAATATATAATGACCTATTCTTACAATGTTATGATATATGTTCCCCCATGTGGATAGTTTGATGTCTTCTAAAAGACGGAGTTTGAAGGTAGGTTAAGTAAGTAGCAGGGCTTGGCAGGAAAAGTGTAAGCAAAATACAGCCCAGAGAATGTAAGAAGGGGAAAGGAATACAGAAGAGATGAGAAGCCATTGGAGACCAGTATTCAACATACAGAATTTGAAAACAATGTTGTAATCCTCGCCTTCTGCAGAGATTTATTTATCTTCAGCTCAGCTGTCAGTGGTTTATTGGTCTCAGCAGGTTTTACCATCTTTGAAGCTGGAAGAAAGACAGAATAGTGTTTTATTGGGTTTTCCAAAAAAGGACATGGGTAGAGATAGAAAACACAACTATTTTTTTTCTTAAACTATGGAAAAGTAATTGATGTTTTTGTTGTTTTTCAACTTTGGTGTACCCTGTTCCTTCTTAGCCTTACAAATAGTCCAAGTTCTTGAAAACAGTAACACACATGCAGGCATAAAATAACATGAACACACATGCAATGGAAAGATGTGTTGATAAGACCTTCCAAACTGTTGATTTTTAAAAAATTTAAAATAGCTATGTGTAACGCTTTTCTTTTACAGAAACAAAACTACCTCACTTTAAAGGCTATCCTTTGCCCAAGGAGCAAAAGAGACGAGCATTGTCCAATATATACAAGCTGATGGAAAGAGAGAGAGAGCAGCTGTGAACTGATTATGTTCTTCTGTAGATTATGGTGGTGTTCTAGATGGACCATTATCAGACTGGATTATTACACTGGCCAACACATCTATTTGCACATTACCTAGCTGCTAGCACCCTGTTAAGTTGTTGTTTTCAATCTCCCACCCACCCCCAACAATTTTAGCCCAATTTTAAAGATTTTAAATGATATTTTAAGGATTTATTATGTTAGTAATTATGTGGACTTATTTTACGTCTTATTTATTTATGTTGATTTATAATTTACTGAGCTGATCCTGATTTGTTTATTGATTTGTTTGTGTATTACTGTTGGCACTGAGTGTTTGCCATTGCATATTTTGTTGTGAGCCGCCCTGAGTCCCTTCGGGGAGATAGGGCGAGCTATAAATAAAGTTTCATTTCATTGGTGCCCGAAATGTTAGCCCTATTTCTGGGTATATTTGACTTGCTGATTCCAAAAATGGCACCAGTTCCCCCAATGAGCTCCAGTTTTTGAGATACAGAACATATTTCATATATCAGTCATCTGTTTGCCCGTGTGTTATTTGGTTATTTGATTGCCCTGTGTTATTTTCCCATCATCTCTCTGATTAGTTGCTGTTGTCCTCGAGAGATCTTAAAGTCAAAATCAGAAATTGGGCTCTGAAGTTTCCCTCCTCCGATGCATGTGAATGAGAATGCGTGTGTGTGTATGTGTGTGTTATTAAACACACACACACACACATATACACTCATTCACAGGCATACAAACATAGCTGCATGTGGCTATGTCACCTCAACTCTCCAATCAACCCTGCATGTGGGCTTCAAGAAGACTGGAGAAATTTACACCCCACATACATATGCACTGACTCTTTCCATAAAATCAGGACCTTATTATGTAAGCTGTGGGTGTGCATAAAAAAATCAACCCTGTTCTGTCTACATATTCACTGAAGATTTGAAAAGGCCTGTTATTTATTGGGGATGTTGTTGTTGTTTATTCATTCAGTTGCTTCCGACTCTTCATGACCAGCCCATGCCAGAGCTCCCTGTTGGTCATGGCCACCCCCAGCTCCTTCAAGGTCAAGTCATTCACTTCAAGGATAATATCCATCCACCTTGCCCTTGTTGGCCCCTCTTCCTTCTTCCTTCCATTTTCCCCAGCATAATTGTCATCTCCAAGCTTTCCTGTCTTCTCATTATGTGGCCAAAGTACTTCAACTTTGCCTCTAATATCCTTCCCTCCAGTAAGCAGTGAAGCATTATTTCCTGGAGTATGGACTGGTTGGATTTTCTTGCGGTCCAAGGCACTCTCAGGATCTTCCTCCAGTTCAAAAGCGTCTATCTTTCTTTGCTCAGCCTTCCTTATGTTCCAGCTCTCGCATCCATAGGTTACTATGGGGAATACCATTGCTTTAATTATGCAGACCAATGAAGGTCCGAATTATTGGGGATGTTCTTCACTTAATTCTGTCTAGCATTTTAGTTTAGCAAGAAAAGCTGATGGAAACATCTTTACTAACCAGATACTTTCTGAAGATGGGTGTTAACTTCTTTCTGCATGTTTGATGTAGTAGAGCTTATATTTGACTGAAGCGGTCTCATTGCCTGCTGGGTGTAAAACACATACAAGGACTTTAGAAGGTTCAAGAAATGCAGCATTTATTCTCTGTAGTTTTTTTAAAGACATTTTCTTATTTCTCTGATTAAATACCAAACCCATTAGAGGCAAGAACTCATGCATAAATAGCAACACATCAATTCCCAAGACATCTGGAAGCTGGTTTGAAAATATGACTGGCAGTTTTAATATCTTCCTTTTCTGCCAGAATCATCTAGTACAGTATTACAGAAAAGTATTTGTGGTTTATATTTTCTACTTCTAAATTTAATGTGAAACCATCTTTCCTCATGGGAGTAGTGAGGTCAAACTCTAAGCAAAAAATCCATAGCAGGTTAAATAATGAGAATGTTACACATAATAACTAGTAATTTTTTTTAAAGTGCAATTATTATGTTGCCACTTGCCAAACCTCAATACCTGCCGAAACTCTTGTCCAACTGCCACTTTGTGTTGTTTATTGGTTTTCTCTATTGATCTTTCTTTGGCCTTAGCTTCCTTCTCTGCTGATCTTCCTTTGGCCTCTTGATTCCTAAAACCACTTTGCTGGTCTGCCTATTGGGATACAGACAACAACCGTAGCAGCATAAGAAAATACAAGTCATTTTCCACATTTAAGGTTGAAAATGTGTCTACTTTCAGAAGAAGCAGTGAAAAACATGGTCTTTAGTGAAACCTTTAAACAACTAGAAGATATACTTATTCTCACATTCATCTGATCTGTTTGTTTGGTGCAGTTATTGATGCTGAACATTCCTATCTTGCCTATTGCTTCCCCCAAGATTAAACACACACAAAAATGCAATAAAATACTAAAGTAAAAGTAAATATATCGTAATACTTGAACTTTAACTTTAAATTAATAAGATGTAAGAATTAAACAACTGAGTCAGTTTTAAAATGCATTGACAGCACAGGAGGTAAAAGGAGACAAAAGCATTACTTTCTGCTCTCCTAATACTCTGAAGAAAGAGTGAAAAGGATAGTTGTTGACTGTGCAACCCTCTACGACAGTGGTTCTCAACCTCTGGGTCCCCAGATGTTTTGGCCTTCAACTCCCAGAAATCCTAACATCTGGTAAACTGGCTGGGATTTCTGGGAGTTGTAGGCCAAAACACCCGGGGACCCAGAGGTTGAGAACCACTGATCTATGGCGAGGGAGTGCCATACTTTGGGTGCTATTACCAGTAAGACCCACTTGTGGGATCCAGCTAATGCACCTCTGAAGCAGGACTTCAAGTGCTGAACAGATGGAGAGAGCAAATTCAAGTTTACAGGCTAACAAGTGGAACTCTCTGCTTTTATTTCTGTGCAGTCAAATGAAGCTATTCACCGTACACAGATGGTGAAAAACACTGGAAAAGAACAATGTTAGCAATGGAAAGAGGAGAAACATGGTGTTGGGGTGGTGGGGTTAAATAACATAGCGTGATACAAAAGTACAAAATATTTAATATCACAGTTTATAATGGTAAATAGAAATATATATCTGCTTTATGGCCCAACCCCATGTTTACATTTAGCAACATTTCTATTCATATCTAAGCAAACCACCTAGAATCCTGGAGCCTCCGGTGGCACATAGGCAACATCCTTGCAGATGGCCATTTCTCTCACACCAGAAGCAACTTGCAGTTTTTCAAGTCGCTTTTGACACAAGAAAAACCCTAGAATTCTGATACTGGGCTTCTGATCTGTTTTCCCCCCCTTTCTTATTTTTTGCCTGGACACTGTGTTCTCTGTCTCTGTGGACCAGTTCCATGTCTAGATATCAGTGGATTTTTACCTTGTATGACTATCCTTTAAGAGCTATGTTGAGGATTACTTGCATAGCTATACATTGCATGTTGGCTGTTTCTGTACCTTGACTCTTAAATGCATGGCCAAGAACAGGTGTACTGCTGCTTGTCCTAGAAGTCTTGGCATTGACATGGTTTCTGTCAACCAATTGAATAATCACAACTGTCAACCAATGTAACAATCAATCATCCATCGTTCAACAATTGATCAAACAGAACATACTGACAAGTTACCAAAAGCTCAATATTTGTAACAATATTTTCTTTTTCCCTTAGCAAAGTTGAAGGCTTTCGTGACCAGAACCACTGGGTTACTGTGAGTTTTCCGGGCTGTATGGCTGTGTTCCTTAAGCATTCTCTCCTGATGTTTCGCCCACATCTATGGCAGGCACCCTCAGAGGTTTTGAGGTCTGACCTCATAACCTCTGAGGATGCCTGCCATAGATGTGGGTGAAACGTCAGCAGAGAATGCTTCTGGAACATGGCCATACAGCCCGGAAAACTCACAGCAACCCAAATCAAGCAGAGTCCCAAAGAATACAAATAAGTGTTTCTTATATTTATACCTCATCTATGAATCTATTAAAGCAAGCAGCATTTTAGCCAAAAATATAGTAACATGTTTCCTGACACTCTCTGGGAGACTCTATTTCACAAAAGGAATCTAGAAGTTGCTCACCACAATTGATATCAATTGATATTCTGGAAAGTGACGGGCAAAATTTTATTTACGTAATCCCAACTGCAGAAACACCAAAACCAGTGCTAGCCCCAACCATCACCAGCAGGAGGCCTGTCAGACTCCAGTGAGCAGAAATGACAGCATAAATTACGGAATTATTCACAGAGATACATACCTATTACATATCTCCTGTCCTTGAGGTGACCCACGTGGAAGAGAAGTGAGAAGGTGGACAAATACGGTTCTGATTAGATCCCGTCCTTAAGCAGATCAAAATTTCACAACTAACCAGTAAATATTGCTCAAAAGGAAGAACTGGTGAACCCAACAGGTCTAGAGAGGCAGTCAGGGACTGTATTGTATGGTAAATGCTAGCAGGGGAGAGTCTGCAGGTCAAGGAGTCACAATTAGCATTCCATTAATATTTGAAGTCATCGCATCAGGTGGCAGGAGAGCACAAGGGAGCAGGAACTTTTGGTTGCATGAGCAGCCATGGGCTGCTGCTCCAGCTCCTCAAGTTGACCTTGCCTTCCATTTCCATTTATGTCCAAAAATGTATAAATTTTGGACAGAAACAAACACTTGCCTGAGTTTAGCAGAACCAAACTATGTACTTCCACTGAGACTACTATATGATGTGTTTATTGTTATGTCCAGAACTGGAGATGGACAGATATCAAGCAAAAGTTACTTGAGCTACATCTAAACCTAGACATTCAGTGCAAAATGAGCTCTTGAATCAGCTCAGAATCCTCTACAAACACTTTAAACCAAATCATGTACAACATTAAAACAGCAGTGCAAATTATCAAAGTAGCAGCAGGGAGAATAATTCAATATTTCACTCCACAATGTCATTTTCCATCTCTAGGTCATCCTGATAGCTGCTATTAACTGTTCAGTCTGTGGGGAAATTATTATTATTATTATTAATAATAATAATAATAATAATAATTTATTTTTCTATCCCGCCACCATCACCCCGAAGGGACTCGGGGCAGCTAGCATGGGGCCAAGCCCAAAACAGAAACAAAACATAACAAGTTAAAACAAGTATCAATAACTGAAAACAGTGTCAACACAACAATCAAATAAAATTAAATAATTCAATTGCAATTAAAATACAGCATACTACCATCATTACTATATGAAAGTGAGGTAGTAAAACAAGCATCACCACTGATGGATAAAATGAGGGCGGTCATATGAAAGTTCATAATATCAAGACCAATCAATAAAGTGCATACAGGTTACCTGCATCATGCCCATATTTTTTAGAACAAAGAGCATATTCTGAGAGGTTATTTCAGAAAAAAAACAGGTTGGAGAGAGAGAGAAACATCCTTTTCTTAGTGCCACTATGTGTACATGTGCCATTAAATTGCCTGTCATCTTATTATGACCCCATGAATTTCACAATGTTTTCTTAGGCAAGGAATACTCAGAGATGGTTATGTCACTGGGTTGCTGAGAGTTTTCCGGGCTGTATGGCCATGTTCCAGAAACATTCTCTCCTGACTTTTCGCCCACATCTATGGCAGACATCCTCTGAGGTTGTGAAACCTTTTTGAAACTAGGCAAGTGGGTTTTATATATCTGTGGAATGTCCAGGGTGGGAGAAAGAACTCTTGTCTGTTGGAGGAAAGTGCGAATGTTGCAATTGGCCAGCTTGATTGGCATTGAATAGCCTTTCAGCTTCAAAGCCTGGCTGCTTCCTGCCTGAGGGAATCCTTTGTTGGTAGGTGTTAGCTGTCCCTAACAACCACTCTAACAACCACCATGTCAGACTACACTGAGAAGCTATTGAAATCCACAAGCATGTGGACAATTTCAACAGAAAGGAGGAAAGCATGGAAATGAACAAAATCTGGCTACCAGTGTTAAAAAACTCTAAAATCAGGACAGTAAATAAAGAACAACACTCTGAAAACAGGGGAACTCCGGAAAGGAAACAATCAGGGCCATGGTTATGTCAACACATGGTTATGTCAGTTCTCTTCTCTGAAATACAGCCTACATCACCTGCTATTACATGGCAATCTCCCATCCAAGTACAAACCAAGAGCTGACCATGCATAGCTTCTAAATTCAGACAAGATTTAGTGTCATTTAGACACATTTTAGGTGATATTTAGGCATCTCAGTGCTACTACTCTGGCACAAATGAAGCCCAACCAGCAATTTTAAAGTAAACAGAGCTGTCAGATCTGTTTGTAACGCTAGTGCCCATGTCATGCAGGGCATGGCCCTTACAAGAATAACTTCTCTCATCAGTTCAACCTCCATACATTATATATGGATATATTGAATTAGTGGGGATAGATTACAAAAGTGCAATTTAATTAAGAGGTTAGGATAAAATAATGAGCCACAAGATGAAGGAACTCGGAACAATTCATTGCACAGCTAAATAATCACTGCCCACCCCCCACCCCCAGCCAATGAGCATTTTCAAGGGCTACTGTATAAGAAGGCTCAAATCTCTATTTCCTGAACATGCTGGACTTCTATTTATCTGATTTTATTACTAACACAAAGTTCTTGGAGTACACATTTCCATTAGTGTTATCAGAAAAAGCAACAGCAGACAATAGCCTTCCTACAAAATTCTACCTGTATGCTCAATACAGATGTAAAAAAAAAATCCCTGTTTTTTTTTTAAAATGGAAACATGGGTTTTGAATCCATAAAAATGATACTGCACAGAAAAAAAATCTCCAGAACACTTTGGAATGCTTGAACAAAGGGAGAAAACTGCACATAAATATTTTTCCCATGAAGAAAGAGGAGAAAACTATAGACAACTGTTTATCCTTTATATGTGAAAATGAAATAACTGGGGAACTACATCCCTCATAGGTATACTGAGTTTGGAAAAGTTACTTTATACAATAGACAGTCAGTCCTGCATGCACTAAGCTATCTTCAAGGATAAGTAGAGGGCCTGTGTGCCAGCATCAGCGCTGAAATGAGACTTGATTTAACTCCTAGTTTATTTGGCTTTTGTTTTTAGAGGTGGGTTGCAGGTGGCCCCATCTTGTTTTTCAATTCTACACTGTAGAATTAATGCAGTTCGACATCACTTTAACTGTCAATGCTGTGGAATTAAGGGAGTTGTAGTTTTACAAGGTCTCTAGTCTTCTCTGCCAAAGAGTGCTGGTCCCTCACTGAACTACAACTCCTTTGATTCCATAGTATTGTGCCATGGCTATAGAAGATCTTGCCAACCGGAAAGTTGACAGTTCAAGCTGTGGGCGGGGTGAGCTCCCGCCATCAGCCTAGTTTCTGCCTATCTAGCAGTTTAAAAACAGCAATATAATTAGATAAATAGGTACTGCTTTAGCAGGGAGGTAAAAGACACCCCTGAAAAACATGCTGGTGGTTCCTCGGCATGGAAGAAGATAACAAGAGCATGGCTGAGTCAAGCACAGTCTCCAGATGCCGGAAATGAAAGAGGGAAGCCTTGCCTCTGTTTACATATTGTCTGACTCTGTCAATTGGATAATAGCACTGAATGTTTGCCATATATGTAACCTGTAATCTGAGTCCCCTCGGGGAGAGAGAACGGAATATAAAGCATATTATTATTATTATTATTATTATTATTATTATTATTATTATTATTATTATTATTATTATTATGGCAGTTAAAGCAATGTCAAACTGTATTCATTCTACAGTGTAAATGCATCCTTAGACAACTAAATATCTTGGGTTGAGATTTGGGCATTCTGCATTCTGAATGAGGTTGAACCAGATCACCTTTGAATGAAGGAAGGCGAACACTTCTATTTCCTCACAAGGAGGTGCTATTAAAATGCTGCCCAAGGAGTGGCACATGGCGCTGTTCTTGCAGCTAACTCCCAATGGGAAAAGGCTGGCCAATTCTGGCTGTGAAGACATTCCATGAATATAAGAAGTAAATGATCTCTGATGGAACAAAAGCCTGTGTTTGCGAAAAAGAAATAGGATCAAATCATGGATGTCAAAGGCGCTGAGAAAAACATGTAATTCTAGCTGAGGATGTTAATGAACAAAGCTTGGCTCAGTGCAGACAACAGTGTTTGCTGGAGCTAATTACAGAAAAGGTGGAGAGCAGAACACCTGCAAGAAGAACAAATGGCATCTCCACCTTCTGCCCACATTGGATCGGGAGTTTGCTAAATGATTTCCAAAATCATCTACACATATGATTGACCTGATCCATGTAACATGACTTTACCCTATTGTTGCACTTTTAATCACAATAGGGGAAATAAGAAAATGAGTCATTAATTTTAAAATGTTCATTCTCTTCTCAGAGTTAGAAACAAGTTACTATGTAGTTATTTCAAGCCCTGCACTCATGGCAGCTAATAGTCCATGGAAGTGGACTGGTAAACCCACTCTGGATTTTAGCCTGAATGTTAAAGAAGCTATCTAAGGTGCCAGATTATTTTAGGAACAGGGATCATCGTCTTAGGTCCTTTCTACACTTTATTTCCCATTGTAGCTGGCAAATAAATACACTATTTATTTGCCAGCTGCAATAAATCACTACTGACCGATCAAAGCCTGGGTTGGATTGAGCTCCCAACCGTTAATAGCCAGCTCGAAAAACAGTTGCATCTGTTGAGTTGAAAATTCTAGGTACTGCTTATGCGGGGAGGCTAATTTAACTTAATTTATGGCACCATAAAAACTGCCAGCAGTGTGCAAAAAGGAATGAGGAAATACTAACATCAAAGGACTCAGTGGACGATGAAGCGACAGCTCCCCCTGTGGCCACAATCAAGCATACCCTCATGAAGCCAGAAGCTGGGAAAATGTTAAATTGCCTCTGTGTCTGTCTATATGTTGTATGTTTAATGTCACTGAATGTTTGCCATGTATATGTGCATTATAATCCACCCTGCAGGGTGAGACTGGGCAGAATATAAATACTATAAATAAATACATTGCCCTATAACCCAGAATCTGATACCAGATTATCTGCTTTAAACTGGATTATGTGAATCTCCACTGCCAGACAATCTGGGATAATCAGATAATCTGGGATCAGATCCTGGGATATAGGAGCAGTGTGGAAGGGGCCTAAGATAACTCTTTTTAAGTTTAGACTAAAATCCAAGGGAGATTCACCGCCCACTGACACAGAAACCACATAAATCATAAAGTGCATCATAGATGCCTTGTTAACTTCATATTTACCATGGAAAGGGGGTTATTATTTATTAGATTTATGCACTGCTTTGATCATAAAGAATGGCACTCAAGGTGGCTAGCAATGATTAAAAAAATAAGGAAAACAAATACAATAAAAAAGATCCAGATTACAATAATAATTTAATTCATACTAATAAATGAAAGCACTCTACCAACTCTGTTAAAATACCTTTACACAGTGACCTAGCTTGGATGCATATAACCTGAGGGTGAAATGGATATGGGGCAGCTAGATATTTGAGCATTTGACCCCAGTTAACTGGCTGCTTTTGGATTGCTTCCTTCTCTTACATGCATTCTAGGGAAAGCTTCTGCAGCAATAATGGAATTCAGTTTGTAGCTATATCACAAGAAATAGAGTTTTACATTCAGTTTCATCTATTAAACCTCCTTTTAGTGTGGTACTCACACTGAATATTTCCTTAATATTGCCTTAGTATTTCCCAGTAGTAAGACATTTTGTTCTTGTTTGACTTATAGGACACTTCAGGATGGACAGGTGTTTGTGCTGTCAATCAGAAGTCATTATGCAGCTATTGCATTCTTTGCACCACAATGAAGTTTGTTTTGTAAGAGAAAAAAATGACAGGACAACATAGGAAGGTTACAAATGTGGATCTTTCCAAGAAGACTTCTCACACTAGAAACTGGAAAGCATACTGCAGCTACTTCATCATGTATTTTCTTCAGAGGTTGCCCATAATAAGAATAAAGACAGTAGAAGCAGTAGAAAAGTGGTTCTCAACCTGTGGCCCCCCAGGTGTTTTGGCCTACAACTCCCAGAAATCCCAGCCAGTTTACCAGTTGTAATGATGTCTGGAAGCTGAAGGCCAAAACATCTGGAGAAAGTTGTTTTCTTTAAACTTTCTCCAAGATGCGCTAGATTGCATATACAATTCAGCGCATCTCGGAGAGAGTTTAATATCTTGATGTACACACAAGCAGATATCTTATCTCTCTCCTCACCCAACTATAAATTCAAGCTCTGTTTAATATCATAAAGATCAAATCAAAAGAATAGTTGCAGAGTTCTAATTGTAATTGCTTTCCAACTGTGCTTCCATTTAGCCACCTGTGTGTCCGTGGCTCCATTTTTTTGACAGCCCTGAACTGCTATTTCTGGCTTTTAAAATGGGCACATGCACTGGAGCAGTCCACATCACTTCATTTAGCCACCAACCTCCCATTTTATTCCAGTTTCTTCTGGGTTTTAGTGCATGTGTAAAAGAGCCTTCAAGCAAAGAGACAGAACTAAGTCACTCTGGGGAGACCAATATGGACCAACGCTGGCTCTTTGTCTCTCAGTCCCTGGCATGGAAAGAGGATGAGGAGAAAATAAGGAACAAGATGGCAGTAGCTTGACCTCCTCTAGTAATGGTGGTGCAAACAAATAGCTACTATTTCAAATGCCTGCTAAAACAAAGCTCTATAGGGATGATGAGTGCTATATGTGACTTTTTTCATATCCAATACAGTCTTGCAGTGAGTGCTCATACACCATATCAGCCAGTATGTACTGCAAGAGTGGGCTGCAACACCCAAAAATGATCTGACTACAAGGCAAATTTGCCCTTTTATCATACTTTCTCTGGAACAGTGGTTCTCAAACTTCGGTCCTTCTCGTGTTTTTGAACTTCAGCCCCCAGAGTCACAGACCACTGTCCAAGCTGGTTAGGGTTTTGAGAAAAGAAGTCCAAAACATCTGGAGAGCTGAGGTTAGGGAGATACCAGTTTGAATAGTTAAGACATCTCAAGCCTGGCATCCCCCCCCTCTGGATCCATAGCCCCCCTTCTTGAAAAAAAAAAAGCCTGGCATCCTTGGCACCTCATCCGGGGAAAGTTTCCTTGTATCTGTGGTTTGAGGGTATGAAAGCTTTTCCTTTTTAATAGGTTGAACAAGTCACCAAAACACCTCAGATGTCAACATATGTTAACTTTATAGTGAAATACATAGCTAAGCTAATTGAAATCAATACAATTCAGTAATTAAGTATTAATTAATTAATCAATTAAGCCCCTGATAGTGCAGCAGGTTAAACCGCTGAGCTGCTGAACTTGCTGACCGAAAGGTCGGCAGTTTGAATCCAGGGAGCAGAGTGAGCTCCCACTGTTAGCCCCAGCTTCTGCTAACCTAGCAGTTTGAAAACATGCAAATGGAACAGGAAAGTAATGGTGCTCCATGCAGTCATGCCAGCCACATGACCTTGGAGGCGTCTACAGACAATGCTGGCTCTTCGACTTAGAAATGGAGATGAGCACCAACCCCCAGAGTCAGGCATGACTAGACTTAATGTCAGGGAAAAAATTACCTTTACTAAGTAGGACACAAATTTGTAAATAGCTGTTTCCAAAGTGTCAGCTCTGCATGTCATGAATTTCTACTTTCCCTAATTGTGATTTTGAAAAAGTGGCAACACTAGCATAAAACAGAACAGCTCTAAAATACAATTACAGTATTAACCAATTATGTATTAGTGACATAGAGATGTTGCTTTGGGATCCCATCCTGTTAAGACAGTATTTTTACCCATCAGAATTGAACAGGTGAGGCTTAAGATACTTCTTGAGTAGGCCCAGGTGCAGGCAGCAGCACTGTTTTAATTAGTCAAAAAGTGTTCTGGATATATATTTTTTTTCCCTATTAATATTTTACTGACAAACTAAGTGGTGATAGAGGGCTCTCGTTTCAGAAGGCCCGTTTCCAAATCTCAGGCCATGGCAAGGATTTACTGCGCTTTGTTCAATGAAACATAAGAACTTGATTAGGATTTCAGCACCGGCTTCTCAAGTTAACCACAGTGCCAGTGTAATGTCCCATTGTGCTCTCTTCTCTTGTGGCTTAAGATCTGGTGTGGAAGACATATAGATGCTCAATGAAGACTTTCATACAAGACTGAAGTCTCTGAGCTATTCCTCCTGGCCCTTTTTCTCTTGCCATCTGGCTCTTGCTAATTGCTTTCTAGTTTCATGTCCCGAAAGTGGCAGAGGCAGCTAGTCAATAGCCTCAGCAACATGATGGCCCAGTTGTTACTCTGTGCCAGAGACATGCCGAGGTGAAAAATTTCCAGTCCACTTAACAACAAACCAAAAATAGCTCCAAAGGCAGAAGGAGTATAGAGTGGATTGCTTTCGCAATATAGCAATAGAAAACCAACCTCTAACTCGAACACTTAAAAGAGGGAGAAAATGGTGGTGGCAAACTCTCCAACTGTCCCCATTTGGCAAAGACAGTCATAATTAATACTGTCTTCCCACTTTTTCAGCTTTTAACATGTGGCACTATCCTCTTTTGTCCCCAGCTTATTTCAATTGCTGCAAACTAAGGTTAGAGGTGCAAAAGTAGTTTACATTCAGTTAACTGTGGAAGAGGAGGAGGCTAGGAAGAATCTTGCTCTTCCTAGTGGTCTCAGGCAAAAGTAAATTGTGTTCTTGAAGGCTTTCATGGCTGGAATCAGAGGGTTGTTGTGTGTTTTCCTGGCTGTATGGCCATGTTTCAGAAGCATTCTCTCCTGATGTTTCACCCACATCTATAGCAGGCATCCTCAGAGATTGAGGGGTCTGTTGGAAACTAAGTAAGTGAGGCTTATATATATCCCCCCACCCTGGACACTCCACAGATATATAAACTTCACTTCATTTCCAGCAAACCCCTCAACCTCTGAGGATGCCTGTCATAGATGTGGGCAAAACGTCAGGAGCTAATGCTTCTGGAACATGGCCATACAGCCAGGAAAACTCACAGCCACCCACAGACCACTACTGTTTTCATTTTTAACAAGGGAAATATTAATTGGGAAAACAGGATGACTACCTTTCCCATACTGTGGTCATCTTCTCTTTCATGTTGACATCTTACTTCGGGGGGTAGGAACAATGGAGCCATCCAGAGGTGTTATACAACATCTTCACTAGATATGCTGAATGGGGAAGTCCCACAGCTTTTATACAGCTGAAAAATTCCCACTCCTATCTTACTGTATAATGTAGTGACTCCTATTTTCAGAGACTCACATGGAAGCAAAGATCTGCATTTCCAAAGACAACACTTCCATTACCATCTTCTCTGCTTCCTGCAGGTAGCAAGCACACTGCCTGTGCCCATTGTATTCCGCCAGGTCCCTTGCTGTGTATCCATCCACATCACGGATCCTGGGATCGATTTGATGGGAAATCAGTGTCTGACAGCACTGCAAATAAATACACAAATAACAACCATCATGCTAGTTCACAGACAACTCACATGCATTTTGGATTTTCCCTTAAGGGTGTTACATTGTTGTTGCTTTGTTATTGCCCATCAACCTCCCACAAAAGGACAAGTATTTGTCATCAGTGGCAATAGATTTGTGATAGATCAAATTGCCATTGTCGGCTACAAGATAGGTTTCATTCAGTTAGGCTATCTTGTGTTAGCCGCACAGCTGTGTGAATTTGTCCTAAAGCTATGTAAGGGCTTGACTGCATTCTACATTAAATACATAACATGTAGATGGCCCTTGATTTTTTTTTCTGTAGAAAGTGCATTTGGGACTAATTCTGATAAGTATATGTATATGGATAGAGAAGGGTTGGAAACTGCAGATGGATAGTACTATAGCTTCCACCATTCCTAACTAGCCCAACACTAAGAATGACGTCAACTATAGCCCAATGTAATCTATTATATTCTGTCCTTTTCTGTTTATTAAAATACCCTATCATTTTAATAAATAGGTTTGGATAGGATATCTTGGACTACTGCTCATATTATTTTAGGTGCCATGTTGATAAGGGACAATAAGTGCTACTGTCCAACTATCTGGAAGGCACCAAGTTGAGAAAGGCTATTATTAAATTCTGACATATCCCAGATGTGTTTCAATGAAGATCATCTTTGGTATCAGGTAATTTCAGAACAAGTTATGCTGTGCTGTATATGTGTTGTGACTCAGCCACAGCATAGCCAGAGTGAGGATAAAGAAGGGGATTCTGGGTTTCAGATACAAGAGCCAGATGATGGGATGCAGGATGAATTTCAAGATGATAGCATGGGAATGGGAATGATACAGGCTGATTCAGAGGCTCGAGAAATGCAGCTTGAGCAGAATGAACTGTTGACCCAGCCGGCCATAGATAACAGTCAGGATGACATTCCCATGGGAATTAATGAGCAAGAGAGGTTTCAGTGAATCTGCTAATTGTTCACTAAATTGTCTCTGGGAAACATGTGTATATGTGTGTGTGTGTGTGTGTAAGGAGTCAATGTTAGGGGAAATGTTCAACCAAAGTTTGAGTTCATGCCAAGCCTTTGCTTCCCCTATATCTCTTGTTCTCCACACAGGACCAACAAATACCTCCAAGTGCCCATTCTCTGCTGCGTCATGGAGAGGGGTTCCTCCCCAGTTGTCCAACACAATCTGAGCACCAATGAGGAGGAGTCTGTCAGCAATAGCAGTGTGCCCCTCTCTAGCAGCAAAGTGTAGTGCGGTGGCTCCCTCCACGTCCTGTGTGGCGAGGCTGAGATCCGTGAAGGTTACCTGCGTGGAAGGAAAATGGTGTCTTTTGGGAAACCGTCCAATATAGGTGGAAATTGAGACTGTTTTTCTGTAGTGGATCTTTTTCATCCAATCTGACTCTTCTGTGATCTTTGGTATTTAATTGTAAAAACCCACAATTTAAAAAAATCCACATAATAAAACATACAAAGAAAGGTTTGGAGACTGCTAGTAGAAAAATCAGTTTTGCTTGAGTAGAAACGTTATATTGGAATGATGAGAGGTAAGGCATACATTAAAACCAAATTTCTTTGGTTTAAATATATATTTTTATTTTAATTGTATGTTGTTCTATGGCATTGAATTGTTGCTTATGTGTAAATGCTGCCCTGAGTCCCCTCAGGGGTGAGAAGGGAGGGATATAAATATGGTAAATAAATTAATAGGGTAACTGAACAGCACAGTTAAGATTTTCCACTAAAGAAAATGGCAAAACTGACAGTGACAAAACCACATCAAGAAGGATATTCAACTGCAGATTTCTTTGAAATACAAAAAGTGTAAATTTACCAGCCAAATGACAACGGCATAATGGCCACTGCAGGAAGCTGCATGCAGTACAGTCATGCCATCATGGGCTCTCAGGTGCACATTGGCTTCACAGTCTTTCACCAGGAACTGGGTGATGTGGAGGTGGCCTTCCTGGCAGGCAAGGTACAGAGGGGTTGCTCCACTCCTGGTTTGTTTGTTCACACAACTGTTGGCGGAGAAAAGTTACTACAGCAAGTTAGAAGTAATAACAGGACTTCTAAATTGTTACTACGACGCTTCCAGAGGTACATATGATGAGGTAGCTAGTTGTCATCAATAAGAACCTCATCACATTATCTTCAGGATTCTCCATGCATTGTTGCAAATTCATTAGGTCCCATCAGAGTGTGTGGGGAACCTGTCACCCCATGCCCTGCATCGCCTGACTTAATTGGAACCCCATCCCATGGGGGGAAACCTCTGTCACCTGGCTTCCCACCATTGTTTTAAAGGCAACATGGGAAGACTCCCGTGTTGCCTTGTTGCTTGCTCTCCCCTTTTGCCACGGAACCCAGCCAGAAGCACACGTGCGTCATGTAATGGGCTCCATGGCAAAAGAGGAGAACAAGAGGCATACAACAGTCAAAGTAGCCTGTCTGATGAGGTCGTAAGAGAAAACCAAAGGATTTCAGGAAAAGTTCAAATGGTAGAGAGGCTTTATATTACCAAGGAATCCAAATATAGGGCTACATTTCCTTTCTTTGACCTCCTTATGGATTTTATTTAGTTTTTAGTTGTACTGTATGGGACACTGTTAAGTACAACAAAGGAAATCCAGACCAAAAAGATGTCTGCACTCCTCCCAAGGTTTTGTTTCTGCAATAACTATATTTTCTATATTCTTGATTTTTCTATTTAGTTTCAAAAGTTTCAGAACCGCACAGAAAATTTTGAATTCATCTTGATTTGTACTTATAGGTCATTCCATGCCAAGTTGTCTAAAATTTTAAAACGTTCCCACCATAATGTCTCCAATTTTGTTCACATTTTAGCTGTAGTGCCAGTCGGATGATAAACTTAAGTTTCCCAAAATTTGAGGTCTCTTAACTGCAATAGTTGCTACTCTAGACCCCCTTATCTGAAGGATAATCAGTCAGTGTGCATATGACATTTAACAAAATGCCATTTTGAGGGTCTAATAAAATTGAAACTATGTGCATAAGAATGGCTAGTAAATTGAAATCCTGTACCGTTTTTTTCTGCTGATGCTAATGAAATTAATTTTAACATTATGGATGCAAAATCCAATCAAACAAGTTGACTCAAAGTGTGCGTCAAAATGTGTTGCGACAAATTAGTAAGAACATAAGAAAGAGTCATGCTTCATTTGACTGAAGAGTCCAACATTTTGTTTACAAGTCCTTATAGGCAAGTTGCTCCAATCCTTTGGTCATTTTGGTTGCCTTTTTCTGTACACATTCAATCTTTTGAAGAAATGTTTTAATTGGAGTCACCAAGCAATGCACACACTATTCCTGTTGGTCACAGCACCAATTTGGATAAGGTCAGCGAGAGACTGACTTGTGCCTTAAAAATGCTGAGACCCTTATCTTAAAAATAGCTCCAAAGGCTCTTGGAAAAAAATGTAGCCATTTGATACCACTTTAACTCCCACGGTTCCATCCAGTGCATTCCTGGGATTTGTAGTTTTTTGAGGTATGAAGAATTCCTTCCCAAAGAGCTCTCCTGCCTCAACAAATTATACATCCCTGGATTTTACGGGATGCAGCTTTGACTGCCGTTCTCACAACAATCTGGTAAACTAGGTTTACATACATATCTTGCCCTGAAACTCCAGTAAAATACTAATTTAAATTAACATTACCTGCAATGAACCTTCCTTTAAATTAAAATAACAATATACATACAGGAAGTAGAAGAATTGGAGCCATCATACACAGCTATGCTGCAAATCTGTAATCATGGCTTTATCACTGCTTTAATTGCCAGCAGAGAGCAACCATGTTTCTTAGATTTTACATTCTCCATAACAGGTGAGTCAATCTATCTATCTATCTATCTCACTGTTTTTAACTTAGTACAGTACTTTGTATATTTAGTATACTTACCCTGTTTCCCCAAAAATAAGACATCCTCAAAAAATAAGACCTAGCAGGGGTTTTGCTGAATTGCTAAATATAAGGCCTCCCCCGAAAGTAAGACCTAGCAAAGTTTTTGTTTGGAAGCATGCCCGGCACCCGCCAAACAAATCACCAGAACTTGCAGGATCGGTAAATGTACATACCAGTTGTACATGGAAATAATGGTAATAATATATTAAAATGTTATATTATTTATATTTATACAGTAGTAACAAGAAATTCTTGACAGGAGTCATAGTTTGTCTGGTTTGGTTATGTTGGTTTGTGATGACAACTACTGTACAGTATAGAATAAATGTTCATTTTTTTGTTCAACAATAAATGTGAATTCTTCTTCATGGAAAAAATAAGACATCTCCTAAAAATAAGACCTAGCACATCTTTGGGAGCAAAAAATAATATAAGACACTGTCTTATTTTTGGGGAAACACGGTAGTATTGTATATATACATAGATTTTAACTGTACTGTTCTATTATCAGGGCGGAGGCCAAAAGGGGGCACTAGGCAAAGAAGGATAGTCAATTTTATGGGGAGTACAGTAGGAGTAAAACCATTTCCACATTAACTAAAAGTTTTGCTGTTTTTAGAACACTTTCCCCATATACCAAAGATGAAAGCAGCTTTTGTTTTCAGCAGTTTTTAATGCAAAATTCGCTGATATAGGCTTTTAGTGTCCTATCTAAAGTGTCTTCCGCATAACTATTGACAGTGACTAAAATGCTCAAGAATTTAAAAGTTGTTAAAACTCACCATGTTAAGTAAATATAGAAACCTCAATTAAGGCTGTATCCACACTACAAAATTATTGCACTTAGACTCCAATTAACTATCATGGCTCAGTACTATGGAAGTCCGGTATTTGTAGTTTTGTGGGAGATTTACCTTTCTCTTTCAGAGACTGCTACAACAATCTACAAAACCCAGGATTCCATAGGATGGAGCCTTGGCAGTTAATGTGATGTTAAGCCTTATGTCGGGAGAAAGATGGCATAAAAACAAAGTAACTGAAAAACGACAGCTAAAGTGGTGCCGAACTGCTAGAATTATGTACTGTGGATGGTCTGTGAGTGATAACTAGATTAGCACTATGCACTTTGCATAATATAGTATTATGATTAATATTATCACTAACAGTAGTGATATTATTGCCAATGATCAAGAAAATCGCATTCAAAGCACCCCAACAGGTGGCCAGATGGTGTTGAGTTGTTAAAGGTGGAGAGGAACAGCCCACTGAAGAGCCCAAACCATTGGGGTCAGATGGTTGTGGGGAGTGTGACTGGAAACTCAATCCTTTTCAATAAAGGTTACAAGCACTTGCCTCCTGTTCTCTTGACGGGTACAGGCAGAGTACCTGGAAATGCTGTGCCATGGAAACACCCAGGGGAAAAAAAAAATCTATGCAGCTTCCTTACTTGTTTCCAGGAAGAAACGTTGTGTTCACAGGGTTATAGCTACCTGTGACTTGGAAGTTTGTATCAGTTTTTCCCAACCTCCAAGATGTGTTAGAGTTAAAGCTTGACAGAGACATTTTGGGTGCATCTACACTCAGAGGCGGTCCAACCATATGGCGAACTAGGCACTTGCCTGTGGCGCCATTGTCCCGGGGGCGCCATCATCCTGAGAGGAGGGCGCCACTCTCCGCCTCCTTCTCCTTTGGGCCTCCCAGTGGCCGCGCTGGGCCTCCCGGTGCCCGCGCCGGGCCTTCCGGCCGGCGCGGACCCACCTTCGCACCATGCGAGCCTACCTTTGGGGCCTTCAGAGTTTGTGAGGTCTGTGGGAACTTGGAAGCTAGGTATGTGGAGTTTATATATCTGTAGAAGGCCCAGGGTGGGAGAAAGAACTCTTCTTTGAAGCAGGTGTGAATGTTGTAATTAATCACCTTGATTAGCATTTAATGGCCCTGTGGCTTCAAGGCCTGGCTTCTGCTTGCCTGGGAGAATCTTTTTTTGGGAGGTGTTAGCTGTCCCTGATTGTGTGCTGTCTGGATTTCTTCTGTTTTCAGAGTGTTGTTCTTTATTTATTGTCCTGATTTTAGAGGGGTTTTTTTTAAATACTGAGGGCTATCTGGGTTATCGAAGTCCACACTGCCCTATATCCCAGTTCAATGTTTAGTGCTAAATTCGCAAATACAGTAGAGTCTCACTTATCCAAGCTAAACGGGCCGGGAGAAGCTTGGAGAAGCGAATATCTTGGATAATAAGGAGGGATTAAGGAAAAGCCTATTCAACATCAAATTAGGTTATGATTTTACAAATTAAGAACCAAAACATCATGTTATACAACAAATTTGACAGAAAAAGTAGTTCAATACGCAGTAATGTTATGTTGTAATTACTGTATGTACGAATTTAGCACCAAAATATCACGATATATTGAAAACATTGACTACAAAAATGGCTTGGATAATCCAGAACCTTGGATAAGTGAGGCTTGGATAAGTGAGACTCTACTGTATAGTAATTCCTACATAACATTACCATGTATTGAACTGCTTTTTCTATTGATTTGTTGTAAAACATGATGTTTTGGTGCTTAATTTGTAAAATCTTAATGTAATTTGATGTTTAATAGGCTTTTCCTTAACCCTTCCTTATTATCCAACATTTTTGCTTATCCAACACTTTTATTTTTCAGTGATTGGTTGGGGGGGGCGCAGAAATTCTGTTCGCCTACACTTGAAAAATACCTAGGGCTGGCTCTGTCTACACTATGGAATTCATGCAGTTTGACACAATTTTAATTACCAGACATTAATGCTATGGGATCATGGGGATTGTCATTTCACAAGGTCTTTAGCATTCTCTACCAAAGGGTGTTGGTGCCATCCAAATTACAACTCCATAGCTTTGAGTTATGGCTATTAAAGTAGTGTCAAACTGTGTTAAATCTTCGGTGTAGATTCACCCTTCAATGCTTGAGAAAAGGAATGTTATCCCACAAGCGGGAGAGAAATGGAGGCAAGCATTAGGAAGAATGGGGACTCGTCTTACCACAATAAAGTCCATCTTCAGGGATGGCCAGCTATTCCATTCCTTTCCCTGTCTTCTTCCCACTTTCCCCCACTTCCTCCCTCTTTCTTCAATCAGGAGTCAGGTAACACCTGACTTCTGAAAACAGTCTTCCCTCTATTTTTGCACACCGGTAAGATGGATTCCCATAGGCAGCCACCAGAAATGGCTGTGCATCATGGGATGGCCTCCGTGGGATTCCGTTTTGCCAGTGTGCGAAAATGGAAAGAACCTGGGAGAAACGGATATGGGATGAAGGCCTAAGATTTTAAAATGCCACTTAAAATACATAATACAAAATCCAGCCTAACTTGGCAAACTTTTCCTCAACTGGACATGTTACCTTACCCAGTAAAAGGGCTGATACTGACTGGACTATCATCCCTGAAATATCCCAATTGGCTATCGGGTGGATTTATGGGAGTTGTAATCCAGCACATTTGGAAGGCAGCGGATTAGGGAAAGCTGATCCACATAACAACACTTCATTTTGCAATATGTATAGTTGGTCAGGGAGAGGCAGGTAAGATTGCTTTGTATCCTTTGTGAGGATGATGCTGTGCTTTCGCCTACCTGTGGTCTGCAGCAACCAGCACTTTCAGGCATGTGAGGTCTCCCTTGGCCGCTGCATAATGAGCTGGTACGGCTCCTTCCCGGGTCTCCATTGCAGTGTCAAACCCTGCTTGGACCAGCCACTCAACAACCTCTGGATGTCCAAAGCGAGCAGCTAAATGGAGTGGAGACGCTCCGGAGGCATCCTGCTCCTATGGAGAAAATGACAAGCTTGGGAGCAGCTTTACCAGTTATAGTTGTGACACAGAGAACACTTGGAACCATCTTTGTGGGGTTTGTTTATGTACCTGTGTAGTTGTGTGCATTTTCAAACAACCCCATCAATTCATTTATCAAATGCATGAGTGGGATAGCAGGACAGCCTTTTCAATGGATGATCCCATCCGCTGGAATTCCCTTCCATCAGCCTTCCATGGGAGTTCCAAAGGAGTGGCTACGCTGGCCTCCTCCTTACTTTTATTTCATTGGAAGACAAAAATCTATTTGTTTGACCAGGAGGACCAGCATGGCACAATGGTTTGCACATTGAACTAAAACTGGGGACCAGGACTTGAATCCCCATTCTGCCATGAAACTCTCACTCTCAGCCTCAGAGGAAGGCAATGGCAAACCTCTTCCAAACAACTCATGCTAGGAAAGCCTTGTGATAGGTTTGCCTTAGGGTCACTGCAAGTTAAAAATGATTTGAAGGCACACAACAACAAAGGAAGCTTCCCGTTGATATGTTTTATTTATCTTTAAAAACTTTTAAATGATGCTATTGGTTTATGTGACATTTTGATTGTTTTAAACTGTATTGTTCAGTTTTTTTCATTTGATTTTTTCTGTAAATCACCTTGTCATATAAGAGAATGTTAGCATGCTAATGTAATCTATGCACATAATAAAAGTGAAAATATGCATGTATGTATGTGGCCGGGGTGTCCACTTATACAGACAGGCTCCCACTTCCATATATAGCTATAGCTCCCACTATGCAGGAGACCCCAGTGACCCTCCCTCCAATGATATTGCAGATTATAGCGAGCGCTGTGAACATGTACAACCCCTGCCAGTGCCCTCCACAAACACAATACTGCCCACCACCCAAGTGAATGCTTTCATATGGGGACAATGTCATCCTAGATTTTATGTGTTTCCACCACCACAGACATCCCAGTGTTTCTTAGTCTCTCCACTGGTGTGGAATTTGCACGATCCCGCCCACTGCCTGTCCCATAACACTTTCCCACTCTTTTCTATGGGGCACAGCAAACAGAGCAGAACTGGTCAGCAACTGAACATACTGGAAGGGTTTGGGGGACTGACTCAACATGATGGAAGTTGTAGTTCAGCCTGCATCAAGACAGAGCACGGTGATTCCCCCATCAACAATGGACCTGGACCAAATTTGGCACACAGAACCCCCATAACCAATGAAAAATACTCAAGAGGTTTGGGGGCAATTGACCTTGATTTATACGAGTTGTGGCTCACATCCAGAGAGCACTGTGAACCAAAATAACAATGGATCTGTACCAAACTTGGCACGTATACCTGATATGCCCAAATTTGAATACTAGTGGGTTTTAGGGGGAATTGCCCTTGACATTTGGGAGTTGTAGGTACTGGGATTTAAAGTTCACATGCAATCAAAGAGCACTCTGAACTCCACCAAAGATGGACCTGGACCTAATTTGGCACACAAAACCCCCATGACCAACAAAAAAGGGGCGTTGGGGGGAATTCACCTTGATTTGGGCTAGTTGTAGTTCACCTACATCCATGCATGCCTGATACGCCCAAATCTGAATACTGGAGGAGTTTGGGAGGGATAGACCTTGATTTCTGGGAATTGTAGTTCATCTACAACTAGAGAAACTGTGCTGCCTGTTGACCTGGATGGACTTGTATCAAATTTGATGAACCTGGATCAAATTTGGCACACAGAACCACCATGACCAACTGAATATACTGGAGGGGTTTGAGAGGAACTGACCTTCATTTGTGGGAGTAGTAGTTGACTGACATGCAGAGACACTGTGACCATCACTGGTGATGGATCTAGACCACACAGAATCCCCATGACCAACTGAACCTACTGAAGGGAACTGACCCACCATGATGGAAGCTGTAGTTCATCCTACAGGCAGAGAGCACACTGAACCCCATCAATGATGCATCTAGAGCAAATTTGTGCAACATGAAAAACTTTTAACTACTGGTGGAGTTTCAGGGGGTTGACTTGGCATGATGTGAGTTGTAGTTCACCTACAATCTTCTTGTTGTTGTTGTTTATTCGTTCAGTCGCTTCTGACTCTTCGTGACCGCATGGACCAGCCCACGCCAGAGCTTCCTGTCAGCCGTCACCGCCCCCAGTTCCTTCAGTCAAGCCAGTCACTTCAAGAATACCATCCATCCATCTTGCCTTTAGTCAGCCTCTCTTCCTTTTTCCTTCCATTTTCCCCAGCATTATGATCTTTTCCAAGCTTTCCTGTCTTCTCATTATGTGACCAAAGTACTTCATCTTTGCCTCTAATATCCTTCCCTCCAGTGACCTTACGCATTTTGTAAAATAAAAAAGGACTTTTTCAAATAACCCAGGCATCGCTGGGTACCCAAGCTAGTTCATAAATAAAATACAATAAACAAGCACATCTAAGGCTATTTTGCCTCTTTGCTAGCCATTAAATTGGTGGAAGCAAAAAGGAGATTTACATGCACATTCCTCAGTTTAAACAGAGACCCTGTTTGGCCAAAGTTCCTGTTCAAATGAAGAACACCTATATGAATGAAACCCCTCACTCTGTCATTAAAAATATAGCTAGCACCAAGCATCCTTTTACACTACACAATTAGAGGACTATGAGCCCACTTTAATTATAACAAATCCATCCTGGGATTTGCATGTTAGAGAGGATTATTTAGAATTCTCTTCCAGAGAGTTCTAGTGCCACAGGATACAGCCATGGCAATTAAAGTAGAATTAAAATATTATTGCTGTGTAGTGGGAAAGAGTTGTGAAGAGTAGGAGTCGTATGGGCATGATTTAGTGGGACAAAATTGTAATATTTTTCAGACATTGTTGCACTGCAGCTCACATCAGCCTTAGGCCCCTTCCAAACAGATGAATAAAATCCCACATTATCTGCTTTGAACTGGAATATGTGGCAGTGTGGACTCGGATAACCCTGTTCAAAGCAGATATTGGGGGATTTTCTGCCTTGATATTCTGGGTTGTATGGCTGTGTGGAAGGGCCCTTAGTCAGCATAACCAATGGTAATGAAATCCTACATCATATCCATTACTCAGAGCCACAAGTGCTGTTGGGTTGCAATTCTCATTATCCTTAGTCCGCATAGTGGATAATCAAAAGTGATGGGAGTTATCATTCAGTAACATCTGAGGACCCAAACTGGGTGAAAACTAAAGAGCACTGACCACTATGTTAAAAAAAATATAGTTGGCTTTCTGTATCCAAAGATTCTTCATTCATGGATTCAATGGCCCTTTGAAGCCAACCATAAGGCTGATATGGCCCTCTGTGAAAATGAGTTTAACACCCCTGGCGCATGCCAATCCTAAAGTGAACTTATCACAGGGTTCTCTCTGCAAGATTTGTTCAGAAGAGGGCATTTGCTTCTCTTTGAGACTGAAAGGGTGTCTACAACTGAGCCGGAATTTGAACCCCAATCTACAGAATCATAACTCAAACCACTACAACACACCAGCTGTTATAGGATAGGGATATTGGCAGGGACAAGGTCTCTCATTCAGTACGGACAGTCTCAATATTCTGTTGTTCTACTTCAGCTGCTTCTAAAATTTTCCTGTTTCTCTCTTTTCATTTCACTTTCTCCTTAGTTTATTTCAGTGCTTACAAACAACACTTGCAAATGAATTATAAAGGAAAAGAAAGCAAAGGTAGTACAGTGACATTTCTAGTAGGCTCAAGCAAAAGCAAACTGCTGCAATCTCTCATACTTCATGTATTCTTCCTCAATAATTACTTTTACAATCTTGACCATATTGATTCTGCTTAGCCACACATTTCCAAGTTTTAATTTGCGAAATGTTCATGGATATGCATCTGGAGTACTGCACAATTTCAATTTCTGGCTTACAAGCTAAATGCTATTACCTCTTCATGCATTCGGTAAATGAGCAAAGGATGTGCTTGGACACCCCAAAAGAGTGCCATTTTAGGAGACAAGCATAATAGCTTGCTCTATGGAATCCTCATCTTTTCCATGCACAATATACCTTATTTCTCTGATTATGGTTGCTTCAGCAGACAATTATAGAAATCTTAAAGGGAATGCATTGTTTCTCTCTACACAGAACATTCACTTTAGAGCTCCTTGCAATATATGATCCCTTCCTACACCAGTAACCATAATGAGGAGCAGTATGCTCAATGTTGGAGTATCCTCGGAGGAGGAGGATTAATTATTGACAATACTTAATACCTGAGACTGTTTATACCCAAGGGTTAATGGTATTCGCTGCCACTGCAAAGGCAGCAATGCAGACAAAAGCCTAGTTGTAAACAACCTTCGGCCTTGCTCCTGATTAGGAAGCGGCTTGTACATTGGGCAGCTACCTTACCTGCTTGCTGTATCCTCCATCTTTGATCAGCCACTGCAGTTCAGCCAAGTTCCCCATGGCTGCAGAGTCATGTGCTGGAGTTGCACCATTGTTTGCTCTCTGATTCCCGGGAAGCTTTGCTTGCAGCACCAAGAACTTGACGCATTCGAGCCTGCCAGCTCGTGAGGCATGATGAACCAGGCCTGCCCCTAAGGAGTCCGTGATATTCTGGCCCAAAATGCCATCTACGTGCAACCGCTCCAAAGTACTCAAGTCTCCTTCCTTGGCAGCCACAATAGCCCTCTGATCGCCCATCTCCGAGAGCCTTGCTGTTGTCTTTATTGAAAGTCCTACTTTCCCGGAGCCTCTTGTTTTATGTACTAGGCAGATGGTGTGTGTCTCTGGTTACCTGGTAAGGTACGGCAGGAAGCATATGTTCGGCAGGGGGACTTAAAGAAGGGGCACAGGGAAATAACAGCTAAAAACAACTGATAAGAATCTTGAATTTTATTAGCTTTCTTCCCTGTGTAGCAGTCAGTCCTAAATTGCTAAAGTCATGCAATTGTAAAGGAGTCCTTATGCTCAAATTTGTAAAATATGAATTGCAGGTGCAACACCTTTATGATGTATGAGATTATCTTCTATTCTGAGCAACTAACCGTTATTTTACCCATTTTTAAGAACAAGATTCATATTCATTAACTACCATTGCTGCCATTCGAAAATCCCTGACATTTCTTGTCTTGAATCTTGATGTACATATCTCTAATACAGATCATTTTAAACAATAATAATTCCTATACAATAAATACCACTAATGAATTAAACATCTTTGGGAACAATGAAGGAGTTAATTCTGCAGATCATTGCCATATTAGGAAAGGGATGGATAGGAATTTGGATTTTCCCCCCTTAAATTTATTGGACATGAAAGCATCAGAAAAAATAGATTTTTTTTTTAAAAAAGAATAAATTGTAGTACACTGTGACCTACACTGTAGAATTAATGTAGTCTGACACCATCTTAACTGCCAGGAGTCAATGCTATGGAAGCCTGGGATTTGTAATTTGGTGTGGCATCAGACTCTCTGGCAGGGAAGGCTAAGGACATTGTTCTGCCCCCATGCTATCTTAACTACTTGGAAGGTGAACTGCCTGCGCAGGGAACAGAATGGAGACTATATAGTTGAATCATACAAGGATTTATTAACTGACAAGAATTTTAGACTTTCTTTCTTCCCGAGAATACAATACAAAGTCTTTATGAGGAGAGGTAGCCTTTGAGAAATAGACACAGTTCTGACTGAACTGATTCTTGAATTTTTATTTCTTCTTATTGTCTTTTTCTTGTATAGTGTTCAATGGTCTCTAAGATGGTCTCAATATTTAACTCTAATTGAACTTGAATACAGCTCCAACTGCACTTGAATACAGCTCTGACTGGATGTGCTTTTTGTAGACTTTCCGGTCTTCCTTTCTTCCCTTTTCAGTCACGAAAAGACTGACTCTTCCAAGAACCATAAGTGCCTTGCCTGAGGCTCCGCTCCTGAGGGGATTCTTAAAGGGGCAGGGCAATGGAGGCTTCGAATGCAAAGAGGCTGTCTAGACTGACCCCCCAGCAACTGTACATAAAATATGAATCCCTCTAACTAAAAAGAGTTTATTAACTAGGAGTAAACAGTGAGGATCTTCATGTGGCATGACAGACCTTGTTAAGACCGTAACTATCATTATTCCATAGCATTGAACCATGACAGGTAAAGTTGAATTAAACTTCATTAATTCCACAGCCTGGGATCTGCACTCCCAGGCTTAGGTTGTAAAAGTCTTGGTTGTCATGTCTGTAGTGCTGAATCTGTAGTGCTTGCAGATACCCATGATGCTCAGGGATTTTTCAAAGCCACAAAGATCATTTACAGACCAAGAAACCATGGCATACAGCCCCTACGCTCATCAGATGGAACCAAAATTCTGAAGGACAAAACATCAATTGCACTACATTGGAAAGAGCACTACCAGAACCTGCTGAATCGCAGCTCCAATGTGGCCGAAAAGACCCTCTCACAAATCCCGCAACAACAAACCAGGGATGAGCTTGCAGCACTGCCTAGTTTGGAAGAAGTTAGCAATGCCATCAGCCAACAAAAAAAAAAACAAAACAACAAAGCCAGCGGACCTGATGGGTTCACTGCTGAAATCTTCAAAACGGGTGAATCTGAGCTGATACAACAACTCCACTAGCTCATTGAAAAGGTGTGGGTGACCGAGAAAATCCAGCAGACTTCAAGGATGCCACCATCATCACCCTTTTCAAGAAATGGGGCAGAACAGACTGAGGGAACTATCGCGGTATCTCCCTTCTAACCTCCGCTGGGAAAATCCTCGCAAGAATCCTTGCAAACTGCCTTATCCCTGTCTCAGAAGACACTCTCCCAGAATCCCAGAACGGCTTCCATCCCTCCAGAGGAACAGTGGACATGATCTTCACTGCACGACAACTCCAAGAAAAATGCAGGGAACAAAACCAACCTCTGTGCATGGCATTCATTGACCTTGCAAAGGCATTCGACACAGTGAATCGCAGCGCTCTCTGGACCATCCTTCAGAAAATCGGGTGCCCTGACAAATTTGTGAACATCCTGCGGCTCCTCCATGATGACATGATGGCAACAGTCTTGGACAGCAACGGCTCCCAAAGTGACCCATTTAAGGTGGAATCAGGTGTCAAGCAGGCATGTGTTATTGCCCCTATCTTATTTTCCATCTTCATCGCTATGATACTACATCTTGTTGATGGGAAGCTTCCCACCGGGGTGGAAATCGTCTATCGAACAGATGGCAAGCTATTTAACCTCAGCAGATTGAAAGCCAAAACCAAGGTCACCACAACATCTGTTACAGAACTCCAATATGCCGATGACAACGTAGGCTGTGCACATTCAGAAGAAGACCTACAAGCCACTCTAAACACCTTCGCAGAAGCATACGAGAAGCTCGGCCTCTCACTGAACATCGAGAAAACCAAAGTGCTCTTCCAACAGGCACCAGCTAACCCCTCTGCAATGCCAGGAATACAGCTCAATGGTGTAACATTAGAAAATGTTGACTATTTCCGCTACCTTGGCAGCCACCTATCCACAAAAGTCAACATCGACACTGAAATACAACACCGCCTGAACTCTGCAAGTGCAGCATTTTTCAGAATGAAGCAGAGAGTGTTTGATGACCGGGACATCCATAGAGATACCAAGGTGCTTGTTTATAAAGCAATTGTCCTCCCAACCCTGCTCTACGCCTGCGAAACGTGGACCGTCTACAGACATCACACCAAACTCCTGGAGCATTTCCATCAGCGTTGCCTCAGAAAAATCCTGCAAATCTCTTGGGAAGACAGGTGGACAAATGTCAGCGTGCTGGAAGAAGCAAAGACTACCAGCATTGAAGCGATGCTCCTACGCTATCAACTCCGCTGGACTGGCCACGTTGTCCGAATGCCCGATCACCGTCTCCCAAAGCAGCTACTCTACTCCGAACTCAAGAACAGGAAACGGAATGTTGGTGGGCAGGAAAAGAGATTTAAAGATGGGCTTAAAGCCAACCTTAAAAACTGTGACTTTGAGAACTGAGAAGCCCTGGCCCTTGAACACTCTAATTGGAGGTCAGCTGTGACCAGCAGTGCTGCGGAGTTTGAAGAGGCACGAATGGAGGGCTTAAAGGAGAAACGTGCCAAGAGGAAGGCCCGTCAAGCCAACCCTGACCGAGACCGCCTTCCACCTGGAAACCAATGTCCTCACTGCGGGAGAACATGCAGATCAAGAATAGGTCTCTTCAGCCATCTACGGATCAATCCCCAAGATAGCGAAGATGGAGGACCATCATCCTCGAACTACGAGGCATTGCCTAAGGTAAGGCTGAATTAGGGTTGCTATCTCAAAATAACTGAGCGTGTATAATTGTTTGGTTTTTTAAAAAATAGTGTCAGCAGTGAATTGAGAACACAATGCAAGTCGTTTCTGATGTGAAAATTGGCTGTCTACAGAGATGTTGCCCTGGTGATAAAGGGTGAATGAGATCTCCCTCTCTTTTGTGCAAATGTGTTTTAAAATAAGGAATGTTTAAGAGCCACACATTTCTGGGATTTTGGAAGAACTGAATGTTTGGTAGAACAAAATAAGCATGAACACATTTGTACACTTAGATTTCAACAAACTGGAAGTTTACTTCATCTGAAAAAAGCGCTCTCCGATAACAGCCCAGAGAGCAAAATATGTGGCCATATGCCCCCCAAGAATAGTGGAGGGTGTATTGAGTTTTATCAGCTCTGTGGGCTCTTCAAAAGGAATGATCAAAACCAGCTGCCAAAGGAGATGTATAATGAGTAGAAATCCTCAAGAGGTCCATGACCTCATATTAGCACCGACTGTACATCTATGTGCAGATACACTGGCTGGCTGTTGCTTTTCCATGCTACCATGCATTTGTGTGAATGAATTCACTCTCTACAATAGCAAAACTTTAAAAAATCACATTGACAAAGAAATGATTCAGTTTTATTTTTTATCAAGTGCATTTTATTTGTTTTAGAATTTTGTAAACCGAAACAATATTAACTATCCAAAAAAACCGAAAAGTGCTTCCAGACAGAATATTCACCATTAAAACATGATATCTTTCATTTCCAAGCTTGTCAGCTGTGAACCCATTCCATCACAGCACCCAACATTTACAGAGAGGAACTTTTTAATTAGCACATTCCTATTGTATATACACCTGACAGTCTTCTCCAGTCATGTTCTTTTCATTAGTGCAAACAGGCAATTCTCTAAAAGTGCATGTTTGAAATTTTCCTATGGTATGATTCACAGGACTCCTTTCAATCTTCTTGTTCAAGGATACAAACAAATATTGCTCTAGTAGCATACAGTTAGTTGAGTTGCCAGAAACATACAAAAAAGAAGTTATCTACGAGTAATTCAAAAAGGTTTCTTCCTACAATTATGACAAAAATTCAAAAGTATTTGTCTCCAGCTAATGTGAAATAGTGTGCCTAGCAAGAACCCTTCCATCTATTATTATTATTAACAACAACAACAACACACTGCTTTTCTTTGCCAAAGGATACTCAAAGCAGCTAACAATAAAAACCACAACAATTTGTGAATTAAGCACTAACACCTATAAACATCACAGTAGGATTAAACATTAGAAATATTAAAAATGAACAGTTCAGACCATCTGGGACAATCTATCCACAGAAATGGGGAAAATCCTATCTGTAGATTGTGTTTGTGTAAATATGTGTATGCACAGACAGAGGAGAGGAGAGGCACTATGTATATGCACAGGCACCTTTGAGTAGAATCATATATTGTTCTAGACCAAGCTGAATTTCCTCTTACAAAATGAGCTTAATATAGGTCCTATACAATTCCTAGAAATAACCAAAAGACTTATTCAAGTTTCCTCTGCATTTTTAAATTTAATGTTTGGCCATTTCTCAATGCTGGGGTGATTCCGGGTAGTGTTTGGGAGAGAGGACATAAAATGGAAGTTGGCACCACATGTGACCTATGGATCATTTTATTCTTACTTGTGAATTAGCCCAAAAGAAGAATCTGAGCTCTACTTGCTTTGCCAATGACATTTTCCTGATTTCTCCTTGCCATGAGTTCATCCTTTTTAACAAACGGCAACTGACTCTTCATTGGTAAGACAATGCCATGCATGCTTCCCCCCTTATTATCCAATATCAAGAAGGAACAAAAGGTCTGTGACATAGACAGCCTTGCATAAATACTCTATGGCTCAAATTGGAATTTAGCAAAGAAATAATGCCCAGATGTGCAATATATTGATGTAAAATGAAGAATAAATTTCTGCCTTTGAACATTTTGTTCAAGCAACTTCTGTGGAGGCAATCAACAAAGTTTGCTTTTATCCCTCATCATCATGGATAAAAGCATAACCGAGAACTATAGAGAATGCCTTCTCTTTACAGAAAATATTAATATTTATAGCAATGAGACAGTGTGGCACGCTCTACTTTGCAAGAACCACTAACTGCAGATTGAGTCTACATTGACTTGTTTCTTTTGGCAAAAAGGGAAACAATGGCAGCAAATAATTCCTTGTTTGGATTCCTCATAATTACAACTACTTTAGTAGGAATCTTCAGGAATTAAAGCAGTCACCTTTTAAAGCTAGGCTAGAGGGAGAGTGACTACTGTCTTTATAATCTTAATGTCCACACACTAAACAGAACTATGTAAAATGAAGGGTCTACAGATAAATAATATGCTATTTAGTTCCAAGACATGACATTGATATATTCTGCCTGAAGAATTAAGCTCTTCATTAAATACAATGCAGACCATGATAATTGTGAGAACAAGTCCTGCAAAAGGCAATCTTCATGTTGCCTGAATGTTACATTGATGACAAGGAGAGAACAATGGTTTTCTATTCCTAGCAAGTGATAACCAGGAATGGTGACATCAAGAGAATGTATTGGTCTACGAGAATAATGGGAAGTGCCAATTGTTCAAGTTGTTGAGAGTCACCCATTTATACCTATGTACAATCATTAATCTCACATAAAAAGCTTCAATCACTGAACTAAACATCCATCTTGAATCTGTCATCTCAATTCCTTCTTAGAAGACAAAAGATAGATATTCCTTCATACAGTCACTGCACTCAGTGAGCGACTGTTTCTCAAAGCAGGTGCTGCAGCCAAAACCATAGCAAACTGATCTGATGTGTTTACGGACTGGAGAAATCCCAAGTGGTGGTCCAGCAAGAACACAGCAACCAAAAACAAATAGAGATGTAAATTGTTCTCATTCTCCCAAACCTAAGTGGTGCTACAGCAATTAGAAATGAGGTCTGCAGAAGTGATCACCAAATTCTAGCAACCTTCTCCTTGTAGCTGGGTCACAGCCTGTTTCAAGTCTTCTACAATCAGGTCAACATCTTCCCTGCTGGTGCTGCGCCCCACACTGAGGCGCAAGGCATTCTGGGCCACATCGTAAGGAATGCCACTGCTGAGCAGGATAGAGGATGGCCTGAGGAACAAACACAATAGTAAACTTTTTACCTCCAGGCTATTTTTCATGGGGGTGAGTTCCAGAAATATATAGAGGAGGGAGAGAAATGTTATGCAGAGCTCGCCCAGTCGTAACCAGTTCTAAAGTTTTATTAGTACCAATGGAAATTAGCTCCAGACCACATCTTCAAATGAAAGGTATCTAAAGGTATGTATGTCCAAAAAGTTACCAGAGACTATGCTGAATTCCTGATGTTGTTATATTACTATTGTAGTGAGACCTATTCACACAGTTCATGCCACAACACAAACTGCCAAGCTCTAAAAAAAATGTGCCACAGTAGTACATGTTCACAGTACATTTCTCTAAGAAAAGACTGCATCCAATTCTGTTTGGAACAGACCAAATTCTATGTTTTTTTCTTGGAAGAGGGGATATCAGTTTTAAAAGAAAGGTAATACTAGTCCCTCGGGTGTATTTCCTATTCTTTCCCATTAAGGCATGTGCAAGGATTTGGCATACTTTTGGTGACCTCTCTCAATTCATCCTGCCTGGATTAGTGCATTGGGGTAGAGTTATTCTTCCTTGCGTCTCTAAAAGGTATAATATAGACAACATTCTGAAATGATCCAATATATGAACAAAAATGGCATAAACTGGGATAAAACTTGTGAAAATGTGTATTTAATTAAAAGATGGAGTGGGAGAATGAGATGAGGACTCAAAACTTTGAATGTGTGATTTCTATGACCTCACTTAGTGCTACCTAACTTTCCTCACAGGTTGTGAGGGATGCTGTTTTGAGCGGCTTGAAAGAAGTGTGGATAGAGAGTGAATGACTGATCTAGTTAGACATTTGCTTTCAAAATATGATCGTATGTGCATGTACATAGAAAGGATGTTAAAATTATCTGTATTTCCAGAGAAGCAGATTTGCATGGAGAAGCTTAGACTCCAGTTCTATCCTGCCCATAGATTTAGCACCAAAGTTATGAGTTTGAGTAGCCTGGACACAAGCTGATCACATCAATGACCCTGTGAATATCAGACATCTTACTGAACCTCTGAGCATTCTGGGAAGGTTTTCAAAATAAAGATATACAATGCAAGGTACTTATGTTTCCACTGCACTCTCCGGTATCTAAATATGCAACACACAACAGCAGGGAAGCAAGTTGCTTTTCAGACATTTGATCCATCACACTCCACTATCCTCTCCATTCAGAGCCAAGAAAATAACCACTTTCTGGTATCCTAATCCCAAGTACTTTGCAGATCACCTAGTTCACATCATCAGTAAGATCTAAAAGAGTGTGCATGTAATACTCAGCAACACAAGATGAATGTTCCCTGTTAGGATACAAAGACACTCATCACCTCATGACATTAAAGCAGACAGGCCAGCTTCCGGAGTGGGCTTAGCTCCTGAGCAGCTGGCAACGGTTAACAACAGGATCACTCTCTAAGCAGCCTCCTCCAACTAGCCACCCATTTGAACGCTTCTTTTTTCATCTAAGGAAACAGGTGCCGCTCTTTCTCTCTTTCCACACATCCTGCTCTTAAAGGGCCAGTGGCACTCCAAAGCGAGGAGAAAAGAGAGCACACACTCCTGCTTGAGCTGGGGCAGCTCATCTATGAAGGGCGAAGATCAGTCATCTGATAGATCTGATCGGCGTTCATGCACATTAGAAGGTTCAACAAGTAAATTAGCATAGAGTTTTAGCCTTGCAGGCATATTTATATGGTACATATAAGCTGGGCTTATGCAAAACTGTTTTAGTGATTATAACTAACAATATATTTTGCTGAAACACTGCATAAACATTTTAATAAACAGTCATTGTAGTGTTGCCCCCTCTGATGGTGTCTTCCAGTGCAGTTCCTATTCCCCTCACATCCCCAGTGATGCCACTGGCTCTGGCCATATCATGAGAATACATGACTCTCTAGAAAAGATAATAATGTTAGAAGTTAGAAGTTCTAATAAGTTAGAAGGTGGCAGGAAAAGAGGAAGACTGCGCTCTACATAGACAGACTCCATCCAAATCCCTGAATCTGCAAGACCTGAGTAGGGTGGTTGAAGATAGGGCATCTCATTCATAAGACTAAGGTTCTGAGCGAGAAGTACAGTAAGGTTACAATAACGACTTGTGAGTCATGATATTAATATGACCAACCGTTCATTCCTAGAGCAGTTTGGAAATGGGAGGCATTTGAGAGTTTCGTAAATGTTTTGCTGGAAACAGTATGAAAAGGTATTAGGGCTGGAACGACAGCCTTAATATTTTTATTTTGCTTTGGTTGTGCATAATTACTAGACATTAAGAAGGTAGGGGCTGTGAGGGTGAAAATTAGATATCTCATTTATAAGTAGTGATTTAAGCATTGGACTACCAGTGCCTCTACATTGTAGAATTAATACAGTTTGTTACTGCTTTAACTGTTATGGCTCATTGTTATGGAATCATGGGAGTTATTGTTAAAGACTTGTAAAACTACACTTCCCACAAATCCATAGTATTATGGCATGGCAGTTAAAGTGGGTGCCAAATTGCATTAATTCTACAGGGCACACTATATAACTGGAGACAAGGGTATGAATCTGGGCAAATCACACACTTTCAGCCCCAGAAAGCTCTGTGATACAGTCACCTTGAGTCACTATAATTTCAAACAACTTGAAAGCACACAATAGAATTATTTACAAAACTTTTTCTTTCACTCTTCTGTATTAGACAGAACCACCCCCTTCTGTGCCACAAAATATCCCAGCCCGCATCAGCGTTCCTTACTTGTCCCCATTCTTGGAATGGCATGCAGCTCCCACACTGGCAAGCAAAGTCTTACAGTGAGACAGTATCAGTCGACCTGTAGAGAAGACAAGGCAGAGGCTTGTTTCATGAAAGCAATAAGGACTAAAGTATAGAAAAGTCCACAGGAGCTCTTTTCAACCTCCATTCTGTCATTAAGCTATGCCCAAGATACTTTTAAAAAAATCAATAACCAACTCATATTTTGATAGGACTGCTTATTAATAAACCTAATAAAAACCAACAACAACAAAGCAAATGGGAAATTCAAAGGATGTTGGCAATACATATACATTTGTCATATTACAATATAAACAGGTTGTAAAGGTAGGTCTATCTATAATGCCAAAGTCAAGACAAAGTGTCGGTATGGTGTTTCACAATTAGAATCCCCCAACAATAAATTAGTAACACATTCCTGAGTTGTAAAAGGTTAACAAATGAAACTTGCTTTCTTTGTTACTTACATAATTCCAAACTTTTCAGGTGCGGCTATATAATCAATTTCATTAAAAACACATAACAAATGTGCCTCTTTCAGGGCAGGCAGAAATGCCTACCTAAAGAACAATGTAGCAAATGGTTTTGTATTAGTCACTGAGTGAACCATGAGTAAAATCTCTTAACACAGACTGACAATAGACCTATAGCAAGATGGATCGGCCTATGGCCATCCAGATGTTGATGATTCCGTGCCAGTGTCTGGGGTGAGGAGAATTGGAATCCAACAATATCTGGAAGGTCACAAGTTTCCCAGTTTGCCAAGTGGAAAGTTTAGACCCACATAGATTACCTTGCAGTCCTGAGCCCATTATTGAAAAATTACAGGTGTTGCACAGTCGCTTAGAGCCTTTTAGGCGACCGTTAAAATGGATACCTTGTTCTTCAAATTCAGCCTAGAATACGTAAAAAAGTAATTATCATCAAGAAACATCAGCTCATGGTCCCCACTCCACCTATGCACTCCAGGCCTAGCAGTTATAGGAATGAAGTCAGTATGAAGGGAACAGCTTACAATTGTATGAAAAGTATGGATATAAAGATTACAGGGTTGGGAACAAAGCTTGGGACAACTGAAACCTTGCTGGCAGGTGTAAGAAGATTGCCTTAAACAAGGTGGCTCTTCAGATCTACAGGATGTATAACTCTCATAAGCCCTTATTACTGGTCATGCTAGGAAAGGTTGATGGAAGTTGTAGATCAAAACATCTGGAAGGCCTTCTCAGTTTACCTGTGCCCACCTCTGAATTTTAACTGAACAGCATCCCTTCCTTCTTTCTGACTACAGCACTGTCTCAAGGAGACACTCCTGAAACAATTTTCCCTCCTCATGCTTAAGTTGCCGATCTATTTAGAAGACAGACAGGTGAGTGAACTTACTTTGAGCCTTTCCTCCAGGTAGTCGCGGACGTTCCTCATGTGAGCTTCATAAACTTCACAGTGCTTGTTCACTATTTTTGCTGCCTGAAAAGATGACAATAAGAACTTCACATTTGACCATTAGATATAAGCATAGCCTTGAGAAAAACCTTAAGGGAAATAATAAATGTTCCAATCCAGTTAGATGAAGAATTCATTAAATCAAGCACACTGTACAATAAGGTGGCATTGTGTGCTTACCTTGCCAAGGCCAGCAATCATTGGTGTGTTCTCAGTCCTAGAACAGAGAATTGCAAAGCCTTATTCCTACACCACGACAAAAGCTCCATGAGCACTGCTCTTTGATAACTAGCTCCAACTCTTTGGATAACTAGCAATGCAGATGGAGTATTGAATGATCAGACCTTCTATGTTAGAGTTGCTCTCGGTGGGAAAAGTTTAATCTTCTTAAGCAAATATCATGGCCACTAACAAGAAGAAGGAAGACACTGTCTTGAAACAATTATTTTTTCTCCACCTGCTATTGAATAATTATGTACTATTTTCTGGATGTGATTACTTGGAAACTTATATTTTACAGCAGCTAAATTTCTCTGTATTTTCTAACTTTTTCTCTTGAGTTTAAAATATTATACAAGTTGAGACTTACAGGAAAATATCTTCAGAATAAAATCACTTTTCTCGTTTCATCATTGTCTCTTGGAAAAGTTTGCCTGGACAGCATTTTTTTAAAAAATATGCATGGCTTCCTCTTTAAAAGGTGTTCTCAGTTGTCTTACCCCGGACGAAAGTTTTGTTCCTGCCCACCTCCAAAGAGCATGGGATGGAGAGGAGTAGTCACACCAGGACCTCGGACATACAGTGCTCCAATACGGGGGGCATAAAACTGTAACGATGAATCAAAAGGAAACGTAGTCAGTTTAAGTAACAGCTGGAAATTGTAGTAACATGGATTTTATCTAAATATTATGGAAAAATTGTCAAATGCTAAGAACTGTTTGAAAGTGGAATAGACTATCTCTGGAATAAATGAGTTTTCTGTCAACTGAAGCATTTAAGTTAAGGTTTGTTAGAAATTGTGGCTGCATGTGGCATCACAGCATTCGCATTGAGCACAGAGGAAAGCTAGATGGCTTCCAAGGTCTCCTTGCTGACTATTATTTTAATTTGGTGTTGCATAATTTGGCAGAGATGAATTCAACAGGAAATTAAGGTTCATCAACCAAGCAGAAGTGACATGAATAATTGAATAGTGTTTCAGGGGTGTGTGTGCCTCCAGGGTGCCTGTTGATTTATGGCAACCTTGTGGATTTCATGTCTTTACTTAGGCAAGGAATCTTCAGAGGTGGTTTTGCCAGTTCTTTCCCCTGAATTACAGCCTACTGCACCTGATATTCATTAGCAGTTTCCCATGGAAGCATTAACATGGCCCGATCCTGTTTAATTTCCAAAATCAGATGGTATCTGGTCCTTTTGCAGTGGTCTCAACCTTTGATGCTCCAGGTGTTTTGGACTTCAGCTCCCACCATTCCAAACAGTTAGTGAGCTGGCTGGAATTTCTGTGAATTTAAGTCCAAAACACCTGGAGGACCAAAGGTTGAGAACCACTGTAAGATATTTAAGCACTCTGTAGGAGTAGAGAAACTAAAGGAAAGTATAGTAGTAAGTAGGCAGAGAACAGGGATCCAATGTCAGACCATACATTTCTAGGGCTACATCACATATAGTAAAAGTCAGACCTCTGACTGCAAATTTTCTGTAACATTTGAAAAGCATTTGCCTGTGTTATCCTAAGTAAACAATGTGGGAAGGATAACCATTTTCCTCAACATTGTTCTACAATGCCACCTAGTGGAGAAATCCTTGAAATCACACCCAACCCAAAAGCGTGGGTACAGGCAGTCCCTGGGTTACAAACATGATAGGTTCTGTAGGTTTGTTCTTGAGTATGTATGTAAGATATTTTTTAAAGAGTAACTCCAGCCAATTTATTTTAAGTTTTTGATAGCATAGGGGAGGATCAACACCCCTGTAATGTTTCTTTTGCTGTCTGTGTCCCTGTTCAGAAGATTTCACCTCATTTTCTATCCCTCTGACAACTGGATTTTGAAAATTTTGACTTGTGGAAACAAGGATTGGTGATAACGTGACAGTGGAGACACCTTTTCCCCACAATAAATCTTCCAGGAGTGAATTTCTCTTCCTAGGGATAGATTAACTCTCTCTTCATTGTTTCATTCCTGTCTATAACTAGGAGTCGTATGATTGTAACTCAGGAACAGCCTGTATACTTTGAAGCTGCCAAGAGTATGTGTTAATTTGCATTGGATGCATAAGTTTCAGTACTCCAAGAGATCCAAGATGAAAATAAGGCCAACTTAATTCATTTTATATACCTTTGCTGCTATATTATATGTATGGTAAAGGAGAAGCACTGCCAAGCAGTTGAGGATATTGTCACATTTCTACATCCTCGGTGTCACTGAGTTGCATATCAAGATACTGCTGTTAAGAGCAGAGTTAATATAAAAGGTACTGCAATTTCCTGATATTTGAGTGCATGGCCTAATGTGGAAACCTTTTTACACAACATATTAAACTAGGTATTTTGTAAACTGAATATCATTATATTTTGAAAAGGCTATGTGATTTTAAGCATGAGTAGATAATGATGGAGCTTTGTACCATCAAGTAGAAGTGGTGGAAGTTAAGGACTACATTGTCTAAGCCAAGAAGCAACACAGTCTATTGGTGAAGGATCTGTTTTCATTGAGGAAGAATGACTTCAAAAGAATACAAAAGGGCACTTATAAAAAAATGCATGTGTTCCAACAAAGAAAGAGTACAAAACATGTATTTGAATATAAAATGAAAAATATGAGGAAACTCAGCACTACTCAAAATGTTTCCAAAATTCAGAAATTATTTTTCTCAAAATCCTACTGTCACAAATCTCAGACAGCCTTATACACCTGAAAATTATTAAGAGCTCTTTATTGATTCAGTAGGACTTGGGATGACTGAAGATTCAGGTTACCTACATCCATGTACATTCCTTACAGAGTATGAGAACCACAGAGCACAGTCATACCTTGTGCCCTACAATTGTGAGGTAATCCACTCCCAGATCCTGTACATCCACCAGACCCTTCCCAATCATCTGTGCTGCATCTGTATGAACCAAGATCCGGGGCAGACCAGATGCCATTCTCTTTTGATTGATGGCTTGAATCTGCTGAGTGAGTTCTGAAACAGGCTGGGAAAAAGGAAGATTGCCAGAGGTCAGGAGCCACCGTCTCTATCAGAACACGAGAATGATCTCTTTCAGTTGTCAGGACCATAGGTCTCAGTGGAATGATTTGAATAGAAGGCACATATTCGAAATTTTTATAGATATTACATGGTTTTCTTAGTAAGTTCTAAACTGCTCTGGGCCTTTTTAATCAAACAGGTAGGAACCTGTGTACTTGCTGTAGTAAAATATAAATATTATACAGGCAGATCCAGGTTATGAACAACATTTATTCTATAGGTTTTTTCTAAAGTTAAATTTGTATAAGTCAGAACAAGAAATTTTTAAATGTAACTCCAGCCAGATAGATAGATAGATAGACAGATAACATAGGGAAGGGTTAACACCCCTGTGGTGTTTACTTGGCTGTCTGTGTCCCTGTTCCAAAGATTTCACCTCACTTCCTGTCCCCATGACAACTGGATTTTGAAAATGTTGGCTTGTCATGGAAACAAGGACTGGTGATCAAGCTTCAATAGAGACACATTTTCCTCATGATAACTCTTCCAGGAGTGAGTTTCCCTTCCTAGGGGTACATTTCCTCTCACTACCTGTTGTCTCATCTCAGTTCTTAACTACGAATCGTATGTAAGTTGGATGTTTTTGTTGATTTTGTTCTTTCTCTGTATTTTTATTACTACTTTGTATTTTGAGGCCTTGTTTCTGTTTATTTTATTTACACTTTTAGCATTTGAAACATTTAAAGGACTAACCACCTAATACTTAATGAAAACTAACAGAACAGTGACTATGTAGCATATCAAAGAGCAAAAAGTGTAACAGGAAGACTATAGAGATTAACATGATGGAGGAGGAGGCGGTCTTTAGAAAAGCCTTCTGGTATCTCTGAAAGCAAATAACCTTAACTAAGAAAGAATCAAGGCAAGCTCAGAACAAGTATGTTATAAAATGAAGTGGAAATACATGCATTAACTATAAATACACTACGATTAAAACTGTTGGAGAAATATGGAGGGAAGTGAACATTACACCTCATTATTCTTTGGGGAAATCCCCACAAATAACTAATGACACAAACTCACCATGATAACCCCAGTCTCATTATTGGCCAGCATTATGGAAATCAGACAAGTAGTTGGACGGATAGCAGCAACTACATCATCCACTTCCACCTGAGCAGATGCTTTAGACACTGGGACAAAAGTGGCTTCTGCAAATTGGAATGTAAAAAGGAAAAAGTACTACTTTTAATTAATCCCATAGCTAAATACACTCCTTGGAAACTATTGTATTCTTGGAAACAAATTCAAAGAATGTGTTGCTAAGACTTTCATGGCTGGAATCACAGGGTTGTTTTGCATTTTCCGGGCTGTATGGCCATGTTCCAGCTCTCCTGACTTTTCACCCACATCCATGGCAGCCATCCTTAGAGGTTGTGAGGTACAGTATATAATATACTGTACCTCACAACCTCTGAGGATGCCTGCCATAGATGGTGAAATCTCAGGAGAGCTGGAACATGGCCATACAGCCCATAAAATTCAAAGAATGCCATAAAAGTACAGACCCATTGCTAGAAAACAGAGTTGCCTTAGTCCTGCAAGATACAGCTGTCATAAGGGAACTTTGGGAATTTGGATTAGAAACAGCATTTTAAAAGGGTAGAGATCCAAGTTACTTTAGGGACACAACTTGCAAGATATTTGGGGAACTGTAGCCCAAAAGGGAAAATGCTCCATGTCTGGATTAAGGTAAAGGGACCTGCACAAAAACTATTTTTCTGGTAATCAGCTCGGTGCTTCAAAAAAGAAAATGAGGCCAAAAAGGAAGGGATGAAAAATGGGTGCTGTTTATTGTCATTTATTTTGCTAAAGCCTGAGGCTAGCCCTCTGAATTTCCCATTGCTGTAATCCTGCACAACTGGTAATATCAGGGATCAAACCTCGAATTGTATGAATACTAGGTGGCATTTCTCCTACGGCTGAGATGAGCCCATATGTCCATATGATCCAAATAATGAATGTTGGTGCTGACTACTGTATTTGTGTCGTCTGGAAAAGTGAGAAGGAGGAATCAAGGAAGCAGCTAGAATTAAAGCTCTGACCATGGACATCTTAATGAAAATATTGCAAGGCAACTTTAGGCAATTGCTATTCAGAAGACACAGCCCATAAACAACAATCCAGTATGCCAACAAAGAAAAATTGGTGTCTGCTACTTAGAAAGCAAAAATCATTTTAAAAAAGGGAAATAGAAGCAGGACATTTCTCTGACCCTTCCCTTGAGGGCCAGTGCTCACCAGCCTCATGTTCCTTCACTAGGTGTTCAATAGGGAGACGGACTGAGTCATGTTCAATGCAAGATGTAATCAAATGTGGAAGTGTCCCTGAGGTCTTCTCTGGACTTTTGTCTGGTCCAACAAGCCTTTGTTTGTTGCTTTCCTTAAAATTCACCACAGCAGTATGGATCACTAGATTGTTTGCCTGCAGAAAAAGAAGAGGTCGCCATTCCCATTATTATCATAAATTACTGTAAATACTGAAGAGCATGAAAACCTGGTTTTGACGTCGTAATCTTCAGGAGAAGGCTCTGAATTTCTGAGATGGAAGATTTAGAACTATTACTTGGCGTAAGATAATGGAATTGCAAAAAATACTTCTCTGGTTGTTTTAAATAAAAGATAAATCCATTCTTCAGAATACTTTCTTGAATACTTTTGGTTGACTGGTATTTGCTGACACTTCCCTTGCACCAGAAAAGAAGGACAGAGGTCACTGCATGCCCATCAGATCAGAAAACATTGACAGAAAGCCAAAAGAGTTTATCACGGGCTGCTCTCTTCTAGCAGTAACAAAGCAAATGGCATTAGCAGCATTGTATCTCACCTCAGTCCCTCCAGAAGTGAAAATGATGTCCTGAGGCTGACCTCCTACCATTTTAGCAAGGCTTTCACGAGCTTCATTTATGATCTCTTTAGCCCTTTGACCTGTGGTAACAAAGAACACCCGATTGACTTAATATGTACAAAACAAGTGCACAGTTTCTTAAAAGGAGGAAGAGCCTTTTCAAGAAGGGTGTTATACTGGATGCAGAATTAATAATAATAATAATAATAATAATAATAATACTTTATTTCTAGACTGCCCTCTCTTCCCAGAGCGATTCAGGGCAGTTCACATACATATAAAAGGCAAACATTCAATCATTATTATTATTATTATTATTATTATTATTATTATTATTATTATTATTATCTATTTTTATATCCTGCCACAATCTCCCTGAAGGGACTCGGGGCAGCTAACATGGGGCTAAGCCCAAAAAACAAAACATAAACAAGACTGAAAGCATATATGAACAACATCAACAAACAGATAAAATAAAGCAGATTAAAACACTATAAAATTATATAACACAGTCATGATAAAATAAAATTATAAAATGACATACGGCAGAACCACCACTAATGGATAAAATGGGAAGGGGGGAGTCGAGACAAAGTGCCAATGTATATAGTAATAGGACCATTCTATAAAGTGCCAGGACAAAGTGCTGAAGTGTTCTCTGCAAGAATTTGAGGTGGAGTATAAGGTACAGTATAAGAAGAAGAAGAAGAAAAAAACAAGGCTGGAGAAAGGAGAAAACACAGTATAAAAATGGGAGTTACACATTAACAGGTTTAGTACAAAACAGAACTAGGAAAAAAATAGTAAGAGATACAAATACTTAAATGACACATAATTGCACCAATAAAACATAATAGCAAGATCATTTATCCTACGCATTTAAAACAACAAAACTACAAAATGCGCCAATCAGTTGTAATTCAAAACAGACCATAGCAGCCATAAAGTGCTGATTGTGCTAAATTATAAAAGTTATCACAGTACCAACCCTTGGCACAGCACCAGTCTTTCTTTGTGGGGGCGGAAGGAAGGGGAAGGATTTGTCATGTGACACACTCAAGGACCACAGGCTACACACATCCTGACACACAGTTTGGAAAGCTCTGCTCTAAGGAATCCATTCAGCTGTACTGGTTTGGTTTCCAGTCCCGAGAACAGCCAAAGCCAAACTTCTTTCACCCAGAACAAATTCACTGACTTACTGACAGTGACCTGCCATTGCTTAAAATTCATACATGAAGACCTCATCCACACACCTGCATTTCATATACAGTAATAAAATAGAAATAGGAGCTCTGCTCAATGTGTATGAGTGGGATACAACCAATAATTAATATGTATATTAGAAATCTACATTTTACTAATATGTTTGTGGTAAGATTTAAACCCAATTTTAAAAAGGGTGTCAAAAAAGAAATTTATATATTAAAAGTAGTTTTTTAAAAAAAAATCCTATATACATTAAAAATCAGATTATTTATTTGGTACTTTTTTCAAATAATCCATTTTATCCGACCTAAGCAGCAATAAAGATTACGTCCTCCTTAGTGTGCTGCACAAGCTTCCAGACACTGCTGCTGTTCTATACCTAAGAATATACCATATAAAACACAGGCACTTGCTAGACCCAGCCAATGCTTCCTCCAATGAAGTATTTGTTTCCACCTTTGTTTTATTAAAGGGCAGGCAAATTCTTGTAGTTGGGAGACCACGTGCACTTTTATACTAGGGGGCTGCACGTCTACCAACATTTAACAGCACTGTTGGGCATTAGGAGATCAAATTGTTTCCGAAGAGACCTTCAAGGATTCTATTCCCACATACACATACAAAAGAAAATTTAAAAACTGCCCTCATATTACCCCTTCCTTCACTTCTGGATCTCTTCCTACTGCACATAAGGGCAAAAATAGCCTAGGGAGCCAAAATTATGTTGAAGTAGACTGAAGGTGGTCTAATCAAGATGGGAAAACGAAATATAAGTCTGGATGATCTGCACAGAGCAGAAGTGATAGGGAGGACAAGAGCTAGTGGGTAGGGGGGATGTAGGACAACATAAAATTAGGAAGGACAAAAACAAGGCTGGAGAAAGGAGAAAAAAATGGGTTGTGTGGTTGCTTGTGGACTGGGAAAGGGGGCAAGGGGGTCAAAATGACAAAGATTCAACATCTTTTCCCACTTCTATCTTGTGTTCAGGTTCTTATATTTGAGTCTCACCAATTTGCCTTTCTATTCTATTGTTTTTTAAACTCACCAAAGCAGAAATTTTATGAATCGGCCTGGCAGCTATTTCTTGATGGCATACATTCATTTTCTAAAAATTCCAAAATTATCAACAGAACTCCAAAGTTTAGATGTCCTGCATTAGATAACTGCTTCTTAAACTGTGCGTTTCATCCCCAAATGGAGTTCCCTTAGCTCAGTGTTCGGGTTATGAAACATTTGACAACAGGTTTCTGAATGCCACCCATTTACCCAAATCTGATAGTAACATGTAGTGTTTACAGTGGATTCTGCAGCAAATGCTTCAGCTGTACTTCATAAAAAGGAAAAAGCGTAGCAAGCCTTGCAAATGCTGAATTATTACCAGTAAATGTTTGATTTGATACCTATTTTATATACCTACTATATACCATGGGTTGCATAAAAATTTCACAGGCCAAAAGGGAGTTTAAGTGGGAAAAGATGCCCTACAGTAGATGATGATGTCAGTTATTCAGCCTTATACAATGCATGGCATTCATAAATGCAATGAAAATTGGGCGGACAAAGACCTAGACAAACTTTCCCACAAATCTACTTTTTTTTTTAAAAAAAAAAAGAACATCCTGTTTCTCTCACTACATACTTATTCAAAAAACATACTTATCTGTGCTTACATAACTCACTGTAAGCGCAGATAAGTTTGTTTTTTTGAATAAGTATGTAGTGAGAGAAACAGGATTTTCTTTTCTTTTCATAAATGTAATTTTCATTGCATTTATGAATGCCATGCATTGTATAAGGCTGAATAACTGGCTGCTCACTGGAGGGAAGGATATTAGAGGCAAAGTTGAAGTATTTTGGCCACATCATGAGAAGACAGGAAAGTTTGGAAAAGATCATGATGCTGGGGAAAATGGAAGGAAAAAGGAAGAGAGGCCAACCAAGGGCGAGATGGATGGACGGTATCCTTGAAGTGACTGGCTTGACCTTGAAGGAACTGGGGGCGGCGATGGCCGACAGGGAGCTCTGGTGTGGACTGGTCCCTGAGGTCACGAAGAGTTGGAAACGACTATGCGACTAAGAGAGAGAGAGAGACATAACTCACTCTTCATCTACTGTACAGGTACCACACATTGACTATATATTCACCCTGACATTCGCTGCCAGCAAACTACTCAAAATCAGAAATGTATTTCGACAGCAGGTGCAATTATATTCCAAGGAAACACTCTCACAGAACACTTCTATCCAACCAGACTCTGACCTTCTGTGTAAGAGCTGCTAGGATTGCCCCAAGCTTCATGCATAGCTTCTGTGACTGTCTGAATCACTTCAGGGGCCAGAGGAGTGGTTGCGTTGTAATCTGCATATATTTTTCTGCAGGAAGCAAAATGAAAGAATTATTTCAACATAAGAGGATGCATCTATGACAGAATTGTTCACTCGGTTAAAGACTGTGATGACTTGGCTATAAAAAGAACTTCTCTACACAATAACTCCTCTGAGGCCCTGACTGCCACACTCATTCAGAGAAATGACACCAGAACTCTGGACACAGAACATTACAATACTCCCCAAACCTTAAAATATGGGAGCAATTGTAATGAAAACTTCATAAGATAAATCCACGCAAACCAAATAACCAAACCAATTGCCCACCAAAGTAAACGCCATGATAGATATGCTGATCTGTAAAGTGATTTTCCTCAAAGTTGCGCTTTTCCATCAGTATTTTAAAAGTGGTTTCGTTGGCGACAGCAACCTTTTCAAACCTCCTCTATTTCATGTTTGTCTGTTTTATAATGCGTCAGTTTATTTCCTGAAGTGTATGTCTTAAAGCAGTGGGAGGGGCTGCAGACCATGTAACTGTTTCAGCGACTGTTTAGAATGTTCAGTTTTAAAAGGATGACAGTTAAAAGATGTTGAGGCTTGAGTCTGTTAAACTGCAGAAGCCAGTGTTAGAAGACCGTTGAGGCTGGTGTTTCCTTGGAAGTAGACTATTATTAAAGAGAGCTGTACAAAGCAATATAGTTTTGAAGAGACCATTAAAGATTATAAATTAAAGACACAAACTGAAACATTTTAAAGTTTAACTTGGCAAGAAATGTACCTGTATATTTAAATACATGAAGTTATGAGTAAAAAACGCGTTATTTTAAAGAAATCTACTTGAATCTTTGACCGCTGAAAGCATCAAATAGAAACAAGGTATTTATGCACCCAGGGATCTTCCATTACCCAATAAACAAAAGGAACACCTCTGTTACCCAATAGGTTATGATCCTAATAGGTCATAATTCCATTATGCTGTGATCCTAACAGATCATAATCCAATATCCCAATAGGTTTGACTAGGACTCTAGGGACCCTTCTACATTGCCATATAATCCAGATTATCTGCTTTGAACTGGATTATATGAATTTACATTGCCATATAATCCAGCTCAAAACAGATAATCTAGATTTTATTTGGCAGTGTAGATCAAGCCTAGGAGACTGGACTTGAAGTGCCCACTCAGCCACAGAAATTCACTAGGTGACCTTGGGCATGTCTCTCTCTCTCTCAGCCTCAGAGGAAGGGAAGGACAAATTATCTCTGAACAAATTCTTCCTAAGAAAACTCCATAATATTTTCATTTCACCTCACTTGAATTTCACAACAATAGCCTTGCACCATTTGCATTAGCTGTTGGAAGTTTTGCTAAACAATCCTACCCACTTTCACTTAGACAAAATTCCACTGAGTTCCAATAGGGTTAACGTCCAAAGTAAATTATAGATCGGGGAGCACACACTCAGCATTTGCATGATCAATGAACAGTCCATCTCTCAATTCCAAGGAAGCAACAAACCTGGCCGAGGCAATGTTCTCTTTCAATATACATGCAGTTTTCTCATTGGTCTCCCATCCTTTGTTCACTTGTGCCTTCTTCATTTGGACCTCCTCTACTTCCTTCAGGGAAAAAAGTGTGCATAGTTAAATGAAGCATGTAGTTAAATAACTCAATGAAGTGAGGGGGGCTGCATGAATATATAATACTAATATTATGCTATACTAATAATATATTGTATATACATAAATATTGATAATAATATTGCAGTATATAGTAATATATAATACTTATATTGTGCTATGTTAATAATATAATATATTGTATGTACATATAACTTGTAAGCCGCCCTGAGTCCCCTTAGGGGTGAGAAGGATGGGATATAAATGTCGCAAATAAATAAATAAATAAATAAATGTTACAACTGTTCCATCTCCAACCAGTCACCCCATCCTATTTATTTCTTTATTTCGTGTCAAAAGCATTGCACATCAAACAAGTCCATCCTATTATAGAGCTATCATTACATAGCATTGAGCCATGGCAGTTAAAGTGGGGACAAACTGCAGTGTTGATGCACCCTCTGCCAAGGAAGCAATGCCTCTAAGTCTGCAAGGTTTGGTACATATATTTATTTATGCCATCCTTTAAACAGCCTCAGCCATGTATAATTACAATTTTTGTTTTACAATGTCAGACCACTCTTCAAAAGAAAAGAGAATATATGCAAATATCAAGGTTGCTATTGGTTACTGAGTGGCATAATGATTCACACACGGACCAATCCTCGCCCTCCAACTCACCCGACAGCTATTGGCTGAGGAGACTAACGAGCTCTCCAACCGCTGCGCTTCTGAGGAGACTCACGAGCCCTCCAACTGATGCGCTTCTGAGGGAAGAAGCGTAATAACGAACACAGAGGAGCGCGCTTGTTCTCAGTCCGTCACGTGACGGCACCTCCGGAGCGAGTTGATTGGTCCGTGATCAAGGCCGGCCTCGACCGCGAGCCAATCAGCTCGCTCCGGAAGTGTCTTCGCATGCCCGCCGAAGCAAGCGTGGAGCAAAGCGCTGTTAACAGAACGATCCTAACTTGGACTGCTCGCGCGCTCGATGGCCAACCAGTTGCTTTCTTCCTCGAACGTCTATTGGCTATTGGTCAAAGGCCGTGGTTTTGCTAGCCAATGGAAGGACGGAGGCTCCTGTCCGTCCTCTGAGAAGCGAATGCCTATCTTCTATACCTGTGTATCGCCGGCTTCATTTCCAAAGGCGGAGCCCTCGATGGTGCAGCGGGTTAAACCTTTGTGCCAGCAGTACCGTTAATTGACAGGTCGGCGGTTTAAATCCCGAGAGAGCGGGTGAGCTCCCTCTGTCAGCTCCAGCTCCCCATGCGGGGACATGAGAGAAGGATGGTAAAACATCTGACATCCGGGCGTCCCCTGAGCAACGTCCTTGGCAAAAGGCCAATTCTCTCACACCAGAAGCGACTTGCAGTTTTTCAAGTCATTCCTGCAACGGAGAAATCCAAAGGCAGGAGTTTCTATACTTACAAACATATTGAAAGAAGTCGTGAATGTTTGAAAGAAGATAGATTTATACAATTACAATTACAAGATAATATATAGTTGCATACACTCTTTAAATATATAATTCAAAATATATACAGTAAAGTCTTGCTTATCCAACATAAACGGGCCAGCAGAACGTTGGATAAGCAAAAATGTTGGAAAATAAGGAAGGGTTAAGGAAAAGCCTATTTAACGTAAAACTACATTATGATTTTAAGCACCAAAACATGTTTCAAAACAAAACGACAAAAAGTTCAATACACGGTAACGTTATGTAGTAATTTCTGTATTTACGAATATAGCACCAAAATATCACGATGTATTGAAAACACTGACTACAAAAATGCATTGGATAATCCAGAACGTTGGATAAGTGAGACTCTACTGTATACATATTCTCTTTCAAGCTGTCATTCTTGACCTCTTTCTATATACTGTAGAGAGAGAGAGAGAGAGAGATGGGGATGGTGAGTGACAGTTTGAGACCATAGAGACGCCAAGGTGCGAGGAGCTTCGCACAGGAAGAAATGCTGGCGCTGCCCTTCTCCAAGATGGCGGAGGGGGCGTCGTCTTCCCTTTTCCCACTGCGTAGCGCTCCCTCGCGCTCGACCACCAAAATGGCGACCGACGGGGTTTGAGTCCAGGTCCTCTGGCTGTCGCCTCTTGTTACTGGGTCGGGCGATCAGAGGCAGATCTTGGGGACGAAGGGGAGGAAGAGGCCCGGCTGATTGGCCTATGAAGGGGAGCAACTGCCTCGCCTCCCCCCGCATCGCAATGCCTGCCTTCCCTCCGAGGAGCAGCTGGGCGCTCAAGTAAGCAAGGCTTCCCCGCCGCCTTCCCTTTGACAGCCCCGCGGTGAGAGTGGTGCGTAGCATGGCCTGCCTCCCTTTGGCTGGCCTTCGTCGGATCTACAGCCCTCTTGTCGCTCATCCAACGTAAGGGGATTGTTTCGTTATGATCCGCTCAAGAATATCAAAGTATTCCTTTTTTGTAAGCTGCTGACTGGAGCCTTGCAAGCATTGTTGGGTATATCTTGACAGAGTCTGCTTATATATGCATACATGTACACACACATACATGTAGATATATCTGGAATTAATTTACTTCTTTTTAATAATATTTAGTGAAATCCAGAGGGTACTATATATTTGTACAGATATAGATATACAATAGATTCTCAATGTGTTGTCGAAGGCTTTCATGGCCGGAATCACTGGGTTGCTGTGAGTTTTCCGGGCTGTATGGCTTTTTTCCAGAAGCATTCTCTTCTGACGTTTGCCCACTTCTTTGGCAGTCATCCTTAGAGGTTGTGTGGTCTGTTGGAAACTAGGCAAGTGGGGTTTATATATCTGTCGAATCTCTTTCTCCCACCCTGTAGAATCCAAGGTTGAGAGAACTGGGTTGTTGTGTGTTTTCAAGGCTGTATGGCCATGTTTCAGAAGCATTCTCTCCTGATGTTTCGCCCACATCTATGGCAGGCATCCTCAGAGGTTGTGAGGTATAAACGTCAGGAGAGAATGCTTCTGGAGCATGGCCATACAGCCTGGAAAACACACAACAACCCTGTGATTCCGGACATGAAAGCCTTTGACAACACATTGAGAGAACTCCTAGTTGCTTTGAATTTTGGCATAACAGCTGTACTCACTTCGGCAGCACATATCCATATACAGAGATTAGCACGGCCCCTGTGTGATCATGGATTTAAACAAAACTTGAAAATATTTTTAAAATCTAAAATAAGCCTTTGATTTAGCATGATTTTTATGCAAGGGACACCAGTTTACTAAACTACTGTATATTGTGAGATTTTGATATCCACAGGATGTCTCGGAACCAAGCCTCATTAGGCACTGAGGGCCTACTGTATTGTAAATATATCCGATCTCAGAAGGCTGACCACAATAAAACAATGTAGTTTTTCTCATTGGAGTGGTCAGTGGTTCATATGTGCTGGACCTTGACCAAGATGGCAATCATGCACCCTTCAGCTATTGTTAGACAGCAACGCCAGTGTTCCTGTTCTGATTGCAGCTAATTGGAAGAGCAGAGCTACAACAAATACAAGGCTCAAGTTTCCCATCCTGCCTAGAGCACTAGTAAAATATTTTTAGTAAAATAATAATAATAATGACAACTTTATTTTTGTATCCCGCCTCCATCTCCCCGAAGATACTCGGGGCGGCTCACATGGGGACAAGCCCAACAACACAAGTTAAAACACAGAACAATCAATTAAAAACATTATAACTACATAAAACAATATAACATACCAACAAAATTAAAACCAGGACAATAATAATAACTAAACATTCAGAGGATAAAACTGTAGAATTCTGAATAGGGCTCCTAGGAGGTATAAGGGCAATCAAAAACAGGGGCAGAGGAGCAATCTCAGTACAGTGTTCCCTCATTTATTGCGGGGGTTACATTCCAGGACCTCCTGCAATAAGTGAAAATCTGCAAAGTAGGGACACTATATTAATTTTAATAAATATAGTGTCTCTCCCTCTTTTAATGTACTGTACTGTTTTCCTTCTTGTTCGCTGAGGCAATGAGGCGCAGGTGGGGTCTACTGGCGCTGCCTGCAGATGGCTGAGGAGGACAGGCCAGGCCAGGCCACATGCCTCAGCCTGGGCCCTTTTGTACCTGTGAGGGAGGGCCGTATGAAAAAATCCGCAAAACAGCAAATCTGCAATAAGCGAACCGTGAAGTAGCAAGGGAACACTGTAAACACTAAAACCATAAAGGGTAAGGAATAGTGCAATAACTGATAAAGTGCAATAATTGATAATGAGTTGTAAGCGGGCTGAGTTTCTGGTGGGACTGCTTACTCAAAAGTGCACCGGAACATCCACGCCTTTAGGTATTTGCGAAAGGTGGACAGGGTAGGTGCCAGTCTGATCTCCTTTCCAAGTTTAATAATAATAATAATAATAATAATAATAATAATAATAATAATAAGCTTTATTTGTATCCCGCCCCTTCTCCCCGAAGGGTTTTGGGGCAACTTACAACAACAAATGAATACAGTAAATAATATAGCACAGACAATAATTACATATCACTTAATACAACAAAATAACACAATAGTATCAACATTAGTAAACAAGTTTAGAAACTATTTTGCCCTCTAAAAACTGTAGAAATATATGTGCTGTTTTATTATATAAAACAATATCCTAAATATATAAGAAACACACATGAATTACATTAGGAATAGAGGCCAACAAAGACATGAAGAATGAAACGCCTTATTGATGTCATTAGGGTATTATTCTGTTTGACAGCTGAGAGCTTAGTAAGCAGAAAAGCCCTGTGGAAAGTAATGTTGCCTTTAGGCCTGAACATTTTTATAATCTTGATTTTTTTAAAAATGGAAATCAGTGGCATAACTGTTGCTTCAGATGGGCAGTTTTTGTTTTCGTTCTTGTTGATGCACTTTTATGCAACAGCTAACACCTTTCTCTATTTCAGTTTTGCTATAAACTCGCACTGAGAAGGAATGATGGCAGCTTTGGATGTTAAAGCAAAGAAGACTCTGGGAACTGTTGATTATGTGGAATCATCAGAGTTTGCCCAAGGAATTCTGCCTACAAAGAAGGATGTCATTCAAAACATGTTATATCTACTGCACCCGAAAAGAGCAGGGCAAGCCCAGCGGTCCAAAGAAGATGCTGCCCAGTTGCTTGCTGAACTTTTGCAGGAACATTGGTCATTCTGCAACTTATATACCATAGCAACACAAAGCATAAAGATGCATATTCTGAAGGTGTATGAGGAATTCTCAAAGCTGTATCAGTCCAGAAACCGAAGAAAAAATGAGTTGTTTACACAGAAGGCAGATGATTTCAACAGGAGTTCAGAACAGCTCTTTGACATATTTTGTACAGACACTGTAACCAGAGAGAAACAGGAACAGTTCAGTGGTGTGAAGATGACAGATACTGAGTGGAAATTTCTTGAGGATCAGAGGAGTGAAAGAAAAATGTATTTTGAGGACTTTGTGGTGAAGAAACAGATGGAAACCACAGCAAGACAAAGAAAAGCAGAGTCACTGGAGCATTTCAGGAAGATAGCAGAAGAAGAGATGGAAGGTTGCAAACGTAAAGAAATAGCTTCCAACCGAGACGAACAGTCAGTTGAAGATGTCAGTGATAGGAGTAAAGATGATTCCTGTATAGAACACAACAAAGGAATTGGAAGCTTTTCACATAAGGCAAAAAGAAAGCGCTTATCTTCTGGCTGGATTACTGGGACAGCAAGTTCAACTAGCTATAGCAAATCAGTTCTTCCTGAGTGTCAGCATATACGTATGAGCATTAGAAAAGTCCGACCAGGATTCTATGAAACTTTTGACAAATATGAAAACTGCTAATGTCCATGTTTCTAGAGGCAGTTGTTTCTGTTAGTGTTTACAGAATTTTGGGAGGTCTTAAATACCCTGATTAATTGGAAGTTGATGTAGATAATAATGCAGGGCTTCATTAATCACCAAAAACACCAAAGCAATGGCATCAGTAGAAACTGTCTTTTAGCTCACGGGAAAAGGCTGAGGTGTGGCTTGTTTAAGCTTTTACCACTACCTTCCAAGGGTGAAAGTATGTGGTCCTAAAAGGCTGTAGTATAGCAAAGGACAGCAGAACCACCAACGTCAAAAAATTAAAATAAACAAAAATGCATGACAATAAGTTAATTCTTTGAAGATAACTAGAACAGGCTGTTAAGGAAAATGGTATGCCTGAAAATATTCTGTATTTAAATGTTGAGAGTGGAGGCCTGAGATAAAAATACAAGAGAAAATACATTCTCTTCTGCAAAACAGTAGTCTTACTAAATAATATGTTACGCATTCCAATTTAAGTAACAATCAAGACTGAATGCCAAATACAGATGAGGGGGAAAGTAGCTAATGGGATGGCTGCTTAAAGGAAGGTGCAATTGTAATGGTTTACATTGGACTGTAGAATCTTTATTAATAGAACACTCCTTTATGAGTAAACAGTAATTGGTCTATTGCCCTAAGAGGTACTGTAGCTTCATTAATGGTCTTAAGAGACAGAACAATTCAATTAATTCACTGCAGTTTGAAAGGGTTCTGCATCAGGGCTAGATCCTGGTAGGAGAAGGAACATGGATTACTTCGCATGTCCTAGGAGAGCATGGTTGCTAAGAGACCATTACAATTATGAGGATAAGCTTTGCGAGGTAACATTGGTTTGTTTGAGAAGGAAAGAATGGTCAGGGAACAACAACTTTAGGTATAAATGTGATGGTGACAACACTGTATATTTTTTGCATTCTTAGCAATTAAATAGTATACGGTGGTGAGAAGTTATGTGGAAAAGTAGAATTTGTAACTGTAAACATTTGAGAGTTGAACATATATAATGCACTGAATGTGGCATAGGATGGAATTGCATAAGACATTGTTTTAAAGCAGGCAAAATGCAGGCCATAGGGTTAATCTGGCCCCCCATGGTCATTTTGTGGCCCTCAGATGTCAGAAGTTAAAACATTTTTGCCTGAAATGGTCTTTAGAGGGTTGAAAGGCATTCTTTTTGTGTTTCTGCTCCCAGTCTTCCAGCTCCCCTGCAAACTAAGAGGAGCCCCCCCCCCCCCCCGCCCGCCCAAACAAAGCCCTCTATGTTTTAGGGGACTAAAGTGCCCCCTAGCCTTTCACATTTGCCCTGCTCTGTTTAGAGGGGTTTTTTTAAAAAAAAAAACTGTTCCCATAAACAACTATTAATTCCAAATGTACTGTTGTGTTTGCAGTAGTGGAAAGACATAGCAATAAGCTAATAATGAGAATGATACTGGAAGCAAACTTTAAAATCTAGACAACACTACATGTCTAAATAGATTATATATAGTAGTTTTTTTCCAGTTCAAAGCAAAGCGACACATCCCGTGTTTATATTTTCTCAGTATTCATTAGATTTCCTGTCGTAATTTTAAATCCAGACATATTGTATATGTGGTAGCCTGCACACATATCCCTCTACTGCATGACTTGTTGGTGTCATGCCTATAGATATTCCCAGGCAGACTTGCTGTAAAGCTACCTCAAAGGGGATAGGAATTCACACAGACCTATATTTTCACTGATTCAAGAGAGAGGAGTGATTCCTTTTTCCTAATGTGCAGCTGTATAGACTATTTAACAGTCCAACATTGATAATGATAGGAGTCCTGGAGCTGGTTTTTTGGTGGGGGTATATGTGTATTTCGATCTGGGAGTTTTTAGCTGAATTGTAGCTTAGTTTTAAGGCATAAGGAATGGAAAAGTAAATTGTGCTATTTTCCCCAGAGATATTTCTCTTTGGGTGTTGCCTTTGAATTGTTAAGGACCAAGAATATTAGTTCTTTCACAAGGATTTACATCAAACAAAGGAATACTGATTTATTACTGTATCGTTTCATCTGGTTTAAGGGTATAGCCTAGATGTAACAAAGCCCATGACCATATTCAGAACATATTTTGCACATATGTATGCACTGAAAAAAATGGTAACTAAGAACTACATCCATAAATCAGACCACCTGTATTGATACAAATCGAGAATAAACCACTAAACTACAAGCAGATCACTTGTAAGTATATAAATACAAACTAAATTCTCTGAATAGAAAAATGCATCTTTCAATTGTTTTAATTCACAAATAGTGTTCATTTATATGAATCATCAGCCTGTTTTTTACATGAATTTTATTTTACATCTGCCTGTGTATATTAAAGTCTTTATAAAATTCTAGATTTATTACTTTATATATAGAGGAATGCATGTGTTGGATTGGGTATAGCACATATACGTTTACAAGAGGGTATATTGTAAAGTAATCCAATGTGTAAGAATATCGTGAATTATAAGAATGTGTCAAGTTGAGTGGGAAAATATTACAGAACATAAGATCTCTGCTGGATCATGCCAAATGGCCATCTGTTTCCTACAGTGAGTAGCCAGATGTCTCCGAGAAAGTAGCAAGCAACACCCTTGTCCTCTTATTTGCTAGTTAGTAGCTGGTGATCAAAGGCATATATCCCTGATCATGGTGGTAATATATAACCATTATGACTAATAACCTTCAGTGACCTTATATTCTGTGAATTTGCTTCATCCCTTTTTAAAACCATACTAGTGGCTACTACCCTATTTTATGGAGATGAATGTCTTTGGTTTATTTTGTATGAAAATGCATTTCATTTTGTCTGTTCTGAATCTTATTAATTCAAGCTTCATCAAATGATACAAGGCTGTGCTATGATGAAAAAGGGAAGAAGCAGATACGAAATACAAATCGTGTGGGAGATTAATGCAATGAACAAACAATACTAATTACTGAAGGGGGATAATTTAAACAAAATAGAATTAAATTGCAAAAAGCACAATAAAATCAAAGAAAACAAAAGCAGCATGTTCAATTGGTGTTTCATTTCGCTTATGGATGGAGGATGTGGGAACCCAAGCTTTAATACACCCCGCATTTCTTCGTGTTTTCATTGTTTTTAATCATGTTGGCAACCTTAACAATCATGTCCACTCCTTTTCAATATACAGGCAGCCCCCAAGAAGGGTTAACCCCCCTGTGGTGTTTGTTTTGCTGTGTGTGCCCTTGTTCAGAAAATTTCACCTCACTTTCTGTCCCCATGATCACTGGATTTTGAAAAAAAAAATGGCTTGTTATGGAAACAAGGATTGGTGAGAAAGCTTCAGTGGAGACACCTTTTCCCCATAACTCTTTCAGGAAAGCATTTCCCTTACTAGGGGTAGATTTCTCTCATTTTCTGTTGTCTCACCCCTGAATTGTTTGTCATTCAGATGTTTGTAATTCAGGGACTGCTTTTACTGTTCTTCCTCTATAAAAGGAGCCAGGTGAAATGTAACACTGGATTTAACACTATAATTTTAAGTAAATGAAGTTGTAGTCACCTTCCAAAATGAAACCAGTTAACTATTTACTTAAAATTATTGTGTTATGTGCAACATCAGATGTGCCCACTTACAATACCAGACCATTCTTGGAACAGGTTGAAGTTTTGATGGACTTTTGAATAAAACGCTCACAATAAGATTCAGACAAAGCTCTGAGCTCAAGATAGTTTAGGACAGTTTAGGACAGTGTTAAAGCTGTTCATGAAATTCATAGAAATAAGTAAGTAGTAGTAAGTAAAAGTTTATTTGTATACCGCCCTCTCTCCCAAAAGGGACTCAGGGCGGTTTCCAATATAAAATCAGCATAAAACATTGTATAATAAAACACTGAAAACACTATAAAACGCTATAAGAATTCTTTTCTCACATAATGGTATGGATTGTAGCATTGAGTAAACCTACACAATTGTCAGGAGAAATAAAAGTATATCCTCAGTTCTATATACCTTACCTTTTCCTAGTTTCATTTTGGAAAAGAATTATATAATAAAAGATACCACTGGCCAACACACATTTTGGTGCCTCAAATGTTAGCCCTGTTTCTGGGTATATTTCACCTGATGATTCCAAAAGTGGCAGCCGTTTTCCTCTGTTGGCTCTAGTTTTTAAGGTACAGAACAAATGCCATATATCAGCCATCATCTGCTCGCCCATAGAAAATTATGATAACCATATCTAAGAAACTAGAGCTGATACTGTCTACCCAATGCAAGTTTCTCAATCAGCGCACAAAATAACCCCAGGAATAGGCTTTGAAATCCAAGACACCAAAAAAGTTATTTCTGTTTGCATTGTGTTGTTATGACAGAGAAAACCCTATGAAATATATGGAGTTGCTATACATTGGCAGGCAACTTGAAGGCATTCACTATCATCACCATTATTATTACTACCTTCTTTATTTATATCCTGCCTTTCTCGCCATGGGGACTAAAGGTGGCTAACATCTATGCACACTAAAGAGTTTTAAAAGAGCAATAAAAGGTAAAGGTTTTTCCCTAACATTAAGTCTAGTCATGTCTGACTCTGAGGGTTGGTGCTCATCTCTATTTCCAAGCCGAAGAGCCAGTGTTGTACGTAAACACCTCTGTGGCCGGCATGACTGCATGGAGCGCCGTTACCTTCCCATTGGGGTGGTATCTATTGATCTACTCACATTTGTATATTTTCAAACTGCTAGGTTGGCAGAAGCTGTGGCTAACAGTGGGAGCTCATCCCACTCCCCAGATTAAAACTGCCAATTTTTTCTGTCAGCAAGTTCAGCAGCTCAGCGATTTAACCCACTCATATCTCTTCCCCCCCCCCCCCAGTCCCTCCCACCCTCCTCACACACATATATCATGGAAAACCCATACATTCTGGTATTGCTGACAGCTGCTATCAGGAGTAATTTAGGTTCTTTTAAGCCACTAACGTTCCAGGAGATATGGTTCAGTTATTTTGCATCAATTGTAGCAGTTCTGCCAGAATCAGTATAAAAAAAGAAAATCAACTTATATTCTTTAATTAGCAGCTACCAGCCACATAGTAAGAGGCATGTTTCATTTCCAAAATTATTCTGGGAAGTCCACTGAAGTTTGGAAGATGGAAGTGTTCCTCTAGAAGTGTTGTTGTTATCATTAAAAGGCTACTCAGGGTTGCTTGATATAACGCAGAAAGGAAAAACAATTCCTATTTGTGAATAATCTATATATATAAAAGAGTGATGGCATCACGGCAGCGGACAAAACAACAAAAGTAAGCACCCCCCAACCTCGAAAATTGACAGAACAACCCCTCATCCATGCCTCTAGGTTGATACAACAAAAAGAAAAGAAAAATAAAGTCCTAATTAGAGGGAGAGGAATAATTGTTTTTATCCAATTGCTGCCAGTTACAAGGCTAAGCTCCGCCCACTTGGTCTCCTAGCAACCCACTCAGCCCAGTGTTAATAAAATAATGATAAAAAATAAATACAAATAATACAATAAAAAATTATAAAAAACACTAAAATAATTAATACAATAAAATACTATAAAAATGACTAAAAATAATACAACAAAATAATACAATATAATAAATAAAAAAGATAAGTGACAATAAAATTAATTTTAAAAAAATACAAATAACGTCAAATAAAAATTCCACAACAAGTTTTAACCGATACCACCACCACTTTGCCACAGCAACGCGTGGCCGGGCACAGCTAGTAGTATAATAATAATAATAAAAACTTTATTTCTATTCCACCCTATCTCCCCAAAGGGACTCAGGGCGGATCCTAACATACATTCAATGCCTTCATTCAGATTTAACTCAGAAATAAAGGATACTCAATTCAGTTTGATGTGTTTTATTGTTTTATGTAGTTATGTTTTTAATTGATTGTTCTGTGTTTTAACTTGTGTTGTTGGGCTTGTCCCCATGTGAGCTGCCCCAAGTCCCTTCGGGGAGATGGAGGCAGGATACAAAAATAAAGTTATTATCTTTATATATAAAAAGGTAATGAAATTTCGGGCTAGGACAAAACAACAAAACTACACATCCCAGAAACATTAAACTTGGCAGCACAACCCCTCATCCATGCCTCCACGTTCATACAACAAAAAGAAAAGAAAAATAAAGTCCTAATTAGAGGGAGAAGAATAATTCCTTTCATCCAATTGCTGCCAGTTAGAAGGCTAAGCTCCACCCACTTGGTCTCCTAACAACCCACTCAGCCCAGGGGACAGGCAGAGTTAGGCCTCACTTAGGCCTCTTCCACACTGCCTATAAAATACAGATTATCTGATTTGAACTGGATTATATGGTGGTGTAGACTCAAGGCCCTTCCACACAGCTATATAACCCATTTATAATCTTATATTATCTGCTTTGTACTGGATTATCTTGACTCCACACTGCCATATAATCCACTTCAGTGTGCATTTTATACAGCTGTGTAGAAGGGGGCTCATAGAAGGGGGCTTAATGTCAGGGGGAAACGTTTACCCTTTACCTTAACTACCACCAATTTCTCAATACTTCTCAATACACCATACTTCGCCACAGCAACGCGTGGCCGGGCACAGCTAGTCTATATATATAAAAGAGTGATGGCATCAGGGCAGTGGACAAAGCAACAAAACTACAGGCCCCCCAACCTTGAAATTTGACAACACAACCCATCACACATGCCTCAGGGTTGATACAACAAAAAGAAAAGAAAAATAAAGTCCTAATTAGAGGGAGAGCAATAATTGTTTTTATCCAATTGCTGCCAGTTTAGAGGGCTAATCTCTGCCCACTTCGTTGCCTAGCAACCAAGGGACAGCCAGGTTTCAGTTAGGGGACAGGCAAATTTAGGCCTCACTTAGACTTCTTCCACAGATTATCTAATTTGCACTGGATTATATGGCAGTGTAGACTCAAGGCCCTTCCACACAGCTATATAACCCATTTAGAATCTTATATTATCTGCTTTGCACTGGATTATCTTGACTCCACACTACCATATAATCCACTTCAGTGGGCATTTTATACAGCTGTGAAGAAGGGGCCTCATATAATCCAGTTCTGAGCAGATAATATAAGATTATCAATATACAGTAGAGTCTCACTTATCCAACGTAAACAGGCCAGCAGGATAAGTAAATATATTGGATAATAAGAAGGGATTCAGGAAAAGCTGATTAAACATCAAATTAGGTAATCATTATACAAATTAAGCACCAAAACATCATATTATACAACAAATTTGACAGAAAAGGTAGTTCCACGCGCAGTAATGCTATGTAGTAATTACAGTAGAGTCTCACTTATCCAACACTCGCTTCTCCAACGTTCTGGATTATCCAACGCATTTTTGTAGTCAATGTTTTCAATATATCGTGATATTTTGGTGCTAAATTAATAAATACAGTAATTACTACATAGCATTACTGCGTATTGAACTACTTTTTCTGCCAAATTTGTTGTCTAACATGATGTTTTGGTGTTTCATTTGTAAAATCATAACCTAATTTGATATTTAATAGGCTTTTCCTTAACGCCTCATTATCCAAATATATTCGCTTATCCAACATTTTGCCAGCCCACTTATGTTGGATAAGTAAGACTTTACTGTACTGTATTTACAAATTTACCAGTAAAATATCACAATGAATTTAAAACACTGACTACAAAAACATTGATTATGAAAAGGCAGACTGCGTTGGATAATCCAGAACATTGTATAAGCGAATGTTGGATAAGTGAGATTCTACTTTGATATGAAATAATTTCTAGGATAGAATAATGCAGAACAATATAATCTCTAAAACCAGGACAGTAATAAAGAAATAAAGAAAGTAAATAAAGCAAGAAAATTGGAAATTCCACAAAGGAAACAATCAGGGCCAGCTAACACCTCCCAAGAAAGGATTCTTCCAGAAAGGAAGCTGAGAAGGCAGTGAAGCACTATGTATTACCAAAGTCATTATTATTACTATCATTACTATCATTACTATTATTATTATTATTATTATTATTATTATTATTATTATTGTGTTGCGGTCAACCGTGAAAATGAATACAATCTGGCTCCAAGTATTCAAAAACACTAAAATCAGAATATATAAAAATTTATGTGGTATAATAAATCAGAACAATACAATCTCTAAAATCAGAACACTAAATAAAGAACAACACTCTGAAAACGGGAATTCCACACAGGAAACAATCAGGGCCAGCTAACACCTCCCAACAAAGTATTCTCATCATCAAAGTCTGGCCAATCCTCTGTTTTCTCAGGGCCACAGACAGTAGAAGCACATAAAATATTGCAAACAACACCACTCTGAAAACAAGGCAATTCCAGACAGGAAAGAATCAGGGCCAGCTAACACCTCCCAACAAAAAAATCACTCAGGGAGGAAACAGCTAGGCTTTAAATCTGCAAGGCCATTACATCCTAATCATTTTTCCTAATTGCAGCATTCATACTTGCCTCCAACAGACAAAAAAACAAAAACAAAAAAAAACAATCAAAAATATTGTATATTCACAACCTTTAGGAAATAATATCCCCTGATGGCACAGCATGTTAAAGCGCTGAGCTGCTGAACTTCTGGACCGAAAGGCCGCAGGTTTGAATTGGGGGAGCGGAGAGAGCCCCCACTGTTAGCCCCAGCTTCTGCCAACCCAGAAGTTCGAAAACATGCAAATGTGAGTGCATCAATAGGTACTGCTCTGGCGGGAAGGTAACGCCGCTCCATGCAGTCATCCCACATGACCTTGGAGGAGTCTACGGACAACGCCGGCTCTTTGGCTTAGAAATGGAGATGAGCACCAACCCCCAGAATCAGACATGACTGGACTTAACGTCAGGGGAAAACCTTTACCCTTTACCATAACTACCACCAATTCCTCAATACTTTATTTCCCATACCACCATACTTCGCCACAGCAACGCGTGGCCGGGCACAGCTAGTTTATATATAAAAAAATGTAATGTGGCACTTTATTATGGAGTAAACAGTAAAACCACTGAACCCAATCACACCAAATTTGGCCACAAAAGACATAGTCATCCAAGGTATGTCTTTCAATCAAAAAACCCTCTAAAATAGACCAAATTACAGAGGATGAGGAAGAGCCTTTCTCCCCCTAACTGCCAGTTAGAAAGGTAGGCTCCGCTGCCTTTACCGCCCCCGCCCCCCCGCCTTTAGGCCCTGCCCCCTTCGTATCCTAGCAACTCCCTCAGCCAAAACGGCGCCCAGAGCAGAGGCAGAGTGCACTTAGGCCTCATCCAAACTGCCTATAAATACAGATTATCAGATTTGAACTGGATTCTATGGCAGTGTAGACTCAAGGCCCTTCCACACTCCTATATAACCCAGAATGCCAAGGCAGATAATCCACAGTATCTGCTTTCAACTAGATTATCTTAAGTCCACACTGCCATATAATCCAGTTCAGTGTGGATTTTATAAAGCTGTGTAGAATGGGCCTCATATAATCCAGTTCTAAGCAGATAATATAAGATTATAAATATAATATGTAATAATTACTGTGGTATAATAATACAGAACAATATAATCTCTAAAACAAGGATAGTAAATAAAGAGCAACACTCCAGAAAGGAAACAATCAGGGCCAGTTAACACCTCCCAACAAAGGATTCCCCCAGGCAGGAAGCAGTCAGGCTTTGAAGCTGCAAGGCCATTAAATGCTAATCAAGGAGGCTAATTGCAGCATTCATACCTGCCACACAGAGACTATTACAGTAATTGCTATTCAAACTGGCCAACCAAGGATTCTGCAAGGCAGAAAGCGGCCAGGCTTGCAACCCGCAAGGCTGTTCAGTGCTATTCAACCTGGCCAACCAAGATTTCCCCTAGGTGAAAAACCCCCAGGCTTTGAAGCCACGAGGATACTCCGTCCCATTCAACCTGGCCTGGCAAGGATGCCCAATGTAGAAAGCAGCCAGGCTTTTAAGCTGCAAGACTATTCAGTGCCATTCCAGCTGTCCAAACAATGATTCCCATACAAAGGAAGTAGCCAGGCTTCAAAGCGGCTCTTTGATTGAGGGTGCTACTCCAGCTACTCCAGAAAACGGCCAGGCTTTGAGGCTGCAAGGCTATTCACTGTTATTCCACTTGGCCAACAAATGATTCCCATAAGCCATAGCAACGCGTAGCCAGGCACAGCTAGTTATTATTATATTATTATACTTCTTAATTTGAAGATAGACAATATCTAGAATTGGCAAATAGTCATTAATTTACTTACCTGCCCAGGACAAACTCTGCAGTTAGACAAAATGAGACAACTGCCTTAAGCAGCACATTTAGAGTGTCATGAAAAGGGATGAAAATGTTCACGATTTATTTTTTTATCTTTTATCAGGGATGGGAAGATACACTGTAGGATCATCCAAGATTCTCTCTAGCTTCTGCCTGCCCTTGTTTTCTCCTGCAGACCAATGTCCTGCAGAGGGGCTGAAATGGGGAAGCAGTGTATTTGTTTAAATTCAAAAATTATCAACTACAACATAGCCTTGAATGACTTATCAGAATGATTTTGTGGTTGGCAGTTATCACCTTTTTAGAGAACGTACTGTTTTCTATAGAATCGACATGGCATCACACTTTGGAAAGAGGGGAAACACAGTACTTCCCCCATGCAATGCAAACCTTCTATTTTCCAGTCATGTAAGGTCATATATACGTTGTGCAGGTGGTACAGGGTGGAGTGAAGCACTCACAATTTTTTCAGATAATAAAACAGATAATTGAAGATAGCTGCAGCTTCTCAGATCAACCAAAAGATTACCATTGGGACTCTATCCTTTTTCTCAATAAGAATATTTCAAATTTTACTCCACCCCTACATTTGTGCATGGACTGAACAATATAAAAAGCACAAGAAACTGGAGAAAACAGATACAATATTTTCTCTGACTTATAGCAGGTGAGATGAATAATACTATAGCCTTCCCTTGTTAGGATGGAGTAAAGCAAAATGCATGAAAGCTGGATGCTTAATTTTTGAGATGGAAGACAGAGGTTTTAGTAATCTCTGCTTATCCATTTGAATTCTTAGAGACAGGTGAGCTGATAATGAGAAGTATAACATCTTCTAGGGCACATTAGTATATTCTACTTGACAAAAATTAAATTTATTCTGAAGGGTCTCTGCCTCTATACATCAAACCTTTTTGTCTGGTGAGGGTTGGCAAATGTTGGATAGCAAAAGGGAAAGAGCGGATGCAGTGGATGAATGCTCCTAACCATGCTGTATTCTGTCCCAGGATGTTTAGTTCCAATAGACCATTGGGAGATGGAGACATGCGGAAATTACTGAAGCTTTATCGCACAGAGATTTCAATGGCTGTGGATGATGTCTTTCCATTACTTCATGGACTTGCAGACTATGATGTTGTCACTGAAGAGAAGTTTCAGGTGAGAGAAGCAAAAACTTTTCTGAACTAGTTTATTCTTCAATTGATAATGCAGGCCAATCTCCATTTATTTTATGCTATCCATATATTTTGTATACATACTTCTAAATTTAATACATTTAATACATTTAAATTTAATACATACTTCTAAATTTAAGGTCTTATTTAGCCAACATATCAATGCTTTGCTTCTGGAGTTTCCATGTGTTTTATTTTGCATTTTCATATTGCCTCTTAATTTCTTTATAAGGTTTTAATTTTTAAAAAATATTTCATTCATATAATGGGCAATACATACAAATTATCAAGCAAATGAAGAAAGTAAATGTAAGACATTTAACGTATGGACTTTTGGGGAGAGCATGATCACTGCAAGTATTCTTCATGGCCACACATTTATCTTCCTTTCTGCCTGCACAGAACTTCCCCTGAGTCCAGTTCTGAATCAAATGGTTTAATCAGAGATCATTCTTGCATGGTGTACTGTAGCGTTGGGGGTTGTGGAAGTAAATAAATAGAAGCTTTAACAGTTTCTGAATCAAGATAAACCCTGCAGTACAGTAGAGTCTCACTTATCCAAGCTAAACGGGTTGGCAGAAGCTTGGATAAGCAAATATCTTGGATAATAAGGAGAGATTAAGGAAAAGCCTATTAAACATCAAATTAGGTTATGATTTTACAAATTAAGCACCAAAACATCATGTTATACAACAAATTTGACAGAAAAAGTAGTTTAATACGCAGTAATGTTAGGTTGTAATTACTGTATTTACGAATTTAGCACCAAAATATCACAATATATTGAAAACATTGACTACAAAAATGGCTTGGATAATCCAGAGGCTTGGATAAGCGAGGCTTGGATAAGTGAGACTCTACTGTATAATAAAGCGTCACTCAGGCTTGTGTAACAAGTAACAGTATCATTACTTCAGTTCAAAAGTTCAAACAGGGCAACAATATATATAGCAGTCTTTCTGAATTCACATATAGGGAATAGGGAGAACATAGGAAATAAACAGTATCTTTAAACAGTCTTTAAATATGCCTCATTTGCCTTATAAATAATCAGGCTTTGGAGAGTATGGCAGCCATTTCTTTCCTGACCATTTTCAGTCAGCTGCTCTCTTCCCTCTCTGAGATGAAAATGGCAGTTAAAACTGTTTGTCTCAGCACCAAGCTAGAGACAGCAGCCAATCGGAATTCTGGCTCCTGAACTGGCTTAGCGAATCAGTTGTCGACACATGCCCTTTCCAGTTAACTCACCACATCTTGGTGCCTCTTTTACAAATCCTCACATGTAGGACCAACCTGTGGGTTGAATCTTAAACCATGCTCCCAAGTGGATCTCACTGGAATATGTTAAAGGTCAATTCAAATATATTTAGTGTCTCGGTTGCTTTTATTTTGTCTTCCTTTTCTTTCTTCTTTAAGGAGACACTCCATCTAAAGGAAAAGGAAGGCTGCCACAAAGCTTTTCATGCCATGTTAACATGGTTGCTGAACCAAGATTCAGCTTCTATCCAGGACTTCTGGAGGGTTGTCTTCAAGGATTACAACATGGAGAGATACTCCAAGCTCCAGAACATTCAAAACAGCTTTTCTAAAGGTATTTGCTCATGGCACCACAGCCTATTTACAGGTGAATTATAAATAAAAGATGGAATGAAACATCTCCAGGTTTAGAAGCGGAGACTTAGGGTCCTGAGTAAGGGATTTTATATTTCATTTAAAATCAACTATATGTAACTTAAGTCATGACTGAAGCTCACATAGATATGTCTGGATCCAGTCCTACATATACTTCACATTTTTGGAAGGTCATAAGACTCTCACTCAGAGATTATGTTTCCTCCTCTTCAAAAGAACTCCTTCTATATATAATGTCAGATCCATCTCTGCTGCAACAACCCTGACCTGGAGGAAGGGAAGAGTAGACAGTATCTTCCAGACTTAACCCCCTTCCCTACTATCACTCTCTTTTCCTTGTGTGTTTAATTTAGATTGTAACCCTCTGGGCAAGGAACTGTCAAATTCACAAATTTTAAGACATCCTGGGAGCTCTTTTTGCCTGAAGGGCAGGGTACTCTAAATATGTAAATACATTAATAAATGAGATAATATTTATTTACCTGTCACTAAGGAGGCTGTCCAGGTCCTGAACCGGTGTCTGGCCGCTGTGTCGGACTGCATGAGGGCGAACAAACTGAAACTGAATCCAGACAAGACGGAGGTCCTCCTGGTCAGTCATAAGGCTGAACAGGGTATAGGGTTACAGCCTGTGTTGGATGGGGTTGCACTCCCCCTGAAGACACGGGTTCGCAGTCTGGGTATTCTCCTGGACTCATTGCTGAGCCTGGAGCCACAGGTCTCGGAGGTGGCCAGGGGAGCCTTCGCACAACTCAGACTTGTGCGCCAGCTGTGCCCGTTCCTTGGGAAGTCTGACTTGGCCACGGTGGTCCACACTCTGGTTACATCCCGTTTGGACTACTGCAACGCTCTCTACGTGAGGTTGCCTTTGAAGATGGCCCGGAAGCTCCAACTAGTACAACGGGCGGCAGCCAGATTAATAACTGGGGCGGCTTACAGGGAGCGTACCACCCCCTGTTAAGCCAGCTCCACTGGCTGCCGATATGCTACTGAGCCCAATTCAAAGTGCTGGTTTTGACCTATAAAGCCCTAAAAGGTTCTGGCCCAATCTACTTGTCCGAACGTATCTGCTCCTATGAGCCAGGAAGATCCCTAAGGTCATCTGGTGAGGCCCTGCTCTCGGTCCCACCTGCCTCGCAAGCACGGCTGGTGGGGACGAGAGACAGGGCCTTTTCAATCGTGGCTCCTCGGTTGTGGAACACCCTCCCCAGAGATGTACGACAAGCCACAACCCTTTTGAGTTTTAGAAAAGCCCTGAAAACATGTCTATGTGCCCAGGCTTTCGAAGATTAAATGATAAAGATGACCCGGACTGATTTACGGCTACAGCACGAGGATTTTGGATGAATGGATTTTTAATCATATGTTTTATATTTTTATATTGTTTTAATTGGATTTTAATTGCTGTTTTAATTATGTGTAGGCATCGAATTGTTGCCAATTGTGTACGCTGCCCTGAGTCCCTTCGGGTGAGAAGGGCGGGATATAAATGTTGGAAATAAATAAATAAATAAATAACATAATTCCTTTGCTCCTTAAAGTAAATAAAGTATATTTAAGGATATAACCAGTAATCCATATATCCTACTGTATAATATAATTTATCTTCTTGCTTCAAAAATGATTCCTTTCATTTTTGTCAATAATATTACAAAATATTACAAAATTTCTAAGTCCTTCTTCGGCTTAGAAATGGAGAGGAGCACCAACCCCCAGAGTCAGACATGATTGGACTTAACGTCAGGGGAAACTTTTACCTTTACCTTTTATTACAAAATAACTAGGTATTTTTAATTACCAAAATGTGAGCCAATCACTGAAAGGGCTAAATAAGCTAGCATCGCCCTGAGGAGAGTATGTCAAAGCCTGTTAGAGTTAGTCGGTGAAAGCTAGTGTCATCCTGAGGAGTGTTAGAACGCTTCAGTGTTTTACTCAGCTTCTGTGCGAGAATGCCTCACCGTGAGAGGCTTCGATGTGAGTATGCCCCAGGTTGAAGGCCTCATGTGTGAAGCTCCAGCGTGAAGGCGTGTGTAAAGCTACTGTGTGACACTCTTGTGTAAGTTCAGTGTGAGAGGAGGCTCTGTGAGAGCGAAGCTGTTTATCTGCATGAGAAAGAAGCCCAACATGGAAGCAAAGAAGGAAGTTTAAAGAACTTTGTGTTGTGGAAACCTTGTTTTTGTAAATAGTGCAACCTTATTATTTTGCTATAAAGAAAAGCCTCCTAAGGAAGAGACAACATTGGTCTGTGTGTTTTTGTTCTTTTTATCACTTTTGGCTACTGGTGCTGGGTCACACTGCTGTTAATAAGTTACTCTGCTATACTTTTGTGGGGAGGGTCTTTTGTTAATAAGCCTACTCACCCAACATTTTTCACAGGCAAGGTTTCTATAGGTATAGCCAAAAGTTCTCATGCAGTCTTTGCGATTTTCTTTTACTCCCCCCAGGTACAGATCTTAGCAGGCATCGCAAAGCAAGGAAACTCCCAACCAGTCCCAGGGCACTGACTCAGCAGCATAAGCCTCCTCATGGAAAGAGGAAGGCAGTGGAAGAAAAGGACTCTCTATACCGCTCTCAGTCTCCAGCAAAAGGCGATCCACACCTTGGTAGAAAACTCTTTCTTTGGCTTTGCTGTACTCTTTGTAGATACTAGTATTCAGCTGTGGAAGTATAGAAAATAAACGATAGCATTCCTCACCTATACACACAAAACAAAAGCACCAGGAAAGGATTTCCATTAGGATAATATACTTCTTTTTCTATAAGAACTGTGCTTATATTAAATGTTACACAATGTTCAGTATTTTCATTTCATGCCATTGTGATTGAAGGTGACCCCCCCCCCCACCCAGAACTCTGTAAAGGATGGTTCAAAATCAGAGAATTTGTAGTTTTGCCAGGGACACCAGGCTGAAATGATCCCACAATCCCCTATCTCTCCCCATGGGGAAACCTAGGGCTTTTTCCATGGCCCCACATGGCAGCGCCCCTGTAGCCTAGACTAGCATCTAACCAATTTGGCTCAGGCTGCTCAGTGCTCCTGGGGCCTTCTGTACACCCCCATGAACTCTTATGAACTCTTGTGGACTTTCCACGAATTGTCATGAACTTTATAGGATCTATTGTAGGTTCTTGCCAGACTCTGTGAACTTTTGTGGACTTTGGGGGGGGGGGGCTGACGTGGCTTCCCCTTGGACCCTGCATGGTTCCCCCTCTTCCTGTGAACTCCCATCCCATTCCTTATTCTCTATATGTATGTATGCCTGTATGAAAGCAGGCTGCTTCTGAAAAGCCAGCAACTCATGGCTCTTATCTGACCAGACCTCGGAGGGTTGATAGTCAGGCCATCTGGAATAATAGAGTCTATTGACATTTTGGATCACCCAACATAAAGGGCAATTCTCTATCTGCAAGGAACCAGGGAATTTGCCACTGACTCCCCGCTGTGTCACAACCTGATCCAAAAACCAAGCTTCATCTGCCACCATCTGACAATGGGCCCAGGAAGGGCCAGTCATAATCCAGCCATTAGACAAATATTTTCTGTTGGACTTATATGGAAGCTTTTAGTGTTTGGGGACACTAGGCTTCATCAGAGACTGTACATGCAAAGAGTTTCAACAGGGTTGTTGTCCCCACACAGCAGGAAACTTAATCCCATCAAAAGCCATCGCCTCCTCCATTGTATTGTACAGAGACCTGCCAGCCCCTCTTTCGAAGGCAGGCAGCGCTCTCTCGTTGGCCAAGGCGTGTCAAGCTCCCACCTCTCCAGGGAGCCCATGCCAATCACAGCAAGGCTGGGTCCAGCCAGGGGCGGTGGGAATTTTGAACCTGAAAACTGTATAAAAGTGCATGCTTTGCTATGTTATGGATCCCAGTCTATTTTTGGTGAACTATCACAGGCTGGCATCACTTTCAGCTGAAATTAAATAAAAATTATTTGGTGGCTTCTGCTTCAACCTGGTGAGTTATATTCTGGAAATTATTGGCTTCTATTCTCACCAGGTTTAACCCACAGCTTGGATCTCACTGTCCAATGCTGCTCTAAATTGCTCTATAACACCATTGTCTTTTGATAACAGCCCACACAACTTATGTTATCTGAATGGGATCTTTAATTACTACTCCTTCAGGTCTTGGAGGGGGGGCATATCCTGTTTTTCATGTTGTCATTTTTTCTGGAAATCAACAGGTTCCCTTCCAAGGACAAAAGCAGTGAAGAAATCAGAGAATGTTGAGATTCAACATTATCCACTTCTCACTGGTAAGTATAGAATTTTATTTAATTATAAATAAAGTGACTCGGTACTTATTTTTTTACTTATACTATTGATATATCACCTCTTAGCCTACCATATACACCCCCATCATGTTGCTCTTCACTTACCCTCTTTTTTCAAAACGAAATGGTTCACATAGTTGAGTTGCTGTGAGTTGATGTGAGTTGCTGTGAGTTGATGTGAGGCTGTATGGCCATGTTCCAAAAGCATTCTTTCCTGACGTTTCACCCACATCTACGGCTGGGCCCGGGCTGTGGCGCAGGCGGGAGAGCAAGCCAGCTGCAATTAACTGCAATGAATCACTCTGACAAGGAGGTCATGAGTTCGAGGCCCGCTCAGAGCCTATGTTTGTTTGTCTTTGTTCTATGTTAAAAGGCATTGAATGTTTGCCTATATGTGTAATGTGAGTCCCCTTCGGGGTGAGAAGGGCGGAATATAAATGCTGTAAATAAATAAATAAATAAATAATAGGCATCCTCAGAGGTTGTGAGGTCTGTTGGAAACTAGGAATTTCAGACAGGAAACAATCAGGGCCAGCTAATACCTCCCGACAAAGGATTCCCCCAGGCAGGAAGCAGCTAGGCTTTGAAGCTTAAAGGCTATTCAATGCTAGTCAAGGTGGGCAATTGCAACATTCACGCTTGCCTCAGGCAAACAAGAGTTCTTTCTCCCACCCTGGACATTCCACTGATATATTAACCCCACTTGCCTAATTTCCAACAGACCTCACAACCTCTGAGGATGTCTGCCATAGATCTGAGCAAAACTTCAGGAGAGAATGTTTCTGGAATATAGACATATATACCGGACAACTCGCAGCAACCCGGTGATTCCAGCCATGATAGCCGTCGACAGTTCCACATAGTGTTACTTTTCCCTATAGGAAAGATGTTCCAGCTTCTTGATAATTCTGGTTATTCTTTTCTTCACCTATATATTATTTTTCTGTACTATTTAGTGTGCAGCAGTTTGATACATGGTGAGAAGGAACTTTTTGTTTAGTGTCCCTGCAATAGCTAAAACACAAGAAATCCATTATAACAGGGGCTACTTTATATTCCATTTCTGGTGGCATACCGCCAGTATAATCTTATTGTTTTCAGGTGATACAAAGAAATGTATCAAAGCTGGTAGTGAATTTTATGCATCAAGCAAATTGGAAGACCCTGGCGAGAGGAATAAAGTTTGTGAAATGAAGCTGAGTGTGAAAGCCAAAGAATCCCAGACCCCTGACTATGTAAGTGAACTTCTCAAACCTTCTCATTTTCTAGGGCCCCTTTGACTACAATAGTACAAATCCCAGCCTAGTTGACTTATACACATCCAGGATCAATTACTGAGACTGTAGGGATGCCAGATCAGCAGCCTCCCATTCCCAGAAACTTCAGGGCCACAACCCAAGGCAAGGGAGCAAGTCTTCTTAATATCTAAGTGTGGCATTTTGTTAAATGTTACTTATTTGCCATGAGTACCTTCAGCTAGTTATTATGACTGTACCTCTTGCCGAAATGTAATTATCAATGAAATTTATGTGCAACTGTCAACCTACAGCTTGGAAATGCTATTTTTGCACTATAGTCTTCTACCCAGCATGGTCACTAGCCATGCTAGCTGGGAGAAATTTTGTTTAAAAATAACTCTTCTGAGTTTTGGTTTGAGGTGCAAAACTTCTGCCTATGGCAAAAAGTCATAGTCATTCACTATGTGAAGAGATTTCATAATTTCACCAAATAGAGTCAGTCATGCCTTATTTTACCATTGCAAAATATATTGTTACACTGTACCTCGTATGATCCTCACCACAGACTAGGCTTTCTAGGACTGGTAAGAGTAGTTGTCCAGCAATATCGGAAATACCACATGGTGCCCCCATTTATTTCAAAGCACATTAATGGATGCAGTTCTCTAGTGCAGCTCTCTGTCTTGATACCCCTCATGATGTTTTATCTTATCACCATCACTATAGCTATGGTAGAAAAGTAGCATTTGTGAAAAACAACATTCAAAATAGAAATAAGAGAATGCACAAAAAAGTATAGACTTATTACAAAAGAGACAAAACTTTAATTCCTGAGTATACCAAAGCTATCAAATATTAGAAAAATTAGGAAGGGCAAAGTCTTGCAGTACAGAATTTATGATTTGGTTCAAGCTTGTAGAATGTTCATATTATCTACTAGTCTCCATGTGTTATGGATGTAACAGGGCTAGAGAGAAGTGTAATTTTGTTTTTTAAGTCTACGAGCCCTTTTAGATACCCAGCTGTAGCACTATATCATTTCATTTTAACTTGCATGGCAGTGTCCTATACAATCCTGAAACGTGTATTCTGTTCACCAGACTTATAAACACTAATTTTAAACTGGAACTTTCAGAATTCCATATGATGGACCCATAGCAGAATAAGAGTGCTAAAGCTGTGTAGTGTGAAAAGACACTAGTTATAGAAACACAAAGGACAAGTAGTCAAGAACATAACCTGTGCATGCTTACTTGGAAATAAGTCCTGTTGTGTTCAGTGGATTTATCCTTTACTGTAATGATGGACAAGTGTAGTCCTTCAGATGATGGGACTGCAGGTCCTATCCTTCATCACAGGCTTTGCTAGGGATGGCAAATGAGTTGTCAGCCAAACTTATCTGGAAGGCCATAGTTGCCAACTCTTTTCTACAATACTTTATTATTTTGTCTTTGCTTTTACAAGCCACCCCAAGTTCCCAAGGGAAAATGGGACGGGGTATAAATAAAATTGACTTGACTTTGCAGAATGGACACCAAAAAACAAACCTGCCAGATGGGAGCCATACTCTAACTTTCCCGGCTGGAGATTCAGCAACTCAACAGGTAATTAGATTAATGTTTTCCTTCTCCATTACAGGGATGTACCTGTTCCAGCGCTACTCTCTCAGTTTTATTTGTATTTTCCTTTGTCTCCATAATCTAAAAATTGTTAATGGTTTCACTTAGCAATCATATTTAATTTACACTTTATCGCATTTGTACTCCATCTTTCCTACATGGAATTCAGATGATATACACAAGACACTCCCTATCTGTGAAAGTGGTCAAGCTGAGGGCAAATGATACAAAGTGAGTTTCATGGTTATAAGACAATATGAATCTAGCTGACTGCAAATACATTCTTATTCTTATCTGCATAACATTGTCACCTTGGTGTTGAAAAGATTTAAAGAATTAGCATTTTCACATGAGCTAGAATTTATATTAGATTGAAAAATACAGGAAAATAAGTAGATTAATGTGTACTATCAATATTATGGGGTTTTTTTTAAATAAGGGGAGAGATGGAAAGCGAGCAACAAGACAGTTTCTTGTGAAACAAGTGTGAAGTGTTACATTGGGCAAAGCGAAGTGAGACTCTAAAAGTTTGTGACAAGAATGGTAGATTCTCCTCAGATGAGTAGAATAAAGGTCATGTTGAATTCCATTCTTTGTGTTATGATATTGGTGCCTTGACATTTAGTCTGCCTCACATGGAAAGTCCCGTATTTCTGCAGTTACTTAAACCGGTGTCAGATTTACCTGTGACAAGAGTTTGACCAGGCTAAACATATTCCTGGGTAGAATTTAAACCAAGATGGAATTCCCCCAAACATTTGTAAGCTATACAGATGCTATTTCATGCTTTCCTCACCATTAGGTATGTTAGCTAAGGCTGCTAGGATCTGCAGTCCAGTAATATCTAGGGAACTAAAGGGAAATTTGCCAGAGGACTTAGAGCTGCTGTACAGAGTTGCTTTTTTGGAGTATTGTATAACTATGAAAATGCCATAGCCACTACAGGTTTTTCAGTAACCATGTAATGTGAATATGAATGAGGCTCTAGATTATGATAGCTGGGGGGATTTTTAATGGGTTGTAATTCAAAAAGTAATTTTTCAGAGCTTCGGTTAGACATATATGAACACATAGAATCATAGAGTTGGGAGACACCTCATAGGCCATCCAGTTCAACCCCCTGCCAGGAAGCAGGAAAATTGCATTCAAAGCACCCCTGACAGATGGCCATCCAGCCTTAGCTTAAAAGCCTCCAAAGAAGGAGCCTTCATCACACTCCAGGGGAGAAAGTTCCACTGCTTAACAGTCTCACAGTGAGGGGGTTCTTCCTAATGTTCAGGTGGAATCTCCTTTCCTGTAATTTGAAGCCGTTGTTCCATGTCCTAGTCTCCAGGGCAGCAGAAAACAAGCTTATTCCCTCCTCCCTATGACTTCCCCTCACATATTTATACATGGCCATCTCATCATGTTTCCTCTCAGCATTCTCTTCTGCAGGCTAAACATGCCCAGCTCTTTAAGCCGCTTCTCATAGGGCTTGTTCTCCAGACCCTTGATCTTTTTAGTCTCCCTCCTCTGGACACCTTCCAGCTCGTCAACATCTCCCTTCAACTGAGGTGCCCAGAATTGGACACAGTATTTCAGGTGTGGTCTGATCAAGGCAGACTAGAAGGATAGCATGACTTCCCTGGATCTAGACACTATACTCCTATTTACGCAGGCCAAAATCCCATTGGCTTTTTTTGCCGCTGCATTGCATTATTGGCTCATGTTTAACTTGTTGTCCATGAAGACTCACAAGATTTTTTCACATGTACTGCTGTCGAGCCTGGCATCCCCCATTCTGTATCTTTGCATTTCATTTTTTCTGCCTAAGTGGAAGTATCTTGCATCTGTCCCTGCTGAACTTCATTTTGTTAGTTTCGACCCATCTCTGTAATCTGTTGAGGTCATTTAGAATTCTGCTCCTGTCTTTTGGAGTATTAGTTATCCCTCCCAATTGATTAACCTCTTCCTTCCCCAAACTTCCCTTCTCCTCTTTTTATAAATTGAATTATGCACTTTAAACTTAGTAAATTGCAAATGCTTCAAAAGTGATGCTAATAGCAGATACTTTTAGGCTGGCCAGTGGGTGAAAGCAGCTTCAGCAACACCCTCTGCAGCCACATCCAGAGAATCCTGCTAAAAACTGAGACTCCTGCTTTGGTTCCTTTCTCTCAATTTGCTGGACTAGAAGAACGATGATGAATGTGCTGTCTGCAGAGATGGTGGGGAGCTGATCTGCTGCGATGGATGTCCCAAGGCTTTCCATCTTGCCTGCCTTGTACCACCACTGACAGAGATTCCCAGGTAATAGCAATTCTATTAGCGAATGTCTGTCTACAGCTTCTGAGTCACAAGTAGGCGTTCTTGAACAAAAAATAAAAGCAACAACAAAGCAATATTGCAAAGAGAAATGGCCAAATCAAAACATATTGGCAAATTCCAATCTATTCGCAGAGGAATTAACAGAGATAATGGTTTCTTGACACACTATATATGTCAATGTGCAGGTTCTCATAAGTATAGTGTAATGAAATAATTATCGTCAGAGGTGTCCTCGATGCCAATGCAACTGTAAAAAGAAAGCATATTTACTGCTGTAACTATGGGACATTCTGTACAGTACAGGAATAACTCTATGACTCCACTATAACAGCCACAGTTCCATCCTATAGAGTCCTGTGATTTTCAGTTTTAGGGGGGGCATTTAGAATTCTCTTCCAGAAAGTTCTAGGGCCTCACTAAACTACTAATCCTAGAATTCTATTAACAGCCACTTAAAGTGGAATTATAGTGTTGTGTGAAAAGCTCTTATATAATCAACTACCGTACTTCCTAAACAGCTAGACTATGATAGGTATCTGCACCAGCTTTGAGAGCAGGGGTGTAGAATATAACCAAAGTCCTCATTACTTACCTTTGTAGCACACATGCCAACCCAGCTCACACCACTGATGCCAAGATCTACAGGAACAGAACAGAATACTAGAAAGGAATGGAGGACGCAACTGTTCTCTCTCCTTCCTCCTATTCATTTTTCATGAGGCTTCATATAAAAAGAGAGCTGTAATGTGGATGTAACTGCCTTCCACCATTAGATGAATGCTGCTAAAGAAAGATGCCATCCCCCCCCCCCCAAAAAAAGGAATAATTTGATTTCCACATACCTTTGCTTACCTTTTTTGTTTATTCCTCCCTCTTGCTTCATGTGTCTTTCTATTTTGGAGCAGTGGGACATGGAGGTGTGATTTATGCTCACCTGGGAAGATGAAGCAAGATGGACGTAAGGAAGAAGAAAGCAACAGAAAACCACTTTCTGAAACTCAGGTATAATTCCATAAGCCAGTAATGAACTATATCTTCATACTGCTCATTTTGGAGTACCTCCAAGGGGAGTTGAAATTCAACACACGGAGAGCAAAAAAAAAGAGAGAATCTCTGGAATAAAATAATGATACTACTTCTTATACCTGATTAGGGTCCTGTATATGTGCAGAGGACAACAGATGATGGGCGGAGAGTCCTTATCAAAGAACCTGTGCCCACCTCTTTGAGACTGCCTCTTCCTTCTGCATCCCCAATGTCTGAGACTGCACTGCCAGCCGTATGTGTAGGAAGCGAGAAACAGCTGGTCAGTAGTAATCATCTTGTGGACTATTTCACATGCTTAAGTGGACTTTAAGTCAGTGGGTTCATTGGAGGAAAACAGGATATAAATGTAACTAATAAGTAAATCTTGTTCTGCTGTTTTCAAATACCACGTAAATCGTGAAACATCAGCTGTTTTAAACTTCATTCACAATATGATTTGCACTATTACCTGCATTTATCAAGAACTTAACAGATGAAGAAGAGGCAACATAGTGCAGTAGTCTGAGCATTGGATTATGTGATGACTCATGGGCCTTGTAGTCCTGCTCAGGACATTGTAATTCCTGATGAAGATGAAAACTTGGGTTTTTTACCTTCCCAGTCTGAACTGGATTCCTCTCAGCCAGATCTTTCCCAGGCAGATCTGGGAACCTTGCACCTGCAAGAAAGTTGTCTCCCAGAAGTATGTCAAACAAGCCCAGAGCCTACTTCTCCCGTATTCTTGCGCCGGGAGTTTTGTAAACAACAGAGAAGTTTAGATTCAGCTTCGCGCAGGAGTGCGAGGATTGCTGCTAAGAATGTGGCCAATTAAGACTGCTTCTCGTGAGAATCTTTGGGGAGTCTCACATCTGGTCTCAGAGTTAGCTTTCGGTTCTGATTCCCAGAGAACTGCTTCGGCGGGAAGCTAGACTCTATTTAGGTGTTTTACCCGCGTAGTAACTTCGCGGAGTCAATTCGTCAGCCTACGGAGCGAGTTGTGTCTGGACAGCGCGCTCCGGTTCAAGCCTCGCTCCTGCTCAAGCCTTGCCTTGCTATCCAGCCTTCGCCTTGCTTCCCAGCCTTTGTTTATCTACGGACTTTGCCTTGTTTCCCAGGATCAATCCTTGCCTTGTTCCACGGATTTATCAAGTTATTCCACGGACCTTGTTCTTGTTCTTAGTTACCTTGTTCCACGTTCAAGCCTTGTTTCAAGTATCAAGTTATTTCCTAGCCTCGCTCAAGTTTCATGGACTAAAGGACCTTGTCATCTCCCCTCACTTTGCTTGGCAAAGTGAGTGTTTCGGTTATTGGATTACAACTTTGGACCTTAATATTCCTTATTGGACATTGCTTTTTTGGACTAATTCTGACCTTTCCTGAAAGGTCTAATTCTGGACTATTTTCTACACTTGTTTTTATTAACTTTATATATTCCTACAATAAAGATATTAGATAGATTCTGGCCTCTGTGTATGGTTATTGGTGCTCTGCAGCCTGGGTCGTGACAGTTTGACTCCGCCACCCTAAGCACCAATTAACCTCGGCCAGAATGTCTACCGGAACCGTACCTGGGCCGAGCGGCCAGCCGATTACCTACACCATCGACAAGGAAGAGGTGGACCGAATCCGTGATAAGCTCAATGCACAGGATGGAGAAATAAGGGGTTTGAAGGAACGCGGAGTTCGTCTTCCGGCCATGGCGTTGCCAACCAAGTTTACTGGAGAAGCTTCTAAGGTTCATGTCTTCCGTCGCCAATGTCAAGCTTATCTGGAGGCCCGTGCTGCCGAGTTCCCCCAAGAAGACATCAAAGTGGCATGGGTTTACAGTCTTCTAGACGGGCCAGCGGCCAGCTGGGCGACGGCACTGTTCGACCAAGCCTCTCCACACCTAAGATCAGCGCAACACTTCTTGGACCACCTCAAGGAGACTTGGGGAATCGAGGACAATTTGGAGGCAGCCGGTCACAAACTCCGTCGCCTTTTCCAAGGAGACAGACCTATGTCTCAGTATATAGCCGAGTTCCGAGTGCTGGCCCACAACACCGGCTGGAACGATGTAGCCCTCAGGGGACAATTCCGGGAGGGTCTCAACATTGAAATGCTGGAAGAAATCTCCAAGGTGGATCCTCCCCAGACCCTCGAGGCACTCATTGATCAATGTTTACGGGCTGAAGTCATGATTGCCAACAGGAAACAGTGGGTTCGAGGCCAGGGCAGTAGAGCCGGGGCAAAACCCCCCGCTCCCGCCAGCGTTCAGCCACGTCCGGTGTGGAGACCCCCACCGCCAACCCCATACCCCAGAGGAGGCGAGGAGGTGCCGATGCAGTTGGGCAATGTGCGTCCCAGACTAGATGCCGCCGAGAAGGCCCGTCGTCAACGCTTAAACCTCTGCTGGTACTGCGGGAACGGGGGCCACTTCGCCAGAGAGTGCCCAGCCAAAGGGAAGCCTGCCGCCCGTCTTGCGGCGGCGTCCTCCACGGAGACGAAGGCGTCTGAGCCGACTGGCACACAGCCGGCGGGGGAAGCCAACGACCGGGTGTAGAGGGGCTCGCCAACCCGGTCAAAAAATCCATCCAAGAGCCGCCAACCGGGGTCCTGTTCCTTCTCGTGGTCACATTATGGTCAGCAAAAAGGGGACCCGTCATGATCCACGCCATGATAGACTCTGGAGCTACCAACAATTTCATCGATAGAGAGTATGCCGACTCTCTGGGATTACAATATCATGATTTCAAGAATGCCCGTGTGGTGCAAGCCATAGACGGCCGTCCCCTCAAGACGGGCCCCGTAAGTCAGTGGTCGGAACCCACCAGGATGTGGATAAGGGAACATATGGAAGAGATTTCCTTCTTTGTTACCGAGGTTCCCCATTTCCCTGTGATTTTGGGAATTCCATGGCTGACTCTCCACGACCCTAACATCTCCTGGTCCAACAGAGAACTGCAGTTTGCTTCACCGTACTGCCAAAACCATTGCCTCGTAGCCAAGGTATGCCATGCCACAGACACCGAGCCCATCATCACCTTGCCAAAGAAGTACTCCGAGTATTGGGATGTATTCAATGAGAAAGAAGCCGAAAAATTACCCCCACATAGACCTTATGACTGTGCCATTGACTTGGTGGAGGGGGCCCCGATCCCGCGAGGGCATCTCTACTCCCTGACTGAACCAGAGCAAGAAGCTCTCAGGGAATTCCTAGAGACAAACCTTCGCAAGGGATTCATCAGACCCTCTCAATCCCCAGCCGCCTCCCCAGTGATGTTTGTGAAGAAGAAGTCAGGGGAACTACGCCTGGTGGTGGACTACAGAGCATTGAACAATATCACCAAGCGGAACAGCTATCCCCTGCCTTTAATCTCGGATCTACTGGATCGGCTTCGAGGAGCCAAGGTTTACACCAAGCTGGATCTTCGGGGGGCTTACAACTTAGTTCGCATCAGGGAAGGGGACGAGTGGAAGACCGCCTTCCAGACCAAATTCGGATTATTTGAGTCCCGAGTTATGAATTTCGGTTTATGCGGAGCCCCCGCAACGTTCCAGCATTTTGTCAATGACATTTTTCAGGACTATCTAGACAGGTTCTTGATAATCTACCTGGACGATTTTTTGGTGTTTTCCAGATCACAATCAGAACATGAGAACCACGTCAAAATGGTGTTACAACGATTGCGGGATCATGGACTTTATGCCAAGCTGGAAAAATGCGCTTTTGATCTACAAGAGGTAGATTTCCTTGGTTACCGCATCTCGCCTCTAGGGCTTTCCATGGATCCAGCCAAAGTTTCAGCAGTATTGGAATGGCGGGCGCCAACTAACAAGAAAGAGGTGCAGCGTTTCTTGGGGTTCGCGAACTACTACCGCAAGTTCATTCCAGATTTTGCCCGCTGGTCCGACCCCATCACTAGCTGCATCCGTGGAAAGCAGCCTTTCCGCTGGACTGATCAAGCAGAGAAAGGGTTCCAGCAACTAAAGAAACTATTCACCTCCCAGCCAATTCTACAGCACCCAAATCCTGGAACCCCTTTTGTGGTGCAAGCGGACGCCTCTGATGTGGCAATTGGGGCTGTACTCTTACAACCGGTGGGAGATCACCTCCACCCCTGTGCCTTTTATTCTCGTCAACTAACCACACCAGAGAGGAATTACACCATTTGGGAAAAAGAACTACTGGCCATAAAGGCAGCCTTTGAAACTTGGAGACATTGGCTAGAAGGGGCCAAATTTCCCATTGAAGTCCACACTGATCATCGTAATCTAGAACATCTAAGAACTGCCCGCAAACTAAATCAGAGGCAGCAACGTTGGGCTTTATTCTTTGAACGTTTCAACTTCCAGATCCATTATGTGACCCCAGCCCAAACCAAGCAAGCAGACGCCCTGTCACGTAAACCGGAATACGCTGCAGGACGCAAGGAGATCTTTGAATCCCAACTGCTACAACCTGAGAACTTTGCCACGCTCACGGTGGGGAACACCAAATCCATTCCCATTGGTTCAACTTCCCCTACTCCAGGACCCATCTGTGCTCAAGAAATCAGGGCTAGTCAGCAAGCAGATGCCTGGGCGCAGGACCAACTTCGCCAAGGTCTGCATTTTCCCTTTTCACTTAAAGATGGGCTGCTCTGCTATAGAAATCATGTCTATATCCCACCCGGACCGGGCAGAGAAAAAGCGCTTCGTCTGTGTCATGACTGCAAACCAGCAGGACACTTCGGACTATTTAAAACTATGCATTTGATCCTAAGGGATTTTTGGTGGCCCAAGATCCGCAAGGATGTGGAAAAATATGTCAACACCTGCCCAGTATGCCAGCGCTCCAAGATACGAAGGGAGAAGCCCTCAGGGCTTTTACACCCCCTTCCTACCCCATCTCGCCCATGGGAAATAATTTCCGCGGATTTCATCACTGACCTACCACCTTCCTGTGGGTTCACCACGATCTTAGTGGTGGTGGACCTATTCACCAAGTTAGCCCATTTCATTCCCTGCGAAGGCCTCCCCACGGCCAAGGAAACTGCGGATTTATTTCTTCAACATGTCTTCAGACTACATGGATTGCCCAAGAGTTTAGTCACAGACCGTGGATCTCAATTCACCTCTCGTTTTTGGAAGGCACTACAAAAACTATTGGGCATAGACTCTCGCTTATCTTCAGCTCATCATCCCCAAACAGATGGGCAAACGGAGCGCACCAATGCCACTTTGGAGCAGTATCTTCGCTGTTATGTAAACTATCAACAGGACAATTGGGCTTCTCTGTTACCACTGTCTGAGTTTGCCTACAACAATGGAGTTCAAGCTTCTACAAAAGAAACGCCGTTCTTTGCAAACTACGGCTTCCATCCACGTTTCTTTTCCCCTGTCATTGAAACTTCAGAGGTTCCCGCAGCAGAGGATTGGCTGCAGGAACTCACAGCGGTGCAACAACTTTTGCTCCAGCAACTGGACCAAGCCAAGGAGGACTATAAACGCCACGCTGACAAACATCGCCAGCCGGGCCCCGAAATCAAGGTAGGAGATCGGGTTTTCCTGTCCACTCGCTTTCTGCCCTCCCACCGCCCTTGCCGGAAGTTAGATGCCCGTTTCATTGGCCCCTATCCAGTGGTGGCGCAATTAAACCCCGTGACTTTCAAACTCCAACTTCCGCGTTCAATGCGCATTCACCCAGTGTTTCACCGTTCCCTGCTCCTTCCGGCGGATGGTGTGCGTCCTGATACAGACCAACCGGCCCCCCCTCCTGTTTTGATGAATGGGGAGGAGGAGTTCGAGGTTGAGGACATTTTGGATTCTCGCTTTCACCGCCGCCGCCTACAATATCTCATTGACTGGGTGGGTTTTGGCCCTGAAGAACGCTCTTGGGAAGACGCCTCCACAGTCCATGCTCCTGATCTAACCCGTCGCTTTCATCAGACCTATCCCACCAAGCCGCGACCTCGCGCCTCGGGGAGAGGGCCCCAGTTTGGGAGGGGCCTTGAGGAGGGGGATAGTGTGATGACTCATGGGCCTTGTAGTCCTGCTCAGGACATTGTAATTCCTGATGAAGATGAAAACTTGGGTTTTTTACCTTCCCAGTCTGAACTGGATTCCTCTCAGCCAGATCTTTCCCAGGCAGATCTGGGAACCTTGCACCTGCAAGAAAGTTGTCTCCCAGAAGTATGTCAAACAAGCCCAGAGCCTACTTCTCCCGTATTCTTGCGCCGGGAGTTTTGTAAACAACAGAGAAGTTTAGATTCAGCTTCGCGCAGGAGTGCGAGGATTGCTGCTAAGAATGTGGCCAATTAAGACTGCTTCTCGTGAGAATCTTTGGGGAGTCTCACATCTGGTCTCAGAGTTAGCTTTCGGTTCTGATTCCCAGAGAACTGCTTCGGCGGGAAGCTAGACTCTATTTAGGTGTTTTACCCGCGTAGTAACTTCGCGGAGTCAATTCGTCAGCCTACGGAGCGAGTTGTGTCTGGACAGCGCGCTCCGGTTCAAGCCTCGCTCCTGCTCAAGCCTTGCCTTGCTATCCAGCCTTCGCCTTGCTTCCCAGCCTTTGTTTATCTACGGACTTTGCCTTGTTTCCCAGGATCAATCCTTGCCTTGTTCCACGGATTTATCAAGTTATTCCACGGACCTTGTTCTTGTTCTTAGTTACCTTGTTCCACGTTCAAGCCTTGTTTCAAGTATCAAGTTATTTCCTAGCCTCGCTCAAGTTTCATGGACTAAAGGACCTTGTCATCTCCCCTCACTTTGCTTGGCAAAGTGAGTGTTTCGGTTATTGGATTACAACTTTGGACCTTAATATTCCTTATTGGACATTGCTTTTTTGGACTAATTCTGACCTTTCCTGAAAGGTCTAATTCTGGACTATTTTCTACACTTGTTTTTATTAACTTTATATATTCCTACAATAAAGATATTAGATAGATTCTGGCCTCTGTGTATGGTTATTGGTGCTCTGCAGCCTGGGTCGTGACAGATTATGACTGGAGATCCGAGTTCAAATCCCTACTCGGCCACAGAAACTCACTCAGTAACCTTGGGCAAGTCACTCTCTCAGTCTCAGAGGAAGCCAGACAAAGCTACTCTGAACAAATATTTGAAAGAAAGTCCCATCATTGCGTTGCTTTTGAGTAGCCATAAGTCAGAAACAACTTGAAGGCACAAAGCAAATACAAAAATGAGGGAGACTGGGGCCCCTTCCACACAGCTGAATAAAATCCCACATTTTCTTCTTTGAACTAGAATATATAGCAGTGTGGACTCAGATAACCCTGTTCAAAACAGATATTGTGGAAATTTCTGCCTTGATATTCTGGGTTATATGGCTGTGTGGAAGAGCCCTGGATTTTCTTTTGCTGGTTTTTATTATTTAAATTATGGTTTGCCTCTTCCTTATTTACTCAGGTTTAAATGTTTTTGTATTAAGGAACAAGTAGATTAGAAAGCTAAGTAATTGCAGAGGGACAGTCATAATATCAAAAAGAAAACACATACATTCCAGAATAACCCTGTGAGAAGAAAAGGCCATTCTTTCTACAGTATACACTGACTCCAACTTTGCTTTTTATAGAAACTGACCGTTGGTGACAAGTGTGGTGTATGCAGAAAAGAAGGCGACATGACTTACTGCAATAAATGTTTCAGGGCTTTCCACTGGCCCTGCCACTTTCCTTCCCATACAGATCAAATCAGGTATTGACTACACCCAAGAAGACCAAAGATATCCGTAATTCCCCAAATGGTTGCTTGATACAGTTTAGTGTCATAACCAAAGCATTCTTCGTTTCTCCATATTACATGTGGGACAAGCATCACAAGAAAGATGTGCCACTGAGTCTTGTGCAAATGTTGCTCATTTGAATTTTGCTGCTCCCAAGGGCAATATACATGTAGACTGGGATGCAACCTTACTAAGTAATAACATTACTAACGGCATTTAAAAGTACATTCAAACATGTATGCAGTATCTGAGATGAATAACTACAGGAAAGTTTCAAGAAGAAGAGCTCAGCAGAGCCTCCAGTCGCCATCTTAAGGAAGAGAAAGCATTATAACATGAATGTCCTCAACTTCTAGTCGAAGAAGGGGTTCCATCCAGATTTAACTTTTTATTCATGGTTTATGAAATACAGACCTATGCCTACGAAGGTTGTTTCAGAGCTTTCTTTTATTTTATTCCAGTGGAATCTTGGTCTGCAAATCCTGCTCTGGCAACTCTGCAACCAACAACTTGGAAGGAGCTACAAACTCAATTACTCCAGCACTTTTATCTGTGAAGGTCAGAGGTTCCATAATCTTTCCAGCTTTATAAAGGCCAGTAGGAAAAAATTAAATCTGGTGACCTTGGGAAGATTCAACTGCAATGTGGCAGTGATTCCCAAGTTATTTTTCAACTTGACTGTTAGATGTTGTTATATACTGTTTGCCACGTTGGATCCCAGTGTTGAAGAAAGATTGTGCTGCTGCTGCTGCTGCTATTACTACTACTACTAATCGCAGCAGCAGTACATTCCATTTTAACTACCATAGTAATATCCTATGGAATTTTTGAGTTTGTACTTTCGCAAAGGTCAAGAACTCCCTGAAGAGTCTAAATCAGGTTTGCACAACTTCCAGTTTTGGACTCAACTTCCAGAAGCCCTAGCCAGCTTGTCCAATAACCAGGAATTCTGGGAGTTGGAGGCCAAAGCAGCTGGAGGACCCAAGTTGTGCAAGCCTGGTCTAAATGCTCATTAAACTGCAGGTCCCAGAATTCCATAGGATGTTGCCATACCAGTTAAAATGGATCATAATACTCTAACAGTATGGTGAGTTTGGGACCCAATATCTGGACCAGGCTTGAGGACTCTGGAGCCCCTGAAAAATACTGAGAACTGGAAACATGTCATAGTACAATTCTTTTGTTTTGTAGATGGTTGGATTTGGCAGCCTCCTAATCCCTCTTTTGTAGAGAAAGATTAATACAGTTTATGTCAACATGTTTTAAAAGTATGGTTATTTAAAATATTTTTCACCACTCTTCTTCCATTCCACTCAAACTGAAGTCAGAGACTCAAACCCTTGGTTATACTTCTATAGCTATTTGTTTGAACATTGCAAAATAAGGTATCCTGTACTCCTTTGTACAATGTCTTTCATTCCACGTGCACAACAACAACCAGGGTGGTCATTAGGACAGCTCTGCCCTCTCAATCACTGATTGGTTGAAGGGATGTAGCTGAGCATGCTCTGCTTATCCCAGGGAAAGAAGGAACTTCACGCTGGGGCTGGAAGTTTATCTTCCTCCCCACTGTGTACAAGATCACCTGGAATATCCAAATTTACCTCCTCTTGCAGCTAAGGAGGTGGAGTGGTACCTCCATACTTCCCAGCTCCTGTTTGCAGCCTTGGAGAAGAAGTGGAAAAGAGAGAACCCAAGTACACTTAACCCATGATGGTGTTAAATATACTGGTAGAAACTGCCACCATAATTATGACATTTTGGATGTAGGTGGTAATGGCAGCTGGGAAAATGAGTGTACTTCTGTGAAAAAGTTCTGCATGAAAACCGATGTGATTTTCCACTCATTTACTGTTTTTAAAAATAATCTTTTTACAAATGCTCCACAAGATAGATTCTTAGTGGCCTCACTATAATCCAGCCAATCAGTACTTGATCAGAAACACACCCAGGCCCTGTAAAGGAAAAGTATATTCAGATTATACCTCACAACCTCTGAGGATGCCTGCCATAGATGTGGGCAAAATGTCAGGACAGAATCCTTCTGGAACATGACCATACAGCCCGGAAAACACACAATAACCCTGTGATTCCGGCCATGAAAGCCTTCAACAACACAGACTGAACTATTGAGGTTCTGAACACCACTGTTTTGGAAAACATTGCACACGATATTACCCTAATAATAGTAAGCTACATATAAGACTTCTTCTAGTTCATTCCACTTGCCAGCATTCTCCCTGCATTGGATTCATATATGCAGTATAATAGACTCTTTGAATTCAGCAGGTCTAAGTAAACACTTGTACATAGGATAGTGCTCTAACATAGTATTTTGAATCTTAGGTGTTGGAAGAATCCATTGGGACTGAACCTGTCCTGAACAAAGATGAGCTGGATTCTCTCTTAGGGGAGGTAATAACAACATTCTTGAGATTTTATGACATAAAACACAGAAACACACCTTTAATTATACCTTTTGTTCTCATAAATCGCCTTTTTCTGCTTATGAACAAGTAGAAAAGTAGAAATGCCTTTATGTTGTCAAAGGCCATACACCCCGGAAAACTCACAACCCAGAAATTCCTTTCTTTTTCTCTGTCATCTTCCAGAATACCTTTGATGGAATCTTGCACTGGGCCTTCCACAACATGTCACGTCCAATCTCTGACAACCAAGGATTCTCATAGGACTGTGCCTCTGGTCTTCCTTTGCTCCTGTTTTTCTACAGCCGATACACTGGCATCCAATGTGGTCTCTGTATTACTGTGACAATCATTCTGCTAAACTAATGCTTCTGTGCTTTCAGATTTGAGCAAACTTACTCTCTCTTCAATAAATGTATAAAGAAATATTGATTTATGAGATACTCAAGTTTTTTTTTATCATAGAAATGTCAGCAAGAATTTCCAGAAGCAAAGCACTTTAAATCTTTTTCTTGGACACATTTCCAATGTCATTCCCCAGTCAACAGGCACTCATATTGCCCCAACAAGGTCTGATCAACACTTTCTCTAAATAATTATCCACATTAAAATATGGTAGTTAGCAATTTTTAGTGAGACATGTTAGTCGATTTCAGATTAGAAGGGGAAGGAGAAAGGACCTTCTGACACATTTATTTTATTTATAGTGTCAGAAGCAAATTGAGGATAGTTATAATGTATTTAAAAACACAAAGTTAAAATCTTGGCATTATACTAGATTTCCTTTGACTAGAAGCTGGCCACTTGGAGTGGTACAGGTGTCACGATGAGAAGATCCTCCATTGAGCATGTAGCAGGGCTCAGGCTGCATTGTAATAAGTGGTCTGTGGTTTTCTCTACACTCATGTCGTGGATTTCCTAAGATTGGTTCTGCATCTCGTGGTGCCAGAGTGCAGTCTGTTCACCACCTTCCAAGTCGCCCAGTCTTTTGTGTGCCCAGGAGGGAATTTCTCATCTGGTATTGAGGTTCTGGGTTTCAGCCTGCCACTTTTGGACTCTCACTTGCTGAGGTGTTCCTGCAAGTATCTCTGTGAATCTTCGGAAGCTGTTTCTTGATCTAAAGTGTTGGCATGCTGGCTAATATCTGAACAGGGGATGGGCCAGAGATATCAATGCCTTGGTCCTTTCATTACAAGGTGCTACTTCCCGACAGATGTCAGGTGGTGCAATACTGGCTAACCACCATAATTTCTTCTATGGCATAGGGCGTTTAAGTGACACATTTAAGATTAATAGACTTTAATGTGCATTTTTGTGATGTACACTCCACTTCCTCAGATTAAAAAATATCTGCATTAAAACAATGATGAAGATGGTAAAGAGGTCACAATTTCTCCAAAATTGGTTTCAACATCTTTTCTCAATTCAGTGAGCCTTTGGTATCCTCTGGACAATTACTGGAGATAGCATGACAATATGTGAAATAGTGGGGAGCTATAGCAGGATATACTTACATATCAGTGTAGTGATCAGTGTGCAACAAAATCCGTATTTTCAAGATGTGGCTGGTTGAACCTGTGGATGCACAATGTGGTATAGAGGACCAATTGTACTAAAAGGTGCACACTTGGATGTACCACATAAGGCCCCCAACTGAAAGTGCAGCACTGTCTCTCCCCTTTGTATAACTTCCATCCGGCATTGAATTAGTAGTAAATGATCTGTCTGTGGGTGTATAGTTCATACCTTCACAGACAACCCTATCTCAGTATCCTCCTTATACAGCCTCTCTGTCATGTAAAGAGTCTCGATGTCAGGGCTGAGGTTTGAACAAACAAGAGGACAAGCCAAAGACCAGAGTTCTTTAATATAGAAATCCAAATTCTTAAGTCCATGAACGTTCAGACAAAATAACAGAAATACAAACACAAAACAGCAAGAGTGAGTCAAGCTGAGTTCAGAGTCTAATTAACACAGTCAAGCCAGAGATATATAGAATAAGGTCAAAAACAAATGACAGCCAAAGTCACAATTCAAGGTCTGAAAAGCCAAGCTTCCAAGGAGTAGCAGAGCAGGATTCCGGCAGAAACCAACTGTATCCAAGGTCACTGTCCAAAAGTCAAATGCCAGGAGTTCCTGCAAACATAACCAAATTCAGAGTCCACAAGTCAAAAGCCAGAAATTCTATTATTAGGGTCCAGAAGTCAAAAGTCAGGAAACCAGGAATACAGACCAAAGGGTAACAAAGCAAGGATCTGGAGTCAGAATACAATATTGTCTGCTCCACAGAGCCTTTTTTATTTAGAGATCTCAGCTGGAGCTCGTCTCATCTAGTCCCTACCTCTAATTACTGACGTCTGTGATACTTTTCTTGTTTCAAAGGATGGGGTATGATTAACCCTTAGAATCAGAGTTGGAAGAGACCACATGGGCCATCTAGTCCAACCTCTGCCATGCATGAAAAGCACAATCAAAGTACCCTTCTGGCGCTTGCCTAAAATGTTGGGGAGTCTGTTTCTGCTGAAAGCCTGCCCCCCAGTAGTTGCTGAGCCATGCCAGACAGACTGCTGGCCATGACACTCTCTTTCCATTAGTTACTTGCAAATGGCTGAAGTGCCGACTTTTAAAGAAGACACCGAGGTCCCTATCACATTACACTGTTACAGTACTGTTATTTGATTTTAATTGCAATGGCAACCTTTTATGAAATTCTGGCCTCTGCAGTTAAGGGAGGGGCTTTTATTATTCTCAGCCAGATCTCTTGCACCTCTCTAAACTACCAATTCCAGAATCCACAGAAGGTCATCGTGGTACTTAAAGTGTTATGGTGATATAATGTGATAGAGTCCAGAGTGCATACCAAACATCACAACTATCGTTCACAAGAGTTAAATGGTTTTAAAGAAAAGGTGGTAAGGGAAGTATATTTCCTTATAGTTGTGGCTCTTCCAGGCCCAGAGTTTTCTGGATCTTCTCCACTGATGTTTTCAGTGGTAGAGTCTGCTGGTAAATGTCACTCATTTGTTTCTTCACAACAGACATATTGAGGGCTTCCTTTAAGCCACCCAGTAGATTCTTTATGGCCTGGAGCTTCGTATGCATGGTTCTGTAATCCAATGAAGTATTCAATAATTGTTTTGTTGTTCTGCGTAGGTTACTTGGGATGCCAGTTCTTTGGTTTGATGCTGGAGAAAAGAGATAGGAAGACAAGAACATTGAGCAAGTATTTATACACAGACTCTTGCCAATTTGGGGCAAATTGTAACATGAAGCCAGCAGATACTCACATTTGGGGGTGAAGCAATGGTTCATCTGGGCCTCAGTGGGAGGCTTTCCAGGTGAATAATTGATCATTTCCCCAAGTTCTCCTTTAGCTCTGAAAGGGCCTTTAGTAAGGCAAGTAATACACAGTCTGTTCCTATAGACCAGTGGTTCTCAACCTGTAGATCCCCAGATGTTTTGACTTTCAACTCCCAGAAATCCTAACAGTTGGTAAACTGGCTGGGATTTCAGGGAGTTGTAGGCCAAAACACCTGGAGACCCACAGGTTGAGAACCACCGCTATAGACATTTCCATTCCACCTGCCATTCACATAACATATTAGATCAAGGCATTGTTTTACTATGTCATTCCTTTTTGCTCCCTCAGGATCTCATCAAATTCAAATGCAAATCATATCAAAACAGCAGGCATCAGTCAAAGCTCAATACACAATATATCCACAAGGTGTGCAACTCCGTGCAATTATAAGAGATCTCCAGCGTGATCCTTTGAAGATGGGACATACTGTCTTCTGTACTGATTCTAACAGGCTCTTAATTGTTCTACCAAGTACGGCTAGTGGGAAATATTTCAGGATTATGCTAGGCTGAAAATCTAGGGCTCTAGTTATTGGAAGCGATTGGGATGAAAAAGTTGTTGTGTACTAGACTCTCACCAGAAGTGGAAGCTGGGACAAAAGATGTTGGGAGTGGGTTAGAAAACAGACTGTCAACAGACTTGGAAGCAGTTGTCTCGGAAGCCATGGCTGGTCCTTCTGCTGCAACAATGACATCTTCGGATCCAGGTGATTGTTGTGATTGAATGTCTGCATCCTCTGATGGTGACACAGATGCTGTTGATCCTGTGGCTTGGTCTAGATCATCAACACAGATGACATCTAGGGCAGAAATCAGGAGAAGAGAACTTGTAAACAGGTTTTAATTAATAAGGATACTGTTTGGCAGTCCAGGATGACCCTTGTGTCACTGCAGTTGCAGTCACAGTATCTGGGGAGTAAGAGAAGAGGAATACGATCATCATGGGCATAACAAGATCACAGTACACTTCTGAAGTCCTGTACCATCCACAACACTTCCACCAAAACTTTTTCAAATACACACCTTTCCAAATCTCCCTGACCTATATTTCAGGAGCCACCACAGGCTCACTTTGCTATCTGCACTCAAAAGGCATAGAATGGCCTCCTCAAAAGTGTGGTTGTGATATCTTGCTGCTGATCTAATGCATTTTTATTCTATAGTTAAAGAAAGTATATTGCTCCTGCAGAATGCTGTGAGTTTGCATCATAACAAATGATTCACCTTTTAAGCCTCCATTCCAGCACTGCATAGCAACTTCCTAAAAATACTGTATATACCCATACAGTCTAAGTTTAGAAATTTTAGTCAAAAATTGCCATTAAAATCTGGGTTCAATTGCCCATGGATCATTGTAAGAATTCTATCTTATCTCCTAGCAAAAAGGGAACCTTTTCTGATTGATGAAAGCTCAATCTATTCTGTCTGAACCTAAAATAAGCATTGACCCCTTCTACTATCTTCAGTGTGGCACTGGACATGATTTTGCCTGGGAAGGAAAATAATGGCAACTGTTAGGGATAGCTGGCCCTTGAGGCTGTGCTGTCTCTGTGGAACAACCGTTGACTTATGCCCAGATCATATCATAATCCATACATTTGGCTCCAAAGCTTTTTCTCTACTTGTACACAAGTACACACAGTACCTGTTTTCCAAATCTGGGGAAAACATGCCTTTCTTGACACCTCTAGATTTATTTTCTCATGTTTGGTCCATTACAGGGACATACACCTACTGAAGTTATTGAAGTACAGTTCCCATTATGGGGCTGCCTGCCAATGTGTATTCTGTCTAGATAGTGTTCAAACCACCCATCTAAACATCCATCCATCCATCTATACCAACGGTTTTCCTGACCTGATGACTGGAACTGAGGTGCCTGATGAACTGGAGCCCTTCTCTATCAGATGAAAGAAGACATAAGTGATTACACTTCATTCTGAAAGGTCTACTGTTTAACTACAAATAATGGCAGAACTTCAATACTTTTACAACTTTTGACTATTGTGACAATCATAAAAGTTGTTAATAGTCATGTTTAGATTATGATTTTTGTTTTGTTTTCCTTCAACCAGTTCTTGAAGGGCGTCTAATCCGTTGTTTTAATAATTTTTCCTTGTGATCTGGATATCAATAAAGTTAGTAAGTCCATGTTCATAATGTCTATCATTTTTCAATCTAAACATGACTACAACAGGCTTATAAGCCATCGAGAGAGATTGAAAAGAAAGAGAAGACCATTGGACTATAAAAGATGGAACATAGATTTCTTTTATAATCGCCGTGAAAAAGAATGAAAGGACAAACTCTTTCTTTTCTTTCTTTTTTTCTTCTTCCTCCATTTTCCTGCTTTTCTATTATTATTTTTATCATATGTACTAAAAATTCTCAATAACATTTTTAAGTTGTTAATAGAAAATACAAGCTTTCGAAACTTTCCAAACAGAGAGGTCCTGTTGCTACCAATTAGAAGATGCTGCAAAACTATTTTTCTCCATTCCTGTTTTCTCTGTAAAGAAAAGAAAGATCTGAAAAAGGAGTCAGAAAATAGACAGGAGTTATGAGTGAAAGAAGACATTGGAACTAGCAATGTATACTGCATATGTTTTCAGAATAGGGACTTTCACTTGCAAAAGGATTTATTTCCTCCTCACATTAGTCACAGATATGTCTTCATGAATTGCAGACACAAAAGACTGGAGAAAAGAATTGTCAGTCATATTAATCATGCAATTCAAAACCACCCCATAAACATAAGGTGGGGGAAGCAGTTCAGAGGACCTTCTGGTTTCTCTGTAGCAACACTTAGGTCAAAGAGAAGGAAAGCCTGATCAGCCAGTGATCATGTGAAATACAGTTCTCCCTCCATATTTATGGTTTTAACTTTTGCAGGTTCCATGAGAGAATGTATCTCTGGGAATCTCTAGGTCCTCCAGCACAACATTGGGGTCAACCTTTATCAGAAACTTGATCAGAGTCTCACTGAAGGACCTTGAGATTCCTATATTTACCATATTAATAAAACCTGTGAATAGTCAGATTTGCAAAAGTTAAACCTACACATGTGAAGGGCTCACTGTATTAGGATATTACATGAGTTGATACATGTAAAGAGAAAGATGTAATTAGAAAGCAACTGTAAGAAATATACATTGGATCAAATTTTTATGGATAATATACAGCTAACACTGCTAAGAAAGAGGTTTAATGGAAGCAATATGAGAAAACAACATATAGAAGGTTTATGTAGTAAAGAGGCAAGCTGAGGAAGTTAACACTAATTAGACATGACAACAGAATTTCTCCTATGATTATATGGTAGATTTGCAAGTCAGTACATGAGATAAACCTTTAACCTTTTTAGCTTTAGTGGCTAATACACCAATATGGTTATCTTGAGTCCACACTGACATATAATCCAGTTCAGTGTGGATTTTATACAGGTGTGTAGAAGGGGCCTCGTATAATCCAGTTCTAACCAGATAATATAAGATTATAAATATAATATCTAAAATTACTGTGGTATAATAATACAGAACAATATAATCTCTAAAATCAAGACAGTAAATAAAGAGTAAATAAATAAAGAGCAACACTTACCTTTCCTTTTCTGTGATGTGGAAATTTAGGAAGCTTTCCTTTCTGAAAGAAACACCATTTTTATTAGACTTCTTCCAAAATACCATGAGAATTTGAGGAATTAAAGAAGTTATATTGATTATTTTCTATACAGACATATTGAGATTCCTTAACAAAATGTACATATAGCCTTTAACTAATACACATAAGCATACTTTAGTAAACAAAGTCTCTGACATTGAAGTATTGTTTTAAAAAGGCTTTTTACACTTGCTGAAATCCTCCTTTTTCTCCTGATCTTCCTACTGGAAGGAGCCCGGTGGTGCAATGGGTTAAACCTTCGTGCTTGCTGGACTGCTGACCTGAAGGTTTTGTTTCTGACCTTTGCCGGTTTGAATCCGCAAGATGGGGTGAGCTCCCATCTGTTAGCTCTAGCTTGCAGGGACATGAGAGAAGCCTTCCAGCAGGATGGTAACACATCCGGGCATCCCCTGGGCAGCGTCTCTGTAGATAGCTAATTCTCTCACAACAGAAGCGACTTGCAGTATGTTCTCACGTCGGAGTGAGATCCTGTCTGTCAGCTCTAACTTGCAGAGACATGAGAGAAGCCTCCCAGCAAGATGGTACCACATCCAGGCATCCCCTGGGCAACGTCTCTGTAGATGGCTAATTCTCTCACACCAGAAGCAACTCGCAATATGTTCTCAAATCGCTTCTGACACAATAAAAAAAAATCTACTGGAAGTTTTTTTAAGCCACAACAGCACTAGGAGGATTGGGGGGGGTGGGGGGGGGTGGGGCTGGCTAAAAAGGCTTTCAGGGCCAGATTGCCACAGTACATCTGATGTGAACAAAGCTTAAGTTTGGAAAGTGTAGGATTTGAATCAACAGGAAAAGTTTTTAAAATAGCTGTCTTGAGAATCCCATACAGAAAACACATGAACAGCAAAACAGTGGAAAAAAGAGGAATAGGAGGTAAACCTACCTTACCTGCTGTTCTCCAGGATGCAGTGAGTAAAAAAAAACAGATTTTAGCCACCAAAATTGAAATCAAATCCTTATAAACCAAAAAGCCATTCTGGGGTATGTTTGAGAAGCTGCCATATGGCCTTTAAAAGGTTCAAAGGGATTTTGTTTACTTATGAAGGGTTTACCTGACCAGATTAATTTCACATGCACATAAGATGAATTCCAATTATAAATTTGTCTGCAATAGGTTGAATGACTCTTTTTTATGGTGCTGTAGGAACCTCCCTCTCTTCCTTGTACGTTACCGGTATTTCTGTCTCTGGTATCAAATTTGCTTTTAAAGTAGTAACTGATGTACACCTGCATCATAATGACTTGTCAATTTCTATATTACATACTGTAGCTAAATTACATTCCTATTCCCGTGACAAGCTTGTTTTCTGCTGCCCTGGGGACTAGGACGAGGAACAATGGCTTCAAACTACAAGAAAGAAGATTCCACCTGAACATTAGGAAGAACTTCCTCACTGTGAGAGCTGTTCAGTAGTGGAACTCTCTGCCCTAGAGTGTGGTGAATGCTTCCTCTTTGGAGGCTTTTAGGCAGAGGCTGGATGGCAATCTATTGGGGGTGCTTTGAATGCGATTTTCCTGTTTCTTGGCAGGGGGTTGGACTGGATGGCTCACGAGGTCTCTTTCAACTCTATGATTCTATTCAGAATAAATCCAACTACTAGCTTGCCAAGAACAGAGCCAGTGAATTAATAATAACATGGCAAGTCATTTCTGTCATTGGGACTATCAAATTTTAGTCCAGTAACAGAAATTGCATTAAAATATTATGAGGTAACAGAACCTTAATTTTCAAAGGTTATAACTAAAATCTTGCTATTCCTGCAGGGAAAAGAGCTGGGGTACAGAAGGCGATATTAAAGTGTAAAGAGGTAGACGACTCTTTGCTGTTGATGCAATTTAAAGGTATTATAAATGAACTGCCTACCTTTATTAATATTTCCAATGGTACATTACCACAACGAATACTTCTCTTCCAGCTTTTTGCTTTCTTACATCCTCCTAATTCTTCAAATTCTGACAATGTGAACCATTGTTCATTAGCGAAGATACATTTCTCATAAATACCTGTAACAAATATAAAAGGTAAAGGATTCCCCTTGACATTAAGTCTAATGATATCAGACTCTGGGGGGGGGGGTGCTTATCTCCATTTCTCCATTCATCTCCATTTCTAAGGCGAAGAGCCAGCGTTGTCTGTAGAAACCTCCAAGGTCATGTGGCCGGCATGGCTGCATGGAGCACAGTTACCTAGCTCACCCCACTTCCCGGATTTGAATCGCCGACCTTTCAGTCAGCAAGTTTAGCAGCTCAGTGGTTTAACCTGCTGCGCCATCGGGGGCAAAGATGGTAGTCACATTAATCATGTGTCTCTTGTATTCAACAAAGCTCAACAGTAAGACCCCTTCCTGTGTAAAATCCACATTGAACTGGATTATATGGCAATGTGGACTCAGATAATCCAGTTCAAAGCAGATATTGTGGATTATCTGCCTTGATATTCTGGGTTATATGGCTGTGTGGAAGGGCCCTAAGAGAAAGATTCCTTATCATCCCAATAAAATGAGTCTTTGGCCCCTTCCACACATAACCAAGAATATCAAGGCAGAAAATCCCACAATATTTGCTTTGAACGGGGTTATCTGAGTCCACACTGCCATATATTCCAGTTCAAAGCAGAAAATGTGGGATTTTATTCAGCTGTGTGGAAGGGGCCCTGGAAGGAGGCAAGAAAAATCAATATAAGATATTGCTCCTCATCTGTGGAAACCCCTTGCAATATCTCTCCAGAGTATTATGAGGAGACTGTCCTGAAACTAGGATCTATTCCTTTCTGTGTAACTTTTATCCTTTTATATAATGTATCTATTTCCCCAGTCTGTGCTTTTATTTCTTATTTTATTTATTTATTTATTATTTTATTTCGTACCAATATAAAAAACGGTCTAAACTGCCTTGTTCAAGGGCCATTACACAGGAATGCATAGTTAACCTCAGACGATAGACTTCCTGAAGACCCTCCTTTGTTTACCTGGAAAAACCTGTTTGCTTGTTTTTAGAAACAAGGGGCCTTCTTTTGTTGTTTTCTAAAATCCTGCCTCTGTTTATTATAAAACTGGATTAAGCTATAATTTCATGGGGGCGGCTCCGTAGCCTCCACCCTAGACCAATCCCAGCGTGGATCCTTAGGCAGTCCCTTTTTGTGTCCAACCAGAGACAGGAGATGATTCAAACTGGCAACCTGGTTGTATAAAGCCATTTTGCATAGCACATGTTCTCTTATGCTTGTAATTTTGGGGCAGGAGCCACAATAATCGCTTCTTGGCCAAGAATGAAATAAACACCTCTGTCCATGTCTTCGCTTCCTGGTGAGTCTTTAACTTTGGTTATGGATTTTGGTTGGCATAATGTTCACCAGGCAGCTCCCTCTCATTTTATTGTGGTTTAAATTCCGTTGTCAACATCATGCTCACATCTTTGATTATACTAGATAATTTGTTCATTTCTGCCATTTCAAACACCTTTAAGATTCTGTATTCTTCTATTGTTATCTGTATTGGTATTAAATAGTTTGAAGAGATGTCATTATACTATTCCAAAACAATAGTTACCTTTTTTCATTTTCTCTTTATGCAAAACACCTTTCGTTTCTTTACAGCTGACATCCAGCATTGGTCTTGAGAAACCCCGAAGAGGTATTTTCTTCCTTCGTACCCCTTTCCCTACATGAAATTAACAATTAACAATTAACAACTGAAAGCATTGTTTAAGGTTCCTGTATCTTAGCTTCCTAGAAAATGGCAACCATTTCATTTAACCTCTGACTTGGCCAGACTAAATTTGATAAGGGATACACTTTCAAATCTCTCGAGGATAAACGAAACAGTTCACTTTTGGCAGAGAACAGGAGAGATGTCTTAAGGCACACTCCTGCCTCTATGATTATATTAGATGCTTCCTGGTTTTCACTTCCTCCAAAACACTTTTAGGAAGACTGAGAGAGAATTGGAGAAAAATTGCCTGTAAACCATAAAAATTGATGATCAGTTGTTCAAAGGTTTATTACTATAGTTCTAGAACAAGAGTGATAGGCTAAAGTACAAATTTAAAAGTGAAAAGAATAAGAAAGGAAAGGGTTAATTACAAAAAAAGTTGTGATGTTCTGTAGCGTTGCATTATCTTTATCTTTCTGAATATACAGTTTACTAAATGACACAAGATCATTATTTTTACCTTTTTCAGTGCACACAGTTTTCCAATTGGCAGCTGATCTTTGGGGCTTCCTATTTCTCCTTTTCTTTCTGTTACCACCACGTGCTCTTCCTTAGAAAAACCATAATTGAAATGATATTAATTTATTTGTAGTTTCTCCTTCAGTTTATATTTTTATGCATAAAACCCAGGCATATAGCATAAAGCAATGTATCTGATCTTCACAGCCCTGACAAACCTGCGTAAGTGTCCCTTACACTAATCGGTATCCTTTTCTGAGTACTGTGGGGATTGGTATCCTCAGTATAAACCAGTGGTTCTCAACCTTTGGGTCCCCAAGCATTTTGGCCTACAGGTCCCAGAAATCCCAACCAGTTTACCAGCTATTAGGATTTCTGGGAGTTGAGGGCTAAAACGTCTGGGGACCACAGGTTGAGAACCATTGGTATAAACTATCTGACCTTATTGTTCCCATTTCATGCGTCAACCACATAACATATTGATGCAAGGTATTGTTTTGTTATGCCATCCCCTTTTGCTCCGTCAGCATCTCATCAAATCAAAATTCAAATCACATTGATACAGCTGACATACGTCAAAGCTAAATGCACAATATATTCACACATAGTGTGTGACTCCATACAATCATGAGATCTACAGTGTGGTTCTTTGCAAAGAGGCATAGGGTCTTCTGTGCTGATTCCAACAGGCTCCTTCTTGTTCTACCAGGTATGGTTAGTGGGAAAAGTTGCAGTATAATTCTATCTAGGCTGCAGATCTGGGGTTCTAGATATTGGAAGAGACTGGGATGAAGAAGCTGTTGAATGTGTGGCTTGTACTAGACTCTCACAAGAGGTGGAAGCTGCGTACAAGATGTTGGGAGTGGATTAGAAAATAGATTGTCAACAGACTGGGAAGCAGTTGTCTCACAAGCTCTATCTAGTTTCTGTGGCTCTTCCATTGTTCCAACCATGATCTCTTTGGATCCAGATGGTTGTTGCAATAGAATGTCAGCATCCTCTGATGGTAACCCAGATGCTGTTGATGCTATGGCCTGGTCTAGACCGTCAACAAAGATGACATCTAGGGTAGAAATCAGGGGAAGAGAACTTGTAAACAGGTTTTAATGAATAAGGATACTTTTTGGCAGCCCAGGATGACCCTTGTGTCACTGCAGTTGCAGTCACAGTATCTGGGGAGTAAGAGAAGAGGAATACAATCATCACGGGCATAGCAAGATCACAGTACACTCCTGAAGTCCTGTACCATCCACAACACTTACACCAAAGCTCCTTCACTTATATCCCTTTCCAAATCTCCTTGACCTATATGCTAGGAGTCACCATAGCCTCATTTTGCTATCTGCATTCAAAGGGCAGTGAATGGTATCTATCTCTTAAAAAGTGTGGTTGTGGTGTCTTGCTATTCATCTAATGTATTTTTATTCCATAGTCAAAGAAAGTGATCCCATTTTCTATGCAAGTATATTGTCCCTGCAAGATGCTGTGAGTTTGCATCATAACAAATTGTGGCTCTACCTGGTTGTTTGCCAGACTGCACACTTCTCCTTCACCGAAATACCTCTAATTGTTGGGTAGTCAGAAGGATAAATTTTTGTTAAGACATTGCCAATCTGGGAAGAGATGGATAGTGAAGCAGCCCTAGGGAAAGGAGAAAGTTTGGGGAGCAGCTGCTGGCAGAGATCGGAACAGGCTGTTGCTGGACCACAGTGAAGACTACAGGACAGATTCCGGAGAGATGCTATAGAGCTCAGGTGAACACAATTATCAAGCTCTCGGCCTTCATCAGATGGCAGTGGAGAGTCATAGGGGAACCGCTATTGCAGAAACCTGTACAAAGTACAATCCCCAAGGCTGTTGTGCCCAACACAAATCTTTTTACTGCTGACAAAAAAGCAAAAGAACAACTGACTTCCCAGGAGCCATGATTCATATTTTAAATAGGTCACAGTCAGCACTTCAGCACTGCAGACATATTTGTTTTAAAATTACTGTCTATACTCATGTATAAGTCTAGAAATTTTAGTCAAAAGTGACCATAAAAACCTGGGTTGGCATATTCACAGATCAATGTAAATAGTTTATCTTTACTCTTAGCTTTTTTTCGTGTCAGGAGCAACTTGAGAAACTGCATGTCCCTTCTGGCGTGAGATAATTGGCTGTCTGCAAGGATATTGCCCAGGGGACGCCCAGATGCTTTTGGATGTTTTTACCATCCTTTTGGGAGGCTTCTCTCATGTCCCCGCATGGAACTGGAACTGATGGAACTGGAACTGATAAAGGTTGGATTCGAGCCAGCAACCTTTAGGTCAGCAACCCAACCTCAAGTCATCAGTCCTTGCCAGAACAAGGGTTTAACCCACTGCACCACCAGGAGCTCCTTAGCTACTCTTAGCTAAAAACGCACCATTTCCAAATGTTAAAAGATGAGCACTCAATCCATGCTAGGATTTTTTATTTATTTATATCCCACTTTTTCTCTCTCAAAAGGGATTCAAAGCAGAAAACCTAAAAGAAGCACCAACTCCTTCTATTATCTCTGATACGACACCTTTTCTGTCATTTTTGAATGCCTAGGCATTGGTCATTGCTGTCTGGCCCCTGCGGAGGTCCTGGCATTTCCCCCTCTCTGAGGAAAAACCCTCAACTTATGCATGTGTTATATCAATAGCCATAAATTCAGCCACAATGCCTGCTCTTGATTTATACTTGTGGTTGACTTATACAAGGTACCTGTTTTCCAAATCTGGTGAAAACATGAACTTCTGGGGACCTCCAGATTTATTTTCTCATATTAACAGTTTAGTCTTAAAAAATATAAGGTAGTATTGTAATTGAAAAATATTTTTATTTAAGGAAATGAAGTTTTACATGACTGTTAACACTAAAATGAAGACACGTTCAAAGACAATGGCAAAACGTAAGATTTATATTCAGCCTTCCTCAACATATAACCAGATTCAATGAGTTTTTAGATGGGTAAAACAATCCTTTGTTTAATCCACAGAAATGTACCCAAACTGGAATACGTGATGCACCCCCTAGGCTGCAGAGACACCTTAAAACCACACTGGAGTCCCAGGCTATAAGTAATGCAAGGTGTTTATATGAAGATAATATGTAAGCATCAGCAAATCAAAGTTCAAAGTCACTGTAACAAGGTTATAGCCCACAAGGTATGAGGCACTTAGAAATCTTAAAGCAAGGGTTCATAGAAATCCAAACACAAGAATATACTTCAATCAAGGTAGTCAAAATTAGTCCAAGGAACAGGGTCATGAACTGGAACAAAGAACAGAATCATGATCTGGAGCAGGAGATTCAAAATACAAGGCTTTTAGGAACATGACATGATAATCCAAAATACCCAGGAACAGGAACAAGGCTCAAGGTACAAGGCTTACATGAACTTGGCATGAAAATCCACAGGAACAAAGCATGAAAGTCCATGAAACAAGTCCACGAAGCAGGATCAAACCTCTCGATGAGCCAAAGTTACAACTGCTGAGCTCACTCTCAGAAGCAGTTCCTCTTAAAGCTAGAATCAAGGCCCTTCCCGTGGGAAGTTTCTTCAAAACCCTTTCTCGTTAGTAACCATTTGCTCCTTCTCAAAACCTCCCTTTCTTTTCTCTGTTGACATATTGCTTTCTTTCTGTCAACCTCATTACTCTTATCAAGATTGGAATGCCCATCTGCCAAGGGATAACTCGACCTTGACTCTCCCAAGGAATGCGGTTCAAGCTGCTGGTTGAAACCGTTGTATGCCTGCTCCCAGAATCCTCAGGAACAGCAAACTCATCTAACTCTGGCTGTACAAAATCATCTACCTCTGGCTGCATGGGAATCCTGGGCCCCAAACTAGATTCATCTGACAGGTCAGGTGCAGGTACAATCACAGGCTGAACGGGTCCAATCTCAGGCTCACCTGACAGCTCAGATGCAGGCTGGAATACAACACTACTCTCACCAACATATGATATATTGCTAGGTGAACAACCTGAGGACAAGTTGGGACTATTGCAACTATTGGGAAATTTGAACAAGGGATTCTACTTTCATTCAATTTTCACCTTAACTAAAAATTAATTTCTTCTATGCACATACTTTATCTGAAAGTTAATTTAAGGTCCCTCAGTGACATATAAGGCTTATGTGAGGTCTGAGATGGATACTAACATATATACAGTAGAGTCTCACTTATCCAACACTCGCTTATCCAACATTCTGGATTATCCAACGCATTTTTGTAGTCAATGTTTTCAATACATCGTGATATTTTGGTGCTAAATTCGTAAATACAGTAATTACTACGTAGCATTCCTGCATATTGAACTACTTTTTCTGTCAAATTTGTTGTATAACATGATGTTTTGGTGCTTAATTTGTAAAATCATAACCTAATTTGATGTTTAATAGGCTTCTCCTTAATCTCTCCTTATTATCCAACATATTCGGTTATCCAACGTTCTGCTGGCCTGTTTATGTTGGATAAGTGAGACTCTACTGTACAATGTATTTTATGTGTTTGAAGAAATACAAAAAAATCTAGCATTTATTGAAGGTGCCATTATTAGTGTAATCAGAGCAAATGGAAAGTCGAGGGCGGCAGCAAGAACTGTTAATAATAATAATAATAATAATAATAATAATAATAATAATAACTTTATTTTTATACCCCGCCCCATCTCCCCGAAGGGACTCGGGGCGGCTTACATGGGGCCTTGCCCGATAAAACAATCAAATATCAAAACACAGCAATAAAACAGTTATCCAATAAAAACATCAATTACAGTAAAAACAATCGTTAAAATCAACATAAAACATACAATATTAACACTGGAGACTAATTCATAGAACCCAGGCAACGTGCAACATGTGCCGAAATGGGGGAGGTAATTTCACAGTTAAAATGGACAAAGTGCATTCAGCCAAGCAGTCAAAGCCCTCCCAACAGAGTCATCCAGCCTCAGTTCAAAAACTTCCAGAGAAGGAGAATCCACTGGAAGAGACCCCCAAGGGGTATCTAGCCCAACCCCCTTCAGCCAGGCAGGAAGACAGCGTCAAAGCACACCTGGATGGCTATTCGGCCTCTCTTTAAAAAAACCCAGAGAGGTGTAATTACTGCAGAAGTGGAGTGCTGATGCTGTTCAAATGTAAGTACTGTTATAATGTTTATAATTTGCACAATTTGTTGACTGGCTTAGAGTAATTACTACTAAAATGGATACATTTCTAATTAAGAAAAGAAAATCTGTTAATAATGATATCTATGATGAACCACATAGAGTGGTTAGAGGAAACACACAAATCAACTGTAGGACATAAGAAGTGTAAAGGGGAAAAATCCAAATCTCATTTAAACAGTAAAGACTATATGACACATATATGTTATATATATTTACCATTGCTCATATCTGGATTCAAATCCGGGTTTTCCTCCTTCTCATTTAGTGCTGAGACATCATTTATGTTTTCAAGTGTGTCATATATAGGATTTCTAATATTGTCTGGATTTGAAGCCATTTCCTTTGGGTATTTCTAGAAGATACATCATTAGTTTAATCTCAGCATTCAAGTACATCACACATTTGTAATCAAGGTGAAGCTGTAGGTGCGTCTTCTCTGTAGAAGTAACGCAATTCAACATCAATGACATAGCTCAATGCTATATAATCCTGGGAGTTGTAGTTCACTGAGGAACTAGCACTCATTACTATGGCCCTTTCTACACTGCCATATAATCCAGATTACCACATCATTAATTAATTCATGTTGTGTTTTAATTCATGTTTTACTAATGTTCTCTATTTTATTCTTTTATGTTAATGTTTAATTCATATTTTTGCACGTGGTTCTGTTATCTGATGTGTTTTATGTTTGTTACTGTATTTGCCTGGGCTTTGGTCCCATGTAAACCGCCCCGAGTCCCCTTCAGGAGATGAAGGCCGGGTATAAAAATAAAGTTATTATTATGTATTATCATCACCATCATCTGTTTTGAACTGGATTATATGTGCTTACACTGCCACAGAATCATAGAGTTGGAAGAGACCTCGTGGGCCATCCAGTCCAACCCCCTGCCAAGAAGCAGGAAAATCACATTCAAAGCACCCTCAACAGATGACCATCCAGCCTCTGTTTAAAAGCATCCAAAGAAGAAGCCTCCATCACATCCAGCTCAAAGAAGATAATCTGGATTTTATATGGCAGTGTAGATGGGGCCTTAGGGTGTGTCTACACTTGTAGAGTTAATGCAGTTTGATACCACTTTAACTGCCATGACTCAAAGCTCTAAAATCCTGGGAGTTGTAGTCTGATGAGGCACCACAACTCCAAGGACCCTATAGTATCGAGCCATGGCAGTTAAAATGTGTGTCTATCTGCATTACTTCTGCACTGTGGATGCTTCCTTAAACAACTAATCCTCGATCCTCTCTATGGAAACTGACACTTACCTTCTGCTTCCGCTTCTGCTTCAACGAAAATCCAATGAGGATTTGATGCCACACTTTACAGCCAGCCGGATAAAAATACTTAAATGGTGGCGGACGGGGGACGCGTCTCTGCTGCAACGAGGCTCTTTCCGCAACGAAGAATTGAAACTGAAACTATTCCGTTCTTCCTTTTCCTGTAAAGTTGCTTGGCTGGTTCTTTTAGCGAGGAGGGGAGAGCAATTCGTTCTTATAGAAACAGGCACAAGGGAGGTCAGTAGGATAGAGCAGGCATGGGCAAACTTGGGCCTTCCCTCCAGGTGTTTTGGACTTCAACTCCCACCATTCCTAACAGCCTCAGGCCTCTTCCTTTTACCCCTCTGCCGTACCTATTGATCTACTCATATTTGCATGTTTCGAACTGCTAAGTTGGCAGAAGCTGGGGCTAACAGCAGGCGCTCACTCCGCTTTGCGAATTCGAACCTCCAACCTTTCGGGCAGCAAGTTCAGAAGCTCAGTGGTTTAATCCGCTGCGCCACCGGGGGCACTAAAAGATCACTTTTAGAAGTTGTTGAAAACTCTAATGAAGCTACCAGTCGCTATTACTATTTAGCACCAAGATATCACGATTATCCAACACATTTTTGTAGTCAATGTTTTCAATATATCCTGATATCTTGGTGCTAAATTCGTAAATACAGTAATTACTACATAGAATTAATGTGTAATGAACTACCTTTTCTGTCAAATTTGTTGTATAACATGATATTTTGGTGCTTAATTTGTAAAATCATAATTTTGATGTTTAATAGGTTTTCTTAATCTCTCCTTATTATCCAACATATTCGCTTATACAATGTTCTGCCAGCCCGTTTAGCTTGGATAAGCGAGACTCTACTGTAAATGGAAGAGCAGAGCTACAACAAATACAAGGCTCAAGTTTCCCACCCTGCCTAGAGCACTAGTAAACTATTTTTAGTAAAATAATAATAATAATTAATTTAATGTAGTTTCACACCACATTGAGCCACTGCCATGGCTCAATGCAGTTTGGAGTTGAATGTGGCATCAGCTGTCTTTTGCACAGAAGATTGAAGAACATTTTGGCCCTTAACAAAAAAAACCCCACTACAATCAGGACAGTAAATAATGAACAACACCCAGAAGACGGGAATTCCAGACAAGAAACAATCAGGGCCAGTTAACACCTCCCAACAAAGGATTCCCCCAGGCAGGGAGCAGCTAGGCTTTGAAGCTGCTAGGCTATTCAATGCTAATCAAGCTGGTCAACTGCAACATTAGGAACCCCCGGTGGCGCTATGGGCAAAACCCTTGTGCCGGCAGAACTGCTGACCAAAAGGTCAGCGGTTCAAATTCAGGGAGCGGGGTGAATTCCCATCTGTCAGCTCCAGCTTCCCATGTACGGACATGAGAGATGCCTCCCACAGGATAGTAAAACATCCGAGCATCCCCTGGGCAACGTTCTTGCAGACGGCCAATTCTCTCACACCAAAAGCAACTTGCAATTTCTCAAGTCACTACTGACACACACACAAAATTGCCTCAGGCAGTCAAGAGTTCTTTCTCCCACTCTGAACATTCCACAAATATATAAACCCCACTTGCCTAATTTCCAACAGACCTCATAACCTCTGAGGATATCTGCCACAGATGTGGGCAAAACGTCAGGAGAGAATGCTTCTGGAACATGGCCATACAGCCTGGAAAACTCACAGCAACCAACATTTAGGTCCCTTCTACACTGCCATATAAAATCCAGATTATCTGCTTTGAACTGGATTATATTGCAGTGTAGACTCTCTGAATCCTGTTCAAAGCGGACAATGTAGATTATTTGCTTTGATAATCTGGATTATGTGGCAGTATAGAAGGGGCCTTACTTGTACCTCCCAGGATTCCACATAATTGAGCCCTGGCAGTTAAAGACTAGACCCTCACTGTCATATAATCCAGTTTCTGAATCCAGATTTTCTGCTTTGAACTGGATTATAAATTTAATTAAATTATATAATTATAAATTATATCAAATAAATAAATAAATAATATGAATCTACACTGACATATAATCCAGTTCAAAGCAAATAATATGGATTCTAAAGTGGTGTCACAAACTGCATTAATTTTACACACTAGAATGTGTTTCAAAAAGATGGTCCCAATTTGAAATCACGATTTCTCTGCAACCACGAGCCACCCATGAATGAAACATGTATCATTTGAAAGGGTGTTTGATAGAGTTTCCATTGATTACAGCAACATGCCTCTCACTGCGCACAAACAGCTCCTAGCCACAAAATAAGGTGATCCTCGTAAGATAAAACCTACCAATTGATTTGCAGGATTTTGGAATACTTGTATTTGTGTATGATGAGATATCTTGGAGATGGGACCCAAGCCTAAACATTAAACTTAGGTTTAGGAAGGAATATTCAAGTCATCTAGGTACTAAAGGTTACTACTTTAAATTGGGCTCAGAGACAGTTTGGAAGACAATACAGATGGCAAAACCTGGGTGTAATGTGATCGCTACCAATATTTATGGTCCATTTGCAAAAGTAGCCTTACCTACAATGCTGCGCAGTTGTTACAAGCAGTGATAACTATAGCTAGCTACACAATCTCTGCCCTGATTTCATTTAACCCTTGAACAAGATACAAGACAATACAGTGTAGAAGGGTTCTGAGTTTCCAGGAGATGGATTTCCAAACTTAGGCTGGATCTAGTATAAATCAGATTATCTGCTACCAGATTATATTAGGCTCAGTTCTGAACAAATCTTGAAAAGAAAACCCTATGTTAGGGTCACCATACGTTGGCAACACCAGCAACAACTAAGCTTTTTAATAGTTTACAATGTAATTTTGTATCTGTTGTTGAAGGCTTTCATGGCCGGAATTACTGGGTTGCTGTGAGTTTTCTGGGCTGTATGGCCATGTTCCAGAAGCATTCTCTCCTGACGTTTTGCCTACATCTGTGGCAAGCATCCTCAGAGGTTGTGAGGACTGTTGGAAACTGGGATTTATATATCTGTGGAAAGTCCAGGGTGGGAGAAAGACCTCTTGTCTGTTTGAGGCAAGTGTGAATGTTGCAGTTGGCCACCTTGATTAGCAACGAATGGCCTTTCAGCTTCAATGCCTGACTGCTTCCTGCCTGGAGGAATCTTTTGCTGTGAGGTGTTTACTGGCTCTGATGGTTTTATGCCTGGAATTCCCCTATTTTCTGAATGTTGTTCTTTATTTACTGTCCTGATTTTAGAGTTTTTTAAATCCTGGTAACCAGATTTTGTTCATTTTCATTGTTTCCTCCTTTCTGTTGAAATTGTCCACATTCTTGTGGATTTCAATGGCTTCTCTGTGTAGTTTGACATGGTATTTGTTAGAGTGGCCCAGCATTTCTGTGTTCTCAAATAATATGCTGTGTCCAGGTTGGTTCCTCAAGTGCTCTGCTATGGCTGACTTCTCTGGTTGGATTATTCTGCAGTGCCTTTCATGTTCCTTTATTCGTGTTTGGACAATGCTGCGTTTGGTGGTCCCTATGTATATTTGTCCACAGCTGCATGGTATACAGCAGATTCCTGTAGAGGTGAGAGGATCCCTCTTGTCCATTGCTGAACGTAGCATTTGTTGGATTTTCTTAGGTGGTCTGTAGATAGTTTGTAGGTTGTGTTTCTTCATAAGCTTCCCTATGCGGTCAGTGGTTCCCTTGATGTATGGTAAGAACATTTTTCCTCTGGATGGATCTTTGTCTTTCCTATGTTACATTAATCTCAATTGATTGCATTCTTAAGTAAAATGGTATAGAACTACAGCTTTCATGTAAAGCATCCCACTTGCATTTCATGAAACTAGTTTGGAAAGCACATTTTGAGAAGGTAATGTAAACCTCATACAGAAATTAATCTAGGACAGAAAAACATATCAATAGAAATAAACACATATTGCCTATTGACAGTAGTGTTCCAATATTTACTTGATGTGAAAATACATGTAAAGAAAGTCATGATTTTACATGCTATTAAAAATCCCCAGCTTAACAAGGTGAACCCTAAGGGTTGGCCATCAAAACAGATGGTTTGAATGTTAATTGTATGGGGAAATGCTTTTTGTATGGAATGTTTGTGATATTTTAAGTCAGGGGTCCCCAAACTAAGGCCCTCTGGTCGGATGTGGCCCTCTAAAGTCATCTACCCAGCCTCTGCTCTAAACTTTAGATTTAGGGTTGCCCTAAGTCTGAAATGGCTTGAAGGCACACTACAACAACAATCCTAATTAACTTTACTCTTTCAACAGCCAAAAGCAGACCCACGCTTTCCCACTGAAATATTGGTAAGTTTATGTTGGTTGAAATTGTTCTTCATTTTAAATATTATATTGTTCTTTCATGGGGTTTTTTTGCACTACAAATAAGATATGTGCATTATTCCTAGGAATTTGTTCATATTTTTTTCAAACTATAGTTCACCACCAACAGTCTGAGGGACCGTGAACCAGCCCACGGCTTTAAAAGTTTGAGGACCCATGTTTTAAGCGATAATTAAGAATTGTCAATTAATTATTGATTCCCCCAGGCAGGATGCAGCCAAGCTTTGAAGCTGCAAGGCCATTCAATGAAGCTGCAAGGCTAATCAAGGTGGCCATTTGTGTACATTCCCACTTGCCTCAGACAAGTTTTTTCTCCCACCTGGACATTTCACAGATATATAAACCTCATTTGCCTAGTTTCCAACAGACCTCACAACCTCTAAGGATGCCTGCCATAGATGTGGGCAAAACGTCAGGAGAGAATGCTTCTGGTACATGGCCATACTGCCCAAAAAACTCACAGCAACCCAATTATTGAGTATGCTTGCAGTTTTATGCAGATGATATCCAGCAGAGGGCAGTCCTATCCTGCTCCAAATCCAGACACAGACTGCTGAAAAATTAATGTTTTCCTGCTCTTAATGTTGTGTGCAGTTCTTATTTCCTGTAGCGGCTATATACTGTGATTCAAGATTATGAAGTTTTAACAAACACATCCGAACAAAGACAGCTTGTAGCACACTGTGTTTCATTTTACATGTCTTTTGCTATTTCAGCACTGACAGCTGTGTTTACATATTAGTTTGGTATTCCTTCTGCGATTTTACTTTGGCATCCATTCAGCTTCTCACATTCACCAGAAAGCTTTAGCAAGTATACCGGTTATTTCCTACAGTAAATAAATGGTTGGCTCTTCATAGACTTGGCCTGTAAACAGGCTAACTTTTTCTGACTTTTTTTTTGTTCCAGGCTAAACCCCGGAGAAGGGGGGAAGTATTGGCTCTGAATTTTTTAAGCATAACATTTTTTAAACTATCCAATTGAAATCTGTTTCCTGGCAGTACCTACCAACAATAGCTGTTATTTTTCAAACACATTAAATAATTGAGTTGCAATCTCAAGACCATGTATTCACAAAAGTCCCATTGGACACTAGGGATATATTCCAGGGTTACCACACAAAAAGAGCACATATTAACCCTTATTTTGCCCACATATTTATTGAGAAAGTAAGCTACCCCTTTTCTTTCAAGCACTATTCATAATTGTCCTTTTAAAATTCATTACCAACTTTTTAATATACTAGTGTTCCTGTTTGCAGCGTATTATCACTTTTTTCTGATTTACGGCAACCCAAAGCAAAACTATTATATGATTTGTTCAGAGGGAATTTTCCATTACCATCTCCTGATGTTGAGAGAGTTAATTGAGGCCCTTCCACACAGCCATATAACCCAGAATATCAAGTCAGATAATCCACAATATTAGCTTTGAACTTGATTATCTGAGTCCACACTGCCATATAATCCAATTCAATGTGGATTTTATACAGCTGTGTGGAAGTGGCCTTGGCCAATGCTACCGAGAAAATTTCCAAAGCCAAACAGAGATTCAAATCCAGATCTCCCAGAGTCTTAATCCAACATTTAAACCATTGTTGTTGTTGTTTTTGTTGTTATTATTATTACTATTATTAGCATATTAGTAGTAGTAGTAGTAGCAGTAGTAGTAGGAGTACCATTTATATCCTGCTGCTTCTCTCACAAAAGAGACTCAAAGTGACTAACACTAAAATATATAGAAATTAAAGCCCAAAGCATACAAATGTTACAATTGAATTAATCACAGGACTTATACTAAAACTATACCAGACTGGCTTAGTCTACATTATACCAGAACAATTGCACTGCAACCCATCAGAATCACAGTGTAGGACTGCAAATGTGTGATCAGTAGGACAGTTAATGAATGGGAGGAACATACAGTGTTCCCTCACTACTTCGCAGTTCACTTTTTGCGTATTCGCTGTTTTGTGGTTTTTCAATCTATATATATAAAAGAGTGATGGCATCACGGCAATTCACAAAACAACAAAAGTACAGGCCCCCCAACCTCAAAATTTGACAACACAACCCATCATCCACGCCTCAAGGTTGATACAACAAAAAGAAAAGAAAAATAAAGTCCTAATTAGAGGGAGAGCAATAATTGTTTTTTATCCAATTGCTGCCAGTTTAGAGGGCTAATCTCTGCCCACTTGGTTGCCTAGCAACCAGCCTGTCAGCAAAGGGACAGCCAGGGTTCAGTTAGGGGACAGGCAGATTTAGGCCTCACTTAGGCTTCTTCCACAGATTATCTAATTTGCACTGGATTATATGGCAGTGTAGACCCAAGGCCCCTCCACACAGCTATATAACCCATTTATAATCTTATATTATCTGCTTTGCACTGGATTATCCTGACTCCACACTACCATATAATCCACTTCAGTGTGCATTTTATACAGCTGTGAAGAAGGGGCCTCAGATAATCCACTTTTAAACAGATAATATAAGATTATCAATATACAGTAGACTCTCACTTATCCAACATAAACAGGCCGGCAGGATAAGTGAATATGTTGGATAAAAAGAAGGGATTAAGGAAAAGCCGATTAAACAAATTAAGCACCAAAACATCATAATATACAACAAATTTGACAGAAAAAGTAGTTCCATGCGCAGTAATGCTATGTAGTAATTACAGTAGAGTCTCACTTATCCAACACTCGCTTATCCAACGATCTGGATTATCCAACGCATTTTTGTAGTCAATGCTTTCATTGATATTTTGGTGCTAAATTCATAAATACAGTAATTACTACATAGCATTACTGTGTATTGAACTACTTTTTCTGCCAAATTTGTTGTCTAACATGATGTTTTGTGCTTAATTTGTAAAATCATAACTTAATTTGATGTTTAATAGGGTTATCCTTAATCCCTCCTTATTATCCAACATATTCGCTTATCCAACGTTCTGCCGGCCCGTTTATGTTGGATAAGTGAGACTCTACTGTACTGTATTTACAAATTTACCACCAAAATATCACAATGAATTTAAAACACTGACTACAAAAACATTGATTATGAAAAGGCAGACTGCGTTGGATAATCCAGAACATTGTATAAGCGAATCTTGGATAAGTGAGATTCTACTTTAATATGAAATAATTACTGGGATAGAATAATGCAGAACAATATAATCTCTAAAACCAGGACAGTAAATAAACAGGGGAATTCCACACAGGAAACAATCAGGGCCAGCTAACACCTCCCAACAAAGTATTCCCATCATCAAAGTCTGGCAAATCCTCGGTTTTCTCAGGGCCACAGACAGTAGAAGCACATAAAATATCGCAAAGAACACCACTCTGAAAACAAGGTAATTCCAGGCAGGAAAGAATCAGGGCCAGCTAACACCTCCCAACAAAAAATTCACTCAGGGAGGAAACAGCCAGGCTTTAAAGCTGCAAGGCCATTACATCTTAATCATTTTTCCTAATTGCAGCATTCATACTTGCCTCCAACAAACAAAAAAAACCAATCAGAAATATTGTATATTCACAACCTTTAGGAAATAATATCCCCTGATGGCGCAGCGTGTTAAAGCGCTGAGCTGCTGAACTTCTGGACCGAAAGGCCACAGGTTTGAATTGGGGGAGCGGAGAGAGCCCCCACTGTTAGCCCCAGCTTCTGCCAACCCAGAAGTTCAAAAACATGCAAATGTGAGTGCATCAATAGGTACTGCTCCTGCGGGAGGGTAACGCCGTTCCATGCAGTCATGCCACATGACCTTGGAGGAGTCTACTGACAACGCCGGCTCTTCGGCTTAGAAATGGAGATGAGCACCAATCCCCAGAGTCAGACATGACTGAGCTTAATGTCAGGGAAACCTTTACCTTTTACCTTAACTACCACCAATTCCTCAATACTTTATCTCCCATACCACCAGACTTCGCCACAGCAACGCGTGGCCGGGCACAGCTAGTCTATATATATAAAAGAGTGATGGCATCACAGCGACTCACAAAACAACAAAAGTACAGGCCCCGCAACCTCGAAATTTGACAACACAACCCATCATCCATGCCTCCAGGTTGATACAACAAAAAGAAAAGAAAAACAAAGTCCTAATTAGAGGGAGAGCAATAATTTTTTTTATCCAATTGCTGCCAGTTTAGAGGGCTAATCTCTGCCCACTTTGTCTCCTAGCAACCAACCCCTAGCAAGCCAAGGGACAGCCAGGGTTCAGTTAGGGGACAGGCAGACTTAGGCTATCTACTTTGCACTGGATTATATGGCAGTGTAGACTCAAGGCCCTTCCACACAGCTATATAACCCATTTATAACCTTATATTATCTGCTTTGCACTGGATTATCTTGACTCCACACTGCCATATAATCCACTTCAGTGTACATTTTATACAGCTGTGAAGAAGGGGCCTCATAGAATCCACTTCTAAGCAGATAATATAAGATTATCAATATACAGTAGACTCTCACTTATCCAACATAAACAGGCCGGCAGGATAAGTGAATATGTTGGATAATAAGAAGGGATTCAGGAAAAGCCAATTAAACATCAAATTAGGTAATCGTTATACAAATTAAGCACCAAAACATCATATTATACAACAAATTTGACAGAAAAAGTAGTTCCATGCGCAGTAATGCTATGTAGTAATTACAGTAGAGTCTCACTTATCCAACACTCGCTTATCCAATGTTCTGGATTATCCAACGCATTTTTGTAGTCAATGCTTTCAATATATCGTGATATTTTGGTGCGAAATTCATAAATACAGTAATTATTACATAGCATTACTGTGTATTGAACTACTTTTTCTGCCAAATTTGTTGTCTAACATGATATTTTGGTGCTTAATTTGTAAAATAATAACCTAATTTGATGTTTAATAGGCTTTTCCTTAATGCCTCCTTATTATCCAACATATTCGCTTATCCAATATTCTACCGGCCCGTTTATGTTGGATAAGTGAGACTCTACTGTACTGTATTTACAAATTTACCACTAAAATATCACAATGAATTTAAAACACTGACTACAAAAACATTGCTTATGAAAAGGCAGACTGCGTTGGATAATCCAGAACATTGTATAAGTGAATGTTGGATAAGTGAGATTCTACTTTAATATGAAATAATTACTGGGATAGAATAATGCAGAACAGTATAATCTCTAAAACCAGGACAGTAAATAAACAGGGGAATTCCACACAGGAAACAATCAGGGCCAGCTAATACCTCCCAACAAAGTATTCCCATCATCAAAGTCTGGCAAATCCTCTGTTTTCTGAGGGCCACAGACAGTAGAAGCACATAAAATATCACAAACACCACTCTGAAAACAAGGTAATTCCAGGCAGGAAAGAATCAGGGCCAGCTAACACCTCCCAACAAAAAATTCACTCAGGGAGGAAACAGCCAGGCTTTAAAGCTGCAAGGCCATTACATCCTAATCATTTTTCCTAATTGCAGCATTCATACTTCCCTCCAACAGACAAAAAAAACCAATCAGAAATATTGTATATTCACAACCTTTAGGAAATAATATCCCCTGATGGCACAGCGTGTTAAAGCGCTGAGCTGCTGAACTTCTGGACCGAAAGGCCACAGGTTTGAATTGGGGGAGCGGAAAGAGCCCCCACTGTTAGCCCCAGCTTCTACCAACCCAGAAGTTCAAAAACATGCAAATGTGAGTGCATCAATAGGTACTGCTCCGGCGGGAAGCTAACACCGCTCCATGTAGTTATCCCACATGACCTTGGAGGAGTCTATGGACAACGCCGGCTCTTCGGCTTAGAAATGGAGATGAGCACCAACTCCCAGAGTCAGACACGACTGGACTTAATGTCAGGGGAAAACCTTTACCCTTTACCTTAACTACCACCAATTCCTCAATACTTCATTTCCCATACCACCATACTTCGCCACAGCAACGCGTGGCCGGGCACAGCTAGTAAACTCTAAAAGACTATTATAAATAATGAAAAATTACAATTTACAGCCTAAGGAAGGGAGGAGGAGAAGCCAAAGGGAGAGAAAAGAAGCCCAAGCAGCAACAGGAGGAGAAGGAGGTGATTTATCAACACATGATTGGTTGATAAAGACTTAAAATAGTGTATAACTACTAAAATAATGTATAAATACTAAAATAAATATAGTGTCCCTACTTCATGGATTTTCACTTATTGCGGGTGGTCCTGGAACCGAACCCCATGATAAGTGAGGGAACACAGTATAGCTTTTTTTCAATGATCTTATCTTCATAGGCAATCAGTCATGGCACTGAACATAACATGCAGAATAATCACAGAATACTTTAAACCTACACTTGTTGATAAACTCTACAAGCTAGTTGGCATTGCCCCCCTCCCCCCCCCCCGATGTGCGACTGAAAGTTGCTGCTAACTCTGAGATAAATAAGGTTTAACACTGTGAAAGCCATCCTCTGCATGGCTATAAGCCTCCTCCCAGTAGACTCAAATCAAGGAAAAGCTTCATGAGAACCACCACTCCTCTTAATGTTCCAGCAACAGCAAGAGTATCCCTCTGGGCAGTTAAACCAGGAAATCCCAAATGAATGCCCCCCCCCCCCCCCACGAAGGTCTGCCTTCAGGGGCAAACCAAGAATGGGCAACTTGGAAGTCCCTGAACAGGCTCAGAAGTGGAGTGGGCAGATCAAAAGACAACCTAGCAAAATGGCACTACCTAGAACACTACCTGTGGTCTGAAGCCCAGTAGTGGGCCGCGAGAAAGTAAATCTGGTCCACGAACCTCCTTCCTCTTTATTTATTTATTTAATTTCCGCTTCTCTCCGCAGAGCTGACTATTGCATTAGATAGACCACATTGGCTCTAAATGATTAAATATGGTTTTCTGTGGGCAAGCAGATGGCGACTACTAGATGACATATGTTCTCTATCAGAAACTAGAGCTGACGTGGTCTAGCCAATGCAATTTTCTGAATCAACACTCCAAATAACCAAACCGAATCTAAAACTGACCAAAAACTGACTTGTAACCCTTTTGGTACTAATATTGGAGAGTGGTCCCTGGTCAAAGTGGTCCCTGTTCAAGTGGGCAATGGTCATAGTGGTCCCTTGTCATGACCTAGAGGAATCCTCCACCTTGTGCAACTGTGGAGCAAAACAAAAAATTCCACATATGTATGCTTGCCCACAATGCCCTGCCGCATGCACAGAGGAAGAATTGTTTAAAGCTACAGTCAATGCAGTCGCTGTTGCCCGCTTTTGGTAAAAAATGATTTAATCACTTGTGTTCCCTCTATTTTTTTTATCAGTTTTGTACTTGTTTATGCAACGTTTTTGACACAAAATAAATAAATGCATGGAGCTAGAGCTGATAGAGGGAGATCATTTGCACTCTCCCCGGGTTGTATTCGAACCGGCAACCTTCAGGTCAGCAACCCAACCTTCAAGTCATCAGTCCTGCCAACACAAGGTTTCAACCCACTGCGCCATCTGGGGCTCCTGGTGACCCTACTGGGAGTACATGATTCCTGACGGCTTTGCTGATAGGTTCACTGGAACACAGAAGCCCTCTCACACAACAAGGTGACGATCTGGCAAGGGGAAATATCTTGTAAAACTACAGACTCAAAAGACAATTTACCCTGAAGCATATGTTGAGTATTTTAAGACAGTGTACAGAGTTGGGACAATTAAACTGGGTCATGTGCAGACAGCTTTTGAACAGTTTATGATGGCAAAATAGAAAAAAGAGGTTAAATAAAAAGAGTCCTAACTGATTATATGATTTACTACTATTTAATATATAGGTTTAGTATCTCTTTTTCAAAAGACTTGGGTTCAGAAGTTATTTTGGATTCTTAAAAATGTTTAGAACACCTATATGCGCATATATGTACATAATGAGACATCTTGGAGATGGGATCCAAGTGTAAACATGAAAATTATTTTTGATCTAAACTTTGTACCATATCCTGAATTTTATACAATTTACATTTTGATAATTTTGTGCATTGAATCACCGGAAAGCCAAGGTGCATCTATCTCACCCACCCATGTGAACAATTTGGGACTTCCTGAAAAGGGATGCTCAGGCAGTATTGGCACATTACTGAGTCAGTTTTTGAACAAACAAAATAATTACAGTCAGCCAACTCTATCTTGTAAGAGGCAGTCCCTTTTACGAGAGAGGAGAAATGCTGAGATGCACTTTCCCTCTCATATAACATCTCTAAAAACAAGGTGTGTCTCAGAATTGTGAGTGCATGTATGTATGTAGATAGATAAAAATCTGTTGGTACTGAAATTAGTGTACATATTACAACCAATAGTGTAATAAAATCAAAGAAATATGGTAGTACAATTCACACAGATCACAAACAATCCACGCCACTCTTGTCAGCTATGAAGCACAGGAAGAAAAATGATTATAAAACATTTAACTCAAGATTGCCCCAATACTTAATTTGCAAAAAAGAAAAGAAAAGAAAAGAAAAAGACCAGAACCCAAGACTGCTTTCCGGCCTAATGGATAGACAGCACAAAAGCTTTCCAGACACACTTTTCAAACGTGCATCATTTTGCAACACTGTAATTCAGTTTTACTAGCAAACCAGAGGTTAAACTAACCTCTTATAAGAGATACAGACCCATACATAAATTATAATAACACAAGTATGGGGACACAACATGCCTCATGAAAGCTATTAATTTAAGTTTTTAAAAATAGATTTCTTGCTTATTTTACATAGATTCATAGCTTCTCGTTACATTTGCTTGACACACTTACACACTGCAGACGACACACTAACATATCCCAAAGCACAGTTTGGACAGCTCTGGTCTAAACTCTTGACATTCTCTAAATAGTACTATATGAGCAGGAGGGCCTGGCTATTGTTAATCTGTGGTGAGTGACATGTATTTCCACATATTTAGAGAGTGTATCCTTTGGTACATATTCCAGATAAGCTCTGCAGTAAAAACAAATTCTGACTCAATCTATTTCTTTGTTTACTTTTCTCTTATGCTTCTATACTTCTCCTTCTTATGATGTGTGGGGGTGTTAGAATAGACCACGAGCTTTCCCTGTAGTTGCAGAACTGAGTTTAGACATATCCGGAGCATATTATTGCAACACCGGAACACTTCTGCACTTTTTGAATCTTTCTAGAGCAAAGAGCAGCTGTTCTGAAGAGTAAGGAATTGTACAGATTTGATGATGATGATGATGATGATACTTTATTTATAACCCACTCTCTCTCCCCGGCGGGACTCAGAGCAGTTTCCAGTAAAAGTAACAAAGTGGAAAACATTCAATACCAAGAACAAACAACAAATCAAAATAGTAAATAAAATAATCTCAATATAAAGTTATAAAAATAACCAAAAATTAAACTTCAATAAACATAACGCATCACACATATTTATCACATGATAACTCTTTAAAAGTAGTTGAAAACATATTCTTCTATGTCTAGATAAATTTTTCATATTCTTGCAGAGGGTGGTGTGGAATTATGAAACAACTTTAATTAAAGGGTGATTTTAGTTGTGAGCAGGTTTCCTCTGATATCTGAAAGTTATTATTTTCTCTCCCTCGGTTTTTAAATTGGGGGTCTTAACTGGAAACATTCTCCAGTGAACTCAAAAGGACTTACATTCCATACATATGAATACAATTCTGTGCCGAGTGCAGTCTTAAGTATCCTTATGTACTGTTTGAATAAAGGCTTTACTTTTCCAAAGTCCCCTTTGTGTGTGCAAGTGTATGTCACCTGTTGACTTCTGGCAACTCCATGCACTTTTCTTAGGCAAGGAATACTCAGAGATGGTTTTGCCAGTTCTTTCTCTCTAAAACAGAGGTTCTCAACCAGTGGGTCCCCAGATGTTTTGGCCTCCAAGTCCCAGAAATCCTAACAGCTGGGATTTCTGGGAGTTGTAGGCCAAAACACCCGGGGACTCACAGGTTGAGAACCACTGCCCTAATATATAGTCTACAGCAACTGATTTTCATTGGTGGTCTTCAGTCCAAGTACTAACCAAGGTAGACCCTGCTTAGTTTCCAAGATCAGACAGGATTTGACTACAAGATATATTGAAATACCAGTATATAGCGTATTATCTAAATACCAGTGGGTATCTTATTATATTTTTTGTAAATTTTATTCTCTACATCTATGCACCAGCAGAAAAAATTGAGCTGATTTAATATTTCCTTCATAACGCAAAAGTTTCAGGAAGCATAAAACAACACAGAAAATGCCAAAGTATTGTTTAGTCGAAGGCTCCAAGTACGAACCAGGGCTGACCCTGCTTAACTTCCAAGATAAGGTCCCTTCATGGTATTTAGACTATATGATTATTCACATGTAACAGATATCATGTGCTCTTACAGGAGTTCCTTAATTTACATGCTGTTTAAATATTCAAACTTCTTGGTTAACAAACAGTAGAATAAGAAATTTCATTATTTTGTTTAAAACATTTTTTTGAGCAAATTCATAAAAGTACTGCTACTGTCATTGCTGTTGTGTGCCTTCCAAGTTGTTTCTGATCTATGATGACTATCACAGGGTTTTCTTGGCAAATTTTGTTCAGGAGAGCTTTGCCATTCCCTTGCTGTGAGGCTGAGAGAGTGCTTACTTACTTAGGCGATCCCTCATAGTTCGAGGACGATTGTCTTCCATCTCTGGTGTCTTGGGGGTGGGTTCTTAGGTGGCTGAAGAGACCTATTCTTGATCTGCATGTTTTCCCGCAGTGAGGACATCGGTTTCCAGGTGGAAGGCGGTCCCGGTCAGGGTTGGCTTGACGAGCCTTCCTCTTGGCACGTTTCTCCCTTAAGCCCTCCATTCGTGCCTCTTTGAACTCCACAGCACTGCTGGTCACAGCTGACCTCCAATTAGAGTGCTCAAGGGCCAGGGTGAGAGAGTGCAACATGCTCATTGTTGCCCAGTGGGTTTAATGGCAGAGCCAGGATTCAAACTCAGGTCTCCAGAGCCATAGTCTGTCATGGTTTGCAAAGGCACTGTGCTGTGTGTGTGTTAACTGGAAAATTAAGTGCATGAAGCCAACTGGTGGCGCTCGCGAAGACCTGGGGACTGATTTGATACTGTTTCTGTTCTGCTGCTGCAAAACCAGTTTGGACAAGTTTCTTTTTAGTGCTGACTGAGTACTGCTGATGAAGAGAGCAATGTACTCAGAGAGAAGCCTTGCTATTTTGAGGCCTGTTTTGCTGCTGAGAAAAGAGGGTGAAGGACCAGGACTGTATCTTTCTCTGAAGCAGATTTGTGGACTGAGAAAGGACTATTTATGACTGGACTTCTGTAAGCGATCAGAGGGACCATTGTAAATACAGTAGAGTCTCACTTATCCAACACTCGCGTATCCAACGTTCTGGATTATCCAACGCATTTTTGTAGTCAATGTTTTCAATATATCATGATATTTTAGTGCTAAATTAATAAATACAGTAATTACTACATAGCATTACTGCGTATTGAACTACTTTTTCTGCCAAATTTGTTGTCTAACATGATGTTTTGGTGCTTCATTTGTAAAATCATAACCTAATTTGATGTTTAATAGGCTTTTCCTTAATGCCTCCTTATTATCCAACATATTCGCTTATCCAACATTCTGCCGGCCCATTTATGTTGGATAAGTGAGACTCTACTGTACTACTGTTTTCTTGATCTCTTGGAATTAGTAAAGTTCCTGTATTTTTGTTCTGAAAACCTGAGTGGCATATTATTGTTCTGTGGGTGACTCGGGATAGCTGGCACACATAAGAGCTTCCATTTATCATCAATCAAATCTTCAACATAGTCAAATACTCAAATCATTACACTGCACATTGAAATAAAGTCCTGGGATATGTTCTTGTAAAGAGTTGCACTCCATTGAAAAATTACAAGTTCTACCTAAACAGTTATACACAATTCTGTCTATTCACCTAAAGTATGATTAGGAAAGAGGACTAACAAAATCTAATCAAAAATAACAAATGCACATAATATATTGAGAAAGGAGAAGGGGAGCGGAAAGCAATAGCAATGTATCGTTCACATGATTTAATTATCAAAACAAGTAAATAAATCAAGTAAATCAGATATCCAGCTCTGGCTTGTCTGCGGATGCACAGCCTTGGCCTGCAATGCAGCTGTGGGACTCAGACGTGCTACCGGTTGAAGGCATTCCTGCAGGTCTGTCCTCTATTTGGAGTTTTATTCATACATTCCCTTTTGTTCTCTCTCCAGTCACTTTCTCCTCTCATCCACTCTCTCAGTTCTCTTTCTCTCTCATTCTCTCCCCTCATCTTTCATGTCTTTTTTGCTATGCCAGATGCTTAGGAACAAAATGAGTAGAGTTGTATGAAAGCTGTAGGGGGCTAAGATTACTTGGGACCCTTTCACAACACACAGTTTGAAAGCTATAATTCCTCTTTAACTGTCATATCTGCTGACCTGAAGGTTGGGTTGCTGACCTGAAGGTTGCTGGTTCGAATCTGCAAGACGGGGTGAGCTCCTGTCTGTCAGCTCTAGCTCCCAACAGGATGGTAACACATCCGGGCATCCCGTGGGCAACGTCTCTATAGATGGCCAATTCTCTCACACCAGAAGCTACTTGCAGTATGTTCTCAAATAGCTTCTGACACTATTTTAAAAATCCTAATTAATCCTGGCATTCGCATTTAAGGGAGGGATGTTTAAGATCCTCAGGTAGCCAGCTCACCAAACTACAAATCCCAGGATTGAGTAGGATGCAGCCATGGCAGAAAAGTCCGCATCTCCACATGTCTCAGTTTGTTAGGGTCAGCTCCAGTTAATCCTTCGCTGTTTCTCAGGCCCCTCCTACACTGCCATATAGAATAGAATCATAGAATCATAGAATAGTAGAGTTGGAAGAGACCTCATGGGCCATCTAGTCCAACCCCCTGCCAAGAAGCAGGAAATCGCATTCAAAGCACCCCCGACAGATGGCCATCCAGCCTCTGTTTAAAAGCCTCCAAAGAAGGAGCCTCCACCACAGTCTGGGGGAGAGAGTTCCACTGCCGAACAGCCCTCACAGTGAGGAAGTTCTTCCTGATGTTCAGGAATCCACTTTATAATCCACTTTATCTGCTTTGAACTGGATTATATGGTAGTGTAGACACATATAATTATGAGTCTACACTGCCATATAATCCAATTCAACGCAGATCATCTGGATTGTATATGGCAGTGTAGAAAGAACCAAAGTCCCCTGGTTTTGATTTCCCTTCTTTCTTTGCTTCTTGATTTACATATAGAATGCTGAAAATGAAGTTCCAAATGCCAAATCATCATCATCATCACCACCACTATCATCATCATCACCATCACAGTAGAAGTGAGAACAGATGTGGGGTGGGAAGGGAGTCTTATACGCCATACTGTATATGCATTCTGGGTTTCTCTTCTTAAAATAGTTGTTGTGTGTGTTTTTCCACATTACCTTAATAAGATTTGTCTACTTGGTGCTCAGCCACACATCTTTTGGCGTACACTGTGAGTGATACACTTTTGCCAGATGTGATCTAGTTTTCAGCTGTAAAATGTTGGAGTTTATGACACTGGAATCATTAATACCATAACTATGTAGTGTGAAAGTGGCCATGATTCATAAAGTGAGTTTTTTTTTCCATGTCAGGAGCGACTTGAGAAACTGCAGGTCGTTTCTGGTGTGAGGGAATTGGCCATCTGTAAGGACATTGTCCAGGGGACGCCTGAATGAATAAGCCCACTAGACTTGTCATCAGTTGGCTATCTGTCTATGTTTACAAAATTGTACAGCACTTTTATCACAGTTCCTTGTTCTATATGACATAGCACTTTAATGGAACCTGCCCTGTGTTCGTCCTTATTCATTCTGTTTTACCTATGGACCCTTGAGCTCTGCACTAGTCACCTTTTGTCATGAGTAAAAATCGGCGCTCGGGCTTTTAAAGTAATTGTCATGTTATGTCATTTTGTTCAGTGTTGATATGTTTTAAATTACTGTCAAATTCTGTGTGTGTAATGTCATACTATGTTGTTATTCGGACTTGTCCCTGTGTAAACCGCCCCGAGTCCCTTCGGGAAGATGGTGGCGGGATATAAGGATAAAGTTAATTTCTTATTTATTTATGTTTGATGTTTTACCATCCTTGAGGGATGCTTCTCCATGTCCCCACCTGGGAAGCTGGAGCTGACAGAGGGGAGCTCACCTTGCTCCCTGGATTCGAACCGCCAACTCAGCAGTCTTGCTATCACAAGGGTTTAACACATTGCGCCACTGGGGCAAAGTGAGTGAACCCGGGTCAATATATTCCCACAGACATAACATCTTCACTTTGCCCAGTATAACAATATGCTCTGGATTTGTGGTGATTTATGTAACTGGATCCTAATCAGGGATGAACACAGGGGTAAAGATTCTCAGAAACATCTGAACTTGTGTACATACAGTATAATACATGAACACATGTATCCCTAGGTAAAAGAACCACATGTTGCCAAACTTGCCTTCAGCGCCCATCTCTCACATTGGAATGTGACCCCCAGGCTGAAAAAAGCTTTCCTATTCATGATCTAAGCAACACCCTTGGGCAAGACAAAAACCAGGCACTGCATGAATTTAGGACAAAGGAATTCCCTTTTGATAAAGTAATTTGGCTAACTCCCATTTTGGCAAAAATGCACTTAAGGAAAGGAACACATTAGTCCCTTCTTATCTCACCCGATCTCTTTGGGGAAAGGGTGGGGTGAAGACATAAACAAGAGTCATCGCCACACCCTCATTGAAAAGAAAACCTCTGTTGATTCCTTCTGGGAGACAGCATATCAAGGCATAGCTCTGAATTTGGGACTTTGTTCTGGTTTATTTTAGACCCCAGGAGAGGAAAGGAGGCGTGCCCCAAGAGGTTTAAGGAGGCCCCTCTCTTCTGGGATGGGCAAATGGCAAGACCATGCGGTGCAAAGGGAGAGACAACAACTATACAGTTTTATTCTCAGACATAACTGAAGCAAATTACAGCACATTTGTTGTCATTTGTTTTTGCCAGTGGTGAGAAAAGCATGTAAAGATTGTGTTGTCGAAGGCTTTCTTGGCTGGAATCACTGAGTTGCTGTGAGTTTTCCGGGCTGTATGGCCATGTTTCAGAAGCATTCTATCCTGACATTTTGCCCACATCTATAGCAGGCATCCTCAGAGGTTGTGAGGTGTGTTGGAAACTAGCAAAGTGAGGTTTATATATCTGTGGAATGTCCAGGGTGGGAGAAAGAATTCTTGTCTGACTGAGGCAAGTATGAGTGTTGCATTTGGCCACCTGGATTAACATTGAATGGCCTTGCAGCTTCAAAGTTTGGCTGCTTCCTGCCTGGGAGAATCCTTTGCTGGGAGGTGTTAGCTGGCCCTGATTGTTTCTTGTCTGGAATTCCACTATTTTTTAGTGTTGCTCTTTATTTACTCTTCTGATTTTAGAGTTTTTAAATATTGGTAGCCAGATTTTGTTCATTTTCATGGTTTCCTCCTTTCTGTTGAAATTGTCCACATGCTTGTAGGTTTCAATGGTTTCCTTGTGTAGTCTGACATGGTGGCTGTTAGATGGTCCAGCATTTCTGTGTTCTTGAATAATACGCTGTGTCAAATCAAGGAACATGAAATCAAGGAACATGAAATCAAGGAACATGAAATCAAGGAACATGAAAGGCACTGCAGACTGATTCCATCAGAGAAGACAGCCATAGCAGAGCACTTGATGAACCAACCTGGACCCAGAATATTATTTGAGAACACAGAAATGCTGGACCACTCTAACAACCACCATGTTAGACTACACAGAGAAGCCATTGAAATCCACAAGCATGTGGACAACTTCAACAAAAAGGAGGAAACCATGAAAACGAACCAAATCTGGCTACTAGTATTTAAAAAAACTCTAAAATCAGGACAGTAAATAAAAAGCAACATTTGGGAACCACTCTCTGAAGAACTACCCATCAAAATGCCAGATTCCATAGGAACAAACAACCATGAGACTAGGGACTCATAGTGCTGTAATTGTGTAGGGTAAAAGGCCTCTGACATGCTACATACCAAGATACATTGGAAGTTTAAAAGAAAAGCTACCTTCGGTCTTTAAGTAGCCTATCTGCTGGCTAAAATGGTTAAAAAGTAGATGTTGTCAGTTACCTTTTTAAGTGCAGTCTTTGGAGTTCGTTTTTCTCATCATTTCATGTAGGTTATGGCACAAGATCCTGTTGCCTAAGAAAATCTTATAAAGTGCAATGGGTCACCATAAGCTGACGTGATTTAAAGGCACATGCACTCACAGAAGTACCGTTTTACTCTACTTCAGTGGTTCTCAACGTGTGGGTCTCCAGATGTTATGGCCTTCAACTCTCAGAAATCCCAACAGCTGGTAAACTGGCTGGGATTTCTGAGAGTTGTAGGCCAAAACACTTGGGGACCCACAGGTTGAGAACCACTGCTCTACTTATTTAACTTCCTGAAAGTTAGAAGTTTAATAAGTGGTGTGGCATCAGCACTCAGTCAGTTCAAATGCACTGGCAAAAATATATCAGGAATTCTAAAAATAATACTTTGTTAGGAGTTACTTCAGATGTATTTATTTTATTTCTATCCTGCCTTTCTCGTGAGATAGGAGAATTTATTAACAGAGGTTTTGCAAGAGTGTATTCAGTTTTCACTGAGTGGAATGTAGAGAGGTTATAGGTGCATCCATTGATTCAGGCTTACACTCATGCCTTAGGAACTCTCCAATTTATGGCCAGTTCACTGGTTCTTCAGGTTAGGTTGGCTGTTTTCTTGATTGCAATTCCAAATACTTATTTTTTAAAATCAGTACATTCCCCCGAAAGGAGCAAAACTCACTTTGGAAGAGACCTGTGTTCAGGCTGTTTGCATTAATTATGAATGTCAAAGGAATATAAATCCTTCTGCTTCCAAAACAAATGTGCTGGTGTGTTTTTAAGACAGGCCCATAATTAAGGAACAAAAAAATACATACAAAAATCATGTTCCAGCCTCTGGAAATAACCACAGCAAACACTCAACCAACTTGGTAATTTAACGTTGAAGATGTCCCAAAGAAGGCTGTTGAACTTTAAACCTCCCTTCTTTCCTTGCAAAATGTATTTTCCACCAATGTTTCGCAGAGCATTTATGACTGTAAAGTGAGGACAGGGAGGAAAGCAGGGAATGCCAGAAGCAGAATGGTGGTCATTCCTTGACCCATTTTTAGAAATAATGTGTGTATTTACATTTGTAAACAAGTAATGTTGACTTCTCAAAGACTCGGGGCAGTTTATGCCTGGAGTTTAAGAGAGGACTTTCAAAAGGATTATTTGGAAGTCATAGTAATGTAAGTAGGGCAAGTCAAACCATCTCAGCTCCAGAAAGCTAGTGATAGTGGGCACAACTACGGTACTACACTGACCATTTAACAGTGGTTTGGTGAGTCCCCAGCACTCTTTGGCAGAGAAGGATTAAGAATTTGTAAAAATACAACTCCTATAAATTCATAGTGCTGAGCCATGGCAAAGTGGTGTCAAGCTGCATTTAATTCAACAGTGTAGAGATGCATCATAAGACACACAACCACAAAGTGGAAGTTGAGTTAAGTCCTTGAAGGCTTGCAGAGATGAAGAAAGAACACCCTTCATGTTTATCAGGAGCTAGATCAGGCAAACTTGGGCTGTCCAGATAGCAAAAGGAAGAACAAGGAGGCGATAGGGCCTCTGTGAGGAGAAGATGGGGAAATTCTGACAGGGGACTGGGAAAAGGCAGAACTACTTAATTTGCCTCAGTCTTCTCACAAAAAGAAAACCATCCTCAATCTCAGAAACATGGAGTGGATGAAGGATTAGGGGAAATCCAACCCCAAATAGGGAAACAAGTTGTCCAGAAATACCTGGCCGCTCTGAATGAATTCAAGTCCCCAGGGCCAGATCAACTACATCCAAGAGTATTGAAGGAACTAACGGAAGTCATTTTGGAACCACTGGCAATAATCTTTGAGAGTTCTTGGATCGTTAAGGAAGTTTTTGGCAAACACTTAGAAATGAATGCGGTCATCGCTAATAATCAATATGGATTTATCAAAAACAAGTAATGCCAGACTAATCTGATCTTTTTTTTTCAATAGAGTTACAAGCTGGGTTGATGCAGGGAATGCCGTGGATGTAGCGTATCTGGATTTCAGTAAGGGCTTCGACAAGGTCCCCCATGACCTTCTGGCAAACACAGTAGTCAAATGGGGGTAGGCAAAGCTATGGTTAGATGGATCTGTAATTGGTTAAGTGAATGAACCCAGAAGGTGTTCACCAATACTTCCTCTTCATCCTGGAAAGAATTGACAAGTGGAGTGCCACCGGGTTCCGTCCTGGGCCCGATTCTGTTCAGCATCTTTATTAATGACTTAGATGAAGGGCTAGAAGGCACGATCATCAGGTTTGCAGATGACACCACATTGGGAGGGATAGCCAATACTCCAGAAGACAGGAGTAGAATCCAAAACAATCTTAACAGATTAGAGAGATGGGCCAAAACTAACAAAATGAACTTCAAAAAATGCAAGATACTCCACTTAGGCAGAAAAAAATCAAATGCAAAGATGCAGAATGGGGAATGCCTGGCTTAACAGCAGTACCTGTGAGAAAGATCTTGGAGTCCTCATGGACAACAAGTTAAACATGAGCCTACAAAGTGATATGGTGGCAAAAAAAGCCAATGGGATTTTGGACTGCATAAATAGGAGTATAGCGTCTAGATCCAGGGAAGTAATTCTACCTCTCTATTCTGCCTTGGTCAGACCACACCTGGAATACTGTGTCCAATTTTGGGCACTGCAATTGAAGGGAGATGTTGAAAAGTTGGAATGTGTACAGAGGTGGGTGACTAAAATGATCAAGGGTCTGGAGAACAAGCCCTATGAGGAGTGGCTTAAAGAGCTGGGCCTGTTTAGCCTCCAGAAGAGAAGGCTGAGAGGAGACATGATGAGGGCCATGTATCAAGATGTGAGGGGGAGTCACAAGGAGGAGGGAGCAAGCTTGTTTTCTGCTGCCCTGGAGACTAGGACATGGAACAATGGCTTCAAACTACAGGAAAGGAGATTCCACCTGAATATTAGGAAGAACTTCCTAACTGTGAGAGCTGTTCAGCAGTGGAACTCTTTGCCCCGGAATGTGGTCGAGGCTTCTTCTTTGGAGGCTTTTAAACAGAGATGGCCATCTGCCATGGCTGCTTCGGATGTGATTTTCCTGCTTCTTGGAAGGGAGTTGGACTGGATGGTCCATGAAGTCTCTTCCAACTTATGATTCTATAAGTGTTCATATATGTCTAGCCAATGCTTTGAAAATTTACTTTTTGAATTACAGCCCACAAAAATTCCCCCGGTTATCATATTCTAGAGCCTCAATCATATTTATATAGCTGATGTAATTTGATTATATGGTTACTGAAAAACCTGTTAGTGGCTATGGCATTTTATTAGCTATATAGTACTATATAGTACCCCTGGTGGTGGCGCAGTGTGTTAAAGCGCTGAGCTGCTGAACTTGCAGACCGAAAGGTCCCAGGTTCAAATCCCGGGAGCGGATTGAGCGCCTGCTGTTAGCCCCAGCTCCTGCCAACCTAGCAGTTCGAAAACATAGCAATATGAATCGATCAATCTCTGGCGGGAAGGTAATGGCGCTCCATGCAGTCATGTGGGCCACATGACCTTGGATGTGTCTAAGGACAACGCTGGCTCTTCGGCTTAGAAATGGAGATGAGCACCAACCCCCAGAGTCAGACATTACTGGACTTAACGTCAGGGGAAAACCTTTACCTTAGTACTCTAAAAAAGCAACAGCAGGCCTAAGTCCTCTGGCAACTCTATGATTCACGGTGTTTTGGACTTCAGCTCCCAATGGAAAGGCTGTTAAGAATTATGGGAGTTGAAGTCCAAAACACCTCGAGGGCCCAAGTTTGCCCATGCCTAGATTAGATCTACACTGCAGTTGGAATCTATATAAGGTAGCGGTAAAGGTTTCCTCTGACATTAAGTCTAGTCGTGTCTGACTCTAGGGGTTGATGCTCATCTCCATTTCTAAGCCGAAGAGCTGGCGTTGTCCGTAGATGCCTCCAAGGTCATGACTGCATGGAGCGCCGTTACCTTCCCACTGGAGTGGTACCTATTGATCTACCCACATTTGCATGTTTTTAATTGCTAGGTTGGCAGAAGCTGGAGCTAAAAGCAGAAGCTCACTCTGTTCCCCGAATTTGAACCTGCAACCTTTTGGTCCACAAGTTTAGCCGCTCAATGTTTTAATATACTGCACCACCAGGGGCTTACTATATTGTATGCATATCATGGTATGCAGTTTTTCCCTTAACTCAATGTTGTTTGAAGCTGTGGGAAGGACTACAGACTATGTGATCCAGATCTGAGAATGTTCAGAGAGAACTGCTAGGTTGGCAGAAGCTGAAGCTAACAGCGGAAGCTCACTCCGCTCCCCGGATTCGAACCGCCAACCTTTTAGTCAGCAAGCTCAGCAGTTTAACCCGCTGCGACATCAGGGGCTCCTGGAATTTATATATTTTTGCTAAAAATACTCCTGTCTCGACTTACGTACAATCCCAAAAGTGGTTTTAAGTAACTATATGTTTTAGCTGAGTAATGTATTTTATGTATTTTATGTGTTGTATTTTATGAATAGTTGTAAATGGTTTTAAATGTGTTGCTGTTTTATTGATCTGTTTGGCATTGAATTTTGCCGGTTGTTGTAAGCTGCCCTGAGCCCCCTCGGGTGAGAAGGGCGGGGTAGAAATGTTATAAATAAATAAATAAATAAATAAATAAATAAACCTTGTTCGTAACCCCGGGACGGCTTGTATATGGCTCAAGACTGGCCATATAACAGAGCACCAAGTGTGCAGATGTAAAATGGTATCTGTCCCGATTTACGTACAAATTCAACCTTGTTCGTAACTCGGAGACGGACTGCATATGGCTCAAAACTGGTCATATAATGCAGTTCAAAGTGCGCAGATGTAAAAACAGTACCTGTCCCGACTTACGTACAAGTTCAACCACACATAACCCATGCTGTTCGTAACTAGGGGCGGCCTGCATATGAGTAAGAGCACTATAGCGCCGTCCAAAGTGCATCATGCAGCCGGATGAGCCCGCGTGGTTGGAACTTAGCCAAGTGGGAGGGGGGTGGAACTTTCCCCGGAGAAGGAGAAGAAGCCGTTGGCCGGCAATTCCCCGGCGCCTCCTTAAATCCCAGCCCGGCCCCTTGCTTTTGCTTTTTGCCGCCGCCCCTTTCTCCCTAAAGTCCTAGAATAAAGTTCGGGGGCGGCAAAAAAGGAGCGGACTTTTTTTGCTTTCGCTCAGAGAGAGTGGACGCCGCCATGGCTTCGGCTGAACTGGCCGCCAAGCTGCAGCGCCGGCTCTTGCGGGACGGGAGCACCTCGGAGCCCGAGCCGCCGCCTTCTCCTACTTCTCCCACTGGGAACGGGGGTCTGGCTGGCGAAGCCCCCCGAGAAGAGGAGGATATGGACGAGCGCGGCGTGCTGAGCGCCGACGCCGACCCGGAGCTGAGCGCCAAACTCAACCGGCGGCAGGACATCAACGCCGGGGCGGCGCGCCCCCGCCTCGCCCAGGTCTTCAACCCCTACACGGAGTTCAAGGAGTTCTCCCGGAGGCAGATCAAGGACATGGAGCGCATGTTCCGCCTGTAAGGACTACACCCCGCCTTCCTTTCTCCTTAGACCCCTTTGCAAAACCTTTGAGGCTTGCACTCAGACTGTGGATTTATTTGAATCAATGCAGTTCCACCACCCTCTTTGAGCTGCTATGCCTCAATGCTATGCGACCCTGGGAGCTTGGGGAGGCAGAGAAGGCTCAAAGGCGGTCTAAACCAGGCCTGGGCCAACTTGGGCCCTCCAGGTGTTTTGGACTGCAACTCCCACCATTCCTAACAGCCTCAGGCCCTTTCCTTTTCCCTCTCAGCCGCTTAAGCGGCTGAGAGGGAAAAGGAAAGGGCCTGAGGCTGTTAGGAATGGTGGGAGTTGCAGTCCAAAACACATGAATCTTGGCCCATGCCTGATCTAAACCTACATGATTCCTATGATGCCATAACATTGAGCCCTGGCAGTTAAAAGCAGGGCAGAACTACATTCATTCTACAGCATGGCATTGTTTACACTGCCATATAAAATCCAGATTATTTGCTTTGATAATCTGGATTATATGGCAATGTAGAAGGTGCTTGAGTTTCCAAACTTTGGCTGGATCTGCCATATAATCCAGTTTTTGAATCCAGATTATCTGTTTCGAACTGGATTATATGAGGCCCCCATCTGCACTGCCATATAACATCCAGATTATCTGATTAATATCATCATTTAATTACTTATTAATCACCCTCCATCCAAGATGCTCTAGGCAATTTACAAGCTAAGTTGTAAAGGATAAAAATACATACATACAAATACAGTAGAGTCTCACTTATCCAACACTCGCTTATCCAACGTTCTGGATTATCCAACACATTTTTGTAGTCAATGTTTTCAATATATCATGATATTTTGGTGCTAAATTCATAAATACAGTAATTACTACATAGCATTACTGCGTATTGAACTACTTTTTCTGCCAAATTTGTTGTCTAACATGATGTTTTGGTGCTTCATTTGTAAAATCATAACCTAATTTGATGTTTAATAGGCATTTCCTTAATGCCTCCTTATTATCCAACATATTCGTTTATCCACCATTCTGCCGGCCCATTTATGTTGGATAAGTGAGACTCTACTGTATTGATAAAATTAACATAGATCAAAAGCTCTAGTAAAAAGCCAGGTCTTAAGTGTTAGGGTAAAAGGCAGTGTATATGTATGTATGTATACTCATATACAGTACTCCAGTTCAAAGCAGATAATCAGTTCAAAGTAGGTAATCTGGATTCAGAAACTGGATTGTATGGCAGTGCAGATAGGGGCTTTATGCCCCTTCCAGACTGCCATATAATCTGGATTACCAAAGTAGATAATCCACATTATCTGCTTTGAAGAGGATTATATGAGTCTACACTGTCATATAATCCAGTTCAAAGCATATAATTAAATTATATAGCATTGTAGATCCAGCCTCCTGAGTCTATACTGTCATGTAATCAAATTTAAGGCAGTTAATCCGGATTCATAAATTGGACTATATGGCAGTGTAGATAGGGCCTTATGCCCCTTTCACATTGCCATATAATCCAGTTCAAAGCAGATTATCTGGATTATAAATCAGTGTAGATCCAGCAGTGTAGATAGGGCCTTTCCACACTGCTATATAATCCAGATTATGAAAGCAAATAATTCACATTACTTGCTTTAAACTGAATTATATGAGTCTACACTGCCATATAATCCAGTTCCAAGCAGATAATCTGGATTTTATATTGCAGTGTAGAAGGGTCCTTAGTGGAACCAAGTTGCATGTGCTTTAGGGTGCACCTACACTGTACTGTACAAAGGATGTTCGTAGGCCTCTTCTACAGTGCCATAAAAACCAGATTATCAAAGCAGATAATCCATGTTATCTGCTTTGAACTGGATTATATGAGTCTACTCTCATTCAAAGCATACAATCTGGATTTTATATGGCAGTGTAGAAGGGAGCATAGACACCTCTTTAATCACTCTGGTTCAAGAGTTACGGGAGCCGGGAACCTGGATCGACACTGCCCTATATCCTAAGATCTGATCCCAGATTATCTGATTTGGACTGGATTATATGAATCCACACTGCCAGATAATCTTAGATAAGCAGATAATCTGGGATCCGATCCTCGGATATAGAGCAGTGATCCCCATCTTTTGGTCTTCCAGGTCTCCCACACAACCATATAACCCAGAATATCAAGGCAGAAAATCCCACATTATCTGCTTTGAACTGGGTTATCTGAGTCCACACTCAGATAATGTGGGATTTTCTGCCTTGATATTCTGGGATATAGGGCTGTGTAAAAGAGGTCAGGGGTTTCAAAAAACCACAACTCCTACAATTCCATAACACTGAGCCGTGAGACTTAAAGTTGTGTTAAACTGTGTTAATTTTACAGGGTAGACAAACTTTTAAGGAATGTGAAAGGGTGCCAGTGTAGATGCTGTGTTTTGCACATTTGTTGAGAAGTAAGAAACACTGTCCAGTAAAGCTTAATCCTGCCTAAAATCTGGAATTGGGCCTGTAGAATGAGTGCAAATCCAGCTTTCTGAGGCCCCATCTACACTGCCATATAATCCAGTTTTGGAATCCAGATTATCTGCTTTGAACTGGATTATATTGCAGTATAGACTCATATAATCCAGTTCAAAGCAGATAATCTGGATTCCAAAACTGGATTATATGGCAGTGTAGATCCAACCTTAAGCATGTGCTTTTGGATATTAGCTCTTTCCAGGATAAGCCTATTTCTTTGTTGGGTTCCTTGTAAAATTATTTCTGTTATGGTCATTCTGAAAACAAGACATTTCAGTTTGGATCTGTATTTTTCTTTATTTTAAAGAAGTTTTACATTTACTTGCTAAATTAAAAGCAGGTTGTAGTTTTCAAGAGGCAGAGCTAAATCACCCTGTAATAATGCTAATCTCTTGTATAATCTGTTGTTGTTGAGAGCATTCAAGTTGATTTCCAATTTTTGGAGATCCTGACGTGAACCTTTCATAGGGTTTCCTGGCAAGATTGACTCAGAGAGGGTTTGCTATTGCCCTCCTCTGAGTCTGAGAGACGTGTCAAAGGTTACCTTGTGGGTTTTTATGGCTGAGCAAAGATTTCAACCTTGGCCTGTCCACCACTAAAACCACTACACCATGCTGGTTCTACAGGTTTATCTTCCCTATGTGGTTTAGGTTTACCACAGTTTGTGCTTGGCTTGTAATACTCAAAAAAAGTCACATCACAACAGAAAGCCTGACCTTCCCCATTTCTGCAAAGTCAACTACAGATATATTTAGCATGTTCTTTTTGAGACTTGAAAGATTACTGTTTGTCAGTTGTTCCAAAGTTACTGAAACAACTGTTGAAAAGAAATGTTTGAGCTGCTTTTCTTTCCAAGTCGTCCTATTGATTCCAAGGAGTCTCACTATGACATGCATCTATACGGTAGAATTAATGCAGCTTGACTCCACTTTAAATACCGTGACTCAGTGCTGTGAAATCCTGGAAGGTGCAGTTTTACATTAGCCTTCTTTGCCGGTGCCTCACCAAACTGTAGCTCCCAGGATTCTATAGCACAGAGCCAAAGGCAGTTAAAGTGGTGTCAAACTGCATTAGTTCTACAGTGTAGATGCACCTGAAATCTGCAGACTATGTCAAAACTATAATCTTGTACGCAATTGAATCAAGTGAAGATTCATTTCCAAGTAAGCATGGAAAAGATTATGAAAGTATTCTGATTATGTAGGTACAGTAGAGTCTCGCTTATCCAAGCCCCGCTTATCCAAGCCTCTGGATAATCCAAGCCATTTTTGTAGTCAATATTTTCAATATTTCGTGATATTTTGGTGCTAAATTCGTAAATTTGCACCCGGAGGAGCAAATTACTGCATACTGAATTACTTTTTCTGTCCAATTCGTTGTATAACATGATGTTTTGGTGCTTAATTTGTAAAATCATAACCTAATTTGATGTTTAATAGGCTTTTCCTTAGTCCCTCCTTATTATCCAAGATATTTGCTTATCCAAGCTTCTGCCGGCCCGTTTAGCTTGGATAAGTGAGACTTTACTGTCTTTATTTATCATGTCAGAAGTGAACCGAGGGTACAGTTGTAATCTATTTCAAAACACACAAAGTTAAAAACTTGGCATTATACTAAATGTCCTTTGACCAGTAGCTGGCCACTTGGAGTGCCTCTGGTGTTGCTTAAGAAGGTCCTCCATTGTGCATGTGGAAGGGCTCAGATTGTATTGTAATAGGTGGGTCTGTGGTTTGTTGTAGGTCAGTGGTTGTCAACCTGTGGGTCCCCAGATGTTTTGGCCTTCAACTCCCAGAAATCCTAACAGCTAGTAAACTGGCTGGGATTTCTGGGAGTTGTAGGCCAAAACACCTGGGGACCCACAGGTTGAGAACCACTGCTGTAAGTGATTCACGTATGTTTTATTTAGCTAGTTGAAATAATCCAAATTAAATCTTATTCTGAACAGGGCTGATATGAACCAGGACTATGCTGGTTAAAACTCCTGGATTGGTTACTGTGCAGGTGTTATGTAAGATATTTGTGCAGAGTTCCCCAAAATATTGTGCTGATACTACTGTATGTGCCTTATATTGGTTCCAGACACCTTTGCTCCTGGAAGAGTACCAAGGAGTTATTTGTAAAGATGTTGAAAGGTCAATTTCCTTGTATAATGAGGTGTAACAGCTAAATAATGCCACAATTATTTAGTGCTAAAAACCAAGGCCCTGTGGTCTTTTCTTTGACGTACTGCTTTTTAGGAGATTTCGATAGAAGAATTGAGACTGAGCACAAGGTTGATCACCAATTTGAGATCTGGGTCTGGACAAAAAAAGCAACCTGTGAAACTGAGCAACTGTGATTGTATCTACACTGTAGAATTCATGCAGTTTGACACTATTTTAACTGCCGTGGCTCAATTCCATGGAATCCTGGGAGTTGTAGTTTGGTGAGGCACCAGCAGGCTAAAGAATAATAAAACTACAGTTCCCTTGATTCCATAGCAATTGGCCATTGCTGTTAAAGTAGTGCCCAACTGCATTAATTCTACAATGTAGCTGCAAACAAAGTAAGATAATCAATTTCTGTTCAATTTCTCTCTATGCAAGGGACTAGAACAGATTGTGTTCCCTCTATAAATCACGAGAGATCTGCACAAAACCTTGCATTTAAGAAGTTGCCACATTTTAAATGGGAGAAGAGACAGAAGGCCCTCTCCTTGTCCCTCAGTGGAAGATTTGTATGCATTCATGAGCTTTGATGCATGGCCACTCATTGAATCAGTGACGTTTGAAAGATCTTATTGTTTCTCAAGTCTTGCAAACTCAGATTGAAGGTATTGATATACTAGAGTTCAAGGATGGTGTCTGTTTTTCTACCTTCTCTGGTTCAAACCCTTACCAGAAAGTAGCCTGGAGCTAGCTTAGAGAAGTGGTTGTAAATAGTTGTTAGTGAATATGAGTGGTCTTTGGCCAATTGGGAAGGGAAGAACCTTTTCTAAAATGGAAGAAAGTATATCTGGTTTGAGTTTCTTTTCTTTCTGGGTTTTGACATGTCATAATTTCTCATACTGTCCTGGATGCAATTGGCAATCAGGATAGTAAATCTGACTACCAGTACTAAAAAACCCTAAAGTCAGGACAGTAAATAAAGAATACCACTCAGAAAACAAAGGAATTCCAGACATGAATCAATTAGGGCCAGCTAGAACCTCCCAACAAAGGATTCCCCCAGGCAGTAAGCAGCCACACCTTGAAGCTGCAATGCTATTCAATTCTAATCAAGATGGCCAATTGCAACATTCACACCTGCCTCAAACAGACAAGAGTTCTTTCTCCCACCCTGGACATTCCACAGATATATAAACCCCAATTGCCTAGTATTCAGCAAACCTCACAACCTATGAGGATGCCTGCCATAGATGTAGGGGAAACGTCAGGAAAGAATGCTTCTGGAACACGACCATACAGCCTGGAAAACTCACAGCAACCCAGCAATTCCAGCCATGAAAGCCTTCGACAATACAATAATTACATTAACCCATGGATACATTGGTCCATGTTTTGGGGGACTGATTTTTTTAAATTAAAATTTCTAGACTAGACTAGACTATAAGGAAGTTACCTTTTGTAGGAAAAGCTAGAGCAACTGAGTAGATAAAATGTTGAAATGCTAATGGGGCAGAGAGAAGGCAAAACTGCTGAAAACCTTCGCTTCAATTTTCTACCAACAGAAAACTTCACCTGATGAAAATAGAACAAGTGTTGCAGTAAGAGGCCTGCAGCCCAGTATAAAAAAATAGTCCAGGGATGCATGGCTGCTCCAGTTTAATTCAGGTCTCCACGGCCTGATGAAATACATCCAAGGGTATTAAAGGAATTTTCCGATGTAATCTCAAAGCCACTGCTGATAATCTTTGAGGATTCTGGGAGAACAGAAGAGGCCCCAGTGTACTAGAGCTGTGCTTGTGTTTGTCCCCATTTTCAGAAAAAGAACACCAGCAAGTACCAACCAGTTCGCTTGATGTTAATACTAGGAAAGGTCTAGAACAGATGATTATACAGTCAGTCTGTATAAGTGTCAGGTACTATATTGAGGCAAGAAAAATGAAATGCACAAATAGAACATGATTGAAATTTGGCTTCACAATGGTGCATGTGAAAAATACCTAGGAGCTGTAGACCACAAACTAAACATGAGTCAACAGTGTGACATAGTGACCAAAAAAGCTCCTGTGCTATTCTAGGTTGCCTCATTATAATAGTGTCCAGATCTAGGGAAGTCATAATTCTACTCTTATTTTGCTTTAGTTCAATGGTTCCCAACCTTTTTTTTACCAGGGACCACTTTCACCAGGGACCACTCTCCAACATGAGTACCAGAATGGTTACGACAAATCCGTTTTTGGTCAACTTTAGTTTTGGTTTGGTTATTTGGGGTTCCGATTCAGAAAATTACATTGGATAGACCACATCAGCTCTAATTTTTGATACAGAACATATGCCATATAATAGTTGCCATGTGCTTGCCCACAGAAAACCATATTTAATAATCTAGAGCTGATGTGGTGTATCCAATGCAATTTTCTGAATCAGCACCCCAAATAAAAAATATTTATTTGGCCTAAAAAATAAGACACCAAGATGCCCCTTCTTCCAGGTGCCACATGGAACGGCTCCACTCAGGGGGGAGGAGGAGGAGAAGAAGCAGTCAGGAGGCTTTTCGTCTATTTTGCGGGTCAGCCTCTTCCCTCCTGGCATCCCTGTTGCCCCGGCACTATGAGAGGGTTTCACAAGACCCGTTGCTCTCATTGCAACGGTGTAGTAACTGTGAGACTGTGCACCATATTTTAGTTCTTGGGACCACTGGTGGTCCATGGACTACTGCTTTAGTTAGACCCTGAGTGCTGTGTCTATTTCTGAGCACCACAGTTTAAAAAAGATATTGATAAACTGGAACGTGTTTAGGGAAGAGTGACAAAGATAATCAAAGGTGTGGAAAACCTTACAAGGAGTAAGTGAGTGAACTGGGTGAGTTTAACTTGGAGAAGAGAAAGCTGAAAGATGACATTATAATTATCTTTAAATATCTGAAGTAGAAGATGGAGCAAGCTTGTTTCCTGCTACTCCAGAGATTAAAACACCCACATTGATTCAGATTACAAGAAAAGGGATTCCATTTGAACGTTAGGAAGAACTTATTTTATTACAAGAGCTGTTTGGCATTGGAATGAACTGCCTTGGAAGGTGTAGGCTGTCAATGTTTGAAAGTCTTTAAACAGGTTGAATGGGTGCTTTAGTTCTGTAGTCCTCCATGACTAGGGTTGGAATAGATGGCCTTTGCAGTCTCTTCCAACTCTATGATTCTGTAAAGAAGTAGAATTGTGTTATTTTTTTGGCCCATAACAAAAACATGTAATTTTTTAAATTTTCACTTATAATGGGTTTCCAGCCTCATTACTGAGCATATCCAGATTTGATGTCTCCAAATGGAGAGGGAGGAGGGGAGAGACTATGGCTGCTGTCTCTTTGTAGGATGTGGTGCAGGCTGGTGAGGAACAGAGGGGTCAGTGAAAAGAGAAGAAGAATAAGATGTATTGAAAACAAATTGTACTAGAAACCCATGTCAGTTAGCATTTGGTTTTTTTAAAAAGTTAGCCTGCCCTTTTTTGCTTCCCTCTTTTGTGTCCAAATGGAAGAGGTTGCTGCTACTACAAAGAGAGTTAGCATAAGTACCTGGGTAAAGGCTGCTTTGCTAGGCTGGCTGCTTCAAACAGTGGTACAGGGTGTGGACTTGATGTAGTCGGGTTGGCGTGATCTATGTGAAAATGTTTATATATGTGGGGTAGGGTGGGCATCTTTGACACTGGAACCCAGTTCAAACATGGGATTTAGAGTATTTTTGTTTGGAGGAGAAGAAGAGCTCCTAAGTGACTGCTCCTATGGGCCCAGCCAGTGTGTCAGTGTACAATGAGCATGATGGATGCATGGTCAGGTATACCAAACCTGAGTGGGAGGAGTTCACAAAATACTGTGGATACTGGTGGATTGCACGAAAGCATTCTGCATTCTGTGGTAGCCCAAGAATAACAATAACATGTTAATAATGGTGAGTCTATCAACTACAGTCTGGGTGTTGTGGTCAAAATGTTTGGGACCGGATGTGTTTTAGATTTTGGATTTATTCAGATTTTGGAATACACATGTATAAATAATGAGATCTTTAAGGTGAAGGCCAAGTCTAAACTCAGAATGCATTTATATATCATATGCATGTACAGATATAGCTTCAATGTAATTTTATGCACAATATTTTAAATAATTGGGTGCATAATTTTTTCCCCTACACTGAACCATCAGATAGTAAAGGTATCAATATCTCAGCCATCCATGTGAGGAATTTATAATTTTGTAGTATTTTGTAGTTCAGAATTCCGGACAATGGATACTCAAGCTGTAGTCTCTTTTAAGAGGTAAATTTCTAAACTTTGGGTTAAGGCTGATGAAAGTTATAATATGATAACACATGAAGTGTGGAATAGTCGACATTGCTGCATTATATAGTGCTATGAAAGCTGTTGCATATCCCTAGATTTCCCTTCTGCAGTAAGACTGTCCAGTCATCACCTTAGAAGCAGCTCCTGATATTTTCCCAACTTTTGCTATTCTCAGAGTATGTCTGTTCAACGTGTGGTAATTTTGTACAAATATGAACTAGGAAATGTTTAAACCATGTTTGTATGCTAGGATAGACAGACAAGAATGGTTGGCCTTCAGGATAGGATCCAAAGCGTTGCTTGAAAAATGTTAAAGGCTGTATGCTCTCCTTGTCCTTGTTGTCTGTAAACAGTTTTCCTTTGACTTGGGATCACAAGAACATAATAACAAAGACTTGTGTAGCTAAGCATCCTGTTTCTCACAATGACCAAGGAGATGCCCTTGGGAAGTCCATTAGCAGGACAAAAAGGACAGTAGTTCTATCCCATTGCTCATCTTCAACTTCAGAGACATGCTATCTCTTATCCTGACCTGGAGGATATCCATATGAACTACTTCATCTTTCATGAATTTGTCTTCTTTTTCAAGGCCATCTAGTAGCTGTCATCTTATCATTGACTGTGTGATCTTGGTCTCCCACCTTCACTGAATATCTAATTTTATTGGGTGACCTTGGGCTTTTCTGTACCTTTCTGTGTTCAATCCATGTTGTTAGTTGTGTTCCTTCTTTTTTCTGGCATATAGTGACCTTATTTCAGGGTTTCTTGGCAAGATTTGTTCATAGGAGGTTTGCTTTGGCTTTTCTGGTGTGGTGGGGTTTTTATGATCCTTCTTTCACACTTTTTCTTCCAAGTAAAGTGGGTGGAGTTCTTGTGGTGCTCTAGATGTATTTCAACAGCATCTCAAGGGGCCACATATTGGCTTATCTTTTAAAAATCTCAGTCTAAAATTCAAGAAGGAAGTTTGGTTGGGATTTTAAAAACTAGTGAGATTAGTATATATGAAGGAGGCTTCTTCCAGGCATACTGAAGATGTTTCCCAAAGCAGATGGATACTGATACAACTTGATTTACTCAGCCCTTGTTGTGTGCCTTCAAGTAATTTCCGACATGGACTTTTCATGGGATTTTCTTGGCAAGATTTATTCAGCGGGGGCTTTCCTTTGCCTTCCTCTGAGGCTGAGAAAGTGTGACTCACCTAAGATCACCCAGTAGGTTTCCATGGTCAAGATTCAAACCCTGGTCTCCAGAGTTCTAATTAAGCATAAATAGCTATTGTTCGCCGTCACATTTACCTTAGTATAAAATAGTTTTAAAATAAAGAAGGTATGTTTCTAATTTAAGAGGGGGTGAGGGCTGGAATCAAATAAAAATCACAGAAGGAAAAGAACAGTCCTGAGAGTATTCCCGATCAAATAACACATAGAAAAACAAAACAGTTACTATTCAGCATGGGGATTTGGCAAAAGGGCTTTAGTCAGTTTTGCTGGAATACTTGACATGCACACAGCTGGAATTTTAGCTATAAAATTTATCCGCTTCAAAGTCCAGTTTTTTCCCTTTAATGACACCCATATTAACTTTTTAATGTTTAAACATTTGAAAGGAACAACATAATAAAAGAGCCTCATGGAGCCACATCAGTGCTCTTTGGGGCCCAGTATCTTCTCTGTGAACTTAATTCAATGATCAAATCTTTACCTTTCAGAAGAAATACTTGAGCGGAGAGGTCATTCACAGAACAGCAGGTCATATCTGGGCATGTTTACCTTTTGAGACCATCTTCAGTCATGAAAGAATAAATGTTGTACCCATACTCATATCAGTAGATGTCAAAATATTCACATTCATTCATTTTGCCCATTTTTTTAACTCGGCTCTACTGTTGGATAGGTACAAGTAAATGTCCAAGGCCAGATTTAAACTGTGGACATTATTTCCTTTCACAGATTGCATCTGCTGCACTCCACTTCTAATGTCACTTGAAACTTAGTGGAGCAATTTCAATTAGTGGCCACCATCCTGTCTAATAAGCTGTAGCTATGATAGTCTCCCATCCAACACCACTCAACACCACATTTTCTTTCCCAAATCCAGCCGTTTCTTAATTAGTAGGGGAGCAGCTGTGTCCATCTGTTTTCCTATAGATGAATGCACAGCAATAGAAATTAGCAATCTCTCTTGAAGTGCTTTGGGAATCCCTGTGGACGATGACATTGTTTTGTGTCCAGTTATAAGAAAAATAAAGGGGCTGCAGTGGGTTAAATTGCTAAGCTACAGAACTTGCTGATCGGAAGGTCAGCAGTTTAAATCTGCAAATGGGATGAGCTCCTATTGTTAGCCCCAGCTTCTACAACCTAGCAGTTCAAAAACATGCAAATGTGAGTAGATCAGTAGGTACTGCTTCAGCGGGAAGGTAATGACCCTCCATGCAGTCATGCCAGCCACGTGACCTTGGAGGTGTCTACAGACAACTCCTGCTCTTTGGCTTAGAAATGGAGATGAGCACTAACCCCTAGAGTCAGACACAACTAGACTAAATGTCAAGGGGAAACCTTTCCCTTTACATATAAGAAGTATCTAGGTCATGGTCTGCTGCTTTCTTCATCTCCATCTACCAGGAAATGGCCAGATCATGAGAGCTGCAGCTGAGAATAAGTGGATTGAGGGATTTTGTTGTTCAGTAATTATTCAGATATCTTTAGCAACCAGAATCTGAGTTACAGTGGCATAGGTTTTATTTATACAATTGTAATTCACTAATTGGATGCCAGGCAGTGTGTTTTGCTTTTGCTCCAATAGGCCATTTTGGCTCTTAGGAGATAAATGAACTGCTCATTGTTTCTATCAGCTCAGTGTATGGTCACTATGAACAGGCATGCACAATTTTTTTCTTTATTCTGATCAGGATGGGGGAAGGATTGGAGATGGATGTCATATGAACATTTCACTTGGACATCTTTGTGTGTTAGTGTGCATTTGCTTCAGGACTTGGGAAGCTGGTAGCCCTCCAGATGTTGAACTAATCAGACTGGCCCGCTGTGGAATATGGTGGTAGTCCATAATGTATACATCTAGAAATTTTCATGGATCAATTTAAGTACTTTAGTTTAACCCCCCATCAAAAAAGAAATCACCCCTTTCTCTGAGTAGAGTGGCAAAAGGGAAAACCTAAAAGACGCAATGCCTCCTTCTATTGTGCCCACTGTGGCAACGCATCTGGGCTTATTGAATACCAGGAAAATGGCAGTTGAACTTCTGAGGTGGTGTTTGTGCTCTCCATGGAATGACCTTTGGCTTATCAATGAGTCATATCAAAACCCCCAATTTTGTCGCCCAGATTTACCTTTAATTTATGCATGAGGTATATATATATTCAGTGTCAGGAGCGATTTGAGAAACTGCAAGTCACTTCTGGTGTGAGATAATTGGCCATGTGCAAGGATATTGCTCAGGGGATGTCTGGATCTTTGATGTTTTACCATCCTTGTGGGAGGCTTCTCTCATGTCCTCGCATGGGGAGCTGGGGCTGACAGAAGGAGCTCACCCACTCTCCGGATTCAAACCGGCAACCTTCAGGTCAGCAACCTAACCTTCAAGTCAGCAGTCTTGGCGGCGCAAGTATTTAACCCATTTCGCTACCAGGGGCTCCAGCTTATATATAATAGTTCATCTATTTCTGGAGAGCTGAAGTTTACTTAACCTTATTTTATTTCTTCTTTGCATATAGATGGACAATGGGCACCTACATATTATTGCTGGACATTGCAGCCCTGTGCAGATTGAACCCTAGGTCATAACTAGTGAGTGCCAAAATGTGCTCAGTCGTGGCAATTTCTCTGTGAGTTATAGAAGCTGATAACTTTACCAAAACTCTGAGAATTTGTGCTCATTGCATTTAAAAATGTTAGTAGGCTATTTAGTTTTCACAAGAGGAATCCTGTGGTTAAGGAAATGGGCTTCTATTCACTCTGAAGCTCTTTATCATTCAGCCCTTTTATGCAGAACTTATCTCTGCTTCATGTCTTCTGTCATCCTTTCCCTTCCATTTCCTTATTGCCAGAATAACTCCATAATATTTATATTAAGCAGTTTATGTGTGTTGACAGTGAGTAGTTCCTGTAATCAACCTTTCATTTTCTACTCACAGAGCTTTGGTATGTCTAGTGGACAATTATATATCCTTTCTTTTTTGAAGAATGCAAATGGTAGTGATGGCAGAGTGAAAGAATTCTTAGGAACATCTGTTAATGATACATACTCAAAAGTGGAAGCAAATAATGGTAGAATTTTCAGCGAGTGTGTTTCTGAATAGGCACTTCTCTCTGTTCAGCTGCTTCTCAACCATGGCAAGAGTGAAAGGGAGTTGAATTACAGATTGGTACTTGCTTTCAATACTGCAAGTCTAGCTTTGTGCCATGGCTTGTAGTGATACTCTATAATCACACTGAGCCAAAGTACAAGTACCAATGGCAATGGCCAGGCCTCTGAACGTGGAAAGGCACCCAATTATGTAAAAAATGCTGTATTCAATGTCTGTGCTGGATCAAAGGCCTGTCTGGTCCAACATTTTATTCCCACAGTAGCTTGCCAGATGCCAATGGGAAGCCCACAAGGAGAACATGGCACTTTCTCAATTGTGTTTCCCAGCAATGGGCATTCAGAGGGATTCTGGTAGCGATACATGTAATGGCAGGTAGCCATTGAAAGCCTTATCCTTCATGGTCCTTTACTGGTACTTTTAAAGTACACAAGGGGCAACGATGAGTGCTGAATTTGTCTGCCAGTTTCCCTATTTTCCATGTCTCTTAATGCTTTAAAATGAAAACTTATGTTTCACTGGTCAAGACTTGTATATCAGGCAACTTACCTGAGCCTCAGGTCTGTGAATGTAGACGGAATATAAATTAGATAAATTATTTATTGAGGTGATGTGGGTTTTCCAGGCTGTATGGCCATGTTCCAGAAGCATTCTCTCCTGACATTTCGCCCACATCTATGACAGGCATCCTCAGAGGTTGTGGGGTTGGTTGGAAACTAGGCAAGTGGGGTTTATTATATATCTGTGGAATGTCCATGTTGGGATAAAGAACTCTTGTCTGTATGAGGCAAGTGTGAATGTTGCAATTGGCCAGCTTGATTAGCATTGAATAGCCTGGCAGCTTCAAAGCTTGGCTGTTTCCTGCCAGGGGGATACTTTATTTATTTATTTACAGTATTTATATTCCAGCCTTCTCACCCCGAAGGGGACTCAGAGCGGATCACAATGTACGTATACATGACAAACATTCAATGCCATTAGACATAAGACATACAGACAGAGACACGGGAAATTTAGCATTTTCCAGCTTCATGAGGGTATGCTCGATTCCAGCCACAGTGGGAGCTGCTGCTTCATCATCTGTTATGACACCGAGTCCTTGATGGAGTACTTCCTCATTGTTCCACACGCTGCTGGACGTTTTTATGGTGTTGTAAATTAGTTAAATTAGCCTCCCCTCATAAAGCATACCTAAATGTCCTACTAGACAGACGCAACTGTCTTTGCAACAATGAGCTAGGCTATTTAATGGTCGGGTGCTCAATCCGACCCAGGCTGGCTTCAAACGCATGACCTCTCTGTTAGTAGTGATTTATTGCAGCTGGCTACTAACCAGTTGCGTCACAGCCCAGCCCTCTGATGGGCGGTGTTAGCCGTTCCTGATTGTTTCTTGTCTGGAATTCTGAGTGGTTTTTTTTTTTTAATTTATGTCCTGATTTTAGAGTGTATTAAATACTGGTAGCCAGATTTTGTTTGTTTTCATGGTTTCTTCCTTTTTGTTGAAATTGTCCTCATGCTTGTAGCTTTCAATGGCTTCTCTGTGTAGTCTGACATGGTGGTTGTTAGAGTGGTCCAGCATTTCTATGTTCTCAGATAATATGTTGTGTCCAGGTTGGTTCATCAAGTGCTCTGATATGGCTGACTTCTCTGGTTAAGTTAGTCTGCAATGCCTTTCATGTTCCTTGATTCTTGTTTGGGCGCTGCCCAAATAAATAAATATTTATTTATATATTTCTATTCTGCTTTTCTCCTGAGTTGGGACTCAAAGTGACTAACATGTAAAAAGTAGAAAAACATAACATGCAATAAAAATGAACAGCACCATTATAATCATATTTAATTAAAGGAAGTAAATATTACAAACCAACATCAGCGTAATTGACAACTAGCACAAACATAATTAAACAACAATAGATTAAAACTGTGATGACCCATGGGCCTTGTAGTCCTGCTCAGGACATTGTAATCCCTGATGAAGAAGAAAACTTGGGTTTTTTGCCTTCCCAGTCAGAACTGGAATCTTCTCAGCCAGATCTTTCCCAGGCAGATCTGGGAACCTTGCACCTGCAAGAAAGTTGTGTCCCAGAAGTATGTCAAACAAACCCAGAGCCCACATCTCCCGTGTTCTTGCGCCGTGAGTTTTGTAAACAACAGAGGGGTTTGGAAGCAGCTTCGCGCAGGAGTGCTAGAATTGCAGCTAAGAATGTAGCCAATTAAGACTGCTTTCCGTGAGAATCTTTAGGGAGTCAAACATCTGGTCCCAGAGTTTAGCTTTCGTTTCTGGTTCCCAGAGAACTGCTTCGGCGAGAAAGTTAGACTCTATATAGGTGTTTTACCCGCGTAGTAACTTCGCGGAGTCAATTCGTCAGCCTCCGGAGCGAGTTGTGTCTGGACAGCGCGCTCCGTTTCAAGCCTCGTTCCTGCTCAAGCCTTGCCCTGCTTCCCAGCCTTCGCTCCAGTTTCCAGCCTTTGTTTACCTACGGACCTTGCTTGTTTTCCAGGACTATACCTTGCCTTGTATCACGGATTTTACCAAGTTATTCCACGGACCTTGTTCTTGTTCCTTGTTACCTTGTTTCACGTTTTAAGCCTTGCTTCAAGTATCAAGTTATTTCCTAGCCTTGCTCAAGTTTATGGACTAAAGGACCTTGTCATCTCCCCTCACTTTGCCTGGCAAAGTGAGTGTTTCGGTTATTGGATTACAACTTTGGATCATAATATTTCATATTGGACATTGCTTTTTTGGACTAATTTTGACCTTTCCTGAAAGGTCTGCTTCTGAACTAACTTTTACATTTATTTTTATTAATCTTATATATTTCCTTAATAAAGATATTAGATAGAATCTGGCCTCTGCGTATGGTTATTGGTGCTCTGTAGCCTGGGTCGTGACAGTTTGACTCCGCCACCCTAAGCACCAATTAACCTCGGCCAGAATGTCTACCGGAACCGTACCTGGGCCGAGCGGCCAGCCGATTACCTACACCATCGACAAGGATGAGGTGGATCGAATCCGTGATAAGCTCAATGCCCAGGATGGAGAAATAAAAGGTTTGAAGGAACGCGGAATCCGTCTACCGGCCATGGCGTTGCCAACCAAGTTTACTGGAGAAGCTTCTAAGGTTCATGTTTTCCGTCGCCAATGCCAAGCTTATCTAGAGGCCCGTGCTGCCGAATTTCCCCAAGAAGACATCAAGGTGGCATGGGTTTACAGTCTTCTAGACGGGCCAGCGGCCAACTGGGCGACGGCACTGTTCGACCAAGCCTCTCCACACCTAAGATCCGCGCAACGCTTCTTGGACCACCTTAAAGAGACTTGGGGAATCGAGGACAATTTGGAGGCAGCCGGTCACAAACTCCGTCGCCTCTTCCAAGGAGACAGACCTATGTCTCAGTACATAGCCGAGTTCCGAGTGCTGGCCCACAACACCGGCTGGAATGATGTAGCCCTCAGAGGACAATTCCGGGAGGGTCTCAACATCGAAATGCTGGAGGAAATCTCCAAGGTGGATCCTCCCCAGACCCTCGAAGCACTCATTGATCAATGTTTACGGGCTGAAGTCATGATTGCCAACAGGAAACAGTGGGTTCGAGGCCAGAGCGGTAGAGCTGGGGCAAAACCCCCCGCTCCCGCCAGCGTTCAGCCACGTCCAGTGTGGAGACCCCCACCACCAACCCCATACCCCAGAGGAAGCGAGGAGGTGCCGATGCAGTTGGGCAACGTGCGTCCCAGATTAGATGCCGCCGAGAAGGCCCGTCGTCAACGCTTAAACCTCTGTTGGTACTGCGGGAACGGGGGCCACTTCGCCAGAGAGTGCCCAGCCAAAGGGAAGCCCGCCGCCCGTCTTGCGGCGGCGTCCTCCACGGAGACGAAGGCGTCTGAGCCGGCTGGCACACAGCCGGCGGGGGAAGCCAACGACCGGGCGTAGAGAGGCTCGCCAACCCGGTCAAAAAACCCGTTCAAGAGCCGCCAACCGGGGTCCTGTTCCTTCTCGTGGTCACCTTATGGTCAGCAAAAAGGGGACCCGTCATGATCCACGCCATGATAGACTCCGGAGCCACCAACAATTTCATTGATAGAGAGTATGCCGACTCTCTGGGATTACAATATCATGATTTCAAGAATGCCCGTGTGGTGCAAGCCATAGACGGCCGCCCCCTCAAGACGGGCCCCGTAAGTCAGTGGTCGGAACCCACCAGGATGTGGATAAGGGAACATATGGAAGAGATTTCCTTCTTTGTTACCGAGGTTCCCCATTTCCCTGTGATTTTGGGAATTCCATGGCTGACTCTCCACGACCCAAGCATCTCCTGGTCCAACAGAGAACTGCAGTTTGCTTCACAGTACTGCCAAAACCATTGCCTTGTAGCCAAGGTCTGCCATGCCACAGACACCGAGCCCATCATCACCCTGCCCAAGAAGTACTCCGAGTATTGGGATGTATTCAATGAAAAAGAAGCCGAGAAATTACCCCCACATAGACCTTATGACTGTGCCATTGACCTGGTGGAGGGGGCCCCGATCCCGCGAGGGCACCTATACTCCCTGACTGAACCAGAGCAAGAAGCTCTCAGGGAATTCATAGAGACAAACCTTCATAAGGGATTCATTAGACCCTCTCAATCCCCAGCCGCCTCCCCAGTGATGTTTGTGAAGAAGAAGTCAGGGGAACTACGCTTGGTGGTGGACTACAGAGCATTGAACAATATCACCAAGCGGAACAGCTATCCCCTGCCCTTAATCTCGGATCTACTGGATCGGCTTCGAGGAGCCAAGGTTTACACCAAGCTGGATCTTCGGGGGGCTTACAACTTAGTTCGCATCAGAGAAGGGGACGAGTGGAAGACCGCCTTCCAGACCAAATTCGGATTATTCGAGTCCCGAGTTATGAATTATGGATTATGCGGAGCTCCCGCAACGTTCCAGCATTTTGTCAATGACATTTTTCAGGACTATCTAGATAGGTTCTTGATAATCTACCTGGACGATTTTTTGGTGTTTTCTAGATCACAATCAGAACATGAGAACCACGTCAAAATGGTGTTACAACGATTGCGGGATCATGGACTTTATGCCAAGTTGGAAAACTGCGCTTTTGATCTACAAGAGGTAGATTTCCTTGGTTACCGTATCTCGCCTCTAGGGCTCTCCATGGATCCAGCCAAGGTTTCAGCAGTATTGGAATGGCGGGCGCCAACTAACAAGAAAGAGGTGCAGCGTTTCTTGGGGTTCGCGAACTATTACCGCAAGTTCATTCCAGATTTTGCCCGCTGGTCTGACCCAATCACTAGCTGCATCCGTGGAAAACAGCCCTTCCGCTGGACTGATCAAGCAGAGAAAGGGTTCCAGCAACTAAAGAAATTATTCACGTCCCAGCCAATTCTACAGCACCCAGATCCTGGAACCCCTTTTGTTGTGCAAGCGGACGCCTCTGATGTGGCAATTGGGGCTGTACTCTTACAACCGGTGGGAGACCACCTTCATCCCTGTGCCTTTTACTCCCGTCAACTAACCACACCAGAGAGAAATTACACCATTTGGGAAAAGGAACTACTGGCCATAAAGGCAGCCTTTGAAACTTGGAGACATTGGCTAGAAGGGGCCAAATTTCCCATTGAAGTCCACACTGATCATCGAAATCTAGAACATCTAAGAACTGCCCGCAAACTAAATCAGAGGCAGCAACGTTGGGCTTTGTTCTTTGAACGTTTTAACTTCCAGATTCATTATGTGACCCCAGCCCAAACCAAGCAAGCAGACGCCCTGTCACGTAAACCGGAATACGCTGCAGGACGCAAGGAGACCTTTGAATCCCAATTACTACAACCCGAGAACTTTGCCACGCTCACAGTGGGGAACACCAAATCCACTCCCATTGGTTCAACTTCCTCTACTCCAGGACCCATCTGTGCTCAAGAAATCAGGGCTAGTCAGCAAGCAGATGCCTGGGCGCAGGACCAACTTCGTCAAGGTCTGCATTTTCCCTTTTCGCTTAAAGATGGACTGCTATGCTATAGAAATCATGTTTATATCCCACCCGGACCGGGCAGGGAGAAAGCGCTTCGTCTGTGTCATGACTGCAAACCAGCAGGGCATTTCGGACTATTTAAAACCATGCATCTGATCCTAAGGGATTTTTGGTGGCCCAAGATCCGCAAAGATGTGGAAAAATATGTCAACACCTGCCCAGTATGCCAGCGCTCCAAGATAAGAAGGGAGAAGCCCTCAGGGCTTCTGCATCCCCTTCCTACCCCATCTCGGCCATGGGAAATAATTTCTGCGGATTTCATCACTGACCTACCACCTTCCTGTGGATTCACCACGATTCTAGTGGTGGTGGACCTTTTCACCAAGTTAGCCCATTTCATTCCCTGTGAAGGTCTTCCCACGGCCAAAGAGACTGCAGATCTATTCCTTCAACATGTTTTCAGACTACATGGATTGCCCAAGAGTTTAGTCACAGACCGTGGATCTCAATTCACCTCTCGTTTTTGGAAAGCACTACAAAAACTATTGGGCATAGACTCTCGCTTATCTTCAGCTCATCATCCCCAAACAGATGGGCAAACGGAGCGCACCAATGCCACTTTGGAGCAGTATCTTCGCTGTTATGTAAACTACCAACAGGACAATTGGGCTTCTCTGTTACCACTGTCAGAGTTTGCCTATAACAATGGAGTTCAAGCTTCTACAAAAGAAACGCCGTTCTTTGCAAACTACGGCTTCCATCCACGTTTCTTTCCCCCTGTCATTGAAACTTCAGAAGTTCCCGCAGCAGAGGATTGGCTGCAGGAACTCACAGCGGTACAACAACTTTTGCTCCAGCAACTAGACCAAGCCAAGGAGGACTATAAACGCCACGCTGACAAACATCGCCAGCCGGGCCCCGAAATCAAGGTAGGAGATCGGGTTTTTCTGTCCACTCGCTTTCTGCCCTCCCACCGCCCTTGCCGGAAGTTAGATGCCCGTTTCATTGGCCCCTATCCAGTGGTGGCGCAATTAAACCCCGTGACTTTCAAACTCCAACTTCCGCGTTCAATGCGCATCCACCCAGTGTTTCACCGTTCCCTGCTCCTTCCGGCGGATGGTGTGCGTCCTGATACAGACCAACCGGCCCCCCCTCCTGTTTTGATGAATGGGGAGGAGGAGTTCGAGGTTGAGGACATTTTGGATTCTCGCTTTCACCGCCGCCGCCTACAATATCTCATTGACTGGGTGGGTTTTGGCCCTGAGGAACGCTCTTGGGAAGACGCCTCCACAGTCCATGCTCCTGATCTAACCCGTCGCTTTCATCAGACCTATCCCGCCAAGCCGCGACCTCGCGCCTCGGGGAGAGGGCCCCAGTTTGAGAGGGGCCTTGAGGAGGGGGATAGTGTGATGACCCATGGGCCTTGTAGTCCTGCTCAGGACATTGTAATCCCTGATGAAGAAGAAAACTTGGGTTTTTTGCCTTCCCAGTCAGAACTGGAATCTTCTCAGCCAGATCTTTCCCAGGCAGATCTGGGAACCTTGCACCTGCAAGAAAGTTGTGTCCCAGAAGTATGTCAAACAAACCCAGAGCCCACATCTCCCGTGTTCTTGCGCCGTGAGTTTTGTAAACAACAGAGGGGTTTGGAAGCAGCTTCGCGCAGGAGTGCTAGAATTGCAGCTAAGAATGTAGCCAATTAAGACTGCTTTCCGTGAGAATCTTTAGGGAGTCAAACATCTGGTCCCAGAGTTTAGCTTTCGTTTCTGGTTCCCAGAGAACTGCTTCGGCGAGAAAGTTAGACTCTATATAGGTGTTTTACCCGCGTAGTAACTTCGCGGAGTCAATTCGTCAGCCTCCGGAGCGAGTTGTGTCTGGACAGCGCGCTCCGTTTCAAGCCTCGTTCCTGCTCAAGCCTTGCCCTGCTTCCCAGCCTTCGCTCCAGTTTCCAGCCTTTGTTTACCTACGGACCTTGCTTGTTTTCCAGGACTATACCTTGCCTTGTATCACGGATTTTACCAAGTTATTCCACGGACCTTGTTCTTGTTCCTTGTTACCTTGTTTCACGTTTTAAGCCTTGCTTCAAGTATCAAGTTATTTCCTAGCCTTGCTCAAGTTTATGGACTAAAGGACCTTGTCATCTCCCCTCACTTTGCCTGGCAAAGTGAGTGTTTCGGTTATTGGATTACAACTTTGGATCATAATATTTCATATTGGACATTGCTTTTTTGGACTAATTTTGACCTTTCCTGAAAGGTCTGCTTCTGAACTAACTTTTACATTTATTTTTATTAATCTTATATATTTCCTTAATAAAGATATTAGATAGAATCTGGCCTCTGCGTATGGTTATTGGTGCTCTGTAGCCTGGGTCGTGACAAAAACCCATCTAAAATTGATTCATTTGGGCTCTAGTCAGGTCCATTGCCAGAGGTCCATCATGATTCAAACATTGCATACTATAAATCTAGCATTATAAATGAATAAACATGTAACATAGCTTTCCCCTGCTACCACCTGGACAGAAATATAAGCCAAGGTACCTAATTTTACCAAAAAAAGCTGGGAAAGCTTATAGACTCTAGTACAAGATGAGGGTGGGAAATGCAGCAGCTACTAGTACATTTCAAAAATAAAAATAGATACAGTAGAGCCTCACTTATCCAAGACTCTCTTATCCAAGGTTCTGGATTATCCAAGGCATTTTTGTAGTCAACATTTTCAATATATCATGATATTTTGGTGCTAAATTTGTAAATACAGTAATTACAGTATAACATTACTGCGCATTGAACTACTTTTTCTGTCAAATTTGTTGTATAACATGATGTTTTGGTGCTTAATTTGTAAAATCGTAACCTAATTTAATGTTTAATAGGCTTTTCCTTAATCCCTCTTTATTATCCAAGATATTCGCTTATCCAAGGTTCTGCCGGCCCATTTAGCTTGGATAAGAGTACTAATAAAATTACATTAATTGAGGTATTAATTGATGTTTATATAAAACAGTAATTTAAGGTAAGACTGTCCAACTCTGATTACCTATATAGTCAAATATATTATTTATTTATTTACTATACTTATACCCCGCTCGTCTCACCCCCGAAGAGTGACTCAGGGTGGCTTACAAACTATGGCAATAATTAAATGCCAGATTCAGACAATAATATCAGTAAAACACAATATTATAAAATTGTAAAAAACCTATACATATCAATTAAAATAGTCTTTTAAACTATTTAAACATATCAAAAGTATTAAAAGTCTAACACCAACTGAGCTTTGTAAACATTGAACCAATTGCTTATATAAGCCAACTCAGATATAAGCCGGCAAGGACCCTCATTCGAATAGAAGCCAAACAGGGCTTTTTCAGCCCTAAAAGGGCAGAAATTCAGCTTATACTCGAGTATATATGATAGTAAGCCATCTGTATGTGATATATGACATGCTTTTTGTAATGGCAATAGATTCAGCATTGGTTCATATTTGCATACTATTTGATTTTTCAAGTAAATCAAGAATGAAATCAGAAAAATACAAATTTATACAAAGAAACCACAACCACACACTCAGAATTTATGGATGAGAGTGTTTCTGCCAATAATCATTAAAAAGTTTAAGGTTGTTGTAGAGTTTTATCATTGTTGTTCTCATAAGGCAAGTCAATTACAGTACATCCATGAAATTTGTTTCCTCCTTTGTTAATGAAAAACACGTTTAGCCTAGAGAGTTTAATGCACAAGATCCTGGCAGTGCTAACAAAATACCTGCTTATGATTGCTTAAGAAATAATTGCTGAGTAACTTCCTAGTATGTTTCAAAGAAGGATAAAAACCCAGTGGGCATATATATGTCAATTGAATGCAAGCCTGGCATTTCTACAACTTTTTAAGCACTTCCTAATTCAGCTAGTACTAGACTAGCTTTCATGGGAAGAGAGTTCAAGACCCTGCGGGCAGCCCCTGCAAGAAATTTCTTTTGTGTCCCTGTGTGGATTGAGAGAAGAGGATCTTATGAAGATATCAGAGTTTGCTCATATGGAAGTATATAATGAATGCATTTTTCTGACACATCTATTCACATGCAAATCACTACTTAACTTGGGAATGTGAGCTCACATTCTCTTTCAGATGTCTTGGATATATGTGTGGGCATGACTAATCTGTAATTGCCAGTGGAAATCATAGTAACAGGTTTATTATTAATGGTTTGATAAGTTTCAACCCTCTTGCCTACTGAAAGTATTGTGTTGTTCCTGATAGTTTCCAACTTTGTAATGCCCCTGTTTTTCTGTGGAAATAAAGGGACAAAAACAAGGTATTTTCCATGTGAGTAAACAGCCAAGATAAGGCCAAGTGAAATAAATTCTGCCTTTTGGCAAGTGGTGTAAATATTTCAAGGAAATTTGAACATTCATTGTAGTAGTGTCAGGATTTTATAGCTGCGAGTAAACATGCATACAGTTTTGGCACTGTACCTATTCCTCACTATCTTGACATGAAACCAACTAATGCATACAATTAAATAGGGGCTTTGGAACTGAATTCTTCCCCCTCCCTCCCTACCCCACACACAGTTGCATTGGTGCATATTTTTAAAGCAACACTTAGCCTTTTCATTCTCTCGTTGGCTGCAGTCCAGCCTCTGGTGCTATGAGTTGTCTCTGTTTCTCTGCCATTCAGACAGCTGCCTTTGTACCCCTTCAATCAAATGTCCTGTGTAGGATAAAGTTCTCTGTTACTCTTTTAATCTGGCAAGAAACATGAAAAAAATCCTAACCCGAAAAGGAAGTGCCGCTCCTTAAAACCTCTTCTCCACCCACAGCTACCAACAAATTGGCATATGTAATGGTTGGAAGGGAACTGTTTGCAAAAGGCTACCTCTCTTGCAAAGGACATGAGATATTTATTTTATTTATGTCAAGATCTGAAAACGTTCTCTGTGTTTCTGTTGTTGTAAAGTCCACATTCCTTCACAGATCATAGATGCTAGTATACAGAGCTTGGGAAAAGGTCCCTTTTTGAACTATACTCCCCAGAATCCCCTGAACAGCAAGCGGGGGGGGGGGGGGGTTGCAAGTTGTATTGCATAAAAGAAACTGGGTTACTGTGAGTTTTCTGGGCTGTATGTCCTTGTTCCAGAAGTATTATCCCCCACATCTATGGCAGGCATCCTCAGAGGTTGTGAGGTCTGTTGGAAACTAGGCAAGTGGGGTTTATGTATCTGGAATGTCCAGAATGGGAGAAAGAACTCTTGTCTGCTTGAGGCAAGTGTGAATGTTGCAATTGGCCACCTTGATTAGATTATCCCAGGCAGGAAGCAGTCAGGCTGTGAAACTGCAAGGCTATTCAATTCTAATCAAGGTGGCCAATTGCAACATTCACACTTGCCTCCAACAGACCGGAGTCCTTTCTCCCAACCTGGACATTCCACAGATATATAAACCCCACTTGCCTAGTTTCCAACAGACCTCACAACCTCTGAGGATGCCTGCCATAGATGAAGGTGAAATGTCAGGAGAGAATGCTTCTGGAACATGGCCATACAGCCCAAAAAACACACAGCCGCCCAGTGATTCCATCCATGAAAGCCTTCGACAACACTTAAAATAAACATTTGCAACATCTGAGTCTCTCTGTGAGCAGAGAGATAAGTGATGGAGGGTGAACAAGAAAAGTTTCTATAAACCATCTGAAAGAATGAAACAAATCGTATTTCTACTGCTCTGTAATGTTTCTGTTTTGATGGAACAGCCCTCTTTAATTATATAGGGAATGTGCCGGATCTACAGTCCCAAAGCCTTCTTTTCAACACTATGGTATGCCAGGAAGGGAGCGATGCTATGATGCTGTAATCTGTCATCCTCTCTCGTCAGCCTGTTGGAGAGAAGAAAGTTGTAGCTGGACTTTCAAACACTTCCAGATGTTAAGCTAAGACTGAAAAAATGGCACAAGGTTCTGTCATGGAGAAGTTACCAGCTCTGTGTTAGAATTTTTTAACAAATGGAAGAGATGGTAAACAAAATATGCAGCTTCAAAACGTGAAGTTTCAAAACATGAAGCTCATCAACTATTTTTGTTGTTCCTAAAAAAACCTGTGGAGAGCCATCATGGTGATTTGGGTTTGAACTGGGATTCTGGGAGATTAATATCCAAATCCCCACTAGGTCATGGAAACCCACTTTGAGCAAACCTTAGAAAATGGCAAAGGAACACCCCCATACCTGAAGAAACTTTGATGAGAAAATCTTATAACAGATTCACCATAAATCGGAAAAGCCTTGAAGGCATACAACAATAACAATAAAGCTGTTGCCCAGTGGTGTTTTTTAAAATTTCCACCCCCACTATTGCAACATGGCCATCTAAGGTTTCTGAAATTCTTTAGAAGGTACTCTCTTCTAATACTGATTAGCCACACACTAATTGGAAATGAGCTGCTCCCATCTTGATTGGATGTGTACTGCATATAAATATAATGTATCTGTTATGTGGTTAAAAACAGCAGAGCCATCATAGAGAATCCTGTAGCAACGGGAATGATAGAGTCTGCAGCTGAATGCAAATGAGCATTATATTTTGGATGGAGAATATCTTTTTTTGCCAGATTTTGGAGCAACTGATAATCGGTATCTTAAAGATGATGTAAAGATATTGTAATCTCGTTTTCTGTAAGGACTATTTTGGGGAAAAAATGTTTTCCGTATCAACATTTAATCTTATTAGGAACATAATAATATTGCCAAAAATTTGTGAGGCTTCTTCATTGTGCCTATTATACAGCAGTGATGTCAGTGCATTAAAAAATCTTACTGTGCCTCTTTTATTGTCCTCAGCTTGTTGCCCAACAGGGTTATTTCATGTTGTGTGGTGGATGGAGGGTGGGGTTGGGGGTGCTTTGGGACCAGGCAAAGAGAAACAAATAGTAGTTTAGTTCTTGGTCATTGCTGTAGTAAATTTTCAGGGTACTTTGAGGTGAAAGCTGCTCATATTGACTAAGAATTTGATGCCACAGTTATTGCAAAGTTTGGGAAGTGTCCAGTGTGCTAGTTTTCTTGGGCTGGTTTTCAGTTGTTGCAGCCTGATGAAGTGGACTGGATATTTGAATGACTCACTCAGGCATGAGTTTATCTGCACTGACAAGAACGAGAAGAGATGGTTTAATTGGGTGGGTCCAGGGACGTTAAGTTCCTTGCTACACCAGGGGAAGTTGCCCAATGGCGTGAAGGAGGCTGTAGTGTGATCTCTGATGAAGAGGACTGCCTAGATCCAGAAGTACCACCCGATCATTTGATACTTGAACATCTAGTGCTGGGCAACTTTGAAAGAAATTGCTATCTGCACCCATTTCTATCTGGATTCATGACAGCCTTGGTTGCCTTGACTCATTACCTACTTCAGATGAAAAACAAGGGGAGTCTTCCTGGATCTCTGTAGCTTTTGATACCACTGATCATAGTATCCTACTGAACTGGCTCTGTTGGACAGGATCCTTTTTACAGGGCCATTTCAGGAGGGACTGGGAGAACTGTTCAGCTGCATTAAGCTGTGGGGTGCCCCAAGTTTCTTTCTTAACTCTTGTGCTGTTCAAAATCTATAAGAAGTCAGTGAGGGTGGAGGGGAGGGTCATTAAGATTTTTTGAGGTTGGGTGCCATCGATATGCTTTATTGCTTCTTATTGTCCAAGTCAGCTGAGGCTATGCAGGTGCTGGATCAGTGCCTGGATACAGTAATTGTCTGGATGAGAGCCAGTAAACTGAAACTGAATCCTAATAAGATGGAAGCTCTAAGTAATGGTGGTTCTCTGGCAAATCCTTTGTGAAGTTACCCTTCCCCTGAGGAAGGAGGCTCATAGCTCTCCTTTCATCCATTTTTATCACTGGAGACCGAGGTGCCTCCATCAGGCTACTTCCACACTGCCCTATATCTCAAGATCTAATTCAAGATTATCTTTTTATCCCTGATTATCTGGCAGTGGAGACTCCTAATCCAGTTTAAATCAGATAATCTGGGATCAGATCCTGAGATATAGGGCAATGTAGAAGGAGCCTCAGACTGCTTGGGGCCAGTTTTTATTGATCAACCAGGTATGGCCTTTCCTGGATAGGGATAGCTTAACCATCTATATATATAAAAGAGTGACGGCATCACGGCGACTCACAAAACAACAAAAGTACAGGCCCCCCAACCTCAAAATTTGACAACACAACCCATCATCCACGCCTCTAGGTTGATACAACAAAAAGAAAAGAAAAATAAAGTACTAATTAGAGGGAGAGCAATAATTTTTTTTATCCAATTGCTGCCAGTTTAGAGGGCTAATCTCTGCCCACTTGGTTGCCTAGCAACCAAGGCACAGCCAGGTTTCAGTTAGGGGACAGGCAGATTTAGGCCTCACTTAGACTTCTTCCACAGATTATCAGATTTGCACTGGATTATATGGCAGTGTAGACTCAAGGCCCTTCCACACAGCTATATAACCCATTTATAATCTTATATTATCTGCTTTGCACTGGATTATATTGAGTCCACACTGCCATAGAATCCACTTCAGTGTGCATTTTATACAGCTGTGAAGAAGGGGCCTCATATAATCCAGTTCTAAGCAGATAATATAAGATTAGAAATATACAGTAGATTCTCACTTATCCAACATAAACAGGCCGGCAGGATAAGTGAACATGTTGGATAATAAGAAGCGATTCAGGAAAAGCCAATTAACCATCAAATTAAGTAATCATTATACAAATTAAGCACCAAAACATAATATTATAAAACAAATTTGACAGAAAAAGTAGTTCCATACGCAGTAATGCTATGTAGTAATTACAGTAGAGTCTCACTTATCCAACACTCGCTTATCCAACGTTCTGGATTATCCAACGGATTTTTGTAGTCAATGCTTTCAATATATCGTGATATTTTGGGGCTAAATTCATAAATCTCTAAAACCAGGACAGTAAATAAACAGGGGAATTCCACACAGGAAACAATCAGGGCCAGCTACACCTCCCAACAAAGTATTCCCATCATTAAAGTCTGGCAAATCCTGTTTCCTCAGGGCCACAGACAGTAGAAGCACATAAAATATCGCAAACAACACCACTCTGAAAACAAGGGAATTCCAGACAGGAAACAATCAGGGCCAGCTAACACCTCCCAACAAAAAATTCACTCAGGGAGAAAACAGCCAGGCCTTAAAGCTGCAAGGCCATTACATCCTAATCATTTTTCCTAATTGCAGCATTCATACTTGCCTCCAACAGACAAAAAAAAAACAATCAGAAATATTGTATATTTACAACCTTTAGGAAATAATATCCCCTGATGGCGCAGTGTGTTAAAGCACTGAGCTGCTGAACTTCTGGACCGAAAGGCCGCAGGTTTGAATTGGGGGAGCGGAGAGAGCCCCCACTGTTAGCCCCAGCTTCTGCCAACCCAGAAGTTCAAAAACATGCAAATGTGAGTGCATCAATAGGTACTGCTCCGGCGGGAAGGTAACGCTGCTCCATGTAGTCATCCCACATGACCTTGGAGGAGTCTACGGACAACGCCGGCTCTTCGGCGTAGAAATGCAGATGAGCACCAACCCCCAGAGTCAGACACGACTGGACTTAATGTCTGGGGAAAACGTTTAACCTTTACCTTAACTACCACCAATTCCTCAATACTTTCTTTCCCATACCACCAGACTTCGCCACAGCAACGCGTGGCCGGGCACAGCTAGTAGTATTATAAACACTCATACCATCCAGATTAAATTACTACTATTGCACTCTACAAAGGGCTGCCCTTGAAAGCTAGACAGGTGCAGTAGTTAGAGCCAACACAGTGGCTAACCTACTGCTTGGAACACCATACATAAACCACACAGAAGTGTTTTTCAAGGAACTGCTATCAATGAATCTCTGGTCTGAATGGCAATGATATGCAAATGATACTTATTTTTTATTTCGTGTCAGAAGCCTTGCATAAATAAATATGTTTAAAACTGATAAAATAAAGGGATCACAAGCTGCTAAATAGTTTTAGATGAAAACTGGCAACAGCATTGTCTGTAGCTTTAAACAATTCTTCCTCTGTGCATGAGGCAGGGCATTGTAGGCAAGCATTCTGATACTGAGTTGTTTGTTCTGCTCCCCAGTCGCATAAGGTGGAGGATTCTTCTAGGTAGCACCACTTTGTCTTTTGATCTGCTAACTCCGCTTCTGAGTTTGTTCAGGGACTTCCAAGTTGCCCGTTCTTGGTTTGCCTCTGGAGGAAGACCCTCGTGGGGTTCATCCAGTTGGAATTGCCTGATTTTGCTGCCCACAGGGATATTGTTGCTGTTGCTGGAGGAACATTAAGAGGAGTGGTGGTTCTCATGAAGCTTTTCCTTGGTTTAAGTCTGCTGGGAGGAGGTTGATAGCCATACATTGGGTGGCTTTCGCAGTGTTCAACCTTATTTCTCTTGCAATTGGCAGCAACTTCCCGGGGGAGAGGGGGGGGAGGAAATGCCAAGTGTAGGTTTAAGACATCCTGTGATTATTCTACATGTCTCATTCAGTGCTATATTCACCTGCTTTGCGTGGGCAGATTTATGCTAGATGGGACAGGCATACTCAGCAGCTGAGTAAGACAAGGCCAGGGCTGATGTTCTTATTCATTTTGGGTCTGCATCCCATGCACTATTACAGTAGAGTCTCACTTATCCAAGCCTTGCTTATCCAAGCTTCTGGATTATCCAAGCCATTTTTGTAGTCAATGTTTTCAATATATCATGATATTTCGGTTCTAAATTCGTAAATACAGTAATTACAACATAACATTACTGCGTATTGAACTACTTTTTCTGTCAAATTTGTTGTATAACATGATGTTTTGGCGTTTAATTTTTAAAATCATAACTTAATTTGATGTTTAATAGGCTTTTCCTTAATCCTTCCTTATTATCCAAATTCGCTTATCCAAGCTTCTGCCAGCCCGTTTAGCTTGGATAACTACTTACTGTAGTAAGTTTCCGCAAGATGTTACTTGAATGATACTTGAAAGAGTATCTGGTTAAGCAAAGATTTTAGTTGATGCCAACAATGTATTGCTATCCTCACACCCAATAGTGGTTTTAAGATTGTTGTATATAATACATTTGTCTATAATTAAAGACACTCATGATTTAGAAAATAAGTTGTTTTGAAAATGGAGAACAGAGGACAGGTGAGATTTCTGGATTTTCTGGATGTGTGGAGAATTTCATTGAAGCTAAAGGCTATATTCCTTAGCCTTTTAAGGGATTAATGCCAGTGGTGGGTGGGTCCAAAACCATACTATTCATTCACATTACATTTACACATTTAAATGCAGCCCACCAGGTGGGATAATGTTTTCATTGCTTGATTTAACTTTATTTTTTAAAATATCCCGCCACCATTTCCCTGAAGGAACTCGGGGCAGCTTACAAGCAGGACCAAACCCAACAACATAGTTAGCCAACTAACTCACTCAATTAGAATATACTTTCCTTTTGTCTATATTGAGTGTTTCTTCCAACCTAGAACTTGACAACATTCAGCTCAGTCTTGCAACCAGACTCCAAAAAGTGACACTATCGCAAGCATTTTTCTTCCTTGTTTTTTTTATTTCTTGAGTCAACAAAAAAGAAGCTAACTATATTTTCCATCCCCCATCTCTTCCTCTTTTACTTCTTTAGTAAAGCCCTTATCCAACTTCTTCTTTTAAAAAACCAAAATAGGATCCTTTTTTTATTTGCAGACCTGCTATTCTACAGCAGAGCATTAGCTGACCCAACTCTAGGTTCACTACCATGTCTAGGTAAATGGAGAAGTGGCTGTGGCAGGGGTTAGTCTGCATGGCACTTGCACAGTCGCCAGTTGGGCTGGCAAAGCAGGGAAAGAACGCTGCCCTTTAGCAGCCCAGTCACCATCCAGTGAAACCCAGCCATGTTCATGGTGGAGGAAGTTACACTGCTTTCTTCATAACCCTTTTGTAAGTTGTTATCAGGCATGTGGATGAGGGGCTGAGTGTGCTGCTTCAGCTCCTCATATTCAGTGCCCCTGCCCTGGTTCAGTTGACAAGGCAATCATATGAGAGGTTGGTGTTCGATGGAAAGTTACAAGAGAGCACAGCCGTTAACCCAGCCTTCACTGTTGGTTAAAATTAGCAACTTGCTTAGATCTACAGCATTCCCCTTTGTTACTTACATCAACAGCAGTCAGCAACCAATTGGAATTTCTAAAACAAATGCTTCTTTCTGGAACAGATGTCTGCTGATACTTGGAAACCATACACTGGGGAATTCTTTAGGAGGGTGTGTAGGAGGAATGAGTCTGGGATGCCTACTGTAAGATAAAAGTCCTGGTCTTGACAAGTGTGATTTGTAAATGTTTTCTATAGTTTTATACCACCTTTCTTCGAAGGAATGTGAGACTATGCATTCCCTCCTCACATTTTATGTTCATAATCATGCGGGGGGCCCCACTAGTGCAGCGGGTTAAACCGCTGAGCTGCTGAACTTGCTGACTGAAAGGTTGGAGGTTTGAATTTAGGGAACGTGGTGAGCTCCCACTGTTAGCCCCAGCTTCTGCCAACCTAGCGGTTCAAAACATGCAAATGTGAGTAGATCAATAGGTACTGCTCTGGTGGGAAGGGTAGTCATGCTGGCCATATAGCCTTGGAATTGTCTACAGACAACGCCGACTCTTCGGCTTAGAAATGCAGATGATCACCAATCCCCAGAGTCGGACACGACTAAACTTTATGTCAGGGGACAACCTTTACCTAATCATGCGGGGAAGTTTTGTCTGGTCTGGTCACCCAGAGAGCCCTGCTACTAAAGGTGGGAGTGTGTGTAAAACAATGATCTAAGCCTTTTATTCCAGTCAGTGTACCACCCTGCCTCTGGTCTGTCCTGCATCAAAGGACACTTTTCACATAATACACAGAAAAGGCTAAACCTATTTTCCATGTTTCAGCTGAACTTACACGGCATACTATTTTTGTACATTCAGTAGAACTGTGCAGTAACTTGCTATATGCAAGTGATGCGCTGTGTAGAGTTTTTACCACGTTTACTTGTCCACAAGGTGTCCACTTAACATCTCTTCCAAGTGGAGTGGGTTGCGGCATCAGATTTTGTCTTTCTTTCATCTAATCAGTTTGTTGATTCAAAATGACAAAACATCTAATGACATTGGATTCCATTCTTCTTGGAAGCTATCAAAGAAATTCTGCTGAGTATTGTGACTTGCCTTGGTACCACCTTATGGTTTCGACTAATGACCAGTTTGTATCCATGTAAAAATCTGAAAATGGGGTTTAGAGATCCTGCCTTCAGGTCTTGGTCTCCCTATTCCTGCAACACAACTTCCATTAGTTTAGTTTCATCAGGATGTTCAGTAGAAAAAAGATATATACAATGTACATTTAATAATGAAACCTGCTGTTCACATGCTAGGAGTGAGACATTGATTGATTGACACTGATATAATGGCCTAGTAGGAGCCGCGGTGTCGCAGTGGGTTAAACCCTTTGTGCCAGCTGAACTGCTGACTTGAAGGTTGGGTTGCTGACCTGAAGGTTGGCGGTTTGAATCTTCAAGATGGGGTGAACCTTCCATCTGTCAGCTTTAGCTTGCAGAGACACGAGAGAAGGCTCCTGGGTGTCCCCTGGACAACGTCTCCGTAGACGGTCAATTCTCTCACACCAGAAGCAACTTGCAGTATGTTCTCAAGTTGCTTCTGAGACCATAAAAATGCCCTAGTTCCTGCATCATACAGATGTACTGTAAGATTTTAGCAGACAGAACTATAGTGCATCTTAAATCCCCTCCATGTGATATACAGAAGACCTCCTTTGGCAACTAATGGAGATCTAGAGAAGGATGTCATCATTGTATGTCTGACTGCACTGTACTGCACTGTATGTCTATTCTGTACTGTATGTCTGTTCTGTACTGTCAGTATAGGGCAGGCATGGGCAAACTTCAGCCCTCCAGGTGTTTTGGATTTCAACTCCCACAATTCCTAACAGCCAGGCTGTTAGGAATTGTGGGAATTGGAGTCCAAAATGCCTGGAGGGCCAAAGTTTGTCCATGCCTAGTATAGCTTCCACATCTGCAGGTTTAATTTTTATGGATTTGATTAATATGTTCTCTCTAGGAATCTCTGGGTCCTCCAGGCAAATGTACGGTCAACCTTTGGCAGAAGTTGACCATAGAATCACCTTGGAGGAACTAGAGATATGTTCTTTCGGGTAAAAAAAATACTGGTTCCACTTTTCTGGGGGCCTACTGTATTAAGATATCTTCCTCAATCTTCACATTTATTGAAGTCATGGTTTGTGGAGTAGAACTTATCACTTGGCCTCTGTGCCTTTAGCAATAGCAGGTGAAATATTGTACATGCATAGGCCTATGCCTGCACAGAATTGGAAAACTGCATCCTCCTCTACCTTTTCAGGAAATGCATGGATATTTTCATTAACATCATCTGAAAGCAAATGCCAAGTACTACCACCTTTGTCCATAGTCCTATAATGTCTGGACACATACTCATCGGATGAGACCTGTTCTTAACTATAATTAGATCTTAATGCTTGACCTGTCTTTTAGAGCTGCAGGGGCCAAGATCCTATTATGTATTTTCCCTGGTCCCTGGATCAGGAAAGGAATACACCACTCCTCCTGTGTGTCTAAGGAAGTTGCATTGGAGGGCTACCTGTGTGTTTGTTGTTTAATATAATATTATATGCATTATTATTACCCAATTGCATTTATTCCAGAATAGAATTGTATAGCTGCAGTCATATTTGCCTATTGAATGTATTTAATATGGTACAATGCATTTAATATTATTGTTTCTTTAAAATGGTAGAAGCACAAAGTTGTGGCAAGGAAGCACAAAGCAAAGACGCAGAAGCACCATTTTCTTTATACTGTACTCATTCCAGCCTCCCTCCTTCCCTTGTTCTCTCTCTTCTTGAAACTAAACATAACCAGAAATAAAAAGCATACAAAATCAACTAAACCAAGGTTCCTCAAAGCAGACAAGAGCAAAGCAGACAGCAATCTTCCCAAAGCAGACAAGGACAACGAGGCACAGAGGCTGCTCCTTTAAAGCCCTGTACTCTCACGGTAGCACTCTCTCTGGTGCTAGCTCTTAACTCAAAACACTGCTCTTATGTCCATTCAAAACTCAGTCCAAACAAGTCTTAACTCAAAACACCCTTAAGTTGGGATGCTCTTAAGTAGAGGTTCCACTGTACAATATTTAAAATAAAGAACCATTTTAACCAACATTAAGATCATTGGGGGGAAGCCCTGCTCTCAGTCCTGCCACCTTTGCAGGTGTGTCTGATAGGAACGAGATACAGGGCCTTCTCAGTGGTGGCCCCTTGGCTGTGGAACTCCCTCCCCAGTGATATTAGAGCAGCTCCCTCCCTCCTGGCCTTCAGAAGGAAAGTGAAAACCTGGCTCTGGGATCAAGCTTTTGGAGATTAACTACCATACAGTGCAATAATAACTACAAAATATGTGCAATGATTCTTGGAACGGCCCCGGATTACGATTATGGGTGGCGTGATTTTAACAGTGATTATAATGTTTATATGTTTTAATGCGCTTTTTAACTCTGTTTTTAAATTTTAACTTAAATGTACCGTATTTAATTGTCTGTTGTCTAAAGGCATCAAATAGTTGCCATATGTAAAGCCGCCTTGAATCCCCTTCGGGATAGAGAAAGGCGAGATATAAATAGAACCAATCAATAAAATAATAAATAATAAACTTACCAGTGTTTCAATGGGAAGTGTGGGCCTGTTTTCTACAAGTTAATTAGGGTTGTTGTTGTAGTTGTATGCCTTCAAGATGTTTCAAACTTAGGGCAACCCTTAAGTCTAAAGTTTAGGGAGGGGACGGGTAAATGACCTTGGAGGACCGCATCTCGTTTGGGGACCCCTATACTACACCATACTGGCTCTAGCACAGTATCACTCAGACAAATAAAACAGGTCACTTTATATTGAAAGGCCTATGAAAATTAAAAATATAATAAAGGCACAAGTCCTTTATTATATTTTTAATTTTCATAGGCCTTTCAATATAAAGTAACCATCCAACATATTTCAAATACGTAGTACTTAGGTATGTAGAGAAGGGGCTTGGATAAAGAGGTATATGCAAAGGTAAGCATTCTTTCAGGGACCTGTTCCCAAGTCATAAAAACTCAAAGCCAAAACTTTGAATTGAGGCTGCCAGTGGACCAGGAGCCAGTGCCGTTGATGATTCTGTGGGATGGCTAAACACACAGGCCTTTAGAACAACAACTCTAAAGGGGTGGTGGGGAAGACTGCAGCCCAGCTATATGATGCAACTTTGAGTCTCTGCTGGAATTTGTATTGAGGTCTGGAAAAACAAGTTTGTCTCTTTTGTTCCACACCCACAGACTAGATTTCTTTTCTTTTTTGGAAATGCTGCCTCTTAGGAGAAGAAACATTATCTCCTTATAATTCCCTTCTGTATTACTGAACTGTTTCATCTGCTGCCTGGCTCTTGCTGAATTGAGGACAGATTGAGTATTCCTTGGCCACTTTGCTTTTGAGGCCACACAACTTTGGGAAGCTGCGCTTTGAAGGCTGGCCCTGGCACAGACTGAACACCTATTGTGCTGCTGGGATAGTGCATTGCTTTACCATCCCAGCCCACTGCTTCTGGCAAGACCCAGTTTCTCACAATCCTGGCTTTGTATTGCCTCTGTCCTGGAATGACGGATACGTGAGGTTTGCTTTGCTGGCTGTGGATCTTGAGTACAGTATGTTAACCCCTGTGGGGCTGTTACTGCTCTTGAAAAGCAGCCTTAAAGCTGTGTTGTCGAAGGCTTTCATGGCCAGAATCACTGGGTTGCTGTGACTTTTCCGGGCTGTATGGCCATGTTCTAAAAGCATTCTTTCTTGACATTTTGCCCACATCTATGGCAGGCATCCTCAGAAGTTGTGAGGTATATTGAAAACTAGAGAAGGGAGGTTTATATATCTATGGCAGGTCCAGGGTCCAGAACGCTTGTCTCTTGGAGGCAGGTGTGAATGTTGCAATTGATCACCTTGATTAGCATTTAATGGCCTTGCAGATTCAAAGCCTGGCTGCTTCCTGCATGAGGGAATCCTTTGTTGGGAGGTGTTAGCTGGCCCTGATTGTTTCATGTCTGGAATTATTTACTGTCCTGATTTCAGCCATAGCAGAGCACTTGATGAACCAACCTGGCGTCGCCCTAAGTGAGTTTTTGTTTGTCAAGGCAAATATGAATGCTGTAGGTAGTCATCTTGATTAGCATTGAATGGGCTTGCAGTTAAGGGCCTTTATGCCTTGCACACCCTGGAAGAACTGGTGAAAAACCACTGACAACCGAAAGATTACAGATTATGTTCTGAGTTCCCCAAACCCTCTAGAGAGGTTGACCATGGGAAAAGTTGCATCAAAGAGGTGTCCAAAGATGCTATTGGACAGAGCTACTGGTATCTTCGCCCATGTTTAATACTGTGTGTTCAGGCAAGTGCAGTGCTAGATGAGCTTTCGGGACTTACCTTGTTCTGTGTCGTGTCCTGGCTTTCATCAAAGCCCTGATTAGTTGTCTGACCCCCGAAATTGGGAGGTCAGACACTTATTTTGTTTTTGGTTTTTTTGGAGAGGGGAGAAGGCGCCGGCCAAGGCCACAGCCAGTAAGGATGTCCAGTAAGGAGCCCGGCAAAGGGGGGGGGCACAGGATGATCTAGCCACCCCAATCTCACCCCCCCCCCCGGCAGGTCTGTGCACGTAGGCCCAAAGCTAGCACCCATAGACCCAGACGCCCGGGCCTACGAGTGCAGGCTTTGGGCCGGGCCTAGCCGAGCCTCACAGGGCCTACAGACGATTGCTGAGAAAGGATTGCCTGGGCGCGTAGGCCCAAAGCCTGCTCCCGTAGCCTACGGGTGCAGCCTTTGGGCCTAGGCACCCAGGCCTCACAGGACCTACAGCCGATTGCAGAGTAAGGAACGATCTTTACTCGGCAATCGTCTGTAGGCCCTGTGAGGCCCAACTGATTGCCGAGTAAGGATCGCTCCTTACTCTGCAATTGGCTGCAGGCCCTGCATGGCCCGGATGCGTAGGCCAAAACCTGCACCCGTAGGCCCGGGAGCTTTGGCCCCACGGGTGCAGGCTTTGGGCCTACACACCCGGGCCTCACAGGCCTACAGCTGATGGATCCAAATGGCAGGCTTGGAGCCGATATTGGCTCCCACCTGCTTTTCGTTTCGAGGCAGTTTTTGTTTCGTTGGGGGTCTTCCTGTTTTGTGCCATCCAAATGGACGATACGAAACAGAAATATGATTGAAACATATGAGACAAATACCGCACACATCTCTAAAGTGCACAACCAGCTTTAAGTAATAGACTTTTGATGACAGTTTGGTTGAAAGAACTGATTTCTCAGCACTCACACAAGCACAGGATAAGAAAACAGATAGAAGAAAGTGGCGCTATTTCTTTCAGATGATAGAATATGTTTCCAGGATCCCATTGGATTGTCTTGAAGACTATGTTTCAACATAGTCTTCAAGATAACCTCATGGGATCCTATGTCCAGAGAAACACCTATGTGGAAATATGCCTTGAGGAAAGTCTGTGTTAGGATTGCTGCGTTAGCAAGCACATTGCCAGAACTAGGGAAGATTTCATGGTAAAAATGATTTCAGAAGTCTGTCCAGGGATTGAGAGCAAGCACACAAACCTGAAGAGCACAATTTAAAAAGTGACCCTTTTGTTATCTTAAAATGGACTGCCCTGGCAAACACATGAAAGATAAACAAGGGTGCTTGTGTTACATAACAGATATGCTTTCCATTTTTATTCCTTCCAATGCGTCAAGTAACTTCATTTGTGTCAGATAGGTCTCTGTCCCTCGACCCCTCAACCTATCTGCAAGCATATCCTCTGCCATTCCTAATTGCTCCTTGGTTCCTTTTGATTCTTCTTCATTCCTTCCATCACTCTATTTACAAAACTGGCTTTTGTCTTTATGGATTCTTTTTGAGTAACAGGAAGTTGGGGAGGGTGTCAGAGGAGAGTTAGGGGCTCGAGGGAAACAGAAAAGCTTCAGAAAGCATTCAACTATTTTTTCTATTGAAAACGAATCATATATAGATGAAGTACTCCTTTGTTGTTATAACTGGAACTGTACTATCTAGTTTTAGATTACTGCTGCCAGCACGTTCAGTTGTGTGTGTTTGTGTGTGGGAATGAATGAGTTTGAATACACTCTGGGTCACATGACTCTGTATTATCATTTTTTAACTGCAAATCAAGCAACTATTTTAAAATGGGATCTTCAAAAAAAAAAAGAAGAAGAAAGAAGTGTGTATTTTATTGTCATTTTTCAAAGAACTTAGGTTCTAGAATTCTTTGTCCTAAATAAGTCTGATATACAGGATTTTTAGCCATTCTCACTCTTTCTTCTTCTGCATTCTTGACTAAATAGGTGGTAATAACAGTTTGTTTACTTGTTGATGTGATTCTTTAAGTGGCCATTTGTAAACTCCTATGTATGTGTCATTCTATGCCCTTGAAGCCAATCTTCTGAAACATCTATAGAGTTTTGGTGGTAACCCTGCCCCTCCATTCTGCATGTTCTCTAGATATTTCTTGCTCTGCTCTCCTCTGTTCATGTTTACTGTTGTGGAATAAAACAGTCAGGAGAAGTATGATGATGGGCTGGAAAGTTGTATGAGTTTACAGGTGGATATTTGAAGGACCACAGTTAAGAGGTTGCTAACCTCTTCATGGTCTCTTTCATTCACACACATGAGAGACTAACAATCTGGTCAGCTCATGGATAAGAGAGTCATGCTTGCAAAGCCTGTAAAATGATTTGTCCAAAGGAAGTAGATGCTCAATCCCTCATATCCAGTTTGTAGTGTGTTATAAATGTCAAAAGGCTTGGGCAGTGCAGATGCTAGACACACTACTTGCAAAGAGACTTTCACAAGAAATGCTCATAAACTGCAAATGCAACACATTGCAAATGCAGAGTTTCTCAAACTGTGCTCCTCCAGATGTTTTGGACTTCAGCTCTCACAATCCCTAACAGCTGGTAAACTGGCTGGGATTTGACAGCTGGTAAACTAGCTGGGATTTCTGGGAGTTGTAGGCAAAAAACATCTGGGGACCCCAGGTTGAGAATCACTGCTCTAGTAAAACTTGAGCGGGCAAAGTTTGCTTAGCTCTCATATATGACAGAAATGCATGTATTAATTACAAAGTTGTTCTTAGACTTTCTAAATAGTTAACATAAATGGATAGTGTTCTTTCTACATCTAGGTAATGTAATGACTTGAAGCGGTTTTGAGTTTTTTTCAGTGCATATGTAACATGAAAATATATGGGAGAACCTTTGTGCTATATATCATACCGGTATATGAAAATTTGGATAGTACTTAAAGGGAGTTTTACTATTCATATGAAAGGAATAGTGCAATACAGGGATAGAGAGGTATGGTTTTGAGTTGAGTTCCCAAAAGCCAAATGTTTTCTTTTTCAATAAGCATAAGTGAATGTACTTATTTTCTATGTGATGCAGAATGTTTATTATAGTTTACAAATCTGTTGATCCTACCCATTTATTTTTGCTCCACTCTGGAAATAGCTTACTTTAGGTCTGTTTGCATTATGCAATGAACTAAAGCAGCTTTTTATAGTGCTGGAGGTGCTTGTAAGATAAATGTAGGAATTATTGTCTTATGTAACAATATATTTTGAAATTTTGGATATAACTTGAACTCTGATGTCTGTCTCCTCTTTGTCAAGGAACAATGAGTGATACAGTTACTGAAAGCCAGTCAACAGAACCCTCTAATATCTTTATTCCTTTTTTTCCCTTTAGGTATGACTCCGGGAAGGATGGTTACATTGACCTTATGGAATTGAAGTTGATGATGGAGAAGCTTGGTGCACCTCAAACTCATCTGGGTCTGAAGAACATGATCAAGGAAGTGGATGAGGACTTTGATGGCAAACTCAGTTTCCGTGAGGTAAACATCAGCAGAAAATAAAACGCAGAATCCAATGGGGGATCAGAACGTGGAACTTGGCTGTCCCGTCAGCTTTGTCCCTTCTCTGTGCCCCTTTTTGACCAATTGGTCAGTATAGCATACTGTGGTATTAAATGCCACTAAAAGATCTAAAACAGTAGTTCTCAACTTGTAGGTCCCCAGGTATTTTGGCCTACAATCCCCAGAAATCCCAGCCAGTTTACCAGCTGTTAGGATTTCTGGGAGTTGAAAGCCAAAATATTTGGGGACCCACAGGTTGAGAACCACTGATCTAGGAGAACCAATAGTATATCACTTCCTTTGTCCAGTTCTTAGTGTAGGTTCAGGGCTATTTCTTTTTCATAACTAACCAAGTTTGCTGGTTTATAGAGGTTGAAACATACATAGTCTTCTTTCAAAGAAGCATTTGCAACCTCAATCAATTAATTGGCCGGTCGTCCTCTGGCAGCTTTTATTATGAATATGGGTCAATGTGTTGTCGAAGGCTTCAACAGAAAGGAAGAAACCATGAAAATGAACAAAATCTGGCTACCAGTATTACAAAACTCAAAAATCAGAACAGTAAATAAAAAGCAATACTCTGAAAACAGAGGGTTTCCAGACATGAATCAACCAAGGGCAGTTAACGACTCTAAACAAAGGATGCCCCAGAGGCAGGAAGAAGACAGCAGATAAGCTTTTCAATGCTAATTTAAGTGATTAACTACACATTCACACTGACCTCTCTCACCCTAGACTTTCCACAGATATATATTAACCTCTTTGCTTAGTTTTCTCCATACCTCACAACCTCTGAGGATGCCTGCCATAGATGTGGGCGAAACGTCAGGAGAGAATGCTTCTGGAACATGGCCACACAGCCCGAAAGACATACAACAACCCCAATATGGGTCAATTTTGTTCTGTCAGGTTTCCACTTTTGATGCACACAACCCACAAGAGACAAAGCTAGACAAAATAGTAATTTTGTAGGATCTTTATGGGACCTGGGAGGAACACCAGGTGACCCTTAGTTACGTGCATTTCTCATTTGTGACCTTGCTATTAAGTATGCTCTCTCTTGTTCCCAGGACCTTGTGGAAATCCCCAACACAAATTATTTACTAACTTTAAAGATAGTTCCTGCAGCATAGTAAATGTTATCTCTAAAGATGGCTTCTCTTCCTCTGCCAACTAACTAACACTAACTTAACAAGTTTCAACCAGTTTTTTAAACATCAACAAGATTTGCTCAAAGTCTTAAAGAGACAATATATTATCCCTACATTGCTGTTTCCTGGCATTAAGTTGCATTAAGTCTTTTTGACCATTACCTGCTGATCTTAATTTTGTTTTTAACATACTTCTTACATGGACGTTCATTTTAATTTTTGAAAACAGTTTTGTACAATGCACATCATCATGAAAAATAGAATAAAAATAATGTTTAAGTTGGTTTAAAAAAGTCAATAAATAAGCATAACTTTTAATTTCTTACGGAGTAGTACCATGAGCACTAAGAGAATGTATCAGGCTTAGGCAGATACTATTTTTTTTTGTAAGAGAACATCTCATTTCCCCTATTTTGAACTCATAAATCAGCTTTGAAATAATGAATCACTTGACATGTAACATTCAAGAGAACGAAACTGCTTTCTCTGCATTTTAAAAATAAGCATCAAGAAGAGGATGAATTATGTGATTTTGTGCTGATCTGTTACAACTAAGAAGTCTATAAAAGTGTACAAAACTGCTTCACAGAGAGAATCCTGTGATGTTATTCACACTGAAACCAACTATAAGTTTTATCTAGACATAAGCAACTTGCACCTACATATGTTCTTCCATCAGCATTCTGGCAGCTTAGCCGTTTGGAACTGTAGGATAAGCTCATATTTTTCTGCTTTTTATATTGCTTCAGACTATGTTCCACTACCACCCTGTGCTGGAGGAAAGGAACTAATGGGAATTCCCTAGGATGATGCAATAACTATGGAACTTACACAACTCTTTCCTGTTACGTCAGTGACCTATTGCAACTTGCCTTAACAAAGGGGCATTTTAATAAAGTTAATTTTGTACTTTCTGACATTTTAAGCCTGTCAATACATCACCAATTGCTTCCAAACTAGTGAACTCTAAATTTCAAGGTGAATAAAGTTATATTTAAAGCCATACGGCAACTGTCACTAACTTTACTTCAACCAGAATAGTGATTAGAAGTGTTAATAAGGCTAATTCAAAATACATGCACAAAATCTGGCTGTGCTACTATTCTTGCTCTTTTTATGTATTTTTAGCAGAGTTATATTTAAAATACAGTAGAGTCTTGCTTATCCCACCTTCGCTAATCCAATGTTCTGTATTATCCAACACAGACTGCCTCCCATCCGGATCCACAGCTGTTTCTCTAGGCAGCAATTCTATCTTTCTTTGTAGTCAATTTTTTAGTAGTCAAGGGTTTTTGTAATCAATGTTTTCAATACATTGCAATGTTTTGGTGCTAAATTTGTAAATACAGTAATTACTACATAACATTACTGTCTATTGAACTACTTTTTCTGTCGATTTGTTGTAAAACATGGTTTTGGTGCTTAATTTGTAAAATCATAATGTAATTTGACGTTTAATAGGCTTTCTCTTAATCCTTCTTTATTATCCAACGTTTTCGCTTATACAGCATTCTGCTGGCCTGTTTATGTTGGATAAGCGAGACTTTACTATATGTGTATCATTGTGACCCATAACAAGATAGTGTCTATTCACGAGAATTCCACAGTGAACCTGCAATTTAGCAGTATAATATAGTAGCAGTGATATTGTTTGTTATTCTGTCCAAAACCTAGTGACCATACTGAAGAACAGTATGGATTTCATCTATTGGTATCTGAAGAGTATAGATAGCTACATCATTTATAAAACCCTGATTTGCATCCAAGCTCTGCTAATTCTGTCCTGAAATATTATTTATTATTATTTATTTATTTGCGACATTTATATACCGCCCTTCTCACCCCGAAGGGGACTCAGGGCGGTTTACAAGTATATATACATACAATATATTATATTATACAACTAAATTGCAATATTATTAGTAATATTGTGTCAAGGACAGAACGCCACAAGATTCAAAGTAACAGAGTTTATTAGATTACAGAACTCAAAAATGCCCGTAAAACACAAGGGCCAGGCAGTTTTTGCCTTTAGGAGCAAAAAGGGGCAAAAGTAAATGTTCAAAAGATAAACCGGATTAAACCGGAGTTTAATCCGGGTAAAAACAAACTGCTTGCTTCAGCCTGGGTATAAACGAAACGAAAGCCAAGGAACAAAAGATACAAAGAATGCAACTAATTGGCAGCAGATTCCTCTCTGCTGCCAACACTGTGCTTAGAGTAGCTTGCGTCGCTCCCCCACACACACAGCAGACAGGATCTCCAACACGAGTAAATCAGCCAAGGATTGTAGCAGTTGAGTAGACCAGTTCCGTTCCGTAGATCAAAGCCAGAAGCAGACGTTTGTAGTTTTTCCAAGTCCAAGAAGGGGGGAAGACAAGCCGTGGTCAGTTCAGTCCGAGTTCTCAAAGCAGGAGATGGCGTCCGTCAAGAAGACGACGGAAGGTCAAGCTAATAAGAGTAAGCACAGGTTTGCACAAACAAATGCCCACACAATCCCTCCCGCCGTCTGACCCTGGATTCCAATCAACTTACGTCACAGCACAGGAAAGCACACAAGTCTTCAGAGAAGCGTCCCACACACACACGGATCCCAAGCGTTTGCCCAGATTACCTTGCCCAACGCAATTTGCAATTGCTCTCAAGCCCCATTTTATGCCAGTTACAAATCTTCATCACTGTCAGCTGTCCTCCTTAACCCGGGCGTTTCCTCATCACTTTCCTCGTCAGAGCTGGAACACCTCTGACTACGCCCAACAGCATCTCCAGCTGTGGATCCCGTCCCATCCCTCCAGCTAAACCATGGGTCTAATCCTGAAGGTCCCCATTCATCTTCTGTCCCATCATGGCCAGTGGCACCCACTTCCTCCCTTACCCGAGTCCAATCCATCTCATCCTCCTCTGAGCTAACCAGCCCCTCCTCCATTCTCTCCGTAAACCCTTCGAAAGACTCCTCGTCAGATGGTGCTGCAAATATGTCTCGCAGTCTTTTTCTCTCTCGCTCCTCGAGAGTATCTGACTCTCGAGGAGTCTTACGCCCACGTCTGTCAGTAACAGAGCCATGAGGCTCAATCATAACACTATCCCCTCTCACAAAGGCCTCCTCCCCCGATGGCGGAGAAGTGGCAGTGATACCCTCCGCTATAGCACCACGACGACTAGAGGTATCAAGTTTCAACAGCGAACGATGAAAGACTGGATGGACCTTTAAATTAGACGGTAAACGCAAACGAAACGCAACAGAAGAAATCTTTTTAACGATAGGAAAGGGACCCAAATACCGAGGCGCAAACTTTCCCCCAGCCTGTTTAATATGTTTGGAAGATAACCACACCAAATCCCCTTCTTCCAACTCCTCCCCTGCCTGCCTGTGGCGGTCAGCCTGAGTCTTCTGCGTTGCCTTAGCTTCCAACAGTAAGCGACGGGCAACATCATGCAATGCAGCCATTTCCGAAGAGCGGTACACAGGGTCCGAAGAGACCACATTGGTCGACGGCGCCACACCTCCCCGTGGATGAAAACCATAAGTTAGCTCAAATGGCGTATGCTGACTAGACGTGTGCACCGCATTGTTGTAAGCAAATTCCGCCACCGGTAACCACTTTACCCAAGCCGTGGGTTGATCTAAACAAAAACAACGCAGATACTGCTCTAAGAGCCCATTAACCCGTTCCGACTGTCCATCCGTTTGCGGATGGAAAGCTGAAGACACGTTTAACTTAGTCCCCAAACACTCATGGAAGTGTTTCCAAAAGCGTGACACAAATTGCGGAGCCCTATCTGAAATAATCACCTCGGGTGCTCCGTGCAAACGATAGATGTGCTTTGTAAATAGTAAGGCCAACGTAGGGGCCGCCGGAATGGTTGAACAAGGAATAAAATGAGCCAGTTTACTAAATAAATCCACCACCACCCAAATACAAGTATAACCCCCAGACTTAGGCAAATCTGAAATAAAATCCATGGAAATGATTTGCCATGGCCTCTCCGGAACAGGTAAAGACGATAACAACCCTCTAGGGCGCCCAACAGGCGTCTTACTCTGCTGACAAACGGCGCAGCTGTCACAAAAGCGCAGAATGTCTTGCCGCATCTTTGGCCACCAGTAGCTCCTGGTGATAAGCTGTACGGTCTTGAACCTGCCAAAGTGCCCAGCCATGGGTTCGTCATGGTGGGCTCTAATCACCTCCAACCTGAGGGTCCCTACTGGTACGTAAACCTGCCCCCTACGCACCAATACCCCGTCTTGATCCTGGAGATGCGGCAGTATGGTACGGTTACCTGCAGAGAGCAGCATCAGTTGCTCCTGAGTCCATACATCATCCTTCTGAGCCTCAAGGATCTGGTCATGTAACCCAAGCTCATTATCTACAACACACAGAGAGGCAGTAGGCAAGATGGTCTGACATACTACCTGCTCATTGGTCTTAAATTCCGGCTTGCGGGATAAAGCATCGGCCCGCAAGTTTGCCTTCCCCTCCACGAACTGCACCTTGAAGTTAAACCTGGAGAAAAACAAAGCCCAGCGGATTTGACGCTGGTTTAACTTCTTTGCTGTTTGCAAGTGCTCTAAGTTCTTGTGATCAGATCTGACCACGATCTGGTGCCGTGCCCCTTCAAGCCAGTGCCGCCACACCTCAAACGCCACCTTAATCGCCAACAACTCCTTCTCCCATATGGTATAGTTCTGCTCGAAGGGTGTTAGTTGCCGCGAGTAAAATCCACAGGGACGCAAGGTCCCTGAGGAATCCTTCTGAGACAATACAGCCCCCAACGCGTAGCTAGAAGCGTCCGCTTCTACCACGAACGGTCTGTCAACATCAGGATGGGTTAGTATGTTGTCCGATTGAAAACTAGACTTTAGTTGTAGAAACGCCTCGTGAGCTTCCCGCCCCCACACAAATGGCTGTTTCTTGCGCAGAAGCTGCGTCAAAGGTACCGTGAGCTTTGCAAAATTCGGAATAAACTCCCGGTAGTAATTAGCGAAACCCAAGAACCTTTGTACATCCTTCTTAGTCTTCAACTCCTGCCATGAGTTGACGGCGTCAACCTTATGTGGGTCCATTTTAAGTTCCCTACCTGACACTACATGACCTAGGAACTCCACTTCAGGCACATGAAAGACGCACTTGGAAGCCTTGGCGAAAAGCCCATTAGCCCGCAGTCGGTGCAGAACCTGCTTGACATGTTGACGATGTTCTTTCTCGTCCTTAGAAAAAATCAAGATATCATCCAAATAAATCACTAAAAATTGGTCAATTAGGTCCCTGAACACATCGTTCATGAACCTCTGGAATACCGCAGGAGCATTACAAAGCCCAAAAGGCATGACTCGGAACTCGTGGCATCCGAAACACGTGTTAAATGCCGTCTTCCATTCATCCCCTTCCCGTATACGGATTAAGTTATAGGCCCCCCGCAGGTCAAGCTTGGTAAAGACCTTAGCCCCTTGCACCCTTGATAACAGTTCCGAGATTAAAGGCAGCGGGTACCTATCCCGAATGGTGTATTTGTTTAGGATCCGATAATCGCAGACCAACCTAAGTTCCCCAGTCTTTTTGGCTACAAAGAATACCGGTGCCGCAGTTGGAGAACTAGATGGGCGAATAAACCCCTTGGCTAAATTTTCATCTAGAAACTCCCGCAAAGCTTGCCTTTCCGGTACAGTCAAGGCATACAGCCTCCCTGCTGGCAGTTTCGCACCTTCTGCCAACTTGATGGCGCAATCATATGGCCTGTGCGGTGGTAATTTGTCCGCTTCTCTTTTACAAAATACATCAGAGAACTCCCCATACTCAGCAGGCACTCCCTCCATATCAGAATGAGTAACATTTAGAGTGCAACAATCCTGCCTCTTTAAGATCACTTTACGTGTTGCCCAATCTACATGTGGGTTTACTACAGCTAGCCAATCCATCCCCAGGATCACATCATATCTAGGCAAGCTCGTAATATCCCACACAAACGTTCCCGTTACTCCCTGCACCTCCCACGTTACTGCTGAGGTTTCATGGTTAACCACCCCAGTCTCCAGCAGTCTCCCATCTGCTCCTTCCACCCACACGTCGCATGCCTTGCGCACTCTAGGAATGCCATGCTTCTTAGCAAACTCAATATCTACATAGGAGACCGTAGCTCCTGAGTCCAGCAGTGCCAAAGTAGAAACAAGTTCCCTTCCCCCAACAGATAATGTAATGGGTACGAAAACATGCTTCCTCCCCTCAGTTGACTGCTTGAGGAGCCCTAGTGCGTTGGACTCACGTCGCACTAGGGCTGGCCTTTTCCCGAAAGCTGGGAAGGTTTCACATTACAATTTTTGGCAAAATGCCCAGCATTCCCACAGTACAAACACAAGCCCAGCTGCCTCCTACGGCTCTTTTCCTCTGTAGACAGCTTTTTAAAGACCCCAAGCTCCATGGGCTCTTCCCCCATCACCACAGGTGCCCTGGTTACATGCATGGGTGGCGCACACATTGCTTTTGAGTGTTTACGAGCCTCGAACCTTGCGTCTAAACGCAGCACCTTAGCTACTAAGGCGTCCCAGCTTTCAGCCGGCTCCAAGCGTGCTAATTCATCCTGGAGCATATCACTTAACCCGGCAGTAAATAAAAGCATGAATGCATTTTCCCCCCAATCCAGCTGGTGGCGATACAGGTTAAACTTATTTAAGTAATCCAAAACAGTCCCCTTTCCCTGTTTCAACCGATACAGAGCCCACCCAGCGTTCTCCGTGCGGAGAGGATCCCCAAAAGTATCAGTTAACAACTTTTTGAAATTATTCAAATTGTCCTTGACTGGGTCATTTCCCAAAATTAAATTAGTGGCCCATTGTCCTGCGGGACCGGTCAACAAACTCAAAATAAAGGCCACCTTGCTAGTGTCTGTAGGAAAAGCATGAGCACTGAGCTGAGAAAAATAAAGCTCCACTTGTGCCAAAAAGGTTGGCAACTTGCACCTGGTTCCGTCAAAGCGTTCAGGAGTCAAAACATGTCCTTTCACAGCCTGAGCTGTTTGGATAACGGTAAAAGCCGTTTGCAATTGGTCTACTTTGGCCCTTAACTCATCCATCGTCTTCCTGACGGGTTTATTGCTGCAATAAACTTTTTATGGGCGTTGGGCAATCTGTCAAGGACAGAACGCCACAAGATTCAAAGTAACAGAGTTTATTAGATTACAGAACTCAAAAATGCCCGTAAAACACAAGGGCCAGGCAGTTTTTGCCTTTAGGAGCAAAAAGGGGCAAAAGTAAATGTTCAAAAGATAAACCGGATTAAACCGGAGTTTAATCCGGGTAAAAACAAACTGCTTGCTTCAGCCTGGGTATAAACGAAACGAAAGCCAAGGAACAAAAGATACAAAGAATGCAACTAATTGGCAGCAGATTCCTCTCTGCTGCCAACACTGTGCTTAGAGTAGCTTGCGTCGCTCCCCCACACACACAGCAGACAGGATCTCCAACACGAGTAAATCAGCCAAGGATTGTAGCAGTTGAGTAGACCAGTTCCGTTCCGTAGATCAAAGCCAGAAGCAGACGTTTGTAGTTTTTCCAAGTCCAAGAAGGGGGGAAGACAAGCCGTGGTCAGTTCAGTCCGAGTTCTCAAAGCAGGAGATGGCGTCCGTCAAGAAGACGACGGAAGGTCAAGCTAATAAGAGTAAGCACAGGTTTGCACAAACAAATGCCCACACAATCCCTCCCGCCGTCTGACCCTGGATTCCAATCAACTTACGTCACAGCACAGGAAAGCACACAAGTCTTCAGAGAAGCGTCCCACACACACACGGATCCCAAGCGTTTGCCCAGATTACCTTGCCCAACGCAATTTGCAATTGCTCTCAAGCCCCATTTTATGCCAGTTACAAATCTTCATCACTGTCAGCTGTCCTCCTTAACCCGGGCGTTTCCTCATCACTTTCCTCGTCAGAGCTGGAACACCTCTGACTACGCCCAACAGCATCTCCAGCTGTGGATCCCGTCCCATCCCTCCAGCTAAACCATGGGTCTAATCCTGAAGGTCCCCATTCATCTTCTGTCCCATCATGGCCAGTGGCACCCACTTCCTCCCTTACCCGAGTCCAATCCATCTCATCCTCCTCTGAGCTAACCAGCCCCTCCTCCATTCTCTCCGTAAACCCTTCGAAAGACTCCTCGTCAGATGGTGCTGCAAATATGTCTCGCAGTCTTTTTCTCTCTCGCTCCTCGAGAGTATCTGACTCTCGAGGAGTCTTACGCCCACGTCTGTCAGTAACAGAGCCATGAGGCTCAATCATAACATATTGCATGTAATATAAATATACAATTATAATAGTGAATTATAATAATTATTACATTGTATTACATCATAATATTATTATTAATATTACATGTATATACAATGTATATACAATATATTGTGAAGGATCTCTCAAAAAGCCACACAAATTCTGTGAACATGCTGAAGTGCTTGCTTGCCATTTATGCACAGAGTCCCTTCTGTCCCTGTACACAGAGATGATCTGGATTTGGCAACTTGTATCTATGACCTGTTCCCAGCTGTTTGGTGAGTCATTCCCACATGCTTTTTCTGTACTGTGTCCACTGGTACAAAAGCATATTTTTCTCCTTTCCCAGCCAAATGGGAGATTCTGCTCACTTTTGAAGGCTGAATTATTTTTTCTCCTCTGCCTGTCCTTCACAATATGCTTGCGTGGTCTGAACTGGCATTCTCTAGACTAGAGTGTTATTTGGTATCAAGGGCTTCCTGTTAGAAGTAAACATATGAATAAGCTCTGTGGAGGTGGTGTTGGAACCAGGGAAAGGAATAACTGACTGATAATGATATGGACCTAGCATCAGGTCCATGGAATTATGTGCTGGACATATTGGACGTGCTTATATTTAGTTGGAACAAATCATCTTGCATTATTTGATTAGTGGGTAGTGCTTGACTGAAGTGTTTGTATTGTTAGCTGGACTTTTTATTCAAACAAATCTTTAATTATATCTCTGTGTAAAGTAAAAGGTTTTAACCTTCAAAGACCTACATGGTTTGGGTCCAGGTTACCTACAGGATTGCCTTCTCCCGTACAATCTGTCCCAAACACTTAGGTCCTCGGAGGGGGGGGGGGGGTTGGGGCTGTTCCGGCCTACCAAAACCCGATTGGTGACCGTCACCCAGAGGACCTTGTCATTGGCCACTTCAAGACTGTGGAACGACCTGCCAGAAGAGTTCCAACAGCTAAATGAGCTGTCAGAATTTGAAACACACCTGAAAACCTATCTTTTCCAGCAGGCTTACTCCAGCCAGTTTATTATGAATTTTAAACTTGCATCTTGTTTTTTAATTTTTGTTCTGTGTATTTTAGAATAGATTTTATAGTAATGTATTTTAATAAGTGTATTTTATAGAATGCTTTATTATTATTATTATTATTATTATTATTATTATTATTATTGTCCTGCTTTTTCTCTCCATACGAGACTCAAAGTGGCTCACAACTAAAAGCATTTCAGTACAACTTCAAATATACAAATATCAAAACAGTATTAAACAACATTAATATTAAAACAATCCAAGTTATAACAAATCATATAAAATCACAACACAAAGGCACAGCAGCCTGTTACGAGTCAGATGCCAGCCAATATAAACAACTTGCAAAAACAACACAAAGGAGCCTAAGAAACACCCAAAAGGAGGCTCAAAACACTTTCTCTTCAATGTGAGGTAACAATGTCCAAAAAGAACTCAAAAGACCCAAACTTGGTCTTATCCTGGGAAATAATCCAGATTAAAACAAACTTAGTTGAAAAAGCCGGAAACTTGCTCCACCTGCTAGTTGGAGCTAAACAAACACATGAAAGCTACCAGCAGTAACCCACAGTGACCAATGGTCACACAATGCCCCAAAATGTTGCTAAAGCAAAACCACGTTGTAAAGGAGAAGTCACAGCTGCCACGTCCGATCCGTGTCGTTAGGGAGAAGTCACAGGCGTTGAGTTCCAGTCCAAGTCGTCAGGGAGAAGCCACAGTCACCAAATTCCAGTCCAGGTCATCAGGAAGAAGTCAGTCACCAAATTCCAGTCCAAGGTAAACACAAAGAGCCAAAGCGACGGAGGCAAGCTGGCAGCTAATGCATAAAACCAACACAGGACAATCCAGCGCAAACCCACACAATGCCAGCCCCCGTTGCCACTAAAAACCTAGGTTAACACTTACGTCCCAAAGCAGTCTTCCAAACACGTCTTCTGAAACAGAGATCCCGAAAGCGCCCAACAAACACTTTGCCGATTTGGAAGTTACATTAGCAACAAACTTACTTTTATCTATAAGTCCTCTTCTGAACTTGAACCAGCCAATGCCCCATCCACAGCTGGTTGCTGCAAATCCTCATCAGAGCTGGAGTCACCCAATGCCCCACCTCCAGCTGCAGCCCTTCTACGATCTCTCCAGCCAGACCACCTTCTATCCAAACCCATAAGATCCATCTGTGTCTTCTCCGTGCCATCCCTCAAATGTACCACTGCTTGTGGGCTCCTCAAGAATCTCCCGGATCTCCTGAACCTTAGTCCAATCAATCACCTCACTCCCAGAGTCTGACATCCCATCCTCCTGACTCCCAGTCCCACAATCCCCTTCAAAACCCTTAAAGGTATCATCATCAGAGGGCTCCATAAGTATTTCCCGGATTCTCTTCCTTTGTTGCTCCTCATCAGAGTCTTGCTCACGAGCAGTCTTCCTGCCTCTTCTAATACAACTAGTAGTATCTCTACTCGAAGACTCCATCACAACACAGCCCTTGATAGTCTCAAACACCTTCATTTAAAAAAGCGGTCTGAAAAGTAAGGTTTTAGGCTGCCTCTTGAAGAACAGCAGGGAAGTGGCCATTCTGACTTCCTGGGCAAGGAGTTCCAGAGTTGAGAGGCAGCCACCAAGAGAAAAGGCCCACTCTTTTGTTCTCACTAATTGTGCTTGAGATGGAGGTGGGACCAAGAGAAAGGTGCTCTCCTGAAGATCTCGGGGTCCTGGCAGGATCGTACAAGGGGATGTTGTTGGTCAAATAGCCTGAACCAGAACCGACTAGGGCCTTAAAGGTCATATCCAGCACTTTGATTTGTGCCCGGTAACAGACTGGCAGCCAGAGGAGTTACTTCAATGGGGGTTGTCCGCTCCCAGTAGCCAGCCCCAGTTAGCAACCTGGCTGCAGCTCTTTGGACCAGCTGAAATTTCTGAACACTTTTCAGAGGCAGCCCCACGTAGAGTGTGTTACAGTTATCCAAATGGGATGTAACTAAGGCATGTACCACTGTGGCCAGGTCTGGCTTCTCAAGGAATTGACACAGGCACAGTTGGCACACAAAGGCCTTCCTGGCCATTGCCAATACCTGGGCTTCCAGGTTCAATGCCAAGTCCAGGAGGACCACCAAACTGTGGACCTGTGTCTTCAGGGGGAGTGTGACCCCATCAAGGACAGGCTGGATCCCTATTCCTGGTCTTCCTTTCGACTGGCAGAAATTCCCTTCTCTTTACTTCATCAGTTTCCTTAAAGTCTAGAATGTATCTGATTACACTTGGTTTCCCATTTCTTTGGTAAGGGTTGATAATTGTTTTCTTAGCTATGTTATAACCTGCCTCGAGGAGAGGTGGGTAAGAAATAAAATTGTTGTTGTTGTTATTTAAAAGTTCATTCTCCAATGAGAACAAGATACTAAAACCACTCCCATGTATCAGGCTTCTTTCAACATGGTATTGGCTTCTTTATCAGTGACCAGCGAAATGGGGACACCCCATAAGTGAGTGGTACAGAATGTATTTTTCATATAAAATGTATAGGTTTATCTATATCTTGCCCTTTCTTCAGTCAGCATATTCCCAGAGCAGATTTACACAGAATTTAAAATATGGTGAAACAACAATAAAGAGCTAGCAGGTAAAGTGCTATCATTAAAATTGGTAGGGGATTATCTATTTTAGATATGATCCTAACCAATGATGATCTAGTTAATGGGGTGGAAGTGATGGGTTCCTTAGATGGGAGTGGCCATGATATTCTAGAGTTTTTTCTACCCAAAAAAAAAAGGGAAACCGAGTAATCAGATAAACATTCTAGACTTTAAGATTAAGTAAAGAGAAGGAAATTTGATGGTTGGGACTTCCTTTTTTTCTATAGAGTTACCAGTGTGGTAGATGAGCAGAATGTTGTGATGTAGTCTACCTTGATTTCAGTGAAGCCTTTGACACGTCCCTTATAATATCCTTGCACACCGTATGGTAAGAGTTTCTTTCAAGTCTATGATTCTAGGAAAAAAACAGTTTCTGACTATGTAAAGGACTCACAGTAGTAATGCCATTACGTCTGGGCTGAGCTTTATGGGTTACTAAACATTTGATCTTTTTCCAGTTGGCAGTAGTGGTTCATCACTTTTACAGATTCACCTGAAATTGATCAATAAGGAAAATGAAGGACAAAATAGAACCCTGTAGCTTTGTGCAAGGTAGTGCTTCCTAAACCTGGGTCTCCAGAGGAATTGCATTTCAAATTTGATGTGAAACTTTGATTTTTAACTTCCAGAAGACTTACTCACTATGACCAATGGTCAGGGGTTCTGGAATTTTGGGGACTACACTCTTGGAGAAGAACCATGTTGGGAACTTCACTCTTGGAACAGAATCATAATAACATTCTGGAAATTCTGATCTATATAGGAATGTGATTACCAGAACATAGTAGCATCCACCCCCATTTCCATACTGCATACTTTCTCTAAAAGGATACCATAGTTGATGGTATCATAATGATATAAAAGTATCTAGCATAAAAACAGGTTTCTGTTTACCTATGCCCGTCCTCCTGGGGGAGAAGAGCGGTATATAAAATAAATAAATAAATAAATCTACATAGCCTTATATCCCAGGATCTGATCCCAGATTATCTGATTTGAACTGAATTATATGAGTCTCCATTGTCATATATTCTGAGATAAGCAGATAATCTGAGATCAGATCCTGGGATATAGGACAGTGTAGAAGGGGCTTTTGATTGAATGTTTGGATATTATCCAAGAATATCTGGGTTTGCCAAGCTACCATTCACTTGCCCAAGGATAATATATTCAAGACTAGCTTACAGTTACATCAGTCCTTATGGTGAAGAAAGCTGCTTCTTTAAAGTTGATTGGAACCACTCCCTCTAACAAAAAAGCACTTACAGCATCCAGGGTAACCTTCTTTTGCAGCACAGAAGAATAAACAAATGACTAAAATGTGGTAGGTATGTTGTCCCTTTCCAGACATCTTGTCAGCCTTGCTTGAATGCTAATAAATGAAATTTGTTTAGTAATGTCTGGAGACATGTACAGATAACAACAACAGCAACAACAACTACTACTACTACTTTATTTTTTGTGCCCCGCCTCCATCTCCCCGAAGGAACTCAATAATAACAATATGTAATAATATATGTAATAATATGTACAGATAATAAGAATAGCTAGGTTGCTGTTAGATGAATGCAGTGTTATCATCAAGAAGCTTAGCAAATAAAACATGGTAAACATTGATTTCTGAACATCATACTAATAGCCTGAGACCATTGAAAAGCACTTATCTAAAGCACTGCACAAATGTTGTGATAGTAGAGAAGTATTGTCTGTTTGCCACTATCCTCACTGCAAAGTGGACTCTGAAGTGAGTTGTTGTGTTTGGTTGAGTCTCTTCTGAATTTTGATACCTGTTTTTAGCGATTTCCTCATCTTCATCATTGCCCTCTCCCCCACAAACCTGCTTCTTACTGGTGGAAAAGGACTCTTAGAATTGAATGTGTCAGAGTAATCTTTGTGTTCCATAAAGTTAGTGGAGCATTGATCGAAATGCCCACCATGTTATCAAGGAACTCATCTAGATCCATCAACTTTTTAGTATAGATCATTGTCATTGATGCCCAACTCCAGCAGACAAAAATCACAAGGAGCCTAAACCTGAACAGCAGGTGATTTCACTGTGACAAGGAAATGCTTTTGAAAAGTATTGCACCTTTATTCTCAGGCCCTGACATGAACACCGAGTTCAGAATAGGATTTGCATCTTGTGTTGTGATGATGTATAGACTTGTTGTATGAAGTCTTGAGCCAGGAGTTTACAGGACCAGCACCTGGGAGGTCTGCAGTATGACTTGTCATTTCAGCTAGTGGCACATTAACAGAATTATTAGTATGTCCCAGTTGCACAACACAAGATACAAACACTTAAAATTGGCAACTGATTGTATCGGAAGGCCTGACCAAAGATAGAGAACCCTCGCAGATTCCACAAGTCCTTTTTTCTACACACCATTGGTGCAAGTCAGGCCTGTTTTGGTATTACACCAAAATTGCAGAGAGGCACAGTTGCTGAAGCTTAATTTCACCCACAAGATTTCTGTAATGCATGCAAACTGATACCGTTCTAAACCTTGTTTAAAGGATATCTGGTAATCCTAGGAAGGATGACCTGTGTCTGAAGGTCTAGTAAACCATTTTGATTAGACAGTACTTAGGTAGGCATACCAATGATCTGACCTGCTAGCAGGTGGCTTCCTAATTGTTTACAGTTCTCCAATTGCAGGAAGGTTTAAATAGTGTGTCTTGCATCACAAACCGAATGATACTCTGCAAGAGAAATCCAGAGACAGGGTGTGTTAGCCAAGCCACAGAGCCTCTCCCTATCTCCACCCTATCCCAGTTTTCGTCCTCTCAATGAGTAATGGCCATGTCATGACAATGTCTTCATGAGAAATGTGTTGAGACTAAGAATGTGATTCACTACAAAGGTCTGCTCAGCTCTGTCCCAGCAAAACTTGCAGGAAATTAAATGAATAAACATATTATGTGCATGGCTAGAAAGCAGCCGAGCAGTTTCATTATATTCCCTCTCTTTCCCATGAGACTTTCGGAGGGTTTCCCCCCCCCAATTTTTGTTTCAAATGCTATATTAGTAAGCAGCTGGAGAGCAAACATGGGAACAAAGGCTTCTGCCAGATGCCTAATTTCCTGGATGTAGTTTCTAGCATGCCGAGATTTTGGTGCCCTCTAGAGAAGGAATATGGTCTGTGCATGAATGAATAGTGATATCAGTGCAAACTGTTCAGAAACACTTAAATGACTTGTTAGTAGCACTTCCAATTACTACTACTCTGATTTGTAGATGCACCCCTCTTAGATTCGTTTTGGTAAAAATGAACTAAAATATTGGGAAATCCAAGTTATGAATTGTTTGCATTTTATCAACTTTGACTTAAATAAATACACAACCAGGATCAGTGCAGGATTTAACTGATCATTTTCCACTCTATTCTGTTGCAGCTCCCAATTATAAAAATGAGCTCGCATCATGTTAAATTTACTGTATTACCTTTCTCGAATAATTGATTTTCACCCTTTTTCTTTTCTTTAGTTTTTACTCATTTTCCACAAAGCTGGAGCTGGAGAGCTTGAAGAAGACAGTGGCTTGATGGCTTTGGCAAAGCTCTCTGAAATAGATGTTGTCCTTGAAGGGGTAAAAGGAGCCAAGAATTTCTTTGAAGCAAAGGTATGAACAAGAGTGTTGAGTCTGGTGGTGATGGGAGCAAAAGGGAGCACATAATAGCTGGAAACCTCTGTGATACAACTCCACCGAATAGTTGAGAGGACATAAGTGTCAAGCTTGAGAGAGCAAGGAGTGGAGCTGTGCCTGAGTGCCTTGCTAAGAGTACTGATAATTGTGTTGGCAGGGAACTACTCAAAGCTGTTTGCAAAAGAAGACCTCCTTACACAAGCCCTTTAAAAGCATATCTGGCCCACCAACTAGCAGAAGATACTGCATGGCACATCTGGAACATAAAACTCCAAAAATAATGTTTCATGACCTCCAGAAGACAATTTCCAAGTGCCAGAATGCGCTACTGTGATTATTTTGTCAAGTTCATGTTCTTTCTGGATGCTAGTTTGGTCTCTCCTACTCTGCATGAGGAGGGATTGAACACCTTCCATTATGTCCTAAAAATAACAAATGCTCAATAATATCTTGTAACATGAGCATATTACCAAGTGTCCTGGCCTTAGACTGAAATCTTAAAACAGTTTTTTTCCAAAGTAAGCCCAACTGAACACAAGAAGACTTAAGTTATAAGTTAGTAAGCATACCAGAAAAAATCTAGTGCCCCGAATGGCTTCCAGTAAGACCCGTATATACTGTACTTTAATATAAGCCTAGGCCCCATATTTTACCACAAAAACTGGGAAAACTTATTCACTTGAGTATAAGATGAGGGTGGGAAATGCAGCAGCTATTGGTAAATTTCAAAAATAAAAATAGATACCAATAAAATTACATTAATTGAGGGATCAGTGTGTTAAATGTTTTTGAATATTTACATAAAACTGTAATGTAAGATAAGACTGTCCAACTCTGATTACCTATATTCTCGTGTATAAGCCAACCCAAATATAAACCAGCCAGCATGCTCACTCAAGTATAAGCCGAGGGGTGCTTGAAATGTGGCTTATACTCAAGTATATATGGCATTACACTTTTGCTGAACTAGTTGGATCTGTCAGATGAAACACAAATCCATTTTACAGAGTGTGTTCAGAAGAAGGTAATACGTATACATAATATGTATTTTTCTTCTGGACAAACTTTTCTTCTAGATCAAGTTAGAGAGGAAACTCATCCTGTGTGTTTGTGATTGAGTCTAACTGTATACAATTCTGGATAGAAGCAGTAATATTATAAACCTATTCTAAGCAATTAAAAAAAATATCCATAACTATTTTACATGTAAATGGGGGAGGAGCCCTAAATATGGTGGGTGGGATAGAGAGAAATGTATTACAACTCTAGTTTCCCCCCCCCCCCTTTTATTGATAACCTGTTATAAGTTCTAAACGAGCTTGTACTGTTAGGTCTGTTGTGTAATATGGCCAATATCTGTAATAATTTAAAATACTGTACCATGGTTCAGGAAAAACAATAGAAGTTAATAAAATGATGATGAAGAAGATAATGATGATGTCATCTGTATGTAGATGATCCATTTTACACCATTGCAGTCCAAAAGTTCAGGACTGTCACTTTATACATCGGTTTTAAACCTAACATGCAAGTTGACGGTCCTAATATTTTGGCTTGGGAGTATTGTTATGTTTTGCTGATTGCTCAGAACAACTCATAATAAAATGTATTTTCTCTCCTGATCCTTGCCTGTATTTTAGGTTCAAGCTTTGTCTTGTGCCAGCAAGTTTGAAGCAGAGATAAAAGCAGAGCAAGATGAGCGAAAACGTGAGGAAGAGGAAAGAAAGCACCGCAGAGCAGCGTTCCGAGAACTCAAGTCAGCATTCAGTCAGTAAACAGAGCAACCTATCTGTTACTGGAGACTGGAGTACATTCTTAAAAACCTTGGCTTTGGTGAGCCATTCACCTGCAGAAGAAACAAAACAGATTTGATTCTATATGACTTATTTTTAAAAAAGAACTTCCTAATTAGAAGCTGGAGTATATGCCATGTATTATGATTGATGCAAATGCTAAAGAGCGGTCAAGGGGACATTTTCACTCTAGTGGGCATTGCCTTGAGGAATTAAAATTCCCTAATTTAAAACATACAGAGAATATTGGGGCAATTGATAAGTAACAATAATGCCGACCAATTGCGTTTTGTGGTTAGATTTTTTTTTTGTCATTCTGAATGCCTTTGTCTTGTAGCGTTATAATTTTTCTTTAGCGTTCCATGCTCATTACCTCTTTGGATCTTTCTGATTTTCATAAAACTAATTTCTTGCTTCCCAATAAACAGGGTATTCCTTTGGGTACACATTATAGTTTTTTTCATGCACAAATAAATGCCCTATTGGCTAATTACTCTCTTTGTTCTTCTTACCTAGAAAATAGATTTCTAGGCCATCCCCAGCAATTGATCACTTAGTCGATATTGGCAATACATGAGTGGCAGACACTTGCTTTCATGCAAGCAAGTTTCTGCCAGTTACTTCTACTTGCCTTTCATATGCTGCAGCTTTTTCTTTTCAGGTTTCAAGCAACATAAGGGGCTGAAAATAAGAGGTGTTAGGAAAGCCATGTTGAATGGATAGAATTCCATTCACACTTTTCTCAATCCAAGCCAGTCAAATATTTTGTGAAGTAACATTTTGTTCAAGGGTATAACAACCACTGTTCATTTTTGTTTCTTTCCACATTCACATAAGTGGCTGTGCTCTAAATAGGAAACAAATGTTTCTAATAGTACTGCCTACTTCTTTGGACACATTCCATGCTTTTGAAAGCCACTAGGCTTTCAGAAGCAAGAAAACATCAATCAATAGGTCATTTAGGGAAATGGATAACATGCTTTGGGGACAAATTATCTTTCTGACTTGCAAATCTTTCTTCTTGTGGACATGTGGGAATCCAACAACTTCTGTAGTAACCAGTTAATGGTCCCTTCCATCAGTTTCTGTTTGCAAGAGGAAACACATTCCAAATGCAGATTGTGGTATTTATACTATTCAAGCCTGTATTATATTCAGAATTTACACTTATGTATATATTTCTGCATACCTTAGAAAACAAAAATGCCTTCTGTCTTCAGATCACAATCAAGATATTTCATCTTTATTTTGACTAGTCTTTTTAGCTTTTTACACTAAGACACTAAACTGTGAGTCTTGAGTAATTCAAGGGAGCCCATTTAGTAATGGGCGAAAGAATTGCTAAAAAATTAAAACTATATTTGCAAGTCCACAAATTATATTTGATAAGATTCACATGTTTTAGCTAAACAATATTTATAAAAATGTTTTTATACTTTACAAAGTTTGAATTGTTATTTCTTTCTTGCTTAGTTGTGCAAATAAACTTTTATTAAACCTGAGGCTGTCTTAATTTTCTTCAGTCTGTCAGCACTTGGTACTAAAGTCAGATCTTTATGCTTTAGGACAGTGGTTCTTAACCTGTGGTGATTTGGCCTACAACCCCCAGAAATCTCAGCCAGTTTAGCAGCTCTTAGGATTTCTGGGAGTTGAAGGCCAAAACATCTGGGGTTGAGTACCACTGCTTGAGGATATTGTAGAATTACCACTAACACAGCTGTTTTGACTGTATAGAATTTTGCGATAACAATTATTGGAGTATTATTTTGAGCCTTAAAGATAATACTGCCTGCAAATATTGGTTTTTATCATGCCAGAAGTGGCTTGAGAACATACAGCAAGTCGCTACTGGTGTGAGAGAATTGGCCATCTACAGGGACGTTGCCCTGGGGATGCCTGGATGTGTTAGCTGGGAGGCTACTCTTATGTCCCTGCAAACTAGAGCTGACAGATGGGAGCTCACCCCATCTCGTGGATTTGAACCGGCAATCTTCAGGTCAGCAGTTCGGCTGGCACAAGGGTTTAACACATTGCGCCAGCATAGCTTAAATCTTGATGAAATGCTCATATGGTTCATTCTCAAGAGTCTAAAATTCCATTAAACTTATTCTCACTTATTTTTTTGTCTGCAAAATGTATGTTTAAAAATATAGATCCAGTTATTTGTATTTTTTTGGTATTTTTTGTAAATTTATGTGATGCGATTTATGTGTCCTATTTGTAGAACCATTTGGATTTTTTCTTGTGAGAACAATGCAAGACTATTTTTGTTTTGTTTGACTCCATTTAACAAAGTTATTTGAAACCTATTTTTGTTGTAATTCCTTTAAGGTACCTAGTTAAGAAAAAAATGCTCTAGTACATATTTTATTGAATAATTCCTCAATGAAGAGAACCAAAACTTTCTCATTACTAAACTAATATGGCTTATATTCCTTTTATTTGTGCGCCACCTACAGAAAGATCTTGGAGTAAGCATTTTATAATAACAGGACTTTCCTGAAAGGCACACACACAACTTTCTTAGAAAATTGTCACAAACATGAAGCAGTTAGTTGTATATGTGTATCTTCCTTTTAGTTGCCCATTGATTTGGGACATTTCATAGGTTTTCTTAGGCAATAAATAGTTAGAAGTGGTTTTGCCAGTTTCTTCCTCTGAAATACAACCTATAGCATTTGGTAATCATTGGTGGTCTCCAGTCCCAGTACTAACCAAGCTTAGGCCCCTTCCACACAGCTGTATAAAATCCACATTGAACTGGATTATATGGCAGTGTGGACTCAGATAATCCAATTCAAAGCAGATATTGTGGATTATCTGACTTGATATTCTGGGTTGTATGGCTGTGTGAAAGAGCCCTAAGTGTGTGAAAGTGGAACCCAGTGCCTTTAATGTACCGTATTTAGGCAGAAGCCAATAAAGCTCCTCACTGAATTATCTAGGCCCTTGGCTCCTTTTGCTGACAGTGTAGCATATACAATATAAATGGAATAAGACTATATATATTGCAATGTATAGTCTTATCCCTATCAATAGCAAGACTGCCTCCTTTTAAATTGTTCATTAGTAGCTGTTTCTCCAATGAGCAGAGCTAATGTAGGAACATCCAAGTAGAGCTTTGCAAGTAGCATTCCTGTGTGGATAACATAAAATATGATGTTGAATCTTATACTGGAGATAGAGTAAAACAGATGAATGTGAGCAAAATGGTACAGAATAACAACTCTGCCTTTGAGGAGCAGGCAAGAGGACTGGTTACTGCTGGGTGACACAGCTATTTGTGTAGTGAGAAACCCATTAAAGAAAGAAATTTTAAAAACCATTTCCTAAGAGCTCATAGGAACTTGGGAGAAGTATAAAATAAGATTCTATGAAAAGGTTCCAATGTGGTGCTCCCCCCTTGAAGCGGAGCACATGAGAGAACTACCAAGGGAAACCTGGTTGACCTACAGGCAAATATTAAGAATAGAAAACCAAGAAGCTAATCTTAAACCATACGAAGAGATAAAAAAAATCGATCCCACATTGACATGGCTTAACTACTGGCAAATAAGAGGTATTTTCCTAGAGGACAGAAGAATAGGCTTTGAATAAAAGGAAACATGCTGGGACAGAATATTAAAAATAGAAACAAAAATAATAAAAACATTATATCAACAACTACTGATATGGGATACAGAAGATAACCAGGTAAAAACGGTAATGACAAAATGGGCACGAGAATTAGGCCATACGATTATGTTTTCAGACTGGGAAAAGATATGGATAAAGAATCAAAAGCTTACATATGCAACTGAAATTAGGGAAAACTGGTTTAAGGTCTTCTATAGATGGTATCTCACTCCAGAAAGACTTGCAAAGTTTAGCAAGGGTAAAGGAGACGGGAGGTGCTGGAAATGCCAGAAACATAATGGAGACTTCATGCATATGTGGTGGAGATGTAAAAAAATAAAAAAAGTTCTGGCTGGAAATAAGGAAAGAAATTGAGAAAATATTGCAAATTAAACTTAATACAAAACCAGAATATTTTCTATTAGGCATGGTTGACTTTCATATGGACTCCAACACGGAAAAACTTTTTACATACATGGTAACAGCGGCCAGGATATGCATTGCCAAAGTATGGAAAACACAAGAAATTCCTACAATAGAAAAATGGATACTGAAGCTAATTGACATCAAAAATATGGATTTATTATCACAGAAAGTATCACAGAATATCTCGCCAAGACAAGGGACGGATTGGAACAAATTAAGTCAATATTTGTCAGGAAGCAATACAGAACTGAGATGACACAGGAATTCTTAGACTTCAGGTTACATAGAACGGTACGCCAAAAATAACAAATGTTCTAAGGTTGATTTATAATACAATGCAGAGGAGCTGGAAGTGGTAATGGGTCTTCCTCGTCTCATTTTCCTTCTTTTTTTTCTTTTTTATTTTCACTTTTTCCAATATGTTCTTCTTATGTTTTCTCATTTTATGTACATGTTAAAATCATAAAAAAGATTTTTTTAAAAAGAAACAAAACAGTTTTGATTCTATATGACTTATTTTTAAAAAAGAACTTCCTAATTAGAAGCTGGAGTATATGCCATGTATTATGATTGATGCAAATGCTAAAGAGCGGTCAAGGGGACATTTTCACTCTAGTGGGCATTGCCTTGAGGAATTAAAATTCCCTAATTTAAAACATACAGAGAAACATACAGGCAAGAGGACTGGTTACTGCTCGCATGAACAAGGTACAAAAATGAGACAAAACAGTTTAATCATATACCCATTTGGTACTTGAATGTTAATGTACGCTGAAATTATGTTCTTCTGTTTTCTTATTCAGAATAATTATTCCAAACCTGACATATTCTGTCTTCTGCTTTCGCTACCCAATATAGCACTGCACTTTACTTGTCACAGTTAAGTGTTACTCATCCTTACTTCACTTCTCAAGGACTCACTAAATCATTGTTTACGTGCAAGGTGCAGATCTTGAGGAGAATAAGAACTGAAGGACGTCCAAATAGCATTAATTGGTTTATCACTTGGGTGCCTTTAATTAGCTGTGCTAGTACTCCAGATGTGACTACAATTGGACAAACAGAATCCAACTACACCTAGCTGTGCTTTGACAACCCACAAACTAGAATATTGTATTGTATTGTTCAGGATTGCTATTTGAGACTTCCCAGAAACTTCAGCTTATCCGAAATATAGCTGCTAGATTCCCAATGAACTATCATAAGAAAACATGTATTTAGTTTTGAAATATGGTATTTCTTCAACTCTAAGACTCACCTTTTCCTAGGTAAACATCTCTAAAACTAGGGTGCATCTTAGAATCACAGGTGTATCATGCATTTTTGTTGATGGTGGTTGCACTGAAAATAGGGTGCGCCTTACAATCGATGGTGTCTCACAATTGAAGAAATACGGTAATTCCACTGTTTGCAAGTAAAATCAGAAGTGTCAGTTGACACCTTTTCAAACTACTGTAGACTGTTTGGAGCCTACAGACCTATAGACAATTGCATTGAACTTGAACTTGTTCGCATGCTTTAGCCATCTTTGGAGTCATTCTCTTGGTGTCACATTTTCTAAAATTAGACAAATGTTGGACCTCTAATCCTAACCCTTTTCAATTCTGGCATCCCATCTGTTTCCACGGAGCCTTTTCTGATGCCCCCACTTCATTATTTTTAAGTTAGGCAAAGACCTTGGCCTTTCAGATAATGTCGATTACTACTGCTGTGCTTTTAGGTCTGCATTTTTAAAAATGTGTTTTCATAAACTGGTTTTTTAAAGTAATGTTCATTTGTACCTACAGCAGATGCAAAAGTGCAAAGGGCTAACAATGATAAAACAATGTGAAACAGCTTCCTTCTTTGCACAAAGAAACCTGAGAGTTGAGATTCAGCAACTTGGTAACTGCATGAGTGACTGAAGAAAAGATGGTGATATATGGTATAACATCCAAATTGGGTGTAGCCAGGTGCAGGAATCCTTGAGAGTTCCTAACTGTTTTCTATGCTTGTCCTAAATTAAAATTGCAGGCTCTTGATCTTGCTCTGTGATAGGAACTACATAAAACAACTGTTGGTATATAAAGTTTTGCCCAGGGTGGATGACTAACATTCAAGCTCAACCTTGCAATGTATAGTTGTTGTTTATGATTATGAAGTTACTGGATTTTGTCCTTATCTTTTTTTCCACTGGAGAGAAAACACTATTGCTATACTCATACTATTAAACTAAGAGTACTTGTGTCACCCATTTGGTAAGAATCTTTTCACCTTTAACTAAAGAGATTCTCAAGACAATGAAATGAAGTTACCCTACAAAATAATAAAAAAATTGGTTAAAAAATCATTTGTACAGCAGCTGTCAATCTCTTATTGGGTGCACTTTTAGTTATTGGAAAGCCATATGACATTTTAAAAGTTTTCACAGATTTGCAGAACATGCTGGAGTAGCAGGGCTGTCTAATTTTCCAGAGCTGGAATACTAAATCATAATGGCTGGCTTAAATAAAATAGGGTTTTTTTCAGCTCTTTTTGCATTTTGATACTGATGTGTATTAATATTGGATTTTGTTACTTTATGTGCTGCTTGCAATTTGGAAGGAAACTGAAACCTATAAAGTGGTTATAAATAATTTTAAGGAGATGATTTTATTTACTTCAGTATTGAGGTAGTTGTACTTAAAGTATTATTGCATCAGAACCTCACTGTAATGGTGTAATGAAGCTATGCTCTTTCAGGCTTTTAAGGTTAAATCCAGTGTTGCTGATCTAGCATAAATATAAGCAAGTTAAACGAACAATGAATCAGTGTTAATATTTCTTCAATGGAGACCAAACAAAAGATATCCCTGTATGCATGCTCTGTATAAAGCACATTATAGTACATAAGTCAGTAATTATCACAGCATGCGAGGACCTGGTGATCTCCGCATTGAGAGGCAGACTTAAACCACATGCTTCTTAGAAATGTATTTACGATATGCTTCAAAATATGTCAAAGGGGAACTGAGATCTTTCAAGCAAACTGTATCAGGTTCTTCTGTTATCTGTCTATGTTTGTATTTTGTTTAAACTGGCATGTAACTGTATATTCTTTTTTTGGTCAACAATTGTCAGCATGGCGTAGCAATCCACAAACCAGTACGGTAAAGGGCCTTTTATCTAATAAAGACAATTCAGAATAATACTGGGATCAGTCCATGCCATTAGAGGTTCTATGTCTTAAAGAAATGAACAAATGAATAAATCCAGACCAAGACCATCAAGCCCAACCTATGGCAAACCATGCATTAGTTCATCTAGTGCAATTAGCCTGAAACAAAAAGTGAATGATTAAAAATGATGATAGTGCTTGTCATTCAAACCTTTAAAAACTGAACAATGTATTAAATTGATGTAATGTGCCTTCAGGTCTTCTACAGCACACCATAACTTGCTCATAAGGTTTTTCCTGGAAAGATTCATTCAAAGGAAACTTGCCGTTGCCTTTATCTTAATATTGAGAGAGTGATTTGCCCAAGGTTACCCATTGGGTTTCCATAACCAAATTGGATTACATCGTGTGCAAAATCATATCTCTGTATATCGGGGGCAAATCCTTTTCCCTACTATGCTATCTCAAATTGTGCCAATGTCCTATTTTTTCAGAAGGCAAACTACTATTTAAACTTTATACCACTATTAGTGGCACAAGAATGTATAAGTTACTGTTAATTGCCGTCAACTTGGATTTCTGGCGGCCCTGTGAATGAGAGGCCTCCAAGTCACCCTGTCCTCAACCGCCCTACTCAAGCCTTGCAAACTCAGAGCTGATGTGACCTTCCTCTTTTTCTATTGCCTTCTACCTAACCAAACATTGTCGTCTCCCCCCTAGTGAGTCATGTCTTCTCATGAGATGTTCACTTGCACAGAGGCTCAATTAGTTGAATTAATCCCCCTCACACACACACACACACAAAAAAATCATGGCAGAGAGGAAGATTATGCCAACATGGTTCCACACAATTATATGAATATTCATGTGGCATCCCTTAGCTTAAGAGCAGAATGATTCCACATCATTTTTCTAAATGTAAACTTCTTATCAAATTTTGTGTGTGTGTGTGTGTGTGTATGATTGGACTAATTGACATATAATAATAATAATTAATTCAACGAACCTGATGTGTTCGTTGCATTAATGTGAAGTTGAATACAGACTGGCTCTGACTTTTGGCCCAATGCTACTGGCCCTGTTGTAATGGTCACATAGTGTTTTACTGTTTTAATTGGGTATGATATTGGTTTTTAAGTGTGTTTTACGATTGTTGGTTTTTTACTATATTTTGTATTATATGTGGCATTAATCTTGCCATTATGTAAGACCCGCTCTGGGTACCCCTGGAGGAGAAGAGTGGTATATAAATTAAATAAATAATAAATACATATCTCTACTTAAGATGGATCAAATTTCATGTACCATTTGGAAGAGATGCAAAATATTTCTATAAAGATCCCTTTTATTTTTCCAAAATCACGTTAGAGGCCAATAATACAGATTTTTCATCCTGTCTTGGATGCCTTAAGGCATTCACATAAGGACAGATAACGTTTGTAAAGCCTTCTGAAGAGTAACCATAGGTTCAGATACAGTGTTATCTATCTTATCAGTATATAAGGAACTTCCATTCTTTCTGCAAGTAATTTTCCTTTTTATTTCCTTTCAATCATGATAACTATTGCATGCATGCAGAAAGCAAAACTACATTGTTACAGATAATAGTGACCTTTACAATGAGAAAAGATATGAATAATCATAAACCTTGCTGACTTCTGAAATTAAATTACATTACTTACAAGAGAGGCAAGACTCATCTCTCCAACTTTACCAAATAGGGATTATTGCCCATTTGATTCCTGAGGACTGAAAATTGCATCTTCTGGCATGAGATCCAGTGGACAGTGATATTCCTTACATGAACAGACATGTAACATGTGTACAGTTCAACACAATGTGTGCATTCCAGAAGCCCTTTGATGTTCACAGTATTAGAAATAAGGTAAATATATGAGATTAAGTTGTTTTTGGCACTATGAAATGCAAGCAACAAGTAAATTGGTACTGTCCAGAGCCAGATGGATTGCAAGTTCATGCAATTAAATAATATGTATGTATGGAGAAACTAATACAGTAACTATGACTGAACATAGAGGTATAATATACATGACAATAATTGTGGGCTTATGTGCTTGTAAGCCACTAGTCAATTTATGGCAACCTGGTGAATTTCCTAGGTATTTTCTAGGCAAAGAGTATGCAAGAGGTGGTTTTGCCAATTCCTTGTTCTGAAATATAGCGTACAGCACTTGATATTCTTGGTGGCCTTCCTTCCAAGTACAATAGACTCTCAGTTAACTGGAACTCAAGCAATCAGAACTCTTTAGCAACTGGCAAAAGAAATGAAAGAAACAATGCTTTAATTAAAATAAAATAAAATCAACTTTTAGTGGAAATGTAAATTTTATTTCCTTTTAATTATTGTATTTCAATATTTAGAACAAGTCAATACAGAGTGTTAGGTATGGTATAGTATAGTGTGGGGTATATGCCGGGCATGGGCAAACTTTGGGATTTCAGGTGTTTTGGACTTCAGCTCCCATATTCCCAACAGCCTACCTACCTACCTGTTAGGAATTGTGGTCCAAAACACCAGAAATCCCAAAATTTACCCATTTGTGGTATGTATATAGTATTAGGTCTGTTTAGCTAAGAATCTATTGCACTGGCAGTCTGCAAACTATGGATTCTGTAGGTTTGTTCTTAAATTTGCATGACAGTTGGAACAGAGACATTTTTGCAGCGTAACTCCAGATATAAACATATATACATATAGTTAAGCTTTGGCTAGTATAGGGAAGGGTTAGTATCCCTGTGGTGTTTGTTTTGCTGTCTGAGCCCATTCATCAGAAGATTTCACCTAACTTTCTGTCCCTGTGATAATTGGATTTAGCAAAATTTAGCTTCTAGGGTATGTTTTGTGTGTGCACTTGTGAGGATTTTAAAAGGCAGGGGTTGGAAGTGGGGAAAGTCAGGTGCACAACTGTGTGAAGAAATACAAGACAAAACACTGCATAAATCATATGGATTGAGCATCCCTTAATCTGGAATTCTGAAATGCTCTAAAAAGGTCCACATGAGTGACTGTCTGAGATAAGTGACCCTTTTGCTTTCTGATGGTCCAGCGTGCACAGATCTGGTGTTGTTTATTCGTTCCGTCACTTCCAACTCTTCATGACCTTATGGACTAGTCCATGCCAGAGCTCCCTGTCGGCTGTCGCCACCCCCAGCTCCTTCAAGGCCAAACCAGTCACTTCAAGGATACCATCCATCCATCCATCTTGCCTTTGGTTGACCCCTTTTCCTTTTCCTTTCCTTTTCCCCCAGCATCATTTTCTCCAAGCTTTCCTGTTTTCTCATTATGTGGCCAAAATACTTCATCTTTGCCTCTAATATCCTTTCCTCCAGTGAGCAGTCGGGTTTTATTTCCTGGAGTATGGACTTATTTGATCTTGCAGTTCATGGCACTCTCGGAATTTTCCTCCAACACCACAGTTCTATCTTCCTTCGCTCAAACTTCCTTATGGTCCAGCTCTTGCATCCATAGATTACTATGAATCATTGCTCTCATCCCAAGAACTAAATGTCCTCTTAATTTCCTGGCTGCAGTCCGCGTCTGCAGAAATCTTTATGCCTAGAAATACAAAGTCTGCCACTGCCTCCACGTTTTCTCCCTCTGTTTGCCAGTTATCAATCAATCTGGATGCCATAATCTTGGTTTTTTAATGTTTAACTGCAACCCAGCTTTGCACTTTCTTCTTTCACCTTGATCATAAGGCTCCTTGTTTTCAACCATCAAAGTGTTATCATCTGCAGCATGTCTTAAGATTGTTAATGTTTCTTCCAGCAATTTTTAACTCCAGCCTTGGATTCATCAAGCCCCGCACCTCCTTTATTGGGAGGTGATTAGCTGGCCCTGATTGTTTCCTGTCTGGAATTTCCGTTTTTGAGTGTTGTTCCTTATTTACTGTCCTGATTTTAGTTTTTTTAATACTGGTAGCCAGATTTTGTTCATTTTCATGGTTTCCTCCTTTCTGTTGAAATTGTCCACATGCTTGTGGATTTCAATGGCTTACCTGTGTTGTCTGACATGGTGGTTGTTGGAGTGACCCAGCATTTCTGTGATCTCAAATAATATGCGGTGTCCAGGTTGGTTCATCAAGTTCCCTGCTATGGTCAACTTCTCTGGTTGAGTTAGTCTGCAGTGCCTTTCATGTTCTTTGATTTGTGTTTGGGCAGCACTGCGTTTGGTGGTCCCTATGTAGACTTGTCCACAGCTGCATGGTATACGGTAGACCACTGCAGAGGTGAGAGGATCCCTTTTGTCCTTTGCTGAACATAGCATTTGCTGAATTTTCTTAGTGGGTCTTGAAGGGACACAAGGGGCTTGATTTAATTTGATTTATAAATAGCAATGCTATTAAGAATAGTTTGATTAAATAAATAGTCTTAAGTGTTAGAAGAGATCAATAAGAAGGGTTTTCCACAAACACCACCAAACAGCAGCAATAAACAGCCCATTACATTCCTTAGAGATGCAAAAATCACTGGCTCAGGAAAGTCACACCATCAGGCAATATATTCTTTGGAGAAAGTGGCCTTAGATGTAGGCGTCAGAGATGGCATTTTGTTTGTTTGATTTTGATAGATGAACATTTGCTGTTTTGATAGGCGTCTAACTAAATGGTGCCATGTGTAGGCTGAAAAGAAAGAAAGAATTTTGAAGGTGTGAAATATCCTTGGAAATTCTATAAAAGTTCAACCAAGCTGTGTCTTGGGGTGGCACTGTTTCATGCTACCTGCGGATCTTGTTTTGCAAAATAAAGTCTGTTGTATCATCTCTTCTCCTCAGAATCTAAAATTGGAACGCATGACCCTGAAGTCAGAGGGAGCCAAGCCTCTTCAGTCTGTAGATAGTTTGTAGGCTGTGTTTCTTCACCAGTTTCCCTATGCGGTCAGTGGTTCCCTTGATGTATGGGGCAAGAACACTTTTCCTCTGGGTGGGTCTTTGTCTTTACTCTGGTGGCTTGTTCTTGGCCTTGCAACTCTTCCGATGTCTGTGGTGGATTATCCATTGACCTGTAGAGCCCAGTTTAGGTGGTTCTGTTCCCCTTCGAGGAGGTGGGGTTCGCAGATTCTTTTTGCATGGTCTGCTGATTTCCTGGCTGCAGTCCGCATCTAGTCATCTTCATGCCTAGAAATAAAAGGTCTGTCACTGCCTCCACATTTTCTATTTGCCAGTTTATCAATCAGTCTGGTTGCCATGTTGTTGTTGTTTATTCATTCAGTCGCTTCTAACTCTCCGTGACCTCATGGACCAGCACACGCCAGAGCTCCCTGTTGGCCATCACCACCCTCAGCAACTTCAAGGTCAAGCCAGTCACTTCAAGGAAACCATCCATCCATTTTGCCTTTGGTTGACCCCTTTTCCTTTTTCCTTCCTTTTCCCCCAACATCATTGTTTTCTCCAAGCCTCCCTGTCTTCTCATTATGTGGCCAAAGTGCTTCATCTTTACATCTAATATCCTTCTCTCCAGTGAGTAGCTGGGCATTATTTCCCGGAGTATGGACTGTTTTGATCTTCTTGTGGTCCAAGGCACTCTCAGAATTTTCCTCCAACACCACAGTTCAAAAGCATCTTATCTTCCTTCACTCAGCCTTCCTTATGGTCCAGCTCTCACATGCGTAAGTTACTACATTGCTTTAACTATATGGATCTTCGTTGCCAGTGTGATGTCTCTACTCTTCACTATTTTATCGAGGTTGGTCATTGCTCTCTTACGAAGAAGTAAATGTCTTCTAATTTTCTGGCTGCAGTCTGCGTCTGCAGTCACCTTCGCACCTAGAAATACAAAGTCTGTCACTGCCTCCACCTTTTTTCCCTCTAGCTCTATCAATCTGGTTGACATAATCTTAATTTTCTTGATGCTTAACTGCATCCCAGCTTTGGCACTTTTGTTTATATCAGGCATGGGCCAACGTGGGCCCTCCCTCCAGGTGTTTTGGACTTCAACTCCCACCATTCCTAACAGCCGCAGGCCCTTTCCTGAACTTAAGCGGCTGAGGGGGAAAAGGAAGGGGCCTGAGGCTGTTAGGAATGGTGGGAGTTGAAGTCCAAAACACCTGGAGGGAGGGCCCAAGTTGGCCCATGCCGGGTTTCCATGAACAGACAGGCATGAGGCAGGTTTTCTTCTGGGCAGCAGCAAGGGGCAGCTCAGCCCAGAGCCTCTTCCTGTAGAGAGCGTTCTATTGCTTTATCCTTTCCCTTCCACGACAGCGCCGTACTGTCCCAGGCCAACAACCTCGGCCGTTGAAACCGTTGGCCCCAACGTTCTAACCCTCCTCAGGCTCCTTTCGCTCAAGCAGAGGGAAAAGGGGGCGGAGCCACGCGGCCGCGGATCACATGACCTTGCGTGACGCCGCAGGAGCCATCTTGTGTTGTCGGGGGCTGAGGATAGGCTTGGGATCCGAGAGACTCTCCGTCGGCGACCTCAGGTAAAGCGACTGGCAGTGGCGACCCTCGCTTTTCCCCTCCGGGCGCTACCCTGTCCCTAGTGTCCGTGTTTCCCTCCCAGGCCTTTGCTTGGCCCACTGTCGCGGCTCTTTGGCAGCCAACGCGGCTAGGCCTCAGTCCGAGCACCGGCCTCGCTTAGGTGCCGTGGCCCGGGAAACTGTGGGAGAACGGCGAAGTGTCATATGGAAGGGAGGGGTTGTTGGTTGCTGACATGTGTGTAATGCGTGGCGAGAGTGAGGAGTCAGGGGTCGGTCAGCGTGGCCCCTTCTCGCCTTGACACCACACAGCTGTGGGCCTTGCCATCTTCATGCGGCGCCTTGGCCGGGGATAGTTTCTCCCCCGATTCTTTTTCCTTCCATGGGCCGCCGAATCCTCCTTGTTTCTAGGCGATCACTTCCTCATAGTGATGCCGGGTGACATGTATATAGGAAAGCGCTCTCCTTCCGTGGCAGTGACTTGCCAACACACAAAAAAGGAAGGAGGCGCCACCAGCTGCTGCCTGTGGCCAATGAGGTTGATTGTGCATAGGAATGGCACTCGGGCTCTATGGTTATGCAGAGGGTTTATGGAATGGAGGGCCGTGGATATTTTGGGAAGGCCGTGGGGAAGAACTAGGCTGGAGAGGAGCTGGAAGAAGTGAGTGACTCTTGATAGTTGCCAACATCCGCAGCATACAGGCCACTGAAAGTGACAGGTGCTTCTCCTGAAAGCATGGTGGCAGAAGTACAGTTTAGTCCTCCAGAGATTACAAATTTGTTGATAATTGATAAAACAACTGTACTCTTTAGAGGAGAACCTTTAGGGAACTTTGTTAATGAATGGCAACCAATGATCCAATATCTCAATGGAAAATTATCTCAAAATGTATGTAGGGAAGCTATAAGACTGTAGACAAGGATATCAATTTGGAGCCTATAATACCTTTATTTGAACTATTTAAATAGAAGACTGTGCCCCCTTAATAAAAATATATTACCTGAGAAATATTATGGAAGACTGATAGTTGAAAAGTATTGTACTGTATGCAACAAACACTCGCAAATGTATGTATATTTGAATGAACTAAAAAATAAATATATAAATAGAAAAAAATAACTAGTTCTAAACCCAGTCAGATAGTGAGAGGTCTGTAAATTAGTGTTTATGTTTTTAAGTCTTGTTTAAGCATATATTCTTTGTGTATTTGATTATTTTATTTTCTATGTTTCTGTGTTTTTTTGTTGTCACTTGTGGTAGATTTTTGTTGTGTTGTTTGGCAACATGTAGTTCCTTTACTTATTCTAAAGCGAAACACATGCTCACCTATTAACTGTATGTAGACAAGTTCAGATGTTTCTGGGAATCTTTACCCCCGTGTTCATTCCTGATTAGTATCCATATACATAAATCAACACAAATACAGAGTATACAGCTATACCTGGACAAAGTGAAGATTTTATGTGTGGGAATAAACTGACCCAGGTTCACTCACTTTATGTAATCATGTCCACTTTCACACTACACAGTTATGGTATTAATGATTCCACTTTCAGAAACTCCAACATTTTACAGCTGAAAACTGGATCACATCTGGCAGAAGTGTATCAATCACAGTGTACGCCAAAAGGTGTGTGGCTGGGCACACAAAACAACTATTCTAAGAAGAGCGACCCAGAATGCATATACAGTATGGAATGTAAGATTTCCTCCCCACCCCACATCTGTTCTCACTTCTACTGAGATGATGATGATAATTTGGCATTTGGAATTTGTGTTGTCAAAGACTTTCATAGATGGGTTTCTGTGAGTTTTCCTGATTGTATGGCCAGAAGCATTCTCTCCTGACGTTTCATCCACATCTATGGCAGGCATCCTCAGAGGTTGTGAGGTATATTGGAAACTAAGCAAGTGGGGTTTATATATCTGTGGCAGATCCAGGGTGGAGAAAGAACTCTTGTCTGTTGGAGGTAGATGTGAATGTTGCAATTAATCACCTTGATTAGCATTGAAAGGCCTTACAGCTTAAAGGCCTGGCTGATTCCTGCCTGGGGGAATCCTTTGTTGGGAGGTGTTAACTGACCTTGATTTTTTCCATGTCTGGAATTCTCTTGTTGTCAGAGTCTTCTTTATTTACTGTCCTGATTTTAGAGTTTTTTAAAATACTGGTAGCCAGGTTTTGTTCATTTTCATGGTTTCCTACTTTCTGTTGAAATTGTTCACATGCCAGGCCTTGAAGCTGTAAGGTTTTCAATGCTAATCAAAGTTATTAATTGCAACATTCACACTTGCCTCCAACAGACAAGAGTTCTTTCTCCCACCCTGGACCTTCCACAGATATATACACCTCCCTTGCCTAGTTTCCAATATACATCAGAACTTCTGAGAATGCCCGCCATAGATATGGGCAAACGTCAGGAGATAATGCTTCTGTTGTGGCTCAGCCTGCCCATGATTCTGATGACGAGGAATGGGGAGTTCAGTTGCTCGTAGAGGGGGCTGTTGATTCAGGAGAAAGCCAGGTGGATGAAGCACAGGCTGAGGTTGACATGGGAACGGACGGGAGGATGGAAGATTCTCAGTCAAGTAACGATAAGGCTGACCTTCCTCTGGCCTTGGAGAAAAGTGGGAGTTTAAAGCTTTCATTCAGGGTAACTTCGTGTATGGGAAAGAAGCTGCATCCAAGAAGCTGTGTTTGGGCGGTTCATGTATTCAAGCTGTGTTTGGATTTCTTTTGATGTCTTTGTATTCAAGCTCCTTTGGACTTACTGTATTCTTTTGCTTTTTACCTATTATAGAAGACTGCTTGGACTAACTTGTAAGGTCACACTTGCCAGTGATCTTTGCTTAGTGCTATTACTTTTTACTGCTTTTTCTACCTTTCTTCAATTAACAGAAAAGACTTAAGCCTGTTGTGGTGGAGTCTGTGTGCTAGAGCAAGGTGATCCAGTCCTGGGGTGCGACAGTTGCTGAAACATGGTCATACAGCCCAGAAAACTCACAACAACCCACCAATTTTTGTTGTGCTGTAATAGTATTAGTTAGAAATTAGTTTTGTAGCTTATACTTTCTTCATTTCCGAATAGTTGTATTACTTTTTTCTGTCAATAAAAATAGCATTAAAAAAAAGAAAACAAGGGTTATAAACTCTGTTTGACTATCTACAAGTAGAGTATCCCTTATCCAAAATTCTTGGGACCACAAGTGTTCTGTTTTTTTTTGGGGGGGGGTTTGGAATACCTGTACAAAATGAGTTATCTCGATACCCAAGTTTAAACACAAAATTCATTTCTGTTTCTTACACACATAGCATAAAGGTGATTTCATACAGCATTTTTTGTGGTTTTATACATGATATTAAGTTTGTGTACGCTGAATCCATCAGAAAGCAAAAGTGTTACTACATAATCCACCCATTTTAGATTTTGAAGTAGTTCAGATTTTGGGATATCAGGTAAGGGATGCTCAACCTGACATTATTTGTTACTACAATAATAATAATAATAATAATAATAATAATAATAATAATAATAATAATAATAATAATTTTATTTCTTACCCGCCTTCATGGCTTGAGGTGGGTTACAAAACAATAAAAATACATAAGCACAGCAAAAACACTACACATATAGACACTAAAACGTATCTCCATAAGAGTTACACATCAAAATGTAGCTCAACAAAACACACACTAAAACATACAAAACAGAGATCAAACAAAGGACACTTAAAATTCATGTTTAAAGACTGGGTAGTCCTGCACGAAGACTACATGGTTTTTGAATTCCAACATTTAGTTCTTCCAGCAGGTTGTTCCACAGTCATGGGATGGCCGATCAAAAGGTCCTCTGGGTGGTACTTGCCAGTCAGGTTCTGGCTGGTTGGAGCAGATGCCCCCCAGAAGTCCCAGATGTGTGGAGCAGATTGTATGGGATAAAGCAGTGGTTCTCAACTTGTGGGTTCCTAGATGTTTTGGCCATCAACTCCCAGAGATTCTAAAAGCTGGTAAACTGGTTGAGATTTCTGGGAGTTGTAGGCCAAAACACCTGGGGACCCACAGGTTGAGAAGCACTGGGATAAGACAATCTTTTAGGTAACCTGGACCCAAACCCTGGGAATTACTATCCCATCAATTCAGTTGAAGTTGCTGTTCTGTAGTCTTTCTTTCTTTCTCTTTCTTTCTTTCTTTCTTTCTTTCTTTCTTTCTTTCTTTCTTTCTTTCTTTCTTTCTTTTTTGCATTTCCTTATGTTGCACTGCAAGGTGAGCTGAGTGTATTCTTTGTAAACAGATATTACAAATGGTAAATTCCAAGTATCTGGTAGCTTTGAAATCTTAATGTAGCAGAGTTAAAATAATACATTGCTCCTTTTACCTTTATGGCTGTCTCAGAAATTTGTTCATTCCACCATATTAATTAATTAATTTTGAGAACAGTGCAAAATGGGACACTTTTTTTGAGAACATTAGTACAGTGGTCCCTCACATATCGCGGGGGTTACGTTCCAGGACCATAAGTGAAAATCCGCAAAATAGGGGTACTATTTTTATTTTAATATTTATGCATTTTGAAAATAGTTAGATGGCCTTTCTCCCCCTTGCAAGCTCCGGGGAACCAGTGAAGCCTTCCCTACCAGCGTGGCGGGCCCCTTGCTCTGTGCCCGCCATGTTGCTCTGGCTGCCTCTGCTCCTGCAGCCAGGGAAGAAGGAATGCAGCTCCTGCCCGGTGAATGAGCAAGCAAGGGAGGGTGGGTGAGAGAGTGGGGGCAGGCGGCAGCCATGGCAGGAGCCTGAAATAGGTGTCCATGCTCCTTCTGCCGCCGCTCCAGTTGGGCCATGACGGGAAACGTGGAGGATGCAGAAGAAGGGGCAGAGTCTGCAGGAGCAGAGGCAGCCAGAGCAACACGGTGGGCACGAAGCAAGGAGGCAGCAGCAACGGGGGTAAATAAATAAATAATTTTTCAGTGAAACAGCTAGTCCACAATAAGTGAACCGCGAAGAAGCGGGGAAACACTACTTGATTTGTTTTAGTAAAATAAGTAATCCAAAACATTTGGTTATTTATTTGGCAATATATTTGGCTATCTATAAACCTATATGGAAACTCTTTGGCTAAAGTCTTATTGGTTCACTACTTTAGCGCTTTTCCTGTGGTTGCCATGTCCAAGCAACCTAGTTCTTTAATGGTTTACTTCCTTTATAGATCACTGTGCTCATTGCCCTTTTCTCTCACAGTAGCATAGGTAAGTGGATATAGTGTTCCAGTGGGATTCTGATTATGTCTACTTACCAACTATTTAAAAACAAAAAGGTACATTGTAGCAGAGCTGATGAACACTATTAGGTGTTCAGAAATTTCCACCTATAGTAGAGTCTCACTTATCCAAGCTAAACAGGCCGGCAGAACATTGGATAATCGAATATCTTGGATAATAAGGAGGGATTAAGGAAAAGCCTATTAAACATCAAATTAGGTTATGATTTTACAAATTAAGCACCAAAACATCATGTTATACAATAAATTTGACAGAAAAAGTAGTTCAATACGCAGTAATGTTATGTTGTAATTACTGTATTTACGAATTTAGCACCAAAATATCAGGATATATTGAAAACATTGACTAGAAAAATGCCTTGGATAATCCAGAACCTTGGATAAGCGTGTCTTGGATAAGTGAGACTCTTCAGTGTTTGTTCCTTAGTAAATAGGCTACTAGATAAAGGCTTCTTTTCTACTGCTCCCAAGACTAGAACACAAACCAATTGATTCAAATTACATGAAAAAATATTCCACCTAAACATTTAAGAAGAACCTGTTTATTGTAAAATATGTTCACCAGCAAAGTAGACTACATTGGATTATGGTGGACTTACCAATTTTGGAGGGCTTTAAGCAGAGATCAGATGGGCATCTTTTAGGATTGCTCAAGTTCTGTATTTTTGAATGGTAGAGGGTGAAATTTAATGGCCCTTGTGATCCCTAGCAATTTTAAGGTTCATGTTTCCTTTTAAGGTTCATTTAGAGGACACCAAATTTACATGATAGAGATTGTAAAGTTGCTTTTTGTAATGGTCAAGAGAAATAAAAAGGCTTTACCAAACATTTAGGAATTCAGTACTAGGGGTGTTGCATACTTTGAAGGTATTTTTACAGAGATGCACATTCACAGAGATACAAACATGCTGGAAATCCACGTGAAGTAGTTCTGAAAATTCAAGGTGCTTGTCATTAAATAGATGTCCAACTTTTTGTGGACTTGGTAGGCCAAACAAGGAATGTAAAAGTAACCATGGACAGGACAAGATATTTTTTTGGAGCATATCAAAAGATAGAAATCACTTTGGAGGTTTCTATGAACTACAGAAAATAGCAGCACTTGGTCCAGGCATTATTTATGATAGGATGATTAATACAATTATATGTATACTAGCTGTGCCCGGCCACGCGTTGCTGTGGCTTAGTCTGGTGGTGTTGGTCAGTCTACATTAGGTTGTATTTATGCTGTGACCTCCACCTTCTTTATACTCACATTAGTAGTAGTATTTGAAGTCTGTTACCTTCTTCAATTTTTGTGTTGATTGATAATTGCTTGAGATCCCTGTTGTCTTTGGTTTGTTGTTAGTTGTAATGTTTGATTCTGCTGAGTGCGGTTTATATTTTTATTGTGGTACAATAGTCTTTTTTTTTTGCCTGTGTAGGTGTTTATTATTATTGTTGTTGTAGTGGTCATGAAGGTTGGATAAGTTAGATGCTACTGTATTGTTTTTTGGAGGCCCAGTGTAGCACTGACTGGCCTCTCAGCCTCAGTGCCTGGCTGTTTCTTGCCTGTGATGGTGTTGATTCTTATTGTTGTTGTTAGTGTCATTGTTATTATTGTAATTGTTTTTTTGGAGGCCAAGTGTGAATGTAGGGATTGGGGAGGTGGATGAGTTGTGTTGTCAAATTTTGTATTTGCTATAGTCACAATGCATTGTTGTGAGTTTTGTGGGTCCAGATTGTGGTTTTGTGGCGCGGTTGTGTTGTTACAACTGAGAGGCAAGGCTTTTGTGTTGTGTTGCCAAGTTTTGTATTTCTGGAGCGTTTAGTTGTGTGCCAAGTTTTGTATTTCTGGGGCATTTAGTTGTGTTATTATAGTCACGATGCACTGTTGTGAGTTTTGTGGGTCCGGATTGTGGTTTTGTGGTGTGGTTGTGTTGTTACAATCGGGAGGGAATGCTTTTGTGTTGTGTTGCCAAGTTTCGTATTTCTGGGGCGTTTAGTTGTGTTGTTATAGTCATGATGCGCTGTTGTGAGTTTTGTGGGTCCAGTGTGGTTTTGTGGTGTGGTTGTGTTGTTACAACTGGGAGGCAAGGCTTTTGCATTGTTTTGCCAAGTTTTGTATTTCTGGGGCGTTTAGTTGTGTTGTTATAGTCATGATGCGTTGTTGTGAGTTTTGTGGGTCCGGATTGTGGTTTTGTGGTGTGGTTGTGTTGTTACAATCGGGAGGGAATGCTTTTGTGTTGTGTTGCCAAGTTTCGTATTTCTGGGGCGTTTAGTTGTGTTGTTATAGTCATGATGCGCTGTTGTGAGTTTTGTGAGTCCAGTGTGGTTTTGTGTTGTGGTTGTGTTCTTACAACTGTGAGGCAAGGCTTTTGCGTTCTGTTGTCAAATTTTGTATTTCTGGGGCGTTTAGTTATATTATAGTCACGATACGTTGTTGTCAGTTTTGTGGGTCCGGATTGTGGTTTTGTGGTGTAGTTGTGCTGTTACAACCGGGAGAAAAGGGTTTTGTGTTGTGTTGTCAAGTTTTGTATTTCTGGGGCGTTTAGTTGTATGCCAAGTTTCGTATTTCTGGGCCGTTTAGTTGTGTTGTTATAGTCACGATGCATTGTTGTGAGTTTTGTGGGCCTGGATTGTGGTTTTGTGGTGTGGTTGTGTTGTTACAACCGGGAAGCAAGGCTTTTGCGTTATGTTGTCAAGTTTTATATTTCTGGGGCGTTTAGTTGTGTGCCAAGTTTCGTATTTCTGGGGCGTTTAGTTGTGTTGTTATAGTCACGATGCATTGTTGTGAGTTTTGTGGGTCCGGATTGTGGTTTTGTGGTGTGGTTGTGTTGTTACAACCGGGAGGCAAGGCTTTTGTCTTGTGTTGCCAAGTTTTATATTTCTGGGGCGTTTAGTTGTGTGCCAAGTTTCGTATTTCTGGGGCGTTTAGTTGTGTTGTTATAGTCACGATGCGTTGTTGTGAGTTTTATGGGTCCGGATTGTGGTTTTGTGGTGTGGTTGTGTTGTTACAACCGGGAGGGAAGGCTTTTGCGTTGTGTCGCCAAGTTTCGTATTTCTGGGGTGTTTAGTTGTGTTGTTATAGTCACGATGCGTTGTTGTGAGTTTTGTGGGTCCAGTGTGGTTTTGTGGTGTGATTGTGTTGTTACAACCGGGAGGCAAGGCTTTTGCATTGTGTTGCCAAGTTTTGTATTTCTGGGGCGTTTAGTTGTGTTGTTATAGTCATGATGTGTTGTTGTGAGTTTTGTGGGTCGGGATTGTGGTTTTGTGGTGTGGTTGTGTTGTTGTAACCGGGAGGCAAGGCTTTTGCATTGTGTTGCCAAGTTTCGTATTTCTGGGATGTTTAGTTTTGTTGTTATAGTCACTGCGCCCGCAACTTTATCCTTTTATATATATAGACTAGCTGTGCCCGGCCACGCGTTGCTGTGGCGAAGTCTGGTGGTCTGGGAAATAAAGTATTGAGGAATTGGTGGTAGTTAAGGGCAAGGGTAAAGGTTTCCCCTGACATTAAGTCCAGTCATGTCTGACTCTGGAGGTTGGTGCTCATCTCCATTTCTAAGCCAAAGAGCCGGCGTTGTCCGTAGACTCCTCCAAGGTCATGTGGGATGACTACATGGAGCGGTGTTACCTTCCCGCCAGAGCAGTACCTATTGATGCACTCACATTTGCATGTTTTCGAACTTCTGGGTTGGCAGAAGCTGGAGCTAACAGTGGGGGCTCTCTCCGCTCCCCCAATTCAAACCTGTGGCCTTTCAGTCCAGAAGTTTAGCAGCTCAGCGCTTTAACACGCTGCACCATCAGGGGATATTATTTCCTAAAGGTTGTGAATATACAAAATTTTTGATTGTTTTTGTCTGTTGGAGGCAAATATGAATGCTGGAATGAGGAAAAATGATTAGCATGTAATGGCCTTGTAGCTTTAAAGCCTGGCTGTTTCCTTCCTGAGTGAATTTTTTGTTGGGAGGTGTTAGCTGGCCCTGATTGTTTCTTGTCTGGAATTCCCTTGTTTTCAGAGTGGTGTTGTTTGTGATATTTTATGTGCTTCTAGTGTCTGTGGGCGTCAGAAAAGAGGATTTGCCAGACTTTGATGATGGGAATACTTTGTTGGGAGGTGTTAGCTGGCCCTGATTGTTTCTTGTCTGGAATTCCCTTGTTTTCAGAGTGGTGTTGTTTGTGATATTTTATGTGCTTCTAGTGTCTGTGGGCGTCAGAAAAGAGGATTTGCCAGACTTTGATGATGGGAATACTTTGTTGGGAGGTGTTAGCTGGCCCTGATTGTTTCCTGTCTGGAATTCCCTTGTTTTCAGAGTGGTGTTGTTTGTGATATTTTATGTGCTTCTAGTGTCTGTGGGCGTCAGAGAACAGAGGATTTGGCAGACTTTGGTGATGGGTATACTTTGTTGGGAGGTGTTAGCTGGCCCTGATTGTTTCCTGTGTCGAATTTCCGTTTTCAGAGTGTTGTTCTTTATTGAGTGTTCTGATTTTAGAGATTATATTGTTGTGCATTATTGTACCACAGTAATTATTTCATCTTACAATAGAATCTCAGTTATCCAACATTTGGTAATGCAATGTTCTGGATTATCCAACGTAGTGTGCGTTTTAGTAGTCAATTTTTTTGTAGTCAGTGTTTTAAATTGTGATACTTTTTCTGTCAAATTTGTTGTATAACATGATGTTTTGGTGGCTAATTTGTATAACGATTACCTAATTTGATGTTTAATTGGGTTTTCCTGAATCTGTTCTTATTATCCAAGAGATTCAGTTATGCAATGTTGTGCAGGGATGTTTATGTTGGATAAGTGAGATTCTACTGTATATTTATAATTTTGTAAGGAAGGCGTTTGCGTCATCCCCGGGCACTGGAAAAGGGTAAATAAATAAGAGAAGAGGAGAAGAAGGCGCTCTGTACCTGCTCAGGGGCCAGGCGGGAGGCGTGGTGGGGTAAGGTCTGCCCTTCTCCTTTGCCCCTCCATCCCGGCCCTCCCTCTCCTACCGAAGGCGGCGCCGGTGTGGTGGTGGGTTGGCAGGCCTGGTAGGCCAGGGAAGAGCGGGCTCCGGTGGAGGCGCAGGCCCGGGGCGTAGCGGCTTCCTCCCCGCCTCGCGCTTCCCGGTGCCGGCCTCCATGTTCTTCCCGCGGAGGAGGATAGGAGGAGGCCTGAGCAGCGGCGAGGAGGAGGAGGGGGAGAACGGGGCCGGGAAGGCGGGCGATGGGGCGCTCATCCGCCGCTGCAGGGCCGAGAGGAAGGAAAAGGGGTGGGAAAGGAACCTCCACACACACAGAGAGAGGCAGGACTCGCTTTCCCAAGCGCCTCAAGCGGAGGTAACATTGTTGGCGCGAAACACCGGGAAGGTACTGAGGGAGGGGGAAAGTAGCCTTTTTTGTATCCCAGGTGAGATGTGAGGCCAGGGGCGGGCCAGCATAGGCCCTCCGGGTGTTTTGGAGTGGAACTCCCAATTCGAGGATGGGGAGCTCAGCCTCATGAGGCGGAGATGTGCCTTCTCCTGGCGAGTCTCTGGCTTCGGCGGTGGAGGCGGCGATAGAGGGGGAGGGAGGGGGGACGGTTTTGTGTGTGCACGCGCACGCGGGGGAAGAGTTGGGAGGATTGTGTTTGTGCGCATGCGCACATCGCCTGTTGTGTTTTTTTGGTGTTGTGATTGTGTTTTTTGTTTGTTTGTGTTGTATCTTACTGGAGGCGGGGATGATGGATTGCGTTGCCAATTTTCGAGTTTGGGGGGGCTGTAGATTTGTTGTTTTGTCCATCGTCGTGATGCCATCACTCTTTTATATATATAGATGAGTAGGGTTATAGCATCTATTCCACCTGATGCTTTGCAAGTCTAGCTGTAAGGAAAACATTGGCTAAAAGGATGGATCAGGGTGGAGTTTAGTAAACCAGAAAAACATCTAAACTTAGTTGAATTATCAGTATATCATTTTTGGTGGTGACTTGAGCTCCTCATTTAAAGATTGTAAAAACCAATATACATCTTTCAGCAATCTCACTCAACCTCCCAGTCTCTTTCAATTTGACTTCACAATCCAGGAAGGCCACAACACTACCAATCTTTGGTAATCTGTTCACATCTCCCAGTGTCACAGACTAAACTGAAAATATGAATATAAATTTAAATAAGGTAACTGTTATTTTGGAGGTGAGACTACAATCTAGGAATTTTATTTGGACTGTTGTCCCAAAAATATCTGAATGTAATTTCCAGTCCTCTTTACCATATATTTAACTTCAGGTTGTACACAGCTGTCTTAGTACTAATTTAGAAAACATTTTAAACATCATAAATGATAGTGTCATTTTCAGCTCTAGGCTTAGAAATGTGAGTAGATATTCTGGTTCTATAACATAGAAGTTAGTTCTGTAACTTAGTGTTGGTTTGGAAACTTTGGAGTGTTCACATGTATAATATTAAAATTAATTGAAGTCAGTCTTCAATTTAGGAGAAACTATATAACCAACATATGGTACCTTTTACACAGATTCTGCTTGAGTTGGTATTTTTGTTCACTTCAGTGCAGACAGCACTTCCATAATATTGCTTTGGTATATAGAATCCACATTTCACTCCAAAACTTGTCAGTGAGCAAACATTGTGGATAGACTACTAGATCCATCATAGAAAAGTCTGACTCTATATAAGCTTTTTATTCAATAATGAGCAAGCATTTTGATAGCTTTTGCTAACCTGATACTCATCAGATGTTTTGGATTTCAGTCACTTCAGTGCCACCCAATTATCAGGAATTATGTAGGAGTTGTAGACTAAAACATCTATAGAGCACCAAGCTGGGAAAAGGATGATGCATGGTATGGTGCAACTTCAGTTTTATTTAAAGATCTAGCCAGTTGATTGTGGTACATACATAGCTGTAGATTCTTTGGGATAAAATATTTTTGCTTGTTGCTTTGATGCCTTTGAATGTGAAGGCTGTCCAGTAAATAATGCTGGGTTATTACATATTTTGGCAAGCGTCCATATATTTTGGGTAGCCTTGATGGCTAAGCAGTTCTTAACAGTTTTCTACCCTGTACCCAGTCAAAGGTAGTTCACTGTCTGAAAAAGAGCTCCAGATTTTCCTCTCCCACCTTCAATGATAAAGCCCTGTTGCTGCACCGTTCAGATACCAACAACTTGTTTAATTGCTCCTTTTAAACAAAAGTGCTACCTGTTTCACCTATATTACAGCAGGTCTGCCCTGATCTTTTCTCTCATCTGGGAGAAAGAATGTCTGTTGCTTTGCTTGTTCACAGATGTAATTACAAGAAAGATTCCTGAACATTGATTGTGACAGGATGGAATACATGTGGAGTGGATTAATTTTCTTGACAAACAATTCAAAATGCAACATACTGCATATTAAAAGCTATGGCATTCATCACATAAATAGTAATAATAATTCACACTCAATTTTTCTTATTATTTTTTTTAAATGATTGTTGACATTAAGAAGATTTCTATGTTAACATTCCTGATAGGCTTTAAGCTTTGATGGGGGTGTAGCCAACATACCATACTGGTTTGAGCATTGGAATACAACTCTGGAAGCCAGGGTTCAAATCCCTGCCTGGTTCACCTTATATCATTTTGGTACATGCTGCAAGGAATAATATAATCAAAGTATGGAAACATTAAGAAATCTATTGATACAGGATTAAACAGAATATGGGCGATAGCTTAATCCAAAAATTTAACGTACAAAGTAATGACCTTTCCACACAGCCATATAACCCAGAATATCAAGGCAGAAAATCCCACAAAATCTTCTTTGAATTGGGTTATCTCAGTCCACACTGCCATATATTCCAATTCAAAGCAGAAAATGTGGGATTTTATTCAGCTGTGTGGAAAAGGCCTAAGATTAGAGATTCCCCTTTCCCATCCCTGCGGCAGTCACTAAAAACACCTTTTTAAAACTAGATATGTGCTGCCCAAAAGAATTGGGGAATGTGATTCGCCACTTGGAGAGTAAAATAAAATTAGTGATTGGCAATGTCGGATTTTAGAAACACAGGGAGATGTGGCCCATCAAAGTCTGGTAAGGGCAGAAATGATTCATGGGCCCTCATAAGTTGCCATGTCCCGCTTAAGATAATGGAAGTATTTGCTTTACATGACAAGCCAGAAATCCACTGGAATGTTGTGAATGAGTAATGTCCTGTTACATCTATACATATCACAGAGTTTTTATTTGCATTCAGTTATTGTTTCTTCTGGGCAATGTGAGCTTCACTTCTCTGGCTTGTTTCTTTCCAGCAAATCAGAGGGCGGGGGGGGGGGGGGGGGGGAGGGAATCTTGGTTGCTTTCTCTAACTTTTTTTTTTAGAGGAATCAATCCAGAGAAAGGAAGCTCTCTACTGCCAGACAACACATTTGCAGATAAAAAGGTGGGAATAATAAAATAGCATTTCTGCAAATCCTAGACTTGTTTTATGCAACTGCACTTGATGTGAAGCTCAAGCAAACTCTGATTGTGTCACCTTGATCCAACTCTATAATATAGTCAAAGAAAGACTAGTATAAGTTCAAGCTCTACGTTAATCTTTATGAATTAATATATAAGTGTTTCATCCAGTAAACACGTTTCTGTGTTGACTTTCAAATGCTAGTCTCATTAACTTAAGCAGAAGGTCTGGTAAATGAACGTATGGTTTGATATAGACCAAACCTTCATAACCTGGTAGTAGGTAGGGGGCAGAATTGAAATAGCCTAAAAATGTTGGGCTGCAGATAGGTTTTTAATGCTGCAAACTACTATGCTCAATTCCATAGCATTGATCCATTGTTGTTAAAGTGGTGCCAAAAGTAAGGACTTTTACAGTGTATATTACCCTTATGACAATTACTTGGGAAAATCTGCCCATATTAGGGATTTTGGACTATAACTCCCAGAATCCTCCAACCACCAAGATTGCTGTGACCTATTGTCCATGTTAAGTCAGTTACCCTCCAACCTTCAGGATCGGATAACACCAGCACCTTAAATTTAACCTGGAAATGGAGTAGCTAAAGCAAATGAAAATTGTTGCATAATCTGGAAATATCCAGTTTTGTTTAATAACATTGCTGTCCTTCTGAAATGTGTTCAAAAGTAGGCCTATATTTATTGCATGGCAGTAGTCCAAACAGAAGGCTACCGGCAGATAGAGTTGCCATTGCTGTTCTGTGGGTACCACAAATACATTGATAGCAGTCAGTATCCAGGTCACCTCTTGAAGTGGTTTCATGTAAATGTTAAATCACAAAATGGAAAGGAGTAGACTGGAGTCCTGTGGAAACACATAGCATAGCTTTTTATGAGCACAGAATTATCTTCCAGCACCACTGTTTAGAATCAAATATCTAAATAGGAAAACTCAAATATACTGCAGTACCTCAACTCCCAAGAGCCATTCGAGTGTTTGACTGTGACTCTGTAGACCAGTGTTCAAATCCCCACTTAAATATGAATCTACTGGGTGACTTTGGGCAAATCACATTCTTCTCAGAGGAAGGCAAAGGTTGAACCTTCTGATCAAATCTTGTCAAGAAAATCCTGTGGTAGGTTTGCCTTCAAGTTGTCATAAGTCAGAAACAACTTGAAGGTATATAACATCAGACCTCAACTTCCAACTCCCAGGTTTGCTGTACAGAGATATTCTAAAGTGGCTGTCTGTTATACATACCAAATATAGGGCACATGCAAAACCTAAGGCATTTTGGGGGGCCCTGCTTTCGATTTTTTAAAATTAAATTCCTCCCCTCAGTATTGTGTAAAACACATTTAATTTTAAAGCATTAAAAATGGATGATATAATGGCAGAGATTGGCTCTTTACCAAGCCACCATGGCCTCAAACATCTGGCAGTTGGCTGATCATGCTGTGTAAGAGCTGGTAACGTTTCAGTACTATAACTTCCTTCAGAAAAACAACAGAACTGCCATTTTGAAAACAGTTGTCATAATCACTGAGTAAAAATAATCACTCTGCTTCTGTATACAAATTACTAGTCTGCACAGATAGTGCTGCTTGAGTTATCTGTGACATACAAATAAATTAAATGAAATAGACAACTCTGTTCTGGTCTCTAAAAGTTACCTTGCCTGGAGGCACTTCTTAGTTGCGGTTGATCAAATGAATGTTTGTTCTTTATAATCTGATAAATAGTTTATACGTACAGTAGAGTCTCACTTATCCAACATAAACGGGCCGGCAGAACATTGGATAAGCGAATATGTTGGATAATAAGGAGAGCTTAAGGAAAAGCCTATTAAACATTAAATTAGGTTATGATTTTACAAATTAAGCACCAAAACATCATGTTATACAACAAATTTGACAGAAAAAGTAGTTCAATATGCAATAATGCTATGTAGTAATTACTGTATTTACGAATTTAGCATCAAAATATCACGATATATTGAAAACATTGACTACAAAAATGCATTGGATAATCCAGAATGTTGGATATGCGAGTGTTGGATAAGTGAGACTCTACTGTATAAGTAATCATAATTATTTAGGATTATTTATGTTGATTTATAATATCCAGGTCATTTTCAAGGTTCTCAACAATGTGGCATTGAAATTCTCTCCTCTCCTTGGGTGGAATGGGGTTCTTAATGAAATTCTGCCAAATGCTGTAGCAGGAAATAACAAGCCCAGCATGATACATAGATATCTCAGGCATGAAATTGTTCTTGAGAATGGCTCAGTGGTTTACATGTATTATGCCTGGCTCGTAGTCATGTCAGAATTTTTGGACCTTGATAACAACACTAGATGTGCACATTGAAAGATTTTCCTTCAGGCTTTGGGAAATTTGATTTGTAAGCCTAGGGAAAGAATCCAGTAGCTTTGTCTCCCTACCTCCCTCCATGCTGTCAAACCAATGAAAGTCCTCTTCATCATCGGTTTGGCAGTAAGAATATCCGTTCTTGGGTACTGATGCATTTGAGAGGGTATGTGTTGGGACTTTTTCCTGTAACGTTTTATTTGTTGGGAAGAGCATACTGATTCATGATCTTTTTTTCTTTTTTTAGGTTAATACTTTTTTTTAAAAAATGGCAGCAGAAACTCAGACGCTTAACTTCGGGCCTGAATGGTGAGTTTCCTATTATATATGTGTTCAAGGAATTCCAGTAAGAATTTTGGCTTATTTATTTATTAAACTAAATATTAAATATTAATTTTATTACACTTGCCTAATTTATTTATTAAATTTATTTTATGCCAGACAGCACTCAGTGCAACTAACACAAATGAACTTACATAATAATACAGCTAAAACAAATTAAAAATACATCAGTAATAAAAGAAACAGAAGCCGGTCAGTAAAAGCCTCCTTCAACAAGTTAGTTTACATGGTAAAGACTTACATTGTACAGATGCTTTGCTTCAGCTGGTGGATAAGAAAAAATATGTGTTGTTGAACCACGTACATATATACAGGTAGTCCCCAAGTTACAAATATCTGACTTACAAAGGACTCACATTTACAGGCAGGGGTGAGACAGCAGGAAATAAAAGAAATCTATCCCTAGGAAGGGAAATTCACTCCTGAAAGAGTTAGGGGGAAAAGGTGTTTCCATTGAAGTTTTCTCACCAATCCTTATTTTCCCAACAAGCCACATTTTTCAAAATCCAATTCTTACAGGGACAGAAAGTGAGGTGAAATCTTCTTAACATGGGCACAGACAATAAAACAAACACCACAGAGGTGTTAACCCTTTCCTATGCTATCCAAATTTAAAAATTATCCTATTTACTCGAATCTAATGCTTACATTTTTTGGCTAAATTACTTAGCCAAACTTAGGGTCTCCCGTAATACAGTAATCTTAATGCTAAGCCAAAGCAAATGAGGAAGCTGCTTCAGAGGTGCCTAGAGCTCCTATTTAGGGATGTCACCTCAATTTAATTGCCATGGCTCAATGCTATGCAATCCTGGGCCTTGTAGTTTGGTGAACCACTAGCATTCTTTGGCAGAGAAAGCTCAAGACATTATAAAACTACATGATGTCATAACATTGAGCCAGAGAAGTTTAAGTGGATTCATTCTACAGCATAAATGGACCCAAGGTTTTCCTTCAGTATTCTAAACTTGTTTTTGAAAAAAGAATTCTAAACATGCAGCAACTGTAATGTGCATCTTTTTTGGTCATGTTACAAAGAGTGCAATTTTGCTGCTGCGCATTACATTTGTCAGCAAATATTTTTTTGGTTTCAGGGTTTTTGAAACTGAGGTGTGCATTAGATTCGATGGTGCATTATACCCGAATAAATACGGATATATATTTTTTGTTGGAGTTACACTAAAAGCATGTACCTATTCCGACTTACAAATAAATTCAACTTAAGATCACATCTGCAGAACCTATCTTGTTCATAACTTGGGGACTGCCTGTAATGGCAAGTGGCTAATTGAATCCTTAAATTGAGAATTAATTCCTTTTATCCATGTTGAAGAAATCTCACATCTAATGAGGACATAGATTAGGTATGGCTGATAGTTCTTTTGATATCTTGTTCTTTGTGATATAGAGAGGTTGTGGTTCTTTATGGCATTTTAATCTTTTAAAAAACATTTTCAGTAAATTTGGTATCTGTGGAGGTTTGGTTCCAGGACCCTGTAGAGCAGTGGTTCTCAACTTGTGGGTCCCCAGGTGTTTTCGCCATCAAATCCCAGAAATCCTAACAGCTGGTAAACTGGCTGGGATTTCTGGGAGTTGTAGGCCAAAACACCTGGGAACCCACAGGTTGAGAACCACTGCTGTAATGATAGCAAAAAGCATGAATGATCAAGTCCCTATTAATAATCCGTTATAGGCTACGGGTTGGAGGCAGCAGCAAGCCTGGCCACCAGATGTGCATTTTTCAGGCTCCCTCACCCATGGGCTCCCTATTTCTAACTTTGAAACAAATGTGTAGAAGTGCTTTCGAGGCCCTGCTGCATCATTTCTGCTTTTTCATTCCAAGGATGGAAATAGATGACTGGCATGCTCCCTAGAGCCAGGGCAGCATGAAGCATGTGTGAATGGCTTGCTGTCACCTCTGTTGCATCAATATTACTGTATATTGGATTAATAAGGACTGTCTCCTCTACATCTGGGTTGCCTGTCACTTGCCCACTTAGCAAAACTGAAGAATGCACGCCTGGTGGCTAGGCTTTGTAACTTTGTCTTTGATGCAATTCTGGGACTTCTTCTAAGCCTCGCTGCAGTAGATCTCAGGAATTTCCCAGCCCCTATGTTTGCATTCTCAGTCTGAGATTGGTTATATCTTTGGATCTGGAACTTATGAATATGATAGTCCCATTGTAGTTAATGATTGGGCACATGTTTTGTATCCTTCCTGGATTAGGCATTTTCTTTTAAAAAAGTAATCTGCATTATTTCATTTTGACCCCATGATGAGTCTATTCTTACTCAAAATATGGCAAAATTGCCTTGCACAACTCTTAGTTATAATTTTTGGAGCAAAAAGGGTTTATTTGGAAGGAAATGACCCCACAGCAGTCCTCAGGCTGCTCTTTGCCCACCTTGCTCTGAAGGAAGTGGAAAGAAGTATGTTCAACCCCCAGAACTGTGGAAGTTACCATTCTGTTATAAAAATAGTGATTGAAGGAATGCACATGATATTCAAAATGAACTTCCTGGTGCCTTATACATGGATTTGAGATGTGTTCTTGTTCAGTGAGATATTAGCTACAACAAAGGTAGCCATGTACACTAAGTATTTTGAGCCCTATGTGTCCAGATTAGAATTGATAAGCAGCATCTACATCGAGCTAATTAAATATTGCCATTCTCTATCATAAGAATGTTGTTTATCCTAGAACTGTTCTCAAGTAAATTCTCTTAATCAGGGAATAAGTATTCATGTTGTTAACTGAAAAGATTTATGTTTATAATGTAATATTTATTTTATTTCAAACATATATCCTTTACAACACATAAAACAAAAGATAAATATTTTGCAGTTCAACAGGATATTTTCCTCCCACTATTTTGTTCCATCTGTTATTAATTGACATACTGGCCTGGTACAGATGTAGTGCTGGCTCCCTGCAAAACATAGTTTGAAAATCAGGAATCAGTCTTGAATATGCATGCTTTCCCACCAACTGTGGGAAAGTAATCCTATTTACTTTCCTGATAATCAAGGTAGTTTGCATTAAATGTCTTCCCATTTCTTACTATCTCATTAAATGTTTTTGCCTTCTTTGGCATGGAAATCTAGATATTTCTTTCCATTTCTCAGCAAAGATAAAAGCAATTTGAGGAATAATTTTGGGTGGGGAAAATTGTGGAAGGAAAACAGATTAGGAAGTCCTTGTTCCTCTTTCCCATGCTGGCCTTCGGTTCAGTAGCCACTTTGTGTCATAATTAAAACAACAGTAAATGAAAGCTGTGTGTAAGACCTAGTTCTATTTGAAGAAGAAGCATAAAATTATAAACTTTTAATGGGTCAAGGCAAATGTGATGAATTTTCTTAGTAAAAATAATATCTCAATAAAATCTCATATCTCTGTCTAACAAGGAAATGTAATGTGAGGTTTTGTTTGCTTTAGGCACTAAAAGCAATCTGGTGTCAGACTGAGAACAATCATTTGTTTAATGTTAAAATCCCTAATACATTTCTGGCTCTTGAATTACTTACTCGAGAAATTCTGAGATACTTATTTTGATGCCTTTCATACTTTCTATCATACTTATTTTGTCAGATTGCTAATTTATGTGAAAATGGAAGGTTACTCACATATAAGTAATGTTTATTCACATTTCATGAAAACATTGACCATACGGTGGCAGCAAACTAATGTATAATAGTGCCAAATTGTTGGATTATTCTGGAGAATAGCAGTAGAGATAGAACATCTGCTAATATGAAAAATAATTGCACTTAATTTTATCTTTACTATAATTAAATAGCTCGTTCTCATCTACCTCAAAATATAGAATTTGTCTTTATTCTTATGAAGTTGGATCCATAGACCTTAGAAATATGTAGGGAAAATGAGAAATTACTAATATAAACTCCTGTTCATTTCAGTAGATCTGTAGTAAGCGTGTTCTTAGTCTGGATCCAGTCCATAGTTCATGTGAGATCAGGTAGCACGGATGCATGCCAAATTTGAATTAATGTATTAATGTCATCTTAATTCTGGGGGGGGGGGGTGTCACAATCATTATCAGCAGTTCTTGTTTACAGAGAGGAGCTGTAATGTCCTTAGATCTCAAGTTCTTATTTTCAAGAAAGCTTGAACAAACAATTCTGAACTTCCCAAAGTGTGGATGCTTTGTGGTGAATTCACTGCTGTGGCCTTAGGAAGAGAAGAACAGGTTGAATTCCATTATCCCACTGTCCAACAGTGGCTGAAGGCCTTCCACTCCATTCTACCTGCCAATACTTGCCAGGCTCAGTTTCTTCATACTGCCATTCCTCTTTTCTTGTTTCGTGTCTTAGATTGTAAGCCACCTTAGGATATCTTCGGCTGAAGGGTTGGGTATGAGCATTCTAAATAAATAAACCCCGTATTTTTGTGTCTCAGTAATCCTCTGTTTGCACTCTCATTGTGAGATACCTTAGCCTTAGTTGTTGAGTTATCTGTTAATCATAGTGTTCCAGTTAAGATATTGTATCACATTATGGTTTAAAACATTTCAGAATGGAGGCATGAATTCATGTTTCAGTATCAAAGCCTGTAAAAACTTCATAGTTTTCCAAGTCAATATTTCAATGATTCTTTGAAGTAGGTATCACTTATCTCTTTAAGGCTACACTGTAGTAATTTAAATGAACAGCAAACATTACAACCTGAGTCGAAAACCATATTTTTTTCCAAAGCCTGAATTGTATCTGTTCAACGAGAACAGATCACTCTAGCCCATCCCAAATCATTCATATTACCAGTTCAGGATGAAAGTGGTGGCACATAATGCAGGCCATGGTCAGGCTGAATCAAAAATATTAAATAATATGTGGAAGATTTTTTAATACATTTTGAATGGGACCAGACTTCTGTACCCTTCTTTCTTCATGAGCAAGGAAGCAGCAGGCAGGATGGAGACCCGCTGCTTTAATGCTGCAATCCAGTGTAGCACAGGCTGTGAAGATAAACAGCCTAGTAAAGGAAGGGAAAGGATAGCATTTCTGTGTACTGTGGAATGCTTCCTGCATGCTCAGCTAGTCTCTGTAACTTTTAAGAGGTCCTATGGAAAGCTTTTCACACTAACATTTGACCTTAAGAGTGTGCATAATTGCTTTATTAAAACAGTTCATTTGTGTCTATTAGGCTTCAAGGTCATATTGAATACAGGTCATACCAGTCATCAGTTGCTGGATTAGACTGTTAGGCAAGAGACTAGAGAAAGAAAATTTGGTAACACCTAGAATAGTCTTGAGTAAGTGAGAAAATGGGGAAATAATATTTAAAACTTCAGATTTTCTCCTCAATTTCATCCTTTCATACTGATGCAGGGATTCAGTATAAGTGTTTTTATTTCTGGGACTGGATTACAAAGAACGGTGTATTTTTTCAGTTGTAAGGCACACTTTTTCCCTATATGAAAATCTCTAAAAATTGTGTGTGTCTTAGAATCGCAGGTATATTTTACATATTTTTGTTGGTGATGATGGTATCTAAATTAGGGTGTGTCTTACAACTGAAGAAATACTGTATTTAAATTAGGAGATTCTCCTAGCTACTAGAGCTTTTTCACTTTGAACAGCTTAAATACCTGTGCTAGGTTCCAGATAGTTTCACACATTGTTGACATTGGACCATTGGGTGTCTTCTCCCTAAGTGCCTTCTCCAAGTTGGAGACTGTCGAGTCAACAATGGTAGGCATCAGTTACCTCACAGTTCCTCTCAACACAATCCAGTGCAAACAAGAGTGAAAGAGACTAGTGTTGACAGCGGCAGTGCTGCCAAGCAGTCCAGGCATAGGATGTGTACTAAGAAAGGAAGCATTTTGTTTCAGTGTCATACAGCACTGAGAGGAAATAGTTTGGCTAAAATACCGTAATTTGGCAGTGACTTCAGTCAGATGGCCTAGTATTCCTCTCATCTTGAGGCCTTAAAAATAAATGAGTAACAGTGTTAGCCATGGTGGTCCTACCAGAGCACCTTTTCTTAGGATACTGAATATTTCTGTTTGACTGCAATTTTACATGTTTTGCTAGCTAACCTAATACATGTGCAATTTGAAGTCTTAATGTCAGTGATTTTGTATTTGGTTTTAGTATGCTGGAGTTTGTAGCCACCTTAGATTGGCTAGAATGAAACCAGATCAGAATAGTATGTGGAACCAAACTTTAAAGCACAACTTTTTTTTATGTAGACTCCTTTTTATATTAAGTCAGTTTGAAATGGTTTAGGTTTTAGGAGACTTGTGTGAATAATAATTTTAAGGTTAAGTTATTTTAAAACACATTTCCTTTGTTCTTTCTACAAATGGGTAAGACATTTTTGACATGTGCAAAAGCCATCCTGCCAGTTGTGGCCAGGAAAATTAAAATACTGTACACATAACTGGTTGTATTAATTTCCCCTTCTTTTTCCTCCCAATAGGCTGCGAGCTCTATCTAGTGGTGGGACTGTGACATCTCCTCCTCTCTCTCCTGCTTTGCCAAAGTATAAATTAGCAGATTATCGTTATGGGAGAGAAGAAATGTTAGCACTTTTCTTGAAGGATAATAAGGTAAGTTAGAAGCAGAGTACTCTAGTGGTTTGCAAACATATTCATAGTTTTAGCTGTATGCTGTCCGCTAATAAAGATTGATTCAATTAAAATTGCTACAGGAAGAGAAAATACACAATTAAAAGATTACAGATGTATGTCATTGAACTACAATTTTTTTTTAAAAAAAAGAAAGTTCATTGACACTATTAATCATATGCTTATATTACTTGAAACTTCAGCATATTCAGTAATTATACTGGAGGGAAAGAAGATTAACTACAACAATCCATGTGAAATGAACAACCTTTCATCTTTTAGGTCTTCAGCAATTAATACCGGTATGTCAGAAGATTTAGGCCCATTCTACACTGCCATATAAAATCCAGATTATCTGTCTTGAACTGAATTAAATGGCAGTGTAGACTCATAATCCAGTTGAAAGCAGATAATATGGATTATCTGGTTTGATAATCTGGATTATTTGGCAGTGTAGAAGGGGCCCTAGAAGACACCATTTGGTGCTTTGAATTTTTCTTCTGTTCCAGTTTTCTTAATGCACACTTTCCTGACTAGTATCTAGTGGGATGACCCAGATTCTGTTTCAGATATTGAGGTCATATACATTCTGAAACCGAAGAAGACCTATTAAGGAGAGAGATCATTTATCTTTAAATCTATCCTAAGGAAGATAAATGGTTAAATATTTCAAAATTCACACTTTTTGCATTCGTCTCCCTTCTACATTGCATAGTATTCTAGCATGGGTTTTCAATTCCATTGTCTTTATCCTTATTAACATCTTGACTTCCTCAAAAAGAGGCGATATAAATTAATTGTAATTTCAGTGTTTAACAGGAGTTTCAAGTTAGGCTTTAGGCATTCATTCATGATTATTTCATCTTCTGGCCATGCTGTAGAACAGTGGTTCCCAAACTTATTTGGCCTACCGCCCCCTTTCCAGAAAAAAAATATTACTCAGCACCCCCTGGAGGGGGGCGTGGCTTAGAGGGGTGGGCGTGGCTCCTTCTCAGGAGGGCGGGGCTGAGCCTCTCCCCTACTCCAAGATGCAGGGCTGGGAGGAAGAGGGAGAGGTGGGCGGGGCCACAAATGGGTGGCCAGGACTGGGATGGGTGGAGTTACGAGCTCTGAGGCAGGGCTGAGCTTCTATCCCTGTCCTGCGGCGCCTGCCAGGACACGGGGTGGAGCTAAAGGAGGGGGCGGGGCCTCTTCCCAAGTGCCTGATGGGGCTGAACCTCTATACCCGGCCCCCGTGTTCTAACAAGCGCCTCAGGGGAGGTATACAGTCTTGGCCCTGTCTCGCGCTCTTGGGAAGAGGCCCCACCCCCACCCCTAGCCCCACCCTTGTCCTAAAAGGCATCTCAGGAGAGGGATAGAGGCTCAACCCTGTCTCGGGCTCTGGGAAGGAGGCCCCGTCCCCTTCCCTAGCTCCACCCTCTGTGTCCCAACAAGCGCCTCAGGAGAGGTATAGATTCTCAGCCCTGTCTCGGGCTCTTGGGAAGAAGCCACGCCCACTCCTCTAGCCCTTTGTCCTAATAGGCACCTCAGGTGCTCAGCCCTGTCTCCGGCACTTGGGAAGAGGCCCCACCCCTCCCCGCCCCTGAGTCCTAATAGGTGCCATCACCGCCTCCCTGGATCACTTCAGCGCCCACCAGGGGGCAGTAGCGCCCACTTTGGGAATCACTGCTGTAGAACTATGAGTGTATCCATTCCCTGTGTCTTCTGAATTAATGCATTTATATTCCTATAGAATTTTTTTTACATGTCCTAGATATCAAAGAATAAAACTTTATATTTAGCACTCAGGTATTTTAAGGGACATAGCCATATATATCCAATAATAGTAATAATTTATATTTTAAGATGTAATGCATTTTCCTACTTCCCCGCCTTTTTTAAAGATTCCCTCAGATCTTCTGGATAAGGAATTTCTGCCCATTCTACAAGAGGAGCCCCTACCACCTTTGGCACTAGTACCTTTTACAGAAGAAGAGCAGGTATATTCCTAAATAAATGAGAAGTGGCACAATTATCATAAGCAATATAGTTAATTAATGCAAGAAGGTTTCAATATTCAAATACTGTAGCAGATTGGGTACCTAAATTAAGCAGTGCATAACCTTTCAACCACAAAGGCTGCTGGTTGTTTGCAATACATGTGGAACTACTTATTTGTGCACAGTGTCATTCCCCATCTCATTGTGCATGGGTAAAAATGCTTTGGTTCATTGGAGAATTAAAGTTTCTAACCCCCTTCATCAAAAATTACACTAAGATGGATATTTCTCTGTTGTTACGGGAAGGGGGGAATACAGCAGTTTTGGAAGTTTAGTCAGTGGTGATTTTGGATATTCATCCACTCAACAGATTCCACTAAGGCCACCGTTTTGCTTCTGCTACTGTGAAGGGGAAAGTAGCAATCTAAATAAAAATCCCTGGAGAAGTGAAATCCTCTCCTGTCAACCAGTGATCTTGGTGGCATGATTTCAGCAACCCATCACCCATCTAATTTGCTGGGTCTCGGGGAAAAAGTAGTGGTTTGTGGGGTATGGTCAGAAGTCATAGCTTGTGGTTTGCTTATTTGTGCTGAGAGAGGTGTCGGTGACTGAAAAACACATGTCCAGTTGTAACGTTTGTGCCATGCTAGCTCAGTATTCTATTATGCTGAACTATAGTACTATGTTTCATTGTAAATCACACCTCCTTATGTGGAAATGCACACATATGAGTTTCCTGCGCCTGTGCAACCAGTTGTAGGAAGTTGGTCTAATAATATATGGAGCGTTGCACATTCCCCATCCAAAATCTAAAAAATGCTGCTGTGGCATGGAATATCTTAGACCAGGGTGTGAGGATATATTAATTAAACTGGTAGATCTTAGTAGTTTGTAATACATGTTTTCCCCCTATTTAAAATTGCTTTCTTATATTTTTGGGCTTCCTTTTGTCTAAAACAGAAATCCTTAGTATGTTAGATTGTAAAGAATTATTTTTATTAGCATTCTGTACTGTTATGTGGATTTTAATTTTATTATTAACTTTTCCACTTTTCTAATGAAATATCCATGTTGGCCTGCAGTTAAAAATAAAAACATCCCAAACAATGTAGACATTAGCTGTGGTGATACCCACCCATTGACTGCTCACAGAAGTCACATGTTAAACAATTTAGTTCAGTTTAATTCTATGTTACTGACCTTTGGTGAGCCATAGACATATATCTCCTTTATTTGGCTTAGAAGTATTGATATCTACTTTTAAACTTATTGTTGTTTGCTGTGTTTGACAAAACTGTGTATAGTTTAAATTGTGCTTATTCTAGCAAACCAAGGTCCAATCAGAGTTTATAATTCTAGAATCAATCAGTGGGAAGAGTTACAAAGGCCATCTAGTCAAAACCCCTGCCATGCAGATACTGACTGGTTCTAATAAACTGTGTTTAAATTAATCACCGTTCCTGACATACAAGTAGTCCCAAATTGCAGCTAGATTTAGATCAGGAGCTTGATGCTTTTATTGTATACTACACAGGAGGAAAGGAATGGATGAAATTCAAGGATTGAGTGCAAAAGATAGGAGTAGCCAATCTAGTTCTCTCTTGGGCACAACATTATTTGAAATGTCTTTAAGCCAGTCCAACTTTTGTCTCATACTCAACACTGATCAATTGTTTAATATAATTTACAAAAGGGTTGTTTTTAAAGGGGCATATGATTTTGCATGTGTGGATAACAGATGATTTAAAACATAAACCACTATAGTTAATCTGAAAAAGAAAAATACTTTTCTTGTTTTGAGGGACTTTTATAGCATTTATATAAAGTAATTGCTTGATTGACATCCTAAACACAATGAATGAACATATATGTCTTAGATCACATGTCTGTTCCAACTTGTAAGAGTTCTTCAAGGTCTTCTTTCCCGATTTTGCTATTTTGGATAATTTAAACCTGGGATTTGTGCAGGTTGAATCAATTCATTCAGTAAGAACTACTTTTGAAATGTTTAGAACATACATCTGTGAGAAATGGCATACATTTAGATAGCTCATTTGAAAACTGAAAAGAATTCAAGTTTGATTTATCAGCAACACTTATTCCGAAGTTTTTTGGTCTTGATTTGAAAGTACCACTTGAAAATCGGTATTTCTAAAATGATGCATGAAAATGGAAAAGAGAGCAAATGTCTGAATATGTATATATTCTCCTTTTTGGCAGAGAAATTTCTCTATGTCTGTAAATAGCGCTGCTGTCTTAAGATTAATGGGACGTGGAGGAGGAACAGTGGTAGGGGCTCCTCGAGGTCGAAGTTCCTCTAGAGGTCGAGGTAAGGTTTGCGAACATAAAATAGTATCAACCTTATGTTTCATAATCAACCTTATATTTGAACTGCTTAACTCTTTGCAAAGATATAGGTTTGTAATTCCTTGGCTTTTTTGGAAGGAAAATTTGGATAATAGTGCATATACTAAATAGAAATCATTAAAACATCTAGCCTAAAGAAGCTTAAAAAGTACATAAAATTTTATAGTAGGTCGAAGGAATGTGCAAAACAGCACAGAATTCCATCCTGTTTTCAGTCTCTTTTTATTCTGTTTTCAAGATTCTTCCTGAAACGGATACTGGACTCTGAATTGTGAGTTCCGAATTATGAATCCAAATGCCCCCCTTCCTAATCTCCTGGATTCTTCCCAAAAACAGAATAGGGGGTACCCAAAATTCAAAATGAAAATAGAACAGATTTGCATACATATAGATCCTAGAATGAAAGAAAGTTAGAGCTTCAGTTCTGCAACATAATTCAAATTGATTCTATATATACAGGCAGGCCCCTAGTTACAAACATCTGACTTACAAACAACTCATAATTAAGAATGGGGGTGAGCCAACAGGAAGTGAGAGAAATCTACCCGTTGGAAGGGAAATTAACTCCTGAAAGAGTTGTCATGGAGAAAAAGTGTCTCTGCTGAAGCTTTCTCACCAATCCTTATTTTCACAACAAGCCATGTTTTTCAAAATCCAATTCTCACAGGGACAGAAAGTGAGGTGAAATCTTCTGAACAGGAGCACAGAGAGCAAAACAAACACCACAGGGGGGTTAACCCTTCCCTATGCTATCCAAAGCTATATAAATATAGATAGATAGATAGATAGATAGATAGATAGATAGATAGATAGATAGATAGATAGATAGAATTACACTCAAAAATTCCATACACACACACACACACAAACAAATTCTGCTTAAGAACAAACCTACAGAAACTATCTTGTTCATAACTTGGGGACTGCCTGTATATGCCTCTTGTATTTTATTGATGTTCAACCACAGAATTAGGTGTGGAACATAAAATGTAGTGGTTCATACTTTAGAAATGTGAACTTACATGAAAAGATGGGAGGTGTATAAATAACCTGTAGATACTAAACCAGCTGTAGTTGGTAAAAATTGGGGGAATTGATAATTTCTGCCCTTTCTGACTAGCATAGTCATGTGAGTATGAGAGCTGTATCAAACCTTGGTCCTTCTGCCAATGCAGTGGACTCTGACTAAATTTTCCTTTCTCTCTGCAGTTCTAATGCACCCTCAAAATCTACTCTGGAAGGTTCTCCGGAGATGATTTTAAGTGTTTGAAAGGGGGAGAAAAGGGGAAAAACTGCTTTTATAGAAGTGGAAGTCTTATTGCATACTATAGGATATAGCAGTTAAATAGTAAAAATAGGCAAGCTATCAAAACAAACATACAAACAGCCTACAACATATGTTGGAAGAATAGTTTAATCTGTCTACATGGGCCTGATTAGAATTAAGATACTTAATTCTAACAGCAGCCTTTCTGTGGAAGATAGATGTGAAGACTAACAAAAATTGTGCTGTGATCATGCATAATCATCCAATTTTCAACTTTGCAAAGCACGTTTAACTTCACTTTCCAGCAATATGCATTTTGGTTATGTGGGATTTGCTATCATTGTTTTACCAGTTCTTTGACTAGATAATACATTATTAATCCAAATTACTGTTGGTTTAAGGAGAACCTCAACAGTATCATTGATACTGGCCACATTATTGTAGGATTGTAGTTGATATTCCTGCACTGTGACTGCTGCAATTTTGAAGTGTTGAGTAATAATGCACATTTCTTCCTCCCTTTTTCTTCCCACCTTCTTTTTAAAAATTAATTGAAGTTGAACTCATGAGAAAATTGCATTTCTAAAATGGATTGATAAGTGATATGCAAGCAAGATGGAGAAAATATGTAATTTCAGTGTTTCTTTAGGTGTGGGGTTGTAGGTTTCTTCAGAGTTTTGTTTTGTTTCCTTTTCAGCATTATAATTAGAAGAAGAGTGATAATTGATCACGAGGAAAATATCATGAATACATTGCTTTTAGGAATAATACATTGCTTGAGAGTAATGGTGGAAAAGTGTTGAGAGCAGTGCTGGCCAGAGTTTGCTACCTGACACAGAATTTTAAGGGACATTCTCTGCTCACCCAAGCCAGCCAAGCAATAAGATTAAATAGTAACATTAAATGACTCCAAAATGTCTGTTCCATCATGAATCTAGAGCGTACTCTTCAATTCTGCTTGAATAGTTGTATTGGCTGTGGACTGGAGAAAAGTGGAAGAATGTGATTAGTCCCATTTTGTCTTTCAGGCAGAGGCAGAGGAGAAAGTGGTTTCTACCAAAGAAGTTTTGATGATGTGGAAGGCGGATTTGGACGAGGAGGGGGCAGAGAAATGCACAGATCACAGAGCTGGGAGGAAAGGTACATATATATGTATGTAAATGTTAGCTTCTGTTGAGGATATCAGAAAATTAACTGTCTGAGTAGAATCTTGGCTCGGCAATCATATTTATTTTTCTCAGGCGTAGTGAAAAACATGCAGTCCACCACATGTTGTTTGATTGTAAGTTCCAATAGTCCTGATCAGTGGTGAATAATCATGGTCGAATAGTGTTGAAAGATCCATGATTCCACCCCATTTTAAGACTGCTTATCTAGCACAGCATACATTTTTACCTGTGCTTTCAAAAACATTCAAGAGTGAATGTGACTAACATGTGCTTAAATGTAGGTGTAGTACAGGCATGTTGCATTATATTCCTCCCGCAGTCTGCTTTGCTTATAGGGGCAACTCATAAGCTGAAGACATAAAATGAAAATAACTGGCTAGAAATCTATTGTTAACAGTTTCTCATTGAGAATAGATTTAATAGAAAATTTGTTTTATTCATCTCAATGTTTAAAATGACCCTAGAATTTTTACCATTGTATTTAAAAAAAAGATGAGCCGTGAAACCAAAACTGGTTCTATATTTTGCTATAAGAAGAAATGGAAAAGAATACTTACATTAATTGAAGCAGGGATATGTGAATTAATAAATCAAATCAGAAAAATGTCCCTTGGAATTTTGGAGAGACTTGACAGATGTCTTGGAATTGTGAATTAGTACTTGTCTAGGTATTTAGCAGGTGAATGCATAAAATTGAACTGGCTTTTATGCTACTGTTATCAAATAATTTGATGGATGCCAATATTCATAAAACTAGTTCTCTAAACCCTGAAGGGTTTCTTTGTACCCCTACTTCATAGAAGTGTTCTTGAATCTAAGGGAAATTTTGGTTGTGGTCTGCAATATCTGAGCAGGAAAAAGAAAAGTCAGATTCCATTGGGCTAGTATAATATGAATGTTATTGTAAAGTAGTGGGTTGAAATATATTGCTTTTAATTATATAAGTAAAAACAGATTTGGGGTCAATTGAGAAGTATTGAGTTGAAAAGCATCACTGACACTTTTGCAGTGGGTAATCAGTGGATACTTTGTAATGGCTGTAAGTGTATAGAATATAATAAAGGAGTGCTCGGATTTTAGAGTAAAATTTAATGTATAGACCAGTGATGGGCAACCTTTTGCGCTTGATGTGTCAAAATTCACCAAAAAAACCTAGCATGACTTGGGTAGTGTGTCACTTCAAGAAAAAAACCATAATTTTGCAATATGTATAGTTTAAATAACAAAAATATATAATTGTAATATATAACTATTTAATAAATCAAAAACTATTTACTACAATTATTTCCATGTACAACAATCTATGGTACCTCTTGCTGTTTCCACGCTGATTTCTCTCTATTCTAGTTTCAATGTAGTCATGAATAATAAATAATATAATAATAATATAATATAATAGTAATAATATGATAATATACTACAATAATAATAGAATAATAGAATAATTAATGTGTATAATTCCCATGGAATAAACAACAAAACCACTGGACCAAATCATACCAAATTTGGCCACAAAAGACATACTCATCCAATCAATCTGCCTGCGGCAGTGTGTCAGCAAAAATGGCTAGGCGTGTCAGTGCTGACACGCTTGTCATAGGTTGGCCATCACTGGTATAGACAATGATAGTTAATGTTAAGAGTCTGTATAGGGGGATAAAGTCTTGAATTATTTAGGAAATGATTAGCTGAATGCACGCCATCTTCAAAGTGGTTATGGTTTTGATGACTGGATTTATATGAATGGTCTCTTTAAAATAAATAAAAGAATGAATAAAACACATTATTTATGCCTGTTCTTGTATCATTTAAGCAGTTGTTATTCTGAATTATGAAAATTTAAGATTTTATTCCTTGAAAGGTTTCTAAACATGATTTGTGCATTCTTAGGGGAGACAGACGGTTTGAAAAACCAGGACGAAAAGAACCAGGTATGTGTTTTGTTGTCTTTTTAAAGACTATTTTGTATTACTCCAAGTAAATAGGTACTTTATTGTATGTAATAAGCTACAGTTTACCTTGGGTTCTCCCCATGAGCAAGACAGAGTTTGGAGTCATGTAAAATTTGAGCCTTCCAAGAAAAATTCCTATTTCTTGAATACAGTGATTTCAACATAACTCACATTACATTTTTAAAATGTAACATGGAATTACATCTTAGAAAAAAATCACCTGGAATTTCTCTTCAAGTTGGCACTGTCTGCCCCACTTCTCTCCCCAGCCTATAATTTGTGAGTGGTCAACATCGATTTGGTCATTTAGAATGCAGTTATCTCCAGAACTAGGTGTGTGTGTGTGTTTACAAGACGTGTTTCACAATGTGTTATGCTGTTCTGCTTTCTAGTGTCATTTCTTACATTACATTTTTCAACCCTGTCTAAAAAAATCCCTAAATGAAAAGAAAATTATAATGTTTATTTATACAGTACTCTGCTTTTTCTCTCCACAAATGAGACTCAAAGCAGCTAAAATCATCTGAGCAATCTTTATCTCAGTTTTCCTACATAGGATTATTTGTGTTAGTCTTTCAGTAGTTTTTTCAGGATTCTGGTGAATTCTTGGGTAGGTAGGAGTGAAACCTTAGGCTTTAGTTTGGAAAAACGAAGGGCTCATTTATTCTGAAAGTCAGTAAGATTTGAGCACATAACTGCAGCTTAGCCTTCTCTATAAGGAGGTATTTCTTTGCTAAACATAACCCCTGTGTTTTGAACAATGCCAGATTTCTATGGTGATTAGTGCATGAAAATTGTATGAATAATCTGCTTTAATTCTCCTTGTATCCCCTTTAAAGCATCTAAATTATTTTGTTTTGCTGTTCTATTATAGTTCTTATGATTTTAATAATATATAACTAAATTCTACTTTTTCAGTCTTCCATAAGCCATTGGTATTCTGTAGATTATTTTAGTTTAGTAATATCAATACTGTCAAGTTCTGAGTTCAGAGACTACAATTATTGTTGATTGATTTGTTTTATTGTTGTGTTTTTACATTGCCTGTTTAGCCTGGGCTTGGCCCCATGTAAGCCGCCCCAAGTCCAAGATGGGGCAGGGTATAATAATAATAATTATTATTATTATTATTATTATTATTATTATTAGTTTCTAACACAGTTCAGTACATCAAATAACTTAATATTTCTTTTGCCATTTTTTCTCACAACATTCTTTTTATTCAAGAAAGCCTATGGCTGAGCAGGGATTTGAACAATCATTTTCCATGTCTAGCCAAAATAATCTATACACTAATAAGATAACATTTTTGAGCTTTTGATTCTTGAACAGTAGCAATGAATTAAATAAACATATGTTGCTGCTTGAATTCCTCTACTATGTGTGTAACAAAGATGGGATAGAGGATTATATTTGTTTTTTATGTGCAAGATTCATATATTTCCAGTGTAGCTGTCATAATACTGAAGTTGTCTAACCTGACTGTTTGCTTTGTCATGTGTTACACTTTCAATATACGTAGCCACCTGATTCTGGAGCATTAGAGTTTTAGTATAAATCTGTCTTAATAATATCTCAGGTAGCTACTGTTGGGTTATAAAAACAGTTTCCCTCTGGAAGTTGTCTAAATAATAAATGTACCCGTAAAATCAATTTAATGGCACTGCACATTTTATTTGTATGTAAAAGAATGTGAAAGCACATCATCCCCAGGCTGGGTGACTATGTGAGTGAACTTTTGCATTAATTTTATTGATTGCATTGGATATGTCACGCAGTGGGGACTTTCATAAAATGGAAAGAAATGTTAGAAAATTGGGATAGATAAGTTGATATTTTATTGAGATACAATAGGGCAAATAGGTTAACATTTTGATTGCTTAGAGGAATGGTTGAACGGGGAGAAAATCTTTGAAGTGACCAAAATGGACAAAGAAGAAAGTGAATCCAAATACCATTTAATATATATTAATCCAAGTTGGTGATTTTTATTTTTAATTGGGCTCTGCATTGGGCTAAGCCATTATTACAGTACACTGTGAATGAAAATATTAAAGCCTCAGCATAAACATGGGAATAAATATTTTGAAAACCCTGTGAAGGAACATAAGGGTCCATTACTATAGTGTAATATATTTCCCAGATGGAAACTATTGTTAACATACATAATTATGACTCCCTGCTCTCTCATAATTCAGTTTCCAAAGACATTTTTCCATCTGAGCATAATGCCAAACTATGCTATCAGTTGCTTATACAGAACATCAACATTCGTAACTTTAATATAATATTTGTTCTTTTAGTGGTCTTAAACTTTTAGCAGCTGGCAGGTGGCACCACTGTAACTTGGCAGCTGATGGTCCAAAACCCTACCATGTTTTCAGTTAAGCACATTATCCACATTTTTGCTGATAGGCACAAAACCATTCCAGATATTTGGGTAAATGAGGAATGGTTTCTTAGAAAATACTATGTTTTTAAAGCAAATATCAATATCAGCAGTACTATATACATATAAATATGCTTATCAAGGTCAAAGAGTTAAAGGTTAAGCTCCTTACAACAGATCAGTAAAGAAATGGTCATTTGTAAGTAAGAATATTGATCCTTATGCCATGTGTTTCAGGAAGAGCTGTTTAATTATCCTTTAATTTACTATAGCTTTCTTGATTTTTGTGTACAGAATACTTACTAATGTCTCTAGCTGGAAAAAAAAACATTAAGAAAACATAAAAGTGGCCCCTTGGACCATTTACAAACTGTTCATTTTAATTGAAAACAAATAAACCACATTGTTATTTCTAATAATAATTATGATTCATTCGTGCCACAGAGCCTTTTGCTCAGTCTCATAATTACATGTTTATACAATGACTGTAAAGTCAGTTTATCTCTGTATTGTATGGATTGAGAAGAAACTGCAATAAATGCATGAAGCAGTGGATCTTTCTGATGACAGGACTACCTCAGGCTTGCAACAAGGCAGAAGCATGAGGTGTTGATAGTTGTTGATAGGAGAGTAGAACTTGTTGGATTCATGCATATTTTAAATATGAAAATAGTCCAAAAGTAAAATGTGACATTCTAATACACGTTAAGTGTCTTGTCATTTACTTTTTTTTTTTTGCAAAACTGCCTAAGGAGGATGTTGAACTTGTTCTAAACTGCTGGAACAAAGAGCTTCAGCAAATGCTTGTGATTTTCCTTAATAAACAAGCACAGCAGGATTGCAATTTCATTGCCACAGAAAATACTAGCAACATTCTTCATAGCATGTTTAGACATCAGCATATTCTCTTGTAACCTTATAGCAAGAGAGAACTGATTCAAGGAATCTGAGAGAATTTAGAGTTTTCAAGAGAAGTTTCTTTTTAAGTCGATATAATTTACTATAGTTTTGTCCATTTTGCTACAGTATTTACCCTCATGTCATTTAATTAGATTTTTGATGAGCTGTCTGGTTCCGAAAGTCTCTTTTTTCAGGGTCAGTGCAGCTTTAATCATAGTCTAGTGAATTCAGCAGGTAGCACTTCTGTTTTCCAGAATTTGTGCAGTATTACTTGTCCCTGACTCGGTTTTTGTGCCGTTAATCCAGCGGCTCATCCAGTTGCATGCATATTATGCTCTTTATTCTGCACATTGTTCTGAAGTCAACGATAGAGAACAAAAAGAGCACAAGAAAACAGGGATAAAATGAAGACACAAAAGTCTAATCCAGTTCTTTTCTTTAAAAAAATAAAAAAAAACAGTTGCCACTTTCAAAGTCTATTCTGTCAGACGAGTCTCACAAATCTGGGAGCTGTCCATGTGCTGTCCATTGATGCGGATCTCCATGTCAGTCCTCTTTGAGCTTTTGGGATCTGCTCCTGGAAGTTCTGGGATTGTCTTGTCAAAATTCTCCATCTTGATCTGATATTCCCCTTTGGCTCCTCGGACCAACATGGAAGCAAAATGGTGGTGTAATATGATCTCGGATGGAAGATAGGATGTCCTCCTCTGGCATGTTTCTCCCGTGCCTTCTTGTGTGGCTGAAAGGAAGACTACTAGCTCAAAATGACGATGAGCCTCTCTCTGTAAGAGAATGGCTAGGGGGCTCGATGGACTTATAGAATGGTAATAGGTCAGAGGGAAAATAAAGAATGGGCACTCTTCAGAAGTGATGCTGTCTAGATGGAAATCTACACTAGTTTGATGAAGCTGACCATTTTCTTGCTCTTCATAAAGAACTGCAGAAATCCGAACACTGGTGAGTGGGCTTGGGCGGGTATTAGCCACTTGAAACATTAGGTATGGCTTTCCTTCTCTGTGTGTCACTACTGCGGAATAGGTGAACCGGATGGAGAGAGCTCGGTTCTTTGGACGAGCAATTTTTGCTACAAATGCACCTAAATAAAAGGAGAATTTACATATAGATCATATACAATATATATATATGTATGTATGTGTATGTGTGCGTGTGTGTTTGTGTGTGTGTGTGTGTGTGTGTGTGTGTGTGTATATATATATATATATATATGTATGTAGTTTCCTGCTGCCCTTACACATTTACATAGAAACCAAGAACAATTTAGGTTTTGGTTTCATATTATGATCAAAGTGCTGTTATGCATTCTGTGCTGGTATACATGTTCAGATAATCATGTTAACATGTTTATGGTCAGTAATTTTAAAAACAAAATTGTCCCTGCTTAAATCAATTGTAATAGACATTTTATAGGGTGCTGGGAGAACAAGAATAATCTTTGAAAGCTCTCCAGTATTTATTGATTGGTTCTTTGGAGGGAAATATCCAGTTGGATAAAATAAAATTTATTCTTCTAGTTAGAATTATACTGTTAGTTTTAAGCCGTTCAGATAAATCTAGGCAGACTTACAGGAATCTGCACAAAAGTTAGTACTGCTAACTATTCACACCCTCTGGAATAATATTGCATGTGTGGCCCCATTATTTATCCTCTCCTCCAGTTTTTAAGCATTTTATTCAAAGCATCTTACATAAAGTACTCAATTATGAAATAATATATAATTACCTGTGATGAATGCCTCCAGCATCAGACCCAGTACCATTTGTATAGCAAGTAGAGCAATTGCGCTTGGACAGTCTCCACTTGGGAACATTGTGCCATAACCAATAGTAAGCTGTGTCTCCAGTGAAAAGGAAAAAGCAGCTGTAAAGCTAGTGATGTACTTTACACATATGGTGTGGTTTTCAGGTGGGGAATCATGATCAATCTCTAGATCCCCATTCATTTCAGCCAGCAGGTACCATAGAACCGCAAAAACAAGCCAGTGAAGGACAAAAGATGCAGAAAACACCAGCATCATCCATCTCCATCGCATATCCATTAGTATTCCCCAGGCATCTTTCAGGTATGCAAGACCTTTCCCTTGGGCGCCATCAATCTGAAGTGTGCTATGTCCATCTTTAGTGACCATTCTTGGATACCGTTGGGTCAGGAGAGGAGCAGTAGGTTTGGTGTTGTTGCCTTCTATCACTTCTGTCCTCATCTTCTGAAAATAAAAAGCGAATAACTGTTGGATGGTTGTTTATCTGTAGTTCAGATGATGATTAAAGATTCTGTCGCATTGGCAGTGGACCAGATACCACCTATGGCTAACCAAGGGAGTCTTAAAACATGCAGTTCTGAGAAAATTAATTTTGGAGAACCAGGTTTTGCCACTGTTTTCATGGTACAATAATGATTACCTAGAAGAACCTTCAGTGGGTTTTTGTATGTTTTCTGGGCTGTATGGCCATGTTCCAGAAGGATTCTCTCCTAACGTTTCGCCCACATCTATGGCAGGCATCCTCAGAGGTTGTGAGGTATGATATACATCACAACCTCTGAGGATGCCTGCCATAGATGTGGATGAAACGTTAGGAAAGAATACTTCTGGAACATGGCCATACAGCCCAGAAAACATACAACAACCCTATGATCTTGGCCATGAAAGCCTTCGACAACACATAGAACCTTCAATGTCAGTTGACTTCTTCATACTTCTGTATAGTTTATAGCATGAGACAATTTTGATATTTTGACTTCTTAGCTTTAATTGTAGTCCTAATGGTTTTCATTCCAAGGTAGTGAAAGTAGCATTGCAAGTCTGAATCTTCTAGACTTCAGAAAATCGTGTATTTTTTGCCTTTAAAAAAATGGATAGGTGTTTTAATGTTTAAACAAAGTACTTTTATCAAAGCTATTTCTGTTGTTATAGAAATAAATTTGTATAAATACTCTATCAAAGTTAATTTTTACTGTTACAGATACACATTTCTTTTGGTGGCAATCTCCAAGTTTTCATGTCATATTTATTCCATGGAAATTTTCCTCATGATTAACTTTTTGTGAGATTTCAACCTCAATTTTACTGCTACCAACCATGATATTTTTATTGTCTAGAATTGTGGTACCTGGGATATAGCCTCTTCTGCTGAACATACTCAGGCCACTGATGATGTAAAGCTGCATTAAAAAAGGGGATAGAGAATAATACGTAAAATATTATATAAACTGCAAGGAAGTCCTGAGGAAAAAAGTCCAACTCTAAACTAAATTTGCCAGAGTACAATTGTATTCTGTTTTTAATTTTAAGTTCTTAATTATGCCTTTCGCAGATTTTGTTCGTAAGGAAGTTGCAGATCTAAACCCCCTCCCTACCAAACCTATTTTTTATATTCGTTGTTTTCTTTCGATGTAAGAAAATTCAGAATTTTAAATGTAGCAGCATAATAAAAGGCAAAACCAATATCTAGTGATTTCTTACTTGTTTGCTTTCCCTTTTACTATATTGTCTGTAGTGCTCCAATTCACTCATTTTACATTTTTGTTTTTAAGCTTGATGCCATCATAAACGTGTGAATAACGTGCTCTCTTGTGTGTGGAAACTATAGAAATCGCATTGTTTATTTGTTTATTATATTTGCATGCTTTCTAAATGTAGTGTATGGTATATGCTTTTTGCAGATATAAGAAAAATTGTAAAAAACTAACTTTTAAGAAATTAAAGTTTTAACAAAACTGTAGGCTGGTTATCTCAAGTATATACAATTTCCGGGTCATTTAGCAAAAGTAATTAATTTATCTAGAATGAATGTCTTTAAAGTGTAGAGGAGAGTTAAGTGAGTGGCTGTCCAGAACTCCTCTGGTGTTGATTACCTAGGACAGTGTTCCCAAACTTTGGTCCTCCAGGTGTCTTGGACTTCAACTCCCAGAAATGCCATCCATTTTACCAGCTGCTAGGAATTGTGGGAGCTAAAGTCCCAAACAACTGGAGGACCAAAGGTTGGGAATCACTAATTGGGGAGACTATTCGACAGTGAGCTGATCACAAATTTGTATTCATAGAACACCATTCTCTCAACCAAAATATTCTACTCTGTGTTCCAGGAATGGGATTGCTGGGTTCAGGGGCCATTGTCTTTGAACTTTGGCAAGCTGCATCCATTTATGTGTTTATTGCAATTCTGTTCTGCCTTTCTCCCAGGCAGCTTCCAAAACAATTTTAAATATCATTAAAAAATCCAGGCCATGGTGATGAGAAATCATGGTGCCAGGAGTCTGGGGGCCAGACTTGAACACTTACAGGCTATTTTGCCCCCTGGGGCTTTTCAGGTATACAGAGTCAGCCTTCCCTTTAAATGTGTCAAGATCATTTTAGGAAATGACCATTCTGAAATATCCAGTTTCTTTATAAGCCTATTTTGACTTTTTAATAGACTGAATCCTCCCCCAAACAGCAGTTAGAAATGGTTAATCATGTCCATGAGAAGCATCGAGGGCTAGCCGCTTCCACTCTGAATTTTTTAGCAGCTATTAAGGCTCTCAACACAGGCTCTATGAACTTGCATGCAGCCTACACAACTCTCCACTTTGCCCACCTCTGCTGTGTTTATTAAAAGGCTGGGAAAGAATGGTATAATCTTGCTAAATTGCTATAGATTGGAAGGCAAGTGTTGATAAAGATCTCTAGTTAGTAGTACTGAGGTGCAGAAGCAGAAGCAACTGAATAATCTGATGGGGCATTGAAGAATAATAGTAATACTTAGCCTTTTGAAGTGCCTTAGAGTGTTCAAAGTGCTTCTTATACATTATCTCAGTCATCTTTGCAATAGCCCTATAAAATAGGTCAGTATTATTATTCCCATATTATTAGTAATACAAGGAAGCTGAGTTTATAGCAGAAGGAAAGGCTTTTGGCTCCCCAATTCACAGTTCAGCTTTTGCCTCAGCAGAGAGGACAAAGTTTTATTCCAACTTGACATGAGCTCCCCAATTTACACGAACATTCACTTTAGTTTCAAAAAAAGAATGAAATTACTCAACTATTGAACAAAATGGTAATATGTAAATTAACATTGTCTGTATAAAGTTTAATGCAACATAATATTTCTTAATAATTTCAAAAAGTATCCTTTTAATGCCATTTTAGAGAAATCATCAGTGTCCAGATGACAGGTTTGAAACTCATGCTATTTGATCTAATGGGAGGGAGTGGTCTGGATAGGCATGCACACACCATTTCTTACACCAATATGGTGAGCAATTTGAACATAAAGGAATCTGCAGGCTCCAATTGACATACAGGGAGGCCATGTAGAATAGAGTAGGGTTCTTCTCTTTTTAAAAAAAGATCAGTTATTATTTATATCCTGCTTTTTCTCTCCATATGGAATTTTCAGTGTTTGTATTAAAATTTGTAAAAGTAAATTTTAAATAACCGTTGAAGAGCAAAATGTTGATTAAAATGCTGATAGTATGTCATGTTCGTGAATATTCATTTACTTATATGATGAATATTGTGATGAGCTATGATCTCTAGCAGCTACTTGAGATCAAGTAAATGTGACACATAACAAAAGTATATTTTCCTTTATGTGCTTGTATTTCCACTTTGTAAGTGCGAAAAAGGTGATCGGGGACAAGAAACCTCTCCAGTGCAATAAAGTTCCTGAGAGAATTGCAGCAATGATTATATGTGTACTACAAGTACACTTACATGAACATTGGAGCAAAAGAATTCACTTGCAACTCAGCCAATATTTTCCTTTGGCTTGTTCCTAGCAGTCTGCCTTTCTAATTTATGAAATACGGAGTTTGAAAATAAAGAACCTGTCTCCCCAAGAAAAGTGCCTAACTTTAGGATATTCTGGCTGCCTTTTTCTGTACCTTTTCAAATGCTACTGGGGGGTTTTGGGAGGTGGGGGAATGACCAGAATTTTAAACATTTCAAATCCTTCTGTAGTGTAGATTTCTGTACAAACCTTACAGTGCTTTCATTTTATTTAATGCATATATTTGCTAATAACCCCTATAATGGATTTTCTCATTTTTTTATTGCTGTAGATTTTCATTGAGATATTTATATCCTCAAGATAGTTTTCCCTTAATGTCATTGCTAGCTTGGATTCTATCGGCACATATTGATCGGGATTGTTTGGCTTAGTCTTTGTTAACACTTTCTTACATTGAATGTTGTTACCTTTTAAGTTTGAAAAGACTTTGTATTTAATGTGGATTTTTTAAAACCAGAGTAATTCATCCACAAATCTTGAACACCAGACTCAAAGTAATTTATGAGTAAATCAAATCACACTTCAGTACGTATTTTAGGATACACTACTGATTACGACGCTCATTCTGAAAGCTATCAATTCGTTCCTTAATTTTAGCTATATTTTTAGACTGTTGTAAAGATATCCAGGAGTCTTTGGTGAGATATTTGTCAGAAGCTTTTGGAAAGTAATTATGACATGTCTACTGAACACTTTCAAAAGACAAATGGTGAAATTCTAGCTAATCTGTATTTCAACCACTTTGTGTTCAGAAAATGTGTAATTGTGAATTGTGAAAATGACTATAGTATTCAAAGTATATAACTGCTAACAAAAGAAATTATAACTAGGAATAATTGATGGTTCCCTTTTTCTTACGTTATGGTTGATAAGCTGACTCTAGCCCTTGGCCCACGTTTTCTGTTTTCTAGTTTAGCTTCGTGATTTTTTAAAATTATCTTGTTAATTGGTGTTTGGTTACATAAAGATTGGTAACTTGTAATTTGTTTTTCTTTTTAAATTAAATGTCAACACACTGGTTACACCCTTCAGTCTGAACAAAGTATAGTAAATTAAAAGCAAAAAACCTGCAAATTGCCACTGTATACACTTTTAGGTAATTCAGAACCCCAACTTCAGTTACTAAAAATTTCATCAACTTTCTGTACAGTATTACAGGGCAAGATATAACACTCTAAATATGCAAAGTTTTTTCTTATTAAGGTGAAAATTATATTTTCAAGTTAAATAATTCAAGACATTTGTTTAGATTTTTGGGAGGAATAGGGTTTTGTGAAGGATATTTTTTTTCTCTTAAGAATGTTGTTATATGCATTCTCCAAGTTGATAATAACTGTAAAAATGGCTTCATCAATTTGTTCCTCAATAACATTTATCAAAACTATAGTGATTTTATCTTGAATTCAAATTGAAAATCTTTCATTAGTACAGTATCTACTTTAAAGTAATAAATGTGTTCAGGTTTCCAGAAAACATGTCAGCTGAGATGGAATAAATTGTTTTTCAACTGCTGATAAGCCTCATGATAACTCTTCCTGTAGCTGTTGTTACAAAGTAGTGAGTGTAAAGGTTCACATGCAGAGTAGGTAATGTAAAGGCCTTGGAACTGAATGCTCTTGTAGAAGTTTGAGGGTGTACATCATTGCCATTCATAGAGGTTTTTTTAATGGCCTGGTGCACTGATATGATCACCTGTAACATACAGTACTTGAAATGCTGTTCTCTGTTAGGAATTCACTATTTGAATAGAGCAAGTAAACTGTCCCAAGTATGTAGCCAAGGAGCGAGGCCTTCCATTCTCCCCTTGAGGTATGAACTAATTGTTGTAGTAATACCTGTCACAATTCAAATGATGATTTCTGTTCTTTAAATCCAGATATGTATTTCTTACACACATGCACCTATGTGCAGCAAACATAGTTTATTGCCATATTTTGACCTATCTCAACTGCCAGGGCTGAGGTCAGCGTGGCGAAGTGGAAGAAACCAGCATCAGGAAAAAAAAAGGAGAGGTACCTCAAATGACTGTTACCTCAGTTACCTTCATCCTTTTACATTTAATGACATTTTGCATTGAATAGACATAATGAGAATTGATAGAACGGAATAACATACTTTGAATAATTTATAAAAGGTAAGATTGCTTAAAATTAAGTCTGCACTTTAGGGACGTAGTTGAATCCTGACACACTAATCTAGTCTTAAACTTTTATGTTACCAAGGTACATTTCCTTAGGACAGGTCTTACAAATAGCTGCACAGATACAGCATTGCACAATATAACATACAATCAACATGTAAAAGAATCTTGCAGTACTTTTGGGAATGAGAAAAAGAAGTTGGTTTTTTTCATTGATTTAAGTCTACTTCATCAGATGGATGAAGTATCTAAAAATAAACCTTTAAATATATGAGCGGAAGTGTATGTGTGAATAGCAAAGGTGCTACAAGATAGATCCCTTTGCACACTGGACCAGATTAACTTGACTATATCATTGAATATAATCAAAATTGTGCTAATCTTTTGTCAGCATCACAGATGTAAGAGTAATTTTACATTTTTTTTTGAAGTCTTAAAACATTACGCATAATAAGGTGCTGCTCATGAAATACCTATGCATTACATGCATTTATCGCCCTTGATTTTCATGGTTCTCCAGTGAATGGAAGTGAAAATGATGTATGTGAACAGGAAGTTGTAGTCAATAATCATGTGCCATTTCAATGTTAACACTGTTTAGAACTTATAGACTATCTGTAGGGTACACAACGTTCAAAGAATCTCAATAAGGAAGTGTTAAATGATGTTTTCAGAATTTTATTTTTATCCAACACAGCAAAAGGTTTTCCCATTTGCTGAGCAAAAATACTCCCAGGTTCACAAAACAGAATCGCTTAAATGATTAACTTGATGGTTAAGAATAAATGAGTATTTATTTTCAGTAATATACACAGCTGCAAAAATGTCCATTTACAATAATATACACTGCTACACAAATGTTCATTCATTTCATAGTACTTGCGAGTCACGAAATAATGAATTTGAGATTCAGTACAAATGTCATCATTGTAAATTTTTTACAGCCTTTAAAGAGGGGAGAATAAAGGGTGCTTGGAATTTAAGTATTTACAAATCTGGTATTTTTAACTGCTGTGGAGACTGGGTTTTTTTTCCCTTCAAAATCACATGTCAAGTACTAAGTCAAAATCAGGATTCTTTAAGAATTGTGTATGTTTTTACATCTGCTACTCAGGTAAAATTGACATAACTCTTTTAAGACTCTTTACGATAATTTGGTCATAGGTACTCAAGTTAACTTCAGTAGAAATTAAAATCCGAATCTTAACCAGAGAAAAAGTGTGTTTATTTTTTTAAAGAAAAGGCCCTCTAAATGTAGTTTGTACTTCACATGTTATTTAAACCATGAAAATATATAACAAGCTGATGTTATTTTCAGTACTTTCCTGCACAGCAGATGTGCTTTCTCATGAGATTTTGCCCTCAAAGTTGTCTTCAACAATACATTGAAAAAAATCTACTTTGGGAAAATCCCACACTAAAGTTTGTGTTTTTGGATTACTTGTATTTTTTAACATGCCTTTCTCAATCCTTTAACATATTTTTTTAAGAAAAACTAAAGCACACAGCAGGGTATCTTAATGTTATAACAGTGTTGTGTTAGTCTCATGTACTTACCAGTATCTTTGTAGCGCTTATCTGCCCGGCGGGGAAAGGGAGCAAGGTAGATGTCTTGGATATAAGTACACCAGGCGTTTCTCTGTACAGTTATTCCAATGCAAGGAAGAAAGCCCCCCTTTGACAACCAGTTTTGAAGGATGTTTGTTCAAAATGGGCTTACATGTCTCATTCCACAGTTTATAATGTGGGGGGGTTGGTTTTCTTATGATGCTGATGTGATTGGTCATTTGGTCTGCAGGGGGGCCAATTAGCTGTGGTCATGTGGAAAAGAATGCTGATTTGTTAGAGCTTTCTTTACCCAACACATCCCCTAGCAGCTGTGGAGAAATCTACAAGAACTTGGAGAAAGGGGTGCATTTTTTCCCTCTTAATCAGGATAGGGTTTTTAGGTTTGCATAATCTTACTTAGGGTTTTACTTGGAGGTTCAAAGGAACGAAATTCCTCAGATCTGTTTTCCATTCAGCTTTTCTTGTGATAGTTGTTTAAAGTTCCTACTATCAGATATATTTCCTTCTAAGTCAGGCAGCTTATAGTAAGATAATGCTTCCATTTCTCTTTCCTCCTTTTAAGATTTTTATACCCATGTCTTAATAACATATGTGTCATCAGTGTGATATATATTAATATGATATAAATGCAATGGGAATTATCAGTGCACTATATATCAGATGTAAAAATCAGTCTTAAATTATTTACACCTACATTTAGATGCAGGACATATTTCTCTCTAATGGCTCTTTGTTTTTATTAAGAAATCTGCTCATTCATTATTTATTCACATAATTGTCTTTAAATTTGGGACAAATTAGCATGTTATGTGTAATTAATATTGGAGTGAAGATGGAAAAAGTACACCACAAATTTGCAGTGAGTAAGTCTATGCTGCTCAGAAGAAATCCTGTGTGGATTTGATTTTTAAATGTAAAGACAGTGGCTAAAATTAGGCCCACAATGTCCAGCTTCCAGAACCACTTGCATGATTTGTGAGGGCAGCTTTGTAATGCAGACCAGCATTTCACATTTTTCCTAAGTTAGCTGCTGATGTGAGGACTTTGATCGAACGTCAGACCTAAGAGGATCTGTGAAACAAAGACTGTGATTGTTTGCAGTAAAACTTCTGAAGACCTGCTGTGAAAATTATTAATGTAGACCAATATAATGCTACTTAGAAACTGAAATCTCTCTCATGTTTTTTTCCTTTTAAAACCTCCCACAAAATGCAAAACCTTAATTTCATTAGTAAAGAACATTTTAATACATGTTGAGACACAGCACCGTTGAACTGAGACATGACTGTGACCTTCATGGCTGTAGGGACACGTCGTATTGAAGAAACTGCAATATATATTTTCATTTGGTTGAACCTTTCAGTATAGCATGGTATATGTTGTTTCTTTTATTACAGGCAGCTTTTCATTTCATACTTCAATATCTATTTTGTAGAATAAAAATTGGCTTTATCCTTTTATATATTTCTGGCATTTTCCTGGTGCATCTTTTACAGTTACCACAAATGTAGCACACAAATGTACTGTAGGCTAGGGGAAAGAGCAGAAATGCCACTATGTAAATGGGAAGCTTTCTTAATTTATCTGTTAAGTTCAGTAATATGTTCAAGACTATAGACTAACTTTAAGACATTTGGGAAATAATCGCTATGGAATGTTGCACTTCTTTATCTGAAAGAGTAGACATGTGATATTGAAATATATGAATGCAGTTGTATAAAGTCTGCTTTTGATAAGAATGCCCCCAGCTATCCCCCCTCAGTTCTTGGCAGAAGCTTGTATCTATAGGAAAGCTGTGATAAAATCATGGACACATCTGAAATTCAGATGAGCACATTTGACCCGAGTCTCTCCTTATATCCCCCTTGGTGTGGATTGGGTGTATCTGACTCTCTTTTCCTCCTCTTGAAAAAAGTCTCAATATCACAACACCTCACTCTGCATTTTCTATGGGAAATTTGCTCATATACTTGAAGTGATTTGAAAACAGTGTTAGTTCTGTGTATTATTACAGCATGAGAGAGACAATTCGAAATAAAATATATCCATAGTACAGAACAGAATGATTATTTGTAGTATCTTATACAAAGTTGGTTGACATTGTTAGTTGCTATTCTAGTTCTTCTTAAATCCTCAAAAAACAAGTTCTCAAAAGATTGTATTCCCAAAAACCACTTCAGTACTTTGAAGTTAGCCTCTTTTAAAACTTCAAATTGCGTAGCTGTAGTTTGTTGGCTGGATGTCTTTGTTGTATCTGAACTTTTCCATAAACACCATTGCTGGCTTTGGGTCAGACATGGAATGCAGGTGCCCTTTCACTGCTCCTGCTCCTCAGGAAGTCCAGTCAATTAGTTTGAGGCAAAGCCACAGATCTTTTTCTTTTTCTTTTCATCCTGGGAAATCATAGCCAAACACGGACTGCTCTGCCAAGTAATTTAAAACCAATACGGTGAACGTGCTAGGGGTATAAACGACATGTGTACATATAGCATTTTAAACAGTACACAAGCATTTGTCCGTGCATACTTTAAATGTGAACTAGGAAACAGAGCCCTGCTAGCTGGTTCTTTTCAGGAACTTCAGAATGTAATTATGTGAAACTATTCTTTGTTTGGTTTATAAAAAAAATCATGCAGTTATATTCTGATCTGACTGTGCTCCAGATTTGAAATGTATTGCTGCTGCTTATTAAACAAGTTTTAGTTGCTTCACAAGGTCCATACAGTCTTGTTTGTTTGCACATTTATTCAGAAGCAAGTCCCACTGAATTCTTGTGACTTTCTCCCTAATAAGTGTGCTTAGGGATTGCAAGCCTAAAATGAGCATGGTGCTCACCAACCCAACCCACATTTTTTTAAGTTTTATGAAAATCTAATTCAGTAGAATGGCACTTTCCCTAATGCTCCTTTATAGACAGCAAGATAGCCATTTCCCACTGTCTAATATTTAACCCTTAGTCCATAAAATACACTAGAGCTTAGACAATGTATGGATGCTGTAATATAAGCACTGGCTATATATTACTATTTACCTTATATACTTGTGCATAAGATGACCTCATACATAATTCCAGGGCAAGTTTTGGGGGCAAAATGTTGGAATTCGAGATGTCCTGTGAATAAGTTGGGAGTCATTCTGCAGAGGAAAGCACCAGCATCACCTCAGAGGACTAGTTACCTCCAGGCTGCCACCATTTGCACAGCCAGGAATTTATTAATGTCTTTTGCTTGATAAAAGTTAAGGTGCAGTATTAACTCTTGTCAGAAAATAAATCATCCCCTTCTCCGAGTAGAGTGACGAAAGGCAAGAGCTTACCCGGTCCTGGGAGAATCTAAAAGCAGTGCCAAGTCCCTCTATTCTGTCAGCATTCCTTTGTGAGGACATGCTAAACTGCTGCCATAGAATCATAGAATCATAGAATCATAGAATAGTAGAGTTGGAAGAGACCTCATGGGCCATCCAGTCCAAGCCCCGCCAAGAAGCAGGAAATCGCATTCAAAGCACCCCCGACAGATGGCCATCCAGCTTCTGCTTAAAAACCTCCAAAGAAGGAGCCTCCGCCACAGTCCAGGGGAGAGAGTTCCACTGCCGAACAGCCCTCACAGTGAGGAAATTCTTCCCGATGTTCAGCTGGAATCTCCTTTCCTGTAGTTTGAAGCCATTGTTCTGCGTCCTAATCTCCAGGGCTGCAAGAAAACAAGCTTGCTTCCTCCTCCCTATGACTTCCCTTCACGTATTTGTACATGGCTATCATGTCTCCTCTCAGCCTTCTCTTCTGCAGGCTAAACATGCCTAGTTCTTTAAGCCGCTCCTCATAGGGCTTGTTCTCCAGACCCTTGATCATTTTAGTTGCCCTCCTCTGGACGCTTTCCAGCCTGTCAACATCTCCCTTCAATTGCAGTGCCCAGAATTGGACACGGTATTCCAGATGTGGTCTGACCAAGGCAGAATAGAGGGGTAGCATGACTTCCGTGAATCTAGATGCTATACCCCTATTTATGCAGGCCAGAATCCCATTGGCATTTTTAGCAGCCGCATCACATTGTTGGCTCCTGTTTAGCTTGTTGTCCACGAGGACTCCAAGATCTTTTTCACATGGACTGCTGTTGAGCCAGGCGTCCCCCATTCTGTATCTTTGCAGTTCATTTTTTCTGCTGAAGTGAAGTATCTTGCATTTGTCCCTCTTGAACTTCATTTGGTTAGTTTCGGTCCATCTCTCTGGTCTGTTAAGATCGTTTTGAATTCTACTCCTGTCTTCTGGAGTGTTAGCTATCCCTCCCAGTTTGGAGTCATCTGCAAACTTGATGACCGTGCCTTCTAACCCTTCGTCTAAGTCATTAATAAAGATGTTGAACAGAACCGGGCCCAGGACAGAACTCTGCGGCACTCTACTCGTGACTTCTTTCCAAGATGAAGAAGACACATTGGTGAGCACCCTTTGGGTTCGTTGGCTTAGCCAATTACAGATCCACCTACCCATAGTTTTGTCTAGCCCACATTTTACTAGTTTGTTTGCCAGAAGGTCGTGGGGGACTTTGTCGAAGGCCTTACTGAAATCCAGGTAGGCTACATCCATTGCGTTCCCTGTATCAACCCAACTCGTAACTCTATCGAAAAAAGAGATCAGATTAGTCTGGCATGACTTGTTTTTTGTAAATCCGTGTTGGCTATTAGCAATGACTGCATTTGTTTCTAGATGTTCGCAGACCACTTCCTTAATGATCTTTTCCAGTATCTTGCCTGGTATCGACGTGAGGCTGACCGGACGGTAATTGTTTGGGTCGTTTTTTTTTCCCTTCTTGAAGATAGGGACCACATTCGCCCTCCTCCAATCTGCTGGGACTTCTCCCATTCTCCAAGAACTCTCGAAGATAATGCCAGTGGTTCTGAAATAACCTCAGCTAGTTCCTTCAATACTCTTGGATGTAGCTGATCTGGCCCTGGGGACTTGAATTTGTTTAGAGAGGCCAGGTGTTCCTGGACAACTTGTTTCCCTATTTGGGGTTGGATTTCCCCTAATGCTTCGTCCATTCCATGTTGCTGAGGTTGAAGATGGCTTTCTTTTTGTGAGAAGACTGAGGCTGCCATCATTATTTTCTGGTCTGGACCTTCAAAAAATAAGATGTGGTGCCACTACACAGAGAGTAGAGGGTGTTAGTTCTTCTTTTAGTTTTTCCTGGAATTGACTACATTCTCAACTTTCACCACTCTACTTAAGAGAAGGGGATAGTTCCTTTATAAATAAGAGTTAAGATACACTACTTATATTGCTCCATGAACAAGTCAATCCAGGTTTTATGAGTTATTTTTAAACTAAAATTTCTAGATGTATACACAAGTATACAAAGTACAGTAGAGTCTCACTTATCCAACACTCGCTTATCCAACGTTCTGGATTATCCAACGCATTTTTGTAGTCAATGTTTTCAATATATCGTGATATTTTGATGCTAAATTCATAAATACAGTAATTACTACATAGCATTACTGCGTATTGAACTACTTTTTCTGCCAAATTTGTTGTCTAACATGATGTTTTGGTGCTTCATTTGTAAAATCATAACCTAATTTGATGTTTAAGAGGCTTTTCCTTAATCTCTCCTTATTATCCAACATATTCGCTTATCCAACATTCTGCTGGCCCGTTTATGTTGGATAAGTGAGACTCTACTGTACATACAATGTACAATATAAGTTGAAGTATTCTGCAAATAATAAAAATATATTACCTGAAGTATAGAGCCAAATTTTACTAAACAATTACTGGTGGAACAAATGCTTCTTTTAAAGATATTGTTTGCAGGCTTTACATATTTTAGAATAAGTAGAAAATTATGTTGATTTACACTTCATAGGATGTTTTTGAACAGAAAATAGAACTTTTCTTTTGATTCAGACTATGCAGTGCTTAAAACACCTCCCATACAAAGAACAACAGGATCCTTGTGCCATTATAAACTTTGCAGTGACCAGGAATAGTGTCTTGATACCTCTGAAGTATGGTAAAGCAATCTCATTGAACATCAGGTGGCATTTGTTTATGCAAACAAACTTTGCAGATGCTTTTCCATCACTTGTTGCAGAGTGAACTTTTGACATTCTTAAATGGTTACAGCTGTGCTTAGCTATTTTACTAAATCTTCTTGTTGAAGATTAAAATGCTAAATTTGTTTTTTACTGCACAAAAATCATGACAATCGCTTCAAGAAAATAAACCTATCATTATTAAGAGAGAAGCAAATAAACACTATATTTGGTCTACTGTTGTTTCATCTTAACATTGTGTAATTCAAATTGCACATTTCTAAATTATATTATAGATGCCATTCACGATGAGCATACTCATCACTTGAATTCTTAATTTTGTTTGCAGTAAGGCCAAACTTTGAAGATTCTGGAACTGTAACAGCAGGAAGGAAGCACGAATTTATACGCTCTGAGAGCGAGAACTGGCGCATCTTCAGAGAAGAGCAAAATGGTGAGGAGGAGGATGGAGGATGGCGACTTGCTGGTTCACGAAGAGATGGTGAGAGGTGGCGTCCCCATAGTCCAGGTGAGAAGAAATATAGAAGAGAGAACTAGATACTAGTAAAGAAATGAACAAACCATAAAAAAATTGCAAGGCTCCTTTGTGTTGGCAATCATCCATGTAAATTTTTGGAATTTTTTTTTGTCTTAATCTATTTTTTTCCAGAATTACTAAAGAATAAGAGAGCTCTCCTTACCGTATCTGATTCTTTTTCCTTTAAATGATCTCCAGTCTTATTTCTTTTTCAAATCACCCTAGATCTTGAAGCAAAAGTATTATCAGATGTTTCCTTCTACTCTGATAGAAGTGGAAAGCAATCTTTGTTGTAGAAAATGCTGCATTGTGTGTCTGCCTGACGTCAGATGTAACTGATAAATGCACAATAAAGCAGCAGTGTGTCTTAAGTTGAATAGTATTAAAGCAGCTGAACCAGCACCTCATGATGGTCAGATGTCAGGGTTTTACTTAGGACATGGATTATTGCAGTCCCTTTATGGCATTATGATTCTACTAAATAACTATCTGTATAACAGGTCCTGTTGTTGGCTACTTTCTGCTATTTGACAAGAGGCAGAAATAAATGTTCATTGCAGATAATGCTGCGTTTTGTCAAATATTAGAATATTCTTTCAGTTTCCCTTTAATTTGCAGATAATTGTTTTGGGATCTTACTGATCATGGAACTGAAATGCCATTTTCGAAGAGCTACATTCCTTTAAACAGGGATTAGATACAGTGTTTAAGCCCATTTTTCAGGTATGTTTGTCCACAAGTGTGTGTTCATATGTGCCTTCAAGTCATCTGTTGACTTATGGCAACTTCATATATTTTCTTAGGCAAGGTTTTGTCAATTCCTTCCTGTGAAATAAAGTCTGGTTTCATTGGTAGTTTGCCATCCAAGTACTAACCAGGACTGGACCTGTTTGGTTTCCAAGCTCAGATATGATCTGGTGCTTTTAGGCCTCAGGCCTAATTTGAATCTTCCCAGCACTATTTGTTTGCTTTGTTATTTATATTTTTATTCTGCCTCCCCTCCTGTGAACTCAAGGTAGTGCACATGGCTTTCTCTCTCCACTCTCTCACAACAAGGAAGAATTTCATGGTTCATTGAGCACTTGAACCTTGTATCTCCCTAATCACTATGTTACAGTGACTGGTAGGATGTAGCAAGAGTGGAAATCCCATGATCCTCCACATATTATGAAAGTCCATCAGCTCCAGCCTTCAACAGTGTGACAAATTTTCAAGGGAGATGGCAGTTGTATCTAAAGTAGGACATGTTTCAATGGTAGAGCAAATACTTTGTTTGTAGAAAATCACAAATTGCCAGACAGAACTGGAAACATTCCTGCCTGTATCCCTAGAAAGTGACTGTTAATTAGTGTCCACAGTTCTAGGCTGATCTGATGGCCTATTAGGCTATTTCTTATGCTGCAGCCTTCTGAAGGCCCACATGTTCTCAGTATTTGTTGCATGTAATGGTGGAATATCTCCCTTATTTTGGAAGCCGAGTATTGTTTAGCTTGAATTTTAAAACTCACAGACTCAAGCTAAAGCCAACCTTTCTAGATAAATTAGCACGCATTATTTTGCCACCTTCCTACAAGATAATACTATTAGACATGAAGCAATTGGATTTAAGATTTTATAGACACGTGATAGAATGGTGTCATTCTTTTTGTGTATATAATACTAATATTTAGCTCATTGGGCTATGCAGACGTTTTGTATGATATAATAGAAAGGAAATTTCCAGAAATAAGAAAAACAATTTACTGCTAAGTGCAGATTTTGGATACTATCGATCAGGGGTCCCCAAACTACGGCCTGCGGGCCATATGCAGCCCCCCGAAACCACTTATCTGCCGCTGCCTGTCCTGTGGGTTTGTCCCCACAGCGGCAAGGTTTGTCCCCACGGTGGCGGCTCCCTCCTCCGCTGAGGAAGCCACATGTGGTGCGAAGGAGGAGGGCACCTTTCCCATCGCTTCTGCCGCTGCCAAGGAAGGCGCATGCCTTTCCTGCCTCCTCTCTCGCCCGGTGCACGCCTTCCAATGTTTTGCTTGTGCTCTTTGTCACGGTATTTTAATTATTGCTTATTTATTTATTTAATAATTATTAAGGGTGCTTTGCTTGTGCTTTTGGTGCACAAAGGCAGAAGGGGGTTGGACTAAATGGCCCAAGGGGTCTCTTCCAAACCTCTTATTTATTTTTATTATGATTATAATTATTATTGACATTGAGGATGTATTTGCTTCCGTTTTGTTTTTTTACTTCAAAATAAGATATGTGCAGTGTGCATAGGGATTTGTTCATAGTTTGTTTGTTTTTTAAACTATAGTCCGGCCCTCCAATGGTCTGAGGGACAGTGAACTGGACCCCTGTTTAAAAAGTTTGGGGACCCCTGCTATAGATAGAAGATACACAGGTCATTTAGCACTATAAAACATATGTTAGTAATTTCTAGATCAGCAGAGTGCACACCCTTTACATTTTCAAAAAAATGTTTTGTGTGCATTTTGACTAAATATTTTGTATATTATAGGCTGTACTCAGTGAGTGAGAGGTTTGCATTTGTATTCTGGCAGTTATTTATGCAGCTAGTGTCTAGCAGAACCCAATTTAAGCTTTAACACCCCCCTTCCAATCACACCCCTCACTCTTCCTTATTCTCACACAAGCTCAGTTACCCTTGCACCACCATTAAAAGCGAAGTGTAGATATAAGTTATTCAGCTCTAAAATCTTTCACAGGGGTGAATTTAATAAATTGAGTTAGGAAGCACAAATTATAGTCTATACTTCAGCCCCCAGAAAAAGAGGATTGTTAGCTGATGATAGAAAAGGATGACATTGACAAGTTATTTTGGGTGGACTGGAGCTCTAGGTAGGTGCAGCCTTGTAGAGTGGTCTTACTAGCAGTGACTGCCCCCTATGGTTGATCACGTTATGGCATCAGTAGTTGTCAGAAAACTGTGGAATAAACTGAGTTTCATTTTTGTTAGTTCTTATTGGTTTAGTTGCTTTAATTTGTAAGTGACAGTTATTTACATTAATAACATGTTTTCAGAAGAGGATATGCATATTCTCCACATTCTGGAGAAGAACAACAATAATAATAGTAATAATAATAATATTTTATAAAATGCCTATTTCAAGGTAGTCTGCAGGTTAGTGACATTCTGAAGTTCTGTCACTTTGTCCTCTCTTTTCCCTATCCTCTTTTCCTCCATCCTTTTCTCCTTCCAAACAAGTTCTTGCCCTATGGAACTGTTTTGTAAAGTAACTTTCCCGCCCCCTTAGACGGCCCTCGTTCTGCAGGCTGGAGAGAGCATATGGAGCGACGGAGAAGATTTGAATTTGATTTCCGAGATCGGGATGATGAACGAGGTTACCGAAGAGTACGATGTGGCAGTGGCAGTATGGATGACGATAGGGATAGCCTTCCTGAATGGTGCTTAGAAGATGCTGAAGAAGAAATGGGGACTTTTGACTCATCTGGAGCATTCCTGTCCTTAAAAGTGAGAAACTGTGGACTTGACATAATGTGATCTGCATTATTTGTTATTAAAAGTATGAAGTTTGATGTATATATTGTTTTCTTCTTAGAAGGTTCAAAAGGAGCCAATTCCTGAGGAACAGGAAATGGATTTCCGCCCAGTTGAAGAAGGGGAAGACCGATCTGATTCAGAAGGAAGCCACAGTGAAGAAGCCAAAGAACTGGATAAGACCCCTGCAAGGGAAAGGGTTAAGACAGACCAAACAGTTTTGGGTAAGAAAGTTTTTCAAGTTTACCCCTTATGTATGATTTACATTTCCCAAATCATTTAAGTAAAATTATCAATCATTTCAGAAGTAACAGAAGAAACAGTGAAAGAATCTTCACCATCCACTAGGTCAGGTACTCCACCAAAACCCCTATCACAAGAGCCTTTACCAACAAGCTTGCACGAAAGGCGGGAAGACTGTGTACTAGAAGTAATAGAAAAAAAGGAATATAAAGAGAACCAAACAGAGGAAATCCCACCAGCCAAAGTGCCCAGTAGAGAAGGTAATTAAACCAATATTGGGGTGTTTGAGGTTTAATGTACTTTTGAAAAACATATAGCCAAATGCTTATAAAACTGTTGGCAACACAAGATAAGTGGGGCTAACTGAGAATTGGTCTGTTAATTCTTCAAAAAATTGTAAATATTGTATATTGTGTAACTATTTACTCAAATATTAACACAAGTGCAATATAAAACAGTACTTGGCTTCTGGTTTGATCCATTTAGCCCCTTTGTAATGTACATATATGCATAGTTGATGAACAATGATAAAAGGAAGAGATACCCTCTAATAAGATGTAGGTGGTGAAACTCGTATGGTCTCCCAAGGAAGCCGATGTATGTGGTAAGCTAACAAGTGATTATCTGTGACTTGTAGCCTGCTAATTTTGTTTTCTTAGTGTAATACATTTCCCTTTGTAGCTTTTGATTCTGAAAACTAAAAAATTTGATGCAATATTAAAGTTATTTTATGCCAGCACACTACAGAATATTATAGCTAAGCAAATCAAAGGAGGGTCATTGCCTCCCTCTTGTGGTATACAAAACTTCTAGAGAATAACAAGGCAGTTCATATTGATTTCCTCCCCAGTAGATCCAGTTTCTGCTGCCCAGCCTTTACCACAGATTCTTCCAGAAGCAGTTTCTCCTGTTCATCTTCCACCTTCAGAATCTAATCCAAATTCTGCCTTAAGACCAGTTCAGACGTTGGTCACAGCTGCTCCAGGGATGGGAAATATTCCTACTGATCCTGATGATGAAGAGGGTCTTAAACATTTAGAACAGGTAGAGTACCTCTGTGAATTACCAACTTTGTTTTCATTTGTGATTTTGGTACAGTAGAGTCTCACTTATCTAACATAAATGGGCCGGCAGAACGTTGGATAAGTGAATATGTTGGATAATAAGGAGAGATTAAGAAAAAGCCTATTAAATATCAAAATAGGCTATGATTTTACAAATTAACCACCAAAACATCATTTTATACAACAAATTTGACAAAAAAGGTAGTTCATTACACATTAATGCTATGTAGTAATTACGGTATTTACTAATTTAGCACCAAAATATCACAATGCATTGAAAACATTGACTACAAAAATGTGTTGGATAATCCAGAACATTGGATAAGTGAGTGTTGGATAAGTGAAACTCTACTGTAGTTACCTTTTCCCAAAGACGTGAAGAAAATGTCACTTATTTATTTTCTCATGTAGTTTTTGTTTGTGCCTTAATAAAAACAATATGACGATAACCAACATGAATGTTTAGATAATGGTTAGAATGAAGGGTGTCAAACAATTTTCATGCACCCCTAATCTATTTCCCATCTGAAAAGCCATGCTGTATGCACACCATTTCTGGGAATCATGTAGTCTTGCAACAGATTGCAACAGAGGAAGTGTCTGGGTAATTATATAGAACACAGACACTTTTATTTGTAGCCAGAAATGTGATTACTTTTCTAGTAACCAGATTTGCTCCAGCAACAAAAGTCCATTAAATTCAGTTCCTATCAGTGCCCAAAACTCACAAGCAGGAGATGTTAGAATGCAAAGTGCCAAATTTAGATGTTTACTAATTACAATTTTAGATGGTCATGCAAGCCTTGCTTCAAGTTGCTCACATAAATTGTTCACTGGAGGGAGATTTGTGAATTCCACTCTGGAGACAGAGAACCATAACTTCATTTCTGAAACTCCAAATAATATTCAATTAGATACCTACATTCAAAAACATTTTTGAACAAAATGTATCTAATAATACCTTTACACAATTTTTGTTCCTAGGTTATAAGTGTCATTTCCTAATCGTTTCTATCATGAAAACATGGGAAAAGTTTATTAAACTACAAAAACCTTGTTTTTGCGGGACATCCTGCAGCACATTTTGCTATAATTTTTCAAATAATATCTCATCGAGTCGCAACCAATTCAACATGGTTTGTGGCAGCCACAAAAACAGAGTTTTTAGAGTATGGCAATTACTTTCAAAGTAAGTACCGCAGAATTAAACAGGAAATAATACTTTCAAACCGGGAACAGAACATTCTTCAAATTTTGTTATAGTGTAATTTTCCTTTTAATCCAGATTCTGATGCATACATTATGAGCTTGTGCTTATGACATAGAAGTAATGCTTTAATTTTTTTTCAGTGTTTCCTTTAAAGGTTCAGTCAATAATAACAGTAAGCTTAAAACAAACATTACAAAAAGCAACAGAATGTACAGCAGTCATTTAAACAATTGTAAAACTTTAGACAGTAAATCAGTGCAGTGCCACTATTTTATACATTTTTTTGCCCCAAAGCTCTCCTAAACAAAAATGTGGTATCAAGCCAAGGGTGTTTTTATTAATTCATATCCCACTTTTTCTCCAATTTGGGACTTAGAACACTTAAAATAATCATAGCTAAAAATCTATGGCTGGGTGGAACTAGAAGGTAAAGTTGCTCCTGAGAGATGATTTGAGTAGTATCGTGCTGCTTCTTCATGGTCACACAAATGGGTTACTTGTGTCTGTGCACAGTACACCATTTGGAATCTTTTAGAGTTCTTATGTGTGTGTTTTGGTGGTAGCCCCACCTGTTTTGCATATACCATACCAATTCTTGCCTAAACCCTCAAGGTTTTTTTGTGTGCCACTGTAGCAATACCAATAAGAACATTTTTTGGATCTTTAAGCTTTATTGTATTTGACTTCTGGGTTGTCTGACTGCTATTTTTGGATTTCCCTTGTGTTGTTGTTCTGTAGGACTTTCGTTTTGATTTGACTTGAACAAGAATTTGGATTTGATCATCTTGGACTTCAGTTCAGTATGGTAGAGCAGTGTAGGTTCCTCCTGCCCTTTGGGGTTTATAGCCTTGCTGGCTTAGTTCAAGAAGTGTCCACTTTAAGTGTCCCCCCTGCTTAGGAGAAGGGCACATTGTGGATGTTAGCTCTCATTGTAGAGCCTTTATGCCACAAGTCTATCATGATAGGGCTTTTAGGATTGAAACCCTCTTGTATGAAAACATTCTGAAATGGAATCTGTATCTCAATGGAGACAAAAGAAGGAAGGGGGGAGGCGGCGTAAAGATAAGGAGCAGTATCTCTCAGATGGATGTCCTCATCAAACCTCTTCACATAATACTCTTCAACATTGCCTTGATGTGGGTGATCGATACCAAATACAACAAGAATGTGTCTGCCATTCTGGAGTGGGTAAAGTTCTCCTGTCCTGGAGAAGTGGGGCACTCAACCTCAGCCTCCATCTTCTAGACCAGTCATGGATTCAGCCATAAATACTCATGCCCCTTCCACCTACTTTTCATTCTGAGCTCCTTGAATCCCATCTTTTTCCTCTGTGGTCATTTCGAGTTCAGATTCAGACTTGGATTTGACTTGCTCTGCGGTCCCAGCATGAGCTTAATTTTAAAGTTACTCCAACAACTTGAGTATTTATACCGCACTGTGAGAATCCTGATAAATGTGTTTTCAAATTTCTTCAACAAAGGTTTCTTTTCTTTTTATATTGGAACTCAGTGGATCTGAAAATATTGTTCAAAATATTGTTCCCTGAATGTAGCTTTATTATAGTGACTGTTTAATTTAGCAATAGCACCAGAAATAATTCTTAAGATATTGCCTTTTTTCTTTCTGCAGCAAGCAGAGAAAATGGTGGCATATTTACAAGACAGTGCCCTGGATGATGAAAGATTAGCCGCCAAGCTTCAAGAGCAAAGAGCAAAGGGTACTTCAGTATCATTGCATCCAGAAGCCCTGCAAAAGTGGTTCTACAAAGACCCACAAGGTGAAATTCAAGGTAAGGCGTTATTGCTGCCTCTTTATTTGTTTAATGTTCCTAAAGTATTAACATAATAAATGTTCCTATATGAAAATATTGTCAACCACCGTGCTTTCTGCACACAAACCAGCTTGTGCTTGTCTTCTACTATATGAAATGTCAGATTAGAACTGGAGAATATTTGGCTCAAATTCTTACTCAGCCACGAAAACTCATTATGTGATGATCCTGGTTCAGTCACACATATGAGTGAGCAGGTACATAATTTCGAGTTCCTTGAATGAAAAGCAAAATATAAATGTTAAACTTAAACATTAAATATAATATGTATATCTGTGCGGCTGGGAAATGTTATTACAGTATATGTAACAGTGGTTTTCCAAATAGATTCTTGCTCATCAGCTGTGTTTCTGAGGATATAGGACGTATAAAGCAGGCCTCTTCAACCTGCGTTCCTCCAGGTATTTTGGACTTCAGCTTCCAGACCTTCTGATTTGTTATTCTGGAGTTGGAGGCACAAACACATGGAGGGCTGCAGGTAGAAAAAACCTGTGTTGTTGTTGTTTCTATGTACTTCACCTTTTGTCACCGTTTTGTGTGTTGGTGGGTGATTCCACAGGTCCGTTCAGTAACCAGGAGATGACAGAGTGGTTCCAAGCTGGGTATTTCACAATGTCGCTGTTGGTGAAAAGAGCATGTGATGAAAACTTTCAGCCTCTTGGAGATATAATGAAAATGTGGGGCAGGGTCCCTTTTACTCCAGGACCAGCACCACCCTTGCATTTGGTAAATACGTGAGAAACAATGTGCAAATAAATTAGAAAACCAAGACAAAATATGCTAATTATAGAAATTTATATCTTTTTGTGAAACAAGGGCATAATTCTGCAGTGGCCTTTAGGAGTGCTGCCTATGTTGAAATGCTGAGCTATAACCAAGGTGTCATACATCTCCTATAAAGAAAAGATTGTGGACCCACAGTACTTAGAGGAGTAAAACAGGCAACCATTTTCTTTTCCACTAGTTTAATTAGAACTCTTATTTAGACCTTCAGGTACTCTAGTTGTAGTAATAATACATGGAAACAAAGCTTGGGCTTGTCCTCAGGCTCCCTACACCTTCATCCCCTCTCTGTTTTCCTTTTTCTTTGTTCTCTTCCACTCTACTCTGCCTTGTTTTTCTTTTATACTCTGGTTGAGCATATGAGATACATCTACTTCTCCTTTTATCAGCATAAGAGAGATGGAGGAGTACTTTTAAATAGGTGGCTTGAAATATCACCCATAGTTATATCTACTCCACTACAAACATATGATTTCATACACTTTATTACAACCAGTGTTCTATTCCTGGTGACTACAGAAAAATAGCCTTGAATATGCAATGCCTTATGAAATCTAATGAGATGAGGCTGGCTAGGAATTTTGAGTAGTTGCAAGGAACTCTTTTCCATTATTCCCAGAATAATTACATATAATTAAGTTACTACTTGTTCTTTACTTACATTTCCTAATGGAAGCAAGTCACAGTTCAATTTTCATAATGATAGATCAGGTCCTTTGTTTTTAGAGTATGCCTCAGCACTGTATTATGATTCTCATTTTAGAGAATGGAACTGAAATGGAAAAATAACACTGAGTTATTGTTGAGAAGATTCTTGCTATAAATATCTAATGCATTAAAATAGTTGATGCGTGTTTTCAATATTTAGCTAATAGTTTGTTTGCAACATCAGGGTGAGCTGGACCAGGAACGACTCACTAGACAACAGGAATACACGGCCATGTATCAAATGCAGCACCTCCAGTACCAGCAGTTTTTGTTACAGTAAGTCTTCATTGAGATCTGCTAGTAGTTATGCTAGGTTGTTTTAGTTACCTGGACTTTTGTGTGCGTCACTGATTCAGTGTTGCAAACACGCATTCGTAAGACCATTCTCTGGATAATTGTTTGAGCCATTCAGGCTCATGAGTTTTCCCCTAATGCAATCTGATCAAAACAGAGATTTAAAGTTCTTTATTTTTTAAAAAAAATCACTCTCTCAGCTCAATTTCAAAAATTAGTCCTTATCAGTTGGTCAAGGTTTTCTCATTCTCTCTATCTTAAACATTTCTATATTTTGAATTTATCAAATCCCATAAACAGGTATTAAAATATAAAAATGGCATCACTGTGATGCTAAATAAAAGCTAAGGATATAGAAGATCCTGAACAAGAATCCATGCACTTGCTCTCAGATAAAAAGAGGAGGCGGCAAACACATGAATAGCCAACCCCTAAATCCACCCTTTAGGCTACATCATTTGGAAAGGAAGTGGCACTCTGTAGATCAGTACTGCACAACCTGTGGCCCTCCAGGTATTTGGGACTCCCAACTCCCAGAATTCTTAATCTGCTTGTCCAATGGTCAAAAATTCTGGGAGCTGAAGTCCAAAACACCTGGAGGGCCGCAAATTATGCAGACCTGCCGTAGATGTTAGGAGAGCTCTCAGAATTTATGTAAAGAGGATAGGCCCAATACGACACAAAGGTTTTGTTTGTTTCCTTTTATCCTAAGAGTATGGCAAGATGTATTAAAGCTTGTATTTTCTTACATTATGACTGCTTAGAGGCCTTAGAATGTGTAACCATAGTGAACTATATCCACCATAATTTGCAAATAAATTTGTGAAAAATCAGACAATGTGATTTTCTGGATGTGTTTTCTCATGTTGTCTCTCATAGTTGAGGTCTACCTGTGATGTCAATTGCAGGCCTCTCTCATCTTTTAAAGTGGGAGAACTTGTACAATTCGTATCTGACTTAATACTTTTCCCCCACTGTAAACTGAGGACATGTTTGGGGGCCAAAATTACGGATTTTGGTATGGTATGACTCCTGGATAAATATATGCTGGAAAGTGTAGAGGGGGTTGATGCTTCTTTTATGTTCTTCTAAGGTGGACTGAGTTCTCACCTTTTACCACTTTTCCTATCAAAAAAAGGAAAGGCTTCTTTTTCATTAGGAGCTCAGATAGAGTATTTACGTTGACTGGTAGATAAGGTGACCCATGGTTTGGGGAACAATATTTTGACTAAAATGTCTTGATTTATACTTGAGTGTATGCAATAATTAGCAACAGTCGTCTCCTATACCTGCTGTGCTGATTCAGTGTATTATGTGAATGGAAAGAAAGCTGTTCACAGAGGAAATCATATCCAAGTTGTTACGATGAATAATTACACTATGTAAGAAAATTTGAATTTTTTTGGTTCCTGTTTTGAAAGTGTTATTTCTTGTTTAATTGTGTGATACTTACTTTGAAAGTAGCTGTTAAACTTCAGAAACTTTATTTTTGTGGCTGCCACAAACTATGTTGAATTGGTTGAGACTTGATGAGATAGTCATTGGAAAAGTATAGCAAAATGTGCTATGGGATGTCTTGCAAAAACACAGTTTTTGCAGTTTAATAAACTTTTTCCATATTTTTATGATAGAACCAATTAGGAAATGACATTTATAATCCAAGATCAACATTATTACATACTATCTTATTTTCTAATTTCTCATAAAGTGTGTATTTCCTGATTTTTATTGACGTATTGGAATATTACTGTGGTATGCACTATAAGTTATATTTATATTAATTATGTAAATATAGCTAGCTTCTCCCATTCTCATTTCCAGACAACAGTATGCACAAGTAATGGCACAGCAGCAAAAAGCAGCCCTTTCATCTCAGCAACAACAACAGCTGGCTCTCCTTTTACAGCAGTTCCAGGCACTGAAAATGAGGTAAGAATACACATTTCAGAGCTATTTGACTTATAACATGGTAGTAAACACACCACAGTCATTGCGAACATACTTCCATTAAAAAAACCTTCTTGTACATGTCTCACTTTGTACTCTTAAAATGTCACTAAAGATATATAATGTACTAGCTGTGCCCGGCCACGCGTTGCTGTGGCAAAGTATGGTGGTATGGGAAATAAAGTACTGAGGAATTGATGGTAGTTAAGGTAAAGGGTAAAGGTTTTCCCCTGACATTAAGTTGAGTCGTGTCTGACTTTGGGGGTTGGTGGTCATCTCCATTTCTAAGCTGAAGAGGTGGTGTTGTCTGTAGACTTCTCCAAGGTCATGTGGCATGACTGCATGGAGCGCCGTTACCTTCCCACCGAAGGAGTACCTATTCATCTTCTCTCATTTGCATGTTTTTGATCTTTAGGGTTGGCAGAAGCTGGGGCTAACAGTGAGGGCTCTGTCCGCTCCCCCAATTCAAACCTGAATGAATGTTGTAATTAGGGAAAATGATTAGCATGTAATGGCCTTGCAGCTTTAAAGCCTGGCTGTTTCCTCCCTGAGTGAATTTTTTGTTGGGAGGTGTTAGCTGGCCCTGATTGTTTCATGTCAGGAATTCCCTTGTTTTCAGAGTGGTGTTGTTTGCGATATTTTATGTGCTTCTACTGTCTGTGGCCCTCAGAAAACACAGGATTTGCCAGACTTTGGTGATGGGAAGACTTTGTTGGGAGGTGTTAGCTGGCCCTGATTGTTTCCTGTGTGGAATTCCCCTGTTTTCAGAGTGTTTTTTATTTAGTGTTCTGATTTTAGAGATTGTATTGTTCTGTTTTATTATACCACAGTAATTTTTATATATTCTGATTTTAGTATTTTTGAATACTTGAAGGCAGATTGTATTCATTTTCACGATTCACAGCAACACAATAATAATAATAATAATAATAATAATAATAATAATAATAATAATAATAGTAATAAAAATGACTTTGGTAATACACACTGTTTAACTCCATTGGCAGCTTCCTTTCTGGAAGAATCCTTCCTTGGGAAGTGTTAGCTGGCCCTGATTGTTTCCTTTGTGGAATTTCCCATTTTCCTGCTTTCAGAGTGTTGCTCTTTATTTACTGTCCTGGTTTTAGAGATTATATTGTTCTGTATTATTCTATCACAGTAATTGTTTCATATTACAGTAGAATCTCACTTATCCAACATTCACTTATCCAATGTTCTGGATTATCCAACGCAGTCTGCCTTTTAGTAGTCAGTGTTTTTGTAGTCAGTGTTTTAAATTCATTGATATTTTGGTGGTAAATTTGTAAATACAGTAATTACTACATAGCATTACTGCACATGGAACTACTTTTTCTGTCAAATTTGTTGTATAACATGATGTTTTGATGCTTAATTTGTATAATGATTACCTAATTTGATGTTTAATCGGCTTATCCTGAATCCCGTCTTATTATCCAACATATTCACTTATCCAACGTTCTGCCGGCCTGTTTATGTTGGATAAGTGAGACTGTACTGTATATTAATAATCTTATATTATCTGCTTAGAACTGGATTATATGAGGCCCCTTCTACCCAGCTGGATAAAATGCACACTGAAGTGGATTATATGGCAGTGTGGAGTCAATATAATCCAGTTCAAAGTAGATAACATAAGATTATAAATGGGTTATATAGCTCTGTGGAAGGGCTTTGAGTCTACACTGCCATATAATAAAATCTGATAATCTGTATTTTATAGGCAGTGTGGAAGAGGCCTAATTCTGCCTGTCCCCTGGGTTGAGTAGGTTGCTAGGAGACCAAGTGGGCAGAGCTTAGCCTTCTAAATGGCAGCAATTGGATAAAAACAATTATTCCTCTCCCTCTAATTAGGACTTTATTTTTCTTTTCTTTTTGTTGTATCAACCTAGAGGCGTGGATGATGGATTGTGTTGTCAAATTTCGAGGTTGGGGGGCCTGTAGTTTTGTTGTTTTGTCGGTCGCCAGGATTCCATCACTCTTTTATATATATAGATAGAGCTTCACTCTGACAGGTCAGAATTATTGCACATTGTATCCTTTTGGAATGCTATTTGAGCCATCAAAGACTTCCATCACTGAAATGGGGAGGGAATTTTTTTTTTTGCAGAAATTCCTCCTGTTCTGCAAGCTCTGTGCCTCCAAAATCTGCTGCACAGCAGCATAAGAGTGGTGCAGAAGGCATATGAGGACATAAAATTGCTTAAAATGTCCTTCATTTTGAGAGCATTCAGATAGCTTGATGGCACCAGCTTGATTCAATCCTTTGTACTGAGGCCCTAACCTTTTCTGAAACAGATTGTAACAGTCAAGTTTAATTAGCGGTTGAGTATCACATTCATTGTGTTGCTTAGTCATGCCCAAATATACAGTAGAGTCTCACTTATCCAACATAAATGGGCTAGCAGAATGTTGGATAAGCAAAAATGTTCGATAATAAGGTGGGATTAAGGAAAAGCCTAATAAATGTCAAATTATGTTATGATTTTACAAATTAAGCATCAAAACATCATGTTTTACAACAAATCGACAGAAAAAGCAGTTCAGTACACGGTAACGTTATGTGGTAATTACTGTATTTACGAATTTAGCATCAAAACATTGCAATGTATTGAAAACATTGACTGCAGAAACATTGACTACAAACAAATTGACTACAAAAAAGATAGAATGGAAAAAAATGAACTTACAGTAACAACATTGTCAGAAATTAAATGCGTAAAAAGTTCAGTTTCTAGAGAAATATCTGTGGATCTGGGTGGGAGGCAGACTGCATTGGATAATCCAGAATGCTGGATAAGTGAATGTTGGATAAGTGAGACTCTACTTATTGTTTTTAGTAGTTGAAGGTTACCACTGCACTAGTATCAGAAAATACTATGATGATATTCTGGCCAGAATTAATAAAAGAACAATTTTTGAAGCTCATGCATCAAATAATGCTTTTAGTATTAGCAGAAAAATTGGCAATAATACTGATTTTGAAGAAAGGGGGAAATTATATTAATGTTGAGGTATCATGTTGAATCTTCACTTTTATATTACAGAAAAGCTGAGCAGAACATGGTGCCACCTGTAACAAGGTCTGTAACAGACAATGGCTCAATTTGGGAACTTCAGTCGCCAGCTCCACAGGCCACAGGTAAGAAATAAATGTTGAACCTTTTTGATACTGACAACAATCAAGCGTAAGGTCAAACTTTTGTTTGTTTAAACAGTTTGCAAGGTATCACTGAACCAGGATCTCAAACTTCAGCTTCAAACTTCTAAATGCCCAGTAAATTTGCTACAGTTCAAAAGATCACAATTTTCTGAAAAATTATTTAAATACTGTATTTCTCCATTTTATTTGTAGTTTGGGAAGGGAGCAGTGTCTGGGATCTCCCAATTGATGCTGCGGCTCAGGGACCAGCTCTAGAACAGTTACAGCAGCTTGAAAAGGCTAAAGCTGCAAAGGTAAGAAACAGTACATATTGAGTATCCCCTATCCAAAATACTTGGTAGCAGAAGTGGTTTGGAGTTCAGATTGTTCTTTGGATTTTGGAATACCTGTATTTTCATAATAAGATATCTTGGAGATGGGACCCAAGTCTAAATATGAAATTCGTTGACATTTCACAGGCACCATATACACATAGCTTGAAAGTAATTTTATATACAAAATGTTCAATAATGTTCTGTATGAAACATGAGTTGTGTACATTAAAATATCAGAAAGCAAAGGTGTCACCTACGTGTCCCGTTTCAGATTTTGAAGTATTTCAGAATTCCAAATAAGGGATGTTCAAGCTATATATACGAATATGTCATTGGGAATTCCAGTTACTAATTTCATATTATATGTTGTCTAAGTAATTGTGACATTAGCTATCCTGATTATCTATCCTGATCTATGATAATAGGAGTTCAATAAGTTTTAGTAGTTATGTTCTAATTTTAGATACCACTATTTACAGATAAGTGAACTTAAGGATGTGATTTGAGATGGACCAGGTTGAAGTTTACCTATTTGGAAAAATGGCAATGAGAATCAATTTAATATTCTTTTTTAAATATATATTTTTATTAGGGAAAATAAAAAAGGGGGAGGGGTATTTTTCTTCTACAAATAAAGTGGGAGAACAATAATATGATAGGATAGTAGGAAAAACCTGTAAGGGAGTAAAGTAAGTGTGGGTAGAAATTTCAGGTATGGTAGGTGATGGAAATGGTAGAAGGGTAAGGATGGGTCGAGGGGTAGGATGGATAGGATGGTTAATATTCAAATTAGCAAGATTCATACATCTAGTTGCCGGAATATTTCATTGTGATCTTCATTTCCAACACTACTTTTACAATTTCAGCTAGAGCAGGAGCGAAGGGAAGCTGAACTACGAGCCAAAAGAGAAGAGGAAGAACGGAAGAGACAAGAGGAGCTTCGGAGGCAGCAAGAGGAGATAATCAGACGGCAAGAAGAAGAAAGGAAAAGAAGAGAAGAGGAGGAATTAGCACGCAGGAAGCAGGTGAAAACTCACATATGTACAATAAGTATAAAGAAAAGCCATTCCTAGAAATGTATGTATAACACTAATTATATAACAATATTCACAAGTAATTAGTTTAACTATTACGTTGTCTTCTCTCTAATTTTAATATACATGCCAGCTTTGTGATTACTGGAAATCAAATTTGTTAGGTGGAGGTTTTTAGTTTTTCCATATGCCCATCTAGCTCACAAGATGTACTTACTGCCCTCATAAGGCAGCTTACAAACATGTTGCAGTATATCAGTTGCATTTTATGTGTAATAATAATAATAATAATAATAATAATAATAATAATAACAACAACAACAAAAATAACAATAATAACAACAACATATACAGTGGAAACTCAACGAAGAGAAGTTTGGGTGGAAATGACTGGAAATTTAGCCTGCTGGTAAGGCTGGCCGGAGTTTCTCATGACATACTTAAATTTCCTAATTGTTATTGTGTGCCTTCAAATCATTACTAAATTAGGTTGACCCTAAGGCCACCCTTCCACAGGGATTTCTCAGCAAGATTTGTTCAGACGGGGGTTGCCTTTGCCTCCACCTGAAGCTGAGAGAATGGCTTTCCATGGTGAGGTGGGGATTCGGAGTCCAGTGCTCAAATCGCTACAGTACACTGGCTAACCTACCCAGAGCAGGAGCAGCATAATTAAGATACCTGAACTACAATCTCAGAAGGTCTTACTTAACCTCTGACACAGTTTGGAGGTGCAGGGAACCAATCCACTCCCACCCAAACATAATGGCTGCTCAGCTCAGATTCTTCAATTAGGGAAATGCCTTAATTTCCTGTCTTTTCTGTTGTGCTATTATTTATATTGTTAACAAGCCTGTGTAATGAACCTGGTGATGTGAAGGTGATTAACAGAAAGAGAGCTAAATGATTCCTGTCTCTGACTTGGCACAAGGAAAGAACTCCATGTGATGTAGAATGCTCTGCTGCACCTTCAAGAATGATAAATTCAGAATGAGTAGCAATAACTTATTCAGTCATTTTTAATATGTAAAGCAGTAGCCCTTTCTTACAGGCTTAATATGTTGCACAATGTTACAAAGGTTAACTTTCATATTACATGTCAAAATTATATGTTCATTTAAAAAATAAATTATCAACTAAAATCTCCAGTGATTTAACATACATTTCTGTATAGGCAGTCCCCAAGTTACGAACAAGATAGGTTCTTTATGTTTGTTTTTAAGTTGAATTTGTATGTAAGTCGGAAAAGGTACATTTTAGCTCTGGATAGCATAGGGAAGGGTTAACACCCCTGTGATATTTATTTTGCTGTCTGTGCCTCTGTTCAGAAGTTTTCACTTCACTTTCTATCCTTGTGACAATTGGATTTTGAAAATTTTTGGCTTGAATTGGTGATAAATCTTCAGTGGAGACACTTTTCTCCCATGATAACTCCTTCAGGAGTGAATTTCCCTTCCTAGTCGTAGATCTCTCTCACTTCTTGTTGTCTCACCCCCATTCTTAACTATGAGTCGTTTGTAAGTCGGATGTTTGTAACTCAGTGACTGCCTGTACTTGAACAGAAACCTTACAGGTTCTGTTTTGCCCAGATAATCTTTAAAATTGAAAGTGATCATGATTAAACAAATGATTGCATTTAATGTGTCTGCACTTTTATTTAAGAACAGCAACTGTGAGAAGAGAAAACAGAACTGGGATTGCACTGAGGAGGGTCAATCCTTTCCCCACCTCTGTATTACAGTTCTCCAGTATGACAATTACTCATAAGAGGGAAACTTCCATTACTGCTAGTGCTATCACCAGCAATAAATTCAATGATAGGCCAAGCAGTTATGTCACCAGTAATTAGGATTACAGTTTAGTTGATAGTATAGTGTTCCCTCGTTACTTCGTGGTTCGCTTTTCGTGGACTTGCTGTTTCGTGGGTTTTCTCAGATGCTTCTTACGGAGATACACATATTCAGAAGATTCACATACCGGTACCTCTGTTTGTGTGTGTGTGTGCCTCTGCTTCCTCCGCCGCTCTCCGTCTTCACACAGAAATGGCGGGCGCTGAAACTGCTAAAGAAGTTCCCTCCTCCTCCTCCTTTCTCGAAGCTGGCCTTTGCCCTCCCATTGGCTGAGTCTGTCAGGCCCCGCCCACCCACCGAGGGGGACCCCCCCCCATTCGATGCCTGCCGCTTTCCAGTTTTGATTGACAGCAGGTGGCAAGGAGGGGCTACAAGGAAGGAAGAAAGGAAGGAATCCCCTCCTCTTCCCACAAGCCTCTTCTTCTCCGAAGGGTGGGAGGGACGTCATCGCTGGCCCCACCCCCTCCATGTTGAGAAGCAGCCAGGCAGCGGATAATAGTGTCTAACTACTAAAATAACGTGTATAAATATTAAAATATAGCGTCCCTACTTTGCGGATTTTCACTTTTCATGGGTGGTCCTGGAACGTAACACCCGTGATAAGTGAGGAAACACTGTATAGGATAATGTAATGTCAATCAAATAAACTTGGGAGTATAACAAACAATGGCTGAAATGTGTTGATTAGTCCAAATTAGAGGAGCCCCATTAAATCAACTCATGAAAAGTGAGTCTTTTGTGAGTACCTCATGCCTTGCCTAAATTTGATACTACATTCCACTTAAGACAAATGGGTTCAGAATTGCTTATGGTTTTAATATTAAATATAGTAGTACTACAGATATAAATAGATAATTTTATTTCTGTGTATAGGAGGAAGCCCTAAGGCGGCAGAGGGAACAAGAAATTGCACTAAGACGGCAACGGGAAGAAGAAGAACGTCAACAGCAGGAAGAAGCACTTAGAAGACTAGAGGAGAGGAGGAGAGAAGAGGAAGAAAGGCGGCAACGAGAAGAGTTGCTTCGTAAACAGGTGAAAAAAGGGCAAAAATTAGGAACTGAAACAATTGAAGCCACAACTGCATGTTCACCACATGGTGGCTGCAACAAGGCATTACTTATGTTTTCAAGTGTACTTATATTTACATAATACTGCACAAACCCTTGATTTTGGTTGAATGCAAGACTGATAAATGATCTCAATATTGTGGCTTGCAAAACAAAATTGACAAGATATAATGGGAAAATATTGATTAAGAAAAGGAGCTATACTCAGTTGAAATCATATTTCAAAACTGTATATATTCTTTGAAGAAAAGAATATTTGTTAATATTGTATAATTTAAAATGTTTAAATATTTAAAACATATTAAAGGAAGCATTTTACTGAAGAATTTTGAAGAATTTGCATATTATTTCTATTCTCGGAAGGAAGAGGAGGCGGCCAAATGGGCACGTGAAGAAGAAGAGGCCAAGCGTCAACTAGAAGAAAACCGGTTGCGAATGGAAGAGGAAGCAGCACGGCAGCGGCATGAGGAGGAAGAACGAAAGCGTAAGGAGCTGGAACTCCAACGGCAGAAAGAAATTATGAGGCAGCGGCAACAGCAGCAGGAGGCCTTGCGTCGATTGCAGCAACAGCAGCAGCAGCAACAACTTGCACAGATGAAGGTATTTATTCCTCCTGTGTGTATTTTTCCCCATAGCCATTTGAATAGATTATGTACTCAAACCAGCCTAGCCGGGAATCTGCCTGCTACTTGTAAAATGATTTACACTTCCTTTGCCAAAATGTGCCTTTCCTGCACCCTTGTAACTTTAGAAATGTGAGTGCAGAGCAAAGGCAGGCTTAATTGTGGAGGGCCAAGACATATTTCCTATCAGTGTTTCATTTAAAATAACATACACACACACACACACACACACACACATACATATATACACACAGAAAAACCTATTAACTAGTTGCTCCTAAAAATGTGTTCCTTCCAATGACATCATAAACTGGTTAGAACTAAGAGGAGTTTTTTCTTGCCCCTAAAGGCTTTTCAGGATATTTGATAAAAAAATAAACCACATAACAGAGTAACCAGAACAGATCAAAGTCCTTGGTATGCAGAGAGGCATTAAGATTGCTCAGATAGGTAAAAAAAATTGCAAAATCTCTACAGCTTACTTCAAAGGTTCCTTGATATAGAAGCTAGCTATCTCAGCAGAACTCCTGTTTCATTGTGATACCTTTCTAGTTATTATTTAGAGCAAAGTTATGTGATTGATTCTTCACACTTTTGGTGTATATCCTGTGTGTTTTTGTTTCCAGCTCCCTTCTTCTTCAACATGGGGTCAGCAATCCAATTCAAGAGGGTGTCAATCTCAGGCAGCATTATCATTAGCAGAAATCCAGAAGCTTGAAGAAGAAAGAGAGCGACAGCTTCAAGAAGAGGTAAATTTCATACCTAGATTTCTGGAACAAATAAAGTTCAGATGCTGTAACCATTGATGACCATGTTTTGAAACATAATTTGTTCTTGGTGTCCTCCTGTCCTTTTCTTCTTTGAAGAAATCTGTCATTGCTTATTTGACAGTTTGCCTGCAATTGTTGCTTGAAACTGCTAGGGGTCACTGTGACATTTAGTAAAAGTTTTCATATAAGAAAGCTCAATAAGACAAGATACACAAGCCTTTATGTGTACAGAATGCACAGAACTACTTCTCTCTTCCTATACTGGCAAGAAGCAATTTTAACTCAAAATTTCAACAAATCTTAACTACAGGCTTCCCCTTTAACCAAAACTAAAAATAGTGCTTACCATGATGTAGTTTTTCTTTTCAAAACAATACAAAAAACCTAAATTGACCTTAAAGCAAGTTCTAATTCTTGTCTTGAAACTGGTAACAGCAATTTTCCAGTTCGAACAAAATGCGGAGCAATGGTCAATTGGAGATTTTAAGCCTAAATTCAGTTGATAGTCCTGACTAGTTCTATTATTAAGATTACCAGGACTGGAAACTTTTAAGGAAGCATGATACTTACCTGATTAAATCATTTAGAAATATTATACAGTAGAGTTGTTTAACCGACTTTCGCTTATCCAACATTCCGTCTTATCTTACGGAAGGGTATGGAAGGCCTTGCTGTATTTGAAAAAGTCAGTTTTTAATTTTACAAAATGCACAAGATTGTGGGTGAACTACAACTCACATCATGCCAGGTTAACCCCAAGAAACTCCAATCAATGTGTACTTAAAGGTCTCTCCTGTCCCCTTCGCTTCGCACTGGCCAGGGCGCATAGCCCTTAGCCACGCCCATCAGGATGACGATGTTGCACAGGAGAAAGAGAATGAAGCAAGTGCTCCTGGGAGGGAGGGCCCTCCTTTTCTTCTTGCCTCCCTCTCCAATTGTTAACCCCCTCCCAAAACCTTGCAAATCCTTCCCCAAAGAAAGAGGGAGAGCGTGAGAGAGCCCCACAGACTTTTCCTTGGTGTGCCTTTGGTAAAAGGATGACAGATCTCAGCTGAGGGCTTCCCAAGGATCCAAGAGAAGGGGCTCCTGGACTGAGGGGGTGGGGTCTGCTTTGGCGTCCATCTCTGCTGCTGTTGCTGCAACCCAAGGGAGAAGAACAAGGGACCAGCTTCCCTCCTTGGCGGGGCTCCCCATCCACATTGCAAGGAAAACCCAGGCTGGAGAGGCTGGGAAGGGAAGCAGAGGATGAAAGGAGGGAGGGTGCCCTTCAGGGATGGTATGATGCCCCCACCAGCGGTGAATCCATCAGGTGGGCCAGGAAGGAAGGGAAAAGGGGAGAAGGACAAAGTGGGGACAGATGCGCTTTTTTAGCCCCTAAAAAAAGGTGTATGTGTTTAATATCCCTCCATATTATCAAACATTTTTGTTTATCCGATGTTCTGCCGGCCCGTTTATGTCAGATAAGTGAGAGTCTACCGTAAATATTCAGAAATATATCCTAGATCTAGACCCAGAGCTGGTGTGGTATAGTAGCGTGGTCTTTGAACTGATTCTATTGAACAGGAATTGAATCCTTGCTCAGCTATGGAAACCATTGGGTGACATGAAGCAAGTCACATTTTCTCAGCTTTAAAGGCCACCACCACTACCCTTGAACAAATCCTGTCAAAATCCCTTTGGCAAATGCTCCTTAGATTTGCCACAAGTCAGAAACTACTTGAAGGCAACAGCAACTAAAGATAAAAAATAACTGATGCAATTGTTAATTCATCTTAATTCCCTTTTAATTTTAAACATGAACTATCAGTTACTCATGAGATTTAGTAACGAATTCCAGAATAAAGATTTTTGAAGAAGTAGTTTGCTCTACTAGAGCTGTTTGCCTGTTGAGAAGGCAAATCAGAGTTTAACAGCATTTCTTTCTGACTTTGATCAGTGGGTTGGGGGTCTCATGGATACCATTAATGAAACATATTTTTGTTCCATTTCATTCACCTATAATGCAGATATTTTCTGTAGAAAGTGATAAAAGATAATAATATAGATGTATATGTAAAGCAACTGGAATGCTGTCTTTCAGCAAAGGCGTCAGCAACGTGAATTAATGAAAGCCCTCCAGCAACAGCAGCAACAGCAACAGCAGCAACAAAAACTGTCTGGCTGGGGAAATGTTGCCAAACCTGCAGGCACTACAAAATCTTTGTTGGAGATTCAGCAAGAGGAGGCAAGGCACATGCAGAAGCAACAGCAACAGCAACACCAGCAGCAGAACAGGTCCCGTAGCACTACAGTGAGTACAGTTCCAGATTTCCATTTCCCTTCTCCTTTTGATGATCGGACTTACTGTTTTGTACTGTTTTTTTTTCCTCTCTCTCTCAACATTATACTAATGAAATATATTTTGCTTACTTTTTTCCCAGCAACATTCTAATCTGCACACCAGCATCGGCAATTCAGTATGGGGCACTCTAAGTACAAGTCCTAACAGTCAGTGGGCATCAGACCTCGTCAGCAGCATTTGGAGCAATGCTGACACAAAAAACTCAAACATAGGATTCTGGGATGATGCAGTCAAAGAAGTGGGACCTCGTAATGCAACTAATAAAAACAAGAGCAATGCTAGCATCAGGTAGGAACTGGGCTATAGTGAGCTTCCGTTCTTTCAGTGTAGAAGTTCAAGCCAATTTCAAACCATGTAAAACCTATCTTTTTACAGGACTAGCAGTGTGCTGTAAAAGCACAGTAGGAAATTCAGCATTGTGTTAGCCCAGGCTCTCATCTCAATATGCTTTCACGTTGGTTGAGTTGAGTCATGTTGATTTATACACCAACCATCTTCATAAAAGTCCAGGATCACTAACAGTTTTACGTAACAGCATATAGTTAAAATAAGAAATTATCTAAAATGATATGTCCAAAATTTTTAATCTCTAACATCATAAATAACTGATAATTTGCTATAATGTCATAAGCAGCTGTGAAAGACAAATAATCTTTTGCATTATTTCTTGAAAGTCTGTATAAATAGATCTTTTAATTGGTGCCTGAAAGATAGTGTTTTTGACCAAAGGGAGACATCTGTGGAGGTGCTTGAATATTCCAGAATTCTTTACTTTGTGTGGTGCTTCCTGAAAATCTCTTCCTCATATTTTCCTGTGACATTCTGTCCTGTCCTAGTAAATCTGTAGGTGTTACAAGCAGGCCAAATAAGAAGGTGGAAGAAGAAGAGAAATTGTTGAAGTTGTTTCAAGGTGTTAATAAAGCCCAGGATGGATTCACTCAGTGGTGTGAACAAATGCTTCATGCACTCAATACAGCCAACAACCTGGATGGTAAGCAGCATAAAGGAGGATGCACATTTTATAGTGTATTCAGGCATATATGATGGAGAATTGATACTGACACAATTGACTATATGGTACTCCTTTGCACCTTGTACAAAACTGTGCAGAAAATGACAAAAGAACTGCTTTCCATTCAGTATTCATGTTGGGGTGAAAAATATTGCTACAGTTTATATCCTGCTTATTGTTAAATTGCAAATCCTTCCCTAGGGCTTAAGCCACTGCTAAAAAAAATTCATGGCAAAAGGACTGCTAGTTAAACTGATGCCACTATATTCATTAATAAATAAACTCGGAGCCCCCAGATGGCGTAGTGGACTAAGTGACTTGAAGGTTGGGTTGCTGACCTGAAAGCTGCCAGGTTCGAATCCCACCTGGGGAGAGTGTGGATGAGCTCCCTCTATCAGCTCCAGCTCCATGCAGGGACATGAGAGAAGCCTCCCACAAGGATGGTAAAAACATCAAAACATCCAGGCGTCCCCTGGGCAACGTCCTTGCAGACGGCCAATTCTCTCACTCCAGAAGCAACTCCGGTTGCTCCTGACACGAAAATAAAGAAAGAAAGAAAGAAAGAAAGAAAGAAATAAACTTGTTCATTCTCTTCAGATCGTAAACTTGTTCTCTGTCTCAGTCACCTGGTGATTATCTTTCAGTTATGTCCTACAGAGCTGCATTTTGTTACATAATACTTATGGGAAAATATTGCTAATATTGAAACGCTCTTTTATCTGTGTAGTGTTTGCATGAGTCTCACAGTTCATCTTCCCTTCCTTTTTTAGTGCCCACATTTGTTTCCTTCCTGAAGGAAGTGGAATCTCCTTATGAGGTCCATGATTACATCAGAGCCTACCTTGGGGATACACCTGAAGCTAAGGAATTTGCCAAGCAGTTTCTTGAGCGCCGTGCCAAACAGAAAGCAAACCAGCAAAGGCAGCAACAGGTGCAAACTTCTGTTTTGGAAAACATTTGCAAATTGCCCTCATGACTGTAAAAGCAAATTGTTTAGAATAGGAAATATGCAAGGACCTTTTGGAGGGCACCACATCACTAACAATCTATCCCTGTGGCTCTCACAAGTATGTATGTGCAGACAGACACACAGAGAGACAGGTATCCACAGCCCAGAGGACACGGGGGGAGAATTTGAGGACAAAAGAACTTCTTAAAATATTATCAGAGTGGCCATCAATGGTCCTTGAGGGGCGGGACTTGGCACCCCTTTACTCCCCAATTGTTGCTGTCTCCTAGTTTAGAAGACAACAATTGTGTTAGTGGTACATCTGTTGTTAAAATTTCATATATATAACATGGCAGTGCAGTGAAACAGAATAGGAACAAAGTGCTTTGTTAAAAAATCATTTCTATATTTGTAATGTTTTCCATATTTTGTTGTTGTACCTGGAATTCAAATCAATCTAATTGACATTGTTACCACTATAGTCATGCAAGATACTTGACACTTTGAAGTGTCAGATATTTTTATTATGGTATAAAAGTTTGTTTTGGCAAGGCTTTTTCCCATTGTGTCTATCATACAGACAGCTTTGTGGAGTGTCTGTGTAATGGTTGTCCTGTTTATGATTTGTCCTATCTTCTCAGCTTTAAATCTCCATTCAGTATTGGTTGTTGAATCCAATTTTGCTTGCTTCTCCAATTAATTGATCTTTTGGTTTCTTTTTGGTTGTGACTGGGTAGTTAATTGGTCATTAATTACCCAGTCACGAAGTTTGATTGATATCCTCTGGACAGAGATGTCTTGAGTAGTATTCATTCTATTTTTAATAATAGATTTAATTTAAGGTTGCTCTGGGTATATTCATAATTTGGGCCAGTGGTTTTTTTACCCAGTCCTCTTTGATGCTTCTGCACAACTTTATCGTTGACTTTTTTTAAAAATACTTTATTTGCCTTCATTAAGCTTTTTGTTTATATACACTCTAGTAAATTCAGGGGTCTTTCAGAAATAAGTGTCTTTAACCATTCAGTACTGGAACTGAATATAGGTGGACTTTGTTCAGCTTCTTTTGTGACTTCTGCAGGTACTGATTTGCACCAGAACTTACTTAGGCTGGTCACAGCAAGGACTGGAATACTTGCATAGCCAACAAATACTCGTTAATGTTTTCTATTTAAGTTCTGTACCACAATAAAAGTATTTGACATCTTTACAAATGGTAACAGTGCTAATTTAATCCATTTCAATTTCATGTTGCAACACAACAAAAAACAAAAAAAATCCATTGCTACAAGGAATTATGACTCCCAATAAGTATGCTGTTGTGCTTCCTGTGACTGGGAAAGCAATAAAGTTTTAGCTTGTAATACATAATTTATTTGTGTTTTAGGACTCTGTATGGGGGATGAACCATAGTTCATTGCATTCAGTGTTTCAAACTAATCAGAGTAACAACCAACAATCCAACTTCGAGGCAGTACAGAGTGGCAAAAAGAAGAAAAAGCAAAAAATGGTTCGTGCAGATCCCAGCTTATTAGGTGAGTTCTGTGATCCACAATTAGAACCAAAGTGCTTTACTATCCGAATCCTAAATGTCTCAATGCAGCATTTTACTGTGATACAACTGCAGCTTGTTTTGAGATGAATTAAATAAATGGGGACAAAGTTCAATGGAAACTATGATTCTAGTATAAGCTGGTGATTCTCTAACCCAGTGTTTCTCAAACTGTGCTCCTCCAGGTGTTTTGGACTTCAGCTCCCAGAAATCCCAGCCAGCTTACCAACTGTTAGGAATTGTGGGAGCTGAAGTCCAAAGCATCTGGAGGAGCACAGTTTGAGAAACTCTGCTCTAATCTCAAGTATAGCTGTTGTCAGATAATTACAAGTTCAAATCTCAGTCTTACTATTATTATTTCCACACTATGTTACATTCAAGAAGCCAGACTGATAAAAGTTCAGATGATTTGTTGTGTATATCTAACAGCCTGCTTTTAAATTATTTATTCTCTGTCTATGGGGAGAATAGTTTTTTTTTACTATTTTTGTATAACATGTGGTCTTATTGGGAAGATTTCCCCCTATGCTTGTAAAATGTAAATCACCATAAAGCAGTTGTTGAAACACTGTCCTGATCTATACTTGCTATTATTTTAAAAGATTTGTAAAGTCTTAGAGTATCAAAATGTACCATACCTGTGTAGTAAAAATGTAGTTTTGTCTTGTTTTGTAGGTTTCTCAGTCAATGCCTCATCGGAGCGGCTCAACATGGGAGAAATAGAGACTTTGGATGACTACTAAGTACACACAGTTTGACTGGCTTTTCCTGTGTCTGTTAACCATGCATTCTCCACTGCTGGACCGAGTACTTCCAATTCCCTGCAATCAACTTTGCTTTGCAAATGGATCACAGTATGAATCATCTCAGGCTCATTTCTCCAGCCTCAACACCTCTTTCTGCCCAACCACTTCCATTTATATCAGCCTCTGTTTTTTTCTGTTGAATAGGTGGGAAAGATTTATTCATGAGGCTGTGTGCAATTCACTGTGCAATTATTTCTTCTCCCAAACTTATTTGGAAAGCCATTTGGAGGTCTACATATGGTAGCTTCCTTTCTTCTCCTCCCCTTGTCATTCTCACCCCATTAAACTGGTGCAATCATGGTGGAGAGCTCATGGTTAACAGGTGTCCTTCCGAACCAAAATGCCATGCAGATACTGACTTCTTCTACGCTCTATCAAGGTAAAGGATGCCTTCCAATTTCAGGAGGTGCATTCATAAGCTGACTAGAGCTGGCAACAGCAAGGAATGATGACTGTGTGCAGCATTCATTTTTGGATTGGTTTGATATTGCACATCTCTGCCAGCCCCTCTTCAGCACACTGAATTTGGAGAAGTTCAATTGGGTGGTGATGCCAGAGCTTCTGAAGTTCCTGCTTCAATGTACTCCAGCCTTCCTGGACAATGGGGGTCTCAAATTGTGGGAGGAGGCACTTCCTTCAGGCTGAATTTCTCCTGTAGTTATATTTCCTCCAGAATGATTGGGCCAGTTATTTTGGACCCTTCTGCTATGAATTTGTCTCGTTTCAGAGACGCATAGGATCCTTACCATATATATGTATCTTCACCCGTTGGTTTTGCGTGGGAGTTGACACTACTTTTGGAACCTGACACCTAGCCAGATCTTACCTGGTTACACATGATGGTGGTTCGGAATGTTGTAAGTCCTGCAGCAGCATTTAACACCCAGGAACAGGGAGCTGTCATCTTCATACTGAAATAAACGAGACAAGGAACCTGAGCATTGGCAGCGTTTCTGTTTATATAAAAAATGATATGGTGCACTTTCTCATTACATCAAGTCCATTGTGTTTATATATTTATGTATTCTGTCTTCAGTCTCATGTTCCCACCCCAGAATGTTGAAAAGGCCAAAGAGGCTCGTGCACTTAGTTCCCAGCCCCTGCCCTTTGCTCCCACTTGCACAGGGTCACAAGACGCCCAAGGAGGTTGATGCTGCTGCTGTGTGTGAAGACATTTTCTGCCATCATTGCCTGAAGAAGACAAGAGGAGTTGCTCCAGGGCAGTTTGATTTAGGTTTTTCTTCATTTGATTTTTCTCTCTGGTCACCCTCACCCCCAACATGGACAGAAACTATACAGATACAATTTCAGACTTGTATATAGTTTTTGGATCCAGTAGCACAGAGAGTCTAGGTGCTGTCACAGATCTGGTCTCCTGATCTCCTTTGCTTTGTAAAATTATAAAGGGGGCAAAGGGGTAGTTTTTGTTTACAGAACTTTCAGTTCCCTCTGAACCCTTGCTAGTATGAGGGTTAAAAAAAACAAAACAAGAGAGAGACAACTTAAATAAAAACTGGTTGTATTATATCTGAGCATATATTGTTTGCTTTTGTCAAAGCCAGCTTTTGCGGTCCTTTCTGGTGCTAAACTCAACCTGAAGCTCTACCAGTGCCTGTCAAATAACAATCGAGCAGACAAGACATGGAGGAACAGCAGCTACTTTATTTCATAGCCCTAGAGGAATGTTGGTGGGTTTTTTACTTGATAATTTTAGAGGTGGAAATAAACATCAGTTAAGCTGTGATTGGAAGTGTTTGACAAATCTTCAGTCTTCCCTTCTTCCTCTGAAGACACACGCTCATTCATGCTCTTGTCTTGTTTATACAGGAGAACTCAACTTAGCTGGATCTTTTTAAAACTGTAAACATGTAAAAAACGGAGGGAAGGGAGGGGGAGAGAGAGAGACATTAATAAGCCAAATATGATCAAAACAGCAAGTACTATACTAAGCCCAGCGTATATTTTTGTAGCAAACCAAAGAGATGGCTGTCTAACTCAACCATTTCAGGACAGAACAGAGATAATTTTATGCAATGCTTAAATATAGACATGAGAAAGTTCTTGTCATGCACTTTTCCAATGGTGTTTCATTATATTTTTTGTGATTTCAAAACAGTTACACTGAAGTGTGGGATGAGATGAAAGCAATAACTAATGATCCAGATCAAATAAAATTGATAAATTGTTATCTCAAAGGTACTATGGACTATTTTAGACTTTCCGCTTACATAAATAGTTTTCTGTCTTCTTTCTTGTATCACAAGTCTTTCTAAAGTTATAATCTGGCTCAATACCTTTCTGAGAAATCCTTAGTGCAACGTTTCCTACATATCCACTCAGGCGTAGACTTTACTGAATAATGCAGCTTACTACTTTGCGAGTATAGCAAAGCACTCTAAAGTACTCAGCACTTTAGAAAACTCAAAGAAGGTTTAACTTACCTTACAGTGTAAATGTCAATGTAACCCTGTTGTAGCAGCATTTTGTTTACTTGTATAGGAGTAATTCTGGATAGCAGTATACAGAGTCTTAATTGATTTTACTTTAGTAAAACATTGGGATAGGGAAGGAGCTTAAAGTTAAAAACACAATTGTGCCTTATCTGAAGGCCTTTTATTATTAAAAAACATACAATGGATATTCATTAGTATATGTGTTCATGAATACACTTTCAGTCTGGAAAGATTTTAACTGCAGTTATGCCCTTATGTTTTGAGAGTAAAGATTTCTTTTTCGCTGTAACTCCAGGAAAATTAGAAGACCAGGCTTTGTAAATCAAATCCAATTTTATTCAGGGAAAGAAATGCATTTCTATCTCTCACCCTAAGAGATTATAACACAGCTTGCCCTAAGAGATCATTACACAGCCCAACCTGGTCCTGGGGTTATATGGGGTGCCGATTCAGAATATTGTATTGGAATAGACCACATCAGCTATAGTTTCTTAGATATGGCTATCATCAGCAAGCAGACAGTGACTGGTAGATGGCATATGTTCTATATCTCAGAAAACTAGAGTTGATATGGTGCCATTTTTGGAATGGTCAAATACACCCAAAAGCAAGTCTTAACATTTGAGGATCCAAAAAGTGTGTTGGCCAGTGTAATCCAAAAAGAATGAAAGCCCAGAGCCACAAGTTCTTACACTCTTAATATAGATTGCCAAGATTGCCAAGCAACTACTACAAATCTCATGTACTGGGAAAACATCATGAAGCTAACAAATGCAATAGAAGTTTGGTCCTTTATGTTGTCAGTTGATCATATACTGACTGCCTCCTGGAAGGTAGACAACCAATCACCAGTCCTTTGTACATAACTTATGTCCCAATTTCTTGGTGCTGAGGAGAACAAAATGCACTATGTCACTTTCACAGTGTCAGCTTATTCTTTTAGATGAATTCCCCTAGCACACTTAACCTGCTAGAACTATGGAAAGCTACCATGAAAGTATTTCAACATAATGATTTTTACACAGTTTGATTACAGGAAATTGCATTTTATCTCAGAATCCATAATTCGATTTATATGTTTGTAGCCTGCAAAGATCAGCTTGACAGAATCGCTTCGTGTTGCTCACTGATGTTGCCTTCTTGGAATCATATCAGAATATTTGAACAATTTTAATACGATGAGACAGTTTAAAAAAGAAAAACAATGATCGACCCAATCTCTGCTAATATTTGGAAAAGAAGAGCGAAAGGTGATCTTGTCTCCCAATGCTGCATATAGCTGCTGGAACATTGTTTAGCTGGTGACAATTTCATAAACACTTGGGAAGTAAGACATCTGGGTGATTAACAGCATTTCCCATGGAGTAACTTAACCTTCATTATGTTTTTTATAGGGTATTGTTTTATTATTTACTTACCAAACACTTTGAATGTATGTTAAAGATTATATGAATAAACCATATTTGTAAATATGTAACCACTTGTTAAGTTGACGATCTGTATTGTCCTGTCAAATGGTACTGGAAGAAGACTTACCAGTCTTGCCCTAGATCAGAAATGCAGGAAAAGGTAGAAGTGGCAAGCTTTTCAATCATCTGGTCATCAGCACAGACAGGGTAGTAGAAGTGTTAGGGAAATGGTTATCCTATCCACCCATGTGTTTCATACTGCAAGTGGTAAAGAAAACCTTATTACTTTTTTGTTGATGGTCAACACAGTAGTTAAAAGTGATACTTAACTGATGGTAGCTTAACTTGTTGTGCATGAGAATACCATCAAGTGGTGGTGAGAAACATATGATCCAGAGAAGCAATCTGCAGTCCTTGTTTCTCCGCAGATCCAAGAATTCATGGTGAGTACAAACACCCTCTTTTACTGCTTTGAGATTACATAAAGAAACATGTATGGTTTGTGTGTGTGTGTGTATTAACAAAGGGATTGACTACTGCAATTGGCCTTCTATATGGGGCCGGCCCTTGGGGACTGGTTACATCTGTATATTACACACAATCTCTATATACTTCCTAGAAACTCTATATGCCTCATAATCTATATATAAAAAAGGATAAAAGCAAAATCGGCCTAGGACAAAACAACAAAACTACACATCCCAGAAACACTAAACTTGGCAACACAACCCTTCATCCGTGCCTCTACGTTCATACAACAAAAAGAAAAGAAAAAGAACGTCCTAATTAGAGGGAGAGGAATAATTGTTTTTATCCAATTGCTGCCAGTTACAAGGCTAAACTTTGCCCACTTGGTCTCCTAGCAACCTACTCAGCCCAGGGGACAGGCACAGTTAGGCCTCAGGCCTCTTCCACACTGCCTATAAGATACAGATTATCTGATTTGAACTGGATTATATGGCAGTGTAGACTCAAGGCCCTTCCACACAGCTATATTACCCATTTATAATCTTATATTATCTGCTTTGAACTGGATTATCTTGAGTCCACACTGCCAGATAATTCACTTCAGTGTGCATTTTATACAGGTGTGTAGAAGGGGCCTCATATAATCCAGTTCTAAGCAGATAATATAAGATTATAAATATACAGTAGATTCTCACTTATCCAAAATAAACAGGCCGGCAGAACGTTGGATAAGTGAATATGTTGGATAATAAGAAGGAATTCAGGAAAAGCCAATTAAACATCAAATTAGGTAATGATTATACAAATTAAGCACCAAACATGTTATACAACAAATTTGACAGAAAAAGTAGTTCAATGCTCAGTAATGCTATGTTGTAATTACTGTATTTACAAATTTAGCACCAAAATATCACAATGAATTTAAAACATTGACTACAAAAACATTGACTACTAAAAGGCAGACTGCATTGGATAATCCAGAACACTGGATAAGCGAATGTTGGATAAGTGAGATTCTACTGTAATATGAAATAATTACTGTGGTAATCCAGTCCAACCCAATTCTGCCATGGAGGACACAATCCAAGTACGCCCAACAGATGGCCACCCAGCCTCTCACTAATAATAATAATAATAATAATAATAATAATAATAATAATAATAATAATATCATACAATCATAAGGTTAGGAGACACCCCTAAGGATCATCGTTCAACTTCCTTCTACCATGCAGGATGACACAAACAAGCACTCCTGACAGATGGCCATCCAAGATCTGCACAGTAATAATACAAATCGAATCACAGAATCAGACAGTTAGAAGAGACCCCAAAAGGCCATCCAGTCCAACCCAACTCTGCCATTGGACGATACAATCCAAGCACTCCCAACAGATGGCCAGCCAGCCTCTCAATACTAATACTACTACTACTAATAATAATAATAACATCATCATACAATCCTAAGGTTTGGAGTGACCCCTAAAGATCATCCAGATGAACTTCCTTCTACCATGCAGGAGGCACAATCCAAGCACTCCTGACAGATGGCCATCTAGCCTCTACATAATAATGATGATGATGATGATGATGATGATGATGATGATAGAAGCATAGAATCCAAGAGTTTGGAGAGACCCCTAAGGGCCATCCAGCCCAACCCTTTCTACTATGCAGCAGGACACAATCCAAGCATTCACAACACATGAACAATGTATAAATACTATACAATACTACACAGGGACATAGACCCCCCTCTACCCTCACCACTTTCACAGTACACAAACAACCAAATGCATACTAAACATAAAGACAACCATACAACAGACATTCAGTACCACCACTACCTCAACAAGTTCTCACCAACACCACCAGACAAGCCACAGCAATGCGTGGCCGGGCACAGCTAGTCTATATATATAAAATGATAAAGTTGTTTGCGCAGTGACTATAACAACAAAACTAAACATCCCAGAAATACGAAATTTGGCAACACAATGCAAAAGGCTTGCCTCCAGGTTACAACAACACAACCACACCACGAAACCACAATCCAGACCCACAAAACTCACAACAACACATCATGCGATAACAACATAACTAAACGCCCCAGAAATACAAAACTTGGCAACACAATGCAAAAGCCTTGCCTCCCAGTTGTAAGAACACAACCACACTACAAAACCACACAGGACCCACAAAACTCACAACAACGCATCGTGACTATAACAACACAACTAAACGCCCCAGAAATACGAAACATGGCAACACAACACAAAAGCCTTCCCTCCCAGTTGTAACAACACAACCACACCACAAAACCACAATCCAGACCCACAAAACTCACAACAATGCATCGTGACTATAACAACACAACTAAACGCCCCAGAAATATGAAACTTGGCACACAACTAAATGCCTGAGAAATACAAAACTTGACAACACAACACAAAAAAGCCTTTTCTCCCGGTTGTAACAACACAACTACACCACAAAGCCACAATCCGGACCCACAAAACTCACAACAACGCATCGTGACTATAATACAACTAAACGCCCCAGAAATACAAAATTTGACAACACAATGCAAAAGTCTTGCCTCCCAGTTGTAAGAACACAACCACAACACAAAACCACAATCTGGACCACAAAACTCACAACAACGCATTGTGACTATAACAAATACAAAATTTGACAACACAACTCATCCACCTCCTCAATCCCTACATTCACACTTGGCCTCCAAAAAAACAATTACAATAATAACAATGACAATAACAACAACAATAAGAATCAACACCATCACAGGCAAGAAACAGCCAGGCACTGAGGCTGTGAGGCCAGTCAGTGCTACACTGGGCCTCCAAAAAACAATACAGCAGCATCTAACTTATCCAACCTTCATGACCACTACAACAACAATAATAATAAACACCTACACAGGCAAAACAAAAAAAAAAGACTATTGTACCACAATAAAAATATAAACCGCACTCAGCAGAATCAGACATTACAATTAACAAACCAAAGACAACAGGGATCTCAAGCAATTATCAATCAACACAAAAATTGAAGAAGGTAACAGACTTCAAATACTACTACTAATGTGAGTATAAAGAAGGTGGAGGTCACAGCATAAATACAACCTAATGTAGACTGACCAACACCACCAGACTAAGACACAGCAACGCGTGGCCGGGCACAGCTAGTACATAATAATATTATAAACTTCTATATGCCTCCTATAAGCTCTATATACAGAATATAAGATCTATATCATGCATAATCTAAATAGCTTCTAGTCCCTTTGGTTCTCGAGGCTGATACTGCTTGAAAAGAGCCTCCTAACTGGACAGGAGAGAAGACATGTCTTGTTTCAGGAGACAAGACAACCCCAAGAGTATATGATAAATAATAATAAATACATTATTATTAATGTAATATATTTATAATATAATTATAACCTGTTATATTAAATATGAAAGGAAAATATATTAATTTATAATGATCAGAATTATGTAATCTGTTACTGTATATTCAATATATGATAAATAATATAATATTGATATATAATATATAATTATATTCAATATATGATAATAATATAGTAATAATAGTAATAGTACTACTAATACTACTACTACTACTACTACTACTAATAATAATAATAATAATAATAATAATAATAATAATAATAGACAATCCTACGGCTCTTCCCCCATTGCTGGAGATCCTCAAGCTTCTCTTAAACCTGGAAGCTACTAATTCGATCTAGAATTGTATTAGCCTTTTTTGCTGAAGCTGGACAGAGGGAAAAGGACAATAAGTTTTGCTTCAAAGAGCCAGGACCTCTCTGCCTTGTCTCCAAGTGACCCCAGAGGGTTAAGAGCAAGACAACGGGTTGTTCTTGATCCCTGACTGACTCCTTGCCCCTTTTCTGATCACAGAGTGCCTGCTGGGCCAGATGGGCTCGGCCTGGGGTTCGAGCTTCCCAGTGAAGAACCCGCTGACGTTGGTGTAGTACTGCAGTATAGATATATTTTTATTAAACGTTTACTTTTTTTTTACACACAAAATAGGAAAATGGAAAAATTGGGTGTAAAAGAAAAGGAAAAAAATATATAAAGGGGAGGGTGGGGATAATGGAGTTATTGTTAGTAATTTAAATCTTTACCAATATCTAATATGTCGTAGAAGAGGGGGGAGGAGTTGAGGGGACAGGGAAATTGGCATGCACAGAATTGTAAATATTACATCTATTTTTCATCTCTATTGCACTTACAAACATTAAATAAAGTATTAAAAGTTCAATATGTCCTCTATAACAAAGAGGAGTGTTATTGTCAACTAATCAGGCCCGGGCTGTGGCGCAGGTGGGAGAGCAAGCCAGTGCAATTAACTGCAATGAATCACTCTGACCAGGAGGTCATGAGTTCGAGCCCCGCTCGGAGCCTATGTTTGTTTGTCTTTGTTCTATGTTAAAAGGCATTGAATGTTTGCCTATATGTGTAATGTGATCCGCCCTGATCCGCCTAACTCGTCAATTTATCCAAAAACTCTTAAATGTGGGATCAATAAGTAATACAAAATTTGTGTTTCTGTAGAAAACCTTCCAAATCTAATTAAATGGTGCCAATCTATCGATTGTCCAAAGTTTCTTATGTGTGGGGTAGATAGGTAATACAGAATGCATTTATGGGTAGTAGTTATATCTTTATGAATTTCATATAAGGTTCCCACTCTTCTTGAAGTTCTGTCGAGGACACTTATGATCGATCCAAAGTCTCTCAAAATTATAGTTTTCTTACCATCATTTTTTTCAGAATCTCCCTGTTGCCATCTAAAAATTAAATCTCCTTTAAGTTCCTCTTGACATAGGTTTTAACCACAGGCAGACCTTCACAAACAACTCTGGCTTCAAACTCTCCAAAGATAGTTGTTTAATTTTCTCACCATGGAGGAAACTCCATCCACTTTTGACATCATGAGGATTCCCTAACCTATAGCAGCCCAGATTGAAACCGAGCTAGTTTCTGGCCAGTTGGGATAGTGTGGGGACTTTGAATGGCCATCAAATAATAAAATGTCTTGTACTGTACTGCATGCTTGTGCCCAATCCTTTTGAGCACAAACACTTATCAGACATCCTTTCAGGCCTGAAAGCAATAAACCTCTGTTCCTTTTACCTCCAAAAACAAGTCATGCGAGACTAATCTGATCTCTTTTTTCGATAGAGCTACGAGTTGGGTCGATACAGGGAATGCCGTGGATGTAGCGTACCTGGATTTCAGTAAGGCCTTCGACAAAGTCCCTCACAACCTTCTGGCAAACAAACTAGTAAAATGTGGGCTAGACAAAACTACGGTTAGGTGGATCTGTAATTGGCTAAGCGAACGAACCCAAAGGGTGCTCACCAATGCGTCGTCTTCATCTTGGAAAGAAGTCACGAGTGGAGTGCCGCAGGGTTCTGTCCTGGCCCAGTTCTGTTCAACATCTTTATTAATGACTTAGACGAAGGGTTAGAAGGCACGATCATCAAGTTTGCAGACGACACCAAACTGGGAGGGATAGCTAACACTCCAGAAGACAGGAGCAGAATTCAAAACGATCTTGACAGACTAGAGAGATGGGCCGAAACTAACAAAATGAAGTTCAACAGGGACAAATGCAAGATACTTCACTTTGGCATAAAAAATTGAATGCAAAGATACAGAATGGGGGACACCTGGCTAGACAGCAGTACATGTGAAAAAGATCTTGGAGTCCTTGTGGACAACAAGTTAAACATGAGCCAGCAATGTGATGCGGCTGCTAAGAAAGCCAACGGGATTTTGGCCTGCATCAATAGGGGAATAGCGTCTAGATCCAGGGAAGTCATGCTACCCCTCTATTCTGCCTTGGTCAGACCATACATGGAATACTGTGTCCAATTCTGGGCACCACAGTTGAAGGGAGATGTTGACAAGCTGGAAAGCGTCCAGAGGAGGGCGACTAAAATGATCAAAGGTCTGGAGAACAAGCCCTATGAGGAGTGGCTTAAAGAGCTGGGCATGTTTAGCCTGCAGAAGAGAAGGCTGAGAGGAGACATGATAGCCATGTACAAATATGTGAAGGGAAGTCATAGGGAAGAGGGAGCAAGCTTGTTTCCTGCTGCCCTGCAGACTAGGACACGGAACAATGGCTTCAAACTACAGGAAAGGAGATTCCACCTGAACATTAGGAAGAACTTCCTCACTGTGAGAGCTGTTCGGCAGTGGAACTCTCTCCCCCGGACTGTGGTGGAGGCTCCTTCTTTGGAGGCTTTTAAACAGAGGCTGGATGGCCATCTGTCAGGGGTGCTATGAATGCGATTTCCTGCTTCTTGGCAGGGGGTTGGACTAGATGGCCCATGAGGTCTCTTCCGACTCTACTATTCTATGATTCTATGATTCAAGCCCAGTCTGCGTATTGATCTTGTCTTCAAGGTAGCAAGGCGCACATTGGACTTTCTTCCCGCTCCTTTGGCAGGTAGCTGAATTTCGGCTTCACAACATTTATTCTCCAAAGTTCTTTTATTATTCCTGCTAGTTATTCACTGACCACCTAGCCACAGATCCCTTATTTTTAGGAAAAGAAACATTAATGAGCCATATTAATGAAACTTCTACTTTGAGCATGAAGGCTTGAGACACAATAAAATAGGCTGCCTAATGTGTATATACACATCCAGAATTAGAAGTGTAGAGAAACAAGGAATTTCTTCACAAGATATGTCTGTATCATACTGTTACATCACTTCAATATCACTATGCAAGCAGTCTTCAAGCTACAAACATCCAATTTATACTTGACTCCTAGTTACAAATGGGTGAGACAACAGGAAGTGAGGGGAAATCTACCCCTAGGAAGGAAAATTTTCAATTTGCCATTTAAAACCAATTAATTTGCAAACTAACTCTAGGCAGGTAAGGTTACAACATAGTTCTCATAATGGTTATGTGTTTGTGTTTTTTTTATTAGGTTGTAAAATTTTCAAAAAGGAAAATTGATTGATATACCAGCAGGGGAAGTTATTTGAAGAACTTGGCAATTTCTCCCAATAAAATGAACTGAGCTATGAGGTTTATGTGGTTTTTTGAATGTAAACTTGAAGGCTTATTACTGCTAAGAATTTCAGTGTCTAGCTGGAAAATTTTACCTGATCCAATGAGATCACAGGTTAATTGGGCACCAACAACTATTAGCACAGATGTTTATGCAAGAGCGTATGTTCTGCTTTAATTTTAATTGTGTTTGGGCATTGAATTATATGTTTCTCAGAGCACTAAAAATCTCAAGCCTTGAAACTGCCAGCCTTTTATATGATACTTTCCGAGATTCCTTCAGACTGAAAAAAAAAATGCTGATGTTTCCCCTCATTTCTCAGTAAAGGGGAAACAAGTTTTAAAAAACCCAAGCAAAACATATGCCAAACGTAATTTAAATCTGCATCTCAGAGGAAAGTTAATAAACTGGGATATGAATATCTGTTGTTTTCTGCACTGATAATGTGTTTCTGTTCCGACACCTCAACTCGAAAGGTTCTGTGGTCGTTATTTCCCTCAATTATATATAGTCTGAAGGTGGCCGTTGCATGCTCACAGGATGTATGGCTCAGCCTGTCCAAATATATGCCTACTTTGGGTTTAGCCTTTTTAAATGAATGCTGTTATTCACTCCTGTCCTGAGCAAAGGGGTGAGGTTAGATGTGTGCTCCGGTTGTTAGAAACCTGGTGAAGTCCTTGGCGCCTTTGGGGTTTTGCAGCCAAGTGCCAGAAGGTGTGTGTCTTGCTGTGGCCGGGAGGATTGGCTTTCAAGGGCCAACGGTAGATTTTCAGAGGGATGGGGGGCATAAGACAAAATTGGAAGAGGGTGGAGTTGCTTTCTGGCAGGAGGTCGTCAATCTGTCTGGGTCGATGAATGATACTGTGTGTGTGTGTGTGTTTGTAGATGCGTCTGAAAGGATTTGAGGGCTGACTGGACAACATTTTCATTTAGCCTCAGAAAGCTGCTTCTTGTTAAGGCTTCCGAGAGTTTGAGCATTTCCAGAGGCCATCTCACTTCTTGCAGGAGCAATGCCCCACAGCAAGGTCCTTCGTCTCATCCTGCTGACACTGACTGGAGTCCTGGTACCTCTTGTGAAAACTGGTACGTTGGATTTCTTCTCTCTTGTCACCATTTCAGCTAGACCACTTACCCTTTCTTACCTGCTTCTCTCTGTTTCTTCTCCATCCCCACTTCTTTTCCCAGCAAAGAGGGGAATTTTGCATGTTGATAGCCATTTCTTGAGGAAGTCCCTGAGAGAGAAATGGAAGCAAGGACACTTTTGTTGCTTTCAGTGAGAAAATCACAGAGCTTTATTTCAGCGAGTTTGTGTTCACGTGGGAACCATGGTGCCTGGGAGATTTGAAGAAGAGGCTATCGTCTTTAAATCACAACTGTGTTCAACGTTATGCAACTATCCAATTCTGCAATTTACCATTATCTGTAGAATTTAGTGTTATGAAATCATAGCTTTTTATGGGTTTTAGTGTGAAATTAGTACAAAATAAGCATGCAAGCAATCCTTGGAGAAATCTCAGAAACCAAGTAGGGCCTGAGTAAGAGTCGTAGTGGCCCAGTGTCAGGCTTTCAGTGTCTTTTCTAGGTCTTTCTCCAGTCTCTTGATTTATAGACAAGATTTCACCAAAACAAGAAGGCTGATGATAAAAAGCTTTAATTGCATGATATATAGATGGCAGGACTTGATTTTTATTTGTGCTAAATATAAAGTATTACGTTGCAAATTCTGATTTTTTTTCTTTCCAAAGCACAAAATATTTTGTTAGCTGCCTTTAAGTCTGCGAATGATGGCAGCCCTATGATTGAGACCTCCAAGTCATCCTGTTATCAATAGCTCTGATCAGGTCTTGCAGATTCAGGGCTTTAGCTTCCTTGATTGAGTCTATCCATCTGGAATGAGGTTTCCATCTTTTCCTACTGCCTTCTACCTCACTGGGAAGTATTTATATTTTCTATTGCATCATGTCTTCTTATGATGTGTCCAAAGTATGGTCATCTTGGCTTCTAGGGAGAGTTCAGGCTTGATTTGCTCTGGCATTATTGGTTTCTACTGGCAATCTATAGAACTTGTCTGCAGCACCACATCTCAAATGAATTTATTTTCTTCCTATCAGTTTTCTTCACTGTCCAGATTTCACAACTATTAATAGAAATTGAAAATACAATGCCACAGGTAATCCTAACTTTACTATTCAGTTATGTAATAATAATAATAAAACAACAACAACTGCAGCAACAACTTTTATTTTTGTACCCTGCCTTCATCTCCCCGAAGCAACTTGAGATGGCTTTCATATGGCACAAGGTGCCTAAAATAACGCATAAAATAAACACACAGTACAATAAAAAATAAAACCACTAGTATATAAAGGTATATATATATGTACCTTTGCAATACACATTTTTTCTTGTTCCTACATAGCTGCCCTTCCAAATCTTAGTTTTTTTCTGATGTCTTGGCTGCAGTCTCCATTCTGTTTAATAGTTGAGCAAGATATGGAACATCTATTTCAATGTCCTCATAATCTGTGCTTATTACTTGTTTTTTCTTAATGTTCAACTGTAAAACTGCCTTTGTACTTTTTCCCCTTGACTCTCTTCAGTAGTCATTCTATTCTTTGGTAATTTCTACTGATAATGTGGTATTTGCATATCTTAATTACTGATATTACTTCCTTCAGTTTATGCATGCATATATATTGATATAAATTTAAGATATATCAGTCTAATCCAATTTATATACACTTCCTCCAAAGTGTACACATGACTAAACTATAAGAAGTGGATTTCAAATCGTCTTATGATACGTTTTGGGCTAATCAGTTTATTTCTAGAATCACTAACTAGCAGGCTCTTTAGACAAGTCTATTTGCTCAGCAGTATTCATGGTAAATTACAAGTAAAAGGAGAATTCGCTGCTGGGGAAATGGTTAGATAAACATATGATTTTAAAGTTGGAGTTTCAAAATAAACTATGATTGCACCCCCAACTTCCTTTAAAACCTTTAGCTTGAATCCAGAGTATATTAGTTGAACTTGGTTTCTAACTGTTGAACCTAACTTCAACTAGAGCTGGATCAATCTCCTTGAGGGATAGTTCTAAAAATATAGACTCATGCATTGAGCACATTGTTTGTCAGTTAGGAAAACCTGTGGTTGTATGAGAATAAATGTTTTATATATCTTTTCTTCTCAAAATGTGCCTGTTTCTCACTTTGGGGAAATAAATAAATAAATAAATAATAACAACAACAATGTTTGGCATATGTTTGTGGTTTTTAAAACTTGTTTCCCCTTTACTGAGAAATGAGGGGAAACATCAGCATTTTTTTTTCATTCTGAAGGAATCTCAGAAAGTATAATTTAAAAGGCTGGCGACTTCAAAGCTTGAGATTTTTTGTGCTCTGAGAAACATGTAATTCAATGTCCAAACACAATTGAAAATAATGCAGAGCATTAATTTTAAACATATAATTCAATGTCCAAACACAATTAAAATTAAAGCAGAATTATTATACTTATTTATGCCTCACTTTATTTCCCCAAAGGGGACTCAAAGTGGCTATGGCACCTAACTGGATTATATCAGTGATTGAAGATTGCCACTGGACTATACCCTCTTTTCTTCTTGCTGTTTCTTTTTCTGTTTTAAGAGGCATTTTGGGAAGAAATTACTAATAATGTGCTTTGAAGGCTCTGTGCCAGTTCTGTAGTGGAAACTAGTTTCTTGCCATTATAAATATATATGGGACTAGAATATTGAGAATTTAGTACTATATTGAGCAGTTAGCACTATATCTACCCTATCCCTTGTACATTAGGATTCAAAGCACTAGTGATATTAAGCTGCTCAAACTATGTTTTGAAAACATTTGTTTCAGTAGACTGTCCAGTACATTGCATTCGTAGTTATTGACTATTTCACTGATAAACAACATAATGGTGATGAGCTCCATCCTTTCATTTATTTATCTAGTAAGAAGGACTCAGCAAGTGCTAGAAACTGTTTTCATCTTTAAGAAGGAACTTTACAGGTGAAAGAAGGAATATTTTAAAACTAAGAGTATACTATTCAGTTGTAAAACAAAATATCCAGATAATTTTTTAAAAATGCAATATAATTTAATGCGAATTGATAAATGCATATAATCAAAATACTCAAAATGATGTCAAATTAGAAAAGCTTTGAAAAACAAAAAGCTTTTAACTAAGATTTTTAAATAATGAGGGATGAAACAATCCAAAATATGCAGGGAGACAATGCCAAACGCATTGAGTAAAAAAGAACAAAACTCAATCAAGGAAGAGGTTATGTGTTGTACTATGTTAATTGCATTGATTTTCCGTATTTGAAGTTGTCAAGAAGTTGAATTAGCATCACTTGATACAGTATGACCCCCGTTCATGGATATGCAAAACCATAGGTAATAGCATACCGCATTGCAATGAAGGACTTGCTCCATTGAGGCACACTGGAATTCCTAGAAAATGCCCAGAAAAGCCATATTTGTCAGAAATTGAGAAATATAACTACAAGTACCAGTCCCATGAATATGAGGACGATATTTTATTAGCAAATTGAAATGTCAATTATCAATAGCAATAACAAGGAGTCGGCAGTAGTGGTACAATTCTCTTTGAAACTAGATTTCACGAATGCCATTTTGTTATCAAGTAGAATTCATCTTTTTAAAGCTTTGTGTTTAGAATCATGACTCTCCAAAGAGATTATTTAATTTCTCCTTATGCCATCTCAGCATGGTATACACTCTCTTTCTCACAGATGCATCCTGCAAAAACTATGTGTGGTAAATTGCATTGGATTAGTTCACATATACAAGCTCATTATATCATTCACCACTTTACTTACCAAGAATTTGTAAACAGACTCGGGTGGCAAAATCTGTTTGAAAGGGTATTAAATTTCTAAGATTGGTTGTGCTATGCCTCATTCCTCTTTTGTTTTAGTATTACATTTGTACTGAGGTTGACATTCATTCACAAACTCGCTTCTGTGTTCTTGAGCTAGTGATAACCTGCCTTGTGAATGTGTTACAGAACTTGGATTCAAATCTTGGTCCAACACTCAACACATTATACATTAGATTTCCTTGCTGGTTCTGTCTTAATTTTTTTTTCATGTCAAGAGTGACTTAAGCAACTGCAAGTTGCTTCTGGTGTGAGAGAACTGGCTGTCTGCAAGGATATTGCCCAGGTGACACCAGGATGTTTGATGTTTTACTATCCTTGTGGGAGGCTTGTCTCATGTCCCCCTCATGGGGAGCTAGAGCTGACAGACGGGAGCTCACCCCACTCCCTGGATTCAAACCACCGATCTTTCGATCAGCAGTCCTGCCAGCACAAGGGTTTAACCCATTGCACCAACAGGGGCTCCTCTGCCTTAGTGATACAAATAGAATAAAAACAGGTGGCCAGGGAATCCAACGAAACCCAAATGTATGTTTGCTTTATTACTGGCCAGTGTGCTATAGACCAAAAACTAAACCAATACTAAAACTGTGTCACACCCACAAGTAAAAAGAACAAAACCAAAAATTATGAAGGAGGTTCATTGTTGTTTTCATTTTATTTGCTATTCTTGACCTACCTGGCAGAAAGGAATTGCTTGCTAGGCGAGGAAAGGGGGCACCGCCAGTCTCCAGGTATGCCTAGATACATACAGCATCCTGGCCTTTTTGTAAACAAGTTTATTTAACATTCAGTACAACTGTGGTGCTCTGTACAGGCCCATGTTTGAGCCCACATCACCACAGACTTCCCTTTGTGCCTCGGAAGAATGGCTTCTTTCATCCACAGACTGGCCACATGCCCATGGTGGCTACCTGAGTCCGGACAGCCCACTCTTGGTCTCCAAATACATTTTGGGTCCCTGGTTTTCTATGTCAGCGCCTCTGGCTGTCCACAGAAGAGCCCTCTAAAGTGAGCGCGGAGAGACTGATCTCAGCCCAAAAACATTAACAATGTTTTACATCTTCAGTAGCTGAGAACCAGCCAAGGGCTTGGCCCTTGATCCCCTTTGCCTTACAAAATACATACACAGAGCAGTTGGATACCCAAAACCTCAATTTTTCTGCAAACAGAAATGAAAGCAACTGAATCAACTGTCTGTGCAGATGTTTCTTCAGCGCACACAAGCTTCAAACATAGAATGAACCAGTGTTAGATTAACGGACTTTCTGCTACAGAGAAAAAGAGATGGCCAGATCTTATTCTGGAGCATGTGACCCAAGGCTGAAATTTTAATATTGCAGCCAGCATGAAGAACTGAAGGCTCCGTTCCACATAAATATGAATGGGTTTGAATATCAGCAACAGGACCATAGCCAGAAAAAAAAAATGGGGGGGGGGGGGGGGAAGGTTGATTTTTTTTTAGCGAATCATGAAGAGTAGTTCCATAACGCAAAATAATTTAGAAATCAGGCTCCGTGGATTAACTTCAGTGGACACTCAAGACAGATAAACTTAAGTGGACACTCATGGGGATTTGGTTAATCAGTTAAAATTCATAAACCAGGTTTAAAAAAAAACCTGAAAAATTTGGGGTGGGCGGTTGAACCCCTACTCCCCTCCCCCCCCCCCCCCCCCCCCCCCCGGCTACAGCCCTGATCGGCAGAGTATCATATTAAACCTTCAGATCTTACCTGCATAGCTAAGATTAGGAAGAAAAGCTCACAGGACCAAAATCTATACTATACCTGCGTATTCAAACTAGTAAAGGTAAAGGTTTCCCCTGACGTTAACTCCAGTCATGTCTGACTCTGGGGGTTGGTGCTCATCTCCATTTCTAAGCCGAAGAGCCAGCGTTGTCCGTAGACACCTCCAAGGTCATGTGCCTGGCATGACTGCATGGAGCGCCGTTACCTTCCCACCGGAGCAGTACCTATTGAGCTACTCACATTGGCATGTTTTCGAACTGCTAGGTTGGCAGAAACTGGAGCTAATAGCGGGCGCTCACTCCGCTCCCGGGATTTGAACCTGGGACCTTTCGGTCTGCAAGTTCAGCAGCTCACTGCTTTAACACACTTCACCACCGGGGTTCCCTATTCAAACTAGGTAACCATTTATTATAATCAACTTCAGAGCCAACCTTAAGAAATGAGGCTACAAAGTGGAGTCCACGACATGCGAGTGTGAAGAAGAGCAAACCACAGACTACTTACTACAATGCAGCCTGAGCCCTGCCATATGCACAATGGAGGACCTTCTCACAGTGACACCAGTGGCACTCCAAGTGGCCAGCTACTGGTCAAAGGACATTTAGTATAATGCCAAGTTGTTGTTGTTTTAAACTTTGTTTCTGTTTTCCAATACATTACAACTTGTACCCTCGGTTCGATTCTGACATAATAAATAAATAAATATCAACTTTGTCCCCATTTCTGTAATATCTAGTAATGCCTGATGATATAGATATGAAAAGACATTCTTCACCTAATAAGGACTGCTGTGATAGATATTGTGAGGTTTGAGTGTCCTGCATATTTAAGTCATCCAAAGTTTGTCCTATATTGGGAAAATAGCTCTAACTAAAAGAGCCGCTTCTAGGAATAGGTATACATATCAAAAGCATTTCAGTAGTTAAAAATTTTGTCTCTTGGATAATGTCAATAGATGATGAAGAGAAAGCTACTTCTACCATTAGTCAGAGAGGACCACTGACAGGAGATGCCAGGTCAACAATCGTAGTCAAGCTGCTATTCCTCCAGAGGCACTTCTCTTTTGGAGGAAAGGCTGTATTGTATCACATTTCTGGAAGGCAGCCTCATCCTTTAAACTGTGGCTTTATATATATGGAAGATACTCTTATCCCACTGAATTAAGATTGAACTGGCAGCCCAATTTCAGAAATAGCTTTTGGAGACCATCTTGACCGTCCTGACTTTACCTCAGGCAGAAAAGTAGCTTTGACTGGCCCTGGTTGAAAGGAGAGGGAGCTGCCAAGTTAGGATTAGAGTCAGGCTTTATTGCTGGAGAAAGGGTGATGCTGAGGTGATACCACAGGAATATTCCTTGCAATCAGTTCTGAGCTTTCCCAGTGCTCCCCAATTACAGGTTTTCCCAAAAATATTTGTAGCTGCATAGCAAGGGGCAGGCAATCTGTGTAACATGGATGCCTAGCCCACATTAATATCTGCAAATTTTGTATGTGGTAATGTGTTTCTTCTATGAGGTGGCATTTCCAGTTTCTGTCTCTGCTAATCTACATGTTAAGATACTTGGGCTGCATCCTTTTTTATCCCAATTCAAAGAACAAATATCTAATGATTCACTGGGTTGCTGTGAGTTTTCTGGGCTGTATGGCCATGTTCCAGAGTGTTGTTCTTTATTTACTGTCCTGATTTCAGCCATAGCAGAGCACTTGATGAACCAACCTGGACACAGAATATTATTTGAGAACACAGAAATGCTGGGCCACCATGTCAGACTACACAGAGAAGCCTTGGAAATCTGCAGGCATGTAGACAATTTCAACAGAAAGAAGGAAAACATGAAAATGAACAAAATCTGGCTATCAGTATTAAAATATGCTCTAAAATCTAGACAGTAAATTAAGAACACCACTCAGAAAACAGGGGAATTCCAGACAGGAAACAATCAGGGCCAGCTAACAACTCCCAATAAAGGTATCCCTCAGGCAGGACGTAGCCAGGCTTTGAATCTGCAAGGTTATTCAGTTCTAATCAAGGTGATCAATTGCAACAGTCACACTTACCTCAAACAGAGAAGAGTTCTTTTTCTCATCCTGGACTTTACACAGATATATAAACCCCACTTTCCTAGTTTCCAACAGACCTCATAACCTCTGAGGACGCCTGCCATAGATATGGGTGAAACGTCAGGAGAGAATGCTTTTGGAATATGGCCATACAGATCGGAAAACTCACAACAATCCAGGGATTCCGGTCAGAAAGCCTTTGACAACACATCTAATGATTCAGTTGTGTGTCGTGTTATTTGACAGTGAACGTTATGTCCTAAGAGCAATTATGGGGGCAAAGATCCTTTGAAAATGTGCCTTGCATGACCGTTTTAACATTTACCTTTTGTATATGGGATATTACAATACAAGGAGATGGCTTCAATTAAACCTCCAAACACTTATAAATACCATTATCTCCTTGTCTCCCCTTCCTCTCTCCTTTTCTCCATTTATATCCTTCTCCCCTCTCCCCATAGGTAATTTAATATATATATATATATATATATATATATATATATATATATATATATTATATTATATATTATATATATATATATATAGCAAAATAACACAAACCAATAAATCTTTGCACTTCCATCAGTGTTACCAGGTGAGGAATTTCCTCGCATCTCAGATTTTAGGGAGAACCCTGAGACCTAAGCATAACTAGAGCTGATGTCACAGGAAACAGCTCTTGGTGATGCCATTAAGCACCTAAGTTAAGATCAACAACAGTTGCTCAGAGCATGTCGATCAAAAATAATCACACCATCTAGCAAATGAGAAAGCATTTTTGGGTTCCAAATAAACACTGCAGTGAATAGAAAAAATACAAACTTTCCACATCTCTGTCTTTAACATTTTTGTGAGCAGGACTTTTGAAAAACATGGAAGTGGCCTAATGAATAATACTATATTTGATGAGAAGAAGACACCAGTCAGGAATTGTGAGGATGTGGCTCCGGGCATTTCACACCTGAGATCTCCAGTGGAAGGTCTTGTTTGGTGCATTTTTCTTTAGCATATGTTCCTAAAGCCACTGGTTCTCAAAATGGTGTGTACTGGACCAACATATGTGATATTGGTGTCTTATGTGATGTCTTTAAAACATCAAATTTAAGTAGATTCTGGGTCTTTGAATATTGACTATCCCCACTGAGGAGACATGCACAGAACACTGTGAACAGCAAAATCAGTCTGGGGAAAAACTGAAAACCGAAAATTTCTTGCCTGCAAATATTTGAGCAACAGTGGTGAGAGCTTCATTTTTGAGCTTGACAGCTGAAAAAGCCAGCCTCTCTGCACCATATAGCAGGAATCTAAAAACATAGATTTGATACTTCAGCATTTTCATCTTAATAATTACCTTGGCAGCTTTCCAGAAAGTTCTTCAAAAGTCTGCCAAAAGTAGCATCTGCTTTCCAAATATTGAGCTTGTAGCTCAATTTAACAACTGAATGACCAATCGCTTTTATAGGAGAGGTCATAGAATAACTGTATATATTGTATATGTTGACTTTCTGTATAAGGTTTCAGGGCCAAAACTATGGATTTTCACATGACCTCGGATAAGTTGAGGGCCATTCCTTGGAGAAGAGAAAACACCGAAGTCACCACTGCCATTTCCCTGCTCCAGCATTTAACCCTACTGTCCTTTATGAAGACCTTGAGCCAGTGATCAATATAATCCTGTGCCATCAGCCCTGACTAGTTAGCCCTGATCCTTCCAAAATCCAAAATAAGGCAAAGGACAATATAATCCTATGCCATTAGTCTTGACTGACTCACCCTGCTCCTTCCAACTGCTAGGTTGGCAAGAGCTGGGGCTAACAGCGGGCGCTAACTCTGCTCCCTGGATTCGAACCTGCAACCTTTTGGTCCACAAATTCAGCAGCTCAGTGCTTTAACACGCTGCTCCATTGGTGGCTCCATAGTTAATGGTATCTACTGGCCAGATTCCATTAACTTTTGGGCACAGCTATATGGCCAGATGGTTATCTCATTGCTATTAGAAAGCTTTGAATGCCCTGTTCCATCTTTTCAGCTTGGTGTGACATTTCCAGCGGTTTCGACAGAGCCCTGCAGAATGTCTCCTGTTCTTGCGAGGGCCTCTGCTTCATCCCACCTGAACAAAATAAGCATTGATCACTGCCTTCTGGGTCCAGCCCACATATAAACAGTAGCAGCTTTTTTAGTTGCTGCAGAGTCCGTTTGGGGGGGAAAAAACAGGACATGAACTGCGACTTCAAAGAAAATGTTGTTTTCTTGGAATCTCACCTGAGAAGGCAACAGAGGGGCACCGTCGGGGGAAGTTCTGGGTTCCTGTCTGCTCAGGTTCTGAGGCTGTGAGCCCTTCCTATACTCTTCTGCTGGCAGGAAAAGCCTGTTTTTGGGAATAAGAAGCTAACAGTGTGGGCAGGGAAAAGATTGCCAATGCAGAAGCTCCATTAATCCTGCAACTGTACTCTGTGCTCGCCACCTTCTCGGGACAGTTGGTTGTTCAAAATCTCGCAGTGTTGTTGTTTTCCAGGCTGTAAATTGAGGCAGATGTTCTAAAAGCACACATACAGATAGATCATTTTACATGTCCAGCATCTAACAGATGACAAGCAATGTTGCCAGACTGAATTTGAGACAGGGCTCCTGTAACGTTAATCCTCAAGGAGTTTAGCCACAAGAACAGAGCTGGGCACTCCTCCACAGCCCCTTCCCATTTAACTACTGTTTTGGAAAGGAATAGCTCCAAATGAAAGTTGGGCTTGGAAGGTAAGGGGAGACAGATAGCTTTGTCTCGCTTGACTGAAATTTATGATAGTAAAAGGTAAAGGTTTTCCCCTAACATTAAGTCTAGATGTGTCCGACTCTGGGGGTTGGTCGTGTTGTGTCCGACTCATTTCCATTTCCAAGCCGAAGAGCCGGTGTTGTCCATAGATACCTCCAAGGTCATGTGGCTGGCATGACTGCATGGAGCGCCATTACCTTCCCACCGGAGTGGTACCTATTGATCTGCTCACATTTGCATGTTTTCGATTTATGATACCAGTTGCAAAATCTGTTTAAAGATCAAAGTATGGGAGCCCTGTCCTGGATCCTAATTACAAGTGGACTTTGCAAGGAAAGAAAAGGTTTCTCAATTCCTTTGAAGAGGCAATGAAAAATATGTCCAGAAGTCAATAGTAAATGACCATCTAGCCATCAACACTTCCCACATTTTAGTCTCCAAGGTTCCAAAAGACAAAGAACAAATTAAGCCTGAATGGACACCATAAACACTAAAGCAGGCATGGGCAGGCTTCAGCCCTCCAGGTGTTTAGGACTTCAACTCCCACAATTCCTAACAGCCTACTGGCCATGCCTGCATTAAAGGAACAGAGCAAGGCATTAGTTGGGAAAGTGAATCAAATAGAATGTGCTCTTAGACTATGAGATTTACATGATAAAACCTAAGACCAAGGATGATCTTATGACCAAGGATGATCTTCCACCTCATGATGATGTCATGGGGTAGAACTCGGTAACCGTATTAGACACTAAATAGGAAACATAATTGTTCACGACTTGTCATTCGAACACAAACACATGGACAACATCTTTCTATGGCTGAAAATTAGGTATATTTGCTATTTTTGCAAAATGCAGCTAACTGCAGGATTGATGCAATGTTTTAAATGCCTTAATGTTAAATGTTTTAATGTTTTATGGTATGCCTGATGATTTATATAGTTTTAATTAGCTTGTTAATGGTTTATGCATTGATTTTAGACTTGTAATGCTTTCTTTTATATGGTTGCGAGACACTGAATTTTTGCCACTTACTACTGTATTTCCTCGAAAATAAGACATCCCCTGAAAATAAGGCCTAGTAGAGGTTTTGGTGACTTGCCAAATATAAGACATCCCCTGAAAGTAAAACCTAGGAGGAGAGAGCTGCCGCCGCTGAGGAAGGCGCACTTAGGTTGTTAGGAATTGTGGGAGTTGAAATCCAAAATTTCCATAATACTTAGCTCTACTATTATGTGCCCTGTTCTGTTCTGGATGAGTCTGATCCTTTTCAAAAATCATTTGAGTATTGTACATTTTTCTCACCAGTTTTGCCATGTTTGTTTTTCCAATTAGACAACAACAGAAAAGCAAACAAAGTTCAGCACCTCAATTGCCCCAACTGTGCTCTGAGAGCTGGAACGTTGAGTAAGAAAAAATAATGGCCCTAGGCACTTGTGTTGCTGTGTGTTTGTTTTGCTATCCTCTTTTACATAATCTCTAGTACTGTTTTCTTTTTCCTGCGCTTTACAACTAGGCACTTTCGTCTGTGTTTCTTCTATTGGCTTTTCTGGTCCCCTCTTATTAAACATATTGAGAATGATGCATTTCCCTAATGAATATTCTGAGCAAGAAGCCCAAGAAGTGATTTCTCTTCCAGTGCCTCTTGTTTTGTAGTTTCTTCCTTTTCTTCCTTTATCCTTCTGACCTTTCTTTAAGGTTTTTTAAAATTGAAAAACAGTATCTCACAAAGGCATCCAAGTGGCAAACTGTACATTTTTTGCTGAGATAACTTGACAAAGCCTACTGTTGGCCCTCCACATTTGCGAGTTTGACTTTCGCGGATTTGATTATTCACGGATTTGTTTTAAATGTTTTCTTTAGGAATCCCTAAACCTTTCAGTGCAATCCAATGGAAGTTGGCCATAGAGTTATGCTGGCGAACGTAGAGATTCCTAGCATGATGTTCTCTCAGATAAAGAAAGCATTGCTTTCATTCATATTTTTTTCCCTTTCACAGGAGTCTTGCGCCTCTAACCTCAGCAAATGTAGAGGTCTGACTGTACATTAATTTCAAAAGTTTAATTATATTCATTATTTTGTTAAAATACAATGTAACATCATTTGGATGGCCTTATATGGTGCGGATTCATGAAAAATGCAACTTTAGCCTGTGGATTTCCAAGCTTGTCTTGCAGGTCATTTCCATCATGTGTGGGCCAGACATAATTTGCTCCCAGACCCTCATATTGGCTGCCAGTGTGTACAAAAATATGTACAGTATTTTAAAACATACCCAAAAGGTGCACCTATGAGGGATGTAAGTTAAAAAGAAAAGGGGGTAAATTTCACCCTATTAAAGGAAAACAAAAAGAAGATGACTGAACATGGATGTAGGGAAGAATCTGATGGATATGAGAGTTGGTAAATGTGGACACACCTCTGTATACACATGGCAAGCCATGTGGGGACATAACTGTGGGGACAAAAAGGAAGGAAGGAAGGAAGGAAGGAAGGAAGGAAGGAAGGAAGGAAGGAAGGAAGGAGGGAAGGAAGGAGGGAAGGGATGAAGTAACTTTCTGAAAGGATAATGATTTAAGCATACCACTAGATCAGAGTTTCTCAACCTGAGGGTCGGGACCCCTGGAGGGGTCCTCAGAGGGGTGTCAGTGCAAGATCAGGGGGGTCACCAAAGACCACCAGAAAACACATATTTATGATGGTGTTGTCGACCGCACTTTAGGGGATCGGGCCCTTAAGGAGAGTCCCGATCCGGTCCTGAGAGAACGGACCTTGGCGGAGCCAATAGGAAAATATGAGCCGCAATACAACCTGAAGCCGAAATGAAGAAGGTCCGCCAAAGTTGAAGGAAAATCCGCCAAGGAGTCTTTATTGAGCGATTCAGCTGAAAAGGACTCTAGTAGTGATCATTCAGTCTACTAGGGTAGCACATAACCAAAATAAAGCCATATTTATACAAAGTTTCAGTCTGACAGCCCTTTGAATTTTCCGCCCCACTCCCCCGCCCATCTGATCGCTGGTAGGCTAGAAGGTTGAACGAGGCGGGCTTTCGTTTCCCGCCTTGCTCTGTTGGCCCAATAGGGAGCTGCTTTTTGTCCCCACTCGAGCCAATCAGGGAGGAGAAGGCGGGAGTTATTGAAACAATGAAGTGACTGGGCAGGAAAGATCGGATTAATTCCTGCCCGGCCGATTTCTAAAGGGATTAATGACAGCAATCAAGGGTTCCTGTCACGTATACAGATTTCAGATATGCCTTGGGGTGTCAGGGGGGGAGGTAGTGATGGGTGGTGATGAGCCATAATTGACAGGCTCTGCAGGGCGCCTTCCTGAGGAGATATGACAATGTTTGCCTTGGGGGCGAATCACCTTTAGGTCAATACTCCGAATTCGGTGACTCAAGCCCTATATTGTCCATGCAATCTGGATTTGATTGGGTTAAGCGGTGGCGGATTATCCTTTTGTTTTTGGGACGGGAAGCCTGGGTCATAGGATCTGGGGTTCAGGTTGAGTTCAAAATATTTCCTATTTGATTTCATGATTTGACAATTATATGAAATAAAATGAAAAATAAAATAAAGTTGGAATATAAACCCTGCTGGGGAGAATACATATTTTCCGGGGATCCCAAAGAGTACAAATACATATAGGCAGATAGATAGATTTCAAGGAAATAAGGGAGAATCCATAAAGGTGGGTTACATTGCATAAAGGGGAATCATGAATGATATAAACAATTGAAAACATTTGATAAGAACGAAATTCACAACATCTGGGGAACCCAATATGGAAATTCATAAAAGTGGAGTTTTAGCAGCATGATTTCACAATTCATGAAGTTAGCCCAACGATTAGAAATTCATACAACAGTGATTCATGAGGGTGTCCAGGTACATAGAATATGAAAATTCACGGATACATTGGGAAAAGAGTTCATCTGTGGTGGAAGGAATTCATAGAAATAGCATGGGGAAGAGGTACATGTGGGTTGCAGTCTTTGGAAATATAGGATTTCATAAGTTCAGGGGTAGGTCTGGGAAGAGTGTCCCTCTCATTCATAAAATTATGAAGGTATGAATGAAACGTGGAGGGCGCCCGTCCAGGCACCCTCCTGGCAGCTGTAGAGAGGGTGAAGGTCCTTGGAGAACTATGTCTCCCCAGCGGGAGAGTGATCCCCCATCCACAGTTCACAGAAAGGGACCAGTGATCTCTTAAAACCATCCCGCGGGTCGCGGGGAGAGGAAAGTCCGGGATAAGGCTGGAAGAGAGCAGTCTGGCTTGAAAAGAGCAATCGGTTCCGTTTGACAGTCAGCTGATGAGGTGCCGAGAACTGGACCGATTTTGGTTCCGCTGGTGGTCCTTGAGTCAGGAGCCTTAGAAAGGGTTAGGACTAAAAGAAGAGCGTGCTAGGGGTAATTTTGATAAAGATATGAGCCAATTTGTATCGTCCGCCGTATTAATATATGGCGGAGGAGCCTCAGCCAGAGTTAAAAGGACGGACGGGTTAGAGAGAGAGAGAGAGAGATTGCGTGCAAAAGAAGGAGTCAGGGAAAGACACAAAATAACCAGGTAGAGAGTGTTACTGTTAAAAATGAATGCTACTTTTATTGGGGGATTTGTTACATAGTTCAGGGAAGGGGAAAGTGAAGAAAAAAAGATCTTTTAACAATAGTCTGCTGCGGTCCCGCTCCGTTCCTTAGGTGATGGATCTGCGGAACTCTCCGCTGCGGGTTCAAATCAATTTGAAAGCTGGCGCCTCGGTCATCAATGGTCTTAGAAACCTCTTTGGCAGAGAAGGCTGAAGATCTCTCAGCCAGTCCTTCTCTTCCTTTCTGGAAACAGATGGCGAATCTTCACACCAAAAGCTCTCCTCCTGCTGTGATTGGCTGGCCTTTCTACTGGCTTCTCAGCCAAGGGAAGGGTTGTTTCCGGGACTCCATACGGGGAGGGGAGAGCAAGTTTGCTCAGATCATGGCAGCGTGGTGCACATGTGTGGGCAAGGGAGAGCATGTGAGGCTGGAGGGAAGCTCGTGCCAGCAAGTCCCTTCAAGGCAGGGGGGAAAGCGCCCACACAACATGGGACTGAGAGTGGCCCACCAGTATCAAGAGAAGGAGCAGCAGCTTAGGTAATTTGTAACACTATTTATTATTTTTAAAAAATCAGTATTTCCTTTTGTTTTTTTATTAATGCTTGCATTAGAAAATGCATAAGGACGTGGATGAACTACAGTGCCCAAAATTGTGGGTCAATCCTCCCCAGATCCCACTAGTATTCACACCTGGCCTGTTGGATCTGTGTGTCCAGTTTACTTCCGATCCATCATCAGTGGGGGTCATAGGGTTCTCTGGATGCAGGAGAACTACAATTACCATCATGTTGGGTCAGTTCACCCCCCCCGCCCCCGCCCCCTGCAAACTCCACCAGTAAGGTTTATCATATTGGGTATTTATGCCAAGTTTGGTCCAGATCCATCAGTTGGGTACACATTGCTCTGTTAATGTGGGTGAACTGTAACTCCTAATCCCCTCGAAACCCCACCAGTATTTAAAGTTTGGCATGTTGGGTATGTGTAGCAAGTTTACAAGTTCCATCACCAGTTTGGTACAGAGTACTCTGTAGGTGAACTACAACTCCCAGAATTCAAAAATCGCCCCCCAAATCTCACCAGTATTCAAATTTGGGCGTGTCGGGTATTTGTGCCAAATTTGGTTCAGTGAATGAAAATACATCCTGCATATCAGGTATTTACATTATGATTCATAACAGTAGCAAAATTATAGTTATAAAGTAGCAATGAAAATAATTTTATGGTTTACATCAGCAACTGTATTAAGGCTCCCTGCATTACGAAGGTTGAAAACCACTGCTGTAGATTTCAGATTTACTGTGGAATGTCTGAAGAGCTCTTAAGACATTGTCCTGAAGAGGGCAGTGCTCCCTGTTCTTTGCTGTCTGTTCTGTTGCTGCCTGGATAGAAAATGTAACTGCAACTTTAGTGGAAAGGTGGTGGGAGCCTTGGCCTGGGTGGCCAAAAGACTAACTAGGCATTTTTGCTTGTTCCTACAGAATATCCCCAAGGACCTTTCCCAACGCTGTGGAATGATCCCCCGGAGCTGCCGTCAGGTGGAGGTCCCTTGGAAACCACCCCCAGCCCTCGCTTCTCAGATTCTCCAGGATTCCCACCTTATACTTCTGATTATGAGCCAGAGGACACAACCCACCTCCACCAGCTGGATAACGGGAATGGTACATGAGCTTGCCAAGAGCACTGCTCTCTTTTTCTCTTTTCTGCTGCCATTTTAATGGACTGAGTTGCAGTGGGGATACTTGTTGGGTTCTTGTCACTTTCAATGCAGCTATACAGATGTGGGGGACACAGATCATAGCATCATAAGCATATACCTCACAAGGGAGAACCATACTAAATTCTATGATTGTTTTTCCAATTCCCACCAGCTTATCTTATAGACCAGTGCTATCCAGAATGGTGGTCAGTGAGCCAGTGCTAGTCCCTGAATCATTGGCTGCCAATCACCAAAGTGTTATCCAAGAAGAAAGAAAGTCTTCTAGTATAGTTAGTGTTAACTATGGTTTAGCAAAAATAAATATTACCTTTGATCTGATGTTGGCTTGTTTCTGTAAACATAGTTAATATTAAATTGGACATAAAAAGTAATCAAGGTGAGTAAAGAATTAGTTATACAAATCAATGCATGTAGCCATATTTTAGCATTACATGAAAATGAGGTCACTGTGATCAGAAATATGTGCCACTCAGACTGCTTTGATCTTGCAAGTATGAGCACCCTGTTCATAGAATCGTAGAGTTGAAAGAGACCGCCTGGGCCATCGCATCCAACCCCCTGCTGTGCAGGAAAAACATATTCAAAGCACCCCCAGCAGATGGCCATCCAGTCTCTATTTAAAAGCCTCCAAGGAAGGACCTTCTACCGCACTCCGAGGCAGAGAGTTCCACTGCTGAACAGCTCTTACAGCAAGGATGTTCTTCCTAATGTTCAGCTGACATCTCCTTTGCTGTCATTTGAACTCATTGCTCCAGGTCCTACGACTTCTTCACATGAATCATTTTTGCTTTCCTTTACGGCAAGGATGAGGCCTGCCATGCACCATCACACAACACATCAGGCCCCACCTACTTTCCTCCCAATTTGGAAGAAGCCCGGAAAGGCACTTCCTCCCCCACTATGGGGAGGAAAATGTATTTTGGGTAGCTCCATTGGAACTACCCACACTTTCCTCCCATTTCCCCATGTGATGGCAGAAAGGACGGTGGGGCAAAGCACATTGCTGCGTGTTGCTGCCCTTTCTGCAATCTGATGGTGAGAGGGAAACGGTGCCAAAGCACCCTCTCCTGTCCCCACTATGTGATGAGGCGAGGAGGGAGGGCATGCAAGGTGCTATGAGCCACCCCATGCCTTCCTTTTCACCAGCAATTGCCAGCGCAACAGCAGGTCCCAAAAGGGCCATGTTAAGAGGTCCCTAGAATCTAGGGCAGCAAAAAAAACTTGCTCCCTCCTCCTTATGACACCCTTTCACATATTTATATATGGTTATCATGTCTCCTTTCAACCTTCTCTTCTGCAGGTTAAACATACCCAGCTCTTTAAGATGTTTCTCGTAGGTATTCATGGTCTCCAGACCTTTGATCGTTTTAGTTGCCCTCCTCTGGACATGTTTCAGTTTGTCAATATCTCTTTTAAACTATGGTGCCCAGAATTGGACATATTATTCCAGGCGAAGTCTGACCAAAGCAAAATAGAGAGGCACCATGACTTTCCTTGATCTAGACCATGGTTCCCAACCTTTTTTTGACCAGGGACCACTTTGACCAAAAACCATCCTCCAACATTAGTACCAAAAGAATGATGAATCATTTTTAGTCAACTTTAAATTTGGTTTAGTTATTTAGGGTACTGACTCAGAAAATTGCTTTGGATAGACCACATCAGCTCTAGTTTCTGATACAGAAAATATGCCATCCAGTAGTTGCCATCTGCTTGCCCACAAAAAACTATATTTAATTATCTAGAGCTGATGTGATCTATCCAATGCAATTTTAAGAATCAGCACCCTAAATAACCCCAGTAAGAGACTTTAAAACGAAGACACCTAGAAAAAACTTTTTTTCTGCAGCTGTGTTATTATCCATAGTAGTAACGGTGAGGCTGCAGAACCATATTTAGTTCTTGTGGACCACTGGTGGTCCACAGACCACAAGTTGGGAACCACTGGTCTAGACACTATACTTCTTTTGATGCAGCTTAAAATCTCATTGGCTTTTTTAGCTGCTGCATCATACTGCTGGCTAACGTTCAATTTGTTGTCCACAAAGATCTTTTTCACATGGACTGTTGATGAGCCAGGCATCACCTAATTTGTATATTTGCATTATTGTTGAAATTCATGTTAGTTTTGGCCCAGCTCTCCAATCTGTTAAGGTCATTTTGAATTCTGATCCTGTTTTCTGGAGTATTAGCTATCCCTCCTAATTTGGTGTCATCTGCAAACTTGATAAGCATGCCCTCTAAACCTTCATCTAAGTCATTAGTTTCCTCTACCTCCTTGGTTCTACATTTTTAAAAAGAAGAGGAGTGGTTCCTTATCCCTGTGCCCTGACCTAGATTGGCCTTCCCGCTAAAAATAGTTGTCAACAACTGGCTCAAAGAATTTGACAGAAGGGTTTTATAGACAGTATTGCTTAAGTTGATCCAATACTGTTCAGTGATATTATCCTCCTGCAACTGCAGTTTTCAGCAGAGGTTTTTGCTGGAATGTATAATCCGACGTCACGCAAGCAGATTTTTTAATGTTGACTCCCTGTCTACAGTGCCTCATGAATATCGGGCTGCTCCAGAGAATTCTCCAGAGCACTGCTTCTTAAACTGTGGATCCTGACCCCAAGCTCAATGTTGGGATCACAAAAAAAATTGACAACAGTAAACGTTTTCTGAATGACACCTATTCTGCACGTTTTCTGAATGACACCTATCTGTGGACTCTGCAGAAAATGCTTTAGCTGTACTCCACAAAAACGAGAAATCAGCCAGTTTAGCAAGCCTTGCAAATTTTCAATAAATTAAATTTTTATACCTATTTTATATACCTATATACCTGGGCTCACGTAAAAAAATTATCAGGTGGAAAGGCGTCCCAAAGGGGAAAAGTTTAAGAAGTCCTGCTCTAGAGGAGCTATTGAAGGTATGCAAGGACGAATTACACCATTTGTATTGCATTAAAAGAAAAATTTAAGGAGAAGTTAAATACAACTCTCAATGCCTACCGCTATGTGAAAACTTTTCACCACCTTTGTCTTGTTTTCCTGAATCAATTTTCCCCCCGCCCCTCTTTATCACCTGCAGGGTCATTGGGTCCGGGAGCCATTGGTGCCATTGTGATTGCTGCTCTGCTGGGCACATCTGTGATTGTGGCCTTGATTGTCATCACCCTGAGAAAGTTTTCAGCTTCCTGAAATCAATAAAAAGTTATTTTTTCCTAATATACACTTGTCCAAGCTCCCTCCTTCTTCTCTGCTTGTATTTTCTATTTGTGAGAGATTAAAAGCAAGATCCTTTAGCACCTGTACTACTCAAACGCCATGGGAAATCCTGCTCTTTGAATGACTTGTGATTGGGGTTATTTTGCTTAGTGGTTTTTTTTTCGTGATAAAAGTGAAGATTGAGTATCCCTTATTCAAAATGCTTGGGATCAAAGGTGTTTATGTTTCTATTTCTTCCCAATTTGTTAATATATATATTGAGGTGGGCTCCAAGCCTAAACACAATATTAATTAATGTTTCGTATACACCTTATGCACATAACCTGAAGGTGGTGTTATATGTTTGTACATGAATCTAAGTTTACGTGCACTGAACCATTTGAGAGCAAAGGTGATACCGGCTCAGCCATCTATGCTGAAAATTTTGCAGTTTGGAACATTTTGGATTTTGGAATTCCACATTAAGGATGCTCAACCTGTTTCATGGTTATCCGTTGCACTAATGAACTTTTGGAAAGTACATATATACAGATTAAGAATCAACTCGACAAAATTTTTTTTGCCATATTCAACTGTGATTAAAATAGACAAGGAACACATACATATAGTGGAAGTAAGAAATATGTGCCCAACTCTGACATACAAGACTATAAAGTAAATAATTTTTAATTTTTTTGTCATTTCTTTAATGTTAGTAGCTGAATGACCATAATATCCTGCATTGATTTTCAGAAAACTCTTTTTAACGATTCTGTTTTGATTAAAATAAATTTCTTGTTATGTTTTTTAAATACTACCTTTGTTCAGGCTTATTTAAAAATACTTTGCGGAAGTGAAGGGGAGAGAGGTTAGAAAGTTACTAAATTAATGGAATTGTTTGTTATAAATATACAGTAAGGAGATGAGGGCAGCTTGTATTTTAACATCTCTCAGATGACAGAATTCAGTAGAAATAGTCTGAGCAGCATGTTGACTGAGCTAAATTAGCCTTTAGCCTTTGATAAATTATAGACAGTAAAAAAGGCAAGAGCTGTGTTGGTATTCTATATGGATCAAACTGTTATAAGTCTTTCTGTAGCACATCAGGCTTTTTTGAAGCTCTATATGCCTTTGTCTCAGTAATAAATGAGGATTAGTGAGAAAGAGAAAGTGGGTCTCTGATACATTAAGTGTTGACCTCCAAATCTATTCAGGCATTCCAGGAATAGCGGTGATAAGAGTGATTATATCATATTATGTATGATTTGACTCAAACATTGTGTTTCTTTCAATATCTGAAGAGGATCAAGCCCAGCTTTATCTTATTCCTCCTTGTAGACATTAAACTGAAGATAACTTCACACTGGAAATTCAATCTGGAATTGAGGAACAAGGGTTGGCTGTTGGCATTGTCTTAAATGTTAACACAACAAAGCAGAAAATAAGACCAGCTAAGCAAGACAGCTTTTAGAAATGTAGTCCCTTTTATCTCTCAGACCAACCAAGACACATCAGGATTTCCTCCCCTTTGTCTGATTTAGCCTTTTGAAAAGACACACTTATCCGATTTAGGACAGTAATGTGTTGTAATCTCCTTTGTAAATCTTTGGGCTGTGACTTCATTAGTATTTTTGAATGTTCTCATTCACATCTTCATTGTTTTAATGTCTTACATGCTATATATTTATATTTCTATGTTATCTAACATGGCTACCCTCATCCCTAATAAAAAGGGGTTTATAGTTAGGAATTAATAATTTTCCAAGGTTTTTTTTTTCTTTGTGTCTGGAGTGACTTGAGAAACTACAAGTTGTTTCTGGTGTGAGAGAATTGGCCATCTGCAAGGACGTTGCCCAAGGGACGCCTTTCTGCTTGCTTGCTGAGCTCTGGAGGTGGGGTTGCCCGGCCATGACTCCCGTGAGTGAATGCGAGGCATTGTGGGCCTGAAGGAGGGAGGGAGGAGGATGATAAGAAGCACAGTGCCTGCCAGGTAGCCGAAAACTGCAGGAAGGGGAGCCAGTGGGTGGGAAGCCCCCTTCCCAGAATGGGCCGATTTTCGGGCCCCGAAACAAAACAACTGAAAACAACCCTCCCAATTTCGGGAGGCTTTCCAAAAACTGATCGGGCCTCGCAACGAAATCCGGAAACGAACCAGAACGAGCTTTTACCTGAATGCACACCACTAATGGCAAGCATGATACTTATATACCATGTCATGTTATACATATCCCTAAACTAACCAAGTGACTTAAAGTTTCTAAAGATGGGTCTATTGCATTTGTTACAATTTGTCCAAATATTTCCAGGATTTTTTTTCTTTAAAAAAACCCAAAACATTAATAATTAAAAACCTGCTCCCCTTTGGGGTTGTTGTATGTTTTCCGGGTTGTATGGCCATGTTTTAGAAGTATTCTCTCCTGATGTTTCACCCACATCTATGGCAGGCATCCTCAGAGGTTGTGAGGTATGGAGAAACTAAGCAAGGAAGGTTTATATATATCTGTGGAAAGTCCGGGGTGAGAGAAGAACTCTTTGTCAGTTGGAGGCCAGTGTGAATGTTGTAGTTAATCACCTTAATTAGCATTGAATAGCTTCATCTCCTGGCTTCTTCCTGCCTGGGGGCATCCTTTGTTCAGAGTCATTAGCTGCCCCTGGTTCCCATGTCTGGAACTCCTCTGTTTTCAGAGTGTTGCTTCTTATTTACTGTTCTAAGTTTTTTGAGTTTTTTAAAACTGGTAGCCAAATTTTGTTCATTTTCATGGTTTCCTCCTTTCTGTTGAAGTTGTCCACATGCTTGTGAATTTCAACGGCTTCTCTGTGTAGTCTGACATGATAGTTGTTGGAATGGTCAAGCATTTCTGTGTTCTCAAATAATATCCTGTGTCCAGGTTGGTTCATCAAGTGCTCTGCTATGGCTGATTTCTCTGGTTGAGTTAGTCTGCAGTGCCTTTCATGTTCTTTGACTCGTGGTTGGGCGCTGCGTTTGGTGGTCCCTATGTAGACTTGTCCACAGCTGCATGGTATACGGCACTGCAGACGCTTGTGCTGGCTGAACTGCTGACCTGGAGGTTGGGTTGCTGACCTGAAGGTTGCCAGTTCGAATCTGCGAGACGGGGTAAGCTCCCGTCTATCAGCTCTAGCTTGAGGTGACATGAGAGAAGCCTCCCAGCTAACACATCTGGGTGTCCCCTGGGCAACGTCTCGATAAACGGCCAATTCTCTCACACCAGAAGTGACTTGTAGTATGTTCTCAAGTCACTTTTGACACGATTAAAAACAATACTACGTCAAATTTTGGCTCTTTCCCCATGCACCTCCCAAATCTGCTATAAAAGGCATATTCGACAGAGCAGGCAGGAGATGGAAAGCTTCTATTACATAAGTGAATGGCAACTTTCACAACAACAGCAGATTGCCATCCAGGTATCTTTAGTTGCCTTTTGGAACTGAATGTTTCTTCTCTCCTTCCTGCTTTCTCCTAGTTACCCTTGTTTACTAGGCAAAGAAATGTGATTTACCGTCTTGTTTTAACTTGTTCAAAAATTTAAACATCATTTGTCCATATATTTACACAAACAGAGGCTTGTTCTGAAATGAAGCAGCCTAAAAAGTTTGCAAGCTTTGCAAAGGTTTTCCATTTCTAGCCCTGACACCTCCTGTTGAAAGTTTTCTGTTTTGAGATCTGCCAATCAGACAAAGATAGAGCTGAACAAACTGACTTGGTATATAAATCACCTTTGGGAAAAGACTGAACTACAATATACACAACCCTTTGTTTATATAACCCCATGTTAGCCCTATGACATGCGGAAGAGCAGTGAGGAAGGTTTGGAGTGTCTCAGTCAAATAAACACAAGTTATTATTTAACACTTTTAATATGCAAAACGCTTTACAATCTTTTAGTCTGTTGATCTCGCTCATGTCTGACCATGTGATTGTCCTTAGACAAATTCTCTCTGTCCATCATTTCCTTTCTTCCATAAGCATCTTGTTGTTATAATGCTTGCATTCAAAGAGGAGATACTTCCCTGATCCTTTTGGTTTTTTGAAGCTTTCCTATATACACCAGTTCAAAAGTATTATACATAGACTGCTCAACTGATATGCATCAGTACAACATGTTCAGACAACGTTTAATTAAAAAGTGTGCCATCTTTTGCCTTAAGTCTTTTGTATGTATGTATCGAGCATGAACACTGGAAGAGGATAATCTTCTGATATTGGAAAGGATGTATTTCATTCATAACTCTCTGAATTTGATGGAAATACTATTAAAAACACTCTGCTCAGAGATCATATATACACCAAGTAGAAACAGTAATTTATACAGAACTTGACTGGTTTGTCCACAAATGAGTTTTTAAGCTTCTCAGATGTAGCATCCCAGAGATTGCAATGTATGCCAATTTAGCAGCCCAAAGATGGTCTTCACTGGTTTTGTTTTTAATTCAACAGATGAGCTATTTTGAACTACTGGAACAGATCCAGTGGTGCACATTAAAAGAAATTGTTCCATGTCCTCTTTACTCCAAACAATGTGGTGCTGTATTATTCATGTAGTAAAATATGTCTACACTGTTTATTGGTGAGAGCTAGTGGTATGCTGTATTTCAGAAGAAGGAACTGAGAAAACTTCCGAGTATTTCTTGCGTAAGAAAATCTTATGAAATTTATGGGTGTTTCCACCCATTGATAGGCAACCTGAAGATACAGACACACGGTGGTGATGATAACATTTTTGTTTTGTTAATAAAATGCAACTGGAAGGGATTTATCAAAGACAAAGTGGTGGTCCTTACAAAAGAGAAGCCTTTGGGCCAGAAATGAGAGAAAAATTGGTCTGGTTCAGTATGTTAGTAGAGAGAGGCTTCTGGTTTGAAAAACATGGGATGCTCAGTGGGTCCAGTGTTACAAAATACAGAACTGCAGCCTGGGTTTCTAGTTATGCTATTTGAAAAAAAAAGGTAGTTTTTCTGTTTCAATACAGCCGAGTCTTGCTTATCCAACCTAAACGGGCCAGCAGAATGTTGGATAAGCGAAAATGTTGGATAATAAGGAGGGATTAAGGAAAAGCCTATTAAACGTCAAATTATGTTATGATTTTACAAATTAAACAACAAAACATGTTTTACAACAAGTCTGCCACTTGTTTGGGTGCGTGGCTGCACTTGTGTTGTTGTTGGGTGTGCTGGCCTGCTGAGTGTTGCTGCCTAGAGAAACACCTGTGGATCCGGGTAGGAGGCAGACTGCGTTGAATAATACAGAACGTTGGCTGAGCCAAGGTTGGATAAGCAAGACTACTATACTTTCTATAAAATGGGAATTCAAACCTTCTTTCAGGACAGCTCCAAACTATCCACTTCATCACATTAGTTAAATTCCACAGAGTCCTACACTTAAAATCTGGTTACTCACTGTATCACATTAGTTTCGGTTCAATGCTTAAAAGACATATTATTTGCGTATTTTAAGCGTGGGGGGCAGCATTCTTTTCCAATGTTTCTGGGGGTGGTATGGAAGCCTATTCTTTGAAATGATCTGGAAGTTTTTGCCAGATTTGTAATATGATGGCATTCGTTGCTCTCGGTTTCATTCTTTTGGTAGCATGTAGTGTTTGGACAGACTGAGCATGCTCAGAACTTCTCAGATCTTGCCTATGTGATCTTGTGTTAGTAGGGATTTCAAAGGGAGGGTTTTTTTTCAACAATGAGCAGGGTGAGGAATGGTGGGCAAGGCCAAATCTCTGCAGTGTGAAGTCAACTGCAGTGAAAGAATACGGAAAAAAATGGAGATATTTAACAGTGTGATGAAGGTAGGGAAAACATCAGTTTCGGAGTAAGACTGAGCTCTTCTCTGCCACACACTTCTCTGTCCCAATGTGATGAAGTCCCAAAAAATATTTTGAACTAGACTAGACTAGACTGCAATACAATTACTTTGCAGGTTCTACCAACCAATGCATTTGAAAAGGAAGTACCTGTCAGTGTTGCCTGTTCAAATTCAGTTTCTAAACTGAAGCTTCCTGATTTTAGGTGTGTGGATGCAGACAGTTATAGTAACTATTTCAAAAGGTATTGTGCCATTATCTTCTTAATATCCCAGACACTATCTTTCCACTAGACAAACACAGCACTTTGTTCTACTGTTGGATGGAACACTGCAGAAGCCACTAGCCTTCTGAGATTTGACATAGTTTTTCCAGTTGTTCAGTGCTCATTGTTTCTTCACCATGCAGAACTGACAAATTAACACATTTTGGAGTTCATAATACACAAGGAAAATTTTTTTTACAGCTCCTACATCTGTACAGGCACACGGCAGCCACACCTCCTTTCAAATGTGTCTTCGGTATTATTATCCAAGCTGTGCCACATATGCAAAGAAGCCCACTAAGTTTGAAGGTGGGAGGCCTCAACTGTCAACAGCTGGCATCTGTATGCCTCCTTCTGCATATTGAATCCCAATGTCCTAGCCTCTGCCATAAATTGCTTTAGATGAAGAACAGATAACTGTGTGCAATGATCACTGTCTGTTCTTGCTGCTCATCTTCCTCCGTTGACTGTCATCTGTCTTGTGCACCCGAAAGCACTCTTTCAAGTTCTGAGACCGAATCTTGGGGTTCATAATCTCCTCGCCCATAGAGGTGGGGAACCAACCCCTCTCTTGATCATGCAAACGCTCCCCAAATATCCAACCTGGGTTTTAAAAAAAGAGGACATGATAGTCAGAAGAATCGGGTGGTAGCACAGTTCAATAAATCAACAATGGCATAATACAAGTTCAAAATGCAATGAAAGAAATGTTTTTGTTTTTATTTTTATGAAAAACAACAAAATCATGGATCATACCAGAATGTATTAAGAGAAAGCTGGTTGCATAATCTTTTAAGTCTGAAGCAGATGCTACAACTCAGAGAGGCTTATAAGAATTCAGATTCGTGGGGATTGCAATACTTTGACATTTATTTATCTACTGAACTGAAGAACAGATTATGAAGAATAGAATGATAAGCATTTGGCAGGCCAACTGCTATCCAGTTATGAAAATATGTACAGTGTCGAGAAAAAGTTTATGAACTCCTTAGGATTGACATAAAGCCCCAATCTAAAACAGTATTAGATCTTTGTGTTGTCGAAAGCTTTCATGGCTGGAATCACTGGCTTGCTGTGAGTTTTCTGGGCTGTACAACCATGATCCAGAAGCATTACCTCCTGACGTTTCGCCCCCACCTATGGAAGGCATCCTCAGAAGTTGTGAGGTTGCTGTGAGTTTTCCAGGCTATATGGCCATATATATATACACCTCACAATCTCTGAGAATGCCTGTCATAGATGTGAGTGAAACATCAGGAGAGAATGTTTCTGGAACATGACCATACAGCCTGGAAAATTCACAGCAACCCAGTATTAGATCTTAATCAAACTTCATAATCCTAGCCTGATCTTGAGCAACAAGGATTTCAAATAAATGTTTCTTGTTACTTTTTCACAATAGTTTTAAGGAATGTTGGCTCTGCTGTAACTCAGTGTTATTTGCCAGCTTCCTTGAATGAGCAGGTTGCTTCATTCCAATGGTTTTGTCTTAGTCCCAGTCATTCTAAAACACACTGTATCTTCTTCTATGATTGCTCTTTAGTAGATTTGTTTGTATGTATGCTTGCGATCACTGTTAAGATGAATGACCCACTTTAGGTTCAGCTTCAGCTCTTGGATGAATGGTCTGGCACCCTCTTCTACAGTGTCCTGATACTCAGCAAAATTCATGGTTGTGTCCATGATGAAAAGCTAACTAGTTACTGAGGCCCAAACTATCACAGAACAAGAATGGCAGTTGAGATGAGGTTCTTCTCTTTGAACCCAGTCTTTATTTTGCCAAATATAAAGGTTCTTATTGAAGCCAACAGGTTCTTCCCTTGACTTGTCTGTCCAGGCAATATTGTTCCGGAAGTCTTGGGGATCAACTTGTTGTCTTTAACAAACTTCAGAAGAGCAGCAATGCTCTTTCCTGGTCTTGAATCTTGTCCATGTGTAAACTATTTGTCTAACAATGGATTGATAGAGCCTAAAATCCTTAGAAATTGTTTTGTAATACTTCCTTGACTGATAATCAGTAATACCTCCTTTTCTGAGACCCTGAGAAATAATCTTTGATTGTGTCAACCAATGTTCCCACAGGACTGTGTGGTGAAGAACAAATCTATGATGTCTCCAATTCTTTTGTAGGATGGTGTTTCCCAAATTCACCCTTGTATTCTGAGCCAATTATTTAATCAACTGATTGTAATTATCTCCTTTAACCGAGTGATGCAAACAGGGAATTCATTTACTTTTACACCTATCCTGTAAAAGTGCAAAAGTAAATGAATTCCCTGTTTGCATCACTCAGTTGAAGGGGATAATTACATCTATCCCCAGAGCCGTGGTGGTGCAATGGGTTAAACACTTGTGCCAGTTGAACTGCTGACCTGAAGGTTTGCAGTTCAAATCCACAAGATGAGGTGAGCTCCTGTCTGGCAGCTCTACTTGCAGGGACACAAGAAAAGCCTCCCAGCAGGACAGTAACACATCCGAGTGTCTCCTGGGCAACGTCTCTGTAGACAGCCAATTCTCTCACACCAGAAGAGATTTGCAGTATGTTCTCAAGTTGCTTCTGACATAATAAAAAAACACCTATCCTACCCTTTCTGTTCTTTTTGTTTGCTTAACTTATGCATCATCATGTTATTTAATTTCAATTAGAATTGTTTAATATACATCATTTTTCTGGATATTTAGAAAAGGCTATCCAGCATGAAGTAATTGAATTTTCATATCTGTCACTAAGGTTCACAAACATTTTTTGCCAGCTTTTAAGATATGATTCTACATTAGCTAATTATTTAAGTATACTTAACTAAATAAAACCTCCTGCGGTCTGCCCCTCTGACCCACCCCTCTCCAAAACCTACTTTGGCAGGCAGCAGCCACATAGAGAAAAGGGGGCTCATTGTACCAGTGATTGGAGAGTCCACCGGAAGCAGGATTTCCATTACATTTCCTTGTCGCAGCCTCTCTAGCTGGCAGGAGTGGCGTAGATATGTCATTACATGTGCTGCCTGACCTCAGCAAAATGCCACCCCTTCTTCGTTGTATACCTGCTTCCCAGTAAATAGGCTTGGGATGGAGATATAGTTGTGGCAATAATACATAGGGACTGTAGCCATGAATATGTAGGGACTGTGAAAATGGGTCCATTAAAGATGTGCAATTCCAGGGTATACATCCATATGTCTGACCCCAAATTCGAGACATAATTCTGTCCTTCTGTAAATGAAATATTGTTGAGATGTCAGTTCTTACCATCATCTGTCTTTTCCAGAATGTTCAGTACATCGGCCAGTTCTAGTGAGAGCTCATCAGGCTGTTGAGCCACATATGGATGGACACACTGTACTTGAGGACAATCTGCCAACAAGAAAGAAAAGGCTTGGAGGATAATAGGACTCAAATTTATATCAATATGAAAATGCTTACTGCAATACATGGTCACCAAGCCCATTACTTCTCTGTAAATGGGTTTTGGAGTGCAAAATAACAAAGTGGTCTGGGCTGAAGTGTAATATTTATTTATGATACCATGGTATTTATTAATTAATTATTTATTTACAGTATTTATATTCTCACCCTGAAGGGGGCTCAGGGCGGATCACAGAACACATATATGGCAAACATTCAATGCCGATTATGACATTGACAAGGCAGACAACAGATAGAGGTATATAGGCTTTCCCATCTTTCGGTATCTTTGGAGGCTGTGCCACCGGGGAGTGCTGTTGCCCTATCTCCCTGCCAAAGCGCTTTCTTTGTTTGTAAATGTCCTCTTTTTTCTGATTTAAACACCAAGCCTAAATACCTCCCCGCTTTAATGCAGTTCCTATTTATCTACCCTCATTTGTTTTAGAACAGCTAGGTAGGCAGAAGCTGGGCTAAAGCTCGCCCTGACCGGGGCTTTGAACTGTCAACTGTCAATATTTATTGCACCTTGGTGATTAACTTGCTGTGCTAAAGCTCAGCCCTATAACTACAATGTGACAGCTAGAGATTAAAGCAGGGTATGTGGGCACATTCACACATATCCTAGAGAAAATTGTAACTCAAAAGGCTGTATTATCACAACAAATGTTTCAATACAATAGCAAGTGAGACCACTGCCTGGTTGCAGAAGAATTTCATCCAATGGTCATCTACTTATGCAAAAAGACTCAAGGAATGCACTCCTTTACATAAGGTATCTGCCACAAGGAACATTAGTGAGGAAGAAACTCTAGGGGTCCTGTTGACTGGGGAGCAAACAAATATGAAACAGTAAACTGTATCAAACCCAAACACATTTCAACTCTGCTTAATTATCACTTGAGTAAAGTGAGTAACTGACCTACTAACTCTGAAAAATCATTTTGAGGTGCCAACTCAAAGCTGAACTTCTGAATTTAAACAATGTTTGGTCCACAAACAACACCTGACCTTTCTTTGTATCACTGAAGCAACATAACTAAAACCAGAAAAGAAAAAATGCTCCAGATGTCACCTGCCCATCATCCCCCCTTTTTCTTTTGCCTTACTTACCCATCATCCTGGATGAAAAGGAAACAAACTTGGTTCGCCTATTTGGGGCCAACAAGATCATCCAGCGCTTCATTTCACTTCTATGTGGGTTAGAGGTGTAAGGAGAGAGAAAAGAGCATTTTTTCCTACTACAATTTGGAAAGAGTGGGTGTTACATGCTTATGCAGTTTTTGTATTTTTTGGTTGATACATATTCTCTGTTATCTGACAGTTTTCTGACACATGCAACTCTTTTGCTCTCACATTTTCCCTTCTTGATCCAATGTTTCTCTCTATTTTCTTTTTCTTTTTTTGCCTAGGCCTAGCTCTTATAGCAACCTTATGTAATAGTGTACCTTTTTTCATGTGCAAATAGGTAAAATCCATGTGCTCTCTTTCTCCTGTCAGCCAAGCTTATAAAGAATCAATTGTCAGCAAGACATTTATGTATTCTGACTCACCTGCTCCCACTCACCGGTTAAAATGTCATGCACAAGATAATACAATAAAGTGTCCAAGTTAAATGTGTGAACTATACTACAAGAATCTGAATATACCGGTATTACAGAGCAGTTGGCTGAACAATGCATTCTGCAGCCAAAATCCTAATGTTTTTTCCCCACTTTTCTTTACATACATTATTTCCTGATATACCTGAAACAGCTATTCTCATGTAATGAGTCAAGTTAGATCTGATTCAGGAAATACAATAATATAATAACAACAAAAAGAGGAGCACTGCAGTCCACGTGAACCTCTTTGAGTCTCTTTGAATTTAGTGTCTTTAACCACTCATTCACATTACAGAATTACAGCACTTTGATATCCCTTTAACTACCATGGCCTCATCCTGTAGAACCGTAGGAGTTGCAGTTTGCCATGGTACCAGAGCTCTTTGACAGTGATGGGTAAATAGCTCACAAAACTACAATTCCAGAATTCCATAACATAGAGCCATGGCAGTTAATGTTGTGTCAAACTGCTATAACTTTGCAGTGTGGATACAACCTAAGTCACATATGCCTTGCAATACCAACTTTATGAGCAAAAGAGAGGCACTGCATGGTTTCCATCAGCTTCCTTTTGCCTCTGATGCTGTAAAGATCACTGAGTACTTTGAGCAAAAGGTGTAAAACCAACAGCTTTAGAGCAAAACACCTTGTCCTTGAGATTTAGTCAATGGAATGGATGAGTGGAGATGGAGAAACAAAAATGTGACACAAAAAAGGAGAAAACATGGAAACATTTCATCATCTTTGCCATATCATTACTCTTGCTCCACCAAACATTGCTGTGACAGGTAACTGAGAACTCATTTGTTGAAATAGGTGCTGGAATATAACACTTCCTTGGCAAATCTTTCTTAAGGATTTCATGAGCTTGAATGTGATGGTGATGGTGGAGTTTTTTTTCATGTCAGGAGCGACTTGAGAAACTGCGAGTCGCTTTTGGTGTGAGAGAATTGGCTGTCTGCATGGACGTTGCCCAGGGGATACCTGGATGTTTTGATGTTTTTACCATCCTTGTGGGAGGCTTCTCTCATGTCCCCATATGGAGCTGGAGCTGATAGAGGGAGCTCATCCGTGCTCTCCCCGGGTTGGATTCAAATCGGCAACCTTCAGGTCAGCAACCCAACCTTCAAGTCATCAGTCCTGCCAACACAAAGATTTAACCCACTGCGCCACCGGGGGCTCCATGATGGTGGTGATGATGATGGTGTGGATTAGTTTTATACCTTGCCTTTCCCCTAAAACTAGGACTCAGGGTAGTTTACTTATTAAAATACAATGCAATTAAAACACAGAAAAGACCAACATTCCATTTTTAACAACACGTAAAAAACATTTTCAAGAAGTGTTTTCTCCACCTGCAAACACACACAGGAAGATGTGTGGCAATTCATTTAGAGGTTATCCCATGAGCCAAATTAGGCCCAAATCCACTGTGATGAAGCAAATTGAAAGGGCACATCCACACAGTTTACACTCTGGGCATCTAACAGTACTTACTGAGAAGATGCCTTCAGCATGTAACTCACTTCCCGATCATCCGCATTTTCCAGCAACCTCAGGATAAATACATTGGCCAAGCTCTGCCCTTGGTCCTCTAACTCTTCCACCCGGAGAAGTCCTCGGGAAGCAGAGTCAAAGACCTGGTACTTGTCGCTAAGAGGAAGGAAATAACAGGGCCATTAGAATCATTAGCAACCAGCTGATATGTATAACATGACTTCAAAAATGGAACACAGAAACACCCAGAGCAATAGAAAATTATCTCTGTAGAAAAACAATGTGACCTATGTGGTATCCACAGTGCTCAATTGTGCCAGTTTTGTAGCACTTTATCTGACATTTATTTATTTATTTATTTACAGCATTTATATTCCACCCTTCTCACCCCGAAGGGGACTCAGGGCGGATCACATTACACATATAGGCAAACATTCAATGCCTATTAACATAGAACAAAGACAAGACAAACATAGGCTCCGAGCGGGCCTCGAACTCATGAGTGATTCATTGCAGCTGGTTACAGCTGGCTTGCTCTCCAGCCTGCGCCACAGCCCGAGCTCTGGCTCTGTTCTACAGAATCCTGGTATATATAGTTTGGTAAGGCACTTGGAATTTTCTGGGAGATGATCCACACTTATTTGAACTGCAATACCAGAGTAGCTTTCAAGCAGAGATTTCCAGTCAATTTTTAAGCAAATTCCAAGATTCTGTAAAATGGATACATGACAGTTAAAGAGGTATCAAACTGGTATAATTGTGTAGTATGGATACACTCTCAGTGTCCAAGGCCTAAGCAACACTTTAATCTGATTTGGGGCATTAAAAAAAACCCAAACCAACACTGACAATCCTTTCTCCATAACACATTATGGAAAGGAAGAGACGATTTGTACTGGAAAAGGCATAGAATAAATGTGTCTCCTTGACTTTTCATGTCTTGGTTATGTTCTGAAATCTTTCCCTATGCAGTAATTTCTATCCTGTGCTGATTTAGGGTTTTTTTTTGTTTACTTTGTAAATGTGGGTATGGAACTGAAGGCACTGCATGATGTGGTGTAAACAAAGAGTTGTCCGAAGGGAACGTTTTAGCACTTACTTTCCATTCAGCCTTTTCTGAGCTAAATCATTATCCCTGTCAATTTAAAAAGGCAGGTTGGGAATTCTCAGTTTTGAAAATTCAGAGTGTTAGGAAACAGAGATGGAAGTTTGCTTACTGTTGCAGCCAGGGTTGTAATGGCTTACAGCTAAGCATGAGCCGATTATCAGAAACTTCCCCTGACAGATCTGATCTAATATAAAATATTTGAATATTATACCCACGATTTGACAGCTATAATTCTGTCTCTGTTTCTGACTCACCCATTAATCTGTCTGCAGAGCACTAGCAAATCATTGAAGAGGAACAAGTAGATTTCCCTGAAGAGTTTCTTTGTGCGAAGGGTACGCGATGTTTTGGGACCATTCATCTGCTGGAGTTCTCCCTGCTTTAGTAGCCAACGGGAATGAGAGATGATGGGCACAGACTAATAAAAGAAAGGAAACAATTATTAGGAAATCTGCCACACAGCACCTTCTGCCAAGCAATCTGAATTCATTACTCATTTCTGTGCCATAATACATGGAGACCATATCACAATGTTGCACATTTCCTAAAGAAGAAATGGAGTTTACATATTTAAACCATGCTATGGGGGAAATGCTAAAATATTTTAAATATCTGAAATAAACAAAATGCAAAAATAGAAAAAAAAGAGTATTTCCACAGGTTTATAACAAGGTTAATAAAAGTTGTGGTATTCTTATGATTACAATGCGAAGCGGATGGATTACAATGCGATTACAATACAATACAATGTGAAGCGGGTAGAGAAGACAGCACTGAAGTCAATAAAATAGGAGAATGCTGAAATATATAAATTTTAAATGATTTCTTTGAGGCTGAAAAAAAAATTAATTGACCGGGCACTGACAAGTACTACATTTCAAGGACAGTAAGCATCTGACAAGTAGTCTGAATAAAGCAACTGTGCCATTGTGATCAAAACTGTTTTCCGCCTTCTATTATTGAATATACATCCTGATGTTATTCACTTCTTAATCCTATCAGACAGCTAAAACCAGTCATTTCTTCTGTAATACAAGCCAGAAGGCGTTAAGGAGGTTTAAACCACCTACCATATATAGTCAAGTATAAGCCAAGTTTTTCAGCCCTTTTTTAGGGCTGAAAAAGCCCCCCTTGGCTTATACTCGAGTGGGGATCCTGGCTGGCTTATATTTGGGTTGACTTGTACTTGAGTATATAGGTAATCAGAGCTGGACAGTCTTATCTTAAATTACAGTTTTATGTAAATATTCAAAAACATTTAACCTACTGACGCCTCCATTAATGTAATTTTATTGGTATCTATTTTTATTTTTATTTTTGAAATTTACCAGTAGCTGCCGCATTTCCCACCCTTATCTTATACTCGAGTCAATAAGTTTTCCCAGGGTTTTTTTTGGTAAAATTAGGTGCCTTGGCTTATATTCAGGTCGGCTTATACTCGAGTATATACGGTACTATATATTTTTAAAATGGGGAAGGAAGGAAGAAAGAAAAAGAAATTTAGCAGCACCTTTAAAATTAACTAGTTTTAATTTTTGAATCAGCTTGCTTTAAACCCACTTCTTTGGATGCAGGACTGGTATTTTGGCTGCACTAGGTACTGAATGGAAAGAACTGAAGGAGGATAAAGTATCAGTGAAACACTGTGCTAACTTGAGGATGTAGAGATGAAGAATGAGTTAACAGAATATAAATGGAAAAAAGAGGAAAAACGGGGGAGGGGATAAAAAGTTGCCTAAAAGAGTGTAGAGGATTCCCACCCACACACCCTATGATGTATAATAAAGACAATCAGAGTCCAGACAAGATATGTGTCTTGGTTTGCTTATCATTAGTGCAAAAGATGTGTAATAGGGGAGTTGAGGCAGAGAGGGAAAAAATGTCTACAAAGAAAATGATAAATGATAAGACAAACAAGAGTAGCTAATAATGCAACTTTAAATGAAGAATATAATATCTCTGGCAGACATAAGAGCAGATCAAAGGAAAGCGTCAGAAGACCAAAAAAAATGGTTTCAAATACTAAAAATAGCAAGATGTCTTAGTTACCAGAGAGAGCAAGAGAAGAAAGGAAAAAAGAAAGACAATATCATTCTCTTTATAGAGACCAGATGCTTTATATCAGTGGTCCCCAACCTGTGGTCCGTGGACCACCAGTGGTCCCCAAGAACTAAAATATGGTCTTCACCATTACCACACCATTGAAACAAGAGCAACTGGTCTTGCGAAACCCTTTTATAGTGCCAGGCAACGGGGATGTCGGGAGGGGAGAGGCTGACTACCCACGAATGGCATGACAACAAGCCTCCTGACTGCTGCTTCTCCTCTTCCTCTCTCCTCCTGAACGGTGCAGTTCCATGTGGCGCCTGGAAGGAGGGGCACTTTGGTGTGTTTGTTTTTAGGCCTGTTCCTGGGGTTATTTGGGGTGCTGATTCAGAAAATTACACTGGATATAACACATTAGCTCTAGATTATGGTTTTCTGTGGGCAAGCAGATGGCGACTACTGGATAACATATGTTCAGTTTCTTCTTTTGGTGATATGGGCTTCAAAAGTCTGCTGGGCCTTTGCTAACCCTGTCTTTTTGCTACCCAGAACCACTGTCTACCCAGAGGTAAGGTCAACTGAGATCAATGGGACTTTCTCCCAGACACATTTGACATAAAATAGTAGCTCAATAAAACTGAATTATGGTGGGAAAGTAGAGAACATTGAACAAGAGGAAATCGACTGAATAAATTGCAGTAAAGAAGATCCAAACAGAACAATTCAAGAACTGTGCCAAATGCAGAGATCCATATGCTAGCCAATACAAGCAAGCCACAAAGAAAGAGGAAATGAACAGCAGTGACTTTACCGATAATACAAAAGTAGATGATACAAAAGAATGTGCATGAAATCAAATAGGCAATGCAAACAAATTAAATTCAAAGCACATAGAAAATGAATAGAGAATAGCACTTCAAACTATGTGCATGTACTACAGTTCAAAAAAATTCAAAATCAGGTTGTGAAAAATACTTGCAAATGATTGATTTAAAAAGAGTTGTTAACACTTTTTACTTTATTAAAATATATAAAATATATGTTCTGGAGCAGTATCTTTTTTGGAATAACTTTATGTATATTTAGCATTGATAGCAAACAATATAAATATACTGGGATGCAATAATTCAAAAGTGGCAATGAACTAACAGCAGACTTTAGATGTATCTTGAAGGGAAATACAGAGATGTCACTCTGAATATATTATAATCGTCTGTGATCAACAAGAATAAATTTGGCAGAGATCTGCAGAACGGCTGCCAGTCATGGATTTATAAGTTAATTAGAAAGGATTTCTAAAAAGATGAAATGGATCAAACTGACAAATTTTATTAAATTCAGAGAGAGATGCCAAAGGCACATTGGGAGAACGAGAGTAAAACAAGCCAACTGTATAGCCTTGTGTGTATTCTAAAAAGTAATTGTTTTCTCCTTGCTCTTTCTTATTCTATGGTATTAACATGAAAGTGTTTCCCCCTTTTCCCATATCAATTCCAAGAAATATAAGAATAAAATTTATGTTAAAATTTATGACATAACATGATAGGGCAATCTGAAAGTCTAAGGATTCTATATGAGAAAAAGAAAGTTAAATTCAGATAAGGAAAAAAAGATGTGTTATCAGCTATCAGGCCTCCTTTCTAAACAAGCAACTATAAGAGATGAGAGATATTTACAATGCCTGAATGATATGATGTTTCAAGAGTCTCCATGAACAAAATATAATAATATAATATAATATAATATAATATAATATAATATAATATAATATAAAGAACTGATGGACTGAGAGAGGAAAGAGTTTCTGCATGAGGAAGAAAGCACAGAAAAGTATAACCTAGTCTGTCTTTGTGATATTACAGAATTTTCACAATACATTGGTGTCTTCTATTACTCATGAAGAAAATATTGCAGAGATCCTGTGATAGTACTAGATTATGCATAGTGATACTCAAGTTTGCTGTGCAACTGTTCCTGGAATAAGCACTATGGCTCTGCTTTGCCTCATCTTACAACAGTTGATTCAACTCCCAATACACTGCTAAGGGATGTATTTACAGAACCTCCCGGACAACACAACCAGTCATACAATAATCTATGCCACCATTAAGACAGTTTGCACAACCCCAGAGTATTACCTTTACTCAGCCTCTGAGCAAATGTCACCACTTGTGAGATTATATTCACACAGCATAAAACCACAACAGAGTTTGACTTTATGTAAATATAAATACTTCCCAGAAGAGAATGTCATCATGGTATATTAACATGATTGAAACTATGCAAAGAATTCAGGATATATAGGCCTCAGTCCTACATCCTCTCAACATAGTGTAAACATCTATATGCAAAACTATTATACACTCAGGCCCCTTCTACACTGCCATATAAAATCCAGATTATCTACTTTGAACTGGATTATATGGCAGTGTAGGCTCATATAGTCCAGTTCAAGGCAGATCATGTGGATTATCTGATTTGAAAATCTGGATTATATGGTAGTGTAGAAGGGGCCTGAGCCATATTCCCTCCCACTGGATTACTGAAAAGTCTTTGAAGTTGCCCTCCACGGCTAGTCCATGCTTTACTGCAAGCAGGTAGACTTGGAGACGTGTCTGACTACACCCCATTGATAAGTAGAGCAGTGCTGATATCCCTGGCGGAGCCTGTCAGATGTCCTCACATTTCATGTGACTATAGCCTAAAAATCCTGCTGAATCCCACGAAGCATAAATTAGACACGCAGAGTAGTTGCAAGGACTTTTCAGCACGTTATGGGGGAATCTGGGTGCTACGGAGGGAGGGAAGAAATACGAACTCTCACAGTACCTGAAAAAGGACATTTCTTTAGGAAAATCGACACAAGTGGATGCTCTAACAGAATTTCTACTACAATCTATTGCCACACTACATTCAACCTGCATGATTCAAGATGATAACACCTCTTATCAAAACTATCCTGAAACTATTCTGTCTAGTTCGTTGCAAAAGAGAGAAGAACAGGAAGAGAAATTTGTGTGAACACTACTGTCTGGAACCCTTGTAAGACACCCTGTTTGAGAATGCAATACTTTAGGCTTGATCGCACATTGACAACTTTATCTGCAAACCCCTTCAGATACTGCAAAACTAAATAATACCAGGTGAGATATTTTTTTGGGCGGTTCACAGTAAACAATAAAGTGGTATGGCAATGAAGATTCCCATAAAATAATTACCAACTAAGGTAAATATAAATCAAGTTGTGCTGGATTTACTGCATAATTCTGGATGGTGATAAATGTGCACTCTGTTCAGGTTTAAAACAAGCTCTACTAATACCTTGATCTTAAATTCTAATTTCTTCTGGATACTGATCATTTGTTCTGTACGGCTCATTTTTCTGACACCTTCATTACAGGCCTTCACCACCTAGAACAGAAGGAGAAATGATATTGTTTCAGAAATAGGTTTCCTTGTCCCCAGAGTTCTAATTTTGAGCTAAAACCTCAATTATGTGAAGGAAAGCATGTACACACTAGGGGGAGAAGAAGACACTCGCACACAGATGAAGGGAAGAAGGCTCCAGCTATTAACAACAAATATGCTTTGCAGGGCTTTGAGACTGTTAATGCCAAGTTTTCCTACTAGTTAGAAAGTGGCCTTAGACAGAAGAAGCCATGAGTCAAAGACTGCTGTGTTCAGCCACTTTCTCAACATATAGGAACTAGCCGTGCCTGGCCACGCATTACTATGGCATAGTCTGGTGGTATTGAAAATAAAGTAATGAAAAGCAGCCAGGATTTTGAGCTGCAAGGCTGTTCAGTGCTATTCAAGCTGGCCAACGGAAGATCCCCTTAGGTAGGAAGTGATGAGGAACTGAAAAATACAGATTTTTAGACATATATTGTATGCACATTAGAAGCAGTGAAATGTAGAAAAATCAGACTCTCTCTGTGTTAGATTCTGTGTAAATGTACAAGCTGGCAGGATAGGGAGAAGGGGGGCCTGTTATCTATACATTCCAGTGTGAATTAGTTCCTAGTACAGCTAATGGAAGGAGAGCGGACTTCACCCCCTCCCTTTTGACAAGGGCCCCTGATTAATGTACTATAGCCGAGCATAGTTATCTGTAACTTGCTACAGGCTTTTAGAGTGCTTAGATAGGAAAATGCTGATCGTGCATATTTATGCTCATGTATGTAAGCATGTGAAGTGACGTACTAATGACGAGATGTATGTAGAAGCATGTTCTTTGTCTGAAAATGTATAAAAGGCAATGTCAACGCCTTGATCGGGGCTCTGGAAAGCTTTCAGAAGAGATTCCACCTCCAGAGTCTTCAGCTGAATATAATAAACCGGACGTTTTGGCCTCTCAAAGGATCGCTCTTGGTGTTATCTCTCCTATCATCTACAACAGAAGCAGCCTGGGTTTGAAGCTACAAGGCTGTTCAGTGCTATTCTAGGTGACCAATGGAGGATCCCTCTAGGTAGGAAGCAGCCTGGGTTTGAAGCTGCAAGGCTGTTCAGTGCTATTCTAGGTGACCAGTGAAGGATCCCTCTAGGTAGGAAGCAGCCTGGGTTTGAAGCTGCAAGGCTGTTCAGTGCTATTCTAGGTGACCAGTGAAGGATCCCTCTAGGTAGGAAGCAGCCTGGGTTTGAAGCTGCAAGGCTGTTCAGTGCTATTCTAGGTGACCAGTGAAGGATCCCCCTAGGTAGGAAGCAGCCTGGATTTGAAGCTGCAAGGCTGTTCAGTGCTATTCAAGGTGGCCAATGAAGGATTCCCCTGCAGGGGTGAGGGGTGGGGCGTGGACAGTCGTTTTCCCAATTTCCACATTCACACTTGCCTCAATTAGAAAAGAGTTCTGTCACACCAGAAGCAGCTTAGTTGCCGTATCAGGGATGGCAGTCTCCCTGGCAACGGATGGTTGTTTTTCCCTTGCGCACATGCGCTGTAACATCTTTTGTGATGTTTTTAAGTTATTTCTGGTTTATATTTTTAGGTTTTTTTTAAAGTGAAGTACATACATTGGATTAGTAGGTGTATTGTGGCCAAATTTGGTGTCATTTCGTCCACCTGTTTTTTTGTTTACTGCGTTGGAAAAACGAACATTACATATAGATAGACAGATAGATAAGACTTTCTTGAGCACAGGAAAGAATTATGTGTTCAATTGTGTGTTTCCTCATCCCAATAATGTATACTTCTCAGAATATGGTCTTCTGTATTTCATAAACCCAACTGAGTTTTCCATGGAATTGTGAGTTTCCTGGATTACACCAGCTGCAAGATGTCATGCGTGCTTGCATGTTCTCTTACTGAAAAATTGATAGAGTTGTACATGTATATAATTCCATGGAAAACTCAGTTGGGTTTATATCATACAGAAGACCATATTCTGAGAAGTATACATTATTGGGATAAGGAAACACCTAAAGGGGAAGTTTTGAACACATTCTTTAGACACGTTCTTTAGGCACATTCTTCAGATTGTTGCGGTTGCATCTTATAATGGCTCATAATGAGGCATCCCTACAATAAGCATGAAGGTGAAAGAGCCTAGGAAAGTTTATGCTACATACTTTTTTCTCTCAATGATAGAAGACCCCTTGACATTGCATAGATGATCATCAGATTCCCCCAAATTGTGTCATTTTGATTAAATATATAGGCCATATGCATATCTTTAATTCTATGTGGATATGGAGGGATATAGGAGGCAGGTTGTCTGCACGTTGTAATCAGGGAATGCCAGTGTACATATTATTCATGCAATAAGCCAGTGGTTCTCAACTTGTAGGTCCCCAGATGTTTTGGCTTTCAACGCCCAGAAATCCTAACAACTGGTAAACTGGCTGGGATTTCTGGGAGCTGTAGGTCAAAACACCTGGGGACCCAAAGTTTGAGGACCACTGCAATAGGCTGTTTCAGGCTAATGATAAAATTATATTGCACTTTGGCTCAGCCCCCACCCCCACCCCAAAGTACACAAATACCAGATAGCACACATTCTCCAAAGTCTCCCAGAAAGGGAGCTCAAAACCGAGTTGAATCACTCATAATAAGCTTCTCCTAGCCCATGTAGTTTTGGGTCAGAATAATAAATTTGCACTCCTGGATGAAACCTGACCTACTAATGGTTTGCTTCACGTGGCAGCTAATTAAACGACTGCTCTCCATGGATTCTGTCACCTTCAAGTACTTGAAAGAAGCTTTTGCTCTCTGAAGTCTCAGGGAACTTTTTCTACATAATACTTATGTCCAAATACCTTTGTATCAGACAGTACAAATACTAGCTGCTTGATCCCACTATAATTGCTTTGGCTTCATCCTGAAGCTGCAGTTTAGTGAAATATATAGAATTCTTTACTAGAGCTTTCTGTCAGAAAGGTCTGATAATATTACAGTAAAATAATTTTACTGTAATATTATTTCAGCTACTTTCCTAACTTTTATCTCATTAAGATAGATTAAACTGCTATAGGAAAGCATGCAAAAACCCTAACTATCCTGCCAAACATTGCGCAAAAAAAACTTACTGTTTCCAGTTCTTTGTGAGCTTCGAGTGCGGTGATTTCTCGTTCAGACTTTTCTTCCACTTTTTTCAGGATATTCTACACAGTAAGACAGAGAAAACAGTTACACTTTCTTCATATTGAGTACTGCTTTTGAGGTATAGCCGTCCTGTCTAATATTTAAGAACATGTTAGGACATTTTAACTAGGGGATAGCAGTCAATTATCCTTTACAAATTGACTCAAATTCGAGTTCAAACAGATAGTGAATAGGTATAACAAGGAGGAGAGGATTTTGGTACAGTGGGACCTTGGTATCTGCTGAGTTTGGCTCCAACCCCCCCAATGGATACCAAAATATGGGGATCCAAAAGTCCTATTATGTGCAATCTTTTTATCATGTCCGAAGCGACTTGAGACCATACTGCAAGTCGCTCCTGGTGTGAGAGAATTGGCCACTTACAGAGACATTGCCCAGGGGATGCCTGGATGTGTTACCATCCTGTTGGGAGGTTTCTTTGAAGTCCCCACAAGCTAGAACAGACAGACGGGAGCTCACCCTGTCTTGTGGATTCAAACCAGGAATCTTCAGGTCAGCAGCCCAACCTTCAGATCAGCAGTTCAGCTGGGGCAAGGGTTTAACCCACTGCGCCATCACGGCTCTACACATGCACATGCAATGGTGTAGTAAAATGACAGAACTCTTACATAAAATGGTGAACTCAAAGTTTGCTTTTGGGATCTCTTTGTGGGAGGAATATTTTCAAGCCATGGATGGTGGAACCCATGGGTGCAGAATCAGTGGATACAGAGGGCCAATTATATTACTTTTTTGTCATTGCATTGCAGGCTGCTAAGTGATGCATTTCCACCACAAAGAACATTCCTCCGTAAAGTGGTTTTGGCTCACTTAGCTGTGGACATAGAAGGGCAGTGTTCAAGTAAGGGCTTGCCGGAAAAGTGTGACCATGCTGTTGTACCTGTACTAGCAGCTTCAGCCGAGTGATCCTCTGAAAAGGCAGGATCAAGAATGATGAGAAAGGCAAGCCTTTGCATTTTGGATCCAGTTCCAACTGTGAGATCACCTCCCGGATCGCTGGCTTGTCCTGGCTGACAACAGAGACAGACGGAAGGTGGTGCTTGTTATTTCCTTGTGCTTTGAACCGCATGAGTAACTGATACACTCTACAATTTATGTTTCTTTCATTCCTTGATGCCACTTCCCTCAGAATTGGCATTTGGCTTTGCTAAATTTTTGAGAATTGTGGAAAAAATATTAGCACCGAGTGGGTCTTAGTTGAAGGCTGGGTCTATTTATAGTAACAAGGAGCAGAAAAATAGGTTTGAAAGTGCAAGCCAGAGTAATGATTTCACATGTGTAGCACATGCAGACTTAGCAGCATACCAGCAAATGCTGAATGCATGTGGGTGGGTGTGAATGGGGTGTGCGCCCAAGTTGATGAGTCAGAGGCATAATTATATGCCTTTACACAGTTGGATATTGTGGTAAGGTGAAATTCATATAGTCACAGGAACAAGGCCTTCCATGAAGTGACTGAACCAAGATAGACCTAGCTGGAAATGACAGGATGAATATCTCATCTGGCATAGGAGAGAGAGGCAACTCAAACTACTGGAGATCTTCCAGTACTGTTGGAGGTCTGCTGTTGCTTGTATGAATCAAGTACTAATCTAAATCAGCATACAATCTTTTGTTTGCGATTTTTAGGTTCCTCCCAGACATAGACAAAATACTTGGATTGTGTGTTCCTGCATGGCAGAGGGTTGGACTGGATGGCCTTTGTGGTTTCCTCCAACTATGGTCCTATGAAAATGGGTACCCATTTGAGAGAATGTTGTGTTCGTAACTAAAGTACAATAAGTTAAAAACCCAGAAATAAAAATATTTATAAATCATGGACAATTAAATTATTGTCCTGCATTAGCATGAAAAAACTCAGACCAGAACCTCATACCAGCTAAAGAACTGTCATAAACATCCGTAGCTCTTGTGGATTTGTTCCCAGTAAGACTCAGCTAAGCCACAAAAAGGATTTTTCTGAGGCAGAGGATGGAAGTAATGAAACTAGCAACAGGAGTATGAATTGACTATGTATCTGGGAACAGGAGCACAATCATGCACCATACATTTGATTACAGGTCAAACATCAAGGAGAATAATATGTCCTATGAGCAGTCCTACTGATGATAGATGGACTTGGAGGTCTCTCATTTATAGGGTCACCATAAGTTGAAGTCAATTTGACAGCAGCTAACAACAATGTGAGAACTACATGAGAATTTTCTCAAGCTTAAGGCAATTTTATGAGGGGATGTGGTGTTATACCACAATGTACGAATACTTAAGAAAAATTTTGAAGAACCAGTTAAAGTAAGATGGAAGTCAACAAATTTTTATTTTTACATTTTTTTTTATTATTTTCTCTTTCTCTTTTTTCTTTTTCTTCTTCCTCTTATCCCATTTCCTACTTTCTATTAACAATAAGTGTTCTCCCACTTTCACTGTGAAATTATTATTATTCTCTAACATATATTATTTTTCTTTTTTTTAATATAAAACCCTCAATAAAGATATTTTTAAAAAGGCAATTTTAATGTCCATCCTTTATCATGACAGACTTCTAAAGGATAGTAAAGGTTTCTCCTTGACATTAAGCCTAGTCGAGTCCAACTTTGGGGGTTGGTGCTCTTCTCAATTTCTAAGCCGAAGAACCACAGTTGTCCATAGACGCCTCCTAGGTCATTGCCCAGCATGACTACATGGAAGGCCATTATCTTTCAAAGCAGTACCTATTGATCTACTCACACCTGAATGTTTTCAAACTGCTAGGTTGACCAAAGCAGGGGCTAACAATGGGAGCTCACCCCGTCCCACGGATTTGAACTGCTGACCTTCTGGTCAGCAAGTTCTGCAGCTTGACGGTTTAATCCACTGCGCTACCGCAGCTTCTTCTAAAGGATACTAATCGATTATTTGCTATTACATACATGACAAGGAAACATTTATAGCATGACAAGGAAATTGTCTACCTTCAGGGGAAAAGGGAAGGAATGGTAGGGAGGATACAAGAAGCAGGACCGTGACAGCTTCCTAGCATTCCTGTTAAATACTATTTAATCTAATTGCTTAGAATCACTTTACAAAGCCCATCTCTAATCAGAGTGAACTTGCAAAGGGTTGTTTTTTTTCTTTCCTTTAGTGTGATTTATAAAATTACTACATCTTAACCATTAGTTTTCCCAGTTTACTAGGACTCCCTTAGTTTAATAGCTTAAAACCCTACTCAACATCTGAGATAATATACAATGTCCAAAATAAAAATAGTAGTATTCAGATCGGTGGAAAATTTCTGACATGCACAAAGATCTTTACTAGTGCTAAATGTTTTCTAACCTTAATATTTTTGCAGACTCACATTTTCCATCTGCATCAAAATGTGCCCAAGAAATCCAAACAGCATTTGAAAATCTCATTTGTAAAGCCTACACATCTATGCCATTCACAAGCAGAAAACAACTATAATTAAATTTAAATTAGACAGCATGTACTAATGGATTGGCACTTTAAGGCTTTTTGATGTTCTGACAAATGTTTTTAAAAGCTCCTTCACAAAAAGAAAAATGTTGTAGAAATCATTAACTGTACATCTCATTTATCTACTAAAGTATACTGAAATATCCCTGATCTAAAGAAAACTACAAAATACATATGGGAAACTGTAATAATGCCATACCATGTTCGTTATTATGGTGATGGTTTCATCCATAGCTTTCATCCAACAAAGTACATCATATGCAACAATTGGATGTAGTCCCCAAGTATATTGTAGCAGTATATTGTAAAAGTGGTGCAGAACACACATATTGCTCTTGTTTTCTACCTTCAAGTCAACTCTGACTTATAACAACTTTATCATAGGGTTTTCTTGGCAAAATTTATTTAGGAGGTTAGCTGTTGTTGTTTTTGTTGTTAATAATAATAATAATAATAATAATAATAATAATAATAATAATAATAATAATATGTTTACTATGCCTTTCTCTAATGCTGAGAATATGTGATTTGAAGAACTCCCATGGCTGAGCAAGGATTTGAACCCTGTCCCTCAGTGTCCTAGTCCAACAGTCAAACTTCTATAATTCATTGAAAAAGGCAGGCTAGGGGACATAAATAATCTTCAACTGATTGAATACCAATTCTGAGCTTTCTGCCTAGTTGTCCATCTCTGTACGAGTATGAAATAACATGATCACTTGAGAATCTACTTATTTTTTTGGAGAAAATGTCAATTCCTAGGAAACAATGGTGTAGATCGGTGGTTTTCAACCTGTGGGTTCCCAGATGTTTTGGACTTCAATTCCCAGAAATCCTAACAGCTGGTAAACTGGCTGGGATTTCTGGGAGTTGTAGGCCAAAACACCTGGGGACCCACAGGTTGAGAACCACTGGTGTAGATAAACCTTTATTTATGCTTAGCCATTTGGCCCTTGCTAGCTCTCTGCATTGTTTGCTGCAGCTGAGTCTTTTAAATACATTCTTACACTTACAGAAGTTGCTTGTAAGTTCTCTCCTGGTAAGTCTGGTTGGAGACGTAGGTGACGTACACTGAGAAATTTTCGATATGACGATAAACAATGTCGCAGACATCGGATATCACAATGTTCTCTTCCACCCGTTTCTCAAGATCCAAAAGGAATCTAAATAAGAAATGTAGAAATAATTATTGTATTCAAACTTATTTCAGGAAATGTTATATGAATCCATGGGTGATTTGAGATAAAGTCAATTATTTTTGTTTTTTCTGAATGGAAGAATTCTGTCTGGTAGATTGTACAATACCAGCAAGAGATATCAGATTTTGGACTGGCTGTTAAGAATGAGATGTGCTAATACCTAAGGAATAATTAAAAATGTCCTGGGGGTGATAGCCTACTTTGGGGGGGGGGGTCTGCATTCTTGTACGTATAATGATGAATCCTTTTTTGTTTTTCTACTCCCTCCCTATTGAGGTATATGACTAGATTTCTACTTTGGAACTTGTCTAAATGTCTCTGATTTCTAGGAACGAAGACAACTGTTTAGGTGTGGGAGTGATGCTAGTCATATACTCACCTCCATAAGAAGGCAGCATATGTACAGAGTAGAAATAGAATATGCATGCAGATATATATGGTGTGTATGTGTCAGCAACTGCACTATGTCATGACACCAATGACAAGAAGGTCAGTGAAAGTTTAAAAAAACAACAACCCTATGCCTTGTTTCTACTTTAGGTTTACTCCGGATCTGTATTGGTCTAAAATTAATTTTGCCATAAGAACATAGAACGATTATAGCAACTGCCTACTTAGGACTGCATCCCATTCACACACTGGTCAGGCAGATGCTTTTAGGAAGCCTACATGCAGGACATGAATGCATTGCCCCTTTCCGCCGGTGTTAATCAGCAATCTCCTTCTAAAAATTGGCTGCCATTACTATATCTTGCGATACCCAGTAAAAATGATGCCCTGTTTGAAGAAATATTCCCTTTTGTCTGTTCTGAATGTCTGATCATGAATAGAATATACTGTATACTGAAAACCTGTTATTTATTAATGCATAATCAGAAAGTGTGTGAGGATAATAAAGGGACAGGCACTCCTTTCATTTAGCACTTCTGGGGAAATACCCAACAGCACTACAGTGGTTATATTAAGAACAGATTTCAGTCAAGGGAATGATGCTTCTATCAGTGAGAAAGTAGACTGGGAAAGTGAAAGTGCAGGCCTCCAAGGTCAGGCAGGACAGCCAAAGACATTTACAGATCAGAGCCGACAATAGGCATCGCAGGGCGGAGCGGCTGCATGGGAAAGTTGGGGTGGGGGGGGGGAGAGAGATTTCAAGGGAGGGAGAATGCTTTCATGGCCGGCTTTTAATTGGTAAGGTGTTTATTTTCACATTAGTTCAGGCAACGCAGCATATGGAGTAAGAAGCTAGACCTGTGTTCCTAATTCATGTTTCAAGTCAACCTTTGGTTTTGGGATTCGAGTATCTTAGAAGTTTCTGTGTTCCTGTTTTATATTCATGATCAAGTTTTACTAAGGATACCTTTTGTTTGTGGACTTTAGCTGTTCTTGTGATTATTGGCTATTCCTGGACTTTGAATCTGTTTGAGACTTTGAGATTCCTATTGGATTATTGCTGATTGCTAAACCTTTTGGATATACCTTTTCCTTCTCTATTCCTGCATTTTTCTATACTTTTGATATATTCAACAATAAACTGTTTGCTTATATTCTGGACTTAGAGGTTTCCAGGCCTGGGGTGCAACATAGAAATAGACAAGTCTGCATGATTGTAACATTAGATGAAACATAGTGGCCAGTGTGACTGCAAGACAAAGTAAAGGTGAGGGCTCCTGTACCCTTAACAGTTGTGTAGAAGAGGGGATTTCTAGACAATTACTGCATTCATAAAACAAGTAACAGTGCAAGAGCTCTGTCCTTTATATCACTAGGCAAATCTATCCAGTCAGGATACACGATACTAAACATATTTCAAATGGCAACCCCACTGACTAAAGAAGCAGTTCATATTCTTACACTTAGCAGAGACACATTCTCACAACGGCTTCTACCTGGTTAGAAGAGGGTGTTTTTTTGGCATTCAATTGCTTCAGATGTAAATGAAGACTTTCTGTGAATAAGCCATATGGGATTCAGCAATGTTGCTATTTCAGTATAGCAATTATGGATAGCAGTATATATCTTTACAATATCAAAAAAAGAGAGGAGCAATAAAATAATGCCCAGCCATCTAGAGAAGTTAAAAACAGGAATGCATTGTGACATAGAAGGGGGAAGAAAGAGCGGATGGGAAATTTCCGAATTATAATAGCCATTAAAAGATTTACCGTTCACTGACTGCCATAACATCTATTACATTGGAAAAGAGGATGTGAGCTTCTGAGGGATGTAGAATCTTTTTCAATCGCTCATTTTCCATGAAATGATATACCAGCAAATTCAGGCTCTTGTAGTATGATGCTTCTGAAGTGACCAGTTCAAACATGGCCTGCGGGAGAATTTGGAAACTGTACATAAAGGATGCATGGTATGATAATTAAGCTCTTGTTTTCTACTTAGTTCCTGCATTCATGACAGTGTAAACATTTACAAAGCTCTGTGGAATTAATGCACAATTATTGTAGCATTCTTAGACTCAACAGGTCTATTCTACATGGACCAAAAGAAATGACATACATACAGTAGGCTACATTGCATAACAACAACTGTAAAAAAAGATTGATAGAATGATTTACACACACTAAAAAGTGAATTTTGCTTCAACATTTCACATTATATGGTTAGGTAGGAGAAAGAACTCTTGTCTGTTTGAGGCAAGTGTGAATGTTGCAATTGGCCATCTTGATTAGCATATAATTATTATTATTATTATTGACACAACGACGTTGTATGACACAGCAAACAAGATAGATATGCTGGATTTCGTATCACAAAATCACAAGTCGAACACTTCCCATGTGTCTAGGATTGTGTGATGTATTTTCGGATGATGCGTGCAGATCCCAGTAGGGTGGCCTTTTGCAGTTGGCAGATCGTAATTTTGTCAATGTCTATTGTTTCCAAATGCCGGCTGAGATCTTTTGGCACGGCACCCATAATAATAATAATAATAATAATAATAATAATAATAATAATTATTATTATTATTATTATTATTATTATTATTATTATTATTATTATTATTATTATTGTATCCCACCCCATCTCACTATGGGGACCAAGCCCAAATGCAGCATAAAATACAATATCAAAATGCATTTAAAACATGTAAACATATAAATACAAGTCATATAAAATACAGTAAAAACATACTCAACCAACCAATAGACTTGCAGGTTCAAAGCATGGCTGCTTCCTGCCTGGGGGATTCTTTGTTGGAAAGTGTCAGCTGGTCCTGATTGTTTATTGTCTGGAATTCCCCTGTCAGTGTTAGGTAACATCTTCCAGTAAAGGATCCCCCCATGCAGAAAGCAGCCAGGCTTTGAAGCTGAAAGGCCACTCAATGCTAATGGTAACATTCACACTTTCCTCAAACAGACAATAGTTCTTTTTCCCAGCCTGGACATTCCAGAGATATATAAACTTGCCTAGTTTCCAACAGGCCTCACTATCCCCGAGGATGCCTGCCATAGGTGCAAGTGAAACGTCAGAAGAGAATGCTTCTGGGACATGGCCATACAGCCTGGAAAACTCACAACTGTCCAGTGATTCCGGACATGAAAGCCTTTGACACACAATTTAAAGAAACATCCCCAAAGCATCTTATTTAACAGTTGATCCCCAAAAATGTTCCCCCAAGTTATTATTTTTCTGACTCTACAAATATCATTATAGCCTTGGAATCCGACTCTCATAACTCTGCAGTTATACCATTTGAGATCATGTCACTGTTTACACTGCGAATTACACCACAGATTAACTGCTGATGACATCATTTGGAAAAGGAAAGAGCGTGAGAACACTGTTTTAGAAGTGAAAAAGAAATCTCTGTGAGGAAAACGGTGCAAAAGGGAGACAGGATAAACATCCAGGCTTCCGTGTCATTGCTAGTTTTCAATTATCAGTGATCCACATAAAACATATTATTCCTTAACTCCCTGGTGTGACGGAATAGTACATGATCCATACAGAACAGTCAGAACATAGCAATAAACACAATGTGTCAGTAAAGATTCCTAAGGGGAAAATACAAATCCGGTGACAAGGAAACAGTACTTCCTCACTTCTGAATGTTTTCCCCAGTGTTAGTGTACAGTGTAAAGTTTTAAAAAGGTGGCTTTTGTTCAACATTTCAAATTATATGGTTAGAAATTTTGCCAAGGACAACAAAAGTCTTGTAGATCTCAGTTTCAATTCAATATTACAGTTACCAGCATTCATTACTGAGGTGAAACATGGTAGTATATCTCCCTACAAACACAACATACGTCCACGTAATTTATTTTTAATGTGTTTAGACAGAAGAAAATAAATATTAATTGAAGCAGGGAGATGTTCCTCTTGTTTGGCTCACAGGGTCACTGCTCCCTTAACACAATCCAGTTAAGCATAGCTGACAGTTTCACCTACCCACCTAACAGATTGAAAGCAGAAATGCGAGTAGATAAATAGGTACTGCTTTAAGCGGGGAGGTAATAAAAATGTGCTTTAAAGGCTATTTCTCAGGAGGATGTCTAAAGATGACAAAGCTCCTCAGCATGGAAGATGGAATGACAACACCCTCCATGGCTGAAGTCAAGCATAGCCTCTAAGATGCTGGAAATAAGATGGGAACTGCCTTTACATTTGTTTGTGTATTATCTGTCCTTGTTAATTGTTTAACAACATTGAATGCTTGCTGTACGTGCCTTCTGTAATCCACTCTGAATCCCCTTGGGGAGATAGAGTGGAATATAAAGTATATTATTATTATTTTATTATGACACAGCAAACAAGATAGATATGCTGGATTTCATATCACAAAATCACAAGTCGAACACTTCCCAAGTGTCTAGGACTGTGTGATGTATTTTCGGATGATGCGTGCAGATCCCAGTAGGGTGGCCTCTTGCAGTTGGCAGATCATGATTTTGTCAATGTCTATTGTTTCCAAATGCCGGCTGAGATCTTTTGGCACGGCACCCATTATTATTATTATTATTATTATTATTATCATCATCATCATCATCATCATCATCATCATCATCATCATCATCATCTGCAATGTATCCAATCCTTCTAGTTTGTATTTCTTGAATGTTCAATCGTTTCTTGTTTAATGTTATTCTAACTCAGTGGTGTCAAGCTTGTGGCCCTCCAAGTGTTTTGGACTTCAGCTCCCAGAATTCCCGATCATTGGACAAGTTGGCTTTTAACTTGTCATATGTTTTCTGTTGTATTGGAAACCGCCCTGAGTCCCTTGAGGAGATAGGGCGGTATGCTGTATAAATAAAGCTGTTATTGTTATTATTGTTGTTGTTATTATTAAAAGCCTCCAAGGAGGCTCCTTCCTTGGAGGCTTTTAAGCAGAGGCTGGATGGCCATCTGTCGGGGGTGCTTTGAATGCGATTTCCTGCTTCTTGGCAGGGGGTTGGACTAGATGGCCCATCTTCCAACTCTACTATTCTATTATTCCATTATTATTATTATTATTATTATTATTATTATTATTATTATTATTATTATTATTATTATTATTGGCAAGGGCTTCTGGGAGTTGGAGTCCCAAACATCTGGAGGGCCACAAGCTTGACACCTCTGCTCTAACCTGTTACCTCCATGAGTGTGTTTGCTATAAAATCAGAAACATAGGTAGTTCAGCTTTCAATTTGACATGTAAGGATAATTTCTGACTTGGCAGTTTGCCCTTCTCACATTTTCCCCAAATAATGTATGTAGTTTTTCCGGTCCTAATTGTGTTTATATTTCTCCAAGAGATGTTATCCGAAGAGGGGAGGAAGCTAAAACTAAGAGACAATCAATACCTAGAGCAAAGGCCAGATAGCTGTGTAATGGAATAAAGCTGAAAAAAAAGCAAACAGAAAACCAATATTTATGTGTGTCTGAGCTAGAATAGACTTTGGAGACCAATTCATTGACACTCTTCCAGCCTCGGGGGGGGGGGGGGGGGGGAGGGAGGGGAAGTAAACCCTTTCTAAATAAATCTTTTCCCCAAACCCCTAAACCAGGGGTCCTCAAACTTTTGAAGCAGAGGGCCGGTCCACAATCCTTCAGACTGTGGAGGGGCCGAATTATCATTTGAAAAAAAAAACACAAACAAATTCCTATGCACACTGCACATGTCTTATTTTTTGTAGTGCAAAACAGCAACAACAACAATGAAAGAACAATACAATATTTTAAAATGAAAACCATTTTAACCGACATAAACCTATCAGGATTTCAGTGGAAAGTGTGGGCTTGCTTCTGGCCAATGAGATAGTCAAGTTAATTAGGATTGTTGTTGTATGTCTTCAAGTCATTTCAGACTTTGGCCAAGCCTAAGTCTAAAATTATTTATTTATTTACTGCATTTATTTACTACATTTATATCCCACCCTTCTCACCCCAAAGGGGACTCAGAGCAGCTGTATGTATATACATTATATTATTAGCATAGCACAATATTAGCATTATATATTATTATATTGAACTATACCACTATACTGTAATATTATATTTTATTTTATTTTTATTTATTAAACTTGTATACCGCTACTCCCAGTTTGGCTTGGAGCAGTTTACAGAAATAGATTAAAACAATACACTTGGCTTTAAAATAACAATAAAAACAATAAAAACAACAATAAAAGCAACAATAAAAACAGACATAGCCCCAAGTTTTTCACCCATTATATATTATTATATGGTATTATTATTAGTATTATATTGTATAACATTATAATATTATTATCAATATTATATGTATATACAATATATTATATTATTAAAACTGATATAAAAATATTATATTATAAAACTGAGGGCGGGGGCCAGGTAAATGACCTTGGAGGGCCGCATCTGGCCCCCGGGCCTTAGTTTGGGGACCCCTGCCCTAAACAATGTGGTGGTTTCAGCTTAGAGTCACTGTAGTTTCCAAATGACTTGAAGGCTCACAACAACAACAGCAACACATGTATACTTATAAGAAAAAGCCTAAATATTACATTGCTAATCTCATCTTCACTATTGGAATGCTATGAAAATGTTGATGCTAGTATAATCCCAAACTGCATTTTTAAGTTGTAGTAATATAGCTATGAACGCATGTAATTCCTGTGTAGATGTTTCAAGCCTCCTACATTTTTGGTTATTTCTTCCATGTCACCACAGTACAAGAACCCGGGTAATGTCTCCTCTTGGCTTGTTCTTCTATTTTCAGCATCATTAAAATATACTCCACATAGCAAATGAAGGTCCTTGGTGATTCACATTTTTCTGTGCTTGAAACTCAACAGATGCCTAGATAAATAAAGCTATCCACCAGTAATACATTCGTTTTTCTCATTATTCCATGACTGTTTTTCACCTTCCTTACTTTTCCTGATGGTCAAAAATATGCAGTTACTGTAATTTCAGGTAATCAGAATGTCAAACTCTGTCTTTTTAAAGTAAAAAAACACAATCATTCTTTTCTCCCCATCTTTCTCCTAAACTAAGTCTGATCAGATCAAATATATGAGATCCCCCCCCCCCCATACATTCTGTGTTTACACTTTCAACCTCACTTTTGGTTTGTGCGCAATGGATTCCAATATATCAAGTGGTAGTGACCCTGATGGTGACCCGCAGTTAGCACAACAGGTTAAACCGCCAGCTATAGAAAATCTTGCCGACCGGAAGGTCAGCCGTTCAAGCTGTGGGTTGGGGTGAGCTCCCGCCATCAGCCCCAGCTTCTGCTTACCTAAGGTAAAGATAAAGGTTTTCCTCTGACATTAAGTCTAGTCAAGTCCGACTCTGGGGGTTAGTGCTCATTTCCATTTCTAAGCCGAAGAGCTGGTATTGTCCATAGACACTTCCAAGGTCATGTGGCCGGAATGATAGCATAGAGCACCGTTACCTTCCCGCCAGAGCGATAGCTATTGATCTACTCATATTTATATTTGTATGTCTTCAAACTACTATGTTGGCAGAAGCTGGGGCTAACAGCAGGAGCTCACCCCGCTCTCCAGATTCGAACCACTGACCTTTTGGACATCAAGTTCAGCAGATTAGCGGTTTACCCCGCTGCGCCCCTGAAGAAACCTGTGAGTAGATAAATAGGTACCGCTTTGGCAGAGGTGAAAGGTGCCCCAGAAGAAGACATGCCTGCAATTCCATCAGGAAGGTGTTATCTTTGGTGTGGAAAAATGGAGCGACAGCACCTCCCCATGGCCGAATCGAGCACAGCCTCCAGATGCCGAAGATGAAAATAGAGGGAAGCCTTGCCTTTGTCTATGTACTGTCTGTCTTGTATAGCAGCACTGAATGTTTGCCGTATATGTATTCTGTGATCTGCTCTGACTCCCTCCAGGGAGATAGAGTGGAATATAAATAAAGTATATTATTATTATTTGAAACACAACAAGTTGAGTCCACATCAGACACTCTGCTGGCTGTTGTATTGGATTGCACGTCGGACACTTCCCAAGTGTCTAGGACTGTGTGATGTATTGGCGAATAATGCGTGCAGATCCCAGTAAAGTGGCCTTCGGCAGCTGGCAGGTGGTAATTTTGTCAGCGCCAATTGTGTTTAAGTGCAGGCCAAGGTCTTTAGGCACTGCACCCAGTGTGCCGATCACCACTGGGACCACCTTGACTGGCTTGTGCCAGAGTCTTTGCAATTCGATCTTTAAATCCTCATATATTATAAGAATAAGTATTTTATTATTATTATTATTATTATTATTATTATTATTATTATTATTATTATTATTATTATTAACTCAAGATTGGCAAGCCATGTGCTATTTATGTAGATATTTGGCAGTTATAAAGTACATAACTCGTTCCTTCCATTATCGTTTCAACATCCTTTAATGTGAAGACTCTTAAAAGCAGAACGCATACTAAGACATGCCTTTTATATGAACAGTCCAGCTTATTCCCAAGTATGGTTTGGATATTTTGCGGGCAGCATTTATTGTTCCTGGAAAGGCTCAGTGACAGCCACTGTTTTCATATTTTTTAGAGCTTGATAACTAAGTACACATTTGAATAACAATGCTAGAGAAGGAGTCAAACATTTTGTGCCCTCAGGACTCCCACAAGGATCATAAAACAGCCACCATGCTTAATTTCTTAACAGTGTCTGTAAATGGAAAAATATTGTAAACAACATGAGGATATCACCTGAAATGGGATTTGTGTGTCATCTCCCTTTTTAAATTATCTTGGAACGCTAGGGTTGCTGTGAGTTTTCCAAGCTGTATGGCCAGGGCCGGCCGGAGATAAATTTATATGTAAAGCGAGGGGGGAAATTGCGCCCCCCCCACCGGCGCCGCGGGAGGCGTGGCCATGTGCCGCGGGAGGCACATGGCCACGCCTACCGCGGCGCCGGCGGGCCCCGCCTCCTGCTCCCTGGCCCCGCCTCTCACGTAGCGTGGGAGGCGGGGTCACGGCGAGCAGCGCGGGAGGCGGGGCCAGGGCTGGCCCCGCCTCCCGCGCAGCTCACCCCGACCCTGCCTCTCACCCAGCGTGAGAGGCGGGGCCGGGGCGCACAGGCCGGGAGGCAGGGCTCCGCCCAGACGGGGCCTTGCCTCCCGCCCCGCGCGGCCTGGGCTTTTCCAGGCAGGCCGACTGCACTGGAGGTCCCTGCAGGCCGCGATCGCGGCCTGCAGGGACCTTCGGTGCAGTCGGCCCGCCTGGTAAAGGCCAGACGGGCGAGGCTGAGCTGCGTGGGAGGCAGGGCCAACCCTGGCCCCGCCTCCCACGCAGCTCACCCCGACCCCGCCTCTCACGCAACGTGAGAGGCGGGGCCGGGGCGCACAGGCCGGGAGGCAGGGCTCCGCCCAGACGGGGCCTTGCCTCCCGCCCCGCGCGGCCTGGGCTTTTCCAGGCAGGCCGACTGCACTGGAGGTCCCTGCAGGCCGCGATCGCGGCCTGCAGGGACCTTCGGTGCAGTCTGCCCGCCTGGAAAAGGCCAGACGGGCAAGGCTGAGCTGCGCGGGAGGCGGGGCCAACCCTGGCCCCGCCTCCCACGCAGCTCACCCCGACCCCGCCTCTCACACAACGTGAGAGGCGGGGCCAGGGCGCACAGGCCGGCCATCCAGGGCCATCCCAGCCGGCCATGAGCTCGCTCGTCACCGAACAGGCCTTCCTGTTCGCCGGCGAGTGAGCTCATGGTCCCCGCTGGGAGGGGGGAAGCCTGACGGCGCCCCCCGGGCCCTGCGCCCGAGGCGGCCGCTGACGCGGCCGCCTAGTAACAACCGGCCCTGTGTATGGCTACGTTCCAGAAGCATTATTTCCTGGCGTTTTGCCCACATCTATGGTAGGCATCTCAGAGGTTGTGAGGTCTGTTGGAAACTAGGCAAATTGGGGTTTTATATATCTGAGGAATGTTTAGGTGGGAGAAAGAACTATTGTCTGTTGGGGGCAATTGGCCTCCTTGATTAGCATTGCAGCTTCAAAACCTGGCTGCTTCTTGCCTGGGGGAATCCTTTGTTAGGAGGTGTTAGCTGGCCCTGATTGTTACCTGTCTAGAATTCTCCTATTTTCTGAGTGTTATACTTTATTTACTGTCCTGATTTTAGAGTTTTTAAATACTGTAGACAGATTTTGTTAAATTACATGGTCTTCTCCTTTCTGTTGAAATTGCCCACATGCTTGTGGATTTCAATGGCTTCTCTGTGTGGTTGTTAGAGTGGCCCAGCATTTCTGTGTTCTCAAAATAATATTCTGTGCCCAGGTTGGTATCTTGGAACATTTTGTATTTTTAACAAAATACTTAGTTTTGTATATTATACATATTTCTTTTGAAATGATAACCTGTTACTTATAAGTGGATTCAGATTTTATCTGTTCATTGTCGTTTAATTCTGAATGGCTATAATTTCTTCAGTCTGAATGGCTATACAGTATTTTTTTTTTAAAGAAACGAAATTACTATTTTAACAGTTGCACAAACCATAAACAAGCATAAGGCACAATACGATTTAAATTAGGGCATAATTCAGATCAATCTGCTCTAGTTACAATCTTCAGTCAGAGCGAAAAACATCCACTATGCTTAATTCCTTAATAGCTGCTTTTCAAAGCTCCCAGTTTCAGAACTTCAAACATCTGTAGACAGAGCAATGCCAGACAGAAAATTACTCATAGAATGACAGTACAAAGTGTAAATGAGAAGCCTCTCCTCTTTTCTGAGAGTTAGTACTAGATTTGGAGGCATTGTATTACCTCTACAACACATTAGAAGCCAATGGTGGCACAGCGGATTAAACCGTTGAGCTGCTGAACTTGCTGACCAAATGGTTGGCGGTTCGAATCTGGGGAGCAGAGTAAGCTCCCGCTGTTAGCCCCAGCTTCTGCCAACCTAGCAGTTAAAAAACATGCAAATGTGAGTAGATCAATAGGTACCGCTTCATGCAGTCATGCTGGCCACATGACCTTGGAGGTGTCTATGGACAACATAGAAATGGAGATGAGCACCAATCCCCAGAGTCGGACACGACTGGACTTAATGTCAGGGGAAAACCTTTACCTTTACTAGATATTTTTTACTTTTTATAGTTATTAGGTCTTTGGGAGAAACGTGGAGTTTATTTGCACATTAAGGCTGTAGTCTTATGCAGACTTACCTAGGAGTAAGTCTCTATGTACATTATACGGATTCTTTCTGATTAGAAATGGATATGATTATATTGCGAACATCACTTTGCCCAGCCCTTTTGAAATTTAGATCAAGACACATTATTTGCATCTTTCTGGATCCTAAACTACCCCACTTCCAGAACTGTACAAATATGCTTTCTAACCCAGACATGGGCAAACTTTGGCTTTCTAAGTGTTTTGGACTTCAATTCCCATCATTCCTAACAGCCTCAGGCCGTTTCCTTTTCCCCCTCAGCCGCTTAAGCGGCTGAGGGGGAAAAGGAAGGGGCCTGAGGCTGTTAGGAATGATGGGATTTGAAGTCCAAAACATCCGGAGGACCTAAGTTTGCCCATGCCTGTTCTAACCTGTTGCCTTAATATCACTCTATTCATGAAAACTCATGCTAAAACAAAAACCAGTTAATCTTAAAGTTCCCTTTTTTCTCCCTCTCCATTCTTCCTTTTTATACTTCCAATCACAAAGACACCTGGATCACACCAATTCTATACCTTGCAAAATCATGTGTGTACATCGCTTTCGCCTAATATTTTACTTTTGATAATATACACAGTTAGGGGGGGGGGGGGAAATCTCACAATGTATACGCAATTATACCTGACAAATACAATGCAGAATGATTACCTTGTGCTGTTTATTTCTAGGTCAGAATCTTCTTTACCAGAGTTGATAAAATTACTTAAGAGCTTTGGGGTTCTTCCAGACTATTCTGTGTATTGATCTAAAGCCTGCTACATCTTGATTGTTTGCTAGTTGGCACTTCCCTTGACATCCAAAACCTATTAGGCATTTGGGCATATTGGTGTCTCAGGATATTGGTCTGAAGATTAAAATGAATTTGCCTACATTGTTTGCAGACTTATGTCTGTGAAGCATTATTTAGATTACATATGTGAGATTAGGTAAATACAGTTAAGATGAACATTTTACCATGGATATTGCATTATATATCTCTTAGGGTTACTTTCAGAAAACCAGTACTGTTATAAAGGAATTTATATAGAGACGTTTGCTACTGTATTTTTCACTCAAAAATATGTAACTACGGGCAGTTCTCAAGTTACAAGCAAGATAGGTTATGGCAGGGTTTGCGGGTGAATGCCCTGAGAATTTTTGAGTTGTAGTTCACCCTTATCCAGACAGCAGTAAACCCAGCTGAAGACGGATTTGAACCAAACTTGGCACCCAGAGCCAACATGACCAACTGTGAATACTGGCAGGATTTGGGGGTGAATGCCCTGGGAATCTGGGAGTTGTAGTTCCCCCTTATCCAGAGAGCTCTAAATCCAGTTGATGATGGATCTGGACCAAACATGGCACTCAGAGCCAACATGGCTAACTGTGAATACTGGCAGGGTTTGGGGGTGAATGCCCCGGGAATCTGGGAGTTGTAGTTCACCCTTATCCAAAGAACACTGAACCCAGACGACGATGGATTTGGACCAAACTTGGCACACAGACCCTACATGGCCAACTGTGAAAACTGGCAGGGTTTAGGGGTAAATGCCCTGGAAATCTGGAAGTTGTAGTTCACCCTTATCCAAAGAACACTGAACCAAGCCGACGATGGAGTTGGACCAAACTTGGCACACAGAACCAACATGACCAACTGCGAATACTGGCAGGGTTTGGAAAGGATTGATCCACGATTCTGGGAATTGTAGTTTAGGTATTGAATTTTTGCCTATTTACTGTAAGCCACTTTGAGTCTCGTCGGAGAGAAAGGTGGGGTAAAAGTGATGTAAATAAATAAATAGTTCGCCCACATCCTTATGTATTTTCTAATGGGAGCATTCATAAAAAACAAAAGGAAAGACTGTCTTTTTTCTAATAAATAGCGTTGCACATTACCAAACTGATATTACCTTACATCTAAAAACAAGCAATGCCAGGTCCCCAAGCTAGCATGCATATATATAAGCTTTGGATAGCACAGATAAGGATTGCCTCCTATGGTGTTTGTTATGCTGTCTGTGCCCCTATTCAGAAGATTTCACCTTGTTTTCTGTCCCTGTGAGGATTGAATTGTGAAATATGTGGCTTGTTGTGGAAACAAGGACTGACACCAAAGCTTCAGTGGAGACAGCTTTTCCCCATGATAATTCTTTCAGGAGTGAATTTCCCTTCCTAGCAGTAGATTTCTCGCACTTCCCATTGTATCACCCCCGTTTGTAATTGTGAGTTGTTTATACGTCAGATGTTCGTAACTTGGGAATTGCCTGTATTTCCAAAAGGTAAATTCAAGAAGTAATTCTATATCCTGAGATGCATCTCATGACTCATACAATTAACTGGCAAACCCAGACACGGTTTCTTGAAGCAATCTTGGAATCAACTCACTTGGAATCTTGGAATCAACTCACTACCTCCTTTTGGATGGATTATGTTAGGTTCTGATCATTTAAAGGGAAAAGAGATGATGTCCCCTATGATCTCTGCAAAGACAGAGACATGTTTCAAGAGTGACGAATGACATTTGTCTACATGGCAAGCCTAACTTACACTACTCCCTAACATTCTGAGCAAAATTAGTGCAATAGCAATGGCGGAAACAGTAGGGCTGGCATAGGTGAAAGTCTCTCAACCACAACCACAACCTCACCCACGCAAGACAAGTAAGATGGGAGCATATCAGTATTGACATTGGCAGGGTAATCATTTTAACTTTTGTAAATTCAGATGGAAAAGTCACATGGGTACATTTAATAACATATGAATTAGAAAGAGCATGGAACTCCTGTCTTTGCTGCTATTTTTTTGCTTTTAGGTACATACACTTCTGACCGATCCACCCACACTAAAACCCTAGATTTTGAAATAGTTGACTATGAGGATATAGGGGGGCAGCATGGTGCAGTGGCTGGAGCACTGGACTATGGCTCTGGAGATGAGGGTTCAAATCCCTGTTTGGCTGTGGAAACTCACTAGATGACACGTTTCTTCATCTTTAGAGAAAGGTAAAGGCAACTCCCCCTTAAACAAATCTTGCTGAGAAGATCCTGTGACATGTTTCCCTAGGGTTGCCATAAGTCAAAAATGACCTGAAGACACACAACAACAACACCTGCAGAGGTTGTACAAGGGTTTGAGATCTCTTGATTTCCATTTATGAAAGCTAGAAACCCAGAAGGTCTTGCTTCAATCCCACCACATGCATCCCACATACATAATGTCTTGGACCTTTCAAAACCATACATTTTGATTTGGATTCAATGTTAATCAGTTTAGCACAGGCATGGGCAAACTTGGGCCCTCCAGGTGTTTTGGACTTCAACTCCCACAGCTGGCAGGCTGTTAGGAATTGTGAGAGTTGAACTCCAAAACACCTGGAGGGCCCAGGTTTGCCCATGCCTGGGTTAGGATTATGATAACATATGTAATTTCCCATTAGGTGCTTTCCACCGCCTCTGGGATATCCATGAGGAAGGGTTCAGAAATTTTCATTTCCATTTTTAAAACCGCTGCTCGTTGCTCTCCAAACATGAAAAATATGTTAATCTTAACTGTGTTTAATGAGACCCACTCAGCTTCATTAGTTTTACTAATTACTGGCAAGATGTCAGACAAAATGCTTAACTATGGTCGATGATCATAATCAATGTGTTGTCAAAAGCTTTCATGGACAGAATCACTGGGTTGTTGCGAGTTTTCCGGGTTCTGGCTGTTAGGAATTGTGGGAGTTGGAGTCCAAAACTCCTGGAGGGCTGAAGTTTGCCCATGCCTGTTCTATATTATTGATACCTTTATTTTCTCTTACTCTGGCTGTGTTTTTTATGGGTTTGTTTTTTGCATCTCATTTTTCTCTGTATTCTCAACATTGTATGTTTTGCATTTTTATTATTATTCATGACTTTCTTATATCACTGTAAGTCAATGTTGCATGAAGTAGAAATCATTGGAGCTAAATGAGTTAAATCTGAAGTTAAATCTGAATGAGTCCCCTTCGGGGGAGATAAAGTGGGGTATATAAATAAATAAATAAATAAATAAATACTGTATAATAATAATGATGCTTTCGGCCTGGATATATATCTAACTTGGCAAAATTTTGCTAGATCCTGAGATCAATGTAAAATTGGTGTGTGGTACTTTCTACCACCCTATAATTGAGAAATAAAATAGGGTTTTAGTGATAAGTTACATATTCTAGTTCAAAGATCAGCCAGTTAAGGTTCTGAAGGGTTCTTGGGTGAATGCCATCAATTCTCACTGACTGTTACTGTTTAGTCCGTTGGGTTAAAAAACAGCCAATTCTATTTGGTTTATTATTGTAGCATTTATAGGACTTTCTATTTGGTTTATAGAACATCATCTGCTCTGCTTGAAAACAAGTTTTTCATCAGCATTGTCCACACTAACTGATGCAAATAACACATAATTCCCCTGTACTTTGTTTTGTTTCAGTACTACTTTTACATCCTTCTAATTGTCTTGCTTCTTCTGATGTTTTTAATTTACACATTTATTGTTAGCTTTTAAAATATGTTCATCAACTTTAGCTCTAACTATGCTTTCTGATACAATTGCATTAATTCTCTGGAAGAGCACTTCTGCTCTAATAGCTTGAGATTTGATTTGAGAAGAAACAGAATATTCATTGATCTTTTAAGAGAAATACATTTTATAGTAATACATTTTAATATGTTTTTTAATTGTGTCAAGAGGCGACTTGAGAACATACTGCAAGTTGCTTCTGGTGTGAGAGAATTGGCCGTTTACCGAGACGTTGCCCAGGGGACGCCCAAATGTGTTACCATCCTGCTGGGAGGCTTCTCTCATGTCCCTGCAAGCTAGAGCTGACAGATGGAGCTCACTCTCTCTCATGGATTCAAACTGGCAACCTTCAGGTCAGCAACCCAACCTTCAGATCAACAGTCTAGCCGGCACAAAGGTTTAACCCATTGTGCCCCCGTGGCTCCTATTTTAATATGTCTATTTGTGGTATTTCTACAATGTTTGTTTTTATATTATTCTGTGACCTTCCTTGAGCCACAAGGAGAGGCAGGTAAGAAATCAAATTATTATTATTATTATTATTATTATTATTATTATTATTACTACTACTACTACTACTACTACTATGAGAAAGGAAGGGAAGTCAAGAATGCACAGACAACTTCACTTTAAAGAACATCATTTGGATGAAAAGAATCAAGCAACAATTAGTTTCATTACAAATGCAACTGCAAAATGATTGAAGATTTGGAGACCATGCCCTATGAGGAGTGGCTTAAAAAGCTGGGGATATTTAGCCTGAGAAAAGAAAGTTGAGAGGAGACATGATAGCCAGGTAGAAATATTTGAAAGGATGTCATAAGGAAGCGGGAGCTGGCTTATTTTCTGCTGCTCTGGAGACTAGGAACAATGGGTTCAAATGACAAGAAAGGAAATTCCACCTGAACATTAGGAAGAATTTCCTGGCCATGAGAGTTGTTCAACAGTGGAACTCACTGCCTCAGAGTGAGGAGGTGCCTTCTTTGGAGGCTTTTAAACAGAGGCTGGATGGCCATTTGTTGGGGGTGCTTTGTGCTTTTCCTGCATGGCAGTGGGTTGGGCTGGATGGCCTATTTGGTCTCTTCCAAATCTATGAATCTATGAATTACCTCTTGAAGTCTGATCTCATCTGGCTGGAGGATATTCAAAACACCGCTGCTTCTGACTTCAGGAAGATCCTGCCACAAATTAAACCTTGAGTTGGAATTCAAGAGCAAGTTGATCTGGGGAACTGCCTTGCTCTCCGTGGCATCTGTAGGTTCGGTTTCTGATGGCGCCTCTTCACCAGCTGAGCCCTCTTCAGTATCTGTTTGAGAGTCTTGCAGTCTCCTGGTTTCAATCTCTTGTTGTGTAGATTTATCCCGATATTCTTGATATAAGAGACCTGGAAAATACCAAAGTATGCCAGATGTTACTGAACAAGTATCATATTTGTATGAGAAAAACAAACATTTCAGAATCTACTGTTAAAACAAGTTCAGACCGGTGAATAGATTTGTCGCTATTCTCTTTCCTTACTACAGCCAGAACAACATGGAAAAGTTAAAGTTGTAATCTAAGACAAAATCTAAGGGTAGTAACTTTCAAGTCAGTTAATATCTCTAGGATTGTGTTTTTAAATTCTCATACCTTAGAAAGACAACTGAAGAACGCATAGTTCTAGCTGGATGAAGCAAGAGAGCTAAGTACAGTGGAGTCTCACTTATCCAAGCTAAATGGGCTGGCAGAAGCTTGGATAAGCGAATATCTTGGATAATAAGGAGGGATTAAGGAAAAGCCTATTAAACATCAAATTGGGTTATGATTTTACAAATTAAGCACCAAAACATCATGTTATACAACAAATTTGACAGAAAAAGTAGTTCAATACATAGTAATGTTATGTTGTAATTACTATATTTACGAATTTAGCACCAAAATATCACGATATATTGAAAACATTGACTACAAAAATGGCTTGGATTATCCAGAAGCTTGGATAAGTGAGGCTTGGATAAGTGAGACTCTACTGTATATACAATTATTAGGCAAGTAAAAAGCCAAAACTACTAGTTTGTTTGATCTGGAAGAGAAATGCCTCTCAGGGCAAAATATAATTATCAGTCCGATTTTGCACATGAGGAACATCAGTAACTTTGATTTTCCAACAATGTATTTAATCAAATGTTATATCATCCAATACCTTTCTTTGGCCCTTGAGGCTCAGAGCAAAGGTTTTTTTTTTAAAGTAAGATCACATGGTGCGGCCCTTTCTGGTCTAAACAAAATACCACTGAAGTACTACCTATAAAGATCAGAAATTGTCACCAAAATGTATTCACATAAATTGAATAGAGGGCTGCTCCCTTTTTCTGCTGGTATGCACAGGCAAAATTCCAAAATATTACAGTTTCAATAAGCCAATTCTTCAGAATCATGCTGGAAATATGCCAAATGCTCCAGCATTTTCTCTTTCCCTTTCATCCGAGAACTCTTCTTTCTATGACTTGCAGTAATATCTGAACTGGAAAAGATATGGTTAGCACTGGCTCTAATTTAGTCAAAACCAGGAATACCCTACAAACATTGCATTGGTTTTAAGATGGTTCCAAGTGGGTCTGTAAAGTGGGTTTTTGAGACAATTCAGTCTTATGCTAAATTATGTTATGTTATTGCATACTGTCCGGAAATCAGTTGTCATGCCAATGCCGTAAATCAAGAAATAGCTTCCTAAGATCCACAGAGATACTGGCAGGAACACCTCAGCAAGTGAGAGTCCAAAAGTGGCAGGCCAAAATCCAGAACCTCAATGTATGGCTGATACCAAATGAGAAACTCCCTCCTGGGCACACAGAAGACTAGGCGACTTGGAAGGCATTGAACAGATTGTGCTCTGGTACCATGAGATGCAGAGCCAATCTTAGGAAATGGAGCCACGAAGTGGAGTCCACGACATGCAAGTGTGGAGAAGAGCAAACCACAGACCACTTACTACAATGCACCTGAGCCCTGACACATGCACCATGGAGGACCTTCTCACAGTGACACCAGAAGCACTCCAAGTGGCCAGCTTCTGGTCAAAGGAAATCTAGTATAATTACAAGTTTTTAACTTTGTGTTTTAAAATACATTATAGCTGTATCCTCCACTTGCTTCCGACACAATAAATAAATATGTTCTGTTCTGAGTTACAGATCTTAGGAAAGTCATGGCAGCTACCTGGATCAAGAGACTTCTGAAACAAATTGACTAGGAAGGAAAGTACTCTGAAAACTTGTGAAATCCCACAGGTCAAAGTAATGTATGACACAAGTATGCAACTGAGCCAGAGGCCAATTCTCTCCATTATACACCCTCAGTGGCATGTTGTTCGACCACTGATCTAGAAGCAATGTCAGGTCACTTGTGGTTCCTGTTGAGTTTATTTTTTGCTATTTATGTGTGTGGGGGGGGGGGGAGAGATTATTTATGTCAACAGGTCAATGAGCTTTGGAGATATTATTTTCATGTTTAAAAAACCACATGAAACTGTTTTCAAACATGTCTTAGGTATCTACATGAGAGTATCCCAGAGGTCTTGGGGGCTGAGAAACATTGGGCTGTGTGCAGCCAATGGAGTGCCTGTCTCTCACCTGAGACACTCACAAATAAATTATGTTACCTTAAAGTGGCAAACCATAACAATACAAGAGCAATCTTTCAAATATCCATCACACTCACAGAACAAACAGGAGCACCCCTTGTTCAATATTATCCAAGACTAATAATTAATTTACAATTAAATATTTGGACAATGAGTAGACAACAGTATTCTTTGGACAGTAATAACCATATCAGTAATAACCACTATATGTTCAAATTGTATTTCTTTTAAGGGCTGCAGAAATACCACAAAATTTAGCAAAACTTCTAGAAGAAATATGAGAATGGAAACATCTATCACACATTAGTGAAACTTTGTAGGCCTTTCACAGGCTGAGATGTTGTTTGTCCCAGAAGACCCATTAAATTTATTGTTGAATGGTGAGTCATCCATTCACTCAGTGGGTTTATTCTAGTCAGGAGAAACAACAGAATTCAGACCACTGTTTCAGAACATGTCCTATAAAGCCTATTTCACACAAATTGAAACACCATATACAAGACTTGTAAGAACCAGCTACGAAATATTCTCTCAATCTGTAAATTAAATGCAATTAACTTTCAGATTAAGCATGCAAAGTACTGGACTTGGACAACAGATATACATTTTTTAAATAACATTTTACATTTTATTTTAGGAATACATTCATATTATAATTCCTTAAGTATTTAGATACACTTCTACAGTGGCTGCTGGTTATTTTATGTCTGCCGGCTGGTGAGCCCATTCTACTTATGCTGTACTTTAAAAGAGCTATCCAAGGTGCCGATCCTATTGGGGAGGGGTACACTTTAACACTTGGTATAGCTTCTTGACATTTCAGACTAGAACCCAGAGTGGATTCGCCTTCCCTAAAACATGGCTCTATGCCTAGCAGTTCAACATGTTATACTCAACTGCTATTATACTGACGTTATCATCTCAGATTTGCATGTATTTTACAGTGGGAGGGTGGTCCAAACGGAATACTTTTTCCATTTGGCCTTACTGTGAATATATTCAGTGATCGCTTCTTTCTGGAGTGCTGTTCAGAATGGGATTAAAATAGCAAGAGGAGAAACTGTACCTTGGAAACCATGCACTTTCCTTTTTAGCTTCCCACACTACACTGAAAAAGGAGAGATTGCCCTTAAACACATTGTGCTCTTCTGGTGGAAAGATGCTTGCATAATTCCACTTGAACTACTTTGTAATATATTTCCAGTAACAGTTGAGATTTCTGTTAATAATCAGCTTAACATCTAAAAAGGCACTTAATGTGGCACAAAGATGGGAAACAACACTGTGGAGCACACTAAACCTTAGTATAGGCTTTTTGCATGGTAGAGAAGCATATGTCGAAGATTTTTGTGCACTTGATGCACACATAATGTTCCAGAATGTTATTAAACATGTCATTCAATCAAAAAGCATAATAATAATAATAATAATAATAATAATAATAATAATAATAATAATAATAATAACATACCTATAAGAAATGAAGTACCCTAAAATAATCTGAAGACAAGCTCTCACTTACCTAGCGATTAAAACAATTTGCTGAAATAACCCACATATTCATTGATTGTAACCTAGAACAGTTTTCTACACTACTGTCATGGAAGGACACAAATATCTCTTAGGTCTCAAGAGCTTCCCTGATTTATATCACCAGAGCATATCAGAGCTCTAGACAATGAAGTCTTTCGAATACAGTGCAATTGGTAATAATAGGGTAGAAGATGAGTTTCAATATCTGGACTGGAAACAAATAAGAGGCCAGCAAAGGAGGATGGCTCATTTCTCATATTACGATTGAAATGGACAATAATATTTAAAAGACCATGATTTTGGCCATGTTCCAGAAGCATTCTCTCCTGACATTTTACCCACATCTACGGCAGGCATCCTCAGAGGATGCGTGACATAGATGTGGGTGAAATGTCAGGAGAGAATGCTTCTGGAACATGGCTATACAGCCCGGAAAACACACAAGAACCCTGTGATTCCAGCCATGAAAGTCTTCGATGACCATGATTTTATTTTTTATGTATAACATAGAAATAATAATGATAACATCTCCCACTGCTTTGTATTGTTAAACATTGATGTTCTGGAATGATTTTGATAAAACATTCAGTTCACAGGAAAATAATGTGTTCATAAAATTTGAGGTTCTTTTATGTTTCTCACATATTTTGCTTCACATTTCTTTCTGGTTCGTATTAATTTTCCCCGCATTAATCTTGTTATCTCAGGCATTTATAAAGAGTACACACAGACAGTAAATAAAGAACAACACTCTGAAAACAAGGGAATTCCAAATATGAAACAATCAGTGCCAGATACCACCTCCCAACAAAGAATTCCCTCAGGCTGGAATCAGTCTGGCCTTGATGCTGCAAGGCTTTTCAATGCTAATCAAGGTGATTAATGGCAACATTCACACTTGCCTCCAACAGACAAGAGTTATTTCTCCCTCCCTGGACCTCCCACAGATATATAAACCTCACTTGCCTAGTTTTCAATAGACCTCACAACCTCTGAGGATGCCTGCCATAGATGTGGGCGAAACATCAAGAGAGAATGCATCTGGAACATGGCCATACAGCCAGGAAAACTCACGGCAACCTAGTTGGATCCTTGTTTGCAGAAAGAGAATCACAAAATAATAGAGCTGAAGGGCAATACAAGGAACATTTAGTCCAACCCACTGCCATGTAAAAATAGACAGCTAAATCATTCCAGAAAGCTGGCTGCCCAACCCCTATTTAAAGGCAGAAAATCCACCATGCTCCACAGCAGACATGGCAAATTATTATAAGTGAAGTTGTTAAGCACCCTTATTCCTCTTGCAGCATCTTTATTCTCAAAACAAACCATGACAGCAAACATCTCAGACATCACACTGCAGTGGAACTTATTCCTCACTGGACTGCCACCCAAATGCTCCTCTTACCTATTTGCTCGATGAAGTTTTTCCAGGAGTCAGCTGTCATGGGGTGAATCATTTGCAGCGCTTCGGGGAAAACAGGTGGGCCATCAGGATGCCCAGGACTCTCTTCTGGAAGAGGAATCGGTCCAGCCATGGAAGGGGAGTTGCTGGGAGAAGAAGAGAAACAGTTGCATGGGTACACCGAGCTGCCTTAATTCCCCTTCTACCCCAAAGGGCAAAGATGTGAGCTATTGCAAGAACGTAAAGAGTCAAGGTAAACTGGGTTGCTGTGAGTTTTCTGGGCTGTAAGGCCATGTAAGGAGCCCCCGGTGGTGCAGTGGGTTAAACTGCTGAGCTGCTGACTGAAAGGTCGGCGGTTCGAATCTGGGGAGTGGAGTAAGCTCCCACTGTCAGCCCCAGCTTCTGCCAACCTAGCAGTTCAAAAACATGCAAATGTGAGTAGATCAATAGGTACCACTCTGCAGGAAGGTAACGGCACTCCATGCAGTCATGCCAGCCACATGATCTTGGAGGTGTCTATGGACAACGCTGGCTCTTTGGCTTAGAAATGGAGATGAGCACCAACCCCCAGAGCCGGACATGACTAGACTTAATGTCAGGGAAAACCTTTACCTTTACCTATTTCCATGTTCCAGAAGCATTCTTTCCTGATATTTTGCCTGCATCTATGGCTGGCATTCTCAGAGGCTGTGAGGTATATGAGCAAAATCTGGCTACCAGTGTTAAAAAAACCCTCTAAAATCAGGACAGTAAATAAAGAATATCACTCAGAAAACAAAGGAATTCAAGCTATGACTCAAGCAGGGCCAGCTAACATCTCCCAACAAAGGATTCCCCCAGGCAGTAAACAGCCAGACCTTGAAGCTGAAAAGCTATTAAATGCTAATCAAGGTGGCCAATTGAAACATTCACACCTGTCTCAAACAGACAAGAGTTCCTTCTCCCGTCCTGAACATTCCACAGATGTATAGTTGCATAGTTTTCTAACAGACTCTTCGCCTTAGAGGATACCTGCCATAGATGCAAGTGAAACGTCAGGAAAGAATGCTTCTGGAACATGGCCATACAGCCCAGAAAACTCACAGCAACCCAGTGATTCCGGCCATGAAAGCCTTCGGCAACTCAAGGTAAACCATCAGTCCCTGATTGCTCTTCTAGGTGAGGCTGAGTGTCACTGCGCTCAAAGTCGAGAGCTGTCATTTTTGTGTACCTTCGAGACATATCTAATTGATGATAGGAACGCCAAGGCACAGGGGTTTCTTGGAAAGGTTTGCTTGGAAGAGGGTTCCCAACCAGTAAAGCTAACAGAAGCGAAGGGTAGGCAGGGAACATACTGGAATTCAGCCCCACTGCTCCAGGGCTCACGGGGAACCTGGAGTCACACCTTCCTGGGGGTGTTATATGCAAATATTTTATATGGGGCTCAACCAGGCTCTCTTGGGGAGGGGAGCACATTCTCCTCTGCACCAGAAGCCCTTTTGTATGTTGAATCTGGACAGGTTCTGCTTCCTGATGCCATGAAGGTCTAAAGAAGAGGGCTCCAGTTGAAAACAGGGCAGGGGTCCATCCACACTGTAGAATTAGTGCAGTTTGACACCACTCGAACTGCCATGGCTCAATGCTATGGAATCATGGCCTTTGTAGCTAGTTATACAGGACCTTTAGCCTTCTTCTCTGCCAAAGAATGCCATGGCCTCACCAAAGGGTAAGTCCTAGGATTGCATAGCACTGAGCCATGGCAGTGAAAGTGGTGTCAAAATGCAGTGTAGAGGCAACCTTAGTCTTGTAATGGGAAAAGGATCTAGGGGCAACAAAGTAAAGTAAAGTCTCTGCCAGACTTCGGGTCTCTTGGGGTTGCATACTGTAGAACAGGCATGGGCCAACTTGGGCCCTCCGGGTGTTTTAGACTTCAGCTCCCACAATTCCTAACAGCCTCAGGCCCCTTCCTTTTCTCCCTCAGCCGCTTAAGCAATGCACTAATCAATGCACTAATTGATTAAACATCAATGCACCAATCAATGCACTAACTGAACATCCTTGTTTCACAATACAAAGCAGCAGCAGGGGGAGACGCTATCATTATTACCTCAATGTCATGCCTCCAAATAATATCTGGTTCTTTAAATATTCTTGTCCATTTCAATAGTCCTATGAGGAACCGAGCCATCCTCCTTTGCTGGCCTCATATTTGTTCCCAGTCCAGATATTGAAACTCATCTTCCACCCTATTATTACCAATTGCACTGCAATCGTATTCAAAGGACTTCATTATCTAGAGCTCGACTATGATCAGGTGATGTAAGTCTTGAGACCTGAGAAATATTTGTACCCTTCCATGACAGTAGTGTAGAAAATGGTTCATATTTCAATCAGTGCACTAATATGTGGGTTATTTCAGCAAATTGTCTTAATCACCAGGCAAGTGAAAGCTTGTCTTCAGATTATTTTAGGGTACTTCATTTCTTATAGGTGTATAATAATAATTATTATGGAGCCCTTGTGCCGGCAGGACTGCTGACTTGAAGGTTGGGTTGCTGACCTGAAGGTTGCCTGTTCGAATCCGGGGAGTGTGCGTATGAGCTCCCTCTGTCAGCTCCAGCTCCCCATGCGGGGACATGAGAGAAGCCTCCCACAAGGATGGTAAAACATCAAAACATCTGGGCGTCCCTTGGGCAACGTCCTTGCAGACGGCCAATTCTCTCACATCAGAAATGACTTGTAGTTTCTCAAGTCGCTCCAGACACTAAAAAAACAATTATGATGATTATTATTAACTATGCTTTTTGATTGAGTGACATGTTTATGAACATTTGGGAACATTAAAGCTTCGATTTATGCAAAATGCCTATACTAAGGTTTAGTGTGCTCCACACTATCGTTTCCCATCTTTGTGCCATATTAAGTGCCTTTTTAAATGATTAAGCGGACGAGGGGGGAAAGGAAGGGGCCTGAGGCTGTTAGGAATGGTGGGAGTTGGAGTCCAAAACACCTGGAGGGAGGGCTCAAGTTTGCCCATGCCTGCTGTGGAATCAATGCTGTCGGACTGCACTTGGCTCCAAGCTATGGATCTATGGGAGATGCTCTTTCCTGTGGCAACAACGCTCTTGAGCAGAAACGCAGGTTCCATAGCGTTGAGCCATGGAGGCTAAATTGGCCCTGGATGTGAATGCTCTGCAAGAAACCCCAAGACTTGCGCCTCCTCCAGGTTCTCAAAGTTGACCTCCAGCTCCCCTGTTTCCTGGAAAGAAGGGTCTAAGAAGGGCTGTGAGAGAGTCACTGCCCTTCTCAGCTCCCAGATTGCGGGTCTCAAGTCGCAAGTTCCCGCGCTCACGTCGGAAGGGTCTCGGAAACGCAGTGCTGCTCACCTGTCCTCCTGGCGGGACCCGGGCAGGCTTTCGGCGGCGCCCTCCTGCTCCAAGGCGCAAGCGGCGCTGAGCGCGGCGGCCAGCAGCTCCATGCTCGGCGGCGGCGGCGGCGGCGAGGAAGAGAAGGCGGAGGAGAAGGCAGGCTCCGGCAGCAGCGGCGACCGTCCGCTTCTGCTGCTACGGAGCGATTCCGCAGCAGGCGCGGGGTTGGGGGAGTCCGGGCGGTTGCCACGGAAACCGGGGTAGGAAGGGAGCAGCCTGCGGAGGAGGGGAAGAAAGGGGGAGAGGAGGGGAGAGAGGGAGAGAACGCCTCAGGGGAAGGGAAGAGGGAGAGCCTCCCTGCTTTCCTCCCTTTTCCCTTTCCCTTTCCCTTCTTTTTCCTTTACTTTCCCCCTTTTCCTTTCCCTCTCTTTTCCTTTTCCTTCCCCTTCCTTTTACTTTCTTTTCCATTTCCTTTCTTTACCCTTCCCTTCCTTTTCCTTTGCTTTTCCTCCTTTCCCTCCTTTCCCTTTCCTTTCCCTTTCTTTTTCTTCCCCTTCCCTTCCTTTTCCTTTCCCCCTTTCCCTTTTCCTTTATTCCTTTTCCCTTTCCCTTTCTTTTCAGTTTCCTTTCTTTTCTGTTTACTTCCTTTCCCTTTTCCTTCCCCTTTTCCTTCCCCTTTTCCTTCCCCTTCCTTTTACTTTCTTTTCCTTTTCCTTTCCCCCCTTCCTTTCCTTTCCCTTCCTTTTCCTCCTTTCCCTTTCTTTTCCTTTCCCTTCCCTTTCCCTTCCTTTTCCTTTCATTTTTCCTTCCCCTTCCTTTTACTTTCTTTTCCTTTTCCTTTCTTTCCCCTTCCTTTCCTTTCCCTTCCTTTTCCTTTCCTTTTCCTCCTTTCCCTTTCTTTTCCTTTCCCTTCCCTTTCCCTTCCTTTTCCTTTCATTTTTCCTTCCCCTTCCTTTTACTTTCTTTTCCTTTTCCTTTCTTTCCCCTTCCTTTCCTTTCCCTTCCTTTTCCTTTCCTTTTCCTCCTTTCCCTTTCCCTTCCTTTCCCTTTCCCTTCCTTTTCCTTTCCTCCCCTTTCCCCTTTCCCTCCTTTTTCTTTCCTTTCCTTCCCTCTCCCCCTCCCCTTCTTTCCTTTCTTTCCCTTTCCTTTCCACCTTAGTGTTTCTCCCACTTCTTCCACTGCTTTTGGAGGCACCTTCCTCTTCTGCAGCCACTTTGCCAGAGGACAAGGAGGGAGTCCAAATGGGCATGGAAGCTGTTCCTTTGGGAATTAGCCAGCCCTGACAAATTGCCCTATTGTTGTTCTCTAAGGAGAACCCATTCCCCTCCAAAGGGAGCCCTCACCTCCACAGGAAGAAGGGACTGGTCCAGAGCATCATCATCCCATTTTCTGGAAAACACACCCTATAGGCTGCTGGTCTTGTAGGTTGTTCCTTTAGAAATTACCCAGCCCTTCCAAAAACCTATCCTATCCAATTTGTTGTCACTCTACTCCTTTGGGCTTCACACAAATCTACCTTCCAAAACGGTAGTCTTAAAATACATGATCTAAGACAGCCCTCCCTTTCCCCAGAGAAGAGACCCATCTGAAGCCAGCCCTCATCTCCAGAGGAAGAGGCAACCAGTTCAGGACATCCCCAGCCCATTGCTCAAACTGTCAGGACGTGAAATAGTTCCTTTAGGAATTTGCCAGCCCTGACAAATTGTTAATCTTGGAATAAGTTATTGCTGTTCTTTAAGGAGAACCCCTCCCCTCCCTGAGAAAAGGAACCCCTCTGAATTGAGCCATTCCCTCCACAGGATGAAGGGACCAGCCCAGAGCACTACCAGCTCCTCCGCAAAACAGACTTGAAAAGACGCCCTGCAGGTCTTTAGAAATTAATTAGAGGGTACATCTACGCTGTAGAATGAATGCCAAATTGCATTAATTCTAACGCGAGGGTGAGCTCCCACTGTCAGCCCCAGCTTCTGCCAACCTAGCAGTTCAAAAACATGCAAATATGAGTAGATCAATAGATACTGCTCTGGAGGGAAGGTTGATGGTGCTCTATGCTATCATGCCAGCCACATGACCTTGGAGGTGTCTATGGACAATGCCGGCTCTTTGGCTTAGAAATGGAGATGAGAACCAACCCCCAGAGTGGACACAACGAGATTTAATGTCAGGGCAAAACCTTTACCCTTTACACTCAAAGAAGGGTAAGCATCTCACCAAAATGCAAATCCCACAATTCCATAGCATTGAGCATGGCAGCTAAAGTGGAGTCAAACTACATTCATCCTATGGTGGAGAGGCAGCCCAGTCAAATAATACATTATTGCTGTGTTTTGACTGCTGGCTGGAAAATGAGATGGGAAACTACTTATTAGGATTTGAACCAAAATATTTTGATGGAGGTAAGTGTCAGAGAGGGGCAGCATTTGCTACTCCGATTCAGGTGGCTGCCTGGGTTTCTTTCTTATGGGAAATAGTCATAAGACACCACTGGCCCATTTAAAACAATATTATTACACTTGGCTGGCGGATTCCCCAAGGTCTCTGTCTCAGCTTTGCTGAGATTATTTCAGATAGCAATGAGAGAACCGGATCTTCCAAGGACACAGCCACTGTATACAAGGCCACAGTTTCCAAAGTAATTGAGTTGGATTGTCTTGATTTCCTTTGTATCCATGGATTTTATATCCAGAGTCAGCCATCCAAGGCTTATGAAAACAAAACAGAAACAAAACAAAAGCACTCTTTGATTTATATAAAGGACACCATTTTACAAGGTATTGTATATAATGGTAGTTGAAGGATCTTGATATCCTTGTAGATACTGGAACTAAACCCTAGCAGATACCAAGGGACGACTGACTTTTAATTTGTTCATCAGTCACAATCAGAATGAGTAAATTGGAAATAGCTTGCCGGTTTCCTCCATTTCTATATACAGTACATGCATAAGGCTAGGCTTCTAATCATCTTTTGTTTTATTGTGTATACAATTGTGGTAGTAACTTCAGAGTATCACCAGTTATTGCAGTGTATCAGCAGCAGCAGATTAAACCGCTGAGCTGCTGAACTTATTGATCAAAAGATGGGTGGTTCAAATCCGGGAAGTGAAGTAAGCTCCTACTGTTAGCCCCAGCTTCTGCCAACATAGCAGTTCGAAGACATACAAATATGAGTAGATCAATAGGTATCGCTCTGGCGGGAAGGTAACGGTGCTCTATGCAATCATGCCGGCCACATGACCTTGGTGATGTCCATAGACACCTTTTGGATGGCAATCACTGTCTCTTCGGCTTAGAAATGGAGGTGAGCACCAACCCCCAAAGTTGGATGCGACTAGACTTAATGTCAGGGGAAAATCTTTACCTTTACTATCATCAGTTATCTGACCATTACTGAAGACAGAAGTGCTGAACTACTCCCTAAATAGGCGCTAGATCTGATCCAGTAAAACTATTCCAATGTTTATCTGATGTCCAAGAAGCAATTTCTTGAAAGCTGGAGTGTAGGAGGAGAGTTATTTTCCTGTTTCTTTCTATTTCTGTGTATATTGTGTATTTATTTTTAGAAAATAAAAAGGATGAACTGAATTTACCATCTTTTATTAATACAGCGATTTCCAGATCTGAACAACAGAGTCAGTTCTGAAAATTGCATCAGTTCTGAAAATTGTCAACCATCTTAGAAATCTTTCTTTGCTCATTTAACACAGTACGCCATCTAGAGTTATTGTTGTTGTTTATACCCCACTGTTTCTCTCCACAAAGGAGACTCAAAGTAGCTACTATGTTTAAACATCACCACCTACACAGACAGAGGAAAACAATAAATGCTAGAACCAGGGCCGGCCCCACTCATGCGGCAGCTGACGCCGCCGCCTCGGGCGCAGGCCCGGGGGGGCGCCGTCAGGCTGGGCGGGAGGCGGGGCACCGCCCTGACGGTGCCCCGCCTCCCGCCCAGTGCGCCCTGGCCCGTCTGGCCTGCTTGAAAAGGCCAGACGGGCGAGCGGGAGTAGCGTGGGAGGCGGGGCCAGCTCTGACGCCGCTCCCCCCCCCCGCCCAGCGTGCCTTGGCCCCGCCTCCCACGCTGCGTGGGAGGCAGGGCCAAGGCACGCTGGGCGGGGGGGGAGCGGCGTCAGAGCTGGCTCCGCCTCCCACGCTACTCCCGCTCGCCCGTCTGGCCTTCCTAGAAGGCCAGAAAGCAGCGGAGGTCCCTCCAGGCCGCGATTGCGGCCTGGAGGGACCTCCGCTGCTTTCTGGCCTGGTAGGAAAGGCCAGACGGGCGAGCGGGAGTAGCGGAGGCGGAGCCAGCTCTGACGCCGCTCCCCCCCCGCCCAGCGTGCCTTGGCCCCGCCTCCCACGCTGCGTGGGAGGCAGGGCCAAGGCACGCTGGGCGGGGGGGGAGCGGCGTCAGAGCTGGCTCCGCCTCCCACGCTACTCCCGCTCGCCCGTCTGGCCTTCCTAGAAGGCCAGAAAGCAGCGGAGGTCCCTCCAGGCCGCGATTGCGGCCTGGAGGGACCTCCGCTGCTTTCTGGCCTGGTAGGAAAGGCCAGACGGGCGAGCGGGAGTAGCGGAGGCGGAGCCAGCTCTGACGCCGCTCCCCCCCGCCCAGCGTGCCTTGGCCCTGCCTCCCACGCAGCGTCCGCTACTCCCGCTCGCCCGTCTGGCCTTTCCTACCAGGCCAGAAAGCAGCGGAGGTCCCTCCAGGCCGCAATCGCGGCCTGGAGGGACCTCCGCTGCTTTCTGGCCTTCTAGGAAGGCCAGACGGGCGAGCGGGAGTAGCGTGGGAGGCGGAGCCAGCTCTGACGCCGCTCCCCCCCCGCCCAGCGTGCCTTGGCCCTGCCTCCCACGCAGCGTGGGAGGCGGGGCCAAGGCACGCTGGGCGGGGGGGGAGCGGCGTCAGAGCTGGCTCCGCCTCCGCTACTCCCGCTCGCCCGTCTGGCCTTTCCTACCAGGCCAGAAAGCAGCGGAGGTCCCTCCAGGCCGCAATCGCGGCCTGGAGGGACCTCCGCTGCTTTCTGGCCTGCTAGGAAGGCCAGACGGGCGAGTGGGAGTAGCGTGGGAGGCGGGGCCAACTCTGGCCCCGCCCCCCCGCCCAGCGTGCCCTGGCCCCGCCTCCCACGCAGCGTGGGAGGCGGGGCCAGGGCACGCTGGGCGGGGGCGGGGCCAACTGTGGCCCCGCCCCCTCACTAATCGCCATGGCCCCGCCTCCCACGCAGCGTGGGAGGCGGGGCCAGGGCGCGGGAGGCGGGGCCGGTGGCGGGGGCGCTTTTCAGCACCCCCGCTTCCCATTAAAAATTATCTCCGGCCGGCCCTGGCTAGAACATAAGCCCATCCAAATCCTTCGTAAATGTAATGTAGGCAACAGGGAGATTAACATCACCTACTCTTTGTATATTCACAGAATACAGCATGACATAGGGTAGTATAATGCTTAAGGCTGGTTTTTACTATATCTATACACCCTCCATGTCTGTGGCAGAAATATTACTCCACTACTTATGTACTAATGATGCTGGCGGAAATGGAAGGAAAAAGGAAGAGGGACCATCCAAGGGCAAGATGGATGGATGGTATCCTTGAAGTAACTGGCTTGTCCTTGAAGGAGCTGGGGGTGGTGATAACTGACAGGAGCTCTGGCGTGGGCTAGTCCACAAGGTCATGAAGAGCCGGAAGCGACTGAAGGAATAAACAACAAAACTTATGTTCAGATGGCATCAGAAAAAGATGTCTGATGTGAGTGTAGAGGTCCTCAACACCGGGGGGGGGGGGCAGTCCCAAATTGGGCCATGTTCCTCCTCATAGGGAGCCCATGCATGCATACATCCATACACATTGCAATTTGTTTTGAAAATATCCAATAACATGGACAGTGGGAAAGAATTTATGCCATAAGTAGTGTGTTGTGGTGCAAGGCGGCAACAGAGGTGGATTATGACTGAATGCCCCCACTTCCTGTGTTTGTTCAAGGCAAGGGATTTGTGAACTTTCCTAATATCTATCTTGATTCAGAAATATGCTTGAAACATCAGTCATGCACTTGAACTGCTATTATAAGTAGCAAATGGGTGCAAATACCCTAAATCGCTACCACTTTATATAACAAATTGATATACAAAAAAATCGGTTCCGTAGGTATTTATGCTATGATTCAGGATTTCAACAAAGAGTCAGAAATTAGGTGCATTTAGCATTCAGTCTTTATTTCTTATCTGTGTGGGAATAAGTATGCAGATGTATGAAATACAGGAAAGAGTATTACATAATGGTTTATATTTATATGCCTGAGTTTGGAAAGGGTTTGATTTTTAAAAATTTCTGTTTTAATATTTGGCCAAATGTACTGTGTCAGAACATTATGGATACAATCCGTTTTACTTCATTTAACAGGAATAAATGTCATCAACAGTATTAAGTTGTTTGCTGGTAAGCCTGAAGACGGAGTTTGCCTTATGCTACGGTTTGAGAGCGAGAGCAAGAGAGAGTGAATGTGCATTGGGAAGACAGTTTTCTTGGCTTTGAGAAGGCAAAGTATCAATGTATACCTCACAACCTCTGAGGATGCCTGGCATAGATGTGGGCAAAACGTCAGGAGAGAATACTTCTGTAACATGGCCATACAGCCCGAAAAACACACGACAACCGAAAGTATCATAGTTGGGTTGGACATTTGGTTCCGCTCATGTAGTCAGTTCCTTTTTTGGATGGGCAATCAACATTGTATACTGAGGAAATTTAAGTGAAGTTACAGTGTACATAGTGGTTGGTTCTGTAATTCATTAGGGAAGCCAGTACATTTTAACTCTTTCAGTTTTAGAAGTAATACATTTGGGGAAAAGAAGGCTGACAGATCACATTATCTAAGAACACCTCCTTCTGAACATGCCTTGGTACAGACATATTGTTTCTGGCACAAAACCCAGAGTTCAACAACCCTGGAGGATGTTTGAGAAAGAATGGGATACATGAACAATAGATGTGTACTTTTGAAGCACAGTATGGAGAGGAGGTTGTGTATACATTTAAGTTTCTTGGTGGCTGTGACTTCATGTAAGGATCAGGATGAGAAGAGCCCAAGGGTTCCAGTAAAACAAAGTTCCTGTGAAGGAGGTTGTGATGGTGAATTTAAATATTTTAGCAGGAGAGTGAATATATGTCTGCTTTTGTTGTTAACTGGTTTTGACATTTGGCAACGATGTATGAGAGATCTCCAAGACAACTTATTGTTAACAATGCTGCTAAAAGGCTCATTCACACTACAGAGTTATGGTACTATTATTCCATTCTTAGAACCCGCAGTGGCACAGCGTGTTAAACTGCTGAGCTGCTGAACTTGCAGACTGAAAAGTTGCAGGTTCGAATCTGGGGAGCGGAGTAAGCTCCCGCTGTTTGCTCCAGCTTCTGCCAACCTAGCAGTTCGAAAACATGCAAATGTGAGTAGATCAATAGATGCTGCTCCGGCAGGAAGGTAATGGCACTCCATGCAGTCATGCTGGCCACATGACCTTGGCGGTGTCTACGTACAATGCCAGCTCTTTGGCTTAGAAATGGAGATGAGCATCAACCCCCAGAGTCGGACACGATTGGACTTAACGTCAGGGGAAACCTTTACCTTTACCTTTACTATTACATTTTTAAACTTCCATACACCCATCCTGTAGTATCTTGCAGTTAGAAGTTTAGTCAAAGGCATGAGAGTGCTCTGGCTGAGGATGCAAAATGGCCCTGCATAAAATGCCAGTCTGATAATTCCATAAGACAGAACCATGGCAGTAAAACTGTCATAATAGAACTATAATTCTATAGTGTGATTGATCCCTTGATCTTGCAGACTCAGAGACATGGCTTCCTTGAGACTATTCACCTGCAATGTGGTCTTCTTTTTCTACTGCCTTCCCTTTTAAAATTTGAAACAGGATGTTCTGTAACCTTTACAGTTGTTAAACGTCTGACTGAGTCTCCATGTCATATCTTATTTGGGATATCTCCATTGGGCAGATAGTGTGGGATATAAATAAAGTTATTATTATAATATTATTATTACATCTTACATTGTACATTAATTAACTATTCCTCCCACGCTTATCGAAATTGTGTGATTTACGGTTCCCAGTAGCCTTAACAGTGAGGAAGACTGGCAGTTGCAATTCAGCAACAACTGAAGAGCCACAGCATTCCCATCTGAATGGAGAGAATGTCAGAGAAGGGTGAGTAAAAAAGGTAAAGGTTTTCCCCTGACATTAAGTCTAGTCGTGTTTGACTCCAGGGTGTGGTGCTCATCTCCATTTCTAAGCCGAAGAACTTGCGTTGTCCGTAGATGCCTCCAAGGTCAAGTGGCTGGCATGACTGCATGGAGCACTATTACCTTCCCGCCGGAGCAGTACCTATTGATCTACTCACATTTGTATGTTTTGAACTGCTAGGTTGGCAGAAGCTGGGGCTAACAGCAGGAGCTCACCCCGCTCCCTGGATTGGAACTGCTGACCTTTCGGTCAGCATGTTCAGCAGCTTAGTGGTTTAATCCGCTTCACCACCGGGGGCTCCTTATTACATGTAGTAGATAACAATTTAAGATTCTTTCTTTTCTACCTCCACACAAACATTCTTGATCCCTGTGTGGACTGTCTGCTAGTAAGAGGTGAATGTTAATTAGCATGGTAATTAAAACATAGGTGATAATAACAAGATATCTGTTGAAACATAATTTAGCAAAACGCAGGAGTTCATGCCCAAGTTTTTTAATCTAATTTTAAATGGTTTAGAATTAGATATTTGACAATCAATCTCACGAATATTTGAAAGTTTTAAGGAATCTTTCAGTGAATTACACCATAAATCATCCCTAGCATTACAACTGAAAAATAAAGAATTTTTAGATTCTTCCCCTTGTCAATTATTGTTCAATGACTCATTTTTAAAGCACGGTGATAGGTCGTCTTTAATCACTTCACTGAGTCCATTTTCATGGAAAATTCAATTGATATTTAACTTTTTCATTTATAACATTTAAAATACATTTGGCAATTACATAACTATGTGCTATTAAATTGGTTTACTGAATGACTTTGCATAGATTAGTAAACTATTTTTTCTCCTATTTTCGTCTTCTTAGTCACAGAAATGTACTGGATGGCTTTGGGCAAGTCATACTCTCAGGGAATCCAGAAATCTTTTTAAGTTGTGTGCATAGGGGTTCGACAGAGGAAAGCAGGATGGGGCTTGGGGGAAAGTGGGACACACACCATAAAAACCAACTACTAGAGCAATACATTAGATCTGTCCAGAGTCCAAATCCTTGATTTCAGTAGCCATATATCTACGGTCAACTTCATCATCTAGCCTTTAGCAAGTCATTATCTCTGAATGTCAGTTTCCCATTTTACTTAACTGTATTTTGAAACACAGCTAAGACCAGATAGATCTACTTGTATTTTGAAAAATTTGTGTGTTTCATTTCGCTCTTTCCATTTCAGGCAAAATGTGTTGTGTGGGAGGGTAAGATCCATAGAGATATCTATCTATTTGGAAGGGCTTGGGTTCATTGCAAACACTGCAAGAATCAATTGTGTGGCTTTTAGAAAAACACTCTCAGCCTCTTCAAGAAAATAGGGGAAACATATCTTTTGGAGGTTTTTAAAAATCATATATTGTTGTTGATGGGTGCACTATATTGCTATTTTACTCTAACTGGCTTTTTCATTTTTAGGGCATCATTTTGGAATTAGCATGGCATGATGTTTACAAACTATCTGTTAAAAATCAGTTCACTTACACAAAATTCAAAAAAAAAATTAAAGCATACTTGCTCATTGAATTGTTAAATTCCAGCAATGCTTTTTTCCCCAATAATGGTTCCCATTATTTTAATTCATTGCTGACCGTTTAAAAATCAATATACAGTAGAGTCTCACTTATCCAACATAAACGGGCCGGCAGAACGTTGGATAAGCGAATATGTTGGATAACAAGGAGACATTAAGGAGAAGCCTATTAAACATCAAATTAGGTTATGATTTTACAAATTAAGCACCAAAAACATCATGTTATACAACAAATTTGACAGAAAAAGTAGTTCAATATGCAGTAATGCTACGTAGTAATTACTGTATTTACAAATTTAGCACCAAAATGTCACGATGTATTGAAAACATTGACTACAAAATTGTGTTGGATAATCCAGAATGTTGGATAAGCGAATGTTGGATAAGTGAGACTACTGTATTTATACTTTTATTTAACAAATTAAACATTATGTGTTGTCGAAGGCTTTCATGGCCAGAATCACTGGGATGCTGTGAGTTCTCCACGCTGAATGACCATGTTTCAGAAACATTCTCTCCTGACGTTTCGCCCACATCTATGGCAGGCATACTCAGAGGTTGTGAGGTCTGTTAGAAAACTATGCAAGTGGGGTTTATATATGTGTGGAATATCCAGGGTGGAAGAAGGAATTCTTGTATGTTTGAAGCAAGTGTTAATGTTGCAGTTGGCCACCTTGATCAGCATTGAATGGCCTTGCAGCTTCAAAGCCTGACTGCTTCCTGCCTGGGATAATCCTTTGTTAAGAGGTGTTCACTGGCCCTGATTGTTTCATGTCTGGAATTCCTCTGTTTTCAGAGGAAAACAAGCACCACAGCATTGTTAATCCTTCCCTGTGCTATTCGAAGCTAAAAAAAAATGGCCGAAGTTATACTTTTTAAAGTACCCGTTTCGACTTACATATAAATTCAACTTACAAGCAAACCTACAGAAACTATATTGTGCATAACTTGGGGTGTGACTATATAGCAGTGATTCCCAACCTTTTTTTGACCAGGGACCACTTTGACCAGGGGCCACTCTCCAACAATTGTACCAAAAGGGTTACAAATCGGTTTTTGGTCAACTTTAGATTTGGTTTGGTTATTTGGGGTGCTGATTCAGAAAATTGCATTGGAAAGACCACATCAGCTCTAGTTTCTGATACAGAACATATGCCATCCAGTAGTCGACATCTGCTCTCCCACAAAAAAACCCATATTTAATCATCTAGAGCTGATGTAGTCTATTCAATGCAATTTTCTGAATCAGCACGCCAGGAATAGGCTAAAAACGAAGACACTAAAGTGCCCCCGCTTCCAGGTGCCACATGGAATGGCTTTGCTCAGGGGGAGGGAGGAAGGAGGAGAAGCAGCAGTCAGGAGGCTTATTGTCATGCCTTTCGTAAGTTGTCAGCCTCTCCCTTCCCGATATCCCTTGGCACTATAAGAGGGTTTTGTGAGACCAGTCGCTCTTGTTGCAATGATGTAGTAACGGTGAGGCTGCAGACCATATTTTAGTTCTGGGGAACCACTGTTATATAGGGAGGAGTTGCAGGGGAAAGAATGAGACACGGTGAGATATGTAGTATCAGAGACTTTTAATGAGGAAATGCAGAAGGGAATGAGAAAGGTGTGAAAAGAGAAATTAATGAGAATGAGAGAAAAAATCAAGCACCCAAGGAGACCTGTAGAAGAAAGGTATTAATATCAATCAGGCTTTGTACTAAGGATGCTGCAACCCACATACACCTCTGAGCAAGAAAAGAACTGTACTGTGGATTCAGGCATAAGGAAACCCACTCTGAACAAATCCTGGAAAAAAAAAACCTCCAAAAACACCTTACGGCTGCCATATATCGGAAACAACTTGAAGGCACTCAGCAACAACAATAGGAAGGTAGGAATAGAAGTAATAAAATTAACAGTAAGAAAGGAAAAGCAGCAGTCCTATAGGACTCAATTTGGGAACGCCAGTGGGAGTAAATAATGAAGTAGCTCATTGTTACACTGTACTAACTGCTGAGTCTTGATTCTGGCTGCGATTTACAACCGCACTCACACACACACACTTCTGAGCCTTTCTGAGGCACTTGGCAGCATTAGAGGTCAGCAATACTTTTAAAAAATAACCAATATTTTCTTTTCAAGGGAGCATCTCGCCCTGAGATTCCTCCCTTTGCCCTGAGGTTTAGAAGAAAAAGGTCACACCCTGAGATCTGACAATCCAAAAGCTGCCATTTTTCTCTATATAATTATTATTACTGTCTCCACCGGACTTCAGAAACAGAGGAAAGCATTATTTGCTTTATGGATATTTGGGGGCAAACACAGTAAAATCAAACATTAAAATAAACAAATGTAGTGATCAGCTGTTATCTGTCATGCTCTTGGGTGTTTTCCCCCCTTTAATTCAAGGCAAAGGTGAACAGGAAATGAAGTAGATTTCTAAGAAATATGACATGAGCATGAAGTTTCTACAACCTGCCAAGCATGTATGAACTTTGAACGGTTTGTCCAACGTACTAACGCATAAATGAAAGATTTATAAGGGAGGGGCTTATATAGATTAATTGCTAATCCAAATAATAATAACATATAGAAACCTTGGGTTGCTGTGAGTTTTCCGGGCTGTATGGCCATGTTCCAAAAGCATTCTCTCCTGACGTTTCACTCACATCTATGGTGAGCTCACAACCTCTGAAGATGCCTGCCACAGATGTGGGTGAAACGTCAGGAGAGAATGCTTCTGGAACATGACAATACAGCCCGGAAAACTCACAGCAATCCAGTGATTCTGGCCATGAAAGCCTTCGACAACATACAGAAACCTTGTTTGTTTGTGCCATGTTATTATCACTGGTAGATGAACAACCATTTCAGAACATTGTCACCCGCATTCTTAACTTAATTGTTTGTAAGTTGGATGTTTATAACTGCTTGTACTTTGTACTGTACTACATGTTGCTATGATTAGTATTTGATAGAATAAAAGTTGAGAAGTGAAAGAACTGGGTGGGGGGCTAAATGGAATTCAGTAAACAAAGTTTGGTGAATGTGATTATATTAATACATTTTATTCTCATTTAAACCCAATTTTATCCTTTTTTAAGAAAAAAATATCTTTACAGAATGGGATATTGTTTTCTTTCTTACCTTTGAAACCATTGTTCTTCTGTAGCTGTCAGATCTGGTTTCACATGAAGAGACATGCCCTTGCGGAATATGCGTAACAGTTCATCTTTGTTCAGAAGCTCATTTCTGGTGCTACCATTTTTAAGTGAGCCTTTGAAATGAAAAAGGAAATGTTGATAGTTAAATTGTCATTATTCTCTTCTGTCGGCTTTTGTAAAGTGATTGCAATTAAGAAGGAAAAGACAAAGAAGTTATGTTCAGTGGACAAGGTTGACACAGCTCTTTACACACTTACATTCCAAAATCTTAACAAGCAGCAGCATACAATGCTGAGTGATAAATGGGGCTGTTAAGCTATGAGTATTCTAATTCTTTCTTGGAATTTAAAACTTTTGTGAGTGAGAGAATAAATTATGTCTGGATTAACTATATACTTTTAAAAATCTTAACTCTAAATTTTCTTTTCTCTTTGAGGATGAGTAACAATAGCAAATTCCATCGACAGCAGCCTATTGAATCAAAAGAACTTAGAAAAACCTTGATTTTGACCAAATTTCCTTTAATTCAATGGATCTGGTGTAGGTAAGACCAGCTATTGGATTTAGGTCAGTATTTTAATACCATTTAATATTACTTTACTTCTAGTAAATTAGGTCAAAAGACAGTTAAACAAATGTTATGCACTCTGATTTATGGCGTTCATAGCAAAAATGGGTAGTGTAAGGAAATTAGAAAGTGATCTCCTATGTAGGCATGGGCAAATTTTGGCCCTCCAGGTGTTCTGGACTTCAATTCCCACAATTTCTAACAGCCAGTAGGGCCGAGGTTTGCCCATGCCTGTGTTATAGCAATTAAAACTTTATGGGCCTTTGTCAGCGTAATCCATTTGAAGTCCATTTGATGTGAATTTATTTCTTATTTGTTGCGCACAGTTCTCAGGTCTTCTCCATACAGATACATTGATTTCACAAGATTTCGTCTTGGGAAATGTACTATTTATTCCAGAGATTTTATTTATTGTTATGAAAACTGCTGCACTGAATATGGTTGAATGAAAGTCATGGCATATTTTATGGTGGAAATAATATAAACAATACAGACAGTTCTGTAATATCTAACAACGCATAATAATAAACATATTTTATTTATTGTACTCCCTACTCCCACTACCATATACAGATACGTCTGTGTGTGTGTGTGATATATACACACACTGAGTGTAGTGTTCTACCTTCTGTTCTCTTCTATCAACCGAAGTATGAATCTAGAACAAGTAGGTCATTTGTTGTTTGAGACATTTGACCTTGATGTTAGGACACAATCCATCTAAAGGCTTATTAACCATGCTATTCCTCAGGCCATTTAGCCTTGACTTGGAACTGTCTATTAGAAGTTGGAATGAGATGATGAATCGCCTGTCATCCTTATAAGATGCTGTATCGACCCATTCCGCTCACCAATATACTTTCCCTCACTGTCAAAGTGAGAGGTGACATAAGGGAACACAGAGCTGTCATCCAAGAAACAAACATGTCCAGTACCTGTTCTGTATAAACAAAGGAGAGAAAAGCTTGACTCGTCTATGTAAACCAACCAAACAACACACATACACACACACACAAATGCAATGGCCTCAAGCTATAATATATAAGACAAGATAAAATGCTCACCCATTCTTATTGTCCATGCACTTTAGCCAATTTTGCAAGAAGAAATCCTCCTGTTTGCCAAAGATTTAGGCTTTGTGGAGCATGCAGAATCCACAGAATCTTTCCTGGTTGTTTGAACAAACATTAACTCAGGCAGGAAATCTTGTTTATGTTCTGAGGGAGAGACTGATTCCTCTTCAAGTTCTTTGGATGAGCAAGGGCTGCTTTAGCAATGAATCAACACAGAATGTAGGGAAACGAAGTGGTCAGGCGGCACAGGTTCCAGGAGACCCAGCTTTCTTCAGACAGATGCTGCTTCTGAGACCCAGACAGGGAGAGGTGTGCCCTTCACAGGTGTTATGATTCTGTGCCGCATGCAGCAGGTCCGTTTCTTCTCCTCAACCGCCCCAGACTTGGTGCAGTGACTCCCTTGGGTTTCGGTGATTCAATGAGAAAAGCTATACAACGTATTTTATTCTGGCTGCATACTGCAATGTCACGGTGGAGAAGACGTCTGTGTCTTGGCATACCAAAGAGCTCATTTTGTCCACAAACTACATTGGTGACTGGAGCTGAATATTAAGTAGCAGTTTTGAGTCTTGTGCTGTCTGTTTATATCCTTGGAGGAAGAATAGAGACCTACGTACATACTGCAAGTGGAAATGGGCCCAGTCATTTGTGAGAGGATGTGAGGTTCTTGCTAGGAAAGCAAGATAAAGCACATCCTATGGGAAATGCTTCCACTTTTTAATGCCAACCTATGAACCTTTCTCCACCTGAAAATATCTTGCTCAGCGCATATTTTTCAGATCCATATAGACCCCACATTTGTTCCCCTGGTGCAGTGGTTCTCAACCTGAGGGTCCCCAGATGTTTCGGCCTTCAACTCCCAGAAATCCTAAAAGCTGGTAAACTCACTGAGATTTCTGGGAGTTGTAGGCCAAAACACCTGGGGACCCACAGGTTGAGAGCCACTGCCTTAGTGCAACATGCAGTCATCACATTGTGGTCTTAAAAAGCAACACATATTCCCTGGGAGAACTCACCTGATGTGAGCTTGCTTGTGAAAAAAATTCTCATATAGGCGGTTCCCGGGTTATAAACATCCAACTTACAAATGACTTACAGTTAAGAATGAGCATGAGACAATAGGAAGTGAGAGAAATCTACCCCTCAGAAGGGAAATCCACTCCATGGAAATCAATGGGGAAAAGGTGTCTCTACTGAAGCTGTATCACCAACCCTCATTTCCACAACATGCCAAATTTTTCAAAATCCCATTCTCATTGGGACTGAAAGTGAGGTGAAATCTTCTGAACAGGGGCACAGAAAGCAAAACAAACACTGCAGGGGTGTTAACTCTTCCCTATGTTATCCAAAGCTTTAAAAATGTACCAATTCTGACTTACATGCAAAGTCAACTTAAGAACAAACCTACAGAAATTATCTTGTTTATGACTTGGGGACTGAGTATATAGCAGTGGTTTCCAACCTTTTTTTTTTTTTTGACCAGGGACCACTTGGGGACTACCTATATTTGCACATTTGGTGGCCACATTGCAGTAGCCACTTAATTTTTCGCCTCTTCCTGTCATGCATATAAATATATGTATTTTCACCTAAGTTATCTTTAGCCATCCTGTTATACAGAATTTTTTTTTCATGTCAGGAGCAACTTGAGAAACTGCAAGTCACTCCTGGTGTGAGAGAATTGGCTGTCTACAAGGATATTGCTCAGGGGACGCCCAGTTGTTTTTAATGTTTTTACCATCCTTGTGGGAGGCTTCTCACATGTCCCCGCATGGAGCTGGAGCGGACAGAGGGAGCTCATCCACGCTCTCCCCAGGTTGGATTCAAACTGGCAACCTTTAGGTCAGCAACCCAACCTTCAAGTCATTAGTCATGCCAGCGCAAGGGTTTAATCCACTGCACCACTGGGGGCTCCTGTTATACAGAAATGTGCTAATACTGATCTATGAGTATACTGATCTGCAATTATCTATATATTTAAAAAAACAGAAAATTTCAAATTAAAAATTCAACTGTGGCTGAAGCCATTTCCTGACAGGAATGATCATGTGACTTGTTAGCTGTGGTCCCTTCTCTCAACAACAATCATATCAAAAGGAAAAAGAAAAACTCTCATTCAGATCTTTGGCCAGAATGCAGGGCGAAAGGTTATTTTTTAAACATTAGGTAAAGGTAAAGGTTTTCCCCTGACAAACCTATCCAACTATAGTCTAGTCCTATCCAACTGGGGGTTGGTGCTCATCTCCATTTCTAAGCCGAAGAGCCGATGTTGTCCGTAGACACCTCCAAGGTCATGTGACCAGTATGACTGCATGGAGCACCGTTACCAGAACAGTACCTATTGATCTACCAACATTTACATGTTTTTGAACTGGTAGGTTGGCACAAGCTGGAGCTGACAGCAGGAGCTCACACTGTTCCCCAGATTTGAACTACCGATCTTTCGGTCAGCAAATTCTTCAGCTCAGCAGTTTAACCCGCTGCGCCATTGGTTAAAAGAACCAGATGGGATGCAAATCATCCTCCAGGATAACAGCCAATATGTGAAGTGTACTATTATTTTTGCCATGTAGAATGTAGAATGCCATGTAGATTATTTGAACGTGTCACAGAAGTACTAAGTGTATAACATCTCTGCTGGATGGTAAAATACAAAAACTTGTGTTTCTGGTACTTGGATGGTTTAAATAACTATATTCTTCTTCTGGAATATGGGAAAATATGCTTATTTATTTTGTGTCAAAGGCATTGCATAATAAATACGTTTAAAACTGATAAAATAAAGGGATCACAAGCTGCTAAATATATGTAGACCAAAAATGGGCAACAGCGACTGCATTGTATGTAGCTTTAAACAATTCTTCCTCTGTGCATGAGTCTGGGCATTGTGGGCAAGCATACACATGCGGAGTTGTTTGTTCTGCTCCACAGTCGCACAAGGTGGAGGATTCTTCCAGGTAGTGCCATTTTGCCAGGTTATTTTTTGATCTGCCCTCTCTGCTTCTGAGTCTGTTCAGGGACCTACAAGTTGCTCCTTCTTGGTTTGCCCCTAGAGGAAGACCCTTGTGGAGAGTAATCAAGTTGGAATTGCCTGATTTTGCTGCCCATGGGGATATGGCCAAACTAACCAATAATAGCAGGAACAAACGTAATGAGGATTTTTTGGAAAAGTTGGCCATGGCATATCTGAGTGGAGAGTCAGTGACATAGAGGATCATCATTAGGAAACAATATTCTTCTTCTGTTTGTGTCCTGAGGCTCCAATCCTAAATATACTTGTTCTGGACAAAGTCCCAGTGCATTGAAAGGAACATGTCACTTTCTCCAACAGCAGGATCCCTTAGAAAATATTATTCTTGATTTTCATTCTTTTGTTTGTTGCAAATGTTGCCAACTAAATAGTCATTCACTGTCAGGTGGCATCAGGCCTCACCTGGCTTGGATTTCTCTCTCAAGATCTTGTTTTAATACCTTTGTCTTTACAGTTTCAGACTTGCTGCAACTTGACATCTAGCAGATGCAGCAGATGTGTAGAGGCAAGCAACCAGAGTCTAAAATCTTTGGTATTGTCACTGTTGGGTTATTGTGAGTTTTCCGAGCTGTATGGCCATGTTCCAGAAGCATTCTCTCCTGGCGTTTTGCCCACATCTATGGCAAGCATCCTCAGAGGTTGTGAGGTCTGCAAGCAAGTGAGGTTTATATATCTGTGGAAGGTCCAGGGTGGGAGAAAGAACTCTTGTCTGTTGAAGACCCTGTTTCCTTTGCAAGAATGGATAGAATCTGGTGTCAATAGGGTATTTAGGTGCCATAATACTTAAGTTCAATCTTGGGGGGGATTTGGTTGGCAGAAATTTTATGTAAAGCTTTAATTGTCATGCTGACAAAATGTGATACATCAAACCTGAATATATTGGAAATAACTCCACCAAGTCTCTGGGAACATATCCCTTTGGACATAAATGGCAATCATAACCTTATGATGTCACATCCATTTGGCAAATGTGAATCTTCATGAAAATGTGGAGACCACCTTTTGAAAACCACTAGTCAAGAAAAGCATGACATGTTAGAAGTCAACCCTTTGAACAAGTGATGTGGTGTGTATATATCTGTGGAATGTCCAGGGTGGGAGAAAGAACTCTTGTCTGTTTGAGGCAAGTGTGAATGTTGCAATTGGCCACCTTGATTAGCATTGAATGGCCTTGCAACTTCAAGGCCTGGCTGCTTCCTGCCTGGGGGAATCCTTTTTTGGGAGGTGTTAGCTGGCCCTGATTGTTTCCTGTCTGGAATTCCCCTGTTTTTTTTAGTGCTGCTCTTTATTTACTGTCCTGATTCAGAGTTTGTTTCATACCGGTAGCCAGATTTTGTTTGTGGATTTCAGTGGCTTCTCTGTGTAGTCTGACATGGTGGTTGTTAGAGTGGTCCAGCATTGCTGTGTTCTCAAATAATCTGCTGTGTCCAGGTTGGTTCATCAAGTGTTCTGCTATGGCTGACTTCTCTGGTTGAGTTAGTCTGCAGTGCTTTTCATGTTCCTTGATTCGTGTCTGGGCAATGCTGCATTTGGTGATCCCTACGTAGTCTTGTCCACAGCTGCATGGTATATGGTAGTCACTGTTGTTTCTGTAAAATTGCTTTACTTGTGCTCACAACTATCAATCCCATTGGGAAAAGAAGAAAAAAGAGTTACTACTTAACCAGCAACTTACCTCCTACAGGTTCAGTTGGAACTTCTTTACCAGTCTTCACTTTCCCTCTGTTCCGACGTCTGAAGGAACGATAGTATTTTGAATTTCTTCGAATGGGAATGTAGTGTGTCTCCAGATCCTTCTCAGCCATGCAGTCTGAATCCTCGGGTTTCTCATCGCAAATCAATTCCAGACATATTGCCTGTGAAGAGCTATCCTTCCTGAGGCCATTGGCTGACTTTTCGTGGTGTCTTTCCACCTCTTCCAGTTCTTCGGTCTCCATGGGAACAGATCTGATTGTTTAATAACACAGAAGCAGACAAGGGACCTTTATAAACTCCATCACATCATTCAGCTTTATATTAACAAAGTATGGGGAAGTTTAAAACATACGTCTAGAATAAAACATGTGCCTCCTATGGGTGTATAAAATGTGGCCCCTCACAGACTCCAGTGCATGTCGCCTTTTCTGATTTAAATAAAGAGAGGTGAATTGCCTCTTCTGAAAACCTCTCCTGGAAATTAATTGCACGTGCACAGAGAGAAGGGGGTCAATCCACTGTGAAATGAATGCGGTTTTACTGCCACTTCAACTGCCACGGCTCAATGTTATGGAATCCTGGGAGTTGTAATTTTACAAGGTCTTTAGCCTTCTCTTGGTGACTCACCAAACTACAGTTCTCAGGATTTCATAACATTGCACCATGGCAGTTAAAGTGGTGTCAAACTACATTGAAGATGCACCCAGAGAGACAGTGCAGCATTAAAAAAAACACCATTAATTATTAAAACTAGACTCAAATTCTAGTTTGAACTTTGGAGTTACTTTTGAATGGTCCATATTACTGCTCTAAGATCCTTACCTCTTTCTAACAACCAACTGCTATATACAATTTGAATAGGAAGTTTGCAGAGGGGGATCCTCATTTCTTCCTCTCATGTTTTATGATATGCATCTTGCAGTTCCTCCTTGAAGCACATGCTAGTGTACATAAGACAATCACATCAGTAAAAAGCTGATATGTAGCACACACTGGCCTCAATACTGTTGTTTTTCCTGATTAGAGTTGACCCAAGGGTTCAAGGGATTTTACCTATATGTTGACTCATCCTTCAACAATGGATCAAATGGCTCCACATTAGTTTGGGCAAATAAATGGATACCAGCCACGAGGTTTTATGATTAATATGATTCACTAAGGTCCCACCTATCTTGCAATGCAGTTTATAACTGCATTGAACTGTCTTATACCGTCTATACTGCATTGAAACTTGATTATACGGCAGTATGGGTGAGGCCTAGCTCTTTGAACCCAAGATTATCCACTAAACTAAGTAAAGGTAAAGGTTTCCCCCTGACATTAAGTCTAGACATGTCTGACTCTGGGAGTTGGTGCTTATATCAATTTCTAAGCCAAAGAGCCGGCGTTGTCTGTAGACACCTCCAAGGTCATGTGGCCAGCATGACTGCATGGAGGGTCGTTACCTTCCCACTGAAGCAGTACCTATTGGTCTACCCAGATTTGCATGTTTTTGAACTGCTAGATTGGATAGAGGCTGGGGCAAATAGCAGGAGCTCACCCTGCTCCCCGGATTCGAACCACCAACCTTTTGGTCAGCAAGTTTAGCAGCTTAGCGGTTTAACCCGCTGCACCACTGGTCTATTCAAATTAGAATCCCTGTACAAGGAATGTGTATACAGCAGCTGATGGTTTTCAAATTCCAGAAATTTTATCCCCTGCCTTGATATGAAGAATAAGACATTTATTGTATTTCCATTTCCTATTTCATTGTTCTAAAAGTTAGCAAAGGTTTGCAGGGCTTTTTTATGCTGGAAGACAAGCTACAGATCTTCGATTGCGGGACCATGAAGATTTTTTCCCTCCCAAGGACCAATAATTTACAATATGTAGATAAAAATGGGTCTGTCCTGATCCACACCTCTTAGAAAAAAAGGACCAAGACTAAAATAATCACTCCGCTTCTGCTTTCTGCAAGCTTACATTCCTCAATGAATAAATACTCATAATATCCTCAGCAGCAATAATCTACTCATCAAATGCATTGTAAAAGTTGCCATAGCAATAAGGAACAGCTACATATTAACTTATTAATAAGAACCACACATGTTTCTGCAACCTCAAACTTTAAAAAGCATCTTTATTCAAAATGAAATACAACAAAATTGTACTAAAACATCAACAAATATTTAGGTGCAATCATTCTATAACTTTTATTCCTTTTATACATTTACATTGCCTAGATAATAATTAAGATTTACCATATCCTAAAAGCTATCCATTATTTGCAACTATATTTTACACTTACACCTTCTTTGGGTATAGAATGGCACATTTCAAACACATCTGTGGTTTCATCTAACTATATTTTGACCTATGACTTCATCACATGGGCAAATTTACCCATGGTACAATGCTTTTAGTATAGTTTGGGGACAGAGCCCGATGGATCCCATCAAATGATGTAGAGCTGCTTTGGGCAGGGTTCTGTCCTCGAACTATGCTGAAAGTGTTGTACAAGGAAGCAATGAGAACATAGGAAGCTTCCCATGTTCTCGATGCGTACAATGGGGCAAGCGTGGGGGGAAATTTGTTGGAAATTACAACCTTCTTCCTCTCTAGTAATTTGTTAATCTATGATTCTGTTTGCTTACTGTTTTGTATGTATGTTCTGGTATGCAGCTTTTTTTGCTCTATGTTTCCAGAAAGATTGTAGAAAAGTCTGCAGACCACATGATCTGATCTGAGACTGCTCAGACCTCAGACTCCATCTTGGATTCTTCTTAGACTTTCGACTGCTAAAACCAGCACTTGCCTGCTGTTGATTGTAAGGAAGATGTCCTGTGCCATCTACACAGGGATTATCTCAAACATATCTGAAACTGGACAGATAAGCTATGTACCTGTGTTATATTGAGTAAACCAAATATGTTATTTTACCAAAGCCTACTTCATTTTTGTCTCTTGAGTGCATGACATAAATCTAATTGTTTTATGGAAGAGTAGATATATATTTTGGGCATTGAAAAACAGATTCCTCCACTACCCGCCAGATTCTTCACTTTGCCTGGTTAATCCCCCCACTGTTGCCCACATTGAACAACTTTGTATGATGAGGTCCCAGGGCTTCTTAAACTGTTATCACTTACAATCTCTTTCCACCTGATAAATCTTTATGTGACCCCAGGTATATAGGTACATAAAATAGGTATAAAAATCAAATATTTACTTAAAATAAATCAGCATTTGCAAGGCATTTGCCAGAAATGGTATGTTTTGCAGCTTCAAAGCTGCTACAGGGTTTCTTTATGTGTCTTTATATCAAGAACTTGTTGCATTAATAATTGGCAGTCAGGCTTTGTTAGCCAAGGTCTGTCTGAACTGAGTGTCTGTGCTAGTAATGCTTTTCTGGAACATGGCCACACAACCCGGAAAATTCACAGCAACCCAGTGTTTTTCTAATCGTGACTGATTTTCATTAAACTAATTACATTCTGGAATTTTATAATAGTAATTAACATGGTTTCCATTGCATGCAAAACACTTGGGCCTAAATTTGATATGTAATCCCAGCTAAACTAATTAAAACAGTGTAATTTGTAAAAATGTTGACTTAGCATGTCACAACTAGTCTTTTCTAGATGAGACTAACAATTAAATGTAGGTGTAAGAGGCCAGGGATAAAGGAAAGCACTGTATGTGAAAGATTCAGGTTTGCTTTGCATTTAAGGGGGGATATGAGAATTGTTGGAATCATTGCATGTGTAATGTTTCAGTGCAGTGGTTGGTCTTTTGAATGTTCCTTTTGTTGGTATCATGACCTACCACCTCCAGTTTCAACTCACAATTTGAAAATTTCAGGGAATAGTTAGTTGTTGGCTTGATGACACCTTCTAGAGCATTAAGAGAATGAGTCACCATGGCACCAGTCAACTTGTGATAGGTTTCATCTTGTTAAAAATGGACTTGACAGCTTACAGATGTCCTCATAGTAAACAATGCACAGTTGCATGATTGATTAAGTAATTGCGTTGGCATAGATGTCACTATATAAAGCCTAAAGAGATTTGAAATGAATGATGTGATTTCAGACGAGACCTTTTGCTTTCCATCTAGGAAGCAAATAGTGCTCAAATTGTGCAGATGATTCATTAGCAATTACCCAGCTATAAAGGTGATTACTTCTAGAAGAACAGCAGGACAGAGTCAGAAGGAATGTCAAACTATAATTTAAAAGAAGTACTAGATTTCTTAGGATTTCATCAGACGGAATTGGGGAAAACGGGTAGAATCGTCTTCTTTGCAGACTGAGAATTTACATACCCCCATCACACAGGATCAGCTCCTCCTGCCTCAACCATCCCAAGGCACTATTCTTAAGGCAGACATCACTTTGGGGATACTTTCCCCTCAATCACATTATGTAAAGGAAACCCAAGGCATCGCTCTTAAGAATGTCCATTCTTCCATGTCACTGAAACGATTCAACACAGGCGAATCTGACAGATCCCATCCCATGTGTTTTTCAGTGCTTTCTCCTGTTTCTAGGCTCATCAGGAGCTCAGAAGACAATTTCTCCCCAGCTTCACTTACCCCTTTTCTCTCCATATTTCTGGCACAGTTTGTCATGTATCATGTCCCGCAGTTGATGGTGGTTGGAGATGTCAGGCCTAGCAGTTGGTGATGGAAGTGTGATGTCTCATGGGCCTTGGAGTTCTGATCCCAGCGCCATCGTGGTTGATGATGACGAAAACATGGGTTTTTTGCCGGCTCAGCAAGAGACGGAATTTTTCCAGATGCCTGTTGTTGATTATTCTACCCAAGAGCCCATTAAGGAAGACCTTGAGCAGGTCTTTCCCACTGCCTCCCCTCCTTTTGCTAGGAAACAGTCCTATGCTGCGAGTCGGGGTGAAAAAGAGCAGTTTCGGAGAAGCTTGAGATTAGCAGCTAAACAAGACGTTAATTAGCTATGTTCCCCTGGGAAATTCTAGGGAGGAACGCATCTGGAGGGAGATGTGTTTCGCTTCCCTTTCCCTTGGGAAAGGAAGCTCTGGACACCTGCTTTGCAGGGAAATGGGACTTAGTTAAAAGTGCCTGACACGGAGGGTTCCGTGCGGAGTCAACAGATCAGCTTCATGAGTGGTTTCGTGTTTCCAGCCAAGTGCGGACTTCGCAAAGTCCGTAACTCCAGTTCCCTTGCCTCGCTTTGCCTTGCCTAGCCAAGTATTCAAGAACTACCTTGCCTTGCTTCCAGCCTTGGACCTTGTTCCTAGTATCGAGCCTTGTTTCCAGTTCTTGCCGTGGACCTACTTTGAAAAGATCTTTGGACGTTTCCCCACTCTATTGCTTGTAAATAGAGTGTGTTTCGGTTTGGAATTATAACTTTGGACTCTAATATAAAATATTGGACAATATAATTTTGGACTCTATTTGACCTTCCCAGAAAGGTCTCTTACTGGACTACATTTCTTACTTGTTTTTATTATTCTTATATATTTCCTTAATAAAGATATTAGATAGTTTTTGGCCTCCGTGTGTCGGTTCTTAGTGCTCCGTTGCCTTGGGCGTGACAGGAAGGGGTTAATGTAAATCTTAGTGCTACAGGGCTGAGTAATCTGCAAGTAGGAGAATGATCTTTGGGGGGAAAGTATTTGTCCTACTTTGACTGTGGATGGTGCTGGTTTTCCCCCCAGGTTTCTGGATTTTTAGTATCCTGACCTGTCTCCTGAACTCTTGAAACCTTGGAATCTGGAACCTCTGGACTGGCCATTCACTACGGTACAGACTCTTGATCCTTGGACTTTGCTCATTGAACTGTCAACATTTGACTATTGGACTGGACCTTTTTTTGACTACGGTGTCTTCTTGTACCTGCATCGGCATTTGCTATCAGTTTTGTTTTTATTCTGTGGCTGAGAGCTATCTATATGTTTTACATTGGGACTTTGAAAACAGGCAGACAGTAAGTGATGCTTTAATTAAACAGTTTGACACAAGCTGGGTGTTTATTTTGGTCCACCTCTGCCTCCATACCAGCAGAGCTCTGGCATCGTGACACAGTTCACTGACGAAACACCACGGATGACAGCTGGACGTCTGTCTGCGTCATATGATGGGCTCCGTGGGACTTCGTCTGTGAAATCCTTGGGGTAGAATTGCATACAGTGCTCGTCAAAACTTGGAAACGTTACTTCTTTGGATTGTAGCTCTCAGAGACTTCCAGCTATGTAGCTAAAGGGTTCTGGAACATGGAATGCCGAAAAGTAATGCTTCTAAGCTCTGCTTCTGAATAGGGATTGCTGCCAAATAGATTTGGTCATACTGGCTAAGGGATTCTGGAAGCTGGACTCCAAAAGGATACAATTTCCAGGTTCCACTGCTTTCTACCCATCCAGATCCTGCAGGAAGTTGTTTCCCACTCAGATGCCAGAACTATTTTCAGTTCTGGGTTTCATTCAGAGAAGAGAGGTTGGAAGAAGTATGTATGAAGGGGAAAACAGAATGTGAAAAAGAAGGTTTTAATATTTCTCTTTTTCTCTTTTTCCTCTCTGCCTCTTGTCTCTCTGTCGGCCTCCTTCTCTTTCACAGACACAAACTTCACTAATATTTGTCAATTATTTGTATTCAAGGACATGAATCTGCCGTCATCAAATATAACTCGTCACTCTCCTCCCCTTCAGAATACTATTTTAATTCAGATACCAGGCATGCATGAGCATCTATGATATTTTTTGGCTAAGGTCCATGTTTTCATGGCTGCGAAACAATTTCTCACTATATTTCTAGAATGATGATTTTTTTAAAAAACAATGGGAGGGATCCTGTTGGTGAATTATGAAAGTCTTAATGATACTTGCAACATTACAACATAATTTTGCATTGCTGTGGTTCCAACCACCCAACAAACAAAATCTCCCCAAAGCCTACCTTTTAAACCTGTTCTCATTGCAATTCCCCAGCCTTGTGTGATAAAGTCCTTAGATATTGTGATGTAGCAGTGCCTCCTATGAATGGTCTTGGTCATTTACAACTTAATTTTTAGTTTATTATTTTGCTATCAAAACTAAGCATTATCTTCTAAACTAATACATTGTAAATGCGCAAAAAGATTTTATATTTGGCAGATGGAAAAAAAAGAAAGCTATCCTTTCCTGTAGCATGATTTCTCACCATGTATGTATTTATATTGCTTCTTTTATTAAAAAGAGAATTCTAGCCTGGTTGTTTAGTTGCTATCTTTTATTCTGGACTGCACATATTAACCTCTTAAAAATTAAGATAAAAATTCAGCAAATCTCTCACAGTACAACAATGTTAAGGCCACTTTCCCCTCTTGCATTGTGACTACATAAATTTGGGCTAGATCCGATGGTAGCAATACAATCCGTCCGCTGCTCTTTGTTCAATTCTAGAAGAGCCATGCCATTTTGCTTTGTTATCTGGACCAGCAGAATAATAGGGCCAGATATTATTTGCAATGTAATGCTGAACTAAAGGAACCGATGGAGAATGTGAAAAATGTGAAGAATGTGTCTAGGCTGGAGATTTTTAGTTCAATGAAAGTAGGTCTCCACTTGAATCAGCCCTCATTTCAACCATTAGTCAAGTACCAAATGGCTAAGAATAACTTTCCTAACAAGTTGGGGGGAAAAACCCAGAGGAAAGCCCTAGTTAGGTGGAAAATGTGAGAAACCCTGGGTTGTGGCTGCATTCAGAGATAGATTCAGTACTGCTTAAAGTGCAACAGAGCTTCACTTGTGATAAACATTATTAATACATTTAGGAAAGTACATCTTGGGTTCTAAGGGGAATCCATGGAAGGAATTAGTAATCTCCCTTTCCGCAACATTTAGATGGGGTTTTCTTAGGCAAGGAATATTCAGAGGTGTTTTTGCCAGTTTTTTCTTGGGAAATATAGCCCCTGGTTAGTACTTGGATAGGCAGTTTCCCATTCAAGTACTAACCAGGACTAACCCTTTTTCTGGGTTGTTGTGCATTTTCCGAGCTGCATGGCCATGTTCCAGAAGCATTCTCTCCTGATGTTTCAGCCATATCTATGGCAGGCATCCTCAGAGGTTGTGAGGTATATTGGAAACCTAAGCAAGGGAGGTTTATATATCTGTGTAAGGTCCAGGGTGGGAGAAAGAACTCTTGTCTGTTGGAGACCCTGTTTCCTTTGCAAGAATTGATAGAATCTGGTGTCTTTGGGGTATTTAGGTGCCATAATACTCAAATTCAATCTTGTGTGTGTGTGGGGGAGGAATTTGGTGGTCAGAAATATTATATAAAGCTTTAATTGTCGTGCTTCTCTGCTGAAGTCCAAAACAGCAACATGCATCCACCTCCACTGAGGTGTGATGCAAACTTAACACATTGAAGTCCATAATCACACATCCACCCCCACTAAGGTGTAAAACAGACTTCCACCTCCAATGAGGTGGTAAGTAGACTGAATATAAAATGGAGTCCTGAGTCTGAACATGCTCAGTCTATAACCCCTCCCACACCAAGGAGGTACAGTCAAACTGGCAAATCAACATACATATCGAATACAGGTTAGCAAATATATATACAGTAGAGTCTCACTTATCCAACATAAACAGGCCGGCAGAACGTTGGATAAACGAATATGTTGGATAATAAGGAGGGATTAAGGAAAAGCCTATTAAACATCAAATTAGGTTATGATTTTACAAATTAAGCACCAAAACATCATGTTATACAACAAATTTAACAGAAAAGGTAGTTCAATACGTAGTAATGCTATGTAGTAATTACTATATTTACGAATTTAGCACCAAAATATCACGATGTATTGAAAATATTGACTACAAAATGCGTTGGATAATCCAGAATGTTGGATAAGTGAGTGTTGGATAAGTGAGACTCTACTGTATTAACTATTAATAAATAGTGAAAGACTTGGGAGGTTGCTATTTCCAACAGAATATGTAGTGTATTTTAAATCTTTATTTAGAAGTTCCCCTCCTAATATTTGGGTTCTCCTATAGAACATATGGGTGAAATGAGAGGATATAATTCTCATACGTATATTTAATGTGAGGTCGTACTTGCAGTGTATGTATTAGTATATTGCTGGTATACTTGCTTGTTATGGATTTGTTGTGTTATTCAAACAAATACCTCGAGTTATAACGTGTACTTGCAAGAATAAAGAGTTAATCAAATAAATATCTCTTAGATCCTCCAATCATCATTCACATCCTGCACAAATCTGTGCCTTGTCTCTTGGGTCCCATTGAGGAGAAGCACTAAAAGCTCTATCTTAGGAAAAGATTTCTCCTTTGGGGCTATTAAGTACTCATTGCTGACATGTAGGAAAAGTCAGCCTTCAGAATATTGAAAATCGACTGAAAATAGGAAGCCCCTTTCACTTCCATGGTAAGATTTCAAAACTAATTAAACTATCACCGACCCTTATTTTATTCATATTCCTTAAGCCAGTATATAAGCAAAGACTGAAGGTTCTTTTCTCAGCAAAGTGTCTCCTCAGCACTTAAGGGAATTAAACTGAAGAAACTTGATTGAGAGGCAGTTTTAACCTTCTCCTTCACCTGCATCTCAGAATCCTGAGATCATCCTTTGGTGTCTGCTGATTTTTAAACAAGGCGAGATTAATTATCAGGAATGCTCGCTTTGGTGTTATCCATTGTTTCCTTGTTATGTGATAAACAGAAATCCAAATTTACTAAGGCTCAGTCTCACACCTTTGACAAACATATTATGGTGAATGTAAAGTTTGCACTGGGCCAAATGTTGGAAGGCGCGCACACATACAATATGAGCTCACATCACAGCTTATGTCCAAGATCCATTCTATTTTGTTAAAAATATAATTTATCAATCAAAATGTATAAGTATACATTCTTTCCTCTTTTTATAATATCTTAGACAAAGGAATATGTCGTATTGTAAACAATCCGACAATAAAAAAAGTAAAAATCAAAAACAACTTTAAGCATATTTCTGATCAGTTTTTAACTTTTCCATTACAACTTTACTACATATCTCTCTACTATACACCTTTTATCTACTTATACATGTTTTATTTAATATTATTACTAGCTTGGGAAGCCGACAATGCCCGGGTTATTTGAAAAAGGCATTATTTGTCTTTGATTGTTAGGTATTCTCAGTTTGTAGTGGGTGAACTACAACTCCCAGAATCGTGGGCCAATCCTCCCCAAACCCTGCCAGTATTCAAAGTTGGCTGTTTTGGGTCTGTGTACCAAGTGTGGTCCAGATCTGTCATTGGCTGGTCATCGCTGGATGGGGGTGAACTACTACAACTCCCGGATTCCCAGGGCAATTTTTCCAAAACATCTGTCAATATCCACAGCAGGCTATGTTGAGTCTGTGTGGCAAGTGTGGTCCAGATCCGTCATTGGCTGGGTTCAGTGCTCTTTGGATGCAGGTGAACTACAACCCCCAAAATCAAGGCCCATTCCCACAAACCCCTGCGAAGTGTTGTCCTGGTCCATTGTTGGTGGGGGTCACTGTTTCTCTGGATGCAGGTGAACTCCCTTTTCCCCAAATTTGTCCAATATGTTCTAGTGGTTATAGGGGCTCTGTGTGCCAAGTTTGGTCCTGGTCCATCATCGGTGGAGTTCCATTGCAGGTGAACTATACATCCCAGTATCTACTACTCCCAAATGTCCAGGCCAATTCCCTGCAAAACCAATGTCAGTGGACAGGAGTGACTTGCTGGCTCCTCAGCACTGGGAACTATAGCCTGGTCGTGGAAGCTGGAGGCTGTCTGTGTGAGCAGACACCTGTGCCACATACACACATACAGTTTTTCACTTTTATTATGGACTAGCTTGGGGACCCGGCGGTGCCCGGGTCATTTGAGAATGGTATTATGTGTCTTTCAATGTTATGTATTCTGTTTGGAGTGGGTGAACTACAATTCCCAGAATCGTGGGTCAATCCTCCCCAAACCCAGCCTGTATGAAAAGTTGGCCATTTTGGGGCCTGTATACCAAGTGTGGTCCAGATCTGTGGTTGGCTGGTCATCGCCTGGGTGAAGTATTCTCTGGATGGGGGTGAATGACTACAACTCCCAGAGTCCTGGGATAATTGCCCCAAAACATCTGTCAGTATCCACAGCAGGCAATGTTCAGTCTGTGTGCCAAGTTTGGTCCAGATCCGTCATTGGCTGGGTTCAGTGGTCTTTGGGTGCAGGTGAACTACAACTTCCAAAATAAAGGCCCATTCCGAAAAACCCCTGCAGTATGTTCAGTTGGTCATGAGGATTCTCTGTGCGAAGTCTGGTCCTGGTCCATTGTCGGTGGGGGTCACTGTTTCTCTGGATGTAGGTGAACTATAACTCCCTTTTCCCCAAATTTGTCCAATATGTTCTAGTGGTTATAGGGGCTCTGTGTGCCAAGTTTGGTCCTGGTCCATCATCGGTGGAGTTCCATTGCAGGTGAACTATACATCCCAGTATCTACTACTCCCAAATGTCCAGGCCAATTCCCTGCAAAACCAATGTCAGTGGACAGGAGTGACTTGCTGGTGTGATCGAGGTGACCTCCCCTCCAGGACTTTGTAAAAGATAGTTCAAAAATCAAGACTTTATGTTCTATATTCCATATATTTATAGTAGAAGGTGATTGAGACTTTTTACTGGAGTTTACTGTGGATTATCCCTGCATTCTGAGGCAAGAGATAACAACTTCATGAATTGTAAAATCATGCTGCCAGAACTCCACTTCTCCCCAGATGTTGTATCAAATGTTTTCTATTGTTTATATCATTCATGATTCCCCTTTATGCAATGTCACCCACCTTTATGGATTCTCCTTTATTTCCTTGAAATCTATCTACCTGCCTATATGTATTTGTACTCTTTGGGATCCCCGGAAAATATGTATTCTTCCCAGCAGGGTTTATGTTCCAACTTTATTTTATTTTTCGTTCTATCCCATATAATTGTCAAATCATGAAATCAAATGGGAAATATTATGACCCCAACGTGAACCTTAGCCCCATGACCCAGACCTCCCTTCCCAAAAACAAAAGGATAATCTGCCACAGTTTAATCCAATCTCATTCCGATCGCATGGACAATATAGGGTTTGAGTCACCAGATTCCTGAAGGTAACTCGCCCCCAAGGCAAACATTGTCATATCCCAGGCCAGGGCACCTCCTGGGGAGCCCGTCAATGACGGCTCATCACCACCCTTCTTCACTTCCCGTCTGACACCCCCAAGACATATCTAAAGACTTGTGAACGTGACAGGACCCCGGACATCCTTGATGGGTGCCATTAATTCCTTTAGAAATCGGCTGGGCCAGAATTAATCTGATATTTCCTGTCCTGTCACCTCATTGTTTCAATAGCTCCCGCCTCCTCCTCTCTGATTGGCCCGAGGGGGGACAAAAAGCGGCTCCCCATTGGGCCAGCAGAGCAAGGCGGGAAACGAAAGCCCGCCTCGTTCAACCTCCCAGCCTATCCACGATCAGATGGGCGGGGAAGCGGGGCGGGAAATTCAAAGGGCTGTCAGACCGAAACATTGTATAAATATGGCTTTATTTGAAACATATGTTACGCTAGTAGATTGAATGATCGCTATTAGCGTCCTTTTCAGCTGAATTGCTCAATAAAAACTCCTTGGCGGATTTTCCTTCATCTTTGGCGGACCTTCTTCATTTCAGGCTTCAGGTTGTATTGCGGCTTATATTCTCCTTTTGGCTTCGCCAAGGTCCGTTCCCTCAGGACCGGGTCGGGTCTCTCCTAAAGGGCCCGATCCCCCAAAGTGCGGTCGACAACACTGGCTCCTCAGCACTGGGAACTATAGCCTGGTCGTGGAAGCTGGAGGCTGTCTGTGTGAGCAGACACCTGTGCCACATACACACATACAGTTTTTCACTTTTATTATGGACTAGCTTGGGGACCCGGCGGTGCCCGGGTCATTTGAGAATGGTATTATGTGTCTTTCAATGTTATGTATTCTGTTTGGAGTGGGTGAACTACAATTCCCAGAATCGTGGGTCAATCCTCCCCAAACCCAGCCTGTATGAAAAGTTGGCCATTTTGGGGCCTGTATACCAAGTGTGGTCCAGATCTGTGGTTGGCTGGTCATCGCCTGGGTGAAGTATTCTCTGGATGGGGGTGAATGACTACAACTCCCAGAGTCCTGGGATAATTGCCCCAAAACATCTGTCAGTATCCACAGCAGGCAATGTTCAGTCTGTGTGCCAAGTTTGGTCCAGATCCGTCATTGGCTGGGTTCAGTGGTCTTTGGGTGCAGGTGAACTACAACTTCCAAAATAAAGGCCCATTCCGAAAAACCCCTGCAGTATGTTCAGTTGGTCATGAGGATTCTCTGTGCGAAGTCTGGTCCTGGTCCATTGTTGGTGGGGGTCACTGTTTCTCTGGATGTAGGTGAACTATAACTCCCTTTTCCCCAAACTTGTCCAATATGTTCTATTGGTTATGGGGGCTCTGTGTGCCAAGTTTGTTCCTGGTATATCATCGGTGGGGTTCGGAATGCTCATTCATTGCAGGTGAACTATAAATCGCAGTAGCTACGACTTCCAAATGTGCAGGGTAATTCCCCTCCAAACCCCCCAAGCATATCTGGGCATATCAGGTATGCATGGCAAGTGTGGTCCAGACCCATCATTGTTTGGGTTCATAGTGTTCTGGGTGTAGGTGAACTATAACTCCTCTACATTCCCAGTCGGGGTCACAGTGCTCTGACTTGGTGCGGGGTGAACTACAACTTCCGCCATGTGGCGTCAATCCCCCAAACTCTTCCAGTAAATGTAGTTGCAGCTCAGTTCTGCTCTGTTTGTTATGCAGACAGATTTGAAAGAAAAGGGCAGTAGGTGGGGCCATGCAAATTCCACAGAAATGGAGAACCCTGGGATGCCTGCCTGTGGTGGAAGAAAAAGCAAAATGTAGGATGAAATGGTCCCCAAATGAAAGCATTCATTGGGTGGTGGGCTGTAGTGTTTGGGAAGGACATTGGCAGGGGCTGGTTTGCATGTTCATGGTGCTCGCTGTAACCGTAATGGGGTTGTTGTGTGTCTTTCGGGCTGTGTGGCCATGTTCCAGAAGCATTCTCTCCTGACGTTTCGCCCACATCTATGGCAGGCATCCTCAGAGGTTGTGAGGTCATTCAGTGTGAGGATGCCTGCCATAGATGTGGGCGAAACGTCAGGAGAGAATGCTTCTGGAACATGGCCACACAGCCCGAAAGACACACAACAACCCTGTGATCCTGGCCATGAAAGCCTTCGACAACACATTGTAACCGTAATGTTAGTGCAAAGGAGTGACTTGCTGGTTTCTCCAAAGTGGGAAGTGTAGCCTGTTTGTGGAGGCCGGAGGCTGTCTGTGTGAGTGGACACCGGTGCCACATACACACATACAGGTTTTCACTTTTATTATGGATGTAGATGTAGATGTAGATGTAGATATGTAGATATATAGATATGATATAGATATATATATCAATATAGATTATACCTTACCCCCTCTTCCCCTTACACTTATTTTGTGTCCCCTTCACTAGGACCAACCAACTCATATTGTTTCACAAGTCCAAAATTTCATTGCCTCTGTTGCCGGCTTGTACCATTCTAAGCAATATCTCTCAGGGTTTTTTCAACTTGACTTACTAGAGTGTCCTGCAGTTATTCTCAAAGCATATAAAAGCCCCACCAAGGGAGACAAGGGCAGATAGATAAAGCAGGCATGGGCAAACTTAGGCCCTCCAGCTGTTTTGGACTTCAACTTCCACAATTCCTAACAGCCTCAAACACAATCAAAGTACCCCCAACAGATGGCCATCCATCTAAGGAAGAAACTTCCACCACACTCCAAGGCAGAGAGTTCCATTGCTGAACAGCTCTTACAGTCAGAAAATTCTTCCCAATGCTCCTTTCCTGTCATTTGAATCCATTGCTCCAAGTGCAAGTCTGCAGGGCAGCGGAAAACAAGCCTGCTTCCTCTTCCTTATGATATCCTTTCTCAGGATAGGAACTGATCACAGTTGGACCCACATCACCCCCACACCACCCACACCCATCTCTTTCAGCTCCAAATAACCTCAATAGGATATCGGTCCAATAAAGTGGCTCTCATTCAGCTCAATTTTTGTTTTTGGTCTTCTTTCCTCCATGGTTGGCCATCAAAGAATCTTTGTAGGAACCCTAGTGCCAGTCCAAGAAATTGCTACAAACAGCACAAACGGGTGTAATGTGTGACAACAATCAGCAAAACCCAAGGATTTATCTTGGAAAATGTCCTATATTATTTCTAGTGCAACCCAAAGGTGTTGATGTATGCCAGGGCTGCAGGCATCTCTGTGAAGTCCCATGTACCCCACCCAGATCCTAGTGGAGCTGATTTTTCTGTCCACTTCTTAGGGGAGGGGAGAGAGGGTTCCTTTCTTAAACTGTTGGGAAGGTGCTACTAATTTAAATCCATTTTGCACACATTTATCAACTGGCTAGATACAGCTAGTGTTCGCTGTATCAGTAAGGGTGTTCAATGTCTTACATTCAACCCACATGCAGTTTCTGTTTATAGATATACATCTCTGTATATCTACATAGACTGTTGGTTTATGCACAAGTATCACTGGACAAACATTTCTGGCTATGTGATCCGTTGCCAGCCTATTGTTCCATTCTGGCAGAGGATTAGTCTGATGGAAACATCACCCACTAATGGAATGGTAAACTGCATAATTTTGATGATCTTCACACTGAATGACAAAATCTGTATTGCCATTGCGTGACAAAAAGAGCCCCTCCTTTCTATTTTCACTGACATTTCTTGGAGCGGTGACAGACTATTTTTAGTCTACAGTAGAGTTCCTCTGAAAAACACCTCTGATTCTATTTTGAAATATGAAAAGGAATGAAATCTTGAGGATTAAGACATGGGATCATAATCTGTATACATTTCCCAGCTGGACACCTTTTTGAGAGCTGTTACAAATACAACCCCATACTCAGAAATGAACTCATTGGTTATGTATGTGTATGAATGTCATGTGTCAACCTATGGCAACCCTATGAATTTCAAGTAATGCTCAGAGGTGGTTTTACTGCTTCCTCTGAAATAAAGCCTGGATCACCTGGTATTAAATCGGTGGGCTTCCATTCAAGTATTAACCAGTGCTGATTTTGCTTAGCTTTCAAGACCAGATAGAATTTAGTGCCTTTAGCACATTGAGTCCAGAACTGGGATTTATTCTCAATATAGTGGGCATAAGATTAGTTTGCAGCCTGTCTTTCTCTCTTTTCTTCATTTCATCACTGCCTTTTGGTTTCCATCTCTCCTGCTCTATCTATAAGGGTCCTACTTCTCAGGCAATCTTGTTGTTGTTTTGTTTATGTGTGTTTGCAAAAGGATTGTTTTTAATGATCAATAACAATACATTATTAGTATTAGTATTAGTAGTAATACTAATATTTATTTATTTATTTACCTTATTTATTTACCTGGGATCGAGAGGAGGGCCTCCCCAGATGACCTTAAACTCCATGGTGGTTCATAGAGGGAGATATGTTCAGACAGATAGAGTGGGCCGGAACCGTTTAGGGCTTTATAGGCTAAAGCCAGCACTTTGAATTGTGCTCAAATAATTGCTGTGATAATAGTATTTGACCTGAAGAATCCTTGCATTACAATCTTCTTTTTGGTTTCCTCTTCCCTTCCTCTCCGAACGTATTTGAACACTTCTTGAAAACTGACTCCAGAAGCATATCTATCAGAAGCGGCTAGAAGCCAGAAGTAGCCAGTGCAATCCCTATGAATAATCATATTGTCTTTGTGACAAAGGTCACAGGAGTGTGAGGAGTTGAAAGAACAGACGTCCCTGAGTCATTTTAATGGCATGAGATTGTGGTTACAAAACACAAGGAACAGTCTGAGGAATTTTATTTGTAACATGATTTATAATCCTCTTTCCTCTCCTGCTCAAATAACAACAGACAAGAAAGAAATCAAGCTAATTACCAAAAAGGAATAGGACGAAGGGCTCATCTACACTGAACAGGTCAGCAAGCACATACATGATGAATCCATGGCTGCAACTGCATTGGTCCAGCTGGGCTGTGAGCTACTCTATGTAACCTATATGTAACTAGCCACTGTTACTCCTAGCTGGCCATGAAGCCCCATCCAAGCACCTATTTATTTATCATGTCAGAAGCGAATTGACAATACAGTTATAATGTATAGAGAAAACCACAAACAAAGTTAAAAATTCGGCATTTAATTAAATTTCCTTTGACCAGAAGCTGGACACTTGGAGTGCCTCTGGTATCACTGTAAGAAGATCCTCCATTGTGCATGCTACAGGGCTCAGACTGCATTGAAATAAGTGGTCTGTGGTTTGCTCTTCTCCACATTTGCATGTAGTGAACTTTGTGGCTCCATTTCTTAAGATTGGCTCTGCATCTTGTTGTGCCAGAGTGCAGTCTGTTCAGCACCTTCCAAGTCGCCCAGTCTTTTGTGTGTCCAGGAGAGAGTTTCTCAACCGGTATCAGCCACTGATTGAGGCTCTGGGTTTTAGCCTGCCACTTTTGGACTTTCGCTTGCTGAGGTGTTCCTGCGAGTATCTCTGTAGATCTTAGGAAGCTATTTCTTGATTTAAGGCATTGGCTTGCTGGCTGGTACTCAAACGGGATGGGCCGGATATGTCAATGCCTTGGTGCTTTCATTACAGTCTGCTACTTCCCAATGGATGTCAGGTGGTGCAATACCAGCTAAATAGGATAATTTCTCCAGCGGTGGAGGGGTAGACATCCTGTGATAATGCAACATGTCTCATTAAGATCCATATCCACTATTTTAACATGGTGAGTTGTATTCCCCACTGGGCATGCATATTCAGCAGCAGAGTAGCAAAGCGCAAGAGCAGGTGTCTTCACTGTGTCTGGTTGTGATCTCCAGGTTGTGCCAGTCAGTTTTCGTATGACATTATTTCTAGCACCCATGTTTTGCTTGATGTTGAAGCAGTGTAAGTCAGAGCATGGTCCAGAGTAACTCCTAAGTATTTTGGTGTACTGCAATGCTCCAGTGGGATTCCTTCCCAGGTAATCCTCAGAACTTGAGATGCTTGTCTGTTCTTAAAATGAAAAGCACATGTCTGCATTTTAGAAGGATTAGGGATCAGATAGACTAGGGATCCATGCATCTGATCCATGCAGTCACCTCTGTTGACGGTACCATGGGATGCTACCATAGGGGTCATTTTCACCTCCATCTTCCTGGTCACATGAGCGACCCACAAGGTGACCATGGTGGCCAGGCACTTGGATAGAGCTCTGTGGCCAACTAGGAGCAATGGTGGCAGCAAGCCACACATGATCCAACCCCTTCCCCTACACTATTCAGCAAGGGATAGTGGTGAAAGGGCCACCTTAATAGCAGTATAGGTTCCTGGGCAAAGTGATGTATTGGGCCCTGCCTACACAACCACTCACAGAAATAAAAAATGTTAATTATCTATAAAACAAACTTATATTTATTAGTATCACCAATGAAATCAATGTTTTTACATTAAAAAAGCATTCTGTACAGCAAAGTTGAGTGAATATAAATGGAAATGGATGCAATATACCATGACCCTTGAAAAACAAAAGTTTAATTGGTACATTATACTGACATATTACATTATGTAACATTTTTTGTTCCTGGGTTATAAATGTCATTTCCTCATTGCTTTTATCATAAAAACATGGGGAAAGCTCATTAAACTGCAAAAACCTTGTTTTTGCAGGATATCTTGCAGCACATTTTGCTATAGTGTTTCAATTAATATCTCGACTCTCAACCAATTCAACATAGTTTGTGGCAGCCATAAAAACAAAGTTTCTAGATTGTAACAACTACTTTCAAAGTAAGTACCACACAATTAAACAGGAAATAATACTTTCAAACCAGGAACAGAGGATTTGTTACATAGTGTTATTTTCAACAGCAGTCTGGGAGCCTACGCTGAATTTAACATTAATTTCCCAACCACCCACATCAATATTCAAAGATCATGCTAATTTGATGAAAGGATTAAAAAGATGACTTGTAAATAACACTATGTAACAAATTTTCTATTCCTGGTTTGAAAATATTATTTCCTGTTTAATTGTGTGGTATTTACTTTGAAATTAGTTGTTACACTCCAGAAACTGTTTTTGTGGCTGCCACAAACTATATAGATTAGCATGGGGCTCCTATGCTCATGGAGCCCTTGGGCAACTGCCCACCGTGCCCATGCATTAAGATGGCATTGAGCATCTGAACTGTCCATTCCAGCTGTCCAGATTATCTCAAAGCCCCTTCAAGCAAACTCCAGGGCATCCCACTGCTTTGCCTAAAGTAGAGCAAAGTCCAAGAATAGAAAAAAAATTGTAGGATATTTACTAGGAGCTGCTTTGTGTTGTGAGGGTTACCAAGAGTCCATTGGCAGTGAGTATGAGATTTTTGGCCCATGTAGACAAACCTGAAGATAGAAGGGTAAGCAGTAAATGCTTGCCAGAGATTTGCAAATCATGGCAGTACACAAACAATAAGTCAAACTGGCCTTGACTGGTAGAGCATCCAAATAGTGGGTGGCACCCTGGACTCAGTTATTTCACTTCTAACTTTAGCTTTAACATCACCTCAGATGACCAGAGATGCTCAAGCAGAGGTTTGCTCATGCTGTAGTGAGAGGCCTTTGTGATAACTTCATTTTTAGCAAGAGCAGTCTTGCAATGACTCAAAAGCAGGTAGTTTTTCAGGCAGCAGATTTTGGGCATCAGAAAAAGTCATTACATTCATTATTAATATTTTATTACTGTATTTTTGATTCCAAGTAGGAAGAAGAGGTGCTAGTGAGATTTTTCTGACTCCTTTGGCAGAGCATAATCCCATGAATGATAGTTTCCAAGGTCCTCTGTGAGGAAGGGTAAAGGATGAATACTAACACCTATACTAATTCAAAGGAGTGGATTAGAGCCATGCTTCTGAAATGTTGGTCCTCCATACATTTTACCATTCTCAGCTCAGAATTCCTCACCAATGGCCATGCTGGCCAGACCATCTGGACACTGAAACTTAAAACATTTGGGGGACCATAGTTTTGGACTGGAATTCTCAGGAAGGAATTCGATGTTCCTTGCTAAATATGTAGAGTAGACATACTATAGAAACATCTCAGAAAAAAAATGACACGAATGAAAAAGTAATGGAGAAATCACCTGCAATCTAAGAGCACTCTGAGCCCCATCAAAGATGGACCTGGAAATGGTTTGAGAGAAATCAGGATTTTCTCAATAAGAAGAAATGTACTCAAGATACACATTCTTGAATACAATCAACCCTCTGCAACCACAGAGCTGCATCCACAGATTCAATCACATAGCTTGAAAATATTTACACCAAAAATCTAATAAGCAAACCTTGATTATGTTATTCTATATAAGAAGCACCATTTTATTTTGTTACTAGCTTGGATACCCAGAGGTGCCCGGGTTATTTTTAAAAGGTCTTGTTTGTTTTTGGGTGTTAGGTAATAGCAGTTTGGTCATATGTTACCCTATGTCTTAGAAAAGAACTCAAAAGTCTTTGCTTTTGTTTTTTATGAATGCTCCCATTAGAAAATGCATATGGCTATCCTTATTTCAATCCTCCTCAAACCCTTCCAGTATTCACAGTTGGCCATGTTGGGTCTGTGTGCCAAGTTTGGTTGAGATCTGTCATGTGCTGGGTTCAGTGTTCTCTGAATACGAGTGAGCTATAACTCTCTAATGCCAAGGTCAATCACCCCAAAGTCCACCAGTAAGCAAAGTTGGCAGTGTTGGGTCTGTGTGCCAAGTCTGGTCCAGATCCATCATTGGTGGGTTCAGAGGGCTCATGAAATACAGGTGAACTATAACCCCCAGAGATAAAGGTCAATCACCTTCAAAGTCCACCTGTATTCCCAGTTGGCCATGTTGAATTTGTGTGTAAAGTTAGTTCCAGGTCCATCTTTGGTGGGGTCAGAGTGCTCTTAGATTGCAGGTGAACTATATATCCCAGTCCCTACAACTCCTATAACTCATGGTGAATTCTCCCTAAACCTCCCTAATATATTCAGTTGCTGATCAATTCCTTTGTTTGGTGTGTGCCATAGGAAAGGGTAGGAAAGGGTTAAAGGAGAAGCAGTGGGCGAAGTCATGCAAATGGACAGGGAAAGGAACACTGGGATGTGCTCACTGTAACTTAAAATGTCCTGGGAGAGAATGATTTGGTTGCTCCTCAGCAATGGGAACTATAGCCTGTTTGTGAAGGCTGTCTGTGTGAGCAGACACGTGTGCCACATACACACATACAGATTTTCACTTTCATTATGTGTATAGATAAATAGATTATACATCATGCACATTGTATATCATAAGGATGCATAGATTTTAGCATTGGGGGAGGGCTGGAAACTGAGAGACCACTGTAATTATACTTTCTGCTTGATGGCATAACCGTCTACTAAAAGCTAGTCCAAACAAATCCCTACTAAAACTTTTTTTGGGATGCATTCAGCCATGAATTTGGGCAAATCTCCAAAGGGGGAGTTGATGTGGCTTTATGGGCAGTAGTTTGAGATGGGGTAGGAATTGTGGGGCCCTCCAGATGTTATCAAACAACAACATTTAGCCAGCAAAGCCGGCAGTGGGAAGAATGTTGGGAGTTGCAGTTAGAGGACCACGTGATCCTCATGCCTTGGTTTAAGAGAATGTGGTCAATTGGGTTTACTTTAAGCATTAAGATCTTTTCAAAAATTAAAACTATTCAAACAGATCTCTTTTAAAGGTGTGGCTTTTGGTTATTCAGGTATGTGAATATTATTGGGCGTGTACTGAAAAATCCCTATTACTCATAGAATTGTCAGAACAATGTGTTCTCTGTGTACCACTGTGTCATTCTGTCCAGGCATTTAATCTAAATTTATTTATATACATGTCCTTCCATATATGTCACATCCACACAAAATCACTGCAATGATAATTAATAATATTTAAATCAGTTTTATGTTGATGATAAACTGCCTTGAATGGTTGCTAGGAAAGTAGAATGGAGAACATAATTCAATATACAAAGAAGTGAGTGTTACGTTTAGGCAGGAAGGGGGCCACAGTGGCACAATGGGTTAAACCCTTGTCTTGGCTGAACTGCTGACCTGAAGACCTGAAGGTCAGCAGTTCGAATCCGTGAAATGGGTGAGCTCCTATCTGTCAGCCCCAGCTTCCCATGTGGGGACATGAGATAAGCCTCTCTCAGGAAGGTAACACATCCAGGCATCCCCTGGGCAACGTCTCTGTAGACGGCCAATTCTCTCACACCAAAGCGACTTGCTATATGTGTCATCGTAGGCTTTCAGTATATTCTCAATTCGCTTCTCAGATGATAAAAAAATAGGCAGGAATTCTATAGCTCATTCTGTGTGGCTCCATGGATTCTCATGTGTGTGTGTGTGTGTGTGTGTGTGTGTATGTATGTATGTATGTATATGTATATATATATATATATATATATATATATATATATATATATATATATGATATTTTCCATAGATATGAAATAAAAACAATAGAAAGAACAGATAGGAAGAGAGAGAAAAGAAAAAAGAAAAGAAAAAATTACAATTCCATCTACTTCATGGTATTGTGCGTAAAAATAAATTCTCATAGTCCTGATGCACTTCATACTGTTTCTTCTAGTGTCCCTTTTCTTTATTCCTAGTACTTAGGAACAACTACTTTTCTTCTGTCCTCTTTCTTTCTTTTTCAGATCAGTATTTTCATTTTTAAACAGTCTTTGAACAGTTGCCAGGCTAACATATTTGATATCAACCAATTGGGGGAAAACAAAAATACAAACATGGATTCTCATGTTAATGTGAGATTATCTGGACATGCTTCCAGAAAGAGGACTCCTAGAACTACAAGCCAGTCTTTTCTGCTTTATTGGCTCTTATGTGGTGGAACACACTCCAAAGCAACGTGAAAATATAGGAAGGTTATAATGTAATACGATGTTGTCTAGAACCCCTGAAAATACTGTGAATGAGTTAAGGCGATTTCACGACAAAGGCCTAATTTCTGGCAGCACACAAAGAACTCCCAAGAACACTTGTTGCTTATTCGGCCTTTGCAAATTACTATGGTTTGGTGGATTAGTGTTCAGAATGTTAATTCAGAAAAATTTGTCCCACGTCATTTCAGGACTGACTGAAAAGGCTGGTAAGTCCCAGATTTTGTTCCTGTTCTTTCTGACTTTATTTTGTAAATCCATATATATATTGTTTAGCCAAAACATTTGCTGTTAATTCCTAGTATGATGAGATAGTTCTTATGCCAGCTTCTCAGGTTGGTTTCTTTTAACACAGTGTAATCGGAAAGAACAGGAATAAGATCTGGAGTTTTTCAATCCATCTGGATGCACCCCTGGATGTTATATAAACAGCTTCAAAATAGCAGATCAACATTATGTATTGAATTGCAATGAAAACTCGATTGGCATACCTTTGCCAATGTTATCCCCCACCACCTCAGGTCATTGTGGTTGTTTATTCGTTCAATCATTTCCGACTCTTTGTGACCTCATGGACCAGCCCACACCAGAGCTCCCTGTCGGCCGTGGCCACCCACATCTCCTTCAAGGTCAAGCCAGTCACTTCACGGATAATATCTATCCATCTTGCCCTTGGTCAGCCCCTCTTCCTTTTTCCTCCCATTTTCCCCAGCATCATTCTCATCTCCAAGCTTTCCTGTCTTCTCATTATGTGGCCAAACTACTTCATCTTTGCCTCTAACAGCTTTCCCTCCACATCATAACTGACTTTAATTATGTAATATTCCAACTGCCCAAATATCTCCCTGTGACTTTCTTTGCCAAGATGCACCAGTCTTGTTTACCTTGCTGCATGCTCTGTCAGAGCTTCCAGATGTACAGGCAGTCCGCAAGTTACAAACATCTAACGTACAAATGACTCATAGTTAAGAATGGGGGTGAAACAACGGGAAGTGAGATAAATCTACCCCTCGGAAGGGAAATTCACTCCTAAAAAGTTATCATAGGGAAAAGATGTCTCCACTGAAGCTTTTTCACCAATCCTTGTTTCCTCAACAAGGAAATTTTTCAAAATCCAATTATGGTATCATAGGGACTGAAAGTGAGGTGAAATCATCTAAAATGGGGCACAAACAGCAAAACAGCTTATCTTTTCAATCCAAAGCTAATATATACAGATTTGGCTGGTGTTATACTTAAAATATGCACCTGTCCTAACTTACAAACAAATTCAACTTAGAAACAAATCTACAGAACCTATCTTGTTTGTAAATTGCCGATATATGCATCCTTTTAAGTCCTGTGCTCCACCAACCATGAATCCTTTCTCCTCAAAGTAGAGGTCTTTCAAAACTCACCTGTTGCCGTATGTTTAGATTTTTCTGGGTCTTTTACCATCAGGCTTCAGGTATAGTTGCAATTTCTCTCCATTCTTTATAGTGATTTAGGGAGCTTTACAGTGACGTTTGGAGGCCTGGGTTGGGGAAATCCTTGCTGGGAATATCAGCAACCTTCAGCCCGGCACCCTCTGTCACCAACCTCTGTGTGTTCAAAAGCAAGGTTTTACCAAGCCACTGTTTACTTAGTTTCCAGAGTCACTGCAAACATGATTTAAAGCAACAGGTCTCTTTTATTCTGATAAGTTAATGCAAACACAATGCCAAGTGTCATTTGTGCTGCTTGAGGGTTTAGCCGAAAGGCTTAGGCAAGCCAAACACACGTTGAATAAATGTCTGGGTGAGGATCTGAAACCTTTGTGTTGACATGTGACAACTGCAAAAGGATGGAGTCAAAGAGGAAAGTAGTTTATGTTGGGGCAAATATATGTACAAAACTGCTGAATGTAAATGCAATGTGACTGCTCCTCTGTTGGGTTTTTAAGCACAATGTGAGTCATTACAGTTCCTTTTCTTATCCCTTTTTAAAACTAATGTTAAAAATTCATTATGTGAACATTGGTGCTGACAGGATAAAGATTTCCAGCTCAAGATCTTAGCCGTCATAAACCATGTCACCAATACCACAAGTCACCTAAATGAAACAATTTCCTTTGAGTTTGGCCATTTTTATTTTCTATCTGCAGAGTGATTAGGAGGATGTTGAGCACCTAGGTAGGATTTTAAAATTATTGTCCTATTATTATGCTTTCTGTCAAATCTGATCCATTTATTTAGGAGCTACCAATGCTTCTTTCGTAAGAGGCGACAACACAACCTGAATACAATATTCCAAATGAGTGCTTCATTGTTCAGTATGCTGTCATTATATTCTGTTCTGGATTATTTCTGAATTCTTTTATTAGCGAGCCCACACATCTTATTTGCATTTTTATAACAAAAAAAGAAGCATTGCAACAATTGTAATGTAAGAGCGACAAAGTAACGCATGGAGAGCAAGGGATGCTGCTGGCAGGCTTGATTCTGCCCTCACTCGCTTGGCTTGCAAGCCACTGCAACTCCCAGTGACTCATTCCTGATTTGTGCCAAGGAAGCAAGTGGCAAGTGGGGAGCCGGCCCCACAGCAGAAAGCTTTTCATCAGCATAAGAAGCAGCAATGGATAATCACCACTTTCAGCATGCTGCTCTTTTACAGCCAAGGCAGCTCATTGATGGGGTGCAGGGAGGATGATTTATGCTGCCAGTGGTCTGCCAAAGGAAACTATGGAATCCTTGTAAACTCTTGCTGCTCATTTCGTTTTGTATACAAGGCAAGCAGATTCTATCTGACTTCACATCTTTAACTGAGATTTCGATGCTTATGGGTGGACTTTTCTATACGTAGCAGAACACATCATGCGACATGTGGGGCTTGATGAATCCAAGGCTGGAGTTAAAACTGCTAGAGGAAACATTAACAACCTTAGATATGCAGATGATACCACTCTGATGGCTAAAAGCGAGGAGGAGCTGAGGAGCCTTATGACCAAGGTGAAAGAAAGTATAAAAGCGGGGTTGCAGTTAAACATCAAGAAAACCAAGATTATGGCAACTAGACTGATTGATAACTGTCAAATAAAGGGAGAAATGTGGAGGTAGTAAGAGACTTTGTATTTCTAGGCACGAAGATTACTGCAGACGCAGACTGCAGCCAAGAAATCAGAAAATGTTTACTTCTTGGGAGGAGAGCAATGACCAATCTCGATAAAATAGTGAAGAGTAGAGACATCACACTAACAACAAAGGTCCGCATTGTTAAAAAAATGGTATTCCCCATAGTAACCTATGGATGCGAGAGCTGGACCATAAGGAAGGCTGAGCGAAGGAAGATAGACGCTTTTGAACTCTGGTGCTGGAGGAAAATCCAGAGAGTGCCTTGGACCACAAGAAGATCCAACCAGTCCATCCTTCAGGAAATAATGCCCGGCTGCTTACTGGAGGGAAGGATGTTAGAGGCAAAGACCAAGTAGTTTGGCCACATAATGAGAAGACAGGAAAGCTTGGAGAAGATAATGATGCTGGAGAAAATGGAAGGAAAAAGGAAGCAGGGCCAACTAAGGGCAAGATGTATGTATGATATTCTTGAAGTGACTGGCTTGACCTTGAAGGAGCTGGGGGTGGCAACGACTGACAGGGAGCTCTGGTGTGGGCTGGTCCATGCGGTTATGAAAAGTCAGAAGCAACTGAACGAATAAACAACAATGATTTGAGGTGATGGGGATAACATTGGCAAAGGTATACCACCCGAGTTGGAAGCAACTTAACAAATAAACAACAACAACAACAACAACAACAACAACAACAGACCTCCAACTGTAAGTTAAGGTAGTGGTCATGGCGTGGCTGGCACCAGCTGCAATATGTCCATGTAGAATCGCCCATAGGCCAACCATCAAACCACTACTTGCTTTCTTTACACTTTACGCTTAAATGTATCTCCAGGCCTAACATTACGCTTAAATGTATCTCCAGGCCTAACAATATAGGGACTTCCTGAGATTATCACTACATTCTTCTCTCAAATGTTAACTACAGGCAATGGATGTAATCTGTATAGGAAACATAAATTAATTTCATGTTTGTGGCCCATCTCCATGATATCTCATTATGTAAGTAAAGGTAAAGGTTTTCCCTGACGTTAAGTCCAGTCATGTCTGACTCTGGGGGTTGGTGCTCATCTCCATTTCTAAGCCAAAGAGCCGGCGATGTCCGTATACACCTCCAAGGTCATGTGGCCGGCATGACTGCATGGAGTGCCGTTACCTTCCCGCCGGAGCAGTACCTATTGATCTAGTCACATTGGCATGTTTTCAAACTGCTAGGTTGGCAGAAGCTGGAGCAACAGCGGGCGCTCACTCTGCTCCCGGGATTTGAACCTGGGACCTTTCAATCTGCAAGTTCAGCAGCTCAGTGCTTTAACACACTTCGCCACCGGGGCTCCTTATCCTTATAATAATCTCATTATGTACATATATGCAAATGCACTTATAGCTAGATCTTAAAAAAACTCAAAACCCATAACACTTCTAGTCCCTATTATTATTTTTGTTGTTGTTGTTGTTGTTGTTGTTGTTGTTTGATATAAAACAAGATTAGTACACAGCAAACAAGATCATTATGCTGGCTGCTGTGTTGGATCATACATCAGACACTTCCCAAGTGTATAGGACTATGTGATATATCAGCAAATAATGCGTGCAGATCGAAGTAGGATGGCCTTTTGCAGCTGGCAGATGGTAATTTTGTTAACGCTGATTGTTTTAAAGTGCTAGCCAGTCACCCCTGGGGCCACCTTTACTGGCTTGTGTCAGAGTCTTTTCAGTTTGATCTTTAAATCTTCATCGATTCTGCTGTCACCTGGGATTGCAACATCGATGATCCATACTTTGTTTTTTAACACGATTGTGAGGTCAGGAGTATTGTGCTCCAAAACTCTTTCCATCTGAATTTGGAAGTCCCAGAGTAGTTTGACGTGTTCACTTTCTGTAACTTCTTCTTCTTGTTGTTGTTGTTGTTGTTGTTGTTGTTGTTGTTATATTTATACCCCACTTTATCTCTCCCAAAGGAAACTCAAAGCAGCTTAACATAAAAACATTAGCATACAATTTAAAATAGTCCCAAGCATTTTAAAGGGATCTTCAACCTATATATACACTTCTTTTTGTACCCTTCAAGTTAAAATGTCATTCCAAAGACTGACATGGCAATCAGATAGATCTAGATTATCTCTGTTTCTATAAGATAATAAATTTAAACCAATCAATAATAAAGGAATAATTATGGAGTTATATTCTTGAATTGCATACTTGTTTGAGACTCTTTAGGAGAAAAAGTGGTACAGTAGAGTCTCACTTATCCAACACTCACTTATCCAATGTTCTGGCTTATCCAATGCATTTTTGTAGTCAATGTTTTCAATGCATTGTGATATTTTGGTGCTAAATTCGTAAATACAGTAATTACTACATAGCATTAATGTGTAATGAACTACTTTTTCTGTCAAATTTGTTATATAACATGATGTTTTGGTGCTTAATTTGTAAAATCATAACCTAATTTGATGTTTAATAGGCTTTTGCTTAATCTCTCCTTATTATCCAACATATTCGCTTATCCAATGTTCTGCCGGCCCATTTATGTTGGATAAGTGAGACTCTACTGTATATAAATATAAATATAATAATAATAATATTTATTGTATCAGTTTTTCCTTAAGAACAAGTAAAAGTTACTTTCATCTTAACATAGAACAGCCCTTTCTAAGCTCCTACTCTCACAAAACCCCAACTCTAACGTCTTAACTCTACACACCAGCTTTCAAACAATCCCATTCAAACTCCCGGCCAATTACCTCCAATATCACAAACTCACACACTCCACCCCGCAACAAATGACTTACCATACATTAGGAACATACTTACATGGGCACCAGTTTTACAACATAAAATAATCCTGTACTTTAATGCGTGCAACAGAAGTATTTGTAAAACTGTCGTGCATCGAGGAAACTGCATAGTGTGTGTACCAGGCTGACCAACCAGCTCTTTTTGCTTCTTTATTATACATATAATAGATCAAAGGAATTCAATGCTTGCTTCTTTTATAACCAGGACAGAGTCAGGATACAAGCTGATATTAGCAGTAGCAAAAAGTGAAGAGCAGGTTGGCAAATACAACCTTTGTGTCAGACCAGGATGAGAGATCAGTGAGCAGAGGGAATTTGAATCTGGACATTCCATATCCAAGCCTGGCATTCGTCTTTTTGTGCCTCCCAGACAAGATTTTAGAGTAGCTCAAGTTCTGTTGTGCTATTGCATGAGTAGCTTCCTATAGATCAGTCCCACCATCTTCATAGACATGCCTGGTAGGAACGTGGAGAAGGACTTTCTTGGTAGCTTCTCCCAGGCTTTTGATCACTCTCTTTAGGATGGCTTCCTTCTTGTTATCCTCTTGTTGACAAGTGACTTTTTCCATTCAGAGAGTTTTGGGGAGTGGCAACGAGGACTTTTAATAGTATCTATAGGCCAGGGCTTGTCTGCACTAACCAAAAAGCCTGGCCTCTCCAGGAAGAGATCTCAAGGTAGAGTGATATCTTGACCAAACTCTTAACTCAAAACACTCTTATTTCAAAGCAAATTTTCCTATTGAAATGCTATTAATCCATCCCCCCTTTTTAAATAGGAAAATGTACTTTATAAATAACAATAAATATAAATGCACATTCAGAAGTGAGAAATCCTCTTCTGAAAAATAATGAACGATGTGAATTTATTCTCGCTCTGTTTCTCAAAGTGAAATACACGGCACTGGAACCAAGCCGAGGGTGATATAGATCATTCGAGAAACTCAACAGTTCTAGAAAGAAAACCTGCAATGTCTTACTGAAGTGATCTGATTGCTGACCGGGGAACTATTAATAGAATCATAGAGTTTGGACCATCCAGTCCAACTTCCTGCCAAAAAGCAGGAAAATCATATTGAAAGCACCCCTGACAGATGGCCATCCAGCCTCTGTTTAAAAACCTTCAAAGAAGGAACCTTCATCAAACTCCGTGGTAGAGAGTTCCACTGCCAAAAAGCTCTGACAGAGAGGAAGTTCTTCCTAATGTTGAGATGGAATCTCCTTTCCTGTAGTTTGAAGCCCTTGTTCCACGTCCTAGTCTCCAGGGCAGCAGGAAACAAGCTTGCTCCCTCCTCCCTATGACTTCCCCTCACATATTTATCCATGGCCCTCATCATGTCTCCTCTCAGCCTTCTCTTCTGCAGGCTAAACATACCCAGCTCTTTAAACATGTCAGTTATTCCATGTCAGTTATAAGATTAAATGTTCCAAGAGGAGTAACTTCTAGATGTGCATTTAACCATGTTAAGTATTGAATTTTTCACTGTTTTGTTAGACAGTCATCCCCTTTTCAAGTGTGTTTATATATTGTAAAATGAAACACATGATTGTTTTATTTGCTGGCAGGGGAACTGTTAAAAAGCAGCTGCTAGAGCTCTTTTCCATGAGCCTATTTAATTCACACATTTCTATATTGCTTTTCAGCTCATTTTTCGGGCTGTTCTTAATAAAACGATACAAACAAATTGGAAGGAACGATAGATGTCAAAATCCTACATATTAAAACTACACTTTGCCTGTAATGGTTAAATAGAAAAAAAAAAAGGATAGCTGATCCTACTGCTGCCGTGTGATGTTATCCCAATCACAAAATGTTGATATTATCACCTACTAATTCCTGCAAATCTTAACTATACTTAAAGAGTCTGCTACAGAGATAGGTTGGGAACTCAACTTCAACCAAAGAATCAAGGCCAGCGAAAACCTCCTAACAAAGGATTCCCCCAAGCAGGAAGCAGCCAGGCTTTGAAGCTGCCAGGTTATTCAATGCTGATCAAGGTGACCAATTGCAATGTTCACACCTGCTTCCAACAGACAAGAATTCTTTCTCTCATCTTGGACATTCCATAGATATATAAACCTCACTTGCCCAGTTTCCAACAGACCTCACAACCTCTGAGGATGCCTGGCATAGAAGTGGGTGAAATGTCAGGAGAGAATGCTTCTGGAACATGGCCTTACACCCAGAAAACTCACAGCAACCCAATCATAACGAAACTTGATTAGGGCACAAAAAAAAACAACTGCAGCATTAACAACACTGAATAAACTGTGAATAAAAGTTTATTTTCACTGTACTGTATTTCCCTTTCCCACACCACCTCTAGGAGGAAGTCATTAAATTATATAACACACAACAGTGATGTTCTTGGTCTCTTTTCGTTTACAGGTGAAGATCTGCACGCCCCCTTGTGGACAACTGGTTATTGCTAATGACTGGAGAGATGTCCCACCCATTCGAATAAATAAAGTTATTTTTAGTGTTAGCAAATGTTCTGCTGTAGATTACTTATGCTAACATTCTGCTAAAATAGAATAGCAACATCCCTGTTTTCCCCAAAATAAGAAAGGGTCTGATATTAATTTTTGCTCCAAAAGATGCAGTAGGGCTTGTTTTCAGTGGCAGTCTTATTTTTCCAAATTGACTTTTTAAATGAACTATATCTAGGGCTTATTTTTGAAATAGGACTTATATTTAAAGCATCCTCAGAAATGCTGAAAATAACTCATTATTTTCGAGGTAGGTCTTGTTTTTGAGAAAATAGGGAAGATTATGGAGCATTACGTAAGATACTTCAATTTATTTAATATATTTGTTAATTACAGTAGAGTCTCATTTAGCCAACATAAATGGGCCGGCAGAACATTGGATAAGCAAATATGTTGGATAATAAGGAGGGATTAAGGAAAAGCCTATTAAACATCAAATTACATTATGATTTTACAAATTAAGCACCAAAACATCATGTTTTACAACAAATTTGACAGAAAAAGCAGTTCAATACACAGCAATGTTATGTAGTAATTACTGTATTTATGAATTTAGCACTGAAACATCACAATGTATTGAAAAGATTGACTACAAAAACATTGACTACTAAAAGGCAGACTGCATTGTATATTCCAAAATGTTGGATAAGCGAATGTTGGATAAGTGAGACTCTACTGTAAATATATGGCTGTCCTTGTCTTTTGTTAAATCTAATGAAAGCCATAGACTGGTGCCCCATCTAAACTGCCGTATAATGCAGTTCAATGCAGTTCTAATAGTAACATAATAATAAATCTTTATTTATATCCCACTTTTCTCCCTAAATGGGATCCAAAGCAGCTCACAACACTTTAAAAACAATACAAATCAATCAAACAATGACCAATCTTGATAAAATAGTGAAGAGTAGACACATCACACTGGCAATGAAGGTCCGCATAATTAAAGCAATGGCATTCCTTGTAGTAACCTATGGATGCAAGAGCTGGACCATAAGGAAGGCTGAGCGAAGGAAGATAGACACTTTTGAACTGTGGTGTTGGAGGAAAATCCTGAGAGTGGCTTGGTTCACAAGAAGATCCAACCAGTCCATCCTCCAGGAAATAATGCCCGGCTGCTCACTGGAGGGAAGGATATAGGAGGCAAAGATAAAGTACTTTGGCTACATAACAAGAAGACAGGAAAGCTTGGAGAAGAGAATGGTGCTAGGGAAAATGGAAGGAAAAAGGAAGAGGGGCCAACCAAGGGCAAGATGGATGGGTGGTATCCTTGAAGTGACTGACTTGACCTTGAAGGAGCTGGGGGTGGTCACAGCCAACAGGGAGCTCTGGCGCGGGCTGGTCCATGAGGTCACGAAGAGTCAGAAGCCACTGAAAGAATAAACAACAAGATGCAGGTACAATTGCATGAATAAAGAGAAGCAGGTTAATGAAACATCCATCCTGGTATGTATCTACTATGAATGACCGAGTTTTTACCATGGAATAGTGACTTTTTATGATGAAGTCCACAGTCCAAGCCTTCTACCTTAAATATTTTCCATTCACATTAAAAGTACCTGGTTGAAACTAGAGACATACAACATACACATACCTAGGAAAAAACAGATTTTAAAATAATTCAGAAGGTTATTAATTGCAAAGACACAGGTGGGTTGAGAGATAGGTATGTGTAAAGAAATATGTAATATTCTGAATAAGAATAAGATCCATCATATGCAGTAGTCCACTAAGACCCCATCTACACTGTCATGAAGATTACAGGAGTTGTAGTTCAGCATCTGTAGGGCCACATAAAATGACATGCAGGGGCAGATTCAGCCCCCAGGCCTTGAGTTTGACACTACGTTAATGTTACTGTAGTGGAAGAACAGGTTGAACAAGATACTTGATAAAGTCCTCAGTCTGAAACAAGGGGTTTTTAAAACTTCAGCTGACCAGAAGTTTAGTCATTGCTCATCTTTCCTTCTGAACACCATCTGCTCTGCTTTTCTCTGCCGTTTGTGAAGCAGCAAGGCTGCAGTGGAGATGGTTAGTTTCCATCACTGCCAGCTGTACTAAAGTTGACAACCAGCTGTCAGCCACAGTTCCTCCAGTGAGGACACCCCGGGCGCTAAGTTGTCAGGTCGAACAGAGTCAACTATTAACCAAGTACAAAATGCATATTCTAAAGGAAGCAGACATTGCATATATATTTTGAGATTTAATACATTCCTTTTAATTATGTATTTAAATAGTTCGTATTTAGGAGATTTTTATACCGCACAGCAGATTAATGTGGAAACAGAATGGAAGAGATTTTTATATCTGACAACATCTCAAAAGTGCCATAGGCCATAAAAAGACACTCACCATTTATTCATAGGGCCATTAAGAGAGGAGAAATGGAGAGAAAAATGTGTCTGATTCACATTCTAGCATGAAGTGGACTAATTTGCACTTCTTGAAATAATCCCTGAACTGGAACACAATGACCATTCAGTTTTCACATTTCTTCAAAAGTTGTGATGCAGTTCCATGTTCAAACCAATGCTTGCCCAATGCTTACAAAAAGAGAAATAACTAGCACACACAATTGTGAAAATCAGAGACACCTGCTTATAGATCCTGAGGGGAAACGTACAATGTAATATATACAAATTTCTTTGATTCCACACAAAATCCCGGGGGAAAATAATATACAAAATAAGGCTCAGAAGAGGAAGCTGTGCAAAAAAAGAATGAAAATTAATGGGAGACAACTGTACCCTCAATTTGCTTCTGACACAAAAAATAAATAGTGGGAAATATGTATAAAATGCATTGAAATAGTCATACGTACAAACTTTTCCACAGACGTGTGTACATTTATGAGCTGACTTTCACAGCCTGGAAAACTCACAACAACCCAGTAAATTTCACATGCACCCAGTTCTGGTATGAAAATTGAATGACATGAGCCTATGCTTGAAAACATTACACTATATAACACTATTTTTGTTCCTGGGTTATAAATGTCATTTCCTAATTTATTCTATCATAAAAACATGGAAAACATTTATTAAACTGCAAAAACTTTGTTTTTGTGGGACATCCTGCAATACATTGTGCTATAGTTTTTCAATGAATATCTTATAGAGTCTCAACCAATTCGACATAGTTTGTGGCAGTCACAGAAACAAAACTTCTGGAGTATAACGACTACTTTCAAAGTAAGTACCGCACAATTAAACAGGAAATAATACTTTCAAACCAGGAACAGAAAAATGTTCAAATTTTGTTACACAGTGTTCTGGAAAGAGAAGTGTGTTAAGAGAGAAGTCTGCAGAAGAGAAGGCTGAGAGGAGGCATGATGAGGACCATGTATAAATATGTGAGGAGAAGTCATAGGGAGGAGGGAGCCCTGGAGACTAGGATGGGGAACAACGGCTTCAAACTACAGGAAAGGAGATTCCACCTGAACATTAGGAAGAACTTCCTCACTGTGAGAGCTGTTCAGCAGTGGAACTCTCTGCCCCAAAGTGTGGTGGAGGCTCTTTCTTTGGAGGCTTTTAAGCAGAGGCTGGATGGCCATCTGTCAGGGGTGCTTTGAATGTGATTTCCTGCTTCTTGGCAGGGGGTTGGACTGGATGGCCCACGAGGTCTCTACCAACACTATGATTCTATGAAAGCAAAGGAGGAGTTAGTCCATTCTGAATTGCCAAAGGGTGAACTATTTGTGTGCATGCCAATAATGTGTACTGGTCAGACTAGACTTTCTGGTGTTGAAAGAACGGCTGTCTGAATAGCTTGGACAGACTTGAGTACATTTGAAAATGCACTAAATGCATAGGTAAAGGTAAAGGTTTCCCCTTGACATTAAGTCTAGTTATGTCCGACTCTGGGGGTGGTGCTCATCTCAATTTCTAAGCCGAAGAGCCGGCGTTGTTCGTAGACACCTCCAAGGTCATGTGGCTGGCTTGACCGCATGCAGTGCCGTCACTTTCCCGCCAGAGTGGTACTTATTGATCAACTCACATTTGCATGTTTTCAAACTGCTAGGTTGGCAGAAGCTGGGGCTAATAGCGGGAGCTCACCCTGCTCCCCAGTTTCGAACCGCTGACCTTTTGTTCAGCAGCTCAGCGGTAAAGTCTGCTGCCTCACTGGGGGCTCCATGCACTCAATGTATAGTAATTTAAAGTGCACAGCAGTAGCACTCCTTGAAAGACACCATAACCCAACTGATTGAGTCCTATATATCTTAGAAATGAGTTTGAAGCACCCCTTTTACATCACTGAATTGAAATAAACGTAACCAGCAAATGGCTTTGACAAAAATTGACTTGTTGGTTCGTTGCTGTTCTTTCATTATGACTATTTTATATCACTTATGTATATGGAAATTACACTGATCTTCATGTTTTCTTGGGAAGCTAACATAGCCACTCTCACTATGCAAGATAATTTTGAGGGCACTTTCCATTGTAACTTTACATCAGCACAACAGTTTTGCTACGGTTTATTGTAGTAGCTCTGTGCTGCAGAACCACGGTTTGAAACACTTGGGACACAAGCTTTTGTACAGTTCCTATCCATGGCACACAGGAAACCACAGATTTTACAGTTATGCAAATTATAATGACCTGTCGACCTGCTCACCAAAAATAGCATAGAAACTTTAAAAGTGCGACTGCACATTATAATGCCACATCTCTCAAGCATCTGGTCTTGGCCACAGCCTTATAGATATTGTTGGGAACAGGGTCCTGTGCAAAGGGGGGAAAATCCTAAAACGAAGATGGGGAATTTCTGGTTCTCCAGATGCTGTTTTATTCAAATAACCACCATCCCCTCTCAGCTTAGATAATATTCTGGCATAGTGAAGATGTAGTCGAACATCATTTGGAGGGTCTATCTCTCACCAGTGCACTAGAAGATACTATATATTTGCTCTTTATCACCCAGGGATCTGCCAGGTATAAGTGCAACCACTTGAGTTAACAGTAATTTTAGAAATAACAGCCTGTTTCTGAGGACATGTTACGATGTCATTATATTCCACAACACTTAAAGGTAGAAACAAGACTGAAGGAATTAATAGGGCCACAGTTTGTTATCCCAACCTCTAGATCAGTAGTTCTAACCTGAGGGTTCCCAGATGTTTTGGCCTTCAACTCCCAGAAATTCTAACAGCTGGTAAACTGGCTGGGATTTCTGGGAGTTGTAGGCCAAAACAACTGGGGACCCACAGGTTGTTGGCTAGATGGTGAATTCAGATCAAGATTAAAGCTTTCAAGAACTCAATCTGAGGGCCATCTGCACTGACACTATAATGCAGTTGATTTGAGGCCATGGTGGCCACAAAAACTGACTTGAGGCCATGGTGGTTACAAAACGCACACCGCGACTCTGGGTGTTGGTGCTCATCTCCATTTCTAAGCTGAAGAGCTGGCATTGCCTGTAGACACCTCCAAGGTTATGTGGCCGGCATGCCTGCATGAAGCGCTGTTACCTTCCCACCGGAGCAGTATCTATTGATCTACTCACATTTGTAAGTTTTCGAACTGCTAGGTTGGCAGAAGCTGGGGCTAATGCCGGGTGCTCACTCCGCTCCCCGGATTCAAACCTGCGACCTTTAAGTCCGCAAGTTCAGCAGTACAGCACTTTAACACGCTGCGCCATCAGGGCTTCCCTAATTTAAGATAATAATAAGACTTTACTAAGATAAAACTGTTGAGCTCTGATTACCTATATACTCAAGTATAAGTCTACCCGAGTACAAGCCGGCCAGGACCCTTACTCAAGTATAAACCAAGGGAAACTTTTTCAGCCCTAAAAAAGGGCTGAAAAACTCAGCTTATAATCAAGTATACAGTAGAGTCTCACTTATCCAACATTCGCTTATCCAACGTTCTGGATTATCCAACGCATTTTTGTAGTCAATGTTTTCAATACATCATGATATTTTGGTGCTAAATTCATAAATACAGTAATTACTACGTAGCATTACCGTCTATTGAACTACCTTTTCTGTCAAATTTGTTGTATATCATGATGTTTTGGTGCTTCATTTGTAAAATCATAACCTAATTTAATGTTTAATAGGCTTCTCCTTAATCTCTCCTTATTATCCAACATGTTTGCTTATCCAACGTTCTGCCGGCCCGTTTATGTTGGATAAGTGAGACTCTACTGTATATGGTAACTGATTAGCTCAACTCCTGTCTTGTACTTTCCTTTTCCCCCCAGCCCATTTGTCTCTGATACAGATATCAAGTTACTTACTATATGAATTAATTTATAACTATCATGGAAGCAAAACAATGTGAAACTTCTATCAAAGTTTAAACTTTACTTGTATGTCAAGACCCAACTATAACATATTTGGGCATAAGCAAAATATTATTAGCCACATTTCCCCCGTAATTACATATACATGTGAACAGCTCTCCCACAACTTATGAATATTGCCTTTAACAATGTTATACAGTATCCATTATTTAGTACAATGCTGCACTAAAGTATTCATCTGTTTGTTTGTTTATACCATTCTCTTCAGCCAAAAAGGCTCGCAGCGCAGCTCATAAATATTAATCTGACTATTTCCTACCCTCAGGCTTTAACAACCAAATCTTTGATAAGACAGAGGGCAGAGAAAGACAGAGAGAGAAAGTGTAGGAATGGGGAAGGAGATAAAGAACTCTGTATTTGCCTAGGGGCAGATTAATTTGGGGGCTATGAACTCTACCCATCGAATTTGCACAAACACAGTAAGGTTCCCAATTAATGTGAATGCTGCAACTATGCAGAAAGAGCGAATGCGGAGGTGAAGTGTGAGTGCAGCATGTCTTTCTCGTTTGGAGTTGCTTCTATAAGGAAGTTCTCAGCTCTATTTCCTCTCTCTCTCTCCTCTCTGCACCATTAAAACAGGAAGCTGAGTGAGCGGCAGCTGCTGAACACTACACACAGACAGCTCTGAGATCTCAACATACTTGCTGGCTGGCTGATTATTGTTATCATAAATTAAAAGTTGCTTGTATTGGGCAGGTGGAGTGTTTGGCCTATGAGGCATGGATCAGTGCTGGTACCATGGGACCATCACACGTTCAAGAGCTGAAGACCTCCTCTCTAAAGTGGGAAAGGATGGGAGCTTCCTTGTGCGGGCCAGTGAGTCCATCTCTTCGGCATTTGCCCTCTGCTTGCTGTAAGTATGCCTATTACCTTCTACTGTACTCAGATGCATCTCCAGTGTTATTTAAGCTCCACAGGGAATGCAAGCCACACATATTACAACGCTGTCCACTCTTTCTAGATACAGTAGATGATCCCATCGAGGAGCAGTTTAGTTCTGTAAAAGCAGTACATCAGTAGTTCTCAACCTGTGGGTCCCCAGATGTTTTGGCCTTCAACTCCCAGAAATCCTAACAGCTGGTAAATTGGCTGGGATTTTTGGGAGTTGTAGGCCAAAACACCTGGGGACCCACAGGTTGAGAACCACTGCAGTAAATGAACCTGGAGACATGGTAGACATTAAAAAGAGTAGTGAGTAATTAGCAGGCATAAAGGGGGATGGTAGTTTTACAAATTAAGTTATCCAACAATGTGATGAGAGATCACCTTGTAAATTATTATTATTATTATTATTATCATTATTATTTATATGACACAGCAAACAAGATAGATATGCTGGATTTCGTATCACAAAATCACAAGTGGAACACTTCCCAAGTGTCTAGGACTGTGTGATGTATTTTCGGATGATGCGCGCAGATCCCAATAGGATGGCCTTTTGCAGTTGGCAGATCGTAATTTTGTCAATGCCTATTGTTTCCAAATGCTTGTTTCGGCACAGCACCCAGTGTGCCAATCACCACCGGGACCACCTGCACTGGTTTCTGCCAGAGTCTTTGAAGTTCAATCTTGAGGTCCTGATAGCGGCTGAGTTTTTCCTGTTTATTATTATTATTATTATTATTATTATTATTATTATTATTATTTTAAGGCACTCATCCCCTTGCTGAATCACTGAGTTTGGAACTTGCCAACTTTCATTAAAAGTGTATCCATATAGGTTTGATTTATCTGAAGAGGTTTTATTAAAACATGCTGACTTCCTGAATAATCTTCAGGAATGGCCTTAATTTTACTTGGAATGCTCTTATAGTGGGAATGTATGAAAGATCACAGAAATAAGCTTTATTTCAGGAATACCCATTTACTGGAGTTTTGTAATTTTCCTTGTTTGGACTTTATCACTTAGAGCAGGGTATCCAGTCTTTTTCTTCCCTGGGCCATATTGGAAGAAGAATTGTCTTGGGCCACACATAAAATACACTAACATTAATGACAGCTGATGAACAAAACAAAAAAGTCAGTGCATAATTTTCGTGATATCCACCACCACTTATAATTACGGATAATACCGGTACTCCGATATTTGTGGACCTAACACATTCTGACTATTTAATTCCATTCTGTTGTCGCGTACAAGTTCATACTCGAGAATCATGCAATTGAGTTACCAAAAAATGCAAAGGAAATCTCATAAGTTTTAAGTAAGTTTATGATTTTGTGTTGGGCAATATTCACCATTCTGGGACACATGTGGCTCATGGGTTGCGATTTGGACAAGCTTTCTTAGAGTCTCTCACCTTGCATTCTTATGGACCACGCTTACTGGGACATCCCGAAAAGTATAGTCCAAAATGTAAATTTTCCAAGCTCAGTCCTATTTTTCCCGTGAGGAATCAACTCTGAAGACTCAGAGACTCAGGCATGTGAACTAGTTTTAACTAAGGGCCCTTCCACACAACCTCTGAGGGTGCCTGCCATAGATGTGGGTGAAACATCAGGAGAGAATGCTTCTGGAACATAGCCATACAACCCAGAAAATGCACAACAACCCAGTGATTCCAGCCATGAAAGCCTTCGACAACACATATTTACTAACAGTTCATTATCTTTAGCATTTATACAGTTAATAATAATAATAATAATAATAATAATAGGATGGGTTATTATTTATAACCCACCTTATTTTCCTGAGGGCAGTTCATGATTATCTGTAATCCCTAACCCAACATCTATCATTAATGATGGTGTTTTAAAAAAATATATTGTGGGAAGAAATCTAATTATTCAAATATACATTGAATGTTTACAAATAAACAGTGAAAATTTGGTAGAGAATTGAATGCCCACAGTTGGTTCAATTGTACTGTCTTTAATGGGGACTATTTAATGGGAGTACTGAAACAATATTGGAAATGATGATGGTCTGGGGAACCTGAGTAAATGTTTTCCTCAGTGTGGCCAGTTAGCAACAACTTTAATTCCAAGTAAAAGGATGAAGTAAGAGAAGCTAAAGTCTGTGTTTCTCTTGAGCGGCTGCTGAATTAAGCATAAGGACAGTTCAAAGTGAGCTTTGAGCAATCAAAGGAACTTAATCATCAGGGTGAAACTGATGTATTTGGCCATCTAGATTACTGCTTTGTCATGAGGCAACTGATGAGAAATCAGATCAAGCTAAAGAATATCCAAAATGTCTGTTGAGACCTTTCTCCTTGATCAGAGGTGATTTATTCAACAACAACAGAAAAAATTGTTCATACAGAATCTGTAGTTTGGAAAACCCTTCTTAAAGAAGCTGACCTCATGCCTATATACTGATTTATCCAGGCATTTTCATTTGGTAGGGTTATTTGCACTGTAGAATAAATGCAGTTTGGCACCACTTTTATTGCCATTGTTCAATACCATGGTATCACGGGAGTTGTAATTTTATGAGGTCTTTTAAAGAGATGCCTCATAAAACTACAAATCCAAAAATTCCATTGCATTCAACTATGGATCTTAAAGCAGTGTCAAACTGCATTTTTTCTACAGTGCAGATGCACTTGCTGTAAACTTTTTAATTCCTTGGCATTATATTATTAAGTGTGCTCTGTGCTACTTTGCTGTCCTATATAACACAACAAAACAAAATTTCTGATAGGGCAAAAAGTGATATATGGCAATTCTTGTCAAAGTGTTGGTGTATGGACTGATGTCAGTCCACACTCCTTTGGCTGTTGGGGCGCCTTGAGCACCCAGAAATGAAAGAAACAATTACAGGCAACAGGTACAAATAAAGCAGTGATTCATGATACACTGGAAGAAAATAATCATTTCCCAGAATCAGCTTGAAAAGTACTGGCCTCTGATACTTTAAATAAATGCATTTTGATGTTAAGGAATCATAGAGTTGCAAGAGACCATTAGGGCCATCCAATCCAACTCAGTTCAACCACACAGGAATACCCAATTCAAACATTCCTGACAACTATCCAATCTCTGTTAAATATCTCCAAAGAAGGAGGCTCCATCACACTCCGAGGCAGAATATTTTACTGTCAGACAACTCTTACTGTCAGTTCTTCCTAAGGTTTAGGTGGAATATTTTCCCCCATATTTTGAATCAGTTGCTCCAATGATTAGGGATTTTTGTGTCAAAAGCATTGAATAAATAAATAAGTTTAAAACTGATAAAATAATGGGCCGGGCTGTGGTGCAGCTGGTTAGTAGCCAGCTGCAATAAAACACTACTGACCGAAAGGTCATGGAATCAAAGCCCGGGTCACATTGAGCTCCTGACTGTTAATAGCCTAGCTCGCTGCACACCTAAGCAGGTTGAAAAACAGTTGCATCTGTTGAGTAAAAAATTCTAGGTACCGCTTTATGCAGGGAGGCTAATTTAACTAATTTCTGACACTATAAAAATTGCTAGCAGGGTGCGGAATAGAATGAGGAAGTATTACCATCAAGGACTCGGCATTGAATGTTTGCCATGTATATGTGCATTGTAGTCCGCCCTGAGTCCCCTTCAGGGTGAGAAGGGCAGAATATAAATACTGTAAATAAATAAATAAACAATAAAGGGATCACAAGCTGCTAAATAGTTTTAGACCAAAAACGGGCAACACCAACTGCATTGTCTGTAGCTTTAAACACTTCTTCCTTTGTGCATGAGGCAGGGCATTGCGTGCAAGCATACAGACGCGGAGTTGTTTGTTCTGCTCCACAGACACACAATGTTGAGGATTCCTCCAGGTAGTGCCATTTTGCCAGGTTGTCTTTTGATCTGCCAACTCCACTTCTAAGTCTGTTCAGGGGCTTCCAAGTTGGTTTGCCCCTGGAGGAAAATCCTCATGGGGACGGGGGACGGGGGGGCGTCCAATTAGAATTGCCTGATTTTGCTGCCCACTGGATATTCTTGCTGTTGCAGGAGGAACATTTAGAGGAGTGGTGAAACTTTTCCTTGATTTAAGTCTACTGGGAGGAAGAAGATAGCCCTACAGTGGGTGCCTTTCACAGTGTTCAACTAGGGAATATTGGTACAATCTAATAAGAAATTTCAGTTTACTTCTGAACTTAGTTCAGTGTGCTTCTTTAACCAACGGAGCCCTGACCAGCTTGTGACCAAGATTTCTGAAAGATTACACCCATCCATATGAGCCCGGCTAGAAATTTGAGATCTTCAGCATTGGCCCTATTATTTGTTCCAAAGGGAACTGAGAGATGCTCTGAAGTTTAATTAATTGGTTTCTGAAAGGTCTCAGCAATTATTACAAGATGACACCATCCAATTAGCTAGAAGGACAGGGAACCAGTTGGAGGACTGCAGACATTTTGATGTTGGAGTTTAGCTTGACTGAAAGCAGACAAGAAGAGAGAAGTGACATCACTCGCCTGGTAACCCAAAACTATTTAGTTGCTTGTGATTTCTTTTCTTTTTTTATTTTTATTTCCATTATTTGAAATGTATTTGCTGTACCAATGCTTTTGACACGAAATAAATAAATAACTCGCCTGGTAGTGCAAAATAGTTAAGCCCTCTCTCCTGTCAATGCTTGCTTCCTTTATGCTTGTTTTATACTGTATGTCAGTGGTTCCCAACCTTTGGGTCTCCAGGTGTTTTGGACTTCAACTCGCAGAAATCCCAGCCAGCTTACCAGCTGTTAGGAAGTGTGGGAGTTGAAGCCCAAAACACCTGAAAGCACAAAGGTTGGGAACCACTGCTGTACATACACACCTCTACAATGATAGCAAATATGTCTTTCTCATCAAGGCAGTACAGACTATCACTCTTGCTATCTGGGGAAGTGATAACTTAAATGTCAGCGTAATAACCACATCTTCCTAAACTGATCTTCATAAGTACAGCCACTTAAACTTACTTGTCTGGAAAAAAAAGCAGAAGAAAAGAATGTCACATTTCTCAGATACTGCATATCAGTTTCAGAGCAGAAATGAAGCCATGAGCCAGACCAAAAGTTTCCAGTCCAGGGATGAAAAAAGAGACCTGAAATTAGCAGCTGAAACCTGTAAATATTTATACTATTTGAACATATAATTTGCACATATTCTAACACAACACGTCAATGATTCTGGACATACCAAAGTTCAAACGTAGATGCTTAACTCGAATCATCTAAAGACTTGATTCAAAGAACTCTCTCTTACTGAGTTCCTGATATAAAGCACATGCAAATGAAAAGTTATCGTGTGCCATCCAAAGTTTCTACAATATCAGGTAGGATTGAAATATTTTACATAAAATGGAAAAAATCATTGTAACTTTCAAAACTCTGGAAGCTAAGTCATACTCACAGATTCTATAGTGTATAAGATATAGTGGTTTGACAGCCCTTTTGAATTACAATCATTTTAATCAACATCATTCGAGATTTATTGCTACCTCGCCAGTTGTATTATGGTCTGAAAAAGAGAGAAACCCCAGCTAGGACAAAATATTTTTGAGTTTTCATTATTGTTTAACATACTGTAAATCTATATATAAAAGAGTAATGGCATCAGGGCGACGCACAAAACAAGAAAACTACAGGCCCCCCAACCTTGAAATTTCACAAAACAACCCATCATCCACGGCTCCAGTAAGATACAGCACAATAAGATGGCAAACACAATCACAGGGCCAACAAAAACCCAAAAACCGCAACAGGCGAAGTGCGCTTGTGCGCACACTGCCCTCTCCTCCCTTCCCGCGCACGCACACACACACATCATCTTCACCCAGGAGGCCTCACAAACACTCAGAGCTGGGCCTGGGCTGAAGGAAGGCAGGAAGATGGATTCCTCTCGGCCCTCCCCCCCTCAATCTCCTCCCCCCTCGCCTCACCCCCTCTCCTCCTCCCGGCCTCGGCCTTCCTCATACCGGGCCCTTGCAGCGCCGTCTGCACCCTGGCCCGCCTCAAGGACTTCTTCCCGGGTTCTTCTCTGAGGATTTCAAAGTGAGGGGGGAAGAGGAGGGCATGGCCCTCGAGCAGGCCTGGACCTCCCCTCCAGTTGTTTTGGGCACCAACCCCCGCCCTTCCCGGCCTCAGGCCCCTTCCTTTTCCCCCTCACCCGGTTAAATGGCTGACGGGGGGGGGGGGAGGAAAGAGCCTCAGGCCAGGAAGGGTGGAAGTTGGCGCCCAAAACAACTCGAGGGAAGGCCCAAGTTGGCCCAGGCTGAGCCCCCCCCCCCTTTTCTATTGTTATCACAACCCCTCCAATGCCTCAGCAGCCCCCCTTTTTTCCCTCTCAAGCCCTATCACCCTCACCTTTCCCTTCCCTGTCAGTAATAATTATTATGAATATAATAATCACTGGTCATCATTTAAGAATGTAATAATAACCAATAATAATAGTAATTTATTATTGTTATTATAACAGTAATAATCATTCAACAATGCAATAATAACTAATCATAACAAGTTATTATTATTACAACTATAAGAAACATTCAAGGCTCTCATAATAATAATTATTATAACACTGATAATCATCCAATAATGTATTAACAATTCAAAATAAGAGTAAATTATTATTATTATTATTATTATTATTATTATTATTATTATTATTATTACAGTGATAATCATTCACAAATGGAATAATAATTATTAGAACATTGATAATCATTCAACAATATAATAATAACTAATAATAGTAACTTATTGTTTTTATAACACTCTGAAATCAGGAACATTGGGAATGCCACAAAACAAACTATCACAGCCAGCTAACACCTCCCAAGAAAGGATTCTTCCAGAAAGGAAGCTCACAATGCACTGAAGCAGTGTGTATTACCAGACTCATTATTAGTATTATTATTATTATTATTATTATTATTATTATTATTATGTTGCTGTGAAGCGTAAAAATGAATACAATCTGGCTCCAAATATTCAAAAACAATAAAATCAATATATAAAAATTTCTCTGCTATAATAAAACACAACAATATAATCTCTAAAATCAAAACACTACATAAAGAACAACAATCTGAAAACAGGGCCATGCCACACAGGAAACCAGCTAACACCTCCCAACAAAGTATTCCCATCATCAAAGTCTGGCAAATCCTCTCTTTTCTGAGACCCACACACAATAGAAGCACATAAAATATCGCAAACAACACCACTCTCAAAACAAGGGAATTCCAGACAGGAAAAATCAGGGCCAGCTAACACCTCCCAACAAAAAATTCCCTCAGCCAGAAAACAGCCAGGCTTTAAAGCTGCAAGCCCATTACATGCTAATCATTTTCCATAATTCCAACATTCATACTTGCCTCCAACAGACAAAAAACAATCACAAATATTGTATATTCACAACCTTGAGAAAATAATCTCCCCTGATGGCGCAGCGTGTTAAACCGCTGAGCTGCTGAACTTCTGGACCCAAAGGTCGCAGGCGAACACAGCCCCCACTATTAGCCCCACCTTCTCCCAACCCAGAAGTTCGAAAACATACAAATGAGAGTAGATGAATAGGTGCCTCCGTGGCGGGAAGGTTTTTTTTTCGTGTCAGGAGCAACTTGAGTCGCTTCTGGAGTGAGAGAATTGGCCGTCTGCAAGGACGTTGCCCAGGGGACACCCGGATGTTTTTGATGTTTTTAACATCCTTGTGGGAGGCTTCTCTCATGTCCCCGCATGGAGCTGGAGCTGATAGAGGGAGCTCAACCGCACTTTCCCCAGGTGGGATTCGAACCTGGCAGCTTTCAGGTCAGCAACCCAACCTTCAAGTCACTTAGTCCACTACGCCATCTGGAGGTTCCGGCGGGAAGGTAACGACGCCCCATGCGGTCATGCTGACCACATGACTTTCGAGGAGGGTATGGACAACGCTGGCTCTTTGGCTTAAAAATGGAGGTGAGCACCAACCCCCAAAGTCAGACATGACTGGACTTAATGTCAGGGGAAAACGTTTACCCTTTACCTTAACTACCCCCAATTCCTCAATACTTTATTTCCCATACCACCAGACTTCGCCACAGCAACACGTGGCCGGGCACAGCTAGTACATATATATATTTGTTCACTCGAAGAATTTCACTCTGCAGGTCAAAAAGCAGTCGCATTCTGTTGGCACTCAAATCCATTCAAAACACTTTTGATACATTGAAACCTAGAGACCATTCAAAACAAATATATAATAATATCATATTGATTTTTTTAAAAAAAAATCAATTAGGAAAAATGAATAATTAAAATATCTCTGGTCTCGCTTATAGCAGCAACAGCATTTCAAAGAGCTCTGGAATGTCGTAGGACAACTGTTGGGCAGGTACAGGATGAAATCCCCTTTAACCTCAATAGTATGCATCCTGAAGCAGAATGTTTTCCTTCTTGATGGTATCCTCAAAGTGTAGCTGGTGGCAACATCTTTCCTGAAGCAGAATGTTTTCCTTCTTGATGGTATCCTCAAAGTGTAGCTGGTGGCAATATCTTAATTTTTTTACATTTATGTCCTCACTGTCAGTTGATCTACGAGAGATAGCAGCTCACTTGTGAACTTCATGGTGTGGTTAGGTATGTGAAATATTATTGTGGCAAATGGATAAAGTCTTATTCCTATATTCATAGGAGAGGCCTCTCAAATTTCATTCATCCATGTACGATATAATATAAAGTCTCTTAAGGATTTTCTTGATCTGCCAGCATGACTCTTATACTTGAAGTCTTTCATTCCAATAGGCTTCACAATTATCTGCAGTTTTGTTTATTGGTGTGAAGTCTAGAAATGTATCCCCCATGAATAAAGGGGTTGTATTATATTTGTAGGCAGAGTCATCTTCCTTATAATGGCAACATAGAAAGAAGACTCATCTACTATCATTGGGATGGTTGTCTGAAGGCCGCCTCTCTCAGTTTCCACTGATTTTTATACAAAAATTGTTTTAAGGTCATCCATTCTCACCTTAAAACAATTAATGTTAGTACAAACTTTCAGTGGAAGTCAAATAACATCATTGAAATTCCATCAAAACACATGGATGAATGATGATCTAAGCCTGGGCTTCTTGGTGATAGTCCAAGATTAACCCTTTATCACAGTGGTTCCCAATCTTTTTTTGACCAGGGACCACTTTGACCAGGGACCACTCACCAACATTAGTACCAAAAGGGTTACGAATTAGTTTTTAGTCAACTTTAGATTTGGTTTGGTTATTTAAGGTGTTGATTCAGAGAATTGCATTGGATAGACCACATCAGCTTTGGTTTCTGATACAGAACATATGCCATCTAGTAGTCGACATCTGCTCGCCCACAGAAAACCATATTTAATACACCTCTGCTCTATAAGAGGGTTTCGCGAGACCAGTTGCTCTCCTTGCAACGGTAGAGTAATGGTGAGACTGTGGATCATATTTTAGTTCTTGGAGACCACTGGTGGTTCAAAGACCACAGGTTGTGAAACCACTGCTTTAGCAGGAGAAAGACTTTATGAGGAATTTGTCCTCATATAGAAATGTAACTAGATTTTACAAGTCTGCCTGTCTGGAAGTCAGGGAGTCCCTCCATCACACACTTTTTATAGTTGTGATTTATCATTGCTGTCATTTAAGATTAGAGTAAGAGGCATCTTTGTTCAGTGTTGTCTGAATTTAATGGCAAGTGTTAAAAGCATTTTCTGATTAAGTTTCACCATAGACTGGAGATTAATTTAATTTATCTACATTTTCACCAGCAGATATATTGCTATGATTAATTTCCTCTGTCATGTTAGGCAAATAATCTTGTGTAATTAATATCCCACCTTGTGTTATGCAGTTGTGAGAAGGGACTGGAAAGGAGAGTATTCTGTTACCTAAAAATGTAGAAATTGGTTTCTCTGACTGACTATGAAGTATTGTTATCAAGTAGTAAAATTGGAGAACTCTGAATTTTGTAATGACAGCCAATAAATCATCCAGTCTGTGGCTAAATTTGCCATGGTTGCAACAAGGAAAGCAATTTCTTGAAGAAAATGGCTTTCTCAAGTGAAACGTAAGTCAAAATGCAGTTTTGCAACACATAATTAAAAATAGTGTTTTGGGTGCTTCTGGATGGGTGGCTTTTAGTGCTAACACTAAAAAAATATTGCAGATTGTTCCTTTTCCTATGTAATTGGTGTTTTGTGTATAAGGGAAAAGGACAGAGGAAATGGTGGGTTAAAAATGGAAGATTGTCACCTACTGATAAAATTCCTTGAATGAGATAGAATAATGCTATGATAAAATATTTACTTGAAGCATTCCTAGATAAAATAAATGGAAATATGCTTAGTTTGCTAAATGACCTCTTTCATGGAAATAGTTTGCCTACCTAATACATCCATAATAATCTAAATTAACTGAAAGGACAAAAGGCTTACAGTGTTTATCATGATAAGCAAAGAAGTAATTTTCCTAACATGATCTGAAAGGAAAATTAAAATTTGAATGAGGAAAAATGTGAGTGAGATCAGGATCAGTATATTTTCTTGTATCTTCCTGTCTCTTAATGGAAATAACTGCAACCAAGTAAGACACACAATCTTTTCCAAAGTGCATCTTGAAGGCCCTTCTGCTTTCCCCTCTCTTTTCTATTTGCACTTTGAAAGCACATCAGGATACTACTACTGAGCAAAGGGTGGTGTAGGGATTAAATCTGAAAGTGAATATATATATTTTAGGCATTGCCACTTTTATGTTTAAAAGAGAAAAGCAATAAGGAAATGTGATTCCCCTTTGGGAAAATGGCTTTGGTGTTTAGCACACTAGTCAATTATTCCAAGTTGTCCTGTCTGAAAAAACACCACATTTGTATTTGTTAAGAATGCTGATACTGTTGCTTGGAAGCTAGCCCAATGTTCCCAAATGAAAATCTCACCAAGTTGAAGAAGAAGCCACTGAGGCATTTATTCAAGTCAGCTGACATGATGCCAGCTCATGGTAATCTGCCAAAGTAAGCTGAGACACCATAACATTGCAAAACAGATATTATTATACAGTATTATTTTTTCAAATTCCCGCTCCTGTCCCAGCTGGAGCTGGCTTTGCCTTGATTGGCAGAGCCCTGTTGATGTCATGATCAGCTGGGTGGGATTACCTGGTGAGGCGGGTGTGATGTCTCAGGCACCTTTGGCCCCTGACCCCACAGCCATTGCTGTCCAAAATGAAGAGGATTTGGGTTTTTTTCCCAAGTGAGCAGGATTCTGTTCCTTCCCAGATGCCTTCTGTTGACATTTTCATGCCGGAGCCAATTACAGACGGCCTTGAGAAGGAGCCGGCTCTTCCCGGCTCTCTGGAGGAGTTACCGTTTGATAGAAGGGCTTTTCTGAAAACAGACCACTCTCTAAGGCAATCTGTAAGGAGAAGTGTCAGATTAGCAGAACGAGGCGATTGTGGCTGTTCCCAGTTCTCTTGGGAAGAATTAGGGAGGCAGGCACCTGGCATGATGTTTTTGTCAGAACCCTGGCAGCAGAGCACCAATAACCTTACACAGAGGCCAGTCTCTATCTAATATCTTTATTAAAGAAATATATAAAATCAATACAAACAAGTGAAGAATATAGTTCAGAAGCAGACCTTTCAAATGAGGTCAAATATAGTCCAAAAATGTATTGTCCAATAAATGATATTAGAGTTCAAAGTTTTAATCCACTTGACCGAAACACACACTTTGCCAAGCAATAGTGTGGGGAAATAGCAGAGTCCTAGAGTCCAATGAAGATTGACAACAAGCCTGGAAATAAACTTGATTCTTGACTAGATCCGTGACTGGAGACAAGGCAAAACATGAAGCATGAAGCAGGGTTCGTGGTAAAACCGCGAGGCAGGGCAAGGCTTGAAGCTTGATCCGGGAAGCAAGGAACTGGGATTACAAAGTCCACACACGATCTCTCTCCTGAAGCTGATCAATTGACTCCGCAAAGAATCCCTCGCGCCAAACACCTATATTGGGTCTCGTTTTCCCGCCAACAGAACTCTTTCCCTAGAGAACGAGAAGCGAAACCCAACTCTGTCCAGATGTGTGACTCCTTAGAATTTCCCAAGGGAAGCAGACCTAATCAGCCATTTGTTTGGCAGCGATGCGTAAACTCCTCCGTTGAGCTTCTCTGACTCCCCTTTCTCTGGAATAAGATTCTTTTCTGGGAAACGGAGGGGAGTTCTGCCCAAGGCCTGTTTGGCTGAATTCTTGAGGGCAAACATCAACATCCTGCAGGTGAAGGGACTCCGGCTCTTGCTGAACCGGCGAAAACCCCATGTTTTCCTCTTCGTCTGCCACAATAGTACTAGGAACAGGACTACAAGGCCCATGAGTCCTCACAGTTTTGGAGGTCCAGTTCTCTTGGGAAGTTTTGGGGAGTTTAACACCTGGTTCGGGGGAGCTATGAACTTCAATAAAAGTTGTGCGCAGAGAATCTTCGGTGCGATGGCAACTTAACTTTGGACTAAGAAGTAGCGTCGTCTCTCGTTCCTGAATTGCAAGCGGCCTGAAGGTGCGCTTACTCTGGAGTAGACCGGGTGTTGGTTTACCTTCCTACCTTGAAGGGACTGCGTTTCAGTTCCTGAACTTACAACTTGCCTTGCCTTGAAACCCTGTTTGGAACATTACTTCTAAAGGATTCTTCTTGCTCTGCTTATTTCCCCACTCAAAACTTAGGCGGAGTTTGAGTGTGTTTCGGTTATTGGATTTTGAACTCTAATATCGGACATAAGACTTTATATTATTGGACTAAAATTGATCTTTTCTGGAAGGTCAATTGCTACTTCTGTTTATTTCCATTTGGAACTTTTATTGTTTTAATAAAGATATTATATTGTTATTGGCTACTGTGTTGGTTCCCAGTGTTCGAGCCGCTTAGGAGTGTTACAGTGGGACTGCTGCACCTGTCAGCCAATCAGAGAGCGTTCCCCGCTTCCAATGCAGATTTCCGCTCTCCAATGGCTGGCGAGGGCAGGATGGAGAATCCAGACAAAAAAGACATAGTTTTATTATTGGATTACATTGTCCCAACTCTGGGATGAACAAAGTGGGGCCAACAGGTCCCAGGCAGGTTATTATCTTGGTGATTGTTTTAATGAGCTCTGACTGAGTGGGTCTGGTGACTCTGCATCAGTGTCCATTGTGTTTCCAAGCAGCATATTGTCCATAATGATTGAATTAATAGTCTGTTCCTGTTATACCTCAGCCAGCCATGGCTTCAGAGCCTGATCAGGAGCTGATCTCTGACACAGATGAGGTTTATTATGACTTTTCACCCAGTTCCGAGAACCCTTTGCATCAGCCAGGAAGAGCAGTTAATTGGAAGGGAGTCTCCCTTGTCTGGGCCAGATGTTCTCAGCTCGCCTGAGAATGCGGGTTTTAATAGGAGAGAATTTCTGAATCGTGAGAGAAGTGTTAAACAAGGCCTTCGTAAAAGTCAACGTCTGGCGTCCCGAGGGGATAATGCTTAGAGTTCCCATGGGAACTTTTTGGGATTATTGCTCTCCCTACTTGGGATTCAGTTTAGGATCCATAAAAGCGTTTTGCACTGTAGATTCCTTGCGATGTCAATGTTGCTTTCTTGGAAAGAGGTTTCTCCATTTCTAGCTCCAGTTTCCAAGCCAAATATTTCCAGTTCCAGTTTCAGTCGGGCCGAACTCTCGAGTAGACCTTGATTTTACTCCGGTTGTTATTTCCTTGTTCCTGTTTCAAGTTTCATGTTTTAATACATAGAAATATAAAATATACACATTAAATAGGAAAAATTGGGATCCGTGGATAACAGAGGCTTCCACCAAGAGGGAGGTGAGATGGTGAAGGGGTTCAGGGAGACAAAGGGGTGGTTAGCATGGGGAAGAGGGAGAGAATAAGCCCTATTCCAAGGGCCGTGGGGGCCGTGGGCCAGAAGAGCTATGTAGCCCGATGGCCACTGGAGCCGACTACAGGAGGCAATAATGGAAGCAATAGACTCAGGGAGACAGAAAGAGATTCAAAGTAGTCAAAAATAGAGGATAACGCACCAGGGTGCGTGTTTATTGAGGGTTAGAGACAATATAACTAAAAGGGGGAAAGATTGTTGCTAAAGGTATCCCGGCACCAGTAGCTGCTGTTGAGCTTCTTCAGACCTTTGAACATCCGTAGTGGGAATTTAAAAATAAAAAGGTTCTCACCAGTCGCAGATTGTCTCAGCCGCGGTCTCAGCAAACCACCTTGTTTGTCCTACCACCTCCATCATGATTTGTTTCCTTTTATTTATTTATTTTTTAAAAGCTGTAATAACATAATTATAGTGTAACAATGTGGCACACAGTACAACAGGAAAGCAGGGGAAAGGCACCCCTGTGAAGTAAAGGTGTATGAATAGTGACTTCCAAAGATTCACAGGCCAAGTGCACATAGTTATTGATTATAAAAAAGTATTTATATATCTCTTCCCTCCAAAAAAAAATTAAAAAGGGTTTTAAGACTATTCAACATAGAAAACAGATCATGAAACTCTATTTTCTTGGGAAGTCTTGTCTTCCCCACTTAAGTAGTGTGACCCAGGTGGAGATTTCCTTAGGAATCCTCAAGGGAGGGACAATCCAACCCTATCCAGACCATGTCCACCATTCAATCATTTTTGCAATTAGGTGGAATGAGACATTTACACTAAAACTGATTACTGAAACATACAGAAAGAGGGATCGTTAATGGATTGCTTCCAACATGAAAAAACCCCAAAATCCCCCATTTTTTATGGCAAAACCACAATGATAACATACACTGACCACTTAAGTCAGTTTCAAACCAGTATTGAAGAAAGTGTTTTCACTGTGCAGATGATTACAAAGGAAATCCTGGAATCAGTTTGAAGCTCAGATTCTGATTACACAAACCTCAGAGCACTGATGCACATTTTCCTTTTGTTGTCTAGCCACCACAGTTTAAATTTAGCTTCAAATTGCATTAAATAGGCAGTGCAGATGGCACCAATGTTGTGCTGATGCAAAGGCGGTATTAATCCACCATTGCAATAGTATAACAGCATCATGTGACAAAATCCCTCCTCCTTCACTTATGATTCAAATAGATCTACGACCTCATCAAATGGATAGTTGAGACTGTCTCTGCGTGCTGCCGGTACGGAGTCTGGTGAGTCTCTGTTAGGCACCATGTTGGCAGTGTGCTGGCAGTGCAGAGACACGGAGTCTTGAGGAGTTGGGTGACTACCTGACCCCCCATAGAAGAAGCTGGGAACAGCACAGGAGGAAGCTGGGAACAGCAGGGAAATGTTGTGGGATGGGGCCCATGACCAACCACAGTAAAGAGACAAAGTGGTACACTGCCCCACGGTTTCCCCCGCTGTTCCCAGATGCTCGACCTCCATATGATCAGGTCCCTAATGCAAAAGATGTTATTGTTGTTAACTCTCATCGCGTCATCTTCAACTTATGGCGACACCATGGACAAAAGACCTGCAAGTCACCCTGTCAAAGGTCATTCGGCTTAGTTCTTGAAGACTCAAGACCATGATTTGAACCATCTGGAATGTAGTCTTTGTGTTTTCCTACTGCTTTTTTATTTACTTAACCAAGCAGTATGGTTTTTTCCCCTAGTAATTTGTGCCTTTTCATGATAAATCCAAAGTATGACAATCTCAGTTTAATCATCTTGGCTTCCAGATAGAGTTCAGACTTGATTTAATCTAGAACTCATTTAAAAGATAACAATTAATTGTCCTTCTGTACTTGGTATGTCCTTGGAATTCCAATTGCCCATTGCCATGAAAGTCTGGAATTAAGCTAAAACAAGTTACTGTACTGACCAGAAGTGAGTTGGTTTTAAATAGCAAAACTCTTTCTGATCGATGTTGCTCTTCATTTAGAACTCCACCCTATGTTCTTTATTCCATCTACCAAATGTAATCAGAAAGAAAACAAATAAGGAAGACTGCTACATGGCATTTCTGTGTTCTCTTAAAGATTATTTCATTGCTTACTAACCTGTTGGGGGAAATAATAACCATTGTAAAAGTGCAGACTGCAGGCACCATAAGCTATTAGCTTTTCAAAAAATGCTTGAATTTCAGCAATGACACAGAATGCAGTCACACATTCAATTTGAGTCTCACACATTCAGGGCTAAAATAGACATGACAGTGGCAGTTACATTTGTTTAATCATGTAACTGCCTTGTTCACTTATAAAGCATGATAATTGTAACATCAAGAGAGTCTTGCAGTTGAGAAGGCCTGAACCCATCCCTGTAGTTATTTGCCCAATCCAGACTTAATACTCCCAGCTTGTCTGATATTGGGAATGCAAGATCAGGAGTATGGAAGTGTAGCTCCTAAATTACCCCTTTTCCAGCACCCAAAGTGCCCTTCCCATACCCTGCAAATATGGGCAGATTTGGCCCTCAAAAAGTGTTTTCAAGTGTTCAAAAAGACCTGAAATTGTAGTGGTTTGATATGCCCCCAATCCTCCCACACACTTCTCTGTTTTGAAATATAGTAAAAATTAGCCCAAAATAGTGCATGGTTCATCACCATGATGACAATGAAAGAAAAAGAGAGAGGCTCTAATCCCAAGTCATCCAGAAGAAGCTATCAATGGATCTTGGAATCCCTGTTCCGTAGTTATAAAAATTATAGGAAAGTTAACAGTGTTAAATTCATCCTCATAATTGTATACATGTATATGCAACTCTGTGGAGAAACAAATGTATAAACCAGTCTGTATGGTGGGAGCTAGTGATAATCTTGGAAATAGTTTTTGAGTCCTCTGTTGTAGTACAGCCTGAGGCTCATGGGTTCATTGATGATTTAGAGAGAATTGTGGGATCTCCTGGGGCACAAAGTGATGAAAATTCAAGTCAAAGAAATGATGGCTTTCTCTGGGAAAATCCCATTTCAGAAAGTGCAAGACTCCAGGGTTAGGAAGTGGAGCCAGAAACTACAACATTAGATAAGAAGTCAGGTGGAAGACTAAGTGATACAGAAGGAGACCGGGAAAAACACCTGGAGTTATGGAAGTCAACAAAGGTCTTTGTTTACAGATTAGAACAGAAAATAGTGCCTGTCCAAGCGCTTACATGGGAAAGCTGAGGAGAAAATTTGTAGGAAAAGAAATGACTGTGTGGCTGTCATAGCAAGTTGTTTACATAAGAGGTTCAGGTAACATAGTATTCAAGTGAGAAAGCTAGGCCTGTATTCTCTGGTCCTTGTTTCAAATCAAGCCTTATTATTGGATTCAAGTATTCTGGAAGTTTTCTGTGTTATCATTTTGTATTCTTGCTTAAGTTTTTGCTAAGTATACCTTTGCTTATGGATTTATGGTGTACTTGTGACTTTCTGGCTACTCTTGGACTATATTACTTGGAATTGCATTTTTTTTTCCCGTGTCAGGAGCAACCGGAGTTGCTTCTGGAGTGAGAGAATTGGCCGTCTGCAAGGACGTTGCCCAGGGGACGCCCGGATGTTTTGATGTTTTACCATCCTTGTGGGAGGCTTCTCTCATGTCCCCGCATGGAGCTGGAGCAGATAGAGGGAGCTCATCCGCACTCTCCCCGGGTGGGATTCGAACCTGGCAGCTTTCAGGTCAGCAACCCAACCTTCAAGTTACGAGGCTTTTATCCCCTTGGCCACCGGGGGCTCCAGTTAGGGTTAGGGTTAGGGTTAGGGTTAGGAATTGCATGAGACATTTGGAATTACTGTCTAGTTCTCACCTATCGTTAACCCATTTTTGGATTCTACATCTTCTTTCATATATTTTATGTGTTTTGCAATATACTGTTTGCTTATACTCTGGACTCTTGTGTGGTTCTGTGGTCATAGGGCTTCCAGGCCTGGGGTACAACATCCTCTTAGGTTTTCCCATGTCACTTCATTGTTTCTCTATGCAATTGTGGATAGTTTTGATAACAAATGTCACAATTGTATCTAAACATGTGAACAATTAAGGGTGTATCCAGACTCATTAAAAAGATGAGGAAAAACTAAGGTTTTTGTCTTCGTTCTTTCCAAATTTATTTTTACAATCTATTCATGCTTTGTTCATTCCAGAATATTTTTGTTGGCTCCTGATACAAGCCCGAATTTTTTATACCAACTCCCCGGGTTAGTTTATTTTAATCCAGTATGAAATCAGAAAGAACATAAACAAAATCTTGAACTTTTCAATCAATCTTGAGGGGCCCTTAGTCATGAAGAAAAGGACAGTGCACATGATCAGAGGCACTTTCTTTTTATAATTTCATATATCCCAAGATGTAGCTCTTATCCAAAAATAAAACAGATGGTGGGGCTAGATCTTGATGCATCCTGGCACAATTTCTGTCTCCGTTGGCATTTAATGGAAATATCACGGAAGTGTTTGCACTCAGATTAAGCATCAAATTAAACGTTAAAAGAAGGCGAGACTGTGATTCCATGCCTCTTTTTCTCTTCTATTGCTAACATCTAGTTAAACATTTTGCCTGGCTCCAGTTCAGGTCACTAGCTGCCATCTGTGGTAGTCAGGAAACATTCAGTAGAATGACATCAGCACTGTCTAACTCTAGATGTTACCAGTACAAGAGAAACTGAACAGTGGTGCCAGCATATAACCGATAAGGTTTAGTTAGGTTGTTGAGTAGGATCTGAAATATCAGCCCTGTAGTCTCTCCCAGATGAGACGTGAAGCTAGGATGAGTCCTGACACTGAACAGGAAGGCAAACAGACAATAAACAATAACTCTGACACCAGGCCTACTCACCCCACTCAAGTCAAACCTATTCACTCCACTATCCAAGACACAATTTATGTCAAGCATCATTATTTTATAGAACTTCAGAATTATGCAAGCAACGACAAAGTGCAAATGTGATAATCCTGATCTGAGATCTATGTGACCTGTACCAAATGTATTAAGGTTGATGAGGAATTTTCTAAGGGTCTGGTACCAATAACATCTGGTTATTGTTGCCAGGCCCATAATATTGTAATTACAGCACTTCTAGTATAACACAAATCACAAGGCTCAGCAAAACAATACAGGCCATGGGGTGATGTCAGCTGTTCTCAAAATGGAGTTGATCAATACACTACAGAAGAGCAGCTGAATCTCTAATTCTTATTTTACACTGACAAGGCCATTCCGCCAACAATTAGTACATGCCAGATGTTTCAAATTGTGGTGTGAATCCTATTGATTAGTTTCACCTAAAGTGGGCCCATTGAGTCACTTGTTGAACAGTAAATAAACACATAGGAAAACCATATTGATTCAGTGGGCTGATTCTAGTTGAGATTAACAAATAAAAGGAGTTTTGGTCCAAAAATGTCTGGAAAATACTAGACAGGAGACAGCTGAGTTATATCCTTAGCACTAATATCTTGCATTGCTTTTATTTAAATTAAAAATAAAGAAGCAGCCTCTTTGAAGCCACATAATGAAATCTGAAAACATAATAAACTCACAGCAACCCATAATAAAGTTTCACCATCTTCTTGATGATAACATTTGTGACATGACATTTTCAAGTTTATTACAATCCCATGAGCTGGAAATGAGTAAAAGGAAATAAAATATCAGGGGGAAAATGTTTTGGAAATGTAAATAAAGTTTTTATTTAGCAGAAGTGCCACACAGAGGATATATACACTGTTTCCCCAAAAACAAGACAGTGTTTTATATTAATTTTTGCTCCAAAAGATGTGTTAGGGCTTGTTTTCAGGAGCAGTCTTATGTTTCCAAATTGACTTTTTAAATGAACTATATCTAGGGTTTATTTTTGAAATGGGGCTTTTATTTCGAGCATCCTCAGAAATGCTGAAAAATCATGATAGGTCTTATTTTCAGGGTAGGTCTTATTTTGGGGAAAACTAAAATGCATTTGAGAACAACAAGATGGTTATGGAATACAAAACCATGAGGGATAGCTGTTGGCAATACAGAACTGAAAACTTAAAGCTTATAGCCCGAGAGTAGACTTAGGCCCCTTCCACACTGCCCAGGATCCTAGGATCTGATCCCAGGTTATCTGGCAGTGGAGACTCATATGATCCAGTTTAAAGCAGACAATCTGGGATCCGATCCTGGGATATAGAGTAGTGTAGAAGGGGCCTTAGGCACTTTCTGGCATGGGAAGCCAGGACAACTGATACTATACATGCTATTTGAATTTTCCGAACATATATATATATATATATATATATAGTTGACAACATTTAACAGTTTCTGAGATGTACATTTTGTTTTTGTAGAGGGATAATTTTAATTGTTCTTACCACTCTCTTTAATGCCTTCCAGGTATCGGAAGTGTGTTTATACTTACAGGATACTTCCGAATAAAGAAGATAAGCTGGTTATCCAGGTAAGATCAAAATTAATGCTTCATGTGGAACTCTGCATATACCTTTTGACTATGAAAAGCAGGACTCTGGGTATCAGTGGAATATATAGCAAAACTAAAGCAATTTATATGCGACTGAGGGACAGACCAAGACATTTTACTGCCTGACCTGAAGAACAAGATGGTCCCTTCCATGTACAAAATTAGCTGGATTTGCAATTGTATATTTCTTCAAGTCTGGTGAAGGAAGATTATCCACCTAAAAGCAGTAGGCTAACAAAGGGGTAAATAGAAATGTGAAATGCTGGCAAGAAGGGACACAGAAAAAAAAACCATTTTTTAAGATCCACTACTTTCCAGACAAAAAGAAAAGTTCAATATTTCCATTAAGGCATAAAAACACCAAGAAATGTAAAAATGGAATGAATTTTTGTCTCATTTGGGTAAAAAGATACAAGTTTACTTATTTTGAAAGCAAGGTTTACTCATTTCAAATGCTGTGAATTATGTAATATGAAAATTTGTATGAAACATAGTTGCAGAATTAGAGAAAGTCAATTCCTGTGTATACTGCAAACACATAATATCTAGGTCTAAAATGCCTTGAGTGTTGCCAGTCTACTCTTGGTATTAGACTTAACTTTAAAACAGCTATTCAAGGTGCCAAAATAGGTTCAGAACCATGGATAACTCCTTGGTTCTGAACCAAAGTGGGGAAAAATTAAATGATGATGATGATGGTGATGATGATGATGGTGGTGGTGGTGATGATGATGATGATGATGATGCAGGAAAAGCACAATCAAAGCACCCCAGCATTTGGCCATGCAGCCTCTGTTTAAAAGCTTCCAAGGAAGGAGCTTCCACCATACTTGGAGGCAGAGAGTTCCACTGCTGAAGAACACTTACAGTCAGGAAGTTCTTCCTAATGTTCAGCTGGAATCTCCTTTCCTGTATCTTGAACCCATTGCTGCGAGTCCTAGTTTCCAGGGCAGCAAAAAACAAGCTTGCTTTTTCTTCCTTATGGCATCCTTTCACATATTTATACATGGCTATCATGTCTCCTCTCAACCTTCTCTTCTGCAGGCTATACATATCTAGTTCTTTAAGATGCTCCTCATAGGGATGACCTCCAGAACTTTGATCATTTTAGTTGCCCTCCTCTGAACAAGTGTCAGCTTGTCAAGGAAGTTTGGTTATCCAAATGGAAATCATAAGAATCCAACAAATAATATCATTATTATTCCATCTTTTTTCCTTGTGGAATAATGTCCTTCCTTTGTAGTTCTGATATTGTGAAACATAGGAATATCTTGCAAGAATGTTGAATAGTTTATGCTTGCTGCAGTTAGTTATTGACTGACTGGTTGCACTGCATTGGTATTGTAGTTCTCCAGGATCTTGCCCACTAGATCTAGCCAGTATAACCAGTGATGAGGGCTGATGAGACTGCAGCAAAATGTGGAAGGATACAATTCGTCATTTGCTAAAAGCATCAGCAACAACAAAATCCTAACCCTCCACTTTATAGCAAGAAACCGTGATATGATGAACTTTGATTTAAAGTGGACATCTGTTGCAATTGTGACATGCATCAACTAGAACTAACACATAGGAATAATATCTTGACTTTGAGCCAGGCAGAAGGTTTACCTCAACTTTTGCAGAACCTGAAACCAGACAATTTATTTGGCACACAAGACAGAAAATCCCACAAGTACCTGTCTCTATGTCTAACAATAAAAATAGAAACAGTAACAAATTAACATGCTTCCCTTTGATAGCAATTGGATTTGTGGCCAGAGTTTGCCTAATGGTCAGATTACTCTTGGCATTGCCATCCCATATGATAGTTGATTACAGAAATTATCCAATCTTCATAGAACTGTCCCTATTCCATAACTAAGAGCATTAGGGCAGGTTCCAGAACTCACCCTATATGTGGACTTTAGCTTTACAGTACATGCTATATGTTGACTGTAACTCAGATTTGGTTATCCCTTGCCAACATGGACAGAATCTGATCTTGCTGAGGGATTTCAGACATGAATATTGGACAGTGACACAGTGTACAGATTTGTATATATTTGGCCTGCTCCAAATCATAAAACTATTTGGGCACAATACAATGTATTTCTGCACTGGTTGATGTCATGTTGTTTATTCTAGTAAATATAGTGAACCCTCCTTAACTGCTGGAGTTTGGGTCCACGACCTTCAGTGAACAGCAAAATCCATGGATGCTCACAGTCACATCCCATTATATATAGTGGCTTAGTCAAATGGTATCCCTTATATAAAATGCTAGAGAAAGCTGAAGATCTGTGAAATAGCAGGAGGCTTCAGCAGAGTTTTCTTACACATCAGCATCATGCTTGGTGTTTGGCAAAATGTGTTCTGAAATCCTGTGGATACGGAAGGCCATGTATAATATTTATTGCTTTAGTTGTATGCACCTAATATTAGCTCCTGTCTGAACATTTTATAAAGTGATGGGTCAAGTGAAGATGAATGAGCCAGAAAGAGATCTTAGACTGTAATGGGTGCCTCAATGAAAACAATGGTTGAGTGTTCAGCAGCTATCACAATGAAAAATGCTGTGAAACCGATCCTTAATAAATCAGTCAACATTGCTACACCGCTATGCAAATCTGTGGTGTGAACACGCAGTTCTGGTCACCATATTTCAAAACAAATCTTGAACAACTGTGGAAGGTGCAGACAAAAGCAATCAAAATCATCAAGGGGTTGGAATAATTATCCTAGAAAGAAAATGTACAACATTTGGCAGTGTTAACCTTAGGTACTGAAATACATAATGAAATTATCCAACAATAAAGCATTTAAAAAACATTACAATAATAATAATAATAATAACAATAATAATAATAATAATAATAATAATAATAATAATAATAATAATAAACAACAACAATAATAACAATAATAATTTATTTGTATACTGCCTTATCTCCCCAAAGGGACGAATACATATTTTCAGGTGTTGCATTATAAGGCCCTTGGTCTTATGGATGTAATTCTTCACTCAGTGGCTTCTTAAACATAGCAATGAGCAATTTCAGAACTTTTCGTCTTATTGCCAAAAAGTTTGAGAAAACCACACAGTTTCCAAAGACTATTTGCAATCCAGCAATTTCAATTTCACATGTGGTTAGTTTGAGCAGAAAATAACATTTCTGCACGAAACAACCATGTGAAAAATAGTCTTTCAATGCAGAAATATTAATTCCTGCACAGAAAATATTATTTCCTATGCAGAAAATACTATTTTCAATGCAAATCAACCATGTGCATATTTTATATAGAATAAATCTCTAATTATAGCATTTTCTGCACAAGAAATGTCATTCTCTGTGTAGAAATTAATGTTTTCGCATTGAAATATTATTTTCCATGCAAAAAATGTTATTTCCTGTGTAGTAAATGCTTGTTTGTACATTAAAAAAAACCACGTGTGAAATTTGCATAAAATAAGTCCCAGGCTGCAAAAATTCTCATCAGCCCAGAATTCTTCTTGTTAGGGTTTTTCAACACTAAAAATGTTTTTGACCATTTTGTTAGTATTTTCAAATATTCTTTCCATCCTATGCCTTCTTGAAGTCCTTTCCAACAGTATGATTCTCTGATTCTATTTATATTTTGTCACATGTCATGGACCTTAGAAGAAAGACAAGTGTAGATATTAGAAATGTATAATACTACAGACAATGTGGCACGCTTCTGCTCTTTTCATAATGTTAGCATTGGAATTCAGTGAGGAGCATTTTGCATGACTCTGGATCACTATCCCTGATGCCCAGTTATTTGATTGGAGTGGAGAGAGATAACTCCTACTCATCATTTGAGTTAGAGATTATTGGAATTGCCTTTCAACAACATCCAGTAGGCCACACCTTCCCTATTGTAGTTCAGCTTGTGATAGTGTCTGATGTCAATGGGGATGTTGGGGTTTCTGGGCCTGTGTCTAATGGCAATGGTTTTTTGACAAACCTTTTCTCTCAGAATCAGTCTTCTGAGGATGATATGTTAGGTGCAGAATTTAATGAGCTTGAAGATAGTTGACAAGATATTTGTAAACAAAGGGAGAGTTCACAGGTTTGTCGAAGGTCAGCTCATCTTCAGGAAAAAGGGAAAGTAAATCTTTAACTGGTAGGAAAGTGAAACAGAATATGTTCTTGCAGGGGGTTAGACTGGATGGCCCGTGAGGTCTCTTCCAACTCTACAATTCTATGATTCTATGATTGCATGAGACAGGAAAGGCTTTATAAGAGACAAGGGAAAGCTTTTTACCTCAGTGTGGGCAATGTTGATTTTTCATGCCAGTCTTACTTCCAAGTGGATTTCTATTTTCTTGGTTACAGTCTTGTCAATTCCTGTTTGGAGAATTCAAGTGGATTTCTTGTTTCATGGGTCCAGTATTGCTAAGTTCCTGTTCTGAGTATTGGGATTTTATGCTGTCTTGTGTTTATCGATTTTGCAACCTCGTACCTTGTATTTTATCTTTGTACCTTGAAATTCATGGACTAATTGTTACATTTTGAAAATATCTTTTTGGACTATACTTTTTGCATCATTTTTATTGCTTGACTTTTATATATCCTTCAATAAACTGCTTGCTATCAGTACTCAACTGATGTGGTGTCCAAGGTCAGAGGGCTTCCAGCTCTGGGGTATAATATTCATACACTAAATTCTGGCTTAGTCCAGAAAAGAATTTGCAGCTTCCTTTTGTATTCCAGTGCACATCAAGGTGACAGATTTCTAGATATTCCATCTTTTTCCTCAGACACTGTGAGAAGGCCAAGGACAGCAGAATCCACTCAGTATGTTCGATTTTTGTTTCCTTTTGTTTCCTTTTCCACTGGAATTATTTTTTTTTCAGTTTGGCTTGCCCAATTTAGTGTCAGTGCAATCCCATTCGACAAGTGTTATACTCTGATGGAGAGGCAGGGTGCTGCTTTTCCCATATTAAAAGTAAGGCATTTCTATTGGTTTCAAGACAAACTTGCAGGATTTTTCTACATTTGGATAAGACAAGAGACCGGATCAGCCTTTACAGTCCTTCTAATTGTTTCCATATTTTCAAAAGGTATGATCAGCATTTATGATATGCAGGGCTGACAATCAGGAAGTAGCCATTACCTAAATACCAGCCAAAAATATTGATTTCAGATATCCTGCCTATGTATTTCAGCATGCTGTCCACATTCAAAAATTGCTTGATACACCCGATATATCTCTATGAAGGGCCCACACCTCAAAACACAAGGTTTTCTGGCACCTTGTTCAGCCTATACAAAATGAAACATTTTCCAAATAAGGGACAACCCTAAATATAAGGATTACCTGGAAAACTTAAGTGCATACATCTTCATGGGCCCAAGACAGGGATATGGCTGGCCTGTTCATTTATTGAAATGCAGTAGTCACTATTTTAGCTAAGCATTAGTCATAAGCATTTGATTGAACTATTTCAGTTTCTCAGATTGTGTCCATAGCATTCCTGGCAAAGAGGGGCTCTGACTTCACACTCCTTCAGCACTTAAGTGACCTAAGGATTCTGGGGTCATCTCTTAACTGCTCATAGACTAAGTTAGCTTTCAGCATCTGGTCACTTTTTTCCTGCTCCACCTCTGAGGCCAGGACTTTGTGTAACAGGAAATGGATGACACACACCGATGCGTAGTTCAAAAGCAGCCCCAGCAAAGCATGACTCATTCCTCACCAGATGAAGCTCAAACTGTATGGAGTGCTTGCCTATGTATTCTCATCGTATGAGACTATCAGCTTGCTGAAATGGTTATAAGCATTGATAAATATGATTTTACAGGGGGCTCACTGCAGCAAAAATAACAAAGAGCCTGCTGGCTCTTAAATGATATTATGGCACAGCACTTCATGAACAACAGCACACTTCACCAGATACATGGAGTACTGCTTCAGTTGTCAAATTTTTATATTCTTGCTTGGTTGGGTTAGTAAATAGAGGGCTGCAGTTCATTAAATCCTGTTTCACCTGTTTCTTTCATGGTTTTGTACCATTCCGTCCATTCAGATGGCATGGAATGGTACAACCCTCTGAGAACTAAAGAAGTAGTGAAAAGGAAAAAGAGGAACGGTAGCCATTGGTAAGGTAATTTTCAGTGCTTGGGTGCAGGTCCTGGCTGGCAGGGCCTACAGCTGAGCACCAGGTGCTCAGCGCTCGTAGACCCGGGGGCTCGGCACTCAACTGTAGGCCCCACAAGTTGGCTGTACAAGCCATCGAGCACTCAATGCTCGTAGGCCCTGCCTGCCAAGCCTACAGTCAAGTTCTCAACTGTGAGCCCTTCAAGCTGGGCCTAAGAGCCACCGAGCGCTCGAAGGCTCATAGGCCCGCATCGCAGGGCCTACAGCCAAGCGCCGGGCCCACTTGGCTGTAGGCCCTGGCTGGCAGACCTTCGCACTTTGCTGCCCAAGGACCAAAAAATCTCTCTCTTTTTTTTTGGACCTTGAAAGGAAAAGCCCATTTGTTTAGGTGCCCGTTTCTGTATAGGTGGATGGAAACGGGGCCATACGAATGGTACAAATAGAAATGGGCAGTGATTCCATACAAATGCACAAGACTAATAAATATAGACTGCCATATATACTCATGTTTGAGTTGAGCTCATCTATAAGTCGAGGGTAGGTTTTGATGTGATCCATTGATAAGTTGAGGGTCATTTCATGGAGAGGGAAAAATATCAATCCCACCTCAGGGGACCAGCCAACTCTAGAAAGTGTCACCGCCATCTCCCCATACAGGTATTCAAAAAGTCCTGCGTCATATGATGGACTCCAGTAGACTCTACCCTGGTAGCACACTAGAATGGGGAAAAACCCTGTCAGATGAGATTGAAAGTTCAATCGTAATGCTGTATTTGTGTAGAGTGGAATGGCTTAAGATTGTTCTTCAATGAAACCATCATGGCATAATAAGATCTGGATGTTGACTGTGCAAATAAGTGGCAGATAATTTTGCCAAACTGAAGTACAGTTATTTTTACTACACAGAAATTATTTCATGCCACACAGCCTCTGAGGATGCCTGCCATAGATGTGGGCGAAATGTCACAAGAGAATACTTCTGGAACATGGCCACACAGCCCGAAAGACATACAACAACCCTATTTCATGCCTATTACTCGTTTAGCGTTAAGGAGGTAAGATTAACAGCATGGATTGAAATTCTGCTTTTCAAACAAAAAAATATATGAATAGGTGCACAAAGGGTGGTGGCACTTTCCTTTATGCTTGCAAGAGGAAATACCGTTTGATCCTCGTATGGTTTAACATTAATTAATCCCTCCCAAAGTACAGTAGACGCACTGTGCTTTTATTGTAATGCATATGTTGGTGCATGATTTTTAAAACTCTAATCATTGACTCAATATATTTGCATAATTATTTTAGGTTACAATCCGATATACACATGCCTGTGAGTAAATCTCCTTGAGCTCAGTGGGATTTACTTCTGAGTAGACATGTATGGATACTACTAGGGTACAGGAGAACATTCTAAAGAGCTTATTTCCAAATTTTAGATTCTTTCCACAGGGAATTCAGGCAGGTAACCCAGAGCAACTAGCAGATTTTCACGTACAAGTAGGTGTTATTTAGAAACCTGATACTCCAGTCTTGCAGTTTAAAACCAAATGTCTGGCCTTTGAGGAAGACTTTCCCCTGCTCCATGTGAATGCTATGCAAATAAACAATACATCTAGTTATCAGCGAGCACCTCCTTGAAAATCCCAAATGCTAAACATAATTTTACATGAACAAAAAGATTTTGAGAAAGGAACAGTGCTACAGGGACAATGGAGGAAACTGTCAAGAACAGACATTTTGGAAAAAGACATTAGGAAACATCACTGACTCATTAGATAGAGTAATTTGCATGCTGCTGTTTTTATGAGAGATTTGAAAATGAAAGGACATTAAGATGCACAATTTGTTTTAGGAGACAGTTATAAAATCACTTCCAGGAATAACTGAAGCATCAGCTCAAAACTTTTTAGCTCACAATTTGGAGAATTCTGACTATGCCTCCAACTTCTGGCCATGTTCCCTGGAGGATCCCAGTAGTAGCAGCCCTCAATACGTCACCACCTATCACTCTTTCTAAGTTCAGGACAAACATGAATGGACATAAGAAATCTTCTTCACTTGTAGGTTGCTGTGAGTTTTCTGGGCTGTATGGCCATGTTCCAGAAGCATTCCCTCCTGATGTTTCTCCCACATCTATGAAGGCATCCTCAGAGGTTGTGAGGTGTTGGAAACTAGGCAAGTGGGGTTTATTCATAAAAATGAAACAAAATGCAGAAAACCTAAAAAATAAGAAGTGAATATTATCAGAGTAAGACACAGACAGAGTTCTTTTCACGCTGCACAGTTGTAGCACTGTGATTCTAAAACTGAAATGGTTCTACTCTATGGAATCCTGGGATTTGCAGTTTATGGGGGATTTATTTTGCCACAGCGCAATAGTATCTCACCTAACTACAAATCCGAGATTCCATTGGATGTAGCCATGGTAGTTGAAGTGGAACCATAGTGCTATAACTGTGCAATGTGAAAGGGTAGAAGATGGCCGGTCTAGTTACTGCCAGAACACCAAAAGATGGGGGGGGGGGGGGGGGAAGAAGCAGCTGATAAAAGTGATGCCATTACACAAAAGTTTCCTAGAGACATGTGCAAAATTTCATAAGGCTTGTATTCTAGACTTTTATAGTTTCATACTGTGCATCTACACTGTAGAATTAATGCATCTTGATACCAATTTAACTGCCACAGCTCAATGCTATGGAATCGCAGGACTTGTCATTTGGTGAAGTGCCAACACTCTTTGGCAGTGAAGACTAAATAAATATTTTGTAAAACTACAGCTCCCATGAGTCCATATTATTGAGCCATGGAAGTAAAGTGTTGTCAAGCTACATTCATTATTCAGTGTAGATCAGGCATGGGTAAACTCCGGCCTTTAGGTGTTTTGGACTTCAACTCCCACAATTCCTAACAGCAGTAGGCTGTTAGGAATTGTGGGAGTTGAAGTCCAAAACTCCTGGAGGGCCGAAGTTTGCCCATGCCTGGTGTAGATGCACTCACAGAATTGGAAGAGACCACAAGGACTTTTTTCTCTTCTTCCTTGTCTCTAACCACAGGAATTCTGAACTGAAAAATGTTTACAGTGGCGGCAGGTTATTTATAATTTTTCATTTTTAGTTTCATTTATTGCCCTGAAAAATTCCAACAGTGGCTTAGATGAAAGGACATAATTCAACGTAATCATTGCTATTGCTCAGGGACTGAAAGAAAAAGAAGAAAACAAATGTTTCCTCGAGGGGCAGAAATAGCTCTGCTCTGATCCCAGTGAAACTCTCCCTGTCCCAGTGTTGCTTTGTATCGGAAAGAAATGTTGTGCTTAGTTTGGCCTTATTTCTTACTGTCAGAGGAGGAAGAACTTGTATCTCTGAAAGAGCTCCATGTAAAAAAAATCCCTAGCTGTTATGAAGATTTCAAACATTTACCTGCCCTCTCCCTGCAAGGCTGATTTCTATTTTCGTGAATATTTTGTATAATTACTCATGCGAACTACAGCACCTACAGATACAAACCAGAATGCATAAAGATGTGTCCATGACTTGTTTGGTAAAAATCTATCTCTCTCCACCCCACAATAATAACACCAGACTTCCACGCATTGCATTTCAGGAAGAGTGAAAACTTAACACAAATAATGAAAAGTGCTTGCTGTCAGTACCTCCAGGATAGATCACACTCCCCCTGTCATCCTTGTTCTACTTTCCTTTCCACTGCAAAGTTAGATTTAAAATAGTATAAACTTATGGTTGATTTATATTTTGGGAAACAGCTCTTTCTCATAGCAGCAAGTCCCATCTAAGGTCACGTTATTGTGATATGCTTCGAGAACAGCTTTGCATAATATTAAGTTCATGGGATTTGGTTAAAACAAAGTTTTAAAGTCCATTTAAATTGCCACAGTTTATTTATGGCTCTAAATTCTTCAGGAGAAAGAAAATATACATTATAGTGGATATTTCAGAGTGCTGTTTGGTACTTCATAAATGCTGCTTTGTTGACAAAGGGGGCTAGGGAGCCTCAGAGGTCCTATTCCATGTCCCTTGCCACTTTATCAGTTGAAAGCTTAGCCATTGTGGCCAATTCCACCAGATGCATTCCCTTAATGGTGGAAGCCAAAATGAAGCAGATTAGAGGAGCCTGTGGTTCAGGAGGTTCCAAAATTTCTATTCTTCTTTAAATGTGGTGTTGCAAAAAGAGAGAGAGAGAGAGAGAGCGAGAGAGAGAAGAATTGAAGGTGTGATAGTGGTACATAGCAATGAGCTTTAGTTTGGAAAAAGGTGAAAGGTTTCAAGGTTGCTATCAAGGCATTTTTCAAAGGTGTGGTGGTAGTGGTGGTGATGATGAAGATGATAATAGTACTGGTGATGGTGGAAATATTTATATCCTGTTAGAGACCACATGGGCATCCAGTCCAATCCCTGCCATGCAGGAATACACAATCAAAACACCCTCAACAGATGGCCATCCAGCCTCTGTTTAAAAACCTCCAGAGAATGAGACGCTGCCACACTCTGAATCAGCATATTCCACTGACAAACAGATCTTACTACCAGGAAGTTCTGCGTGCACTCATCTTTCTCCCACGCCTGTCCTGGATCGCTCTTCTAAGGTTTTGCAAGAAGCATACCTTCCCTGTCCCAAAAAAAACAGTCACCATAACCTTCCTTGCAAGCATTTGCAAAACAGAAGAGCGATCCAGGACGAGCATGGGAGAAAGTTGAGCGCATGCACATGCACAGCTGCAGGAAGGGATGCCCGCCTGGTTGAGGACGCAAGCCAAGCGGCAAAGTTTGGTGGGGAAGGACTTTCCAAACTCTTTTATCACTATAAGAAGTTCCTAGATTTCAATGGGGACTATGTTGAGAAGTGGTATTTGGGTCTGGCTTTTAACTGCATATGGTAAATGTTTTCTCCTATACTTTGTTCATTTTTAATTCCAAAACGTAATCTACTTTCTGGATAGCCCTCGTATATTAACTTTTGGGAAAACCAGGAATCTCCAAACCTTTTCCTGGGAAAACCAGGAATCTCCAAATCTTTTACAAACTGATTGTGCTTGGGGTTTTAATCTGTGTACTGTAGTGATGTTTTATATGGGATCTAGATTCAAATTTAATTTATTGGAACTCATCCAGCTCATAACAAAATCCAGGGACTGATCTAGTACCTGCACAGCCCCAGTAGGGCATGGCAACAAGGTAGAGTAGAGGTGAGGCTACAGCCCCCAAATGTCCAGTAACTTCACCATTTACATATCCGTCAATGTTATTAAATAGAATGGAACCCAGTTTAATAGCCATGGGGTTGAACAGGAATTCTCAGCACCACTCTTTGCAACCAGCAATCCTGCTTTTATCCCACAAAGCCAAGCCAGTAAGATACTGTGATCAATTACAGGTTGAGTTTAACTTATCAAAAATGCTTTGTGGTTTGTTCTCCCCCTTGGTTTTGGAATACTTGCACATACATAATCTTGGAGATGTTACCCAGGTCTGCAAATTATTATTTAAAATAATTCTCCAAATGTAGCTATTTCAATTAACACTAACAGTTCAACCATGGTCATGCAATTAATAGAATACGAAGAAGACATTCTCTTCTGCCAATTTTTTTTAAACCGCCAAAGATAGTAATTATTCCGGGGCTTTGCCGACATCTAGCTTACTTTTTTGTGGTTGTGCATTTCTCACTTCTGCTTGCACTGCTTGTTTCCATTTCTGTTCCTCATTTCAAAAAGAAAAGAAACCCCTCGCCGGTATGTATTACTAACCTTCCTCTCTGGCAGGATCTTCTCGTATTCTGAAGTTCCCCTTCCCCCAAGATTCATTGCAGAGCTGTGCTTTTCTGGGCATTTGTTTCTTTGTCCACAACAGTTTGAAATTAGCTTTGAATGGTCAGTACAGATGGGGCCTATGTTACTTTTACCCAATCTGTGTGCAAGAAACATTACAAGTATTTTGTTGATTTCTATCATAGTCATAGGGTGCATCTACACTGCAGAATTAATGCAACTTGACACCACTTTAAGGACCTCATCACATGCAGGCTTACCAACATTGTGATTCACCAGCCTCCACGGTGAATCAAGGTCACAGCGGGGTGGCAGCGGGGCAATGCCAGTACCCCAGCCAGCAGCTGATGCTTCTCCATTCCACACAGGAAAGCGTTGGCACGTGGCTGATGCCCGGAACATGGGGCCACTTTTGGTGGCTGTGGCAATCTTCTACCACGCTGCCATCCCCGTTCACCAACGGAGCACCACTGTGGAGCTCCATGAGTGAGAAGCGTACTAGGATGCTTATTTTGCCCCATGTGATAAAGCTGTAACTGCCATGGCTCAATGCTCTTCAGCTTTCTTGGGTTGCACTGCCTCAATTTCAGCTGGAAATTTAACCAGATATGTGATTTTTAGGCTAAGGTGTGTGAATGAAGTTAGGGATGTTTGAAGCTAATCCATGTGCTGGTCTCGCATCAAATTACTGCTCCAAGAACTTCATACCAAATATTGTTGAAGTTAAAATCCTCCAAGGAAATGTTGTCGAGTGCTATTGTTGATAAATTATTTAAATGCAAAACAAAAATATACACATTGGAAATATCAGAAGACATTTTTCAGATATGAAAACAAATTCTCAGTGTCTATAAATCATATATAAAATCATTCTTGGGTTTTATAGATATGGGACCTTGTGTCTACATAATTAAACTGAATAGAATAAACGCAAAGGCAAATTGGAGATGCATGATTCCAAGTGTATGCTTCTCTCCTATGATTCGTATGTAAGCAAAACAAAGTCTATTAGCATGAAAAAGTTGGAATATAAGAACCTCTTTTCATATATGTCAGGTACCTTTATCTCTGGACTATTTTCTTTTTGTTTAACTAAATGAAGTAGTACGGGGAGATAACATAAGTAAGTTGTCAGTAATTTAATCAGAGAATCATAGAGTTGGAAGATACTACATCGGCCATCCAGCCCAACCCCCTGCCATTGAGGAAAAGCACAAAGTATCCCTGACAGATGACCATCCAGCCTCTGTTTAGTCATAACTGCAAGAACTGAAGCCGTTCATATTATGTGTGAATGAAAGCTGAAAAGTGGGGTAAAGAAGTGGAAGTGATTGTGAACCAGTAAAAATCTTTGTGTCAGCAGTAAATAAAAGTCAGCAGAATGGTGAGTTGTCAACACAACAAAAAAATTTCCCCAAAAACAAAAATTACGATGCTATCCCAGCTACATTTCTTATCCCTTTAAAGTCAGAAGAAGGGCTAATGTAGCTCTGAATCCTTATATGATGACTTCCTTAATATGGGATCCCAGAGATCCCAGGAACTCCCAGAAGAGTGCATATAGGATTTCATATGTGATAATAATAATAATAATAATAATAATAATAATAATAATAATAATAATAATAATAAAACTTTATTTATATACCGCCCTATCTCCCGGATGGGACTCAATGTGATGAGGTCCTTAAAGGGTATCCTCACATACAGTGCATTGAGAGGTTATCAGTGCATGAACTATAGTAGGGAGATTTTCACAGTACAACAAAGGTCATAGCTGTACTGTGAAAACTGTAATTTAAGTAGTGGTAGTAATTATTATTATTATTTCTGGAAAGCAATGTGTTTTTAGAAATTCTCCTTTGGGGTCAGGTTAAGAACAGGTGAAAAAGTAATGCATAATTCTAACACTTTGAATTCATGTTTTGCACCCTGTTTCTAAACATGAGTCTCTCCAATGAAGACTATAAAGGAAAGTATGGTCGTGACAATATATATATAAGTCCATCCATAATCATGCAGCCTTATGTACAGAAAGCCTCTGACCTGTAAGGCTTATAATCTTGAAACAGATTTACATTGGGGGGGGGGCAAGGAAAATGGAGGCAACAGTAGATACGAATATCTAATTACCAGAGTTACTTAACCATATTGGGGAAGCATATGTACATTGGCTTAGGTTGTGGTGAAGTTCAGAATCTGAAGGTAGTACCAATAGCTAATCGAAAATCACAAAAAGGCTATACAGTAGAGTCTCACTTATCCAACATAAAAGGGCCAGCAGAATGTTGGATAAGCGAATATGTTGGATAATAAGGAGACATTAAGAAAAAGCCTATTAAACATCAAATTAGGTTATGATTTTACAAATTAAGCACCAAAACATGTTACACAACAAATTTGACAGAAAAAGTAGTTCAATACGCAGTAATGCTATGTAGTAATTACTGTATTTACGAATTTAGCACCAAAATATCATGATGTATTGAAAACATTGACTACAAAAATGAGTTGGATAATCCAGAACGTTGGATAAGCGAGTGTTGGATAAGTGAGACTCTACTGTACTTCATGGACTGACTGCTAAGTTTTACCGTATTGTACTTAATGTTCCATCTCTGGAAATTATTTGATATCAATTCTTTGTATGGTGTTTTCAGGCATCGGAGGGTGTTCCAGTGCAGTACTTCAACAACTTGGATGAAGTCATAGAGTTTTACAAGAAAGAGAATATGGGACTAGTCCGGAGCCTTAAATACCCAGTTCCACGGGAAGAGGAAGAGGCAACAGATGAGCTTGAAGATGATAAAGGTGAGTAGTTTAAAACACAGAAGCTAGCTCTGTTCCAAAAAGTCCTTAGGTTACTAGTACTTGAAAAGTACAGTATTTCTGGACCTGACCAGAGATTGTTGAGGAAAAAAGTTTATGTACTTAGCATTAACTTCTTCACATGGTTTTAGGAAGGCTGTTGTTCAAATTGTCCTGGCGGAATAGAAAAACAATGGATTGTGGAATATTTACCAGTATTGCGCTTCATCTTAGTTTCTACTTAACTAAGCAATTCTCCTGATCTCACCCCTTCACAGAAATATCATGGAATAGACCTCCTTCCCCCCATTTTGCTGATTCCTGGGAAAGTAGGTTGGGAAGGAAGTGATTTTTGTTGCAGTAGTGCCACAATTGTGACTAAGTAGCAGGCATGAATACAAAACAGTTACTTATATTTAATGTGTAATTGCTCGTGTCAATAATCATTATTTAGTATGAATTATGAGATTATTGTCATGATTGTAAAACACGCTCTTCTTTACCAGACACCAGCTGAATGAGGAAAAAGAGCTCCGTTTGACATATGGTCAAAACACATATCTATTCCCCCAGATTATTTCCAAGAATAAGCAAGAGGATTTTTTTTTCTACAGGAAGAATACTTTTCATTACCATTCTCGGTACTTTTTATAGGAATAAATGTGGTTTACAGTCCTTTACAATGGCAGATTTGCAGTACTTTACAATGACAGTGGGGTTTTTTCCATGTCAGGAGCGACTTGAGAAACTGCAAGTCGCTTCTGGTGTGAGAGAATTGTCCATCTGTAAGGACGTTGCCCAGGGGACACCTGAATGTTTTGCTGTTTTACTAGTCTTCTGGGAGGCTTCTCTCATGCCCCCCCCCCCCGCCACATGGAGCTGGAGCTGATAGAGGGAGCTCATCCACGCTCTCCCTGGGTTGGATTCGAACCAGCAACTTTCAGGTCAGCAACTCAACTTTCAAGTCATGAGTCCTGCCGGCATAAGGGTTTAACCCACTGTGCCACCAGGGGCTCCATGACAGTGTGGTGAAAAATAAAACATTTTTATTTCATTTCCTCCTCCAACCAGATGGGATGCATAGATCCTTCACACAAGAAGCATCTGAGATATTTATGCTGATTTATGCTGAAAGATCCTTGAAGAAACTGGGGGTGGCAATGCCCGACAGGGAGCTCTGGCGTGGACTGGTCCATGAGGTCACAAATAGTCAGAAACGACTGAGTGATTGAACAACAACAAAAATGCTGAGAGATAGTGACACAAGATCATGCAGTGAGCATCATGGCTGAACAGGGACTGAAACCTGAGGCCCCTTCCACACTACCCCTATATCACAGATTCATATAATCCAGTTTAAAGCAGGGCAGGGTAGAAGGGGCCGCAGTCTCTTCATTAAATCTGAGTCTCTTCATTTCTAGTTCAAAATCTGAAGCACAACACAGAGATCTTGCACAGAGTGCAGAATACACATTCTCTGCAAAGAATAACCCTCCACCACAAATACAGAACTTTAAAGTCATTAAAAATGTGATGAAAAATAGCTGGTCTCCCCAACCCTGCTCTTTTTGACAGATTCTATGTCTATGCCACCTATGTTACCCCCACGTATTTCAGTGCCATCTCTGACAAATGAGGCAGTAGAAGATCACTTCTTGGATGACTATGTCCAGATGACACAAGTGAGCAAACCATCCCTTTCTGAGATTCTGCTCCAGCGATTGCAGCAACAGGATACCAGCAGGTGAGGTCTAGTCATCCATGTGTCACAGGAAGTGGAAAAAGTAACACCAAAGTCCAGAGAACAATTTTTTATTATTATTATTATTATTATTATTATTATTATTATTATTATTATTATTATTATTATTATTATTATTTTGAATAAGCCCCTCCCAAAGAGATCATACAAAGTGGCTGAGAAGATAAACTGAGAGTGCATCTACATTGTGCATCTACGCCATGGTGGTTTGACATCACTTTACCTGTCATGGTTCAATGCTATGGAATTATGGGAATTTTAGTTTTACAAGATCTTTGGCTTTTTCTGCCAAAGAGTGCTGCTGCCTCACCAGACTACAAATTATTTCATAACCTATTGGAAAATAACTTCACCCAGTCTCTGGTCATACTCCATGAATATGTGGAGACCACCTTTTGAAAACCACTAGTCAAGAAAAGTATAACCTTGTTAGAAGTCAACTCTTTGAACAAGTGATATTCATAAGCATTAATGTAATGGCACACAGGTAACTCAGCTGTTAAACTGAAGAACCATGTCTTTAAACTGCCAAGGATAAAGACGTGCCACTACAAAAAATATATTTGGTTAGCAGAGGATGGTTGTTTCTTTGCAGTTGCAGTTTCCCAAAAGATATACACTCCTTTGAAACCTTAGCTTAAAATATGCACTCAAAGATAAAAAAATAAAGTCTTCTTTGAAAGACAACATATTTTGTTTACTCATAAACATCATGTATTAATTCACCATACAGGCACATTTCTTACTGAAGTTCAGTTACAGATAGGATGTAGCTTCTCTGTGTTGAGTACACAGGGTATCATTCTAAATCAATAGTCCATAGTATTTAAGTATATTTATACTAACTGAAGTCCATAATCATACTGTATCCATTTGAAGTCTCTAAAGCAACCTTCTCTACTGAAGTCCAAACACACACATCCACCTCCACTGAGGTCTGATGCAAAAGTGAATACAAAATGGAGTCCTGAGATTGAACATCCTCAGTACAATCATATATCTATAGCTCCTCCCACACCAAAGAGTCAAACTGGCAAATCAACATACACATAGAATACAGGTTAGCAAATACAGTAGAGTCTCACTTATCCAACATAAACGGGCCGGCAGAACGTTGGATAAGCAAATATGTTGGATAATAAGGAGAGATTAAGGAGAAGCCTATTAAACATCAAGTTAGGTTATGATTTTACAAATTAAGCACCAAAACATCATGTTATACAACAAATTTGACAGAAAAAGTAGTTCAATATGCAGTAATGCTATGTAGTAATTACTGTATTTACGAATTTAGCACCAAAATATCACGATGTATTGAAAACATTGACTACAAAAATGCGTTGGATAATCCAGAACGTTGGATAAGCGAATGTTGGATAAGTGAGACTCTACTGTATATACAGAGGGTGCTATTTCCAACACAAATCATAGGAGTCCATAGCTTTGAGCCATGCCAGTAAAAGTAATGTCAAGGTGCATTAATTCTACAGTATAGATGCACCCTAAGTGTTCTATTATATTGCTGCAAGTTGGGAATATAAATATTATAAAATATATACACTAGCCCAGCCATCCTAGCAAGCATATTGCAAACACCGAAATCAAAACATCTGTCCCATCTGATAGCAAAGGTGTGGCACAAGATTATCTTGAAGATAACAAATAAATGTGCTAGCTGGAAGTTCTCTCAGGAAAGGGTTAGGAGGGTTGGTTTTGTGTGGGTTGCAGACAGGAAGGAGGCCTTCCTTTCCCCTCTTACTGATGCATAACACACTAATGAGCAAGAGCAAGATGAAAGAGAAGTGGTGTTGCCTTCATGGCTAAGAAGGCCAAAGTCATATGTACTTGTTGGAGACCTCATTTGAATGTACTTCTTCATAAATGTACATTGGCTGTTGCAAACCGTGATCTTCCTGCTTTGCTAGCTGGACATGAACGAGCCTCTGTAGCCTCCAGCTTACCTATCTGCAGTGCTGGAATGATAATGCACTATAAAAGAATGAATGTAAAATATTTGTGAAGTTTCTTTTAAGAGCACTATATATAGACCAAATGTGAGAGATCCTTTTTACTGGAAAGCCAAATTTAATTTCTTTGAGGTTCTGAGGGCTAGGGGATGAGAGCAAAAATATTAGCATATTTGCACTTAACATTCTCACTGTCAGCAAGTAAACTTTAAAAGAAGCATTTCATTCTATTAGAGGGAAGAATGTGCCATACTCTAGAAGTTGGAGTTGGGATCCTAAGAGATCTAGGGTTTGCTCACCACTGATGTACTTGTTTCATTTGTTACAAAGTGATGAAAATGTGCATCTCCAGGCATTTCCTTTCCTTAGAAAAACAATCAAGTTTAAAATTTCCCTCAGCTTCATTCTCTGCTAGACATCATCCCCAACATGATACATTTAACACTTGCAGCAGTTCCCATTCCACAGGAGAATTTCCCCATTTTAGGTTCAGAAGTTCATTGCCAGGTTTTCCAAGCTATTGCTTTCTTTTACAGTATTCCAGAAGAGCACCTCAGACTCATTCAGGATTATCTGAGAGTGCATATGATCAGTGATCTTGAAACAGCACAGCAAGGATCTTGGAATCTACCTCAGTTGAAGAAATTGCTTTCGGGACTCTGCAAAGGCCTTTTCAGGTAAACACACACATTACTGAATTTATTCCATTCTAAAACTCATGTTTTCCTATGTAAACAATCTCTAAAAATCTCTAAATAAAAAAATAAACAAAAAATAAAAATGGGGCATGTCTTAGATAAAGCTTTTTTCTATGTGTCTTATAACTGATGGTGTCTTAGAATCAAAGATATATATACGGTAGTTCAAAGGCACATTTCAAAATGAAATTAATTTGAGATATATATGTATGTTTGTGTGTGTGTGTGTGCATTTATAAGGCTTTGATTGTTGATTATATGTATGGACCTGCATACTAATATTCCATTGTTTTTGAATGAAGGCTCTGCTGTTAGCAGATCAGAAACTCCATCCACATAGAATGTTCTGTGTGGAAGGCCTACATTTCCAGGAGTCTTTGCTTACTTAATATCTAGTGCAGTGGTTCTCAGCTTGTGGGTTCCCAGCTGTTTTGGCCTTCAACTCCCAGAAAGCCTAATAGCTGATAAACTGGATGAGATTTCTGGGAGTTGAAGGCCAAAACACCTTGGGACCCACAGGTTGAGAAACGCTGATCTAATGTAAGGACCTCATCAAATGAGGCTTGGGCTCCATCCTAGGATGCTTCCAGAACAGAACCCACCAGAGCCCATCACATGATGCAGGGCTACGTCTGGCGAGGCTACATCCTGGAAGTGTCCTAGGATTGAGCCCTGAGAACATGGGTGGCTACTTGTATCCTCATTAGGTAAGCCGAAGACAGTGCGGGGAGGAGGGGGAGCCAGGTGGTGATGACACTTTTCCCCCAGTAGTGGGAAAGGCAGCTATGTGGGGTGCGGGGCGATGGTTTCCCCCACTACCCACTCAATTGCTCCCTGTCCCCCAGCTTGAGGACTCAATGTGATGAGGTTCCTAATCTACATTAGTACTTTAAAGACTGATCTCTGCTGCCAATAGAAAAACAACATTATGTAATTCCAGACTCATTTATTTGGGCTGGTTAGCAAGAGCTAGTCTATCTAGCATTACACGGACAAGTTCTTATAAATATAGATCTCTTATACTCATGTGTTTCCATTTTAGTGAGGTTTCCCGGATTCTTCCTTCTCTGGAGTCCATGCAAACAGTATTTGACCAGCAACTCTCCTCTGGCATGCACCGACACTCTCAGGTATGATTTACGGGTGTCAGCAATGTAGATAAAGGTAAAGGTTTTCCTCTGACCATAAGTCTAGTCGTGTCCGACTCTGGGGGTTGGTGCTCATCTCCATTTCTAAGCCGAAGAGCCAGCATTGTCTGTAGATGCCTCTTTGGTCATGTGGCCGGCATGACTGCATGGAGTGCTGCTACCTTCCTGGTGGAGTGGTACCTGTTGATCTACTCACATTTGCATGTTTTTGAATGGCTAGGTTGGCAGAAGCTGAGGCTAACAGTGGGAGTTCACCCTTCCCTCCGGATTCGAACCGCCGATCTTTTGGTCAGCAAGTTCAGCAGCTCGGCAATTTAACACCAGGGCTAACAATGTAGTGACAAGTAAAAATTGTTCAGAGATGCCTAATAGAGATCGCTTATTCCCTTAGCATCCATGCCATCTCCATCTTGTTCCTCATATCCTGTGTGGTGTTTGGCTTGTTACAACCTTCACTTGGTTCCTTTCCTTTGTCTTATTAGTAAGGTGCAGCAGGACTATAGAGATTTTTTGTTGGTGGGTTGTAACATGTCTCTCACTTTCTCATCACCCCTTGGGTGGATATCTTCCAGGAAACCAGGCACTGAGCATGGCTCCTTGCAGAGTCAGGGAGCAATGCACCCCTATTTTTGAACTCACACATTCTGAGGCAATGGATAGAACAGCAGAATGTCTTTTCCCACCCTTGACATGTGATTGACATTGAGAAAAGTCATAACTCAGAATATATGTAATGTTTTGCCCGCAACAACTTATGAAGTAGCTGAGAAAAGCTCCTTGTCTGAAACTCCGGAGAGCTGCTGCCATTCAGGACAGGCAATGATACATTAGCCAGGCCATTGATCTGACATGAGCGTGATACACCGGTACCTCATAAGTTCATGTGTTAAATTCTGCCTGTATCCCACTGAGAAATCTTTCCTTCTATTAGTCTACATAAGTCAGATACCTAAAGTTCTTCTGCCTGAAGCCATGGCAAAGTTCTGCCTGACTCTATAAATGTCACCATTTTCCACTCCATGGTTCAGCTCCTCAGCCCATAATTACAAAACTGTATTTTTGTCACTTTCCAGCCTCTTCTCAACAGGTTTGAAATGTGCAATTTTCAGTTTAACTCTTCAGCATATTCCATTACGTTTTTTGTTGTAGTTTTTCAGATTATAGAGGGCTAGTTATGATAATACAAAATATGTGAGTTCTGAATATCCTTTCTGTCATATGTGCATGTGGTAGAAACTGCTGTTGTGAGAAAAAAGTTATTCTACCAGACCTTATACTTTTTTAAAATGCTCTTCTTCCTAGCCATCTTATGAAGCCAACCGTACAAAACTTACTCAGTTGACAAGTGTACTTGCTTCCATTGAAGACAAGGTACAGTAATGTTTACAGGTCTATCTTATTCTCTCTTTATCTTTGATTGGCATTACTCATGTACCTTTCATGGTTATTTCTGTATTTTCTTCATCCTAGTATTTTTAAGGATGTAAGAATGGCAGCAAGATGGGTGGGAGGGGGATCCTGAAACATTTGTTGTGAACCTTACTGAAAAGTGCTATTTATCTTTTCTTGTGACAGTCAAGAACTCAACTCTCTCGCAATGTGCCTCCATGTCTAGACTGCTTTCCTCAGGAGTCATAAAATCCTAAGCTTATACTTTCAGAATTAGCTTGCTATTTAGGAAACCTTTTTGTTACACAGCCACATTATCATAAACATTAACATGTCCACATGACAGATTCATTTTTCTATCCCATAATTAGCTTCAGAAAATTGTAAATGGCCTCCTTATTTCATGAACTCCCTATTAGTGAATGCCCTATTAGGTGAATATATCCTTGCTGCTCCATTATATGTGAAGAGCATTAATAAGCTAAGTTGAATTAGATGATTACCCTTTTTCCCCCTTCTATTTTCTTTGAGAGCCAGAATCTCTGTGGCTAAGTAGTATGTTTATTCATCCTCATTGGTCTACTGATTATAATAAAGAATCTTTAATGTTTTCTACGGTTGAGGTCTTTGGAGACTTTTAAGCAGAGGCTGGATGGCCATCTGTCAGGAGTGCTTTGAATGTGACTTCCCTGTTTCTTGGCAGAGGGTTGAACTGGATGGCCCTTGAGGTGTCTTCCAACTCTATGATTCTATGATTCTATGAAGCTTTCTATTGCCAAATGAGAAGTGCATGTGTTTGCATTTTACAGGTGAAAAAAATGTTGGTTGAAGGACCTGACTCAACACATCGACGTTCACTTATCCCTCCTGTAACCTTTGAGGTGACTTTGATTTTGTTAAAAAAGTTTATTAAACATTGATCAAGGAATATAAAAGCACCACTAGCATTAGAATGGTGCCATACTTGTGGCGCTCATTTCCAAAAAATAAATCCACCTGAACAAATTTTACAAGACTAAAAAAACATTAAGAGGTGCATTGTTTTGCTATAAAATGCAATTTTCCAAATCCTGTACTATTTATTTATCATGTCAGAAGCTAACTGAGGGTACAATTATAATGTATTTTTAAAAACACAAAGTTAAAAACTTGACGTTTTCTAGATTTCCTTTGACCAGAAGCTGGCCACTTCAAATGCCTCTGGTGTCGCTGTGAGAAGGTCCTCCATTGTGCATGTGGCAGGGCTCAGACCGCATTGTAGCAAGTGGTCTGTGATTTGCTCTTCTCCATACTTGCATGCCCTGGACTCCACTTTGTAGCCCCATTTCCTAAGATTGACTTTGCATCTCGTGGTGCCAGAGCGCAGTCTGTTCAGTGCCTTCCAAGTCGCCCAGACTTCTGTGTGCCCAGGGAAAGTCTCTCATCAGCCATGGATTGAGGTTCTGGGTTTTAACCTGTCACTTTTGGACTCTCACTTGCTGGGGTGTCCCTGTGAGCATCTCTGAGGATCTTGGAAAATGATTTCTTGATTTAAGGCATTGGTGTGTTGGCTGATATCCAAACAGGGGATGGGCTGGAGATGTCTTGGTCCTTTCATTGCTGGCTGCTACTTCCTGGCAGATGTCAGGTGGTGCGATGCTGGCTAAACAGTATATTTTCTCCAGTGGTGTGGGGCACAGACATTCTGTGATAATTCAGCATGTCTCATTAAGAGTCACATCCACTGTTTTAACATGGTGAGATGTATTCCACACTGGGCATGCGTATTCAGCAGCAGAGTAGCAAACCTCTTTTTTTATTTAAGTCATTGGCTTGCTGGCTGACATCCAAACAGAGGATGGGCTAGTATCCTCTGAAGTAATTTGATACATTTTGATAGACTGATGTGTGTATAATATCCCACTCCTAGCCAGAAACATGCTGTGCCCTATAACTAGTTTTTTTTAAAAAAAAAATTGATTTGGTACCTTTTGAAAATAAGGAATAGGATTTTCTTCTAATAAATATAAGAATTAATATTCATGTAACCAAATCTCCTGGGTGTAATACAGCAAAATTTGCATACCATAAATATACATTTGTGCTTATAGTTATGCAGTGTTGTGACTCTGAGAGTTATATAATATCCAAGGGGGGGAAATGCTTACAACACTTTCTTTTTTTTCATAGGTGAAAGCAGACTCCCTTGGGATTTCTCCCAAAATACATCTTAAAGTGGATGTTGAGATGGGAAAACTCATTATCAAAAAAGCTAAGGATGGGCCTGAAGACAAGTTTTTTACTCACAAAAGAAGTAAGAGCTTAGACTCATAAATAATGGGTAAACTACTGATCCCACTGAGCTTCACTGAATATCTTTACTAACATGCCAAAGATCAGAGGGGCCAAACATTATGGGGATCTATATTTATTTTCAAACTTGGCAGATGAATGAGAGAAAAGTGTACAGTGTATGAAGATGACTCCTCTTTCTCCTTTGTAGTGTGCATATACAGGCAATCCCCAAGTTATGAACAAGATAGTTTCTGTAGGTTTGTTCTTAAGTTGAATTTGTATGTAAGTCAGAACAAGCCATTTTTTAAAGTGTAATTTCAGTTAAAAATATGTATTTTTTAGCTTTGGGTACATAGGAAAGGGTTAACACTCCTACGACATTGGCTTTGCTGTGTGTGACCTTGTTCAGAAGATTTCTGTCCCTGTGATAATTGGATTTTCAAAAATTTGGCTTGTTGTCGATATTGTGTAACCTATTGCATATTCCATAACCTATTGGAAAATAACTGCACCCATGACTATGTGGAGACCACCTTTTGAAAAACACTGGTCAAGAAAAGCACAACCTTGTTAGAAGTCAACTCTTTGAACAAGTGATATTCACAAGCATTCATGTAATGGCACACTGTTACACTGAAGAACCATTTGTACCAGTTGTAATTGCTCAAAAGATATACACTCCCTTTAAACCTTTTAGTTAAAATATGCACAGATAGGATGTAGCTTCTCTCTGTGTTGAGTACACAAAGCACAAAGTGCAAAATGCAGAACATTTCTGATTCTGAGTATTTTGGATAAACAGTTGCTATGGTAGCAGAGAACTAAGCCTTGATTGATGTTTTCCTGCACCATATCAATTTTTCTTCTTAATCTTGTTAAAGGTGTTAGCAACACATATGTGAACATAATCTTGATATACTGAAGAATTAGCTTAAGAGAGAAACTTTTGGGTGCTCTCTGCTTTCAGCTGCTTCTTTGTCATCATCACAGAAGGAAAATAGAAAAGAACTTTCTTTAATATGTTCTCATTTCTGTAAATTCTTTTACATTTACATTTCTGACAGAATGATGGCAATATTTCATTTTGGTTATCCTTCAGGCTGATTCCAATTCCTTTAGACCAGCATTTCTCATCCTGGGGGTTGGGACCCCTGGGGGTCACAAAGGAGGTGTCAGAGGGGTCATCAAAGACCATCAGAAAACACATTTCTGATGGTCTTAGGAACCCCTTTGAAGGTGAACTATAAACCCCAGCAACTACAACTCCCAAATGTCAAGGTCTATTATCACCAAACTCCACCAATGTTCACATTTAGGCATATTGAGTATTTGTGCCGAGTTTGGTCCAGATCCAAACTACTCCAAAACTCAAAGTCAATACCCACCAAACCCTTCCAGTATTTTCTGTTGGTCATGGGAGTTCTGTGTGCCAAGTTTGGTTCAATTCCATCATTGGTGGAGTTCAGAATGCTCTTTGATTGTAAGTGAACTATAAATCCCAGCAACTACAACTCCCAAATGACAAAAATAATCCCCTCAACCTCACCAGTATTCAAATTTGGGCGTATCGGCAATTTGTGCCAAATTTGGTCCAGTGAATGAAAATACATCTTACATATCAGATATTTACATTACGATTCACAACAGTAGCAACATTACAGTTATGAAGTAGCAACGAAAATAATCTTATTGTTGGGGGTCACCACAACATAAGGAACTGTATTAAGAGGTTGCTGCATTAGGAAGGTTGAGAACTACTGCTTTACACCATTTTCTTTGTGGGGAGGAAATTTTGCTGTGGGAATGCTAAAGAATGTTATTCCCTATTTTGGTAAAGTTTTCTTAAGGAAGAATGCTGCTGTTTCTGTTCAATGCTAGTTCCAAACTCTTAAATTGGATGCACTAGACACATTTGCTGAGATGAGAACCGGTTCAGTTAAGCCCCGTGTTCCCTGGTAGCGGCTGCTGAGTGAAATTTCCTCTCACCCTTTTCCATTACTGCTGCAATCTACATAAAGAAGTTTATTTTCAGTTCTAGCGTATCTTTCATCTCTTTGTCAGCCAACTCAGGAACAGAAGCATGAATTGTTCTTTTAAAAAGGGAAGATAATATTATTTTGGGAAACACCATGCAGAGATTGGCCATGAGGCTGTTCCTGTTCCATCATGCCTATACTAATTTGCTGGCATTATAATTTTTAGGTTGTACACAATACCTAGGCTAGCTGTATCATTACAATTCAACCTCAGGTTTTATCCCTCTTAAATTCTGGTTTCTTAACTGGATGTAAAATGCTGCACTTTCTTTCTCCTCCTCCCAATTTCCCCCTCCATCCTGGGCTTGCATCCATTACTACACATCTATTTGCACTTGATAACACTTAGCAAGAGGAAGCAGCCTGCCTTCCAGAAAGACTTGTTCTTTCCAATAGATGAAGAGTTACCACAACAATAGTTTCAGATCTCTGGAATAAAAAGCTTATGCTTTGTCATCACAAATGTTTTTAGAATACGAAAAAGGAGTAAAAGAATACATCTTTTTAGGAGCAGAGGAAGTGGGGCTTTGCTTGGGGATGTTCCCTTTGAATGATGCCATCTCTAGAACTGTGCACAAAGTGCTTTCTCTCTGTGTCAGGGACACACACAATTATTTCCTCCTCCACCTCTAACTTTCCTAAAATAGGATCCATATTCCAGAGACATATCCTTTTATTTTCCTTTCATCTCTGCTTGTTGTTTGTTTTGAAGATTTCCATAAATCTTGTATTTTAAAGAATTACTTTTGCTGGCTTTCTTCTCTTCACCACATCCAAACTCACTCATTGTCCATCATTGTTGGGCTGTACAGTGCCATCAGGAGCCCCCGATGGTGCAGCGGATTAAGGCGCTGAGCTGCTGAACTTGCTAACCAAAAGGTTGGTAGTTTTAATCTGGGGAGCAGGGTGAGATCCTCCTGTTAGCCCCAGCTTCTGCCAATCTAGCAGTTCGTACACATGAAAATCTGAGTAGATCAATAGGTGGGAGCAGTGCTCCATGGAGGCATCTAATGACAATGCCGGCTCTTCGGCTTAGAAAGAGAGATGAGCACCACTCGCCAGAGTTGGACATGACTAGACTTAATGTCAAGGGGAAACCTTTACCTTTATCTTACTACAATGCCATCAGATATGTAACTGTAAGTTCTGAGAGGTTCTAACTGTAATTTCTAAAACAGCCAGTAAATCTCTTTAGAGTAATGTTCCATTTCCATTAACAATGGAATTACAGACTTATCTACTCTAACCCTAAGTTTTCCCCAATGATTTCAATGAAACTTCTTCCTTAGGTAGATGATGTGTATAGGATTATAATCCAAGGGGGACATTCTAAAAGACCATTGAAATATATGGATTTCTTTATGACAGTCATATTTTTTCTACCACTTTTCTTCACTAATTTCTCATGGAGCTAAAAGCACTGTACTTTATTTTTCATCATCCCCATCAACCCAACCCACCGCCCCATTTTCTGTCTAGAAACAACCCTCTGAAGTCAATTAGAATGGAAAGATGAGACTAGTGTTTAACCTAATTCACAATGTGCATTGGGCAGAGGAATGCATGTGAACACAGATTTCATATAATGACCATGGTTCTGAGAATAAGCTGTAAAATTAAGCAGGATTGAGACTTTTTGATTTTCCAGTATGTAGTACATAATATTATAGTGATTGGTAATCATGCACACAATTGTATGTGCATGGATTGAGGATGGCAGTAAAAGCGATCTCAACGTGCTGCAATTGAGAGAGCCTAACTGTTCAATCCCCAAGTTGTTCTGAAGTAATTAAGATGTATCTGATCTGATTATTAAAAGGTAAAGGCAAAGGTTTTCACCTGACATTAAGTCTAGACGTTTCCGACTCTGGGGGTTGGTGCTCATCTCCATTTCTAAGAGCTGGCATTGTCTGTAGACACCTCCAAGGTCATGTAGCCAGCATGACTGCATGGAGTGCCATTACCTTCCCACCGGAGCAGTACCTACTGATCTACTCACATTTGCATGCTTTCGAACTGCTAGGTTGGCAGAAGCTGGGGCTAACAGCGGGAGCTCACCCCACTCTCTGGATTCAAACTGTTTACCTTTCGGTCAGCAAGTTCAGCAGCTCAGCGATTAGTCTGCCGCACCATCTGGGGCTCCTGATCTGATTTGTAGCTAATCTAAATTAGTCTCATTTACTGAGATTCAGCTGAATTGGTCACACAGCCCTAATGTATGCTGTGCATCTGGCTTTTATTTTATAGAGGTAAAAAATTCAAGTCCCAAATAAATAAAGGGCTGCCATATTTAGTTGGTACTTTCTCATTGCTGAACGAGCGGATCCTGAGGTGTATTTCCAAATTGCTGATCCTTTGGTGCAGACATATAGTCTGAACAGCTGTGACTAACATAATTATTTAGACTCGCAGAGTGGTACTAGCAATATGCTGCTGGATGAATATACATTTAAAAGACAAATATGCAAAGCTCCAGATTTATGAAGTTTTATGCAAAACTCCATAAATCACAACAATCCTTTTTTATTTTATTTGGAAAGGAAGAAAGAACAGACGGAGAGAATTTAGTCTAGGGCTAAACAATATCCAGGGTAGGAAAACCCCACTGTTCAACCTTTAGTCCACCGAAGCTGCACTCTACTCAATGCAGGGGGTGTTTTTGTTGTTGTTGCATTACTGAATGTGCCCACAGACTTCATTTTGCACATACAATACTTGATCTATCCAATGCCCTGTTTCCCACAATAGGTAATCCCAAATGCCGCAATTTCACAGAGACAGGCCCAAATAATTTTCTGTTGTCCCACTTTTTCAACTGTTTTTAAAATGCCCCGATTCCTGTCCCTTTCTCTCTTTTCTTTCTTTTGTCCTCAGTTTACTTCAGTTGCTGAAAAAGTCCTTGCACACACTTGGAGGGAGAGGAAGGTGTGAAATTTTATTCCTAGAAAATGCAGACAAAAACAAACCTGCTATGGCCTATCCTAGCTTGACTTTGTGCATCTTCACAGGGGGTTGGACTGAATGGCCCAGGAGGTCCCTTCCAACTCTGTGACTCTATGATTCCTTATTATTAACGTTTGCCATCTTGACCACACACTAATGTTGCTTTTCTAGAAGTGCCTCAGTTTTCATCTGCTGGGAGATATGCAGTCCTGAGAAAGATATAATTAAAATAGACCTCTTTCATTTTTGCTCCTCAACACTTGGCACTGGAGGAGGCACGTTGTCTCTGATTTTTAAATCATCATTACCCATCTAGTAGCTATCAGGAGCCTTGTTCTCCATGAATATGATTAGCTTTTTGTCCTGCATTTCTAGACACCCCAGTGATGTTTTCTTATGGATTCTGAGAGTTGTAATCCAAACTTTGACTTTCTTAAATTCTCTGGCCCATTTCTATAGCCATATAGTCTAGAGCCCCTGATGGTACAGTGGGTTAAACTGCTGAGCTGCTGAACTTGCTGACTGAAAGGTCGGCGGTTCACATCCAGGGAGCAGGGTGAGCTCCTGCTGTTAGCCCAGCTTCTGCCAACCTAGCAGTTTGAACACATGAAAATCTGAATAGAGCAATAGGTAACACTCTGGCGGGAAGGTAATGGTGCTCCATGCAGTCCATGACCTTGGAGGCATCTATGGACAACGCTGGCTCTTTGGCATAGAAATGGAAATGAGCACCAATCCCCAGAGTTGGACATGACTCGACATAATGTCTGGGGAAAACCTTTTACCTATAGTCTAGTCGATACTGTTCTGCATACAATTTAACTATCTTATATGAAGTGTTTGTGTGTCCTGAATCTCTTTGCAATCTTTTATACATGTTGATTCTACCTTATAAACTTAACAAAACATTTTAGTCAATTAAAAGTCATGAATAGGTATAGAAATCTTTCTTTCAGGGCTGAACAACTACATAGGGCAGTGGCCTATTTTCCATCATTTCCTTCTAAAGCTGAATCTTCTTGAGTACACCAAGAAATGTGTTATTTTTCCTCCTTTTCACTCCAGTTGGTGAGTCTTTTGCTGTTCTGGAGTGAAAAGAATGTACTTCTTAGAGAAGAGACGGGAACTGGGGGGAGTCTGTGATCATTTTTTGTATGTTTCTATGTAGGGTGAGTCTTTGGGTATGATTTGCCCAAAAGTATTACCAAAAATATACTTTTTAAAATTGAGGGAGTGAAGACTGATAAGGAAGCTTCTGTAGAGATCTGGGATCGAGTGTGACCTACAGGCTGCCCTTTCTCCTACCTATCTTAATTGCTAATGTATTTAAAAGTTAGCAATGTGGTTATCTAAAGGCAAATTGAAGTTTCTAAACTACAACAGGCTTAGATTTTAAGCTCATTCTTGAGAGCTGCTATCTGTTTTACAAGTACATCGTCAGAAAGATTATATACAGAGCTTGAGTTCGTTACTTTTACCAGGTTTCATGTATACACAATTTTGTCAGCTCTGGTTCTTTTAACTTTCTAAATGTCTGTAGGCTAAAACTAGCATCCTTTATTTAGTCCTACAGCTCATCAAGTCTCAGAAGTTCCCGAACAAGTTGGTGATCGTACTGGAGACAGAAAAAGAGAAAACTCAGAGGAAAGAATATGTGTTTGCTGACTCTAAGGTAAAACCTTCAGTTTGGGTGCTTCTACACATATTACAGTTCAATTACAGTACAATACAATTCAACTGAAGCATCGCAGTACAGTTCAGCTGGAGCTATTACAAGAAATCTCAAACATGATCTAAGGAAATTAGTAATTCAAGCCTCCTCCTATAAATTAGAGTTGTGCATTTGTGTGGAATCATTATTCGTTTTGTGTAGTTTCATTTGTGTCATCTCATTTTCGTATTTGTGTCCCACTAACGAAAATGGGCCATCTATACAACACAAATTTTTGTCTGGCTAACAAAAAACACGAAAATTTTCGTGCCATTGGCAGCAATGGGAGGGCTTCCGAGGCTCATCCCCCCCCCCTCGGTCTTTGGGTTAGAGGGGTGAAAATCATGACACACGGAGGGCATTTCGATCCCTTTTAGCTCACCAACTTTTAAAACATTTGGATCTTCCCCAGAGTACTATTGTTGTTAATGATATTATTACATTAAGCCCCATTTCCACAGATCAGATCTAATTCGAAGGGAGGCATGCCCCTCCCCCAGGCTGAGCTCGGATTCCGAGATCCTTCTTCATATACATAATATATATATATATATATATATATATATATATATATATATTATATTAACACCCATTGGTACACTTCAGCTGTAAGCCCTCTGCTTATTGTTACAGGGCAGAAACGAAAGGAAAACAAAAGCAAGCATGATTACTGTGTGGCTTTCATTTTCGTGTCACCTCTCTTTTCGTACGAAAATGTCATCATTCGTTTTGTGTAGACAAACGGTCAAAATGAAATGATAGCATGAAGGAAACAAATGAAAAAATTTCACTCATACCTCTGCTATACATACATCTCTAAACCTGAAGTAAATTGGAGAAATGGAGAAGATATTTAAGGGACAAACTGGAATCTCAGCCAAATTCAGAAGTAAATTTGCACATTGAATAGCAAAAAATCTTTAGGGTTTTTTTTAAAAAAAACAGAGGAGTCCTGAAATGCTTTAATTGTTATCTGTCTCTGCATATTAAATGAGTTGCTATTACAAGTGCATTTTACAACTTCGCCATCTCTGCCCCTCCCCCCCCCAAAAAAAAACTGCACATCAGATTTGGGGGGGGAAGAGCTACTCAAAAATGTAAGATTATAGTCATCTACCAGTGATGTCATGTGGATGCTCTGTAAAATAAGAAAAGAACATAACAGAAAAATGAATAATAAATAATGGCAGTTCGATAGAAAAGTGCTACTGTAGAAACATCTTATGCAAGCTGTAATAATACCAAGTGTGCAATTGTCAGTGAAGTATCTCACTGTATCCCAGTAATAAGTGATGGTCCCATTTACCTAAGCACCTGATCTGGTTACACCGCAAATTCTGTGAAAGGTAGTCTTAAAACATATACCATATGTTGACTGAAGAAGGTGAACATCTTTTTGCAAAAAAAAAGAAAATCAAACTAAGTGATTTTATGGGGTTAGTGAGGGGGAAAATTCACACAAAGTGTGTTATACTTGTCGCTCCCTTGAGACAGGCAAGAAAGCCATGTGATGTCAAAGTGATAGTACATTTTGGCACTTCTAGCCTTCCTTGTCAGTTTTTCTTTCCTGACTTGTCCAGAGCAAAGCTCTTCTTTTTGGCTTGTGTTGTGAACCTAAAAAAAAATACTGTTCTTACTTCTTCACCTTTCTTGTGTTCTAATTGAACAAAGTTATTTTTATCTAATCTATAGTTTACATTAGCATCCTCATACTTAGTGGATCCACCCCCGTGAATATACCTGCTTTTTGTTTGATTGCAGCTGCTAAGAAAGGTCTGGTCTGGTTCATATCTGCTTGGGAGACTAGCTTGGAATACCAGAGTTGGTTAGTACCTGAATGGGAGATCATTGGGTGAAACTGGGAAGCCATGCCATCTGAAACCCTTGAGAGGTTCTGCCTGTTGGTTTTGACAGTACTAGAAGAAATGGACCAGTAGCCCCCTGTGTTCTGAAAAAGAAAAATCACAATTTTAGTAAACATCAAAATACATTGCAAACACAGAAGAGATCACTGGTGAAGGTCATTTTGAAAACTCTCAAGGATATGGTTTTATCTACCTATGCCAGCAAAAACTCTAGTCCTGCCATGTGAGAACAATTTTCTCCAGCTTCCATTTACTTTTTGAAGTGACTCCTTGAAGAGCAACGTCATCTTGTTGATTCGTTTCTTCCTCTTTTGCTCTGCAATTTTCAGAAGAGAGAAGGCTTCTGCCAACTTCTTCAGCAAATGAAGAATAAACATTCTGAACAACCAGAGCCTGACATGATCACTATCTTCATTGGGACCTGGAACATGGGTATAAGTCTCAATTATATATTCAGATTGCTTTTTTATATGTTCATATTTTTTCTTATACGGAAAGGGGAAAATGGGGGAACAAACATACATTTGGGTCTGACATTCATACACAGACTACATATATAAATATTACTTTTTGGGACTACTGCAAGTTCTACTTCAATAAAAGATAATTATAAACAGTAATGGATTTTACTGTTAATTTTATTTCCAGATGGATGGAGTGGGAAATTTTGGGTCAATATTGTAGTACAAAGGAATAGGTTTTCTCACCTCTGCTTCAAGATCTGGAGGCTGAATGAATAGTTAAGTGCTTTGTATGCAGAAGATCTTATTTTAAATCATTGTTAGTTCCATCTAACCTGGGAAAGTCACTTTATGTTACCCTGGAATCCCACTATCAACCATTGTAATGCAATACGGAGTTTGAGGGGCCAATATTCTGACAGCTTCCCATGTGGTGTTGGGTTTTGGATTTCCCAATCCAGGTGATGCTCCTCCACCAAAGAAGATCAGCTCCTGGTTTCTTTCCAAGGGTCAAGGAAAGACCCGGGATGACACTGCAGATTACATTCCCCATGACATCTATGTGATTGGGACACAAGAGGACTCCCTGGGAGAGAGAGAATGGCAAGAGATACTAAGACAATCCTTACAAACCATTACCAGTATCAGCTTCAAGGTGGTAAGGATTTATTTTCCTGCTACAGCTTAATGCTTTATACTTGAATGAGCAACTGCAGGGGATCTCAGGGTCACTTTGATCCACCAGGATCTTTTGGAGGCTGCATGAGCTACCAAAAAAAAGTAAAAACGTCAATTGCCTTTCATGTCTATTTTTGGTTATACAAAATTGTTATTTTATAAGGTTGAACATATAGAGAGAGCCTCACCATCTACTTAAAACAGTGGTTCCTAACCTTTGGTCCTTCAGCTCCCACAATTCCTAACAGTTAATAAGCTGACTGGGATTTCTGGGAGTTGGTCCAAAGCACTTGGAGGACCAAAGGTTAGAAACCACTAACTTAAAGAATAAATGGTTGCACTTGTCGAGAAAAACGTTGTGGGAAGAGCAGATGTGACCCTAGGGCAGTGATGGCCAACCTATGGCACGCGTGTCAGCACTGACACGCCTAGCCATTTTTGCTGACACGCTGCCGCATGCAGATTGATTGGATGACTATGTCTTTTGTGGCCAAATTCGGTGTGATTTGGTCCAGTGGTTTTGTTGTTTACTCCATGGGAATCATGCACATTACATTATCATTATATCATTCTATTATTATTCTATTATTATTGTAGTATATTATCATATTATTACTATAATATTATTATTATATTATTCATTATTCATGACTACATTGAAACTAGAATAGAGAGAAATCAGCGTGGAAACTGCAAGAGGTGCCATAGATTGTTGTACATGGAAATAATGGTAGTAAATAGTTTTTGATTTATTAAATACAATTATATATTACAATTATACATTTTTGTTATTTAAACTATACATATTGTGAAATTATGGGGTTTTTTTCTCAAAGTGACACACAATCCAAGTCATGTTAGGGGGTTTTTTTGGTGAATTTTGACACACCAAGCGCAAAAGGTTGCCCATCATTTTCCTAGGGCTACACTTTGCCCGCCACTGCTTTACATAGGGACTATAGATAGTACAGAGAGATCTCTACAAACAATAATGCACATTCTTTTAACTGCATTTAAAAAGAGATTTAGATTTTATTTTTGAAGACAGGCACAGTACACACTAGACACAATATCCATATTTCTTGTACAGCTACTTATCAGTCATGAACAAATAACAATCAAGGCTTGCTCATGTCACCAACTCATACTATGAGCCAAACTGCAGTTTCAATATTACAAAAGGTATACATTACTCTCATTCATGGAGTTGCTATAAATCAAAGTTGACTTAATGGTAATTAACAACATCAACAATATAAGATTTTGTATCCATTCTGTTATTATAACTATGATCTTACATAAGAGTATAGATACATTGCCAATTAGTGTAGCAAAGCAAGACAGATATCGAACAGACAGCTTCTATTCAGTATTTTTTTCTGTATGCTTATCTCAGTAGATATCTAATATGAGTAACATGTTCCTGAAATGAAAACATGTAAAAGCAGGGATATGCTGCTTCTGATGGATTTACTGTACATGTCTTATTACTTGTCATTACACAAATAATGTTATCTAAGAGCTTGCACAAATTGCCTTCTTGTAGTTCCCAGAATGATCCCAAAGGCATGGCCAGTACCTATGAAGGCTGTAGGATTCTGAGAGTTACAATCCAAAAAAGGAATAGGCTATGTCATTGCTCAGTAATGTTGAAGTATGTGGCTGCTGATTTCTTTCCTCTTTTTCTTATTAGATAGCAATTCACACACTGTGGAACATCAGGATTGTTGTCTTGGCCAAACCAGAGCATGAGAATCGTATAAGCCACCTCTGTATTGACAATGTGAAGACTGGAATTGCAAACAGACTGGGTAAGGTGCAAAAGAAACCATGTGTAAGAGAAGGTCCCATCATAGTCTCTTACAATGAGAAATTGCAGTTAAGCATGTTTGAAACTGCAATGACTTTGCAACTATAGAATTCTCAGGATTGTTTATATCCACGCTTACAAAATTGCTTGCACAGCAGATTTTACAGTAGAAAGAGAAATATTTGTGGTCTCAGCACAAATTAGAATGGAAGGAGAGAAACTCAGCTCAGAAGTATTGTATGTTAAACTGTTTCAACTGGATATTGTTGTGAATGTTTATATAATGTGGTTTTAATTTTTCCCTCCAACATAAAAATTATATGCTAAAATTGTTTGTTACATTTCTTTAAGTTGATTTCAAATTATGGCAACTCTGTCCATGGTTTTGCTTTGGCAAAATTATTCACAGAAGGATTTCTATTGCCATCCTCTAAGGCTAAGAGAGAGTATCCAAGATCATTCAGTGAGTTTCTGTAGTTGAAAATAGGGATTCAACGTCTCGTCTCCCAGAGTCATAGAATCATAGAGCTGGAAGAGACCTTGTGGGCCATCCAGTCCAACCCCCTTGCCAATAAGCAGGAAAATCACATTCAAAGCCTGGTACCTCATAAAATTGGAGGAGACCACAAGGGCCATCCAGTCCAACCCCCTTCCATGTGTACTCGCTTTGTATTGGCTCTCTCCTACCACACAGTGTTTGTGATGATTCAAATCCCAACTGGTGCTTTGGCACTCAAATCGCTTTAGAAAGATTGCCTTTTACCATGCGTTTTGGCAGAAGATCCAAATTAGTTCCAGAAGTTTTTCTTTCCATGTGACTATGTCTAACCTGTGTTAACCTACCTAATTCCTATTTTCCAAACCTACACACGAACAAAAAAACAGTTATATTGCATTTAAAATGTCTATAATGCAGCTTACAAATCAGAAAATTCATATCACATAGAACAGTAGAACACACAATAAGTGTGTACTACAGAGTGAGAAAGAATTAAACATTCATATATAAGGAACCGTTTCTTGCATAATGTATATATCAGGAAAATAATAATAATAATAATAAAACTTTATTTATACCCCGCCACCATCTCCCCAATGGGGACTCGGGGCGGCTTACATGGGGCCATGCCCAAGACAATACAATATAACCATAACATAATACAATTAAATAATACATTACATAAAATAAACAGTACAACATAAGATCGAAACAGCAATATAACAAGAGCGGGCCGCATGAACACTACATTTAAAAACTAGATTAAAAATTAAAACTCTTGGTGAGAAAGGGATCAGAATAAAAACCTCGAGGGACGGGACATCAGATAGTGAACCAGTCTAGAGGATAAATATTGGGGGGGAGTAGCATAGAACATTTACTCTCCGAAAGCACACCGGAAGAGCCATGTTTTTAAATCTTTCCTGAAGGCTAAAAGGGTGGGGGCTTGCCTGATTTCAATGGGCAGCGAGTTCCACAAGCGAGGGGCCACCGCAGAAAAGGCCCTCTCCCTTGTTCCTACAAGGCGGGCCTGAGATATAGGTAGTGGCGACAGGAGGGCCTCCCCTGATGATCAGAGAGGTCGGGCAGGTTTATGGTAGGAGATACAGTCACGAAGGTAGGCGGGTCCCAAACTGTTTAGGGCTTTATAAATGATGGTCTGCACCTTGAATTGGGACCGGAAGATGAACGGCAGCCAGTGGAGATCCTTAAACAGGGGAGTAGATCTCTCCCTGTAACTCGCCCCTGTTATTAGTCTGGCGGCCGAACGTTGGACCAACTGTAACTTCCGGGCCGTCTTCAAGGGAAGCCCCACGTAGAGCGCATTACAGTAGTCCAGTCTAGAGGTAACTAAGGCATGCACCACCGTGGTCAAGTCAGACTTCACGAGGTATGGTCGCAGTTGGCGCACAAGTTTGAGTTGTGCAAAAGCCCTCCCGGCCACCGCCGACACCTGCGCTTCAAGCGTCAGCGCTGAATCCAGGAGGACCCCCAAACTGCGGACCTGTGATTTCAGGGGGAGTGCAACCCCGTCCAGCACAGGTTGCCACCCAATACCCCGATCCGACGAGCGACTGACCAGGAGGGCCTCTGTCTTGTCAGGATTGATCCTCAGCTTGTTTCTCCTCATCCAGTCCGCCACAGAAAAGTACAAATGTAAATAAAGGCGTTAGAAAATATATACAAATAATACATTCAATTCTTCCAGCAGCATTTAGGAAGGAAAATTGCAAACTGGTGTGGAAATAGCATGGAACAAATGTAGCATTGGGAACTGAGAAATGAGCAGAATCAAATATGACAGATTTTTTTCCATCCTCACCAAACACATGTGTTAAACATCAACTCACATAGTCACAATACACCTGCACATGTCTGCTCTTTCTTAATTCATCTATCCTAATATCTCTCCAAGCCGCTTCTGAACATCTTTTAACACTGTTTCACTTAGGCTTCACATTTGTGCCTTGGGGTGAGGCTTTCAGGAAACTGAGCATTATTATCTGTCTGCCCTGGGTTTTGCACATTGGATATTAATAGATCATGAAATATTTTTGTTCATTTCATCAAAACTTTGAGGACGCAAAGGTTTAAACACGGAGAAGGGAGAGGCTAACCCGATATTCAAATATTTCTTTCTTCAGAGCTGCTTCTGAAAGTAACTGCTTTCTTCTTATTCCTGTTAGTGAAATTATTGATACTATATATTAGGTAAAGATTTTCCCCTGACATTAAGTCTAGTTGTTTCTGACTCTGGGGATTGGTGCTTATCTTCATTTCTAAGCCGAAGAGCCAGCGCAGTCCATAGACGCCTCCAAGGTCATGTAGCTGGCATGACTGCATGGAGCGCCATTATTATATATTCATATATTAAGTTTCATCTGTTAAGCAGTATATTACATTATATTACATAATCTAGTCAGCATTTGTGGATGGATCCCAGGGTACACTGTGGAGCTGTATATCCATGTGCAATTCCTAAGATGCTTATAATATTAGACATAATTGGCCATGGAAATGTTTCCAAAAACAATTCTTGACATTAAGCTGGGATTAGTTATATAGTTCTGCTTACAAATCAGATGCAAATGTGACAGAAATCCAAGAATGTCAGGTGCACTTGCAAATATATAAAACCTTACATCATCATTGCAATTTTATTCACAGGAATAAAAATGAGGAAACACTGACCTGATCAGGGAAAACACTGGAAGAGATTTTAGTCTGCTTGAAAAGCTCTTTATGGATACAAGAAATTACGCATAGAGGGAAATTACGTATTCACATTTATAAACTTTTTGAAGGAAATCATTATACAGACAGTCCACGGTTACAAACATCCAATTTACAAATGACTCATAATTAGGAATAAGAATGAAATAACAGGAAGTGAGAGAAATCAACCCCCAGGTAGGGAAATTCATGGGGGAAAGGTGTCTGCACCTAAGCTTTCTTACCCATCCTTGTTTCCACAATGAGTCAATTTTTTGAAAATCCAATTATCACAGGGACAGAAAGTGAGGTGAAATCTCACAGCAAAACAAACACCACAAAGGTGTCAACCCTTCCCTATGCTATCCAAAGAGCCCCCCCCCCCCCATATATATACAGGCTGGAGTTACACTTAAAAATGTACCTGTTCTGACTTACTTACAAATTCAACTTAAGAACAAACCTACAGAACGTATCTTGTTTATAAACTGTATGTTTGCCTGAATCCTGTCAGTACTCTCAACTAGAGTGAACCTATTGAATCCGCCAACATATATATCAATCCCATTGATTAGGCAAGTCTGCTCTGATTGTGGCTACTAATAGTATTCAGGCTTTGAATTCATGATTCCCTCTTTTCCACACTTTCTGCTTCCAATAATAATAATAATAATTTATTATTATTATTATTATTATTTTATTTCTTACCCATCTCCTCATGGCTCTAGGCAGGTTACAGAATAATTAAAACACATGAACATTGCAAAAACACTACAGATGCACATATTAAAACATATTCTTATAAAAGCTACATATTAAAATGTATTTCTATAAAATACATATTAAAATACACAAAATAGAGATTAAATAAAGGGTACCCATTTAAAATTCATGCTTAAAGACTGTCTGGATAGGCCTGCCGGAAGAGATAGGTCTTTACATGGTTTTAGCTGCTCATTTAGCTGTCAGAGTTCTTCCAGCAGGTCAGAAGAGGTTTGCCTAATTACTCAAGTTCATGGGGTAGATTGATTTCTTTACGTTTCTACTTTTTTTTGTTCTTTCTTTCAGGTAACAAAGGTGCTGTTGGAGTGTCCTTCATGTTTAATGGAACTTCCTTTGGCTTTGTGAACAGCCATTTGACTTCAGGAAGTGAAAAGAAACAGAGGTAAATTGCTAGTATCTTTCTGAGAGCCATTGGAGAGAAATCTTTTGAAACTGATACAGACACTTCTGCTAGCCCTAATGGTTAAATGAGATATGTGTAAAGGATTCAATCTGATTAATAAAAGTTGAAATTGAAAAACGTAATATTTTCCATATGCATTTCAATTATTGCAGTTTCTGGATGGCTATCTGTTGGGGGTGCTTTGAATGAGATTTTCCTGCTTCTTGGCAGGGGGTTGGACTGGATGGCCCATGAGGTCTCTTCCAACTCTGTTATTCTATGATTCTGTGATTCTTAGAGGCAGGGAAATTTTGGTTCATTTGTGGTCACATAAGCTGGGATATGCCTCCCCATGGTTTGATTTGGTTTGGTTTGCTTGGATTAGTGCTGGCTCATCAAACTGAAATGACGTAATAGTGGAGAGACTGCAAATGTGACTTAATGTTTGTAAGAAGAGGGGTTAAAATAAAGAGGCACATGGAGGAATATCCCAGACTATGTCACCATGGATGAACCAAAATAATTCCTGCCTTTTTATGAATTCTAAGATATTATTTGAAAAAGAAGAGCCATTGGATTCTATGGAGGACTCCATGAGCATTATTCAAGCAAGATCAAACAACTTGAAGTGGTCCTGTAAACAAAAGGACTACAGTTAGGCTCTTCAGTTTCATAGACTTTAGAGGCACAGAACTTCTGTGAAAGTAGAAAAACTTTTAGTTTGCCTCTTTTAACCTGAGAGAACACCACTCTAGGAATCTCTAAGGCTGAATCTCTACACTGCCATATAATCTAGTTTCTCTGATTATATGAGTCTACACTGCCATATAATCCAGTTCAAAGCAAATAATCTGGATTCAGAAATGGGATTATATGACAGTGTAGATGGGTCCTAGGTTTGTAATATGGAAGTTGACCATAGAACTATTCTAGAAATTCTCAGAGAGAGCATATTAATCAAATTTGTTAATAATCAAATCTACAGAAATTAATCCACAAATATGGAGAGTCATCTGTACTGCACTAATTGGAAAGGGAATTTCAACTTGTCACCTCAGCCCTAGTGTTGTGGAGAATTAAAAAAACAAAACAGCAGCCTAGAGGAGAAGGTAAACATGTCTGGAAAAACAACTGGAAATGGAAAAGAGGCATAAGGGGATGTGGCACGCCCACATTAAGTTCCCAGCTCATGTCCCCAGTAGACAGCCACACATGAACCAGAACGACCTGCCTTTATGAACCTCACTGCCGCAATTAAAAAGAAAAATGTCAGGAGGCAGCATATGGAAGGGGAAATGAGAAGAAGTGACATTAAATGTAATAAAAAAGAATGCAGCACAAATTGCTCAAATTGACCCTGTCTAGATGAGTTCCCAGCTGGTGTCCATCACAACAGTTGTGGTAGTAAATTCCATAAATTACTTGCATGCTGTGTGAGGAAGTACTTTAAAAATTCTGTCTCAAGCCGACTGGCAGTTAATTTCACCAGATGTCCCTGAATTTTAGTATGATGAGCGAGAAAGAAAAACATGTCTCCATTTTCTTTACACCATGCATAACTTTATAATAAACTTCCATGATATCTCCAGGCTATCTTTTTTCAGAACTAAAAAAGCCCAAATTCTTCTGTGTTTCCTCCTCTGGAAGATGCTCCAATTCCCTGACCATAGTTGTTGTCCTTTTCTGCACTGTTTCCTGCTTTGCAATATATGCAGCCCATAGGTTGCAGTTTGTCTGTCACTTGTGTACAGTGTGTTGTTGTTTGACCATGAAGTGTATTTGTAGCCTGAAGAAGCTCCAGCACAGTATAGAATATATTTGAAGTGCAAATAAGCACAGATGATCAGTCGTGGCTCTGCTGAATTTAACACAAGGTTCTGATATTGGAATCTTTTGGTGATGTAAACTTCATTCTGTGATTTTAGCCAGTGCTGTGAAACATGTTTCCTTTTTTTCCCTAGGAAAAGAAAGTCCCTGCAAAAGAGCTGACTTACAGCCAATCCATCCCCAAACACACAATGTAGCTAGATAATTTAAACAGAACTATGAAATTCTTTTATTGAAAAAGAAAGAGGAATAGCAGACAACTAGATTGTGCGCTTGTTGGTGTTGTGTTTGTTATGATTTAGGAAAGAACGTTCTACTGAGAGAAAAATACTAGAAGGCTTTTAGGGGTTTTTTCTTACTTGTCTTGTTTGCTTATAGTTGCTTCTTAGATTCATCGTCCTTTCTCTTCTGCATGCTTCAGAAATAGAAATCATATAAACATGCCTATATAAAGCAAAGGAATCCAGAGCTGTGTTTTACTTTCTTTTGCTGCTCAAATTTTAGCGTTCTGCAGCAAGTGCTAATTCCCATGGCAACACATACTGCAGGTTCTTCTTTCTGTCTCCTGGCCTTCTCATTGCAGTGGTTCAGGCAAGGTGGCCCCTTTCAGGTGGTGGTTATGGACCAGATCGGTATTGAAAACCCAACTTCTCGTAATTTTCTTGTAATGCAGTAGCTTAGAGGACATTGTCTGTATTTTTTCACTTTGGTAGAATTGTAGAGTTGTAAGAGACTTTCAGGGCCATCATGTCCAGCTCCCTCTGCCATCCAAGAATACACAATCAAAGCATTTCCAACAGATGGCCATCCAGTCACTGTTTACAAATCTCCAGAGAAGGAGATTTTAGATAAAGGTAAAGGTTTTCCCCTGACATTAAGTCTAATTGTGTCTGACTCTGGGGGTTGGTGCTCATCTCAATTTCTAGGCCAAAGAGCCAGTGCTGTCCATAGACACCTGCATATGGAGTGTTGTTGCTATCTAACTCTACATATTATTGCAAGTGTTATACATTGTCAGTATAGTTGTCATTTGCTTGTAGAGGGCTTTATGTGTTGTAATATTAAAATTATAGCACTCTTCTGTTTTTCTAATCCTAACTCTGGAGTCGTGGTGGTGTAGTGGGTTAAACCCTTGTGCCAGCTAAACTGTTGACCTGAAGGTTGGTGGTTCGAATCCGCGAGATGGGGTGAGCTCCCATCTGTCAGCTCAAGCTTCCCATGTGGGAACATGAGAGAAGCCCCCTCAGGATAGTAACGCATCCCAGCGTCCCCTGAGCAACATCTTTGTAGACGGCCGATTCTCTCACACCGAAAGCAACTTGCACTATATTCTCGATTTGCTTGTGATGCAATTATTTAAAAAATCCCAACTCTTACACCATTATCCTGTTTCCCCCAAAATAAGACCTACCCCGAAAAAAAGACCTATCATGATTTTTCAGCATTTCTGAGGATGCTCAAAATATAAGCCCTATTTCAAAAATAATCTCTAGATATAGTTCATTTAAAAAGTCAATTTGGAAAAATAAGACTGCCCCTGAAAACAAAAGCATCTTTTGGAGCAAAAATTAATATAAGACCCTGTCTTATTTTGGGGGAAACAGGGTATTACTGTCCGATTGACACTTTTTTGATTATGTGGAATCACTTTCCTATGTTTTTCTGTTGGTGTTTTCTGCAGAATAGTAAATGAAATTATGAATAAAACAAATGAAACTGAGTATTGAATGAAAACTTTCTCAGATTGGCTTTCAAGAATGGAATAGTGAATAGGTAGGAGTTTGTTTATGGATGCAGTGTCAGTACAAAAAGTGTTAGTGAATGTGAGGAAGCTGACACCTCAGCACAGATATATTTATTATTTACAGCTATTTTGGAACATCTATCTATCAGCAGCATAAACATATCGCTAATTATAGGAGGATACTGGTACTCTATTAGGCATTCAGGAAACAAGTCCTTCAGCCATAATTACAAAGCAAACACCATGTAAAATCTATTCATGCCAAGCTTTTCACTTTGTTTTCAGTTGTTATTGTTATAAGTAGATGGCTGATGATAGCCTCACACTGCACTGCTTAGTCTGCTTTACCTTTAGATTCCAAAGAGCTTAAATAATTTCTACTTCTTAATATGTTCGTTGTTTTAGTATCCGTTTTCCTTTAACATAACTCTGCCTGCCTGTCGCTTTGTGGTCATCCTCTGGCCTTTCCCTTCATTATTCTACAAAGCACTGTATTAAGCATCTTTATCCTTTTTTTAATTAGGCGAAACCAGAACTTCACCAGTATTCTGCGCTTCCTGTCACTCGGAGACAAGAAGTTGAATCCATTTAACATCACTCACCGCTTTACCCATCTCTTCTGGCTGGGAGACTTGAATTACCGCTTGGAGTTACCCCCAACGGTTAGAGAGCCCCTTTGCTTTTCTATAGTACTTAGCGTTTATGCAAACCTCTTTGATGTACTTAGAGTACTTTGCACAGATTATTGCACTCTTTTTACATGCTGCAAGTAGGGACTGTATTATTATCGCCACCAATGAAAAATGCAAAGCTGAAGCTGAGAGAATACCTGACATCTATGAAATTCATAGTTGAAATGAGATTTGAATAGGGTTCTTACTTCAGCTGTCATCCTTTTAGTTTTAAAGTCATCCATAATTTTAGTGGTGGTCCCATTTTGCATGAGCTGAAACAAATCCTGTTCTGTTTTTCAGCAGAAGTATTAGCTGCACATCACTAATTGGCTAGCCTGTATGTCAATCACAAAGTCACTTCTTCCTCTTTTTAGAGCAGGTTGTCAAGTGGAAGAAAACAGAAACAACAAAACATCTTTTAAAAAATAAAGCTCTGAACCAGAAGTTGGGAAAGTTATTTTGTTGGCCTACATTTTAAAAAATCACGTAGCAGCAGTGGGAGATTTGGGGAGACAGAGACCAAAATTTTTAAGTGAATGAAAATGCAAACAAACCCAAAGCAGAGAAGTACAGTGAAGAAATGAACCAGATGAGGAACTTCCAATAATAGATGTCCTGTGATACTCTATTGCATTAGCCTTTGTTTAGCCCTTCATAGTTGACCATGTCCATTCTGAAATTCTGGCCATTGGTATCTTGAACCCATCTGATGTAGTAAACTGAAACTGGATTTTAAATTTTTGTGGTTGTTTTAGCAGGAGTGTACGTTTTTGTTTGACGATGTTACATTTGTTGTATGGTCTACTATTGGCAATTGAATGTTTGGCTTGTATTGGAAACCGCCCTGAGTCCTCTGGGGGAGATAGGGTGGTACAGTAGAGTCTCACTAATCCAAGCCTCGTTTATCCAAGCCATTTTTGTAGTCAATGTTTTCAATATATCGTGATATTTTGGTGCTAAATTCATAAATACAGTAATTACAACGTAACATTACTGTGTATTGAACTACTTTTTCTGTCAAATTTGTTGAATAACATGATGTTTTGGTGCTTAATTTGTAAAATCATAACCTAATTTGATGTTTAATAGGCTTTTCCTTAATCCCGCCTTTTTATCCAAGATATTCGCTTATCCAAGCTTCTGCCGGCCCGTTTAGCTTGGATAAGTGAGACTCTACTGTATATAAATAAGTTATTGTTATTATTATTATTATTATTATTATTATTATTATTATTATTAATCTTACTCCTGTCTGTAGCTGTATCTCTGCGCAGTCTTTGGGGTTATTGTACACCGGGGCTGCTTACAGACGATGCATTGGTTGTGGTATTGCAGTGGTTCACTCATTCAGGTTTTACAGGGAACCCACTGGATATAATTGTTCTATGGAAATACTGTTTCATCCACACTTCCTCCCACTGCCTCCTGCAAAAGCCTCTTTTTTGAGGACAAAAACATAGCACAATCTCTCCAGGGGTAGATGTCCTTCTGACTACCTTTCCATCTTTTCTAAAAAGAATGTGGTTTTGACCTGTCTGCTAGTGACCTATCAAGAAGGTGAACCTATTACACTTTGGTGTATGGTCACTGTGAGGTGCCTTCAAGTTGCCTGTTGATTTCTAGCGTCTCAGTGAGACACCCAAGGGTAGCTTGCCATTGTCTTCTTCTGAAATATAGCCTACAGTTCTTGGTATTCCTGGACCATTTTCCTTCCAAGTACTAACCAAGTTTGGTCCTGCTTAACTTCCAAGATCAAATGGTAGCTAGTATCCTCATGGTAATCTTTGCACTTTGGCCCTTATATGTGTATTTAAGAACATTTAGGAATGTTCTTAAATCCCTAAATCGGTATTTATTTATCGTGTCAGAAGCAAATTGAGAATACGGTTATAATATATAGAAAAACCAAATTTCCTTTGACCAGAAGCTGGTCACTTCAAGTACCTCTGGTGTCGCTGTAAGAAGGTCCTCCGTTGTGTATGGGGCAGGGCTCAGGCTGCATTACAGCAAGTGCTCTGTGGTTTTCGCTTCTCCACATTCGCATGTCATGGAATCCACTTTGTAGCCCCGTTTCTTAAGACTGGCTCTGCATCGCAAGTCACCCAGTCTTTTGTTTGCCCAGGGGAGAATTTCTCATCCGGTATCAGCCACTGATTGAGGTTCCGGATTTTAGCCTGCCACTTTTGGACTCTGCTTGCTGAGGTGTTCCTGCGAGTATCTCTGTAGATCTTAGAAAGCTATTTCTTTATTTAAGGCGTTAGCTTGCTGGCCTATATTTGAACAGAGAATGGGCCAGAGATGTTAATGCCTTGGTCCTTTCATTATTGGCCGCTATTTCCTGACAGATGTCAGGTGGTGCAATACCAGCTAAACAGTGTATCTTCTCCAGTGGTGCAAGGCGTAGACATTCTATGATAATGTGGCATGTCTCATTAAGAGCCACATCCACAATTTTAACATGGTGAGATATATTCCACACTGGGTATGTGTATTCAGCAACAGAGTAGCAAAGCACAAGGGCCGATGTCTTCACTGTGTGATCCCCAGGTTGTGCCAGTCAGCTTTCATGTGGCATTATTTCTAGCACCCACTTTTTGCTTGATATTCAAGTAGTGCTTCTTATAAGTCCTAAATCCGTGTTTTTAATAGAACTGAAATGTTCTTCTGGCTATAATTTTTTTTAAAGCAAAATGCCATTTAAATGGCAAAATGTTATGGCAATAACACTCATAATATCACACATAAAACCACATAGCCTTTTAGTGCCATTTTAGAAAGGTAGTTTATTGTGGATACTAGAAAGATACTTTAAAAAAAAAAAAACATTTAACTTGCTTGATCACATTGGCTTCAATCTACCCGTACTTACTTGAGTCTAATGCGAACCCCAATTTTCAAAACCCATAAACCACAAAAAATATTTCTCATATTACGCCAATCTAATGCGCACCTTAATTTTGGGAAGATAATTTAGTAAAAAAAAAAGGTGAGCATTAGAATAAAGTAAATACGGTATTTGTCAGTCCTAATGCTATGAAACAATGTTATTTACTCAAGTCTTAATTTGCCAGACTCTCATTGACTCAAGTTGGAACTAGCAAGTGGATTTGGGCCATTATTTGTGGCAATATATCTTGTAAAGCTACACAGTAGCAGGATAAGTAGATATAATGATACATTAAAGCCATAATGCTATTGTGTTGTATCTTTAGGGTGCATGCCATTGTAGTACTATAATGCTGATTTTTAAAAATAATTTAAGAATTCTTTCCGGTTATTGCCATTAACCTCCGCCCCCTCTTAATTGAAACAATGGTTACTGGAAAGGGACTTTTTGCAATCTTAAAATGCATTAGAGCATTATAGGGTGTGATGCCATTATGCTCTTTACAGTTTAAGTGTTATTTTGCTACTATTTTAACATTTGAGGCTGTCACTTGGAAAAGTAGCTATTACTTCAGCACTACTTAGAAGAGTGGGTTAAAAATAGGTGGGAGACAAAAAGAGTCCCATTGCAAATGGAAGACTTCAGTGTTTCTCAGCCTTTAACCCTTAACCTCCTCCTCTAAACATAAAAATCACAGCCCCCTCTTTCAAGCATAACTATTATCAATTTTGATATGATTTAAAATCTCATGATTTAAAAAGAAATCAAGACATTGGGAAACTTAGGAAAATGCATTTATTTCAATCTTACTTTTTTCAGTATTAATTAATGTGTAGTATTGTACAATGCAAGAGGTAGCGAGGTGTAGTGGTTTGGACTATGGCTGTAGGACAAGCATGGCCAAACTTCAGCCCTCCAGGTGTTTTGGTCTTCAACTCCCACAATTCCTAACAGCTTCAGGCCCTTTCGTTTTTCCCCTCAGCCGCTTGATCTGTTTCCAAATTAAGTGTGCTGAGGATTGCTACCTTAAATGAATCAATTATACTAGGCATCATGTCCAGCACTGCTGCTCAAACTTGTTTTAAGTGAGAAAGTGTAGAAAGATGACACTTTAACATATTGGATTTTGTTATGTTCTGCAAATGGGTTTTTGTAGCCCTCGGTGCCAGAATGCTATCTATTCGCAATTTAGTAAAGAAAACAAGACACATGTTTTAACATCTGCCCTTTAACATTTTCCCTGTTATCAGGAAGCAGAGAATATCATTCAGAAGATCAAACAGCAACAGTATATGGAACTGCTGAATTTCGACCAACTCCTCATAGAAAAGAAAGATCGAAAGGTGTTTCTGCAGTTTGGTAAGATTATAAATTATGCTGCTAAGGCTTGAAATAGACACTGATTTTCCTTGGCTCTTCTTTTATCAGACCATTGAAAAATACTGCTTTTGAGAGGCAATCAACGAGAAGAAAATATTTCATTATTATTGCTTATGAAACACTACATGTATAAACTGTCAGTGTGATGGTGAATGTTTGGTAGCTCCTCATATATATCCATATATGTGTGGATGCACACACGCGCGCACTGCATCAAGGAAATGACACGCCAGCAGCTTTAGTGCGATAGCTTAAAAGGTTGTTATATAGGATAATTTTCAATGGTCTGCATGAAATATAAGGGTGGGAAACAAATTTCAGCCTGAAAGTTGAATTCAGCTTTAGAGACTAAAATATTTGGCCATGGCCAAAAGCAAAGTTGGGGGAGTACCAAATATGCAAATATAGCAAAGTAAATACCTCCAGATATTAAGTTGCAAGAGAGACATTTCAGCCTTTTAAAATGGGGCAAAAGGGAAGTTGCCAAATGGTATAATGAGGAGAAAATAGGGGCCATCCAGAGAGCATCAGGGAGGCTAGACAGGGCCCCTTGGAGATCCAGATTTGGTCCTAAAGCTAGATGTTTACCATTTTCACTATAATTTCATCTGTTTGGTAATCAGCACTCTAATCTATTTCAGAGGAGGAAGAAATAACATTTGCCCCAACCTATCGCTTTGAAAGGCACACCCGGGAGAACTACGTCTACACCAAGCAGAAAGCAACAGGGGTAAGCCAGATCTTATAGCATATTGTAATGTTTCAGACGGTGTCTGCTGCCAAAACAGCTTCTCTTTCTTTAGATAGATAAATGAAGGAAAGATAACTGAAAGCAGTAAGCTGATGGCATTTTGACAACAGAGCTTTCCTTCTAACAGAGTGATGTGTCCTTGATATTGATTCTTCTTTTCTTTGCAGATGAAATACAATTTGCCATCCTGGTGCGATCGAGTGCTCTGGAAATCATATCCCCTCGTACATGTGGTGTGTCAGTCTTATGGTGGGTAGATAACAGATTGAAAATAGCAGCAAAGCTGGTTTAAACGGAAATGATTCAGAGCAGAATCTGTGGAATTACCTTCCAGTGCCAAGTTCTTGACAACAGATACATCCTATCCTTTCTGGCTTGGAATGTGTGTTCCTTAAACTAGGATATATAGTGGCAACTGGAGGGGGAATAGGCTGCAGATCAGCAGTGAAGACAATGAACTTTACCAGTATAGAAATGTTTTTTTCCCATTACTAAATAAGAACCACTGTAGCAGGTAGTTATCTGTCAGCTTGAGAAGGCTAATATTAACAGGCTCAAACCGTGGTGTGTATGTTTAACTGGCTGTGTGATTAGGGAAGTGGCCACGGCCACAGCCATCTCAGGCAGTGTTTTTTTAAGATAGGTAGTTAGAACGCCATAGGCCATTTTTCAGGAGACACTCTCAGAACATCTTATCCCCAAAATTGTAAAACTACAGTTACTAAATTTACAATAATGACTAATATTCAGAACAATATTATTATTATTATTATTATTATTATTATTATTATTATTATTATTATTATTATTGACAGACACAGTGTGACACAACAAACGAGATATATATGCTGGATTTCATATCACAAAATCACAAGTTGAACACTTCCCAAGCGTTTAGGACTGTGTGATGTATTTTCAGATGATGCGTGCAGATCTCTGTAAGGTGGCCTTTTGCAGTTGACAGACCGTAATTTTGTCAGTGTTTATTGTTTCCAAATGCCGGCTGAGATCTTTTGGCACAGCACCCAGTGCACCAATTACCACCGGGACTACCTGGACTGGTTTATGCCAGAGCCTTTGAAGTTTGATTTTGAGGTCTTGATAACTGTTGAATTTTTCAATTTTATATTATTATTATTATTATTATTATTATATTTATTTATACCCTGTTTTATCTCCCCAGAGGGGACTCAAAGCAGCTTGACATAAAAGCATTGGTATCCAATTTAAAATATACAAATATACAAACGTTAAAACAAAATTAAATGCAAACAGTACAAAAAAATTCTAGATCTTAAACACCTTCATCTTTGAGGATCAGGAAACCTCTTTCATGTGTGAATATAGATTTCATGGCAGGACCCTCTGTGGATTTCAAAATCCTTGCATGCTCAAGTCCTATTATATACAGTGGCATAGTAAAATGGCATCCTGATTTTAAAATGGTAAAATCATGGTTTGCTTTTAAGAATAGGTGGCAAGGTATTTTCAAGCCGTGGATGGGTGAATCTCTGGATGCAGAATCCACGAATACAGAGGACCAACTATAATGGAATGCTAGTATAAAACTACTATTTCAATATATACTTTAAAAACCTGGTAAGATGAAATGATTTTCACAGGTTGCTGAAAGGAAGGTGAAAGGCAAAGTTCTTTAAGGAGGGAGTTCCAGTTATAGCATGCCACACTAAAGGGTGCCCTATCCACCTTTAGCTCAGAAAGTGATAAGAGGCTAATCATGGATAGAGTTTAATACTTGGGCAGGTTCATATGAGAGCAACTATCCTATCCTCAAGATTCTCCAGGTATGCTTGTGTTGTAATTGTCAGTTGGGTTCCTCAATCTATCCCTTGTTAAGGATTGTAGGTTATGTTAAATTGAAGCTCTTATATCCACCTGTGAACCAAAGTCACTCTGCAGTGTAATGACGTGCCACTCAGCTTTGTAGTGCAAGTAACAGGAACTTTCCAAACAGAGCAATGATGTTTACAATAGCCTGATTGCTTACAGAGAATAGTAGGAATAAATAGTCCTTTTAAAATCCACAAAATTGCCTCAGTGCCTTAGAAATAGCAAGGCCTCAGAAAGTCAGTAGCCATCTTCTCTCTTGGCTGTTTCCAGTCAGCATGCACATACTCACTCTGAGGTAAACCTGCTCAAACCGGTTCCCCAGTAGCATGGCAGAGAAAATAACCAATCAGATTCCAGGCTCTTCGCAGGCTCAACCAATCAGCTTTTTACAAGTACGTTTCCAGTTAACTCATACATAATGGTATCTTTACAAACCACAACATCCCTGGCATGGACAAACTTTGTTCCTCCTAGTGTTTTGGACTTCAACTCACACAATTCCTAATTGTCGGTAGGCTGTTGACATCCAAAATACCAGAAGACCCAAAGTTTGCCCATACCTTATCTATCCTAAATATAAACCCTCTTAACAATATGACTTTCAAAAAAATGAATAATTTCACATAATTATGATATTTGATCTTCCTTTGTGAGGTCAAGAACAAAGATCTTTCGCATTTGCCTTTCTTCTTAGGATGTGCCACCGATATCATGACAAGTGACCACAGCCCTGTCTTTGCCACATTTGAGGTTGCTGTTACCTCACAGTTTGTTTCAAAGAACGGTGAGTAAATGGCAGTGCAAGTTATTTTTTCGTTGCTCTTTATAAAGAAAAACGTAGTGTATGAAATTGCAGTCCTTCTTTTTACAGCCTTTTAACTTACTGACTTTGAACATACAGAAGTGTTATTGTTTTTTTTACAGATAATAAATGCACAGACTCTTCAGGACAGATTGAATTCCTACACTGCAGTGCCACGCTCAAGACAAAATCACAGACAAAATTCTACATTGAATTCCACTCCAGCTGCTTAGAAAGTACCGTTTCTCCTTTCGTTTTTTATTGTAAAGAAGCGTATTATAGTGCTTCATTCAGAAGACTGAGTCAGCGAGTGTGTGTGTGTATGTGCCTAATTGCTGAGACAACCATTCAAGTTTAATGTTACACTCATGGATAAGTCATTTATTTATTTTTGCTTTGTTTTGTTTCTATTCTGATTGCGGAAATTATAATTTCCCTAAAGCCTAGTTTCTGAAGGCTTTGACTGACACATAGATTCAGTGTATTGTCCTTGTTCAGACCTCCCTTGTTTCTTCTAGTTCAGAAATCAGACTGTAGCATAGCATTCCTGTGCAATGTAGTATAGCTAAGCTATAGTTATGAAGCCCCCGGTGACACAGTGGATTAAACGGCTGAGCTGCTGAACTTGCTAACCGAAAGGTCCGCAGTTCGAATCCAGGGAGCCGGGCGAACTCCCGCTGTTAGCCCCAGCTTCTGCCAACCTAGCAGTTCTAAAACATGCAAATGTGAGTAGATCAATAGGTACTGCATCAGTGGGAAGATAACAGCCCTCCATGCAGTCATGCTGGCCTCATGACCTTGGAGGTGTCTACAGACAATGCTGGCTCTTCAGCTTAGAAATGGAGGTGAGCACCAACCCCCACCAATGACTAGATTTAATGTCAGAGGAAAATCTTTAACTATACTATTTTGCAGGGTCAGTTATCTAAACTGTAGTAGCCAAATGCCCCACACTGGAGCTCTGAACCCTTTCTCTGCCCCATAAGTTTGCTTTTGCCTGGGCCAGCTGGGAAGTGGGAAATTAAGTCTCCTCCTGTCCCATCCTCTCCGCTCCCTCTTGCTGATTTAAATGAGTTTAAACTACTTTGAACTCAGTTTGCAGGGACTGAAGTAACCTGAGGTCAAAGGGGGAAAGTGGGAAGAGGAGAGAGAAACCAGGGCTGCATGTTCACTGTAGAATTCATGCAGCTTAATGCCACTTTAACCACAATGGCTCAATGCTATGGAAGCAGGAAAACTGTAGTTTTATGAGGTCTTTAACCTTCTCTGCCAAAGATTGCTAGTGCCTCACCAAACAGCAACTCCCTGGATCCTATAGCCTTGATCTGTGATTTAAAGTGGTTTCAAACTGTGTTAAATCTACAATGTAGATGCACCGTAGTACATTTTAAAAGAAAATGAGTTAGTAAGATAACAGGAGATGAATATGGGCTGTCTCTGACCAATAAGGACAGTTGTAGGGTATGCCATTTGAGGGCCATTAGGTTTTGAGTTCAAGCAGCTTTTAAAAAAAACAGGCAGTAAATTAGGATTCACTTCTAGTTTAGAAAAAACTCCCTACAACTTCAAACAATTTAGACCAGGATGAAAGTTACTCTCCTCATCCCACCCCCATTTGCCAAAAGACAGGGTGCTTTTTGAGTTAAAACTTACCCCCTGAAAAGTAAAAAAAAAATAGTAATAATTGAGGGGCTCTTCGGGACTAGAAAAAGCAGTTTTAGAAGAGCCACATGCAGCTCTCAGGGTCTACTTTCCTTTCTCTCACCATAATGCAATTCAGAAAAAACAATGAAAAAATAAACATGTGAAAAGACTGCCCGTGTTATGCAAAATGGCCTTTCATTTAAGTGGAACATACATTCGAAGCTTGATGGGACTGTGAATGGCAACAATATAAAAAATCTGAAGATCAGTGTGTGAGAGTGATTACCACATACACTCAAGCATAAGCCGACCCGAATATAAGCCGAGGCACCTAATTTTACCACAAAAAACTGGGAAAACTTATTGACTCAAGTATAAGATGAGGGTGGGAAATGCAGCAGCTAATGATAAATTTCAAATATAAAAATATAAATAGATACCAATAAAATTACATTAATTGAGGCAACAGTAGGTTAAATATTTTTGAATATTTACATATTTAAGATAATAATAAGACTTTAATAAAGTAAGACTGTCTAACTCTGATTTCCTAAATACTCAAGTATAAACCGATACGAATATAAGCCAGCCAGGACCCTCACTCAAGTCTAAGCCGAGGGGGGCTTTTTCAGCCCTAAAAAAGGGCTGGAAACTCAGTTTATATTTGAGTATATATGGTACATTACTCCCCAATGCTGATTCTGTAAACAGAACTGTACAACATTACTGGAAGTGATATTTCCCAATTTCTGAATCTCTGGTTGTCTGCCGAACAAGTGTGTGCCCCAAGTGGTTGACTGGATTGTTCCCTAAGAGGGGATTAGACTTGAAAGGGAAATGGCATTATTCATGTGTCATAGAACTGTATTAACCCAGCACTGCACCAAATATATATATATTGGCTGTACAGAGATTTGCATACATTTCTATGGAAACCATGTGTTAGAATGCTTTAATTAGAATGTATGAAAAATGCTATCTTGAGTAGTGTAGGAAGAGCTGTCATGTTCTCTTTATTCTCTTGTCCACACATGCAGCAAGCCACTTAATGTCTTTCTTCACCGGAATGAAGTAATAAAAAGACAATGCAACAAGGTCATTTGCAAATATACTGTGTAAACATCACATCCAGATACCTGCAGGAGCTTTCCATTCGGATGTCTAGAAAGAGGAGAAATGAACAGTTTCCATTTGCTGCCAGATTTTTTTTTTATTTTTGGAAATGTGGATGCCTGTTGTACATTTCTCAGCTGGTAAACTATTCTCTTTTCTGTTTTTTCCAGGCTTTGTAAAGAGCAAAGAGGGAGAAAATGAGGAAGGAAATGAGGGAGAACTGGTGGTAACGTTTGTTGAAGCCCTTCCTAAGGTAGCTTTTTTCTGTTGCTTTTAATAAAGCCAGTACATCTGTAGCTTTGCAGTGTAGGAAATGTACCTATTGGCTGATTCAAAAGCTGATGTAGGCTATATCTGAAAAATCACATTAAATGCACACTGATTCCCAATTGTTGCTTGCACTATCCTTCCTCAGCTCGCGAATAGTGTTGTAACAAGTCCCCAAGGGACAGATTGCAGACAAGAACATTATCTTGCAGCACTTTGCCATTGTCAGTTTCACTTCCTTGTCGTTCGAGAGGGAAGTGAAATTGACAAAAGTTTTCTTTTATGTTTTGATGAGATTGGTTGCAACAGAAATGGACAGTATTTTGTCAATAGTTATGGGATGAAACATCTCTCTCGCTCTCTCTCTCTCTCTCTCTCTCACACACACACACACACACACACACACACACACACAGTCACTGCGGGACTAGAAAGACACTACTAGTCACAGAGGCTCCTTCTACACTGCCATATAATCCAGATTACCAAAGCAGATAATTCATATTATCTGCTTTGAACTGGATTATATGAGTCTACACTGCCAGATAATCCAGTTCAAGGCAGACAATCTGGATTTAATGGCAGTGTAGAAGGGGTCTCAAAAAACAGCTGTCCTGATTATCATTGCATGGGAAGGGGGCACTATAATAGTGAATATGATAAAAAAAGGAGGGGAGAGAAAAGAGAAGGTAAGAAGTAGAAGTAAAGGAGAAATAAAAAGGATATGAATATGAGCTAGGTATATACTTTAATATAATCATGTTTCTAAAAATACATTGCCTTGAAACTGGGACCTATAAAATACATCTCCTTGTGTCTACAAAGCAGTACAATCTTCTAGCCATTGTGTAATTGATGGTAAATGTTCATCTTGGTATATACAAGATGACCCCCCCCGCTCATCCATGAGATCTTTATCCACATTTTCATTAACCCATGTCCAACAAAATATGTACAGTAGAGTCTCACTTATCCAACATAAACAGGCTGGCAGAATGTTGGATAAGCAAATATGTTGAATAATAAGGAGGCAATAAGGAAAAGCCTATTAAACAATTTTACAAATTAAGCACCAAAACGTCATGTTATACAACAAATTTCACAGAAAAAGTAGTTCAATACACAGTAATGCTATGTAGTAATTACTGTATTTACGAATTTAGCATCAAAATATCACGATGTATTGAAAACATTGACTACAAAAATGCGTTGGATAATCCAGAACATTGGATAAGCGAGACTTTACTATATGTCTTTTCTAAGCATTTTCTAGACCCTCCAATGTAAATTTACTTTTTTAATTATTTTTTATATTATCTTTATTAAACAAGTTTTTTTACATAATATTAAAAAGGGGGCGTAAAAATAGAAACAAAAAAGGGGGGAACGTGGGGATGGCCAGACTAGATATAAGTGGGAAGAGGGAAGGGGGCAAGGGGGGTCAGGAAAAATAAGAAAAAGAAAAAAGGGGGAGGTGGGTTGCTTCCGGATCAATTTCAGAGGGGTGTGCTCATGTGTCGTGATTTCCGGCAATCTATTTTCTCCATTCCCTGGTTGCTTCTTCTTCCGTAGATCTCTTTTGGTTGGGAGGAGTTTCTTCTGATTGATTAGGTAGTTCTCAAATGGATCCTTCTTCTTCCATTTCTTTTTTTTTTCTCTGTGTTAAGAATTTGTTTAATTGCTTCCAGTCGGTTTCCTTTCTTGCTTTTCCGTGTTGTTTGGAGATGAGGAAAGCGAGCCTATCCATATTCTTGATCTTGGCTACTTTCACTAGCCATTCGTCTGTTGTGGGTATCTTATTTTGTCTCCAGTATCTTGCATATACTATTCTTGCCGTGGTAGTTAAGGTCAGTATTTTTTCATCGTTGGATCCCGGTGTTATCTCTGAGATGCCTAGTAAAAATATTTCTGGTCTTTTGGGGAGGTTGATACTTTGAATCAGCTGTATGTTTTCGTGAATCATTTTCCAAAATTCTTTTGCTTTTTTACATGTCCACCAGAGGTGAAAGTATGATCCTTCCTCTTCTCCACATTTCCAAGAATTTTCAATTGATTTATTATTTGTTTTACCCAGTTTCTTCAGAGTTAGATGCCATCTATAGAACATCTTCATCCAGTTCTCTTTTAGATTATACGCATAAGTGAATTTTAATTTTCTTTTCCAACAACTCTCCCACTAAATGTGACTTTACTATGGTATACTTGAGCCAGAAGTCTTCTATTTCAAAAGTGTTTGCCATTATCTGTAGTTTTGTGCATTCCCAAGATTTCTATGATACGGAGGTCCTAGTGGGGTTTGTTTGAGCAACAGTAAAAGCATGGAAGCAGGAAGAGGTAAAAATTTCTTCACTCCCCATGGTAATCCTGATGAGAAATAGAGGATGGAGTTTTAATCTCCCCATGTTTTTCAGTCCTAATGTACAGAAGCAGCAAATAGGACAGTAGTGAATCCCCTTTCACCCACAGCCTCTTTTTTAGAAGAATCAGACTCCCAAAAGCCCTCTAAAGAGTTTTCTGGTGGCCTAGTGGAAGCCCAGTTTTCCAGGTCAGTAGGATACATTAAGAGATTCATTCTTTCTTTTTCTTACATTTGGGATCACGATGAAGTGTCCCTCTGAGCTCTGTGTTCTAGTGGTGAGAAAAGGATGAGGGCAAGGCATCTCCAACAGGTAGGAGCCCCCGGTGGCGCAGTGGGTTAAACCCTTGTGCCGGCAGGACTGCTGACTTGAAGGTTGGGTTGCTGACCTAAAGGTTGCCGGTTCGAATCCAACCCAGAAAGTGCGCGGATGAATTCCCTCTATCCGTTCCAACTCCATACGGGAACATGAGAGAAGCCTCCCACAAGGATGCTAAAAACATCAAAACTTCCTGCCGTCTCCTGGGCAACATCCTTGCAGATTTTTTTCTGGCAAGGATTACTACTGGGAAGAAAAGCATCTAGATCATTTGCAGTGCAAAGTTCAACTTCACTAACTGGGTCAGATTCCAGATAATGAAAAGCTTGCAATCAAACTAGATGAGACACCTCATGCAATACTCATGCAACTTACAATTGCATGAGTATTTATTTATTTGCCCTATTTATACCCTGCCTTTCTCTACCCCGAAGGGGACTCAAGGCGATTTATATATGGCAATTATTCAATACCTTAAAAACACATACAAAACATAAGGTTAAATAAATTGAATTAAAAATTAATACATATTAAACATTTAAAATTGCATTTAATCTTAAAATCGTGCCATCCAGAAATCGTAGTCTAAGGCCGTTCTGTAGTCATTTCACATAAAGTAATTTGAAGGCAAATGGTTCATAACTTTCATCCTCCACAGTGAACACTAAACTAGTATATACTTGTAATTTGCATTGGAAAGAAAGCAGACATGGGAAAGATTTGGATGAAATCCTATTGCCTATTCGTGGTCCCAAACTATATCAAAGTTTTCTTATTTGCAGTTTACTTTCAAAAGCCAATCATATAATTAATAATTGTATGAATTTTGGCTCTTTCAGTTTTGCCCTCAAATGCCCTAGTTTGGGAGATATTTTTACTTCTAGATAGGCTACAAAAAGCTTTCTCGGGACACTGCTCCAAATCCTTGCACTAAATGAACATATGGGTAATTAAATAGCAGAGATGGAAGAACATGTTAAAATGAAATTCCAGCTGGTGTCCTTAAAGGGGTTTCCAAAGAAATGCTGCCAAAGAAATGTAGTAACCCCAGTTAGTTGTACATGGTATGAGGCATTCTAGGCTGCTACATAATAATATGAGAAAGGACAATAATTAATTATTGATTTTCCTCCACTTAACAAGCTGTTACATTGGCATCCAGTGAGGGAGTCCCAAATCTCCTATCTGGGTAATCCAAAGGTTCTTTGACTGCTGTTGGCATGTGTAGTATGAGACTAAGGCTTGCTAATTGCCAGAGCCAGAGCTGCTTTGAACCTAAAAGTTTCTGGATACCATTGATTTGCACTGCTCTCTTACCGTGATGTGGAGAAGAACAGAACAAGCAGATGGTACTAGGAAAGTGCGGGTGGTAGTAGGATTAGTTGAAGAGAAGGAGACGCAGAGTGCAAAGAATGAAATGCTGGAAAAGGAAGGAAAACGGATCATAGTTGGCCTAGAGGGAGCCCGGTTTTCCTGGTCAGTAGGATACATGATAGGAGCCCTAGTGATGCAGCAAGTTAAATTGCTGAGCTTTTGAACTTGCTGACTGAAAGATCAGTGGTTTGAATCCAGGGAGTGGGGTGAGCTCCTGCTGTTAGCCCCAGCTTCTGTCAACCTAGCAGTTCAAAAACATGCAAATGTGAGTAGATCAATAGGTACCGCTCTGGTGGGAAGGTAACGGCGCTCCATGCAGTCATGCCAGCCACATGGCCTTGGAGGTGTCTATGGACAATGCTGGCTCTTCAGCTTAGAAATGGAGATGATCACCAACCCCCAGAGTCAGACACAACTAGACTTGTTGTCAGGGGGAAACCAAAAAAGGATACATGATGAGATTCATCCTCTCTTTTTCTTACATTTGGGATCACGATATGGACAGGAGCTACAGAGGTCACATCTTGATACCATGCCAGATCTTTAGCTGCAGACCTCTGATCCATAAAGCAAATGCTTGTGTGTGGAATGAGAATGCATGATAAAGCTGTTAAAGGAGAGAGGGAAGAGAGAGAAAATGAAGGAAAAAGCTCAGCCTTTTATTAATCATAGTTTTTCTTGTTGATGAGTCATCTGGCATTTAATCAATTAATCTGTCAGTTGTGCCTATTACTATGTTGGAAGTGCCACAATGCTTGTAACTGAAGAATCAAGAACGTCTCAGAGAAGGTGGTAGCCATAGGGTGAGATAGTTTGAATGACCCAAAGCATTCTCCCTTCTTCTCTACCTGACCTTTCTGTGATGTAAATTGATACTTTTATGAATATTTTTCTATTTGTTCTCTTCTCATCAATCTTTTCTCAGATCTCCCTTAAAATTAAGCCATCTTAGATTAGCACCTTGAATAATTTATCTATCTTAGAATGGAGTTCCTATATGAAAGTCTTTAGATTGTTTCTCTAAGCCAGGGGTCCTCAAACTTTTTAAGTAGGGGGCCGGTCCACAATCCTTCAGACTGTTGGGGGGCCAAATTATCATTTGAAAAAAAAATACAAACAAATTCCTATGCATATTGCACATGTCTTACTTGTAGAACGAAAGAATACAATATTTAAAAGTGAAAACAATTTTAACCAACATAAACCTATCAGGATTTCAATGGGAAGTGTGGGCCTGCTACTGGCCAGTGAGATAGTCAAGTTAATTAGGATTTGTGTTGTCAAAGCCTTTCATGGCCAGGATCACAGGCTTGTTGTATGTCTTTCGGGCTGTGTGGCCATGTTCCAGAAGCATTCTCTCCTGACGTTTCGCCCACATCTATGGCAGGCATCCTCAGAGGTTGATACCTCACAACCTCTGAGGATGCCTGCCATAGATGTGGGCGAAACGTCAGGAGAAAATGCTTCTGGAACATGGCCACACAGCCCGAAAGACATACAACAACCCTTAATTAGGATTGTTGTTGTTGTGTGCCTTCAAGTCATGTCAGACTTTGGGGGAGCCTAAGTCCAAAATTATTTATTTATTCATTTACTACATTTATTTACTACATTTATATCCCACCCTTCTCACCCCGAAGGGGACTCAGAGCAGCTGTATGTACATATAATATATTATATTATTAGAATAGCAAAATATTAGCATTATATATTACTATATTGAACTATACCACTATACTGTAATATTATATGTAATATATAACATGTAATTAATATTATTATATGGTATTATTATTAGTATTACATTGTATAACATGATAATATTATCAATATCATATGTATATATAATATATTATATTATTAAAACTGATTTAAAATATATTATAAATGAGCGCGGGGGCCAGGTAAATGACCTTGGAGGGCCGCATCCGGCCCCCGGGCCTTAGTTTGGGGACCCCTGCTCTAAGCCATTGCTGTCTTTGCTCTTTAACCAGAGTCTCTAGCCACTGCACACACTTTCTATCGTACAGGTGCTTGAGAGTTAGGGTGGTACCTACTTCTAGAGGGTGATCTGTAAATCAGAAGGCTCCTATTAATGGAAGGAAGAGTCCAACAGGATCTCAGATGGAGACATCATGTAAGCTGGCCAGTGGTTAGGTTTTGGGGCAAACGTGGCCAGGGAAAGATTGATGATAGAGAACAATAGATTTTAGCATGGTCCAGACAGTGTCTGATGAGCATCTTCTCCCATTGGCCATTAGTCCAGAGTCTAATGCAGTGGTTCTCAATCTGTGGGTACCCAACTGTTTTGGCTTTCAACCCCCAGAAATCCTAACAGCTGGTAAACTGGCTTGGATTTCTGGGAGCTGTAGGCCAAATGCCTGGAGACCCACAAGTTGAAAACCACTGGTCTAAAGCAAGGATTTATAGCTGCTGAAGATTAGGAGGCTATGTTGCCTCCAAGTGACTTTTGAGGAGCAGCCCAACCTGGTGCTCTCGACCTTTCCTCCAAAGTGTAGAGCCATGATTGTTAATTCATATTGCTACCAGAAGTGAAGCTGTAAGTCATTCCAAGTCATTAAAGTTAGGAAGAATGCCCTTGTTTACTTGATACAGACATGCCAGCCCATGGATTTAGCATTTTATATGTTGTATTTGAATATTTAAAACATTTGGATAGGCTTTATTTTGTATTTACCCCAACTCTATGAGATAACAATATCTGCTTTTATTAGGTCAAGGACTGGGGCCAAGAGAGAGAATGAGTAACTGGCCTAGCATCACCTTACCTTCACCATGAAGCCAGTGATTTCATAACAAAGATCAGATTTAGACTGAGATCATGAAGTTCCAGAATTGCAGCTCAGTTTTTTCTGTCATTGTAATTCTTCATGCAATTTAGTGGTGAAAGTGCCCTTAGACTAATATAGCACGCAAGTTTTTTCATAACTATATTTATTAAATATAATGGAACTCACTGCTATGTAATTACATGTAGAATAGCATTTTTGGTACAAATGCATTTGAAAAAGAAAAATAAGTTTTCATGGGGAAGGATTTTGTTTATACATTTCCATTTCTGGTTTGACTAAACTCTTGGAGCTTTTTCTTGCAGCTTACACCAATTATTTCAGATCCAGAGTATTTACTGGACCAACATATTCTGATCAGCATTAAATCATCAGATAGTGATGAATCTTACGGTAAGCCTTTACCCTAAAGTTTATATATGACTCAAGCTCTACTTACATTTTTAAAGTAATGTTTGAGTGTGGGGGAGAACAACAGCAGAAAATTGCAAACTCTGAAGTGCTGTAGTGGTTTTTGTCCTATTATTGATGAGTACAATATAACCCCCATTGCTACCTGTGGTGCTCTCTCTCGACAAGTCATCCTCAAACTGCAGTCCTTCAGCTATTTGGGCCTCCAACCCCAAGAAGTCTTAGCCAGCTTGTTCAATGGGCAGGAATTTTAGAAGTTGGAGGCCTTAACAGCTGGAGAGCCACAGTTTCAGGATGCCTCTGGATATAATTCTTTAAACAAGGAGCATCCTCTCCATCAGTATATCCACCACCACCCCCATTCTCTCCAAAAGACAACTGCTTAATAAAAATATGTTGTACAGAAATTAGTATTTCTCAGGCTTGTAAATCACTAGTGAAGCAGGCTATATTTAATTAGATAATATGATATTGTTATCTGGAGGCATGGAAGTGAGACTGCAGTGCTGATAGCATCTCATTGAAGTTGCCAGGTAAAATACAAAGATAATGCTCTTATACCTTCAACAGCCATGCTGTGACAAGCAAACCTTGCTGAACTATCCCTTTCTACACATCCATTAAAGATACTGGAGCCCTGTCTTATATTTTACATAGCAGCCCTAAACCTAAGTTCATGTTTAGTTTTTGCAGTTCAGGAATAGGCAGCTTGTAGTCCTTCAGATGTTGTTGAAATCTCACAACCCCATATATTTAGTTACTATTTCTAGCGCTATGGGAGTTGTAGTCTAACAACTCTGCAGGACCATACATTCTTCTCACCCACTCCACCACATGTAAATGCTATCCCACCAGGTATTACACTTTTGATAGTTACTGAAGGGGTATGTACACCTTATCCCTCCAGATATTTTTTGGCTTACATCTCTCACTAACCTCAGTCATCTTAGTAAATTGTTGTTGCTGCTATGCCAAAGTGTCTGGAAGGACAGTTTCCCATCACTCTATTAGAATAAGAATATTGTGTTTGCTCTGTAGTGAGAGTAAAATTTATCTTTGTGTTCTTTGTGTTTGCAGTGTGTTTTACATATCATTACTTTCTCTCCATGGCTGGTTTACAGAGTGGTTCCAATATATTTAAATCAGAGCTCAGTACTAAGCTGACTTTGGCATGAACATTTTACTTGTTTTTTGGACTGCTATATAGCACAATCTGGTATATGGCTACTAAAATAGTTAGTCTCACTGCTGGGGGGAGGTTATATAGCAGGGATGAGAACAATGCAGCCTCCAGATGTTCTTTGAAAGTAATTTTCATCTGCAGTAGCCATTGATAAGGTGTGCTGTGAGTCGCTGTCTAACACACTCTGATGACACATTTCTAAACTTGGTATATGAGATTGCAGTCTTACAGTGCAATCATTCTTTTATTTCATTTCCATTTTTTTCCTTTCTCCCAAAATGGGACACGATATATTTATTTCCCTTTTATCAAAATCAGTTCCCTCCTCATTCTCTAGGTGAAGGTTGCATTGCCCTTCGAAGTGGAGCTACTGAATCCCAAGTGCCTATCCAAACTATATTAACACACCATGGAGAAATTACTGGCATTTTCCAAGGGGAATTTAAATTACAAACATCCCAAGGGAAACAGAGAGAAAAACTATATGGTAAGGCAATGACGCAACTGAAATCATAATCTTAGCTAAGAAGCATTTTAAGAGTGGTCCCAGGTAGATTACTCCTACTGCTCAAAATTGTTGTGAAGCTGTACCTTCTTTTCCTCCTGAACCAATACATTCTGAATGTTTTGTTGTATGGTAAGGGAGAAAAAAGCAATACCATATTAGATCCTTCCTTTGAGTACATCATAAGTGGATAATTGGTTTTTGTAGCAGTTACAGTGGACCTGTTAATGTTGGAAAGCACTCTCTCAATTTGCTGGGTTGAAGAGCTTGAATTCATTTCAATTTTAGACTCTCTGTATGGTTCTCCTGGACAAAGGACAATGATAGTGATGGCAGTGAATGATTAATAGCATGCATTTTGATGTGTTTGAGTTAATGCGTACATAATATATTTACTTTACACGAAGGGGGAAAATCTGTCTTTTTGGGTTATGATACACACAGATCCATAGAGAGGGTAGGGATGGAGATATTTTCAGGCAGCCTCCTTGCAGGAAGAATGTAATGTGTGAGCCCAAGTCACTGGAAAAATACTAAAGAAAAATCTTGGTAACAATATGTAAGTAAAGCATTTTGTGGCTTCTAAAGTCAGCAGGTATTTTCTTCCCCTTCATATGAGAGCTATACAGAGAATTCAGTGATAGGTTTCCTTTTCCTGCTTCCAGAAAATGAACAGAGAGAGGGAGCCCTCTGTCTAGTGATGAGTAACATAGACTTCAGTGTTCTGCTACTTTTCTCTTTCAGTTTTAAAGCTGGAAAGAGGGTCTCCAGATCTGTTTAAAAATGGACAGAGGACCCTGAATTTATTAGCATAGCAAACATCTGGCTGCATACCTCTTGAACAGCTGGTTCCTCCTGAACAGATACTTCCCTTGCTGATTTCAGCCAGAGCTCCTACTCAGGTTCTTGCTCCCACATCTTGGAGCTGCTCTTCCCACCCAACGTTAATTGAGGCTGGTTTTACACTGACCATATAATGCAGTTTGAACTGCATTAAACTGCATGTTATGGTTCTACACTGATCATATAATGCAGCTCAGTGCAATTCAGACTGCATTATAGAGTTAGTGTAGAACCAGCCTTGTCAAACTACTAGTGTGCTTCAGCCATTCTACCTCTAAAGAGGACCCATGTTAACCCCATTGAAGCCAGCACAACACGGGTAGGCTCCCATGTTGATGGGGAAGCCTCTGACAGTTGGTGGCAGGGACTCTGCCAGAAGTCACACAACGTCGTGTGATGTCCAGCGTGGGGTTCCGTGCCCAAGACAGGGTGAAAGCGTCCTAGGATACTAAATTTACCCTGTCTGATGCAGCCCATAGAAAGGAGGAGCTGTAGACTAGCCTAACCCTGGACCTCGCTTTCCGGAATTTGACATGACTGTCGCCATGTGTGTGTGTGTGTTAGAACTGTAATCCCCAAAACAAACAAACCAGGGTTTCTATTCCTCTTTCTGCAGAATAGTTTAAGCAAATACAGTGGTCACTATGGGCCTGAGGTATAACATATTGTTTCCCTGGTGAATTAAGTAAATCAAACCAAATTAATATCACTAGCCTTGACACTGAGAACAGAGATTCACTTTTCAGATATTTAGAATCTGAAAATTGTACACCTGTAACCTATACTCATACTTATTGTATGTTTGTTTCCTTCAGATTTTGTAAAGATTGAACGGGATGAGACTTCTGGACAAAAAACAGTGAAGGGCTGTGTAGACTGTATCACAGAGTGGGAGCAGACGAATAGGTAGGTTTCAGAAGGCTAATTGCATGAGTTTAAAAGGCAGATCAGGATTTGCAAGCAGAAGTGTATAGTGCAAATAAACGAGTTGATCTGGGGGAGATTGTTTCCACACAGCCTTTCCTAGCAAACAAAAAATATAAACTGAACATGTTAAGAACTTTCTCTTAGTAAAGTAATGGAAAGTAGAGAAACAGCTGCTTGGAGACGCAAGGAACTATGTTAATAGTATTGAGTCCCCACAGACGGGGTATAAAAAAGTAAATAGTAATAATAATAATTATTATTATTATTAGTAGTAGTAGTAGTTTGAGAAAAACAGACACAGATTTTAATGCTCACTAACCTGCCTTTTCCTGAAAGGGCTGCTTTGTCCAACAGAAAATCTACTCACTTGGTGGCCAAAGAAGCAGCAGCTATTGCTCGTTTTCGAGGAACTCCCGCAGTGTCTTTGGATGAGCCGTGCAAAGAAGAACTCTTACGGTAACTTCATAATTTCATATTAGAGAAAGTAAACATTGACTGATCTTGCTCTCCAATCAGGAACATTCATTTATAATGGTTTTGTTTTTTCTGAGTGGGGAAGGTGCGAGGTTTCCAGGACAACTGTATCATGCAGGAAGTGAGGTCAACCCTTTACTCTGTAGCTGTAACCCTAGCTGAAAATCTCTGTCCCTGTGGTGCAATTAGTACATGTTCTAAAGTAGGATTCCTATTCTGATTTATATTGAACACCCTGAGAAACCTTCCAGGTTTAATGGCAGTATTTTCCCAGGAGATAAAGATAAAGGGCTGGCGGGAGTTTTTGCTAGTGCAATAGAGGTCAGCGGATGGCAATATCCAGCAGAAAGTAAGTTTGCTTTTACTAGCTTGGGAAGGTCTGGTTGGGAGCTCAGGTTGGTTGCCAAAGGATTGCATCCAGTACTTCCCATGAGTTTGGGTTCTATATGCAACCCTTAGTTTCTCTGCCATCTTGGAAAATACAACTTTGCAGACCATTTTGCACAAGAAAAAAGTAATATGAAATTTTTAACAGTCTTGTTTAGTGAGGCATTAAAGTTGTAAAAAATATTTCCCTTTGTAGATTAATTTTTTGTTATTGTATAGTCTGGAATTGGCAGTCCAAAAATTTCCATATTACAAGTAGCTCCATTGCCTTAAACTAAGCATATCATCTAGAATCTGGATTAGCTTTTTTCTGTGATAATTCCATTTCTGTGAACATTATTTACGTTTTTCCTCCATCACCCTTTTCAGCAGTACAGCTGTCACAGATATCAACAATCCCAGCTACGTACGGGTTCCCTCTGCCTCTCAATCATTCCCTGCAACAGGTCAGCTTAAACAGATTCCTTCACCAGACCAAGTACCTGCCTTCTGGAGTTATGATCCACAATCAAAAGACAGCTCTTCTCTGATGAGTCTAGAATCTCCCACCACACCATCGAGTCTGTCACCAGGGTCTCCAAGAGCACCCACTCAAACAACAACCAAACGAAAAGATCAGCTGTGAGTTTTTTGGTTACAGATACTCTAGTTTCATCACATTTCCTTTACACTTTAGTAGAGTAAGTCACCAAAGTGTTAAATTAGTAGCAGCTTCCGGGAAGTAGGGGTAAGGCAATCACTTTTAAATTACAGCCAAAATGGCAAATTGTGTCATTTCAGATGTTTTTTGACTGCAATTTGCTTTCTCCCCATGCAACAGAGCCAGTTGCAAGTGATGCTGGATGCTGTAGGCCAACAGCATCTGGAGGAACACAAGCTGCTCAATTCTGAACTATGGAAGCTAAAATGAGAAATAAGATTCTTTTTATATGGCATGGAGATACAGCGCTTCCTCAACAAGTAGTAGGTTTTTGATATGTGGTAGAAGGAGGTGAATTGCTGTGGTCCTTCAGATATTTATGGCCTACATCTCCCATCACTCTCAGTCAGCATAAGCAATGGTAAGAGAGCTGCAGTGCAAAGATGCCGAGCCAAAGCTGCCCTCACTTATGTAGGAATATACTGCTTCCTCTGCAGGGAGAAAGAAATTCATTATTGTGCCATTGGTGTTTGCAGTGTAGTGGAACAGCAATAATCAGGAAATTGTTTATTTAAGTATTTATTTGATCTATATTGTTCCTTACTCCCAGATGCAGAGTAGCTTCCAAAATATATAAACAAGGTGTCATTGCTAAGTTGAAAATGCCATCAATATTTCTGCTTTCTTTTTTGTATATAATGCTTCCTTTTTGAATATTACATAAATTGATCTTTTATGTGGCTACTGAAAAGTAAGTGCTAGAGAAGTATAGATATAGCAGCGATGGGAACTGTGCAGGTCTACAGATGCTACCAAACTCTACTTTCCACCAACTTTAGCCTGCATAGCCAGTCATAGAGTGCCATGATTTGCAGTCCAGCATAATCAGAAACCCTACCTAATTCATACAATGTAATATTTCTGTCACTCTGAAGTACACAGATAGAATACTGAGTTTTAACAAATTAGGCCCATTCCAGATGTTTAAGCTAGTTGGCTGAGACATTTGTTTATTTACTTTATTTACACATCGTATTTACTCTACCTAATGGTTTACACTGAACTCAATTTCCCTTTGGTTGTTCTCCAACTCATTGCAGATATTCTGAGGTGAGAAAAAGCATGACAGAACCCTTGCTACTTGAAGAAGCATTCTCAAAACCAGAAATGATTGACAACCCACTTTATGACTTTGGAAAATCCAAGGATAAGCTACAGTCTAAGAGGGAACAGGAATTCTTCAAGGCGATACGAAAAGAACTCCCAGTTCTTCCTGAACAGAGCTTTCCTTTCACCAACTTACAGGAGGGAGATGCCATCAAGTCTTCTATCAAGCAACAATCTTCTCTGCCTTTCCCAGCCCCTGCACCCAGATTTCGGTCATACACTTGTTCCAACCAGTCTGAAGAAAAGACTGCATTGATTGAAAAGACTCAGAACAGGCAGAGACCCTGTGCCAGTTCAGAACCTGGGGTACCAGCATTCAAGAAACCTGTCAAATTTTCAAGATCTGAAGTAGGACAAAGTAAACCCCCTCTTCCATCAAAAAGCCAGTTAGTACTTGACATGCAGAACCTCAAAGGGCGTGATTATCGAGAGTGTTCAGAACTTCCACACAATAGAAAGCACCAAAGTGAAGATGTGGCTATTAGCAGGACCATTGTGCCGGTGGGTTTAAGATAGAAACACCTTATTTATTCATGTATAAGTCTAGAAAATTTTGTCAAAAATCAGCCTTAAAAGTGAGTCAGTTTATCCATGGACCAGAATGTGTTCTGTAGCTTAACATTTATTGAATAAAGCCCATCCACTTCTCTGAACAAAGTGGCAAAAGGCAAGACCTTAGTCTCTCCCAGAAGGAACTAAAAGAAGCACTGATCCCCTCTACTTTCTCTGCCATGATGTTGTCTCTGGCTTTTTTTGAATGCCTGGGCAGGAAAATGGCACCAACAGCCAGCGATGACTTCCCCCCTGAGGCAGCTCTGGAGCTTTCCCCTCTCTGTGGAATGACCCTTGACTTATCCACAGGTCATGTCACACATGTTCTTCAGGTTGTATTTTGCCACATAGATGTTGCATTTTTCTTTAGCTTTACTCTTATTTTTGACATTAACAGTTCAGGATCTGTGCCACAGTCTGCTCCTGATCTTGTTTTTGCAGACAGCATGGAGCTTTACCATGTTATTCTTGCCTGGTTTCTATATTGGCTATCAGTCACCTTTTTGATTGCCCAAAGAATGTTTTTGCAATAAACAAACTTTTGCTTCACAAAATCCAATCAGTTGCTCTTCTGGTTCATTTCTTCATCCTGGGTCAATTTAACCTACAAGTTTTGATCATGCTTCATTTCCTGTTTTGGCATTCCATTTACCTACAATTGCCAACATATTCTTTTTTTGTCGGGGAGGGAAGGTGAACAATTTTCTCTCTGATTGCAGCATAGGGTTTTTTTGTTTCTTCCTTTTCCGCCCCTCTAATTGTAGGATGAACTTAGCTTATGGGCATATAGATGGGATTTCCATAAAATCTTTTTGATATTATTTAGTCAGGTTTTACATTAAATCTCTTGATTGCTTTAGCTATATTTCTCCTCACTATTGCCACCCAATTTCTTCATAGATTAGATTAATTCTTAGATTAGATGAAACCCACCATGGCACTATTTTTCCATGGTGATGGGATTGCATACTCCTGTGATGCAAAATGCTATGCTGATTGTAGCAGTGCTACTGAAAGGATAACCTATGTCAGGCAGACTTTTACTGAGGAGTCAAACTAAATGGGCTTGGTGGCAGGACTGTTTACCCTGCATCTTGTTATTAAGTGAATAAACTGGAGTGACTGTGTTCTTTTTCTTTTTACAGTGAATAGAAACATCAGAGACAATGAGATCCATGGAAGAGTCCTGGAGGGAGTCAACATAAACATTTCCCAGAGTTTATGTTAATATCATCTGGTCTGCTGCGCAAAATAGTGAATGCGCCTATGTTCATCAATAAATACATTTCCTGAAATCTAACACAGAACTAATATAGGCTGAAATTCAACTAAGCATCAGAAACCAGATTCTTGCACTGAAATTTTAGCAGGGTTTTATTTTTTAAAGAAAGGAGATTGAAAATATTTTTGGTACAAACGGTGGGAATGGGATATAACATAATCTAGATTCATTTTTTTTAGATTCCAGAAAATAATCCAGTTTTATAGCATTGATTTATTCAGCAGAGAAGTGTGAAGGGGAAATAAAGATTGTTCAACTCATATTTTAACAAGGACAAGACCAAAGAACTATGGATTTTCTGAATTTATAAATGGGTGTCCCTTGGCAACATAATCCACCATCTGATCCACCTCAAATGCCATATTTATTCAAATCTAATGCACACCTTTTTAAGCTAAATTACATTGCCAACATTGAGGTGTGCTTTAGATTTCATGGTACATTAGAATCATGCACGTAAACCCACCTACGCCACTGGGTATCCTGGCTGGGGATAGAGGATGAAGAAGTGACTGGCTGCGAAAACAAGTGGAATCTGGTGGTGACCATGAAAAGGCTAATGGGAAACTGTGCCCCTTCATCAGGCCTGATGGGAAGTTTTCCAACAGGCTTTTCCCAACCACCACCACCATGCATTATATTCAACACCAAATCCTTTTTTTATACTGCACACCTTCAAAATTGAGATGTGCATTACATTCGATGGCACATTATGCTCAAGTAAGTACAGTAATTATGTAAATCCCAGATTGATAACATGCAGTAGAATCAGTCCCAGGTACTTCTAAGGATTGGATGATGTTGATTATCTCATCTGAAGTTCTGTTTGGAGGACTTTGTTTATCATCTTCAGGTGCAAGTATGAAGTAAATACAAATGATCACTAAAGTCAGTCAGTCTTTTTTTAAACTTATATTTTGCTTCCCAAGCAAAATATCTTACAGCAGAGGTAACCAAAAAGCGTTTTTCCAAACAATGTTGTACTACAACTCTCAGTATTCGTCATCATTAGTAGCATTTGTAATAGATTAATGTTGGCTTCATTTGATGTTTAATTTTCGTTTGATTTTTTTGTGTGTGTTAATTTGTGATTTTTATCCTCAGTTTTGCTATAGAGTTGTACTATTTATAATGCCATCTTTGCTGCTTTCCCATGTTGCTGAAATTTTAAATAGCATTAATTCCTTTAAAATTAAATAAAACTAATTATAATAAGTTATCTGTTTTGGGTTACTAATTCATGCAGCATTTACACTGGTGTCCTTCTTTGTCATTTTTACATCTCATGATTCTATTGCTCAAAACAGCTTGATGAAAATAAAACATTTTCCTTGCCTAGTTAAGAACCTTTACTGATCAGGGAAATATTTGTAAGTTGTCTATGTGATCTAAATACCTTGGGGGTACCTAATCCCACCTGAACTTTTGAAGCTAAGCAGGGTCTGCACTGTTTAGTACTTGGATAGCTGACTGCCAATGAATACCTTTGTATGCTAGTGTTGTAAGCTATAATTCAGACAGTGGGACTGGCAAAACCCCTTCTGAGTATTCCTTGCCTAAGAAAATCCTATGAAATTCATGGGCTCACCATAAGTCAATAGGTGACATAAAAACACATTCACATGCAAGCTGTCTATAGCCTTCAAAAAAGAAATAATCACACTTTTCAACTCTACAAGCAAAGGAAAAGGGAAGTGGAGCTGGATATGTTGTTGAAGGCTTTCATGTCCGGAATCCCTGGGTTGCTGTGAGTTTTCCGGTCTGTATGGCCATGTTCCAGAAGCATTATCTCCTGACGTTTTGCCCACATCTATGGCAAGCATCCTCATAAGTTGTAAGGACTGTTGGAAACTAGACATGTGGGGTTTATATATCTGTGGAATGTCTACAGTGGAAGAAAACACTCTTATCTGCCCAAGGCAAGTGTGAATGTTACAAGTGGCCCCCTTGATTAGCACTGAATGGCCTTTCAGCTTCAGAGTCTGGCTGCTTCCTGCCTGGAACTGGGTTATTCTTCAGGTTTAACTGCTGTGAAATTTAAAAGAATTCACACTTTTAAATTAAATCAATTATCAGGAGACTTAGCAGAAACACTAAAAGAATCTCTACCACACAAGGTGCACATTTAAACTATATTATTATCTACCACAAGAAGTAATGATGGCTGTCAACTTGAACAGTTTTTAAAGAGGGTTAGAAAACTGTTACAGGATAAAAGCTATCAATAATTACTAGTCAGATATCAGAAGCAACATGCCATTGTATAGCAGTTGATAAGGTGCATGAACAGGATAGTACTAATATGCTCATGTCCTTCTTCATCTGCATCTGGATGGCCACTATGAGCCAGATGGGCTTGTGGTCTAATCCAACAGAGCTCTTCTTATATTTGACTTGAACACTAATTACCAGCAAAATAATTCCCCATCCTTGTGGGAGGCTTCTCTCATGTCCTGCATGGAGCTAGAACTGATAGAGGGAGCTCATCCACGCTCTCCCTGGGTTGGATTCAAACTGGCAACCTTCAGGTCAGCAACCCAAACTTCAAGTCATCAGTCCTGCCAAGGGTTTAACCCACTGCACCACCAGAGGCTAATAAAGAACTACTAAACATGGTTGGATTTTTTAAAAAATGATTTGATCTGAAGAAGATACACCCAACTGATTGGCTGAAGTTTTTCAAAGAGCTGTTTTTCTATCTAAAATAAATAATTACAATTGTAGTTCATTCTATGTCTCTCACTTTTCCTGAGCCAAGGACTGGTTCCCCATAGCTGAGAAAAGATCCCAATGTAGGGCACATAAGTGCTGCTGTTTCCCTGCTGGACTGGTCTCCAACTGAGAGCAGATTCCCTTCCAAGGGACATGTATGCTGTTTTTTCCCCACAGCCAATTTCTTCCAGTCATTTCCCTATTAAATTACTGCGAGTGCTCAAAAGCAGCTTGTTTCCCACATATATGTTTCCCAACTTTAGCTCGGTTCTTAAAATAGCTGTGTTCTTTCACTGTGCTAAATTTCCATGGAGATCCAGCTGTCAGGAATGTTTGATGGCTTTCAGCTCCAGTTCATAACATGCAAAAGCAGTGACAAATGAAATGCATGATTGTTCATACATAGACATGCATGTGAACCTGTGTGTGCATAAACACATACATCAAAGAACTCCTCAGTTTTATTAACATGGTTCTGTCATGTAAGATCTGCCGCACTCCCATATGATACTATAGTCATGTTTACTTGATGATCTATGGAAAGACTGGACTGCAGAACAAAGTTTGGAAATGTGTTGTTCAAGGCTTTCATGCCGGAACCACAGGATCATTGTGTGTTACCTTTTGGAGATACAATTCCAGGAATCTCCCATCCAGTATGGTCACAATTGGCTGAAGGAATCTGGGAGTTACATTCTCCCCAAAAGTAATATTTCCAGGCTCTGAAATGAGTAAACACATTGTAACAAAAATCCCACCTAAAGAGCTGCTACCCCATGTCTGATTTAATGCAGTGTGTGTCTGATGCAAAGCTAGTAATACAGGCAGAATTGTGGGGCAGATCAGGTAATTTCTTCCTGTTGGAAAAGCAGCATTGCTTAGCACAGTGGAAGGCAGTAGCAACAGGGTTCGAAAAGTGGGTGACCGGAAAAGTTCTCTCTTCTTTGTGCAAATTATTCTGTTCCCCCTGTGACATAGACTGGTCATCTTAGGGCTTTCCCCCACCTCTTCTTCATCTCATAATCCCTAACTTCCAACATATAGACAGTCTTAGATGAGCTCGCCAACTAAATTTCCTATCTAAAATGGAGCTCCTACAATAAAGCTTTCTTTTATTTCTTAAAGCCATGTGTTGATGCTCCTTAAATCCAGATCTCCTACCACATCTGCTGAATATGCACTCGGACCAACACTTCTTAGTATACGACTGCACTTTTTCTAGAAATCCTGTTATGTGGACTGAAAAAATTAAAAGGCATCATTGGAAGGAGAGATCTAGCAGCTGAAAACATCCCGTCTAGCTGGCCTGCAGAGATCAAAAATGTAGAAATAGCACATCCGACTCCATTTCTAGGAGAACAGATGCCAAGGTAGGCGAATTGTGTTGTTCAGGTTCAGAAGTTGTGGAAACTCCTTGCTGTTCCGCCCACTCAAGAGGAGACCACATTTTCTACCTGACCACAATTTGTGTTCCAAAGAGAGATCCCCTCCCACTCAGTTTTTCCGTCTTTGCATGCTGGTGCTCCCCTGAGTCAGATCTCAGATTTGACAGAACAGTTGTAAAGCATGGAAGTGGGCTGGTAGCACAGAAAGTTTGAATCAAGGTAGAAGTGGGTTTTTCATGTAGTAACAATAGTTTCACAGTGATAATTCTGTAAGCAAACATAGCTGTAGATTATCCATGAAAGATAATTAGATATTAACTGAAAAAAACTATTGGGTTGCTGTGAGTTTTCTGGGCTGTATGGCCATGTTCCAGAAACATTCTCTCCTGATGTTTTACCCACATCTGTGACAGGCATCCTCAGAGGTTGTGAGGTCTGTTGGAAACTAGTCAACAACACTCAGAAGACAGGGGAATTCCAGACAAGAAACTATCAGGGCCAGTTAACTAAGGATTCCCCTAGGCAGGAAGCAGCCAGGCTTTGAAGCTGCAAGGCTCTTCAATGCTAATCAAGCTGGCCAGTTGAAACATTCACACTTGCCTCAGGTAGATGAGAGTTCTTTCTCCTACAGATATATAAACCTCACCTGTCTATTTTCCAACAGACCTCACAACCTTTGAGGATGCCTGCCATTGATGTGGGCGAAAAATCAGTAGAGAATGCTTCTGGAACATGGCCATACAGCCCAGAAAACTCACAGCAACCCAGTGATTCTGGCCATGAAAGCCATCGACAACACATCGAAAAAACTTATATTTATAGGTGTGAGTTTATCAGTGTGCAATTCATATGTTTTGGTTTTTTTGCACAAGATGCTTAGTTAGGAATGGATATTCTTAATTTACTTGCTTGGTTTTTGGGAGAGTCTGTAAATCTGCTACGGTGCAGTTTTGTTTCTGATTATCTTCCCCATCCAATTTGTGGGCAAAAAAGAGGGGAGACGAAAAAGTCCCATATAAAACAATAGTGCCAGGTTGCCCAATGTTGATGGGGAAAATGTTGCCTTCTCTGCAAATAATAGTTTCCCTTCCCATTCAATGCTGCTCCATATTACTATTGAATTCCCAATAGATTGTTGTTGTTGTTGTTGTTTTGTTGTATTTGTATCCCATTTCCTCTCTAATGAGGCTCAGAGTAGCTCACAATGAATACTTAACTCATGTTTAGTCAGTTTCTGTTTAATTAGTTTAATTATCATATTTGTTTTGCACAAAAGGGGCAAGGGGATCAGCGATAGCAATTAAAGTACTGCCTTCTCCCATGAGGAAAAAAGTGACTGATTACAGCACAATGAAGAAATTCGTATATATCAATTGTACCCTATCTCCTCAACTTCCCCTTGTCCAGTGAGACGAATTGCAAGTCAGAACTGTCTCCAGACAAGTGATTGCACCACTCTTTCATGGAAACCCATGACAGAAAAATCAGTTGGTCATTTCCACCCCTGGATGTCCCTTTTCTGCATCTAATATAACATTCACCTCCTCTTCTTTTTGGGATAGGCATACTCCCTCACAAAGTGGATAAAAATATAAATCCATGTGTTAAAATGTATTCAGGTTCCATTTATCATTGCTAACAGGCCACATTGCAATCACTAGAATGCTATAGACAAACTGGAACAAGTTCATAAGATAAAGATCAGTGGTATGGAAATTATATCATGTGAAGAATGGTTGAAGAAACCAGGTATATTTAGCTGGAAAAACAGAAGGCTGAGGGGGAACATAACAGTTCTGATCACAGTTATAAAGAAAAATGGCATATGAGTACTACTGTTTATAGACTCTTGGGATACTTGGAAGGCCTATCAGAAAGAAGATTATTTAGGAGTTTATCACAAAGGACAAAAAGCAGCCTTAAGGCATTTTCCTGTCACCTATCTGGTGCCGGAGAGTGAGGTGAGCTCCCACTGTTAGCCCCAGCTTGTCAACGTAGCAGTTTGAAAACATGAAAATGTGAGTAGATCAATAGGTACTGCTCAGGAGGGAATGTAATGATGCTCCATGCAGTCATGCCAGCCACATGACCTTGGAGGCATCTATGGCTTAGAAATGGAGATGAGCACCAACCCCCGGAGTTGGAACGACTAGACTTAATGTCAGGGGAAAACCTTGACATTGACCTGGTGTGTCAGAGCCATTCTGCTTTTGTGCTGGTACTGAAGTGGCAACTGAAAGCAAGTTCTTCTCCTTTCTCATTCTCCTCCTTCTCTTATCATATCCCAGAGGCTTTAAAAAAATTAGAGTAATCCTTGTGGTTTTTCTACTCAAACACTTATGTAACTGCAGTATTGCATTAGGAATAATAATGATTTTAAAATTTACAGAGCTACTAGCTTTGCCCGGCCACGCGTTGCTGTGGCTTATGGAAATCCTTTGTTGGCCAGGTGGAATAGCAGTGAATAGCCTTGCAATCTCAAAGCCTGGCCGTTTTCTGGAGTAGCTGGAGCTTTTTGTTGTTTGAATGTAGAGGCATGTCCCCTGGGCTGAGTGGGTTGCTAGGAGACCAAGTGGGCAGAGCTTAGCCTTCTAACTGGCAGCAATTGGATAAAAACAATTATTCCTCTCCCTCTAATTAAGACTTTATTTTTTCTTTTCTTTTTGTTGTATGAATGTAGAGGCATGGATGGGGGGTTGTGCTGCCAAGTTTAGTGTTTCTGGGATGTGTAGTTTTGTTGTTTTGTCCTAGGCCGAAATTTCATTACCCTTTTATATATATAGATGGTCGTAAGACAGAGTTACAAAGGCATGCAAACATTTGATCCCAGGACTATGGTTTGGACTGAGAAGTGCTGTCTGTGCCCATTTAGAAGATTTCACCTCACTTTCTGTCCCCGTGATAATTGGATTTTGAAAGATTTGGCTTGTAGTGGAAACAAGGATTGGTGTTAAAGCTTCAGTGAAGACACCTTTTCTCCATGATAACTCTTCCAGGAGTGAATTTCCCTTCCTAGGGGTGGATATCTCTCACTTTCTGTTGTTTCACCCCTGTTCTTCACTATGAGTCTTTTGTAAGTCGGATGTTTGTAACTCGGGGACTGCCTGTTCTTTTAACTTCTGTGTAAGCAGAGGAAAAAATCCTTAGGCTTTATTGCATGAAGCTTTTATTTCATAGCAATCATGCATGCAGAAATAGCAGATACATGTTTGCATGTCTCTCTGCTTGTGAAATAATGTAATTTCTCAGTGGAGTTACACTTTAAAATCTACCTGTTCCAACATACATATAAAGTCAACTTAAAACCAAACCTATAGAACCTGTCTTGCTTGTTACCTGAGGACTGCCTGTATATAGATATTTTCTGAATATCATGAAAAGCAGATAAACCACAGAGCTAATTACTCAACGATTTTAATTTCTATTGAGAATAAAAGTCTGTACAGCATTCTGAGATTGAAAAAAAATTTGGAATACAACTTTCAAAACTCACAACCAGGGTATCACCGACCACGCTGACTGAGAGAGCCAGAGGAGCTCTAGATTCTGGGGAACTATTGTTAAAATGTTTTATTACTACAATAGCCCCGCTTATCCAACATAAATGGGCCGGCAGAACGCCGGATAAGCAAAAATGTTGGATAATAGGGAGGGATTAAGGGAAAGCCTATTAAACATCAAATCACATTATGATTTTACAAATTAAGCACCAAAACAAACCATCAGAAAAAGCAGTTCAATACACGGTAATGTTATGTAGTAATTACTGTATTTATGAATTTAGCACCAAAACATTGCAATGTATTGAAAACATTGACTACAAAACACTGACTACTAAAAAAATGACTATAAATAAAGATAGAATTTCTGCCTAGAGAAATAGCTGTGGATCCGGGCAAGAGGCAGACTGCATTGGATAATACAGAACGTTGGATGACCGAAGGTTAGATAAGCGAGACTCTACTGTATCTGCAACTAACAGAAATGAATAATTCAAGGCTGGGGGTTTTTTTCCAGGCATATTTTTGACAGAATTAGGCTGTACGCAAGCAACCATATGGAGCACTCTGCTGAGACTTAAAATATTTGAACTAGTCATGGATTTCAATCTAACAAAAATGTAAAAGCACCATCACTTTAGAGTAAATACTGATGGTTATACTCCTACAAGAAGACTCCCCAAACCTAACAATTTAGTTTTTGTTTACAGGCTTTCTAATACAAAATACTGCAGCCATTCCACTTGTACCTTGCAAACTGGGTACCATTTCTGTATTTAGATGTTTGCCCTCAACAGTATTCCTGAGAGTTGAGAGCTTGGAGGTGGGGGGCAGACAAGTCTATAATTTCCTGGGTCACATCTAATTTTTGTAAAAATAATAAGGTTGTGTTAACCTGTGCTACAATCAGCTACAGTGGAGAGAAGGATTTGCAAACTAGTGTGGAAAAATACAGATGCAATGGGATTTGCAAGTAAAAGTGTAGATGCTGTCTCAATTCCCCATGGCTAACTTTCTTCACTTTGAGCCTTTTTTGCAGCTGATGGGAGCAGCTGCCGTTATTCCCGGTTAAACTTCAGGCCATGGCTGAAAAATAGTTTAGCAGTGGGCCACATATGGCCTTTCCATAATGTTTTCAGGCAAAACAAAATATACCCCATTCTCCGAAAATCTATCATTCTAACTGGAAATGAACTTGATTTGAAAATTTCAGTCCAAAACAGAACAATGTGGTACACAACAGCTGTGCAAGACTGGCTCTCACTGAATTTAGTCACCCCTGGCTCCTAGGCCACCTATGTGACTTTTCTGATGCTATTTAGACTGCAACCCCAATTCTCCCTGTCAATTGGTTAGGTTCTCCAGAACTGATAGGAACTGATAGGAGCTGTAGTTGAGCAAAATCAGAAGGGCCATAATACAATCTCCACTCCTTTAAAGGTAGCCAATACATCAAATTGGCCGAAACTCCTTCAAAGTAGCACACAGGTTTATGGTATGCATGCACCTGCTATTTATTGCACCAAACACCCATTAAATTGTCATACACCCTAGTTCTGCTGTGCAAGACAGGGACAAAGCTTTTGTTGTGCTCTCAGAGGAGCTATTTATACACTCTGAGTCATGCTTCTCAAAATGGTGTTCTTTCACCACCTATTAAAAATTAGAAGCCTCATTAATTCCTACAGAAGCTGCTGCATGCACTTGCTGTTCTTCTTTTTGGAAAACGAAATATAGACACTGTTTCCATTACCATTCCTGAGAGCTCTAGTCAGATATTCCAGTACGAGAAGTTATTTTGTCTGCAGTCACATAATTTACTTGGGATAAAGCCCATAGAATCCGATAGGGCCATACCTATGGGATATTTCTGTATATCACTGATAAAGAAATTGTAAGGTGGGAGTTGGGGAATAGAGACTCTCCCAAAAATGTACAGAGGCGCAACATCTATTAATTCTATCATTTCTCCTTCCTTTGATCTGGATGGGAATTTATTCCTGTTACTAAGATGGCAGTTATTTATATTTACACCCTCAAAATCAGGAAAAAAATTGGTTCCTTTTTCCTTGAGTAGAAGAGGTAGAAGAGGGTTGCCTGAAGTATAGAAGAAAATATTATTATCACCTACCCAGCTCAAGGGGCATAACAACCAAAGAAATTACTCTGGCAAGTGAGGCAGTAAATTGCATAAAACCACAAAATTAATGTTACAAATTGCAGTCTCTTCATGAAAGGTAGAATCTGTCTGGAACAATCACCTCACCTATTTGCCCAATGACAGGGCTGCTGCCTTCAGAACAAATATATTATTCCTTTTCATCAGTACTTAGTAAGTAAGTACATCTTACCAATACTAGAACAAATGCCCTTTCTTCTACTCTACCTCTGGCTGTGGCCGAGTGCCTTTGCTGAAATGATTGTTGATGTACATATGCACCCACCTGAACCCACTATTCTGTATTTGGGACAATTTTCCAAAAACCCCTCCCCAATCTAAAGACACTCAAGTAGGTACTGGAAAGATGAGCCCTTGATTATATGGAACAGAATATAAGAAGATCTCTAGCAGATCAAACTAAAAGCCAACAAGTAAAATGGCAATGGGAAGCTCACAAGCATGTTAAAAGATATTTTTCATGTTGTATGTGGAATTATTATTTATTCTATTGGTACTTGTATGCATTTTCATGTTTTGATGCTATCATAATGGGTTATTCTTTTTATGCATATGTTGAATACATTACACATGGTTTTAATTGCTTGTTATGGAACTCCCACTGGCACAGTGGATTAAACCCTTGTGCCGGCAGGACTGATGACTTGAAGGTTGTGGGTTCGAATCCAACCCAAGGAAAGTGCAGATGAGCTCCCTCTATCAGCTCCAGCTCCCCATGTGGGGGCATGAGAGAAGCCTCCCACAAGGATGGTAAAAACATCAGAACATCCAGGCGTCTCCTGGGCAACATCCTTGCAAACAGCCAATTTTCTCACACCAGAAGCGACTTGCAATTTCTCAAATCGTTCCTGACATGGAAAATATAATTGCTCGTTCTAGGTGTTCTTATTGGTTATAGAATCATAGACTTCTAATCTCATAACTCATGTTTTATAGTTGTTCTTGACCAAACATGACCTCAAATTCCTAGCTTTTTGCTCTCCACACATAGTGTATTTAAGGATGCTGGGAAATGGTATCTGCACTTCTCCCCTGGCCACAGGCTGCATTGAGAGAAACAGTTGTGGTGGGACTCCAAGATGTGACTCCAACTGCCCATTCTCCCAACCCTTGAGACTGGGAGAGCATTGCCGACGTAATTGCCACCCTCCAGTAATGGAACTGCTTGGCTGAAAAGGAGATGTTTGAAATGTCACATTGTCAAATATAGCTATGAAAACGGGGCTCCATTACTTAGTTAGGTTTGACAAAACAGACTCTTGATTATTGCCTTTGAAACATTTGTCTTTTGTTTCAACTCACAACTCACATGAGGGCAACAGCATTCTCCCAATCTCATTCTCAGGGGACCATTTCCTACTATTTCTTCTTTTCTCATTGAGAAGCTCCGGGTGAGTTTCTAAGCAATTGCCCAGAATACCTAATGAAGGATATTGCTCTTGTAAAAATCATAAAAGCATCATATACAGTGATTTTGAAAGGCAAGAGGAAACTTTTATTCCAGGCAAATATCCTTGCCTCTGTACCCATTTGAACATTTCCCTTTGGCACAAATGTTTTCATTCTTCTTCACTCCAACAGTCCATATAATCATTTGGTTTGATGGCATCTGACTTCTTCATGAGCATCTCTTTAACTCTCCTGAGAATAGTATAAGATTAACCTGCTTACCCAGAGAATGAGGCCCATTTCTAGGATGACATGAAGCCATGTAAACCATATGCTTTACTGTGCCATTTTCCAAAGACTTGCCATTCATATAATCATCTGCTGTTAAAAATTTTGTTTTTATAACTATTTTTTGAATATTATTTTAAATAAAAAATTACAGTGTCAACCAATGTGTTTATACCAATTTCCCCCCAAACAACGTATTTCATTTATAAATGAAAAAATGCTATTATTTCATCTTCCTTTTTTCTCCCTGCTTTTCAGAATGAATTAAAGAAAAACTTGAGGCAAGGCATTTCATGGACAAAACAAATTTAAGCACTTTCTGAATACCAGAGGAGAAACAAATGGTAAAAAAGTCAGTGAGCATATTTTGTGATGTGGATAAATAAGACTAGAAGCAGTTAGCATGCAATTATTGATTCAGGTTAACAAACTCCACTTCCCAAGTGTCTTTACTTGAAATAAAGTAAGGAGAAGACATAGTATTTTCAAGGCCAAGCAGATGATTAAGATCATAAGAGATCCTTAGTAATGGACAACGAGCAAGTGGCGCCTCCTGGCGGAAGACAAAAGTTTTCCCTAGTCTGCCTTGAAATGGCAATCAGACTGGAAGCTGTAGCTTTTCTTAAAGGTAAAATAACAATTGTCAAATACTACAAGTTAGATTTTCCGATGCTATTGAGTTGTTTGATTAATTTAATCTCTGAGAATTCTGATAGTTGCACACTGCATGATGTTAATATGTAAATTCAAATTTGTTTTCTCTATCAACATTTCCATATTCTGAATTTTCAGAACATATATAATTATTTGGCTCAAAAAGTGTACTGAAATAAATTTGAAATGCATCTTTTGAGAACAAATATATTTTACATACACAGTTAAGCTAGAATGGTTTTGCGGAGTTAAAAATCCAAGGTTAACGTGGATACAGACTGGAATGGGTCGTGTAGAGATCTACTTGTTCATGCTCCTATTCCAGAATGACCGTGGCACCATTCTAAATCAAGTTCCAATCTGACCTCAATTATCAGACTTACTTTGGGAATCAAGAGAACCAGCTTGGTGTAATGGTTTGAGCATTGGTGTAACGCAGGGGTCCCCAAACTAAGGCCCGGGGGCCGGATGCGGCCCTCCAAGGTCATTTACCTGGCCCCTGTCCTAAACTTTAGACTTAGGGTTGACCTAAGTCTACCTGGTCTTTGGAGGTCTCTTTGCTTACCTATGGTCTTATGAGATCGTCTAGATGGTCTTTGAAGGTCTCTTTGCTTAGCTACGGCCTTATGAGACCATCTAGATGGCTTTTGGAGGTCGCATTCCTTACCTATGGTCCATGAGACCATCTAGATGGCCTTTGAGTGTCCCTTTCCTTACCTATGGTTTTATGAGATTGTCTAGATGGCCTTTGGGGAGGCCTTTCCTTATCTATGGTCTTATGAGACCATCTAGATGGTCTTTGGAGGTCTCTTTGTTTACCTATGGTCTTATGAGATCGTCTAGATCAGGGGTCCCTAAACTAAGGACCATGAGCCGGATGCGGCCCTCCAAGGTCATTGACCTGGCCTCTGTCCTAAACTTTAGACTTAGGGTTGACCTAAGTCTGAAATAACTTGAAGACACACAACTACAACAATCTTATTTTTGGACTATTTCATCATAGTCCGGCCCCCTAACAGTCATCGGGGCTGTGAATCGGCCCTCCACTTAAAAAGTTTGAGGACCCCTGGTGTAACGGTTTGAGTATGACTCTTGAGACCAGGGTTCAAATCCAAGCTCATCTGTGGAAACCCACTAGGTGACCTTGGCCAATTCTCATTCTCTTAGCCTCAGAGGAGGGCAAAGGGAAAACCACTCTGAACAAATTTTGCTAAGAAAGCCCCGGGATGCGGATATACAGGTATGTGGATCTCTACAAAAGTTCCTTTCTTTGTCCTGGCCAAAACAACTGTGCCCTCCAGACGTTTCATGAAGTATCTGCCACACAAATAAACCTCATTGGGTAGGACCACTACTGCCCAAGTCAGCACTGCACAATGAAATAGGAACACACAGTTTCAAGCTAGGAACAGAACTTTGTCATTATTGATGCTTTTTAGAGCCTGGCTGCCTGGCCATCTGTCCAGACAGATTTGGTTGTGTTATACAAGTTACACAAGGCTGTTTCTATTAGCCACCTGCATGAACTTGGCTCTCAGTATTTACATTCCTCACCAGCACATTCATGTCCCAACAACCAGTAGTAAGTTTTTGCCATTTACTAAACTGTACCGATGTTGTCAGCATACACCCAATGAAGAACCGACATGTATAACCTGGCAACATTATCCTGTTGTTCCCTGGCACAAGTACACCACGAAACCTGTCTGCCCAGATGGCCATACAACAAGGTCTGATTAACTGTAGTAATGACATTCTGTTCCTGGTTTTAAAGTCTCTGTTCCTGTTTCATTGTGTGCCACTTAGTGTGAAAGTACTTGTTGCACCCCAGGAACTTCATTTTTCTGCCACAAACTTCATTAAGCAGGTAAAAGACGAAGTTCCTCTTCCCAGGACAAAGTTTTTGTCTTCTACTCAAGTGTCACCTTCTTTTTAGGAACTGACCAATCAGGAACAAATATCTAAAATCCGGGAACAAATCCAGAAAAAAAAACCCATGATTTCTGATTGCAAGGACATACAGATATGCGAAGATCTGGATATTGATGATATTCCCACACCTGGAAATCTCTTGTTTTTTGCCTTTTGTAGTGATTACATCCGGGTTTACAGGTAATGGCATCTGGCCACCCTCCTGACTGTGGAAACTCCTGGGATAAAGGTACTGTCTGGACGGGCCCTAAGCGTTGCCATAATTTGGAAATGACTTGAAGGTACACAATAGCAACTGATGGAAAGGGTCAGCAAAACCCTACTTGAATTTAATAATTCTGGCTTTGTTGGTGCATTACTTGGCATAGTGTATGCTTAATTATTTATGGAATAGATACTCTATGCCTCTTCATAGCTGAAACTGTTTTAATCTATATATATATAAAAGAGTGATGGCATCAGGGCAACCAACAAAACAACAAAACTACAGGCCCCCCAACCTCAAAATTTGACAACACAACCCATCATCCACGCCTCTAGATTGATACAACAAAAAGAAAAGAAAAATAAAGTCCTAATTAGAGGGAGAGCAATAATTGTTTTTATCCACTTGCTGCCAGTTAGAGGACTAATCTCTGCCCACTTGGTCTCCTAGCAACCAACTCAGCCCAGGGGACAGGCAAAATTAGGCCTCGGCCTCTTCCACAGATTATCTAATTTGCACTGGATTATATGGCAGTGTAGACCCAAGGCCCTTCCACACAGCTATATAATCCCTTTATAATCTTATATTATCTGATTTGAACTGGATTATCTTGACTCCACACTGCCAGATAATTCACTTCAGTGTGCATTTTATACAGCTGTGAAGAAGGGGCCTCATATAATCCAGTTCTAAGCAGATAATATTAGATTATCAATATACAGTAGAGTCTCACTTATCCAACATAAACAGGCCGGCAGAACGTTGGATAAGTGAATATGTTGGATAATAAGACGGGATTCAGGAAAAGCCTATTAAGCATCAAATTAGGTGATGATTTTACAAATTAAGCACTAAAACATCATGTGATACAACAAATTTGACAGAAAAGGTAGTTCAATGCGCAGTAATACTATGTAGTAATTATACCACCATACTTTGCCACAGCAACGCGTGGCTGGGCACAGCTAGTGAACAGATAAAAAGGGATATACATAAGAGGGCACTCAAGGTGGCAAAAGTTATTCATGAATACAGGTTGCTAGTAGGAGATGCAGCAGTTAGTTTTTGTGTGACCTATTGAGAAGGGCGGAGCCCCTGTGGTGAAGTGTGTTAAAGCGCTGAGCTGCTGAACTTGCAGACCGAAAGGTCCCAGGTTCAAATCCCGGGAGTGGAGTGAGCGCCCGCTGTTAGCTCCAGCTTCTGCCAACCTAGCAGTTCGAAAGCATGCCAATGTGAGTAGATCAATAAGTACTGCTCTGGCGGGAAGGTAACAGTGCCCCATGCAGTTATGCTGGCCACATGACCCTGGAGGTGTCTACGGACAACGCCAGCTCTTCGGCTTAGAAATGGAGATGAGCACCAACCCCCAGAGTCAGACACAACTGGATTTACTGTCAGGGGAAACCTTTACCTTTATTGAGAAGGGCAAGATCCTGCCCTCTCCTCTCATTTCCTCTCCTGCTGCACTTTTAACTCAGTTTGCACCGACATAAGAGGACATAAGACAAAAGTGGGAGGATGAAAAAGAAGCAGGAGCAGAGCTTAGCTCAATCAGACCAGTACATATCCATCTGGGTGAGGTTGAGGACAAAAATGGTGGAGGCTGGTTGAGCCATTGGGGCTATGGACCTTCCTTCTCCTCCTTCTCCTCCCTGTTTTAGGGCCCCCAAACACCTGAGAATCTATGGCACTATCGGTTTTAAGGTGCACCCCATTTCTGGAGCCCCTAAATGTAGGGTTGGAGTGTACCTTAGAATTGGTGAAATACATGACCCTCTAGTGTCCAAAGATACCCACAGCATGGGTTCCTGGCTTTTTAGCATTAATTGAAATCAAATCTAAAGCTAAGAAACCAGAGGCTTTCACCAGAACTGGTGGCCACTAACATCAAGAACTGCCCTTGGGAGAAAAGAGGAGAAATGCATAAATTCACAGGAATTCACATACTAACAAGGGAATGCAAAAGAATAAATACGCAAATTGTATCTCTTCATCAGCAGCCCTTGAAAATCCCAATAAAAGTAAAAACATCAACATACCAAAATTTATTTTTTATTCAGACAGGCTTTTAGAAGTGAAAAGTTTTGTATTGTTTCAATTATACTGTTTATAGAGTGTATGCTTTAATATGGCTCTTAACTTAATTCAGTTTTAATGTGGTCTTTGATACGTTTTTCATTGGAATCTTTTCAATATGGAAACTGCTTTGAGTCCCAGTTTTGGGGAAATTGTGAAATATGAATAAACTGCTCAATATCATGTTGTTAAAAGACCCAGGTAGAGGAAGGATGGAAAGCCCAAGGTCCTATCTACACTGACCATTTAATGTGGTTTCAAACCAGTATTGACGAAAGTGGTTTTACTGTGCATATAATTACATATGAAATCCTGGAACCAGTCTGAGTCACAGATGATGATTACACAAACTTCAGAGCACTGATGTGCATTAAGGGCTTCCTTTCACATGCTTTTGTGGGAGCTTGTTGTGTAACCGCCACACTTTGAAACTTTGAACTGCATAAAATGGGGCCTATGCAGACCAATCATGTACGTAAAACATATAGAACTGGAACTTTGATTTTACATAGCAAGCTTGCAAATAGATTTCCACATCTTTTATTATCTTAATTATAGTATGTAACATTATTTTTGTCCCAGGGTTATAAATGTAATTTCCTAATGGAAAAGGTTTATTAAACTACAAAAAAACTTACTTTTGTGGAACTGATGACCGTCACCCCGGCTTTCAAATTGATTTGAGAGCGCAGCGGAGAGTTCCGCAGATCGCTCACCAAAGGAACGGAACGGGACCGCAGCAGACTATTATTAAAAGATCTTTTTCTCTTTCACTTTCCCCTTCCCTGAACTATGTAACAAATCCCCCAATAAAAGTAGCATTTATTTTAACAATAACACTCTCTATCTGGTTATTTTGTATCTTTCTCTGACTCCTTCCTTTGCATGCAATTTCTCTCTCTCTCTCCCGTCCCTTTAACTCCGGCTGAGGTTTCTCCGCCATAGATTAATATGGCGGACGATACAAATTGGCTCATATCTCTATCAAAATTACCCCTAGAACGCTCCTCTTTTAGTCCTAACCCTTTCTAAGGCTCCTGACTCGAAGACCACCAGCGGAACCGAAATCGGTCCAGTTTTCGGCACCTCAACAGCTGATTGTCAAACGGGACCGACTGCTCTCTTCCAGCCTTATCCCGGACTTTTCTCTCCCCTTGACTCGCGGAATGGTTTTAAGAGATCCCTAGCCCCTCTCTGTGAACTGGGGATGGGGGGATCGCTCTCTCGCGGGGGAGACATGGATCTCCAAGTACCCTCACCCTCTCTGCAGCTGCCAGGGGGTGCCCGGACGGGTGCCCTCCACGTTTCATTCATACTTTCATGATTTTATGAAGGAGAAGAACACTCTTCCCCAGACCTACCCCTGGACTTATGAAATCCTATACTTCCAAAGACTGCAACCCACATGTGCCTCTTCCCCATGCCATCTCTACGAATTCCTCCCATCACAGATGAACTCTTTTTCCTCATGTATCCATGAATTTGCATATTCTATGTACCTGGACACCCTCATGACCCACTGTTGTATGAATTTCTAATCGTTGGGCTAACTTCATGAATTGTGAAATCATGCTGCTTGAACTCCACTCCTATGACTTTCCATATTGGGTTCCCCAGATGTTGTAAACCTCATTCTTATCAAATGTTTTCAATTGTTTATATCATCCATGATTCCCCTTTGTGCAATGTAACCCCCCCTCTATGGATTCTCCCTTTCCTCCTTGAAATCTACCTATCTGCCTATATGTATTTATACTCTTTGGGATCCCCGGAAAATATGTGTTTTTCCCAGCTGGGTTTATGTTCCAACTTTATTTTAATTTTCATCCTATCCCATATAATTGTTAAATCATGAAATCAAATGGGAAATATTATGACCCCAACATGAACCCTAGCCCTTATGACCCAGACCTCCCTTCCCAAAAACAAAAGGATAATCTGCCACAGTTTAATCCAATCTCATTCCGATCGCATGGACAATATAGGGCTTGAGTCACCAAATTCCTAAAGGTGATTCGACCCCAAGGTAAACATTGTCATATCCCAGGCCAGGACGCCTCAGGAAGGCACCCTGTGGGGCCCGTCAATGACGGCTCATCACCACCCTTCTTTACTTCCCCGTCACCCCAAGGCATATCTAAAACCTGTGAACGTGACAGGACCCCGGACATCCTTGATGGGTGCCATTAATTCCTTTAGAAATCGGCCGGGCCAGGATTAATCTGATATTTCCTGTCCGGTCACTTCATTGTTTCAATAGCTCCCGCCTCCTCCTCCCTGATTGGCCCGAGTGGGGACAAAAAAGCGGCTCCCCATTGGGCCAGCAGAGCGAGGCGGGAAACGAAAGCCCGCCTCGTTCAGCCTCCCAGCCTATCCGCGATCAGATGGGCGGGGGAGCGGGGTGGGAAATTCAAAGGGCTGTCAGACCGAAACATTGTATAAATATGGCTTTATTTGAAACATATGTTACGCTAGTAGATTGAATGATCGCTACTAGTGTCCTTTTCGGCCGAATCGCTCAATAAAGACTCCTTGGCGGATTTTCCTTCAACTTTGGCGGACCTTCTTCATTTCGGCTCCAGGTGATATTGCGGCTCATTTTCTCCTATTGGCTCCGCCAGGGTCCGTTCTCTCAAGGACCGGATCGGCTCTCTCCTTAAGGGGCCCGATCCTCTGAAACACGGTCGACAACAGAACTTCCTGCAGCACATTTTGCTATACATTTTCAATGAATATCTCATAGAGTCTCAACCAAATCTCTGAAGTATGTGCCACACAATTAAACTGAAAATATCAATTTCAAATCAGGAACAGAACATTTCTTTTCAAAATTTGTTACATAGTGTTATGCATGGGAGACCTTCCAGATGCCGTTAGGATTGCCAACTCCCCTCATCAGTGAATATCCCAGCTCACGCCTACTGGGAGCTGATGACCAGTAATATCTAGGTAGCCATATGTTGCTCAGATATTTTAATGATTTGCTCTATTGTTGATAACTAGATTAAGACAACATAAAACCGCACAGATTTCCATTTCTAAAGCCTTAAGTTGATAAATCAGAATTCTAAGAAAGAGATTGAATTATTTGCTTTTGAAATTGTCCCAGAACTGTATAATAAACATGTTTTGGAAATCAGCAGAAAAGATCTTTGTTTCAGAAAGTTGAGGACAAGCCTAAGACCAAAGACCTACGTAATGCAGCCTTTTCTCCCTCCACAGTGGCTAGCCACAAGGACGATGTTTAAACTGGAGTTTATTGACTGTCTTAGACATAATTATGACCAAATATTTTATAATTAAGAATCAGTGGCATAACTTCATCCCCTAATTATTACATATTGGGGAAAAATTCTTCTCTTACTACTGTTCATTTATTCCACAGTAGCCTGATGTGCCCTAGTTTCTGAATAAAGGTTTATTAATAAATTACCTACAAAGGCTTGCTTACATGTTTGTGCACAACATAGAACATTTTAATGGCCTCATAATGTTAACCTTGTGTTCATTCTAGAATTGCTGCAACTAAAACATATCCAGCAATATTCATCATCCGAACCAGTGGCAATGGAAGGATAGAAAAGAAGCAGGGCACTGACATTTTGTATCAGTATGCCTATTTTCAAAGTTACAGCACTTGCATTAGTCAAGATACACCCACCCTTCCAGAGATTTGGTTTCTAGGAGGCTGAAGAACGACACTAATAGAGTTTTGAAAGGGCATCCTAAAAAATCTTTCCATAAGGCAGTATACAGATAAAGAGATTGGCAGGGAGTGAGTATGTGGAAATGAAGGTTAAATTGTACGTCTAGGTATTTTTTCTAAAAATACCCAACACTTTATACTACTTTACAGGGAGGATATACTAGTTTCTTGATATATTGAAAGAAACTGTCTTTCGCAGTTCTTATTCTTTTTTCCAGTGGAAGTAATTCAAGCAATGCTACCTTCCAAAGAAAAAACAAAGCCTTGTTGGCAGTTTCACAAAGTCTTTAGTTTTCTATGCCAGAAGAGTGCTGGTACCTCACCAAACTACAAATCCCAGGATTCATAGAATCATAGAGTTGAAAGAGATCACATGGGCCATCTAGTCCAACCACCTGCCATACAGGAAAAGCTCAATGGAAGGACTCCTAACAGATGGCCATTAAGCATCTGTTTAAAAGCCTCCACGGAAGGAGGTTCCACCACACTCAGAGGCAGAGAGTTCCACTGCTGAACAGCTCTTACAGTCAAGAAGTTCAGGTGAATCTTCTTTCCTGTAATTTGAACCCATTGCTCCGAGTACTAGTTTCCAGGGCAGCAGAAAGCAAGCCTGCTCCCTCTTCCTTATGACAGTCAGATCTACAGAACACCTCAGCAAGCGAACACCCCAGCAAGCGAGACTCCAAAAGTGGCAGGTTAAAACCCGGAACCGCACATCATAGCTCATACTGAATGAGAGACTCCCTCCCGGGCACACAAAAGACTGAGTGACTTGGAAGGTGCTGAACAGACTGCGCTCTGGCACCATGAGATGCAGCGCCAACGTTAAGAATTGGTGCCACAAAGTGGAGTCCATGACATGTGAGTGTGGAGAAGAGCAAACCACAGACCACCTACAACAATGCAGTCTGAGCACATGCACAACGGAGGGCCTTCTTGTGGCACTCCAAGTAGCCAGGTACTGGTCAAAAGACATTTAATATAATGTCAAGGGTTTTTTAAACTTTGTTTGTTTTTTCAAATACATTACAACTTGTACCCTCGGTTTGCTTCTGACACGATAAATAAATAAATGTATTTATATGGTTATGTCTCCTCTCATCCTTTTCTTCTGCAGGCTAAACATACTCAGCTCTTTAAGACGCTCCTCATAGGGATTCATGGTCTCCAGACCTTTGATCATTAAACAACAGACAATGGTTATAATTATTTAGGCAGAACATAGTTATAATTATTTAGACAGAACATAACATTATGCGAGCCCAACTGAATAGGCCAGCACAAGCATGGGCAAACCAGCAACGCTAGGAATTGTGGGAGTTGAAGTCCAAAACGCCTGGAGGGCCGAAGTTTACCAACGCCTGTTTTATATAGCAAAGGTAAAGGTTTCCCCTGACGTTAAGTCCAGTCATGTCTGACTCTGGAGGTTGGTGCTCATCTCCATTTCTAAGCCGAAGAGCCGGCGTTGTCCGTAGACACCTCCAAGGTCATGTGGCCGTTACCTTCCCGCCGGAGCGGTACCTATTGATCTACTCACATTGGCATGTTTTCGAACTGCTAGGTTGGCAGGAGCTGGAGCTAAGAGCGGCCGCTCACGGGGTTTGAACCTGGGACCTTTCGGTCTGCAAGTTCAGCAACTCAGCGCTTTAACGCACTTCGCCACCGGGGCTCCTGTTTTATATAGCAGACCTGCGTATTTGCCAGCCTGAGACCGCTTCTGCCATTAAAGGCAGGAAAGGCGAAGCTGAGGAGAAACGGAAGGGACGGCAAAGCCATCCATTTAATGCAAAATTGACACCATTTCAACCGATATGGCTTTTAAAGGAGCGTCAATTCGACAGTGTAGAAGAAGAAATGAATGTTGGGTCTTCCAGGAGTTCAGTCACGCCGATATGATCAAGAAAGGCATCCGGATAGCCAGCCTCCTGATGTCAGGAAGCTGCGACTCGGTGGTAGGAAGCCCGCTCGTGACGTCATAAGCCCTCGACGGAGATGTGCCTGAGGGAAGTTTCCGCGGGAGCGGATGGGGTCCTTCCTCTGAGGGGAGCTTCCGTCTTCATCGCCGACGGTGAGCCTCTTTGGCGGGCCTTCTCTCCTTCCTTCCTTTCTTTCCCCGGAGGTTTCCCTGCCATGATTTGACTCGCCTTCTCTTTTCCCTGCCATCGCCTTCCTTAGGGCTCGGCGTCCTGCTCTGAGGAGGCCCCTCGAGATCTCTGCCAGGGATCCAACCGGGCCTGAGATGTCTTCTGGGCTCCGGGCAGCCAGCCTTCCCGCCTGGAAGCGGCACATCCTGGATGAGCTGAGGCGACGTGACCGGCTCCAGAGGCAGGCCTTCGAAGAGATCATTTTGCAATGTAAGGCCTAATTTGGCAGTGAATTATAGTGCATCTGTTATTATAAGACAGGCATGGGCAAACATCAGCCCTCCAGGTGTTTTGGACTTCCAACTCCCATCATTCCTAACAGCCTCAGGCCCCTTCCTTTTCCCCCTCAGCCGCTTAAGCGGCTGAGGGGGAAAAGGAAGGGGCCTGAGGCTGTTAGGAATGATGGGAGTTGAAGTCCAAAACACCCGGAGGGCTGATGTTTGCTCATGCCAGTCTTATAATAATCCTAATTATGCAATCTCCATTCAGAATGTCTTTTAACATCGCCAAGCAAGTCTTCAGGCTGAACTGGCCACATCATAGGTTGCTTTAACCTTTTGTGCCAAACTGCAAATCCCAGTTCTCCATGGCATTGTGCCATGGTGGTCAAAGTGGTATCAACCTGCATTACTTCTACAGGGTAGATACACCCATAGAATCATAGAGTTGGAAGAGACCTCATGGACCATCCAGTCCAACCCCCGTCAAGAAGCAAGAAAATCGCATTCAAAGCACCCCTGACAGATGGCCATCCAGCCTCTGCTTAGAAGCCTCCTAAGAAGGAGCCTCCACCACACTCCACAGCAGAGAGTTCCACTACTGAACAGTTTTCACAGTGAGGAAGTTCTTCCTAATGTTCAGGTGGAGTCTCCTTTACTGTAGTTTAAAGCCGTTGTTCTCCGTCCTAGTCTTCAGAGTAGCAGAAAACAAGCTTGCTCCCTCATCTTGTTTTCTGCTGCTCTAGAGACTAGAATGCGGAACAACGGCTAGAGTTGGAAGAGACACACAAGAGTTATTCATTCTGAACCAATTCTAATAATATAATAATAATAAAATTGTATTTCTAACCCGCCCTCTCTCCCCGAAGGGACTCGGGATGTTTTACATGTACAAAAGGAAAATATTTGATGTCGTATACAATCATAAAAACAGAAGCAAATATGCATAAAAACATAACATGATAAAACAATAACATACAGGTCATAATTAAAAGCGCATATAAAATAAGCTCTATGGGAGACGTGACATTTGGGCCTCCTAAAGTGTAATAACCAAATACTGTTCAGATTGACTCTAGAGATATAACATATAGGTATGAAATGGCCCTGCAATGTGTTGTCCCTTGGTAAGAAAGCAGTCAGGAGGGGGTGGTTTTTTTTTTTTTCAATATTCGCCTACTCCCATAGGCTTATGGAGCAAAGATGAATTTTAAGATATTTTTAAAGGAGGGACGGGGCTGTTCTCACTTCAATAGGGTGGGTGTTCCAGAGAGCCGAAGAGACCACAGAGAGGGCCCTCTCTCTCGTGTCCACCAGCCGTGCTTGGGACAGAAGTGTGATTGAGAAAAGAGCACCCTCAGATGATTGCAGTGACCAAATGGGATTGTAAGTCAGAATGCAGGTTCTCAAATAGTCTGGGCCCGAACCATTCTACCATTCCAGGAATGCATACTCAAAGCACTCCCGACAGATGACCATCCAGCGTCTGTTCAAAAACCTCCAGAGAAGAAAACTTCCCCACATTCTTCAATTCCCAGAATCCCTAAGCATTTGCCAAGGCATCTGAGGCTTATGGGGATTGAATTGGTAGACTTTGGACATTTCTGCTGTATGCTTTGTGTATAATAATGTTGTTCCTCCCATCTCGTGATTCGATACAGGATACAATACTTAAAACGCACAGATAAAAAGACCATTAAATACATAATTGAAAACATAGATGCTTAAACACGAATACTAATAGAATGTACATTATAACATTCATAATTTAGATTCAGTCATAGGGTAGATTTGGACATAGAGTTTGAGATGTCCTAGTTCAGGCAATCTGTATTTTACAGCTGTTTCCTTGGTCTGTTCCTCTGTGTATTTGCTCTAGACCTGTGCCATCTGGGGTGGTTTGAATTTTCAAGGGGATTCTGGGTTGGTCCTCACTTTAGTTTCCATCCAGTGGTTTGGTTCTTTTGATATTAAGTATTTTCTATCAATCAGCAGAAGGAGAAAAATGTCAAATGATTAAAATAACCCCTGTGATTAAATATCATCGGGTCCCTACTAAGCCACCATAAAATAAAAGGCTGCTTGACTCTGGTGCCGTAATAGTTAAATACCCTCCTCTTAAATGTCTGGCTGGGACCAATGGTGGTTTCTTACTGATGCCAAGCTAAAACTTGGCTTGGCATTAAAGCCTTCAATGACTAATTTATTTTGAAATGTGCATGCACATGGTTTAAATAGATGTGGTTTTAAGTATTTTTTTGTTTAATACTTTTTATCCTGCATAATAGTGGTTTTAATCTGGAAGTGTTTTAAACTGTTTATATTGTATGCCACTCTGTGATCCCACAAAAAGGGAAGAATAGAAATTCTTTTATTCCTGCATTAGGTAAGCTCATATCTTCCTTCATGGGTAACCTTGTACTTTTGAGTTGATATTTTAACCCCAAGTTAGATTTTTTTTATATTTAATGAATGTTGCTCTGTCTTTGTTTTGTTATATACTTGTTTCATGTCACAAATATTATATTAATTAAAACATAGTGACTTTATTATTGGGCAGTGGTATTGATTCTAATTTTTAAACTTTGTTTATCAATTCACATTTTGTATCACCAGATAACAAGCTTCTAGAGAAGTCAGATTTCCATACAGTATTGGCTGACAAGCTGCAAGTAGAAAAATATGATTTGCCAAGTCGGCATGAGATCAGGTACTTATTTGAATCAATATTACTGTTGATCACTATGTTGATAATTCTATTCCTTTCCCATTTATTAGAATCTCATGTGTAACAGTCATTTACATTGCTTCTGCATTACTGTATTATTATTATTATTACAGTATTATTATTACTCTTTTCATTGTCATTATTTGTATGCTACCTTTTTCTCATGATCAGAATTCAAGACAGCTTGCAAATTAAAATGATAGCTATAATATTTAATGCCCAATGATGCATATATTTTCCTGGAGGCAATTTCTACTCACTTCTACTAGGATTCCTTCAAATAAGTGATTTTTAATCCGTAATACTTGGAGTAGGAAAAAATACATGTATTGTATGAAAGGGATACAAATTCTGCTTTTCCATTACCCCCATAGAAAATGTAAGCAGTGAACCTAGAGATCTGTTGAACCACATGTAAAACTATGTATAAAATCATGATTATATAGAGCATGTTGGTTTCTACACAAAATGGTTTCTTGGTGTGCCTTATTTTATGTGGTCAAGGATGTCATGAAAATAAAAGCTGCTGTTTTAAATGAAGATGGTTGTTTTTGGCCTTCCAGAGGTTTTTCATCTGCAGCTCCCATAATCCCTCACCATTGGCTATGTTTGTTAAGGCAGATATGTTTGCACTTTGTGCTCTTGCCCCGAAGCACTTTATAACCATACTATTGCACTTTAGTTTAAATGGCCCCTCCATGCTATCCCCCTCCACCAAATTGGTGATCCATCTTATTTTATTATATTGTTACTCACTTTGTTTTAAATGAGGTTTTATGGATTGATGTATTGTTCTGCATAATGTCATTTTATTGTGTTTTTACTCTTTGTAATGTTTTAATTGTTGTACTTTGGATATTGTTTTCGGGCCTTTGTCCTGTGTTAGCCGCTCCAAGTCCCAGCCGGGAGATGGTGGCGGGATAGAAAAATAAAATTACTTACTTACTTACTAGATGTGCCCAAAACCACCTGGAAGGTCATAGTTGCACATCCGTTTAAACAGGGATCGATGAAATACATTACAAGTAGGGAGCGTAATTCCATATTATTTCAATTTCAATGGAAACAGTAAGTGAGAAGATTGTACTAGTTTTTCAAAGTGGTTTGAAATGCTATATGAATTAGAGAAAAACTCAGTATTTCTCTTTTCATTTTCTGGAAAATTCCAGTCCAGGACATGATGGGGCAAGGAATGATGCTCATTTGCAAGAAATAGCCCAGCTAAGAATTAAACATCAAGAAGAGTTGACAGAGCTGCACAAAAAACGTGGCGAGGTTAGGAACATTCTTTCTATCAACGTATTCCATTTTAAATGGTTTTTCCCCCCTCTACAGTGAAACAAGAAAAATATATAAGTCTTTGTATTTGTCTCTGTTTCCAGTTAATTTAGAAGTTTGAATGCATTTACTTATCAAGCATGAACAAGAGAGGTTGTTAGATACATTGCATTGTCATTGTTAGTTTCTATGTTTCTAAGTAGTGTCCTTCATTTCAGGTGATTTTTAGCCTATGTATGATAATAATACTGTTACAGTGATAATGTTTTTTCTTAAACATAAACTAATAAACTTTATCCCTGAGGAAAAAGAATAGAGTCTTGTAGCATCTTGAAAACAGACAGAATTGGTATAGCACAAGTTTCATGGACCAGGTAGGAAGGCAGACAAAAACAGTGAACTCAGGGGCTAATAAAATGCAGAACTATAGGTTATGAATACAGTGATATTTTCTTAATTGACGTATTTTTTCACTCTTCCTAGCTGGCTCAGTCTGTTATTGACCTAAACAACCAAATACAACAGAAGGACAAAGAAATGCAAATAAATAATACAAAGTGAGTAGATTCCATTTATTGCCCCAATCTGACCTTGGTGTTAGATGTCAGACTGTTCGTTTCTGGTTAGGTTCTCATCATATTGATTCCTTTTCTTGAAGGATTGCAGAATATTTGCAAAAGATATCTGAATTGGAGACGGAGTGCCAAGATCTGCGTAATAAGCTACAAGATCTTGAACGAGCCAATCAAACTCTTAAAGATGAATATGATGCTCTACAGATTACTTTCACTGCTCTTGAAGAAAAACTAAGAAAAACAACTGAAGATAACCAAGAGCTGGTGACCCGATGGATGGCAGAGAAGGCCCAGGAAGCTAATCGGCTCAATGCAGAAAATGAGAAAGATTCTAGGTATGATAATTGATAGCTTGTTTCTAATAATCCACTTGAGTGTGGATACATGCTTCTCCCTTCCCCTTACTTCCCTCTTCATCTCCTTCCTTCCCCTGCATAAACGTCTTCATTTGACTAAAATGTCAAACCTTTATGTCCTTGTGTGATGATTCCGATTTTTCCCAGTAATTTGGCTAATGACGTGGTGGGGGAAAGCGTTTTTTTTATCTGAGAGCAGAGCTATTTACTAAATCTTGCTCAAATAATAAAGTTAATATAAGTCTCCTCATTTTTTTCTGACTACATGTATATTTATAATGTGAAATAATGATCATGTTCAGACTGGTGGATAGAGAAAATAGCAGCAATTCCTGTGATAAAAGTGATGTCATAATCATGCAAATAGTTGCTGAGTGCATTCACAATTCATCAGTTTCTATCCACATAAACACTTATATGGATCTACTCATGTTATACTTGTGATATTCTTCAAAGCTTTGTTCTCATCACTCGTTTTGTTTTGTTTTGTTATAAATGTAGCAGTTTAATCTCTGTTGCTTGCACAGAATTCCTGTGTATATTTGGAGATCAGGTGCCATTGGCCACATCTACACTACAGAATTAATGTACTTTGACACCACTATAAATGTTATGGCTCAGTGATGGGTTTTACAAGGTCTTTAACCTCCTCTGCCAAATTGTGTTCTCTCACCAAAACTACAACTCCAAGGATTGTATAGCTTTGAACGAGGGCAGTTAAATTGGCATCAATCTCTGTTAAGTGTAGATGCAGCCATTGTAGAGGTGACGGATCTTCTCATTCATGTCAGCATAGTGACATCCACAGTAAATAGTATTTGCCTCAAAGCAGGTCTGAAGCTAGGAATTGTAACCTAACAAGATAGAACCTCCTCATGATTATAAAACAGTCTAAAACAGCAGCTTCTCTAATTCAGGAAATAAAAATGTGTTCACTTTGATGAAGATACAACTCTAATATTTCATAGACAAAATGTGCTGATCCAGAGTGGCAAAGACATTTACTGAAACAATTGTGCTTGCAATACTTACAAATAAGAGCATGTGTAAGTCATACAATCTGTGGGATCTTTTCTCCAGCTGTCAGGTTCTAACACTCTTAAACAATTGATTTACTTACTAAAAATAATATTTACAAGTACCAACAGAGTTTACACCTGGTTTCCTTGCGTGTTTTTTCTCTGTTGTAGAAGACGACAAGCCAAGCTTCAGAAAGAGCTTGCAGAAGCTGCAAAAGAACCACTACCAGTTGAACAGTGAGTATTTAAGTGATTAATTCCTTCCTTGAGATTATACTCGATCCAGATGGAAAATATTAGCTTCCAATAAGGTGTGCTTTTTTCAGTGAATGGTGTATATCCTCCTTCGTTAATGCTTTACTCTGACATTCTGCACTTGCAGTACTCAGTTAAGTAGATAAAAACCATTCATTTAACCAATAACAAAACAAGGAAAAGTAATTTACATTTATAATGTAGGGCTTCAGTCTTATAGCCAATTGAGGGGCTTGTAGAATATGCATAAAATTGCTCCACCATTAAGCACTTCATCACTCTAGAGCAGGGGTCCCCAAACATTTAAAGCAGAGGGCCGGTCCACCATCCTTCAGACTGTTGAGGGGCCAAATTATCATTTGGAAAAAAAAACCGAACAAATTCCTATGCACACTGCACATATCTCATTTGTAGTGCAAAACAATAACAATGAAAGACCAATACAATATTTTAAAATGAAAATAATTTTAACCAACATAAACCTATCAGGATTTCCATAGGAAGTGTGGGCCTGCTTCTGGCCAATGAGATAGTCAGGTTAATTAGGATTGTTGTTGCTGCTGTTGTTGTGTGTCTTCAAGCCATTTCAGACTTTGGGCGAGCCTAAGTCCAAAATTATTTATTTATTCATTTACTACATTTATTTACTACATTTATATCCCACCCTTCTCACCCTGAAGGGAACTCAGAGCAGCTGTATGTACATACAATATATTATATTATTAGCATAGCACAATATTAGCATTATATATTACTATATTGAACTATACCACTATACTGTAATATTATATGTAATATATAACATATAATAAATATTATTATATGGTATTATTAAAATTATATTGTATAAAATGATAATATTATCAATATCATATGTACAGTAGAGTCTCATCCAACATAAATGGGCCGGCAGAACGTTGGATAAACGAATATGTTGGATAATAAGAAGAGATTAAGAAAAAACCTATTACACATCAAAATAGGTTATGATTTTACAAATTAAGCACCAAAACATCATGTTATACAACAAATTTGACAGAAAAAGTAGTTCATTACACATTAATGCTATGTGGTGATTACTGTATTTACAAATTTAGCAACAAAATATCACAATATATTGAAAACATAGACTACAAAAATGCGTTGGATAATCCAGAACGTTGGATAAGTGAGTGTTGGATAAGTGAGACTCTACTGTATATGTAATATATAACATATAATTAATATTATTATATGGAATTATTAATATTATATTGTATAAAATGATATTATTATCAATATCATATGTATATACAATATATTATATTATTAAAACTGATATAAAAATATTATATTATAAATGAGGGCGGGGGCCAGGTAAATGACCTTGGAGGGCCGCATCCGGCCCCCGGGCCTTAGTTTGGGGACCCCTGCTCTAGAGCATCTGTCCACTTTGAATCCAGTTGCTGCCTCCTGCAGAATTCTGGAGTTTGTAGTTTAATGAGTCTCAGAACCTCTCTGGCTGAGCAATTTAAAGGCCACTTCCTAAACTCTTATGGTTACTTTTTTACAGAAGCCAAGTTTGCTTTCTCTCGCTATTTTGAAGTAATCACAGAAATCATATGCAGTAAATGCAAATTTGAATGTACGTAGATGGCTAATTTGCATTCAAAGAGTGAAAACGGACTTTAAAAAAAAGAAACAGTTATTTCAGAATATTTGCCTGAAGGGCAGTTCACACTGGGACAAGTCCAACTAATGCTTCATACCACTCTTATTGTTAAGCTAACATTCCTAGTATCCCTTATTGCTGTGATCATAAGGAAAATAATAAATTTTGTTGTTGAAAGCATGCAGAATTTATTTCTTCTTGGCTATGTAGGAAATCAACTTTATGAATGCTTTTAGATGGGGAAGGGGAGCCACTAAGAAAAAAAATGCCAGAAATTCTTTCAACTCCCAAATGACTTAAGCTTGATATTTTCTTTTCAAGGGATGATGATATTGAAGTGCTTGCAGATGAAACCTCTGATCCAGCTGAGGAGACTTCTCCAGTGCGTGCAGTTACACGGACATCCAGGTCAGTAGCTGCAAGAAAAAAAACAAATGGGAATAGATGCCAAACAAGTTCATGAAAGATTTTAAAGAGCAGATGGGAAGGATATTATCGCCATCCTTAATAGCATGGTGGTTTGAGAATTCTCAGTGTTTTGAATTTAAAAGGAATCATATAGATATACATTTAGTGATACTGGGTGCCTATGGGGATAAATTAACCAGTGATACATGGGCCTATTGAAATTGAATGGGAGTTGGTAGCTGTTGCATGCCCTCTTTTTTTCAGTTGAATGTGTGCAAGATACAAGTTCAATAATAATAGAGAATTATAACTTTGTAGTTCATCAAAGTAAACAAAGAGGAAACATTAACCTTCTAATTCTTCATGGTTTCTTTCCACATTAACAGCGCAGTCTTTTGGAATTGCAAAAAGAATGTAGCTGTAGCCAAAAGTTGCAATGCTGTTTGATCTATAGCTCCTACAGATAATTCTTTTGTTATATGATTATTACCAACTGCGCAAGTCCCAGTTTCCCCTTACTATTTCAGGGAGCTAGGATTGTGGTGGCAGCAGCTGTGGGTAAAGAGGAAGTGAAGCAAGATTGCCTCAAGTATTTGCCAGATATTGTGATAGGAGGTTGGAAATTTGCAGATATCACTGTGAAGAGAAATGAAAATTACGAAGCTGTATTGGATCAGACAGTCAGCTCCTCTGGCTTGGTGCTGCCTCTCTGATGGGCAGCGACTCTATGGAGACTTGTACAGACATTTTGCTCAGCTCTACTAAAATATGATAGGAACTGGACTTGTAGTCTTCTGCATAAAGATGGTTTTCTGTGGCTCTTTCCCTTTAAATTGTTTTAAAAGCCAAATCTTCTGCTTTTCTTCATAAAGTTTGTTAATACCCTTTCTTACTTTCTTATTGGGCTATAGGGGACAACCTCTTTGTGGAGTAAATCATTTGCTTGAAACTTGATTTTATTCTCAACTGTTTTAAATCTGAAGGAGCCTCTCTTTTTGCTCTTAAGCCAACAAGAATTATGATCAACTCATAATTAGATAAAGCATTTTTATTTCTTCAGTTCCAACATGGTATCTTTTGAAACTGTCCTGTTTTGATCAACTTTTCTTCATGAAACTTGGGTCTTGAATAGAGGAATATTCTTCTTGTTGCATGTTGTGGACTATGTTGTTTTGATCTCTGTTTGAACAATAAGGTTTAAACCTGTCCTCCCCTCCTCTTTAGTAAGCGACTCTCCCAGCCAGCTGGAGGCCTTCTGGACTCTATCACTAATATCTTTGGGTAGGTTAGAATACCTTTGCCTCTTTTGTAATGTATCAATTCAGTATACACCATCATTTCAAGGAATGCAAACACTTGTCCTTATTTCAGCCTTTTTTCCAGCTTCTGTCTCTCCTTTTATTTTCAACTTCCTGTTCCTTACATCTACTGTGTGCTGACCTCTGATCTTTCCCTCTAGTCTGTCTGAGTCTCCCCTTTTGGGACATCACTCTTCTGATACTGCCAGGTGAAAATTCACTTAAAATTATTCACATTTAATCCAGAGTATGAGTAAGGAATGCTGAAGTATCTCACTTGCTTAATAATTTATCTGTAGTGGCAAAAAGACCTTTCCTTTCATATGATGCCCTTGGCCACTTCGAAGAGGGCTAGCTTATAGCAAGGAGTTAATAATAGAATTGCAGAGGTCAATGCAGTCTTCATGACTGTTCTCTGGCCGATCACTGTAGAGTCGTTTCTTTCTAACTTAAGGAAAGATCCATATTTAGTAGTATAATGCAATGTAAGCTTTTGACTCAGTGCTATTCATAATATGTATTTGTGTAATGCAGGGGAAATTTACTTCTTTGGACTTGAGGAAAAATAGGCTCTGTTAAAAATAACTGCAGAGGCTTGTCAAAACAGTGATCCTTGAATCAACTAGTTTTAATTTAGGACTTCACAGAGCTCCTGCAAAGTGGGTAAGCATATCTCTGTGCCAGCATTGGTCTGAGGAGTTGCCAAGCAATCCATCAGGTCCATATGAGAAAGCTGTTGCAGAGATTATAATAGCCAGTGAGTCCTTGTTACATGGAATAATCTGTTTGGGTGTATTCACCCTGCTTCTGTAATACTTCAATGGGGTTTAAATCTCTTTGCATCTTCCGTCCTGTTGTTTACTGGGGTTTATTCCCCAGTCTGAAATTTGGAGACCTGGTTGATTCCCATTTATTCTTACCTATGCAATGGATCTGCCCTTTCTCAGGAGGCGTTCTTTGGCATCCTGTCCTGCCCCTCAAGATATAGTGGATGTACATCCAGGCGCAAACAAAGATGTGCGAGTCCCAAACACTGCAGTGTGTGTCTTTGTAAGTATTATCTGTCAGACATTGCAAGCAAACTTGCATACTGAGGAACTAATTATGAATTTCCTAGGCAAATCTACTGCTTTACTTATTTTTCCTTGTACTTTCTTGTAACTAATTGACCATTTGAATGCATGCAAGGTTTCCTTCACACTTGGGCATCCACACTTGTGTTTGCAATGGCAAGTGTGTCTCTGCCCTCTGAAGAGCACAATTTTCCTCTTATTTGAGGGATTTGTGAGGAATGCAGGCAGTTGTCCCTGACCTTCCACAGAAGCACATTGTAATTACCATTTCAAGATGAGGGCTGTGTCTTTCTAATTATGATTTTGTACTGTGGAAAATTGTGGAATCCTATTTACACATGCACAGCACCTCATTAGGTAATAGATTTCTTGCTGAGGTCGGTGATGATGAAAGGAAAGCCTGATTGCACTGGTGAACTGCACACCCATAACTTTCTTTGCTCCCAGCAGCTTCTTCTTCTCTCCCCCACATCCATGCTGCAGTAATGCTGCGATGTATTTTGAGGCTGCTGACATTATGCGGATAAAGTTGCTGCTTGTTACCTGTAGTATAAGGTGCTTGGCATTGACTTCTATCCAATAAACCCAGTCAAGGAGCTATCAGTTCTGGGATGTGTCTTTTAATGTGCATGATCTTTAGTTTTCAAGCTGAGACCTCTTAAATGTTTTTCTGTGAATATGGATTGTTTTCTGTCTCAAAATCAGTCTTGGCAATAATTAGGCTTTTATCTGTTGGGGATGCTTTGATTGTGCTTTTCCTGCATGGCAGGGAGTTGGACGGGATGGCCTGTGTGGTCTCTTCCAACTCTGGTTCTGTGATATTTGAAATAATAGTAATTGCTATCCTTATCAATTACCTGTGTTTTGGGTAGATCCTGAAAGATAAGGCCATCTATGTCTACAAGCTCTCAGTTTAAGTACACTGATGACACTCGGCTGTCCTTATCATAAGAGTCAGATGGCACTGTTCAGATGCTAGACTAATGTCTTAATGCCTGCTTTGCCTGGATAAGGCCTAGTAAACTGGAGCTGACTCCCAATAAAATGGAGGCTGCTCTGCATGGGGTTGTACTCCACCTATAAACCCACTGCAGGTACATAGATCACTGGAGGCACAAGTACATACATAGTATTTGGGGCCAGTTTCAAATGGTTTACAATCTGTGTTCCTTGCTGGAAAGGGATAACTTAGCCTACTTTGTGGAGAGAAAAGAAAGGTATAAATAAACATACCAGTAATATTATCCGCAATAGGTGGTGTACTAGTAGCTTCTGGATTAAACTACTTTACTGTATTCTACATTGGGCTGCCCTTGAAAACTATATTGAATCCGAAGCTAGTGCAAAATGTAGCAGCCAGATAGCTAATTGAAATACCAAACAACAATAAAGCACCAGTTTTAAAGAAACTCCTCATATTGCCAATGTATTTCTACTCTGAATTCCTTGTTTTCTTTTCTTTTCTTTTTTGATGTTGTTTTTTTTCCTGCTAGGATGCACATGATGGGGAAGTAAATGCAGTGCAGTTCAGTCCAGGTTCTCGGTTATTGGCAACAGGAGGCTTAGACCGGAGAGTCAAGCTCTGGGAAGTCTGTGGAGGTAAGCATCTTAAAGAGAAACAAACTCGAAATAAAACCATGGCATGCTTTACACCTTGACAAAATAAAACAAGCTTTCCATTGTTCATTTCAGTTAAAAATGATTGTGTACTTATGGAGCTACAGTCCTAGAAATTAGATTTGAGTACTATTGCCAAACAGGTTGGGTTTGATGCTTGAAGCCAAAGCCTTGTCTTACTGTTATGATAAAATCCAGAACCATTGTCTGCTGCAGAAGTAATGATTTTTACTGCACATGAACAGCATATGTTTTGCATACAAGGATTGAGGTTTAGTCTGGAATATTGCCAGTTTAAGGGAATCTTGAACAAGAAAGCTAGGAATGAACTCTCTCTGCACAAGGCTGGAAAATGGTATGTCTTGCTTATATATCAGCGTCATATTATCAAGAAAATTGAACATTGGTGACTTTGGAAAATCATCTGCTGCTATGTTCATCATAGTTTGGCTTAATGAAATTGTCAGGGGTTCAAACTTTTTCCTACCTCCCATGGCTTTTATTTTCTTTTGCAATTGCAGATAACTGTGAACTGAAAGCCTCTCTATCTGGCAGTAATGCAGGGATTACAAGCATAGAATACGATAGTGCTGTGAGTATAAGTGTTACCTTTTTTTGCAACTCTTTTCCATCACAGCATCCTAGAGGAATCATAATGTTTCTGAGAAAGAGACATACTTGTTCAGTCCTAGATACAGAATAATGAACACTTGTGATAAAGCTCTGCTTTATATATGTCCAGAAGGTTTGGGTTTTCCATTTGTATTGCAGAGATGCACATGAAGTTTTAACTAAGATATGAAATGCTATTAGGAGGCGTCAGGCACTTGACATAAATCTTACGTTTTTTTGCTCTCTAGAGCTAACAATGTTTTGCTGAGGTCAGTGATGAACAGTAAAAGGTCTGATGTGCCCAGTGGTTTTGCTTCCTTTACCATCACAACTCCCAGCAGTTTCTCTTTCATCCTGCTCTAGAAAAGCTGTGATTGGAAGACAATTTGCTGATAAGTAGTGAAATATTCAGCTTGTGTTACCTTAGAGTAATAGGTAGACACTGCTGAAGTTACCATCCAACATAAATACGTAAAGGAGTGTGTGGTATTGGAAACATATCTGGGTATATGATCTCAATTTTTTAACTGAGACCTCTCTTAGAGCAAAACATGTTTTACTCCCCTCCCCCCCCCCCCCCCCCCCCCGCCTTTCATACCAATTAGCTCTTTGGTTACAGGTTTGTGGGATCCTTCATGGTTCAGACCTGTCCCCTATGCTATGTAACACTACATTAAACCACTGGGAGAGGTTGTCCAGAGTTTTGAAGTGTGGTGCCATCTTTACGCAGATGACACCCAACTCTACCACTCCTTCCCACCTAATTCTAAGGAAGCTGTTCCTGTGCCAAACTGTCATTAGTAATGGACTGGATCAGAGCAGACAAATCAAAACCTAATCAAGACAAGACAGAGGTGCTCCTGGTCAGCTAAAAGACAGATCAAGGAATAGAGATTCAGTCTGTGTTTGAAGGGGTTCACGCTTCCCCTGAAAACGCAGGTTCACAGTTTGGGGGTCCTTCTGGATTTGGCTCTGAACCCGAAGGCAGCTATCAGTAATGACCAGGAGTGCTTTTGCACAGTTAAAGCTAGCTCACAAATTGTACCCGCTCCAGGAGAAGTTTAACCAGGTCAAAGTGGTACATGCCTTAGTTACATCCCAGTTGGACTACTGTAATGCACTCTACATGGGGCTGCCTTTGAAAGTGCTCAGAAACTTCAGTTGGTCCAAAGAGCAGCAGCCAGATTATTAATGTGCTGGATACAGGGAGCAGACAATTCCTGTTTCAACAAATCCACTGGCTGCTAACCCATTTCCAGCCACAAGTCAATGCTGGTTTTGACCTATAAAGCCCCACATAGCTTGGGTCCAGGTTAATTGAAAGACCATATCTCTTTCTATGAGCCTGACAGACATCTACGATCACTTGGGGAGGGTTTTCTCTCTGTCCCACCACCCATTCAAGCGTGTTTGGTGGGAACACAGGAGAGGGCCTTTTCGGTTGCAGCTCCAAGTTTTTGGAACTCCCTCCCAGGAGAGACCAGGATGACCCTGCTTGCCTTTTGCAGGCAAGTTATGACATTTCTTTTTCATGAGGCTTTTAGGGGAGGATGATGAGCATGCTGCTGGGGAGGTTGTGGATGAGAGTTGTAGAGGATATTTATTTTTAAATATAATTTTAATTGTACAAGTTTTTATTGTACCTTAATTGTATTTTTAATTATATCTGTGACACAAATATTTAACTGTTTTTAATTGTTTTAATTTTTTTATTTTCCATGTTTTAAAACTCATTGAATTGTGTCATGTTATTGTAAGCCACATTGTATCCCCAGGTGGAGAAAGACAAAATCGAAATAAAGTTAATACTAAAGGATAAAAGGAGGTGGGATGGCAAGACTTAGAAAATGTGGCAGAATACAAAAAGTGTAGAGAAAATGGAGGAACAAGAATGAAACAGTCTAGATGAGAAAAAAGATTTACACATAAGGAATCAAACCATTGAATCTCATGCAGAAAGTAGAATAGTCAGTTCAGAAACTTAGTTATATAGATGTCCACATTCTATGCATTAATTAACTTTGAAGAGAAAGCAAAAGCAGATTAGAATATGATAGTAAAAGATCAAAAATAGTGGCAGGTTGTGGCGGTATCATGAAATGAAATGGGAGAATTGACCATAATGGAAAGCAATAATACTTAAATGTAGAGGACCATGCAGGTGATTTTGATGGTTTTCAGATATACAAAATCCAGAAGGGGAAAAACAATTAAATGGTCTTTAATTTTTTTTCCAATAGGGCTCTTACTTATTAGCAGCTTCAAATGATTTTGCCAGTAGGATCTGGACTGTAGATGATCATCGGTTACGGGTGAGTGTCTTCTTCCCAGAAGCATAGCATGTGTGTCTGCATCTTACTAGAGCTGAATAAGCATGCAGCATTTCAACTCATGTTAGACACTTGAAAAAATATTTTAACCACAGTTCTTGATACCTTGTACAAATAAGTTAACAATTGGTATAGATTCTAGGAATTATGAAGTCGCAGAGCTTTGTTTAAACAAACTTTCACGTTAAAACATTTCACAAAGAGGTTCTGGCTTGGGAGTAAACAGGCTGCTACTGGTTTTGCCAATAGGCTAAAGAAATGCATCACTTACTTTAATTTTTTAAGTTGGTCTTGATATGCATGGAGACACTTTTCATATTGAACTCTTATATTCTCTAGCTCGCTTTTTTCTTCCCCAGCTCAGTGGTAATGAATGTACTTCGTATGTAGTTTGTCCAGCTCCAACTCCTGCCATTAGTGTAAAAGTCTCAAGCATAGGAGAGCTGCTATGCATATATCCATGAAGAGTTTTTTCTAAATTAAGTTAACAGTAGACTAGCGGGGTGAAATGTCTGGCTCCATATTATGGAAGCCACTTTGTGACCTTAAATATTTACAAAAGTCTGGGTAGTCATTCAGTTAATATAAGCCAGGTATTTTTCAAAACCTCACAAGCAAGTCCTAATGGTAAGAAAAACCGCTGCTTATTTATTCTGCAGCATCCAATAATTGAGGGTATACTGCTTCTGGATATTAAGATTTCACTCAGCTTTCATAGTTAAAAGGCCGGTTCTGTATAATTATATTTACTTGCAGCCAAGAGGTGTAGATTCAACTACTTGCAGCATGTTGATTATCATCTTCTTTTTCATAACTAGTATTTTAGAGACCATAATTGCAAATAAAGTTTGGTTAGCACTTTTGGAGCGGTTTATAAAATACTTTCAGAGTTGTGTTCCTACGTAATTCTTGATTGACAAGACTAGAGAGTGAGGAACATTTCCAAGAGCTGTTTACTTACATCATGTCAAATCTTTTTCTAGCACACGCTCACAGGTCACAGTGGGAAAGTCTTATCAGCAAAATTCTTATTGGACAATGCACGCATTGTATCTGGGAGTCACGACAGAACCCTCAAACTGTGGGACCTGCGCAGCAAAGTCTGTAAGAAATCCATTCTGAATTCATAGTCCCCTTTGTTGGCCTCCTGCATCACTTGAATGGGCACAAGTCAAACATCTGTTGATTGACTGCATCTGAAATTCCTGTTGATCCCCCTTCTGTTAAGATTCATGGTGTGTTCTCTAGGTATTTTGAATAAGGTTGATAATATGGGAGTTTAGTAATGGTTAATGCTTCTCAAGCTACATCCCACTGCTAATTGGAATTGCAGATTCTGAAAAATCTCACCTTCAGTAACACTTGGAAGATGACATAGATTTTATGACTTAAGGAGCCCTTTCTGATAGCAAGGAAGATTCCAAAACTCTGTTCTGAATTAGTTCTGGCTTCTTGGTGTCTCTTGATGTTAAAAGCCATAGCAAGGCCAGGATCAAAGTTTGTATTTTAACTAAAAATATTTGTTGACTACTGATTGTGTTGTCTTAGTGATTCAGACAGGGGCTTGCTGATTTCATTCTTCTAATATCAGTCTTGTTAGGTACTAGAACCATCGATGGAATCAATAGGCAAAATAGTAACTCAAGCTAGCAAAAGCTAAGAAATGGGTGCCTCTGACACAAGGCCACCACAAATTCCATGACAAAAATTTGCGATTAGCACAAGAATGAAACTCACAAGTTATTCACTGAAAAACCAGTGTTTCTAAAACATTTTCCAGTTTAGACTGTTTGGTTTGCTTTTACCATAAGCTTAGTGCCGTGTGTACTAGTGCTGTTCTACCACTTGTTCATTATTTGGCCTTTACAAGAACCTTTATTACACATCTGCATTGCACTTTTTGTTGGAAGAAGAATGTGAACCCACTGAATTTACTAATAACTTGTTTTTGAAGGTATAAAGACAGTGTTTGCAGGCTCCAGCTGCAATGATCTGGTCTGCACAGAACAGTGTGTCATGAGTGGACACTTTGACAAGAAAATTCGGTTTTGGGATATTAGGTAAGCTATTCTTTTGAAAAACTGACCTCAAGAGATTTTATAAAAATCAACAGAAGAAATTGAAGTGTTCTTATGTTTATATTGTATTAGGAAATGAACAAAAACAATTATGTTTTGGACCACAACTTCCCAAATCCCATAGCTTCCCAGTATCCTGGAAGACATCACTCTATACCCGAAAGCTGTAACTGATGAGAGGCAGATTTAGGAGGATGGTGTGACTGGAATTGGGGGTGGGGAGTTTAAATGTATTATAATATGTTGATGTTTAATTGTTTTAATGACTGAAATTGATTAATTAGGGTTCTTTTAATTGTATATGTATATTTAATGCATTTGTGTTGTTTTAATTTGCATGTTTTCTATTTATTATTAACCACACTGAGTCTATATCAGGGGCAATGCAGGGTAAAATATAAAACTAAATAAATAAAGTCTTATTATCAGTTCAGAAGTGAGAACTGATTGGTGTAGGAAAAAGAAATGGGAATAAAGGTTCATTACATACATCTTAAAAGAAAATCTATATTGAACCCAACTGCTTCTTGTCCCAAATTAATGCCTATAGCTTGTCAGACTGACAGGGTCCATACAGTAAAATACATGATCAGTGCTTATTAAGGAAGTGAATGGTGAAGTTTTGTGCTCTGTAGTTCGGGTTTATAATGGGGGCATTGTGCTTGTTTGAAGCTCTAGCTACAAGAGTGTAGTTCTGTGAGCAGCAATAACAGATTTCAGGTGAAATGCCTCATTAGGGACTAATGTGCCTTTCAAGTCAAGTCCAACTTTTGGGCCACTCTTTCATATTCATAAAAGGGTTGCCATTGCCCTAAGACATCAAGAAAGCAACTTGCCCAGAGTCACCGCTGCATTTCCATGGCTTAGGAGGAATTTTAATTCTGTTGTCTCTGAGTCCTTATCAGACATTTGGACCACTATGCCACACTAGCCCCAAGTGTGGGCATATGTAATTATTCAATTCACCAGGTATTCAGAATTTAATAGTCTTTATGAAATTTGGAGTGAGCAAAGATAGAAAAAATATAGAGAGATCTGAGGAGAGACAATGAATTGCCATTCTCAGTTGTCCAGAAAGCTAATCAAGACCTATACGTTTTAAAACTAGTGATGCTGCCAGCATTCATAATTTCCTGTCATTCTGCTTTTAGAACTGAGTGTGTGGTACGAGAAATTGAATTACTTGGTAGGATTACAGCTCTAGATCTCAACCCAGAGAGAACAGAGCTCCTCACATGTTCTCGAGATGATCTGTTAAAGATAATTGATCTCAGAGTCAATGCAGTCAAACAGACATTCAGGTGAGTACAATTCCATAACTGGAATATGGATTTATGTACTTGCTATTTGCTTAAGTTCAATAGGCATCACAGACTGCAGATTTTACATTGTGCATGCCTGGCAAAAGGAATAGGCTAATCTGGTCCTGGAAAACTATGTTTTAACTTTCTACCTGATCCAGATAAAAAATTCACAAAATATAAACCTTGATTTTGTCATTTTATATAAGGGACACATTTTACTACACCACTGCATATAATGAGGGTTGAGCATCCATGGATTTTGGTATCCCTAGGAGAGGTGTCCTGGAAGCAAACCCAGTAGAAACTAAGCCCACTGTAGAATTCTGTGCTGATTTGTAAGTTAATAAATCTTAGTGATTCACATATTTCTTATACAGCTCCAAAACACATTCATGTATTCATGCCAAACTTCATTTAAATTGGAGTTTTCTCAGTGATTGAAATCAAGATTTAAATCTAGGATTGAAATTGCTTGAATTAAAATCAAGCTCGCTCTAGTATTTTGAACCATGTTGCTTTTGTTTTGTTGTTTTGTCTTTCATGCAGTGCCCAAGGGTTTAAATGTGGGTCTGATTGGACCAGAGTTGTATTCAGGTAAGAAACTACACAGGTTAAATCCACAACAAATTTGAGAAGAGATATGATACTTTCCACCTTGTTAGGCCTTTGGCAACTTTTATTAAAAGTAATACAAATTTCTTGATAACCAACATTCCGTCAAGAATTTTCATGAATTTCAGAGGAAAGCAACATTAAATCAGTAGTAACTCTTCACCACCCTCAAAGGGATCCCTGCCATTCTAGGGAATCTTCTCTGTTTTCTTAGTCTACGCAGGTAAGCCGATGTTGTACTGTTCTCATGTTGTAGGAAGGATTTTTCAAGACAACACAAATTGATTGTCAAATATTTCTGTTATAGCTGTTAAATGCCTAGTCTTGAAAAATGTTTTCTTCTCAGCCTTTATCAGCTTTATAGTGTGCAAAATGCTACTGTCCCCTTTTGGATTTGAATCTGATACCTTCTAGCTTTTATCTAAACAGGTCTCTACTTTGCTGCAAGTAGTATCATGACTTGGAGCAAAAAAACCCATTAATTTTGATTCCTTTATCTGTTCTCAATTTTCTGTATTTATTTTTATTAACTTTATGATTTTATGTAAAGAATATACTATGAGTATACCAAGCTTTACCAACATTAATAAAAAGAGTACCATAACTCCCAAAGTAAAATGCATTTTTTCTTTTTCTTTTTTTTCTCTGTACCAAATTTCTGATTTTTTTTTTAGTCCTGATGGGAATTATGTAGCAGCTGGTTCGGCAGAAGGATCACTCTATATTTGGAATGTGCTCACAGGAAAGGTGGAAAGGATCCTGTCCAAGCATCACAGGTGAATCAAGGGAATGTTGTAAAAATGTTGTTGCTCTTGTGCAATGAAAAACATTAATTTGTAAGGCAAATTTATAGGCTTCCACAGTTACTCCATAGATGTGTAAGGTAGTGTCTTTACTAATGTACATGGTAATGTTTGAGTAAATTTGTGTGGGACAGGTAAATAATGACACAGTCTTATAAAATAGCTTAAGACTAAATAGTGTTTCTGTCTTTTATTCAACTTGAGTGTTTTTGTGGATTGCCATAAATTGCTTTCATGCTGTGTTTCAGTAACTCAATCAATGCTGTGGCATGGTCACCATCTGGAACCCATGTGGTTAGTGTGGACAAAGGAAACAAAGCTGTGCTATGGTCTGAATTTTGACCTGAAAGTGCAAAAACTGCCATACCAAAAATCCACACAAGAGCGCAGTGGCCTGTGTCTGGGCAGGAGAGAAATTCCACATCTGTTTCCAGCTATGGTCTTCTGCTGAGTGCGTAAACTCGATCCCAGGAAGGACGCCTGATGCGCCAGCCGAAGAAGGAAAGCCCGTCCCATCTAAAGTACATTGCTAGCATTCAGTCGTGCTAAGGATTGACTGCATTTGGTGGAGAACCAATTGTTTTTTACAAGTGCCATCTATGTGTTTGGATGAGTTCCCTCACCAGAAGGCAGTGCCAAACCATTTCCTAAGGCACTTCAAGCTTTTGAATTCCTGTATTTCCTCAGTTTTATGCATGTACTATCTTCTGTGGTCTAGCTATGATGTGAGGTTGAAAGATCCTGAAACATAGTAAAGGAACAAGCTCATGAATTTGGCAGTTATGTTGATGGAGCTACTAGTGCTTATTAAGTCACAGTTTCTTCTATCAGGTTAAGGTCTAGTAAGGGGACCTTTTGGTGCGTTGCTTTTTCCAAAGTTTTTCTTACCAAGTTTGGACAGAAAGTGATACACAAGCATTTTAATTTGACCCAGTTTGTTTGGGGCTTTAATTGTGGGATAGAGTGAGACATTGCTGTGATGAATGTATGAGTAGCAAGACTTGAGCACCAAAACCAAATACACGGTTACTTCTGCTGCCCAGCCGTCCTTCTGTACTGCAGCTTCTCAAGCACAGAGGAGCAAGGGGAAAACCAAGACCTGAATGTATGTGTCCTCATGCTGGCAAATCCAGATCACTTGCCACTGATTAAATGTGCAATATCCTTCCTGGTTGGCACTCTGCCTTTGCTGTGGAGCAGACTTGCCGGCTTGTGTCCCTGGGCATTTAAATGCACAACATGATTTGGGGATGATTAATTTGTGGCACAGATCATTCAGCGGAACACTTTTTCCAAGATCCAGTGGGCTGTGTGACAAGCCACGAGCATTTAATTGCCTTTTAATTTGCACTTTAATTTTGGTTCCTTCCTAAACTTGTTTTGTAGGGAAGTTCATATTGAAGGGGAGAGGTGAGCAGGGATTATTTGTACCTGGGTTCTTAGCAAGGAGCCTCTTCATTTTAACAACTTCTGCTGAGGAAGAACATGGAACAAATCTTATTTATTGTATTAATCCGCCCACTATTACTTGACTGACTATAAATAAACGTGTCCTGCTTCAAAATTAGACGTTTTCCTTTCTTTTATTGACATTGGGTATGGACAGATAGAGAGGAGTGCATTCCAAATGGGTTCCATTTGGAAGATAAACCAAAAATAAAAAAAACTAAATATAGTTACTAGCTTGTTTTTTCTTTTTTCTTGTGAGCTATAAAGCCATGAGTGCAACGGAATTAGTGCTTCCAGTTGTTTCCTTCTGATCATAAAAGCCTTGCTCAGCATTGTCCCAGAGAATCTGCTTGTGAGGACAGCAGAAGGTCAACTTACTCATATATACTTCCGGGGGGGGGGGGGGGGGGGGGGGCGCTACAGGTTACGGCTTATAGAGGCTTAAGTTATTTTCAGTGTACATATTGTACACACACATTTTCTTTCTCCTATAGGCTCAACATAGCTTAAAATATTCTGACATTTAGTTCCCTCAATTTATATTTTTCTAATGCTCCATTAACTTAAACTGAACAATTAAAACAAAGTAGCAACCAAATATCAGCTACAGAGAAAGACAATTTCTCTTACACATACACACACATATCCATTTAACAGAAAACTAGTACTAGAGGCAAAATAACATTGAAAGAATAGAGCTAGGTTCCCACATCACAAAACAAAAGAGTAGTTTAACCTGGTTCAGCAAACTTTTCTTAAGGTAAAGGTAAAGGTTTTCCCCTGACATTAAGTCCAGTCATGACTGACTCTGGGGGTTGGTGCTCATCTCCATTTCTAAGCCGAAGAGCAGGGTTGTCCATAGACACCTCCAAGACTATGAGGCCGGCTTGACTGCATGGAGTGCTGTTACCTTCCCGCCGGAGCGGTACTTATTGATCTACTCACATTCGCATGTTTTTGAACCGCTATGTTGGCAGAAGCTAGGGTTAACAGAGGAAGCTCATCCCGCTCCCCAGATTCGAACTGCCGACCTTTCAGTCAGCAAGTTCAGCAGCTCAGCAGTTTAACCCGCCATGCCACTGGGGGCTCCTAAAACTTTTCTTAAAAACTAAAAAGATGTGTCTATGAAATAACAGGTGCTGTGTATAAGTTTTCCATAAGTAAACAAAAATATTTTGAGCCTTTTGAAGACTTTTCTTTATTTTTAATTCCATCGGTGTCTTATTGTGAGTTTTGGTGACCTGACATAAGAGATGTATTCTTTCTTTTAACCTCCTGGTGTTAGCTGGCAGTGCAAGTTTACTTGTTCTGTCCTTTTCTCTTTGTTTTGCTGTTCACACATGTTCAGAAAGGACTCTAGAGGCAACTGCTATTTATCCACTTGTAGGTAAGCAGACAGGCGCTACAGTAAACTGATAACAGTACAATCCCACTTTCCCCGTTCAAGTTTTTATTGTATTTTTTTTAAAACTGCAAACGTGCAGTTACAAACTCGCCAGCCCTCTGCCATCCTCCCAGTGTCGATGCTTCTAAAAATAGGCGTAACTAGACAGAGGAGGAGAAAGGGGAAGAAAAGAAAGCTGAGATTCACCTTTATGAAAAAGAGCTTCAGTGCCACAGGCTTTGTAAGAGACTGAATGAGGCATAGTAATTGTTTTCATGTAAAAGGAGCTCCTCAATCTCTTTGATGTTACTTTTTTAAAAATGAACACTTAAAATTGATACAAGACTGCACAGAAATCCCCCACAGATTGGCATTCATTCTCTGAGATGCTCGCTATGTTCCTTTAATTTGTCTACTGAATCCTGATTTGTTTGCCAACTTGATGCCTATCTGATGTATTGAAAACAAAAAAAGTGTTGACACATATCTTGGCAAAAGGTATCTACCCCATGCACTGCTGAACTGTATGGATGGAACAAAGGCTCAAAGGCTCTGGTGCAATATTAACGGGATGAAATATTTCCTAAAGATTACATCTAGTTTCCAAAGGAGGAGAACATTTATAGGCATTGCATAACACAGGCAGAATTAGTATAGTGTAATTATTGTATAGTATAATTATAACAAGAAAACAAGTGTTCTTTCAATGAAACATCTGATGGAAGATTATGGAGTTGTGGTTCTCATTGTGGAAACAGTCAAAACAGGAAGAAGGTAATGAGCATGATTGTTATTGTGTTTTTTTAAAAATGTTTTTAATCATCTGTATCCAGACCTGTCCCCAGTATTGCAACTCAAGACAGCTGTGATGAGTCATGGGCCATGTAGTCCCGTTCATGGCACTGTAGTCCCAGATGAAGAGGAGAACTTGGGTTTTTCACCGTCTCAGTCAGAATTGGAACCTTCCCAGCCAGATTTGGGAACCTTGCACCTGCAAGAGATTTGTCTTCCAGAAATCTGTCAAACAAGCCCTGAGTCTAAATCTCCTGTGTTTTCTCGCCACGAGTTTTGTAAACAACAGAGAGGAGTTCAAGCGGCCTCTCGTAGGAGTGCTAGGATAGCTGCTAAGAATTCAGCTGATTAAGCCTGCTTTCCATGGGAAACCTTAAGGAGTCATGCATCTGGACTCAGAGATTAGCTTTCGTTTCTGGTTCCCCAGAGAACTGCTCTTTGGTGGGAAAACTAGACCCTATTTAGGTGTTTTACCCACAAAGGGGTTTTGCGGAGTCAATTCGTCAGCTACTGGAGTAAGTTGTGTGTGGACAGCGCGCTCCGTTTCCAAGCCTCGTTCCTGTTTCAAGCCTTGTTCCTGATTCCAAGCCTTCGCTCCGTTTCCAAGCCTTCGTTCCCGTTTCCAGCCTTGTTTACCTCCACGGACCTTGCCTTGTTTTCCGGATTTTGCCAAGTAATTCCACGGATCTTGTTCTCGCTCCTCGTTCCTTGTTGCCTTGTATTAAGCCTTGTTTCAAGTTATTTCCTAGCCTTGCTCAAGTTCAAGGACTAAAGGACCTTGTCATCTCCCCTCACTTTGCCTGGCAAAGTGAGTGTTTCGGTTATTGGATTACAACTTTGGACCTTAATATTTTATATTGGACATTGTTTCTTTGGACTAATTTTGACCTTTCCTGAAAGGTCTACTTCTGAACTATTTCATACACTTGCTTTTATTAACTTTACATATTTCCTTAATAAAGATATTAGATAGATTCTGGCCTCTGTGTATGGTTATTGGTGCTCTGCAGCCTGGGTCGTGACAACAGCTTACAAAATATTAAGACTAGAACAATTTTTAAAAATACAACATAAAAGTTACTTTAAAAAGCAATTAAACAATCTATACAAGTAGCATGATTAAACTTAACAGTTTTGCGTTTGGATGACTGTGATTTTTCAGCTTTATTATGACGGTGTTATTAACAAACCCAGGTATAAGATGGGGAAGAAGGTATCACATTCTTTTGAAATTATTGTTGGTACTAATAGGGAGTTGTCTCGCATCAAATGGAATGTATATTTTCAACATGGATAGCAACACGTACTTTCCGTTAGAAAGTCAGCCTTATATAATACTTGGACTTCCTTCCTACAGTAATAAAGATTGTGGTCTCTTCAGATGGATTCCAATAGCAATAGAAGATTAAGATGTATACTAAGGTATTAGATTTTACCTATATTTTAGCAATTGCTTTCTGTTTTTTATTTTCCACTTAATACCTCAAGGTAGTGAACTGTCCTTATGGACCTGTTGAACAGACCTGTTGAAACAATGGGATTTATATGAGTGTTGACTTATTTACTGGATCTGACCAGGATTAACGACTGGATCTGGGCTTTTATTTTATTTTTATTTTTAAGTTGGCTAAATCCTCTATTTAAAACTTCCTCGAAAGCTTATTCAAGGCACACGGTTGCTCTTCAGCTTCTCAAATCCAATATAATGTGGCATAAGTTAGCTATGTATGTTTACTTTGAACTTAAAGCTTTGCATTATCAGCAACCTCATTCCATGAGACTGTTCATAGGATTGTCTCCATAGAACTTTGAAGTTGTTACTCTATGGATCACCATAGACATTTCATGAATAAATATTTTAGGTCATTGATAAAGTCTTGTAACTGCAGTTTTTTGTTGTTGTCAGTAATGCATGAGCTGTTCTGTAAAATGAGCTCACTTTAGGAAAAGATGCTATAACTATTACAAAATCATGACATACAAACAGTGATTTAGCTTTAGCTTGTTAGTTGAACTGGAGTGATTTTCATCCCTGCTGAGATGGAGAAAGCGGTTTAAAATAAAGCTGCTTTTGATAACCTCCTTGCCAAATCTTCTATACGTTGTCTGTGCTTTCTGAAATCGGGAAGCTTGACATTGTAGAACTAGGGTCCCTTAGATAATACCCATCACTGCTGATCTAACCAGTTTCAAATCCGATAATCCAGCGATAATATTCTGGCTCTGGATTCATTACTGGAAACTTGGTCACTATAAGTACCAAGATCTTATCCTTAGATCCACTACAAATTTCCATCTTGGTCTCTAAAGGGCCTGTTGCTTCTCTTTCCAGAAAGGAAAACCAAGCAGATCCTTTGCCTGGATTACACAGTCTTCTATATTGGGTTAAATTGGATTTTATTTTATTGTTCCTGGAGCTTTCTCTGCACCTCTACTGTTGGGCCATTGGGAGCACTGTCAGGTATTTATTCTTACTGCAGATTTGGCCACTTAGAGACAGCATTTCTAAGTAAGCTGCGTTGTTGCTTTTTAAATTTCCCATCCTGAATTCTTGGATTCTGCAGTTTTAAAAAAAACAAACACTAATTTCAAGTAAAGTCCACTGCACTCAGTGGAACATGCTTCAGAGTAAATAATACACATTGAATTGCACTGTAAAATATCTTGTGATGAGCTTGATAATATTGTTTCCACTTTGTGAGAAAGAAATATACATCTTCATAAATGGAAAAAAATGTTTTGCAGATTTACTGATGCCTCCATCTAGAAGGGCATGTCCCAGATTGGAACAAAGGATCAGAATTATTACTTTTTTGCTATGAATTGTTATTTTATTTCAGAAGAGATAAACAACCCTGGCAATTGCAAAAGGATTTTAGTAATTACATTTTATCTAACCAGTCTTTTAATAAATAAAAAAGTAAGTATAATGTAGTTATGAGCAATACATGTTACTGTTTTTTAAAAAATTGTAGCAAATAATAAAACTGGTATGCTAATCTGAAAAAATATCAATTAAATTTCATTGAAATTTAGTTGAACTAGTATAATTGTCAGCTTTGTTTCATCAGATTTTTATTATGTTTTGGCATGTAAATAAATTTCAGGATGAATAATATCATACAATTTTTTCTGCAATAGACATTATATGTTGCTTAAACTACTTAAACAGAAGCCCTCCAAAACACATTACCCAAACCCATAGGTATGGTTAGATGAAGGATGTTCAACAGAGAAAGAAATCTTGATCTCATTGCCTACTATAGGGCTAAATCTGGTAGTGTGAATCCTATTGCTAGTCCCAGTAGTAGAGCTATTTAAACTAAGATATCTACTTGCATGTTGACTCACCATTAAAATAGATTCAAAGAGACTACCCTAGTTGTGTATAGAAAGCAGAATTGAGACTCAGGTCAATTCAATCAGTTTGAATTAACTTGAATGTGAATCTGTTTATCTGTGATTAAAAAATGAACAGATTCAGCCATTCTTGTGTATGCATGGGGAAATTTGGTCTGTTATCCACCTCCCACGAAATACTAAGAAACTATTGTATGTGGAGAGGAATATATTTGATGCTATTTATCCTTCAGAAGTGTGTGTGTGGGTCATAGCACAGAATATATTTTTATTTTGAGAGATTTTTTTTATGTGAGCTGAGACATTGAAGGTTATAAACTGTCTCTGGGGCTCTGTTGCAGGATAGCTGATCTTTTCCCTACCAGGACTACTTATGCCGCTTGCCTTTGTTGGATATTTGAAACTTAACTTGATAATTGTAACACACCATAAATCAACAACTGTGATCTCTTTCTGAAAAGAGAGTCAAAGGCTGAATATGTTCTTCTGGAGATTTTACTGTCTGGAGAAATGGGGAAGAGTGTGAAAAAGTAGCTGCATTTGCCTTCATCTTCTGTTAATTTTATATACTTTATTAAAGTAGTGATTTCAAATTCACAGAGGAGTAAAAAGACTCACCTCAGGGGAGTTGTGATGGGTTTATCTGAAACTGTGGCAACCCTCTTATGCCTCTGCTGATTTATTGAATATGATATAGTCAAAGCTGCATTTGCATGGATATTTCTGAAACTGAGTGTAATATTTGGCAAACTAACCAGGAGGCATCTAAATAGGTATGTTGTATGGGGTACTAGACCACAAGAGCCATAATTCTTTGACACACATCAATCATAGGAAAAGTACCTCACTTATGGTATCATACTTTATGTCACTGATATCAGGAAGACATCATTATTTATAGTCAGTTGTCCACTTCACTAGGGTGAAGGAAAAAAAGATTCTTAGGTGAAAAAACACAACTAAAGAAATTGCTATTTTGTTACCTGGGATAACACCTCGTTAGGAATGCCTAGGACTACCAGCACAATTCTATAGTCAACTTCCACTGGAGTACATGGAGAGATTCCTAAAAGAGTGTTCTCTAGAAATCTCTAGGTCAGTGGTTCTCAATCTGGGCTCCCCAGATGTTTTTGGCCTACAACTCCCAGAAATCCCAGACAAAAACATCTGGGGACCCCAAGTTGAGAACCACTGCCCTAGGTCTTACAAGCATGTCTGGAAGAAGATGATGTAGAATCATATTGGAGGATCTAAAGAACATTTTTAATAAAATCTGTAATTAATCAAATCGAGAAATATCAAAATTATAAATGTAGAGGGACATCTATATGGTGTTGCCAGTTACCTCCTTGTGTGAGAAGCAAGACTTCTTGAAAATCCATTTTCTATACAACCATGTATTTCAAGAGCCAATTCTCAAATTGGTAACCACCATACTTCCATTACAGAGATTACATTCATATATATAATGTTTTATGGTTAATTATTAGAATTAGTTTAATATTTTATTGTTAATGCTAGTATTTATACAAAATCCATTATCTCATAGTTAGTTTTAATTTTAAACTAATAATAAAAAATCATCCCTTGTCATGGAGGGAACGGCAAGATTCTGGGCCTTCCCCTAATCCTTTTTCAGAGTTAATGGAATACACTTTTTCACTTTTAAAAAGTAGCCTTAACACAATGGGAGAAGAGAGGATCGAGACTTTCCCTGGAATATTGAGATAATTGCAGGGTATGGTCAAGTCTCACTGGAATTTCAAATGGGCAGTAGGCTTGTGCACGGATTCGGTTTCGTTGGTTTCCTTCAGCCAGTCAGGCTTGTTCGGCTGGCCATAACAGTGAGTGCTCAGCCACCATGTTTTTTTCCAGCCAAAAAAGTCCACGCAGCAGCCAATTATGGCTCCTCCTCTCCTATTCAGCATCACACGGCATGTGAAGAAGCTGCCACATCCTTGCATGGCGTTTCCCTGTGAGCCCTGCCTGTTGGGCCAATCAGAATATAAGCACACCATGACGCCTCTTATGCAAGCTGTGTCTATTTTATGGGGCAAGCGCATTCATTGCTCTCAGTTGTGTCCTGGCTCTAGAGAGGTGTTTCAGTGATTGCCTTGCCGCTCACACTCAGCTTGGTTTTTTGGCTTGGCTTGGCCTCTCTCTAGCATTGAGTCTTTTCGATTTTCCTTTATTTTCCTTTTTTTCATTATTCTTTTTATTTAGTGGGACTGGGGGTTGGGAAAGTGTGGGACAGGTGGGTGGGGTACACATACGTTTGGGAACTTGGGAGAAAGAAAGCATCTCTCTACTCTTTGTGCTTTTCTTTTAAAATATTTGGGTGGCCCTGAGAGCCTTGAGTCAACCTTTAGATTCTTTTTCTCCTCCACTCCTTCAGAAAATACTTTTAAAAGATTATTATTATGATTAATCCCAGCAAACATACAGAAAAGCCTCATTCTCAGAAAACTACCTCCCTACCTATCATTTTATTCCTTTGCAAAGAAACTCTCTCTGTTTATATTTCTTTCTGTGCTTTCTGCCTTCTGAATCTCAAGTAATAATAATAATATTAGTAGTAATCCCTTGGCTATTACCAGTAGTAAGAAGAGCTACAAAACTTTGTTTTGGGCTTCAATCTGTGGAGAAACTTTGCCAGAACCCATCATTTTTTGTGAGAACAAGAAATTCAAAAGGTTTGGAAGAAGTTGTTTGCTGTTGTTTTTTTTTTAAATTAGTAAAGAACAAAGTGTAATAGTGCAGCAGTGCACTTTGTGATGTGGAAGTGTATCTTTGACATTTGGCAGGAAGGAATGGTGCCCTGCTGCTGCTCCTGGAGAAGTTACAGGGCGGGGCCAGTGGGATACTTTTTGGGAATTTTTAAAAGGAGATCTTATTTCTAAAAATAAAAGAAATTCCTAAAAATCAGGGGATGACCCAAACATTATGAAACTTGGTGGGCTAACCAAGTGTCCTCCAAGTGTGGTCCTCCAAGTATGGTCATTTTTATCCCGATAGCCCTAACAATGACGGGAAGGAGAGCCCTGGAAGCCACACACCTTATTGCCACCAATGGGCCGGATCTAGCCACATTTTTCAGCTGCGGACCAAAACAGCTATTCGGCAACCTGTCTGTTTTCAGGAGGTGCATGAAAATAGATCCAGGGGTCTCCCTAAATTCAACCGGCAGAAACGGGTCAAAGTTCAGCCAAAATGCACAAGGCTAATCGGAAGTTGTCACTTGGTGAGAGACAATAGGCTACTGACCAATATTTTTCAGAAAGTTGCTATGATTTTCCTTATCATTATTTTCACATCTCTTTTACCTTTCTGATGTTGATCTAATCAGCTTCTCTTGATGTAGGCAAGTTTCATTCTGACAAAGCCACATACCTATAGAGGTGAGCTTCCACCAAACTCCAATGATGGTGTCTGTTTCTGACATTTCCATGAAGAATGTGGAGCCTGCTCGGAGTCACGTTATCTACAAGAAAGTGTCACATGACAAAGCTGTAAGTATATGCCCACAACAAGTGGGGAAAAAACTGGAACTGCTGCCTCTCTGAAAACCAGACTATGTGTGTCCCACTGATTACATTTTTGTACCATTTAGAAACGTTGTTGTGGATCTTATGGTAGTCCAAATATGAGCCTACCATGCAAGATTTGTTCGGAGTGGTTTTCCAAAATTGAGTGATCCCCAATGCTCAAGTGACCAATGCTCATTAAATCATAGAATCATAGAGTTGGAAGAGACTTAATGGGCCATCCAGTCCAATCCCCTGCCAGGAAGCAGAAAATCGCATTCAAACCACCCCTGACATATTTCCATCCAGCCTCTGCTTAAAAGCCTCCACAGAAGGAGCTCAAACCACTTAAAAAGTAGTAGAAGTACCACTTGTTTTTATATACAATCCTTAGCCTACTTAGCTAGCTACTGGTAAGGAATAGTGAGTACTGTAGACTAAAATATCTGGAGAATTAAATATACTATGTTTAATCCAGCCCATCCAGTAAATGTGGCCTTACAGTTTTACCAGATATAAAAATAAATCCTATTCTGTATTATTGGGTATTTGAAATGTAATATGCTATCTTTAGGGCAGAAGTGGGCATCTTCTACCAGTTGTAGGGCACACTGTTCTTTGAAACTCTAGAGGTCTGAACTAGAAGTGGTGTTATTTGACCGCTTCCCAATTTTACCTCTTCCCAACTTTTGCATGGTAAAAATGACCCCAAATAGGCAGACAAGTCTCCAAGCGGTCTATGAATGCAGTTGATCAAGATTCTTGCAAAACTCGGAATTAAGGGCAGAGAAGATGTGCAAAAGGAAAACCCTTTGGGGACATGTAGATATTCTTAAAGAAGAGATATTAGAAAATGGAGTTTTCTCAGCATGACAAATTACCTCTCTAAATAATTCCTCTTACTAAACTATTAACAATACAAGAGCCCCCCCCCCCCCCGGCAGGCTTCATTTGCATCTGTCTAATTCTGTTGTTGCATTTCTATGTCTTGATGCATCAAGAAATTCAAATAATTGATTTTTGTTTTCACATAGATTGCAACCTAGCTAGCTTGGTCCAACTCATTTGATAGCAAGGTTTTAAACAAAGCAACCAGGCACATTCTGGGATAAAATAATGCAATCAGAAACGAAAGGAATTTATCAAAGACTGTATGATCAAATGGGCGAGAAATATAGGGAAACCAATAAGAATTGACAAATAGGAGGAAGCCTGGAACTACAGATTAAAATTAACTTATTTGGCAGATCTCAAAGAAAATTGGTTAAAAACTTTTTATAGATGGTATTTCACCCCCCCCCCCCAAAGTTATCAAAATATTATAAAACCACTTCAAACAAATGTTGGAAGTCTGGGGAAAAGGAAGGCACCTACTTCCACTGTTGGTGGACTTGTGAAAAGGCTAGGGAATTTTGGAAAGAAATACGCCAAAGAATACAAAATATGCTATTAATGAAGATTAATTTGGAATGCAAGCTCTTCCTTCTAGGTATGTACGATATAGAAAAGAACAAAAACAAAGAAGTTCTATTTAATTATCTAGTAACAACCGCAAGAATAATATATGCTAAAGAGTGGAGGGTTTAAATCAGACCAGATATACAAACATGGTTCAACAGAATATTGGAAATTATGAATATGGATAAATTAACATATTTATTATCAAACACTCAAGGCAAGCCAAAAAACAAACAGATGGGAATTAATCAAAAATTATTTTAAAAATGAAAAATGTAAAATGATAATATAATGAATCATCAGTTAAGGGCAAGAGGCCAAACAACGGTCCCGGAGTAAGCATTTAAGGAAGAAGAAATATTAAAGTACATAAATAAGAAAGGAGATATAAGGGTACTACTGGTACTACGAGAGTATTACATAAAGCAATACACATTAGATGGAAGTCAATTTTATTTACTTATGGTGTATGTATGTAATCAGGTTTAGGGTTTGTTGTTTGTGGGGGTTTTTTCTTCTCTTTTTTTCCCTTTTTTTAGATTTGTCATGTCTTGTGGTTATGTCAACGACTGTTTGATTTCTCCCCCTTTTTCTTTTATCTGTTCTCTCACCTTACCTCTGACACTTATCACTACCTTTGTAGGTGACGGTTGATGTGATTCACACTGTTTGATAAATATTTTCAATTAAAAATATATATAAAAAAACAAAAAAAAACCCAAAGTAAACAGGCTAGTCTTAAAACTGGGCCGGGCTTTAGCACAGAGCCGGGCTTTAGCACAGCAGGTTAACCACAAGCTGCAATAAATCTTACCAATCGAAAGGTTGGCAGTTTGAAGCCCTGGTCAGGGGTGAGCACCCAACCTTCAACCCAGCTCACTGTCCACCTAGCAGATTGAAAACAGCTATGAGTAGATAAATAGGTACCGCTTAAGCGGGGAAATATTTTAATGTCACCATAAGGAAATACCAGAAAAATGCCGGCAACCAAAAAAGGAGGAAGTTTGTAAACAAGGCTCTTTGACATGGAGGATAGAGCAACAGCCTCCCCCCCCCCCCCCCCAATGGCCAGAATTGAGCATAACCCCCAGTATGCCTATTGTCTGTCCTGTCTGTGTATAACGGGATTGAATGTTTGCCGTATATATGTTCTGTGATCCGCCCTGAGTCCCCTTCAGGGTGAGAAGCGGAGAATATAAATGCTGGAAATAAATAAACTGCACTTTCTGCCTTTTGATGTTTGTGACCAAGAGGCAAAAGGTCCAGTTGTCTCTTATACTTGAGTTATATGAAATATCCACAATTTCTTCCACTTTACAGGTAACACTCTACCTAGGGAAGCGAGATTTCATTGACCATGTAGAAGATGTGGAACCTGTGGGTGAGTCCAACTATCCTTACCTTGTTTGCAATGCTTTGGATATTCAGTGTCCCCAAGTAGTTCATTTTTGCTTTCTTCTTTAGATGGTGTGGTGATGGTGGATCCTGATATTGTCAAGAACAAAAAAGGTTAGATGGCTAAATGGCTGTTCTGGGTGTGATAAGTACAGTTGGCCCTTGGTACCCATGAGTTCTGCATTAATTGATTCAACTGAGATTTTAAAACATTCAGGAAAAATAATCCCAAAAGAGCCTGGTTTTTGTAGATGCCAACAGCTGTGCTGTTATACCTTCTGCCATTCAAAGATTTTCATGCTCTCTCTTTTGCCACTTTAAGAGATGCCATTTTACTACCCCATTGTAAATGGTGGGACTTGAGCATCCATAAATTTTGGTATCCACAAGGGATCCTAAAACCCAGACCTGCTGAATTAATACCCTGCTATAAATTTATTGCTGCCATTAGTGCAGTGTTAGCTTTATGCATTCATATCTATTCTATCATACCTTTTATTTCTTTATTCTTTCAGCTTTCTCTATTCCAGAACATATATTACTTTGATTGTGAATTAGATTGTATTACGATAGAAAACATTTTTATTGCTGCCTAAATACTCTATCTGATCTTGGAAAGTACGCAGGCTCAGCTCTGTTTGGTTGGGAGTAATGTACCAAGTGATGTAGGCTATATTTCAGCGGAAGCAACTGGCAAACCATCTCCAAGTATTCCTTGCCTAAAAAAGCTCTTCATGGAGTCACCATAAGTCAACAAGTGATTTGAAGGCATATGCACACACACACATAAACTTAAAATGTCTTTACATCTGTACTGTTTAGCAAAAAATGTCTGCAACTCCGCAATCATGCTCTCAAAGGAATGAGAGTACTGTGCTATAGAATCAGATCTTGCCCCAAATGCTATAGCAGCAGATTAATGACAAATGCTTTAAATGCTCAGTTTATAGTATTTATTTGATTTATATCCCATCTTTCTCCCAAAATGGGATGCAAATAACAGAGACAGAGGTTTACAGAATCCTTGCTAAAGCTTGGCTGAATATGAAAACAAATAGGCTTGGAATTTACTATACATTGGCTCTTTTATTTGTCATCTCTTTATTTTTGCTATTCAATTTGCTAGTGCCAATGTACCTGTGACCAAAATAGAAAATGCACAACAGGGAAGTTTCAGCAGGCTCAGAGAAATTATAAGGTTTGCACTAACAATAGTGGTAAAACCACACCTTTAGAGAGAGAGAAAATCTCAAGCAGGGAATCTCGGGGCCTTTTCACACAGCCATATAACCCAGAATATCAAGGCAGATAATCCACAATATCTGCTTTGAACTAGATTATTTGAGTCCACACTGCCATATAATCCAGTTCAATGTGGATTTTATACAGCTGCGTGGAAGGTGCCTCAGAATAGCCAAAAGGGAACTGAAAGGGTTTATTGGCAACAGAATGCTGTCTTGTTTGGTTACGGATGTCTGGTGGAACGGCTGAGAGCAATCCTTAGTTTTTGTTCCTTTAACATTGAATGTTTGTAAGTAGACACTGCATGAGTGGATGATACATTTATATCGTTGGTTATGCTTCAATACCATTAATAATACTATTTATGTTCTTCCCAGTGTTTGTAACACTCACTTGTGCCTTCCGATATGGAGATGAAGATATTGATATTATAGGCCTGACCTTTCGAAGGGACCTATACATTTCTAGGGTTCAGGTATACCCATCCCTAGAAAAACACATGCCACTCTCCAGCTTGCAGGAATGCCTAATAAATAAATTGGGGAAGAATGCCTATCCCTTCATGTTAACGGTGAGTCCTCTACATTGCTCCTTCTTTTAGTTCTGTTCTTGGCTTGATATTTGTTACAGAGATATTAATAAGCTTGATTGCTTTGTGTTCAGTCATTTCGTGTACAGTAGAGTCTCACTTATCCAACATAAATGGGCTGGCAGAACGTTGGATAAGCGAATATGTTGGATAATAAGGAGAGGTTAGGTTATAATTTTACAAGTTAAGCACCAGAACATCATGTTATACAACAAATTTGACAGAAAAAGTAGTTCAATACGCAGTAATGCTATGTAGTAATTACTGTATTTACGAATTTAGCACCAAAATATCATGATATATTGAAAACATTGACTACAAAAATGTGTTGGATAATCCAGAACGTTGGATAAGCGAGTGTTGGATAAGTGAGACTCTACTGTATTTTTAAAACTCAAGTTACAACACCTTAAACTGTTTTCAATACAATAATAGAAGTAGTAGCATTTTTACCAGTAGGTAAAAATGTTTTCATTCAGATTATTTAGTAATTTAAACTGGTTTATTGCTGATGGACTTTTAAACTGGCTGTCTGCTTCCCTGTCCTTTTATTGCTCTTTTAACTGATAGCTTAATTTGTTTATATTTTTATTTTTTAACTGAATTTTAAATTTTTACTTCTGTGCTATCATTGGTAGCTGCTTATGTGCCATTGATAGTCGAGCCGATGTGGTGTAGTGGTTTAAGCATTGGGCTATGTCTCTGGAAACTATGCCATTGAAACCCACTGGGTGACTTTGAGCAAAGCCCCTTCCTCACAGCTGTATCAAATTCACATTTAACAGGAATATATGGTCATGTGGACTCAGATAACCCAATTCAAAGCAGATATTGTAGATTAACTGCCTTAATAGTCTGGGTTATATGGCTGTATGGAAGGGTCCAGAATCACCCTTTCTCAGCCACAGATAAATAATAATCTGATCTTTAAACAAAACTAGAAAAGTCCTGAAACATTCTAGAAAGAAGTCAGTATAAGTAACGCATTGCTATCTGTTTTGCATTATTATTTTCAAACTTCGCTGATGTTTTTGTAGTTCTTGCTGATGATTTTGCTGTTATTTGAATGATCAATTTTCAATATTATATTTCACTTGTTCCAACAGTTTCCAGACTATTTGCCTTGTTCAGTCTGCTTGCAGCCAGGTCTGCGTGATCATGGGAAGGTGAGAATTGAGAAATGCAATGTAATATCTTAACTGAGAAAATAATATCCAAAGATTACCATCTGCTTTTTCGGGAAGAATATATGGATGCCAGACTGTTTCACACTACAAAATTGATTTCTCTTTAATTGCCACAGCAACGTTCTATGGAACCCTGAGGTTTAGCATTGGGAGGCATTTGCAGTTCTCAGGCCGAGAGCCCTACTACCAAACTACAAACACCAAGATTTAACTGTCAAGGCAGTTAAAGTGGGATGCTAGTCAATCCAGCCAATGCAGAGGATAAATGTTGTCTCATTCTTGAAATAAGTCAGGAAGCTTTCTAGTGGACTTTGGTTGCTGAAGAACTAAATTAGGTACCTGAAGTTAGTTTAGGAGAAAAGGTGGTGGAATTAAAAAATAAAGTGTATCATAAGCCTCTGAAAAGTTGGTGCTTATAAGACAAGTTTAGAGGGTGAAAGATTAACTGCCTGAGTACTGTGTTATTTTACTTGTAGATGCTGCATACACCCCTAACAGGAACTTATTCTGTATGCAGAACGTCCCAGAGTTACAAGCATCCAACTTACAAATTACTCAAATGGGGGTGAGACAACAGGAAATGAGAGAAATCTACCCCCAGGAAGGAAAATTCACTCCTGAAAGAATTATCATGGGAAAAGGTGTCTCCACTGAATCTGTATCACCAATCCTTGTTTCCACAAGCCAAATTTTTCAAAATCCAGTTCTCACAGGGATAGAGTGAGATGAAATCTTCTGAACAGGGGGACAGACAAACACCCGGGAAGGAGCGGGGGTGTTAACCTTTCCCTATGCTATCAAAAAGTTTTTAAAATATATTTTTGGCTGGAGTTACACTTTTAAAATGTACCTGTTCTGATCTACAAACAAATCCAATTTAAGAACAAACCTACAGAACCTATCTTATTCCTAACTTGGGGACTGCCTGTATTTCTCACTCTTGTATTTTTTTCTCCCCTGCAGTGCTGTGGAGTAGATTTTGAGATCAAAGCATTTGCTGCAGATGATCCAGAAGAGACAGTTCTCAAAAGGTAACATTGTGTTTGATGGACACTGAATCACAAACCGGTGTCATTGTGATGTCCGAAATCCCGGATCCTCTCAATGTGCTTTAGCTCCCAATCAGTCCAATAAAACACACAGTGGTTAAAGGCAAGAACAGAAATCTGTTTATTCAGCTCTGGCCAGAGTTGATAAGGGGGAAAATAGTGCAGTTCCAAGATCCACGCTTTCATTGGTTCAAAAGTCCATTCATTTATGGTTTGTGATTGGTGCATAGTATGGACTAAACTGTCATATTTGGAGCTGACTGTTGCTTGGTGTGTCTGCCTCTTTGAAAGGTTCTGGGAATGGAATTAAGGAAAGGTTGGGAGATAATGGGTGCTTGACAGGATTGTCCCTGGGGATGCTGGATGAATTACCTTCCTGCTGGGAGGCTTCTCTCATGTCAGCTAGAGCTGACAAACGGGAGCTCACCCATCTTGCGGATTTGAATCGGCAACAGGCACATCGGCACATGTGTGGTGCTTAGGCAACTTGGGACCAGACTTAGGAGAGGAGGCTCCACCGGCTTTTGGAATTTGGGAGAAGGCGCCGAAGGGGAATTCACAAAGCAATTCCTTGTCTTTTGGAGTCCCCTTTTCGATAACAATTGTCTGCATCTTTTCCTTCTCTGTATCATCCTATTTAAGCTGCTGCAAGCAGAACTGTATATAAATAGAAAAGGAGTTTGTATCTTTAAAACAAATAGATAAAATAACTTGTTATATTTCATTTTGTTGTCATTTTTGCACATTTGCACAAGTGCTTCAGTGACACAAAATATTTAAAGAAAAGTAGTCAACTGTGTAAATTGATATGAAATTATGGAGAAATCTCTGAAATTACTACTGCCCACGATTCATTTTGTGTGTGTTTGGTTTCTTGTATTCAACAAGCATTTTTTATTCCACTCCTTAGGAATTCAGTGCGTTTGATGATCCGTAAAATCCAGTATGCCCCAGAAGTGCCGGGATCCCAACCCCAAGCAGAGACCAGCTGGCAGTTTTTCTTGTCAAAGAGACCACTGCATTTGAAAGCATCCCTCAGCAAAGAGGTACAAAGTTGCTGCATTTGAGACTCACCCCTCGGAATAAAAATATGTTTTACTTCTTTAACTTCCGCATAAACTCTCTAGGAGATCATTGATGTAACATCCATGAGTGGGTTGTTTTTTTGCCCCACCCAAGGCATGTTATGTCATATCAATAAAAGTAGCTGCCCTCTGGCTTCACCTTCATTTGCTTCCTTCTACCCTAGAAAACTCTTATGAACCTCTACACATTTCCACTTGCTGATCATTCTTCCCTCTTTTATTTTAACATCCCCCCTTTTCTTCTGCAAAGAATCTTCTCCCTAAACCTAGTTGCATTTTTTTCTGATATCTTTCCTATCTCCTCGTTATGTTTGCCAAGGAAGACAAGAATAAGAACCTTGTAAAAGCAAAAGCAAAATCTCCTTCCACAAGAAAACTGATACTAATAACCCAACGGACCACTGTTAGGAGTAGACCCACAACTTTGTGTTCTCCAGTCTCTGATTCCAACACATCAGGTTTCAATATATCTGAGACGATTCCTAGCAAACATTTGATGGGCAGGATGGCCACGATTGTTTTCCTTCAGTGCCTTTCAAAAGATATGAACAAGTTTTTGCTCTTTCCTGGATAGCTGATCACAAAAATGCATATGGATAAAATTGTTGTATACCTTCCTGCTAAAGTGACCCAATTGTTGCAGGTGTATTACCATGGTGAGGCAATCCCTGTCACCTTGACTGTGATCAACAATACAGAAAAAGTGGTTAAGAAGATTAGTATTTCGGGTAAGATGCTGATTTTTTCTATGGGTAGTAGTAATGAAGTAGCATAGGTTAAAAAAGTGGACAATACTGGATAGAACAATTCTGTTAGTGTGAAAGATTCAACTCCCCAACTTCATAGAAACTGCCACAAATATGAGAAAAATACTATCATCATTCTGCTAAATTGTAGTGAGTCCACGATTCTGCCTATAATAATTTCACAACATACTTTGGTTTGCCTGGAAAAATGCTAGTAAAGCAATTGAGATACCAGTGGTCTTCATTATTTTTCTACGGTTTTTCCTGTGAACTGGGGGTTGCTCTATAAATTTATTCTGTTTTCTATTTACCTGATGATCATCTATCTTGTATCCTCTCTAGTGGAGCAAGTTGCCAATGTGGTATTGTATTGCAGTGACTTCTACACCAAAACAGTGGCTCTTGAAGAAGTAGAGTGAGTATACTATGCTTTATCCTAATCTGTACTATTTTGGGGTTTTTTTCTTGTTCAATTCCATTTAATTCTTAGGCAACTAGCAAGACTGGACGAAGAAGAGAATAAGATGGTGCTCTTCTCCTGTTTTGGGTTCCAGAAACGAACAGTGAGAACTCTGGTCCTGCTGTTGCCATGGTTTGGTAGCAGAAAGATGAAAACACCTTGGCAAAACCCAGGGCCAGTCTGGAGCTGTAATGCTTCACACTAGCCAGGTTTAGGTTCCTGTGTACATAGGCTCTATATCCAAGGGTATTTAAAGAACTGGCAAATGTAATCTAAAAGCTACTGATAATAATCTTGAAGAATTCCTGGAGAGCAGAAGTCCCAGCAGAATGGAGGAAGGCAAATGTCATCCCAATTTTCCAAAAGAGGATCCAAACAATTAGTGTCCAGCCAGCCTGACATTAGTAGGAAATGTCATGATCACTAAAAATCAATGTGAGTTTATCAAAAAACAAGTAACGTCAGACTGATCTTACCTATATTTTTAATAGAATGACAAGCTCAGTAGATGAAGGGAAAGCTGTGGATGTAGCATAGCTTGATTTTAATAAGACCTTTGACAAAGTCCTGCATGATAATCTTGCAAACAAGTTAGTAAAATATAGACTAGACCAGGGGTCCTCAACCTATGGGTCCCCAGGTGTTTTGGCCTACAACACCCAGAAATCCCAGCCAGTTTACCAGCTGTTAGGGTTTCTGGGACTTGAAGGCTAAAACATTTGGGGAAACCACTGGTTTAAGTGCTTAGTGCAGTGGTTGTCAACCTGGGGTCCCTAGATGTTTTTGTCCTTCAACTCCCAGAAATCCTAACAGCCGGTAAACTGGCTGGGATTCTTGGGAGTTGTAGGCCAAAAATATCTGGGGTCCCCAGGTTGAGAACCACTGGACTAGCCAATGCTACAGATGTGATCTCATCAGACAGGATGAATTTAGTGTCCTAGGATGCTTTCACTCTGTCTAATGGACGGAGCCCCACCTCGGACATCATACAATATTTTGTGACTTCCAGCAGGACCTCTGCTCCCAACTGAGGTGAAAGCGTTGCTGGACACTTCCTCCCAACATGGGACGTCTCCTGTGTTGTGCTGGCTCAAATGGAGCCAGCACGGTGCCTCATCGGGAGGGTGACACTTTCCCCATGTGATGGGGAAAGTGTTGCCGAGAGAGCAGCATGTGGGGGGACAGATTTCTTTTTCTCCTGGATGCTTCACCTGGCCTTTAGGATGAGGTCCCTATGTGGATTTGTAATTGGTTAACTGACCAAACCCAAAGGGTGCTCACCAATAGTTCCTCTTCATCCAGGAGAGAAGTGACTAGTGGTGGGTTCTGTCCTGGGCTCAGTGCAATTCAATATCTTTAGATTATGGAATAGAAGACATGCTTTTCAAATTTATAGAAGACACTAAATTTGGAGGAATAGCTAATACAACAGAGGACAGAATCAGAATTTAAAATGACTTTTAACAGATTAGATAGCTGGACCAAAACTAACAAAATGAATTTCAACAGGGTACTTCACTTGGGCAGAAAAAAAAAATGAAATGTGCAGGGATAAGAGGGGGTGAGGCCTGACTTGACAACATTACATGTGAAAGGGATCTAGGAATCTTGGTAGATCACAAGCGGAATGAGTCAATAATGTGATGTGGCAGTTTAAAAAGCCAATGCAATTCTAGAGTGCATCAATAGGAATAGTGATGAAAATTATCTAGATCAAGGGAAGTCATAGTCCTGCTCTATTCGTCTTTGGTCAGACCTTATCTGTAATACTGTGTCCAGTTCTGAGCACCACAATTCAAAAAAGATATTGACAAGGCATAACATGTTCAGAGAATTACCAAAACGGAAACCATGCCCTGTGAGGAGTTAAGGGAGGTGGGTATGTTTAGCCTAGAGAAAAAAAGGTTAATAGCTGATGTGTTAGGCATAGTTAAATATTTGAAAAGATGGAGCATAGTGAAGATGGAGCAAGCTGTTTTCTGCTGCTCCAGAGACTACGCCCCAGAGCAATGGATTAAAATGTCAGGAAAAGAGATTTCACCTGAATATTAGGAACAACTTCTTGATGGAAGTGCTGTTTGACAGTGAAACAGATTGTCTCAGAGTGTGCTGGAATCTCTTTTTCTGGAGGTTTTGAAACAGAGGCTGGTCATCTGTAATGGGTGCTTTGATTGTGTGTTCCTGCATAGCAGAATGCAGTTGAAAGGGATGGCCCTTTTGGTCTCTTCCAGCTTTATTATTCTTTTTGTCATGCTCAGGGCATTAAAATTTTATCCTGTTACCTACCCCATTTCTGTATGCTATGTACGGCAGGGAAAAAATAGAGCCAAACTGCATTCTGACAAAGACGATCACAGTTCTGCCCCGGCTGGCAAGCAATAGAACCAAAAAAGGCATAGCCCTGGATGGGAAGATAAAGGATGAAGACGCCAACTTGGCTTCCAGTACCATGTAAGTCCAAAATAGTTGAGAAGTAACTAATTAAAGTAGGAAGATGACGAGTTAATAATTACTTTTCTTGTGTTAAGTGATAAGCTGCAAGTGCAGAGGTGTCTAGCACACTGTTAAACTTGAACTAGGATGAAGTTTTTCTTAGGGCCTTCTCTCAAGTAAAATATGAACTGGAAAATAGAGATGGGTTTATGAATTGTTAATCAGTGGAGCTGTGATGGGAAACTCCAAATTGCCCTTTGAAATTAAACACTGCAGGTGTCTATCATAGCAAGTTGTCCAGGAACACCTGGCCACTCTAAACGAATTCAAGTCCCCAGGGCCAGATCAGCTACATCCAAGAGTACTGAAGGAACTAGCGGAAGTTATTTCAGAACCACTGGCAATTATCTTCGAGAGTTCTTGGAGAACGGGAGAAGTCCCAGCAGATTGGAGGAGGGCGAATGTGGTCCCTATCTTCAAGAAGGGAAAAAAGAACGACCCAAACAATTACCGTCCGGTCAGCCTCACATCAATACCAGGCAAAATTCTGGAAAAGATCATTAAGGAAGTGGTCTGCGAACACTTAGAAACAAATGTGGTCATTGCTAATAGTCAACACGGATTTACCAAAAACAAGTCATGCCAGACTAATCTGATCTCTTTTTTCGATAGAGTTACGAGTTGGGTCGATACAGGGAATGCTGTGGATGTAGCCTACCTGGATTTCAGTAAGGCCTTCGACAAAGTCCCCCACGACCTTCTGGCAAGGAAACTAGTAAAATGTGGGCTAGACAAAACTACGGTTAGGTAGATCTGTAATTGGCTAAGCGAACGAACCCAAAGGGTGCTCACCAATGCGTCGTCTTCATCATGGAAAGAAGTGACAAGTGGAGTGCCGCAGGGCTCCGTCCTGGGCCCGGTTCTGTTCAACATCTTTATTAACGACTTAGACGAAGGGTTAGAAGGCACGATCATCAAGTTTGCAGACGACACAAAACTGGGAGGGATAGCTAACACTCCAGAAGACAGGAGCAGAATTCAAAACGATCTTGACAGACTAGAGAGATGGGCCAAAACTAACAAAATGAAGTTCAACAGGGACAAATGCAAGATACTTCACTTCGGCAGAAAAAATGGAAATCAAAGATACAGAATGGGGGACGCCTGGCTTGACAGCAGTGTGTGCGAAAAAGACCTTGGAGTCCTCGTGGACAACAAGTTAAACATGAGCCAACAATGTGATGCGGCTGCTAAAAAAGCCAATGGGATTTTGGCCTGCATCAATAGGGGAATAGCGTCTAGATCCAGGGAAGTTATGCTCCCCCTCTATTCTGCCTTGGTCAGACCACACCTGGAATACTGTGTCCAATTTTGGGCACCACAGTTGAAGGGAGATGTTGACAAGCTGGAAAGCGTCCAGAGGAGGGCGACTAAAATGATTAAGGGTCTGGAGAACAAGCCCTATGAGGAGCGGCTTAAAGAGCTGGGCATGTTTAGCCTGCAGAAGAGAAGGCTGAGAGGAGACATGATAGCTATGTACAAATACGTGAAGGGAAGTCATAGGGAGGAGGGAGCAAGCTTATTTTCTGCTGCCCTGCAGACTAGGACACGGAACAATGGCTTCAAACTACAGGAAAGGAGATTCCACCTGAACATCAGGAAGAACTTCCTCACTGTGAGAGCTGTTCGACAGTGGAACTCTCTCCCCGGGGCCGTGGTAGAGGCTCCTTCTTTGGAGGCTTTTAAGCAGAGGCTGGATGGCCATCTGTCGGGGGTGCTTTGAATGCGATTTCCTGCTTCTTAGCAGGGGGTTGGACTTGATGGCCCAGGTGGTCTCTTCCAACTCTACTATTTATGATTCTATGATTCTATGATAATCATATACATTTTTATTTCTCTGTAACAACAGAATTAAAGAAGGAATAGATAAGACTGTTATGGGGATACTGGTTGCTTACAAGATAAAACTGAAGCTGACAGTCTCGGGGTAAGAGCAATGTTTGTCTGTTTATTTGTATTCTTTTTATATAGCATATAGGCAGTTCTTTCTTGCCTTGTCTTGTTAGACTAAAATGCAAAAATATGTGATTACAGTGTTCCCTCACTTATTGCTGGGGTTAGGTTCCAGGACCACCCGCAATAAGTGAAAATCCACAAAGAAGGGGCACTATATTTATTTTAATATTTATACATTATTTTAGTAATTATACACTATTTTAAGTCTTTATCAACCAATCGTGTTTTGATAAATCGCCTCCTTCTCCTCCCGTTGCTGCTTGGGCTTCTTTTCTCTCCCTTTGGCTTCTAATTCCTCTCTTCCTTAGGCTGTAAATTGTAAATTTTTATGATTTATAATAGTTTTTTAGAGTTTATTGAAAAACCGCAAAAAAGCGAATCTGCGAAAAGTGAACCGCAGAGTATTTATTATTTACATCACTTTTACCCCACTTTTCTCCCCGATTGGACTCAAAGCGGCTTACAATAAATAGGCAAAAATTCAATGCCTAATAACAATGTTAAAACAACAATTCATATAAAACAATCTACAAAACAACAATTCATATAAAACAGATACCATTGCAAAATAAAATCACATTATATACAATTTTAAGCATGTCCAAGATTAAAGTAGTGAGGAAACACTGTTTTTGGTATTTTTCAGATTGCATAGCTAGTTCTAAAGAATTCTTCCACATTTAATAAGTAAAAACATCTAATTAGGAACTGAATATTTGCATACCTATTCTTTCTTGAAGTAATTCGTTCTTGTGAAGCAGAATCAAAGCAGTGCACTTGCTGGAAAAAGAGAACTTAAGAGCAAGGATCAACAATCCATCTTTCTGGGCTGCATGTAGTTGTAAAGATAATATGATTTAGTGTAGCTGACCAGCTTCAGAATATACTATGGAAGACTGCTAATTTTGATTTTTGCATTCTGTTTACATCTTAGGCTGCTAGATTTCGTCTCCAGGTAAGCTTTTTTAAACTTAAATTTTCTTCTCTCCTGCAAGACCCCTTCATGTTTTCAGGCTATTCTGAAATTGATCTACCCAATTTTGTCCTTACTGAATACCTAGAAAACTGACAGAAGCTTTTGCTACTGAACGTGTTAAGATCCAGTACTGAAAACTGTAATGTGCTCTCAAAATGTGAGGCAGACCCCAATGCAACCTTGATTATGTAATGTATAGATCTTCCAAACCTAGACTTTTTATCTCTGCTTTCATTTGTTCCCTTTTGTGGAGTAGGAAAAGCACTAATAGGAACAGTAGTCTTAGGGCAGTGTGTTTGTCTGTATATCTGTATTCAAATCATCTGTTGATTTATGCTGGCCCCATAAATTTCAAAAAGTTTTCTTAGGCAAGGAACAGTCAGATGTGATTTTGCCAGTTCCTTCGTCTGATATATAGCCTACAGTATCTGATATTCATTAGCAGCTTCCCATCCTAGTACTAACCAGAGTGGATTCTGCTTGGCTTCCAAGATCTGATGGGATCTGTTGCCTTTAGGGTTTTGGGCCATCCTAGGCAATATGATCAGACATTACATAAGAATAAGTTTGGATGCAGTAGAACTGAAAAAAACTAACATTTCAAAATGCCTACCATAGAAAATAAATAATTTATGAATAACAGAATGGACTGCAGTTCTGGTAATAGCGGAGTAACAATTAAGATTAATTACACATACTGATAGATGCACAGCTGTTCATCAGAGTAGGTCAAATTTTTCAATGACATTAGCTTAGATCTGCTTTGAAAGGGCTTTTGCTTTGAAAATATCAATAAATCAATAACAAACATATTCTGATCTTATTTACTTCTCTCCAAAGTGAGGTGAGTATGGAATTGCCCTTCCGTCTAATGCACCCAAAGCGAGAGGAGATCAATCCTACAGGTGAGTAGAATTGTGTTTGTACTTACTCTAAGAATTTAATCTTGTTTTCCTGTTGATACCTGTTGAGTCTCCAGCAGCTTTGAGTCTCATTTAGGAGAGACATTGAGTCTCTCTATCTATCTCTCTCCAGACAGAGACAGACAGACAGACAGACAGAGATATGTACTAGCTTGGGTACCCGGCAGTGCCCAGGTTATTTGAAAAAGGCACTGTTTGTTTTGGGTTGTTAGGCAATATCATTTAGTTAATTAGAAACATTATTTATTAGGAAAAAGCCAATATTTGATTTCATTTTTAATGAATGCTTCCATTAGAAAATACATAATGATGTGGCTGAACTACAATTCCCAGAATTGTGGGTCAATCCTCCCCAAACCAGGCCTGTATGGACAGCTGGCCATGTTGGGTCTGTGTGCCAAGTTTGGTCCAGATCTGTCGTCGGCTGGGTTCAGTACTCTCTGGATAAGGGTGAACTACAACTCCCAGATTCCCAGGGCAATCACCCCTAAATCCCACCGGTATTCACGGTTGGCCATGTTGGGTCTGTGTACCAGGTCTGTGTGCCAAGTCTGGTGGAGATCTGATGTTGTCTGGGTTCAGTGCTCTCTGGATAAGGGTTAACTACAATTCCCATATCCAAGGACAATCACCCCCAAAACTTGCCTGTATGCAGTTGATTGTGTTGGGTCTGTGTGCCAAGTTACTTCCAGGTACATCACTGGTGGGGTTCATAGTGCTCTTAGATTACAGGTGAACTATACATCCCAGTCCCTACAACTCCTATAAATCATGGTGAATTCTCCCCAAACCGCTCTCTCTAGTATGTTCAGTTGCTGTGTGCCATACAAAAGAATAGGAAAGGGTTAAGGGAGAGGCAGTAGGTGGGGTCATTCAAATTCCACACCAATGGAGAGAGAAAGGAACACTGGCATGTGCTCGCTGTAACCTGCAATGTCCTTGGAGGGAGGGCTTTGGTGGCTCCTCAGCACTGTGGGTTAATGCAGTTTATGAGCACAGGAGACTGTCTGTGTAAAAGGACACCTCTGCCACACACACACATAAGATTTTCACTTTTATTATGTGGATAGATTAATATCAGGTAACAGGATTTACTCACAAATATCCCTAAATACCATTTAGGGGCAGAAAGAGCAATTTCTAGGTGACTTTTTGTTATAAATAAAAAGCCTTTCTGGCCCCAAAACAATTCAGCTCCCTCTCTTCCAAAATATGGCAAAATTGTTGCAAATCACTCAAAGACCTGAGAGTCACAAAAATAGCTTTATGGCTTGTAGCCATTGGGCTTCACTTCTCCACTGCTGTTATAAAAGCATTACAGTACAGCAAACAACATTCGCTTTAAAAAATATTAGATATTGATCTATTGGTGGAGTTGAATGATCTCTAACCTCTATGTATTTGTTTGTAAATCTGATGTTGACTGCAATTCCACTGAACTCCCTCTGGCTACGTCTTCTTTTTCATAAATGTTGCTGCATTACCTCCGACTTTCACCTCAGGGCAGAGAGAAACAAAGATTGTTATCTCTTCCTTCCAAGTTTTATGCATAGCCTGAGGACACGGGTCACTTGTTTACTTACTGTCAGGTTGCATGAAAGATCTGAACAGTTGGAATGCCTGTACATCTGTTAAGGCATTGTGGTGAATTATATCATTAACTTCCCTTCTAATGGACTTTAAACATTTGTAAGTTTCAGAAAAGAGTATTGGGACTACAGCAAGAATACTTACTGAAGTGTTGTGCGGTTTCAGGTCTGTATGGCCATGTTCTAGTAGCATTTTCTTCTGATGTTTCGCTTGTATTTGTGACTGGCATCTTGAAAATGCTGCTAGAACATGGCTATACAGTCCGGAAACCACACAACACTCCAGTGATTCCAGCCGTGAAAGCCTTTGACAATACTTACCAAGTTTGCCTAATACTAATAAATGCTTGCAGAGAATGTTTGCGCAATCCTCGATTTAAAAGAAAACTACTACTACTACTTTTGCTTCTTCGCTGTCTTCTCCCCATATTAGGATTCAAAAACAATTTACAATACAAAAAGGTGAACATTAAAATAGGATTAAACTATCAAACCAATTTAAAACTACATTTTAAAGGATAAGTAATATTTAAAAGATTTTTAAAAACATTCAAGCTAATTACATCTAAAGCAGTATAGTGCCTTCCGCCCATTTTAACAGCCTGCTGGAAAAACGACTTTGATTGGTAATATAAAGAATGCAAGGAGATCATTCCTTGGGAAGTGAGTTCCAGGGCCTGGACAGGCTTATATTAAGAAGACGCAATCTCAAAGATAGCCAGAATTTGAATTTATAGGGTTTTTATAGATAATAAGCACTTTGAGTTGTGTCTAGATATAAACTGGCATCCAATGAAACTGTTTTCACAGGGGAGCAGTAGGGTCCCTATAACCTGCCCTTGTTAACACTCTAGATCAGGGGTCCTCAAACTTTTTAAGCCGAGGGCCGGCCCACAATCCTTCAGACTGTTGAGGGGCCGGATTATCATTTGAAAAAAAAAATACAAACAAATTCCGATGCATATGTGTTATTTGTAGTGCAAAAACAACAACAATGAAAGAACAATACAATATTTAAAAATAAAAATAATTTTAACCAACATACATTTATCAGGATTTCAATGGGAAGTGTGCTCCTGCTTCTGGCCAATGTTAATTTAGTCAAGTTAATTAGGGTTGTTGTTGTTGTTGTTGTTGTTGTTGTTGTTGTGTGCCTTCAAGTCATTTCAGACTTTGGGCGAGCCTAAGTCTAAAATTTATTTATTTATTATTTATTTATTTACTGCATTTATTTACTACATTTCTATCACACCCTTCTCACCCCAAAGGGGACTCAGAGCGGCTTACAAATTAGATGTACATACAATATATTATATTATTAGCATAGCACAATATTAGCATTATAGATTACTTTATTGAACTATACCACTATACTGTAATATTATTAGTAATGTTATATGTAATATAGAATATATAATTAATATTATTATATGGTATTGTTATTAGTGTTGTATTACATTATAATATTATTATCAATATTATATGTATATACAATATATTATATTATAAAACTGAGGGCGGGGGCCGGGTAAATGTCCTTGGAGGGCCGCATCCGGCCCCCGGGCCTTAGTTTGGGGACCCCTGCTCTAGATGTAGCTCTTGGTGCTAGTGGAAGTTCCTATGCTTCAAAAGCAGCCCCATGTAGAGCATGCTACAGTAATCCAAATAGGATGTAAACTAAGGCATTTACCACCATGATCAGAACTGAGGTTTCAAGGAATAGACATAATTGATGCACAAGCTTTAAATAGCAGACCTGGCCAACAAAGAAATCTGGACCTCTAAGTTCAAAGCTGAACTCAATAGTGTTTCCAAACCTGTGCCTTCAGGGGAAGAGTAACCCCTTCTAACATAGGCTGAATCCTTACTTCCTGATCTACCTTTAGACTGACAAGAAGACCTCTGTCTTGTCTGAATTAAATTTCAGTTTGCCTTCTTCCAGTCCATTATGGATAACAGATACTCATTTAGATCAGCTTGGGAGAAAGAAGTCTTGTCTGTTTGAGGTAAGTGTGACTGTTGCAATTGGCCACGTTGATTAGCATTGAATAGCCTTTCAGCTTGAAAGTCTGACTGCTTACTGCTTAGGTCGGGCTGTGGTGCAGGCTGGTTAGCAGCCAGCTGCAACAAATCACTCTGACCAAGAGGTCACGAGTTCGAGGCCCGCCCGTGCCTGCGTCTGTCTCTGTTCTATGTTATGGCATTGAATGTTTGCCTTATATGTGCAATGTGATCCACCCTGAGTCCTCTTCAGGGTGAGAAGGGCGGAATATAAATACTGTAAATAAAATAAATAAATAAATAAATAGGGGAATCATTTGTTGGTAGGTGTTAGCTGGCCCTGATTGACTCATGTCTGGAATTCCTATTTTCTGAGTGTTGTTTGTTATTTACTGTCCTGATTTTAGAGTTTTGGAATAATAATAATAATAAAAACTTTATTTATAACCTGCTTCCATTTCCCCGAGGGGACGTGGAGCAGTTCACATGGGGACCAAGCCCAAACAACAGATAAAACAATATGACGACAGCATATGTAATTAAAACAATAACAGTAAAATAACATTCATAAAATACATCAGGGAGCATTAGAACTAAACGTTGGGGCTATTAAGAAATTACAGAGAAGGCAGGCATGTGCAAAACCGCAAGGCAATGAGATTCAGGAATAGGGTAAAGTGCTGAGGGTTAGGGCAGTAAATAGTTAAGACTGATGGTGATAAAAATGGACCCACTGTTCGAAAACTCGTTGAAACATCAAAGTCTTCAAATTTTAAAATTTTACCTTTTTAGCCAATCTTTGTTCTTTTTCGTGGTTTCCTCCTTTCTGTTGAAATTGTCCACATGCTTGTGGATTTCAGTGGCTTCTCTGTGTAGTCTGACAGGGTGGTTGTGAGAGTGGTCCAGCATTTCTGTGTTCTCAAATAATCTGCTGTGTCCAGGTTGGCTCCTCAAGTGCTCTGCTATGGCTGACTTCTCTGGTTGAATCAGTCTGCAGTGCTTTTCATGTTCCTTGATTTGTGTTTGGGTAATGCTGCGTTTGGTGGTCCATGTGTAGACTTGTCCACAGCTGCATGATATTCAGTAGGCTCTTGCGGAGGTGAGAGGATCTCTCTTGTCCTTTGCTGAACGTAGCATTTGTCGGATTTTCTTAGTGGGTCTGTCGACAGTTTGTAGGTTGTGTTTCTTCATTAGCTTCCCTATGTGGTCAGTGGTTCCCTTGATGTATGGTAAGAACACCTTTCCTCTGTTTGGATCTTTGTCTTTACTCTCGTGGCTTGTCCTTCGCCTTGCAGCCCTTCTGATATCTCTGGTAAGAGTATCCATTGGCCTGTAGAGCCCAGTTTAGGTAGTTCATTTCACCTTGGAGCAGATGGGGTTCGCAGATTCTAGAGCCCTGGCAAATCGTGCAAAAGGAATCTGCAAACTTCACCTCCTCCAAGGGGAACTGAGCCACCTAAACTGGGCTCTACAGGCCAATTGATACTCCACCACAGACATCAGAAGAGCTGCAAGACCAAGAACAAGCAACATAGATAAAGATAAAAAGTAAAGACAAGGGAAACTCCATTTCAGACTACACAGAGAAGCCATTGAAATCCACAAGCATGTGGACAATTTCAACAGAAAGGAAGAAACCATAAAAATGAACAAAATCTGACTACTAGTATTAAAAAAAATTCTAAAATCAGGATAGAAAACAGAGGAATTCCAGACATAAATCAATCAGGGCCAGCTAACACCTCCCAACAAAGGATTCCCTCGGGCAGTAAGCAGCCAGATCTTGAAGCTGAACGGCTATTCAATGCAAATCACGGTGGCCAATTGAAACATTCACACCTGCCTCAAATAGACAAGAGTTCTTTCTTCCATTCTGGACATTCCACAGATATATAAACCCCACTTGCATAGTTTTCCAACAGACCTCACAACCTCTGAGGATGCCTGCCATAGATGCAGGCAAAACATCAGGAAAGAATGCTTCTGGAAAATGGCCATACATCCCGGAAAACTCACAGCAACCCAGAGCTGGTAGTTTCAGATGTGCATTCACTAAAGTGGTCATGTGACAAATATGCCTACATGTGATTAATAACATGTATAAAGTTTGTATAAAGTATCACCTTTCTGATTTGCCTTGTTCTTGCAGCCAGAACAGTAGCATGAGATATTGATCAGGTTTCTCTTTTCTGGCATGGTTCAAGGAAAAGGGGGGAAGTATACTTGCTTAATAGGTATTAGGTTACTTTTAAAGGCAAAGAAGAGGACCTTACTTATGGTTAATTTCAAGATATCTATTAACAAAGAATAAAGAAATCAAAGTGTAATTGTGCTAAATTGCTTGAAGGGAAGATAGTACTATTACTTCTCTAAACCACAATTCTGTTTCCTCTAACTACTTTATTCAAAAATGCTTCTAGATTAAAGGGAAGCTGCAAGCAGCCTCCATCATCACGGTATGTACATAATCTGAGTAATCAAATCATATTAGCTTTTGATCTGTTATGTACAAACTCCGGATTTAAAAAGATGAGAAGTTTTAATGCATGGCTTCTCACTTCCTTATTTTATCTCCCACTTAGCTTTGGTGGTCCAAATAGAGGCTTCTGTTCTGACCAGGCTCACAATTAAAAGGTGTACTGTAATTTTGTTCACCTACTTCAGCAAATAGCTCCTCCTCTTATTTCACAGATGACACTCCTATCTTCAGGGTCATAATTATTTGTTCTGAAATATATTCATCTAAATTTCTGTCTTTTCTTTTTATTATATGCCTATTATTGCAGGAAAGGAAAGGTAAGAATTGTTTCATTATCCTTCTGTCTATATTCTGCTATGGATTTTTTGTGAAATAACAATGACTTTGTTTATAAATAAGCTTTTCTATGCTGCAGAATGCAGGTGGTGAGATTGATGCTGTTCCTCAGTTACAGATCTTGACTTAAAAGGCATCCAAAAGCAGAAGAGTTAAGTAGGATATATTCCCAAATAAACATGCGATATCAATAATACATCATGCTGGAAACAGTGAACTTCCACTGGGTTGTACTTATCTATGAAGTTAATCATCCAAGAAGCAAATACAGAAACTAGTGTGATTTACATGCTGGTAAATATAAATGGGATGGGACTATTGTCCCATTAGGGGTATGCTCCAGTTTACATTTTCCATGATCATATTTTGCTTCAGGGTCCCTTAAGTTTCAAAAAGGAAATTAATGAAAAGAATTTAACTCAGTTCAGTCCTAAATTCCCAGGGCAGGCTCATGAAAACATAATGAAAACAATCTTGTTGAAGCCAAGCACTATTTTGCTTTGCTATCATGTTCATGAACTTGCTTGTTTATATGTGTGCCCAATAAATCTCAAATCTTGAATATTTTATATGGTTGCAGTAAAGGCACTTATAGCAAATCTTATTCTGTTCATCAGTACTATGAGGAAATTAACAATCATACATGTTTTCAGAAAAAATGTTAATTTATATATCATCTCTAGTTCACTAAAACTATTCTTAGTTGCAAAGAATGAAGATGGATACAAGAAATAAAGGCTCAGACTAGATGATACATTAAATACATAAGGTCAAACATTGAGTTTATTTAGTTTCATAAGTATACAAAGGGCGGGTGGGATATAACTTCTCCCACAACAGTTTTTAATTTAAATTCAGCCACTGACCTGGGACTGGTTTAGAGGTAGGAATAATGTATTTGAATATTCTTTGATTATGCAGAGTAGATCCTCCATAAAGTTCCCGTCATTTAACTGAATTAAAACTACTAGAATTAGCATTTATTTATTTATTTACAGTATTTATATTCCGCCCTTCTCACCCCGAAGGGGACTCAGGGCGGATCACATTGCACATATAAGGCAAACATTCAATGCCTTAACATAGACCAAAGACAGAGACAATGCAGGCTCCGAGCTGGCCTCGAACTCATGACCTCTTGGTCAGAGTGATTTGTTGCAGCTGGCTGCAGCTGGCTGCTCACCAGCCTACGCCACAGCCCAGGCATTCCAAAAGCCATGCTTCCTATGGTCACACTTGCATACATACTTAAGCCTGGACACGTGACAGTTCTCATTTCTGCACAATACTAATAAGAGGCACAGCAAACTCCCATTGAGTTAGTGTCTCATGCAAGCAAAGTGATGCTCAACGTTCCACAACAAAGACCTTTCCCATATATGAAGTGAGAACTGCCAGATGCCCAGGCTGGGTTCAGGAAAAGAAAAGGCAGTAGGGATCATATTGCAAACATATGTTGGATAATGGTGGATAATTGAGGGCATTCAATTTCAGAAGGAAACCAGACTATGCTTTACAAATGATAACAAAGCCTTTAACTGTGTAGGAGCTCTTATGGTTAGGGATGTTATAGAAGAGTTATTTTCCTTGATATTTGACTTTTATGTTCTTTTCTATATCACATACATTGGTTGCAAAAAACAGTACATCAGCTACTATAATGCAAGTTTTAGCGATGTGTGAAATTATATATTTGGAGGAGATAACTCCCAACTACAATGAGTGCAATAATATTATGGAATAAATGTAGTTTGGCGCCACTTTAACTGAAATGGAGTTGTAGTTTGGCATTTATTTATCATGTCAGAAGCGAATAGTGCCTTGGGTGTCACTGTAAGAGGAGCCTCCGGTGGCCTAGGGGATAAAAGCCTTGTGACTTGAAGGTTGGGTTGCTGACCTGAAGGCTGCCAGGTTCGAATTCCACCTGGGAAGAGCGCGGATGAGCTCCCTCTATCAGCTCCAGCTCCATGCAGGGACATGAGAAAAGCCTCCCACAAGGATGGTAAAACATCAAAACATCTGGGCGTCCCCTGGGCAACGTCCTTGCAGATGGCCAATTCTCTCACTCCAGAAGCAACTCTGGTTGCTCCTGACACGAAAAAAAAAGTCACTGTAAGAAAGTCCTCCATTGTGCATGTGGCAGGGCTCATGCTGCATTGTAGTAAGTGGTCTGTGGTTTCCTCTAATCCACACTCCCGTGTCGTGGACTCCACTTTGTGGCCCCATTTCTTAAGTTTAGCTCTGCATCTCATGATGCCAGAGTGCAGTCTGTTCAGCGCTTTCCAAGTTGCCCAGTCTTCTGTGTGCCCCGGGGGAGTTTCTCATCTGGTATTAGCCACTTCCAGGTTTTAACCTGCCACTTTTGGACTCTCACTTGCTCAGGTATTCCTGCAAGTATCTCTGTAGATCTTAGGAAGCTATTTCTTGATTTAAAGCATTGGCTTACTGGCTGATATCCAAACAGAGGATGGGCTGGAGATATTAAGGCATTGTAGTTTGGTGAAGTGCCAACATTGAGCCATGGCAGTTCTTATGCATTAATTCTACATGGACCCATGATGCATGTGATTTTAAAAGGTGTTTTGTATGTGTTTGTAGTGACCTGGTGTTTGAAGATTTTGCTCGCCAGCAGCTGAACGATGAGAACTCTGAAGAAGATGATAAAGCGGACCCTTCAAATGATGATTAAAAGAAAAAAGAAGAACAAACCAGTCAGGAAAGTCACAAAATGTACAGCAAAGACAGTAGAAAATAATTGTATTTTAACTCAAGAGGTTTTTAAAATGCTAAATAATAGTGCTTGTTTTTATTTATTGTTTGAAAAAAGAAAATTAATAAACTGGGCTGGTGTTATTTTAAAATATAAAATAAAGCTTTTCAGAAGCATCTAGCTGCATTAAGAATCGTTCCAATTAATTTTTCTAGCAAATAAACAACTGTCTTGCACAACGTTCTCATGTATGTGAAATCAAGGGTCAGGACATCCTTCCTGTGTAGTTAAAAATTCCCCTTCTGCTTGCCTGGATTTGAAAAGGGAAGTACTTGAAACAATTCTCTGGCTGCTTCTTGCATGGTTTTTTGTGTGTTCAATAAAATTGTGATGTAAATCAACATGTTTGCTCTCGTTAGTATCCCAGGCACCTGCACTACCAAGTCAAGCTGTGCCCCTTTTGAAGATGTACAAAGCATGTATATGGGGCTTGTATAAAACCTTCCGTGACTGTCTTGACTCTATATTGTCACCCATGACCTTCAGCAACTTCACAATGTTGCTAGGATGTTTCTGGGATTTGCTGTGATGCTAATAACACCCAGTCATACCACTCTTTTTCAATGGATTGAGGAGGCTACGGAAGCCCTGAACTGTTGTTTTTAATGCAGCGAGCAAACAAACAGAAGCTTAGTCCATACAAGATAGTAGCTACAGTATATTGTTTCATAGACAAAACAGAGTCATCTTGATATTTGTGAACCCGTTCAGGTTGAGACTGCACTCATTAAGGATCCAGGCACAGTTTCAGATACTCATGAGTTTGACATTACACTCAAAGGATCAGGTGGCTATTGTGAACAAGAATATCTGTGTCCTGCTTCAACTGGTGTGCTAGTTGCAAGTCTTTCCGGAGATGTTGGACGTGATTACAGTGATATATCTTTTATGTTATGTTTCATTTAGGTGTGAGGCTGCCTTTATAAAGTTCAAGAACTTAAAAGTTGTGTAAAATGTATAGAGTGAACTATTCTCTGGGAATATAATCCATAGTGTTGTCATTGTCCTCATTTATATCTCATTTCCCCCTCCAGAATAAAGACTGAAATTAAAACCAACACCATACAGTTCTAACACAAAAAGGTTAACAATAACATTATAAAAATAATTCAAAATATACAATTAAAAGCAGGAAGTGCTTTAAAAATTTTGCAATTCAAAAGAAGACAACATTAAGCCCCCCAAAGCCTTCGCTTCCTGGTGGAAGAACAGCAAGAAGGGGGTCATTTTGGTATCCCTACAAGGGAACTCCAGAGCTTAAGGAGCAGCAACTGAGGAGGCCTTGATTTCGTTTCCCAGCAAAACATACCTGTAGAAAGGATAGGTATAAGAGAAGGGTCTCACACACAATATCCTGGTTTGTAGGGACAGACCTAATTAAGCTACTGTTATTCCACAGTTTCAGTTTTCCAGACTGTATGGCCATGTTCCAGAAGCATTCTCTCCTGACGTTTTGCCCACATCTATGGCAGGCATCCTCAGAGGTTGTGAGGAATATTGGAAACTAAACAAGGGAGGCTTATATATCTGTGGAAGGTCCAGGGTGGGAGAAAGAAGTCTTGTCTGTTTGAGGCAAGTGTGAATGTTGTAATTAATCACATTGATTAGCATTAATATCCTTGCCTGCTTCAAGGCCTGGCTTCTTCCTGCCTGGGGGAATCCTTTGTTCGGAGGTGTTAGCTGGCCCTGATTGATTCATGTCTGGAATTCCTCTGTTTTCAGAGTGTTGTTCTTTATTTACTGTTCTGATTTTAGAGTTTTTTTTTTAATACTCTGAAGATACCTGCTATAGATGTGGGCGAAACATCAGGGGATAATGCTTCTGGAACATGGCCATACAACCCGGAAAACTCACAACAACTTTTATTAATTCATCCGGAAGGAGAGGAGGTGGAACCTTGCCCTTCAATGTCAATGTCCTCACTGGGGACAGTTGTATCTTCAATTGGAGTATTATTTGAATTGATTGATTGTGAAGAGAGTGTGATTTAGTTCTTTGTATTTTCTTTTTGCTTTTACTCTAGCTATCAGAGTTCCCAATTTCAAGTCCCAATTCTTTTTACAACCTGTTGTTTATTTCATCCTCCTTTCAAGAATATAATCCTGGAGCCTACAGCCTGCTAAATATTCCTACCATGTTTAATTCCCATTTTTCCTGCTCTTTCCTGCTCAAGGCTACTATTGCTTGGGCTGCTTCTATCATATATTTATGATATCTATCCATTGGTTAGTACTGTTCTTGCAAAACCGATTAGGAAATGACATCCATAACCCAGGAACAAAAATTGTGTTACGTAGTGTTGTTATTATTATTATATTATTATAATTTATAACTGACAAATGAATTTCAACAAGGACAAATGTAAGGTATTACACTTAGGCAGAATAAATGAAATGCAAAGATACAGGATAGGTGATGTTCAGTTCAACTTGTGAAAAAGATCTTGGAGTCTTCGTGGACAACGAGTTGAACAGTGTGATGCAGCAGTGTGAGCCAACAGTGTGATGCAGCAGCTGAAAAAAACCAATGGGATTTTGGCCATGATCCAGAAACATCCTCTCCTGATGTTTCACCCACATCTATGGCAGACATCCTCAGAGTTTGTGAGGTCTGTTGGAAACTACCGGTAGGTCAGTGGGGCTTATATATCTGTGGAAAGTCTAGGGTGGGAGAAAGAACTCTTGTCTGTTGGAGGCAAGTGTGAATGTTGCAATTAATCATCTTGATTAGCATTGAAAAGTCTTGCAGCTTCAAAGCCTGGCTGATTCCTGCCTGGGGGAATCTTTTGCTGGGTGGTGTTAGCTGGCCCTGATTGTTTCCTGTCTGGAATTCCCCCGTCTTCTGAATGTTATTCTTTATTTACTGTCCTGATTTTAGAGTTTTTTTAAAATTCTGGTAACCAGATTTTGTTTCTTTTCATAGTTTCCTCCTTTCTGTTGAAATTGTCCACATGCTTGTGGATTTCAATGGCTGGTTGTGAGAGTGGTCCAGCATTTCTGTGTTCTCAGATAATATGTTGTGTCCAGGTTGGTTCATCAAGTGCTCTGCTATGCTTGGATTAGTCTACAGTGCCTTTCATGTTCCTTGATAAGCTCCCTCTATCAGTGGATGAGCTGATAGAGCTCCCTCTATCAGCTCCAGCTCCATGCGGGGACATGAGAGAAGCCTCCCACAAGTATGGTAAAAACATCAAACATCTGGGCATCCCCTGGGCAATGTCCTTGCAGATGGCCAATTCTCTCACACCAGAAGCGACTCAGGTTGCTCCTGACACGGAAAAAAAAAGTTCCTTGATTGGCGTTTGGACCATGCTGCGTTTGGTGGTCCCTATGTAGCCCTGGAGCCCTCAGTAGCGCATTGTGTTAAAGCGCTGAGCTGTTGAACTTGCAGACCAAAAGGTTGCAGGTTTGAATCCAGGGAGCGGAGTGAGCTCCTGCTGTTAGCTCCAGCTTCTGCCAACGTAGCAGTTCGAAAACATGCAAATGTGAGTAGATCCACTCACTCCAGCGGGAATGTAACGGTGCTCCATGCAGTCATGCTGGCCACATGACCTTGGAGGTGTCTACGGACACCGCCGGCTTTTTGGCTTAAAAATGGAGATGAGCACCAACCCCCAGAGTCGGACAAGACTGGACTTAATGTCAGGGGAAAGCCTTTACCTTTACCTATGTAGCCTTTTCCACAGCTGCATGGTATAGGGTAGACTCCTGCAGAGGTGAGAGGATCCCTCTTGTCCTTTGCTGAACGTGGCATTTGTTGGATTTTCTTAGTGGGTCTGTAGATTATTGGTTGTTCTGGCAGTTCAAGATGTGCCAGTCAACCTCCATCCTTCAGTTTTGGGGCAGCGTCGGGGAGCAATGCAGAGCCAGGCCATTAGGTGGCGCTGTGTCAATCCTCTCCGCTCCTCCTCGTCCTTCTCCAAACCCAAGCCCTCCTCAGAAAGAGAGAGAGAGCGATCTCCTTACGGCGGCGCCCGAGCGCCGCTAGGGGGCGCTGCGTGCCCTGCTCCTCGCGGCGCAGCATGGCGGCGGCGGCGGCGGCAGTGGCGGTGGGCGCCTCGCAGCCTCAGGCCGGGGCTGCTCCTGTGGCCCCCACCGCGGCGCCCGAGGAGTCTTCGGACAGCGAGCCCGAGCAGGAGCCCGGCTCCCCGCAGAAGCTCATCCGCAAGGTCTCCACTTCGGGCCAGATCCGGCAGAAGGTGAGGGGGGGGGATGGGAGGCTGCGGAGGCCGGGCCTGGAGGAGTCAGGGTGGCCCCTTCCCTCCCCTCATCCCCGCGGCTCCCTCCCTGGAAGGGCCCAGTGGGCGAAGGGGCTCCTCAGGAGGGACTAGCCACTCTCCAGGCCCCTTCCTCGCACTGCCCCTCGACCACTGGCTCCCAGACACGCGTCCCACTCCTTTTTGAAATGGCTGGCTAATCTGTCCCTCACTCACTGCCTATTGCTGTTTTTCCCCAAGGTTTTGTGAGGCTCACGGCAATGCGCCCTTGCCAGGTGGGCTCCCCATTTTTCCTCAAGCAAGGGCCTACATTGCATCTATCTACACCAGGCATGGGCAAACTTGGACCCTCCAGGTGTTTTGGACTTAGAATCATAGAAGAGCCACCCAGTCCAACCCCCTGCCGAGAAGCAGGAAATCGCATTCAAAGCACCCCCGACAGATGGCCACCCAGCTCCTGCCTAAAAGCCTCCAAAGAAGGAGCCTCCACCACACTCCAGAGCAGAGAGTTTCACTGCTGAACAGCTCTCACATTGAGGAAGTTCTTCCTAATGTTCAGGTGGAATCTCCTTTCCTGTAGTTTGAAGCCCTTGTTCTGCGTCCTAGTGTCCAGGGCAACAGAAAACATGCTTGCTCCCTCCTCCCTATGACTTCCCCTCACATATTTATTTATTTATTTATTTCCAACATTTATATCCCACCCTTCTCACCCGAAGGGACTCAGGGCAGGGTACAAAATTGGCAACAATTCGATGCCTACACATAATTAAAACAGCAATGAAAATCCAATTAAAACAATATAAAAATATAAAACATGTGATTAAAATCCAATCCATATTTGTACATGGCTATCATGTCTCCTCTCAGCCTTCTCTTCTGCAGGCTAAACATGGCCAGCTCTTTCAGCCACTCCTCGTAGATCTTGTTCTCCAGACCCTTGATCTTTTTAATCTCCTTCTGGACACTTTCCAGCTTGTCAACATCTCCCTTCAATTGCGCTGCCCAGAATTGGACACATTATTCCAGGTGTGGTCTGACCAAGGTGGAATAGAGGGGTAGCATGACTTCCCTGGATCTAGACACTATACTATTTAGGCAGGCCAAAATCCCATTGGCCTTTTTAGCCGCTGCATTACATTGTTGGCTCCTGGTTAACTCCAAGATCCTTTTCACAGTACTGCTGTCAAGCCAGACGCCCCCCATTCTGTATCTTTGCATTTCCTTTTTTCTCCCTGTTGAACTTCAACCCCCTACAATTCCTGACAGCAGCTGTTAGGAATTATTGGGATTGAAGTCCAAATCACCTGGAGGGCCCAAGTTTGCCCATGCCAGAGCTAAAGGCATTGTGAAACCACAACTCCATAGCACTGAGCCATGGCAGTTCAAGTGGTGTCAAACTGCATTCATTCTGCAGTGTAAAAAATTGACCCCAAGACTCAGAAAGGGCGGCTGTGAAGGAACTAAACAGGATTCCAAAGTGTAAAGATATATCATTGGATACTACAGTTAGGATTATCCATGCCATCATGTCTTTGTATGAAAGATCGTGAAGTGTAAATATATATCATTAGATACTGAAGTTAGCATTATCTATGCCATCGCATTTCCAATGTCTATGTATGACAAGATCCCGAAGATTAAAGATATATGGGTTGCTGTGAGTTTTCCGGGCTGTATGGCCATGTTTCAGAAGCATTCTTTCCCAGTGTTCACCTGCATCTATAGCAGGCATCCTCATAGGTTGTGAGGTGATAAAGATATATCATTGGATACTACAGTTAGCATTATCCATGCCATCATATTTCCAATTTTATTTATCGTGTCAGAAGCGAACCGAGGGTACAGTTGTAATGTATTTAGAAATACAAAGTTAAAAACTTCACATTATACTAAATTCCTTTGACCAGCAACACCAGAGGCCACCTGAAGTGCGTCTGGTGTTGCTATAAGAAGGTCCTCCACTGTGCATGTGGTTGGGTTCAGGTTACATTGTAGTACACCACAGACCTCATATCCAGTGTCTATGTATGACAAGATCCCAAAGTGTAAAGACATATCATTAGATGGTAGGATTATCCATGCCATTGTATTTCAATGTCTCTGTATGACAAGACCCCGAAGTGTAAAGATATATTAATGGATGGTAGGATTATCCATGCCATTGTATTTCCAGTGTCTATGTATGACAGGAACCTGAAGTGTAAATATATATATCATTGGATATTATAGTTAGGATTATCCATGCTGTCGCATTACCAATGTCTGTGTATGACAAGATCCCGAAGTGTAAAGATATATCATTGCATGGTAGGATTATCTATGCCATTGGATTTCCAATGTCTATGTATGACAAAATCCCCAAGATAACATCATTGGATGGTAGGATTGTCTATGTCTTTGTATTTCCAATGTCTATGTATGACAAGATCCCGAAGTGAGAAGCTATATCATTGGATACTACCCTTAGGATTATCCATGCTGTCATATTTCCAATGTCTAAGTATGACACGATCCTGAAGTGTAAGTACCGTGTTCCCTCACTTATCGCAGGGGTTACGTTCCAGGACCACCCACGAAAAGTGAAAACCCACGAAGTAGGGACACTATATTTGTGTTGTTTACAATCTCACTGGCAAGTAGCATCACTGCCCCCTCCTTGCCTCTCAAGCATGCACATGCCTTATGAGGCGAAAACAAAGCTGCTTCAGCCTCCTTTTCTCTCCCTTCGGCTCCTTCCTTCCTTCCTTCCTTCCTTCCTTCCTTCCTTCCTTCCTTCCTTCCTTCCTTCCTTCCTTCCTTAGGCTTCTCCTTAGGAAGGAAGTAGAAAGAGGGATTTATAATATTTTATGATTTATACTATTGTTTTAGTGTTTATTTAAAAACCGCGAAACACTGAGGGTGCGAAAAGTGAACTGCAAAGTAGTGAGGGAACACTGCATATAGATAATTGGATACTGAAGTTAGGATTATCCATGCTGTCTTTTTCCAATGTCTATGTATGATAGTGAAAAATGGATAGTGAAAAAAGTTGATGGGAAGAAAATGAATTCATTTTCAATGTGGTGTTGGAGGAGAGTTTATTGGATACATAGGGTTGCTACAAAGGCCAATAAATGTGTCCCAGAATGAATCAAAGCTCTCTCTAAAAGCCAAGATGATGAAACAGAGGCTGACATACTTTGGCCATCACTCACTAGAAAGGATAACGCTTGGTAAGGAAGGAGGGAGCAGGAAAAGGGAAAGGCCACATTCCAAATGGATGGCTCAATCAAGGAGGCTGCAATTTCTGAGCAGGCCTGGTGATGATGGAGGTGACTTGGGGTGCATTGACACTGTAGAATGAATGTAGTTTGGCACCACTTGAGTTGCCATGGCTCAGTGCTATGAAATAGTGGGATTGTAGTTTAATGAGGCACCAGCACTCTTTGACAGGAACCTTGTAAAACCACAGCTCTCGGGATCTCATACCTTTTAGTTATGGCACTTCATCTGTTGTCAAACTTTATTGATTCAACAGTGTAGATGCACTCAATGACAACTATTTCTCATTTGGGTTACTTTTGAAGATTCTGCTTTATCATCCACTTCAGAGTTCTCACCTTTCAGCTGCTGGTGAGCAAACACCTTAAACACCAGATCACTGCAAACAGATAAACACACATTTGAAAATCACATGCATCACAGTGTGCATCTATACTGTTGAATGAATGTAGTTTCACGCCACTTTTAACTGCCATGGCTCAATCCTTTGGCATCATGGGAGTTAGTTTTACAAAGTTTTTTGCCATCTCTGCCAAAAAGTTCTGGTGCCTCACCATATCACAATTCCCAGTATTACATAGCATTGTGCCATGGCAATTAAGGTGGTACCAAATTGCTTTAATTTTACAATGTAGATGCACCCCCAGAAGGGAAAATGAAACAGAGGTAATTCTGGGCAGCCGCTGCAGCCTCCTCATGCTTGGTGTATGGACAGTGCAGAAATTTGGCTCATAGATCCATTTCTTATTGCTGGGTCCACTGTCAAAGGAATAGAAATAACTGTTACTCCAGGGAGTCTCCAGTTCCAGAAGCTGACTTGTAGGGAATCCATACAGTGGGCTCCTGGTAAATGTTGGGTTTGATTCGAGGAACTTCACTGATACTAACATCTGTGGATGCTCGAATGTTACACAGTTGCATAGTACAGTGGTGTCCCTTATATAAAATGGCAAAATTAAGCTTTGCTTTCTGGATTTTATATATATATATATATATATATATATATATTCAAGATATGGATGATTGAATCCATTGAGATAGAAGGCTGACTGTACTCTCTGAGCAGCATAATGATGTAAGGGATGCAGTGTCACTACTCTGTTCCTCATAACTAAACTAATGGAGGAAGCTTTTTATAGTCCCCCTTTTTCTGGCTAGTGGCTAGGCTTGTAGACAGGGCCCTGTCCTCATTATCATATTGTTCAAAGAATGACCAGATACATACACCCAAGCACATGAATAGGCTGTTTGGTCCTCCTATTCAACTGCTGTCAAGAGTGTGTGGCATGATAATGATATCTCAGCTGCCAATCTTGGCCCAGGCATTTTACTGCCTTGGGTAAAGCAACAAATAGTACCCATTTTAGCCTACTTTTTGAGCATTGTGCTCAATGCTTGCCAAGTTTGGCATACAAAATCAAATCACTAATGTTTCTCCCAAAATATGATAAAAATAGGGTATATCCTTCTCTAACTGAGAGAGAGAGAGCTGCTTCATTTTGCCTAATGCAAGTGCTAGCCCTCTTAACTGCCTAGAGAGACTGGTAAACAATAAAGAGAGTCAGCAAAGGTTGTCTCTTTTACTTCCAGTACTTTATGCTGTCTGGCTGGTTTGGAAAGAAGCTGGCACATGACTGAGAAAATACACCTTTGACAGCTGCACTGCCCAGATAGGAAGCAGACAAGCAAGCAAAGTTAATTATTGTCTCTTTTTTCTTGCCTTCTTCTGAATATATAGGTGGAAAGGTAAGAGGATGTTGGATAGTTACTATAATGACGTGACAGCATTTTCCAAGTGCTCTAGTTCTTTGGGCAGCATGTCAGTTGAAATTTTGCTTGGCAGGAATGACTTGCTTGTTTTTCACTGCTCCAGCTGATTTAGTTGCATTGCTGATTGCTTGTCCATTTGCTTCCAATACATTTTATTTATTTATTTATTTATTTTTACTCTATTTCTGTCCTGTTCTTCTCACCTGAAGGGGACATTGCAGTAATACTGGAAATTTTGGATGAAGACAAAACAGGCACCATGGCAAGCAGCAGGCAAACCTTTCTCCCTAAATACCGGCTTGAGAGCCAGTGTGTTATAGTGGGTTGAGTGTTAGATTATAATCCTAGAAACCGGGGTTCAAATCCTTGGTCAGCCATAGGAACCCACTGGGTGGCCCTGGTTGTGTCATAGTCTCTCAACATTAGAAGAAGGCAAAGGAAACCCTCTCTGAACACATATTGCTAGGAAAGTTCTGTGATAGATTCACCATAGAGATTTCATAATTGGAAATGACTTGAAGAGACAAAACAACAATGTACCGGCCCAGGAGGATGAGAATGACCAGGTGAGCCTCAGAGGGAATGATTGGAGAGCTTATATCTTTTGTCTATTCAGGAAGAACAGATCTTGCTCATCCCTGCTTTCTCTCTGAGGGATGCAGTGGAAAGGAGCAGAAAGCCCTACCCTCCTTTTATGTAGTGGTCTAGATCTGATCCCCACGCAATCCTGAAGAAAGAAGACAATTGGCATGATCAGGGGTTTCATTTGCTATTTATTTACTTTAGCGTGTGAGTGAATGGCATTTATGCTACCTTTTTCTGAGTTCAAGCAAGGAAGAAAACTATTGCTGCCAAGAGGGACTTTAACTGCTTAAAGGGGATCTGAACTTTCTTCAGCATTTCATGCTTGCACTAGTGATTTTTCCTCAGCAACATAGCTGCTCACAAGTTGGTTGGCAGTGAACTTGACTTACATTACTAAGCTCTGTTTTTAAGATTTAACCAACCTTTGTTGTCTTGGATTCTACTGGGTTTACATTTGTACAGTGAATAATAATGTTTTGCAATGAACAGGGGCAAGAGAGAGAAAAATTGTATTCAGTGCCTGAAATCCTGTTATGTTTCTTGAACTCTTGAATAAAATTGTTGTTCTGTGATTATTTCGAATGACACATTATACAGCTTGGGAAATATCCTCATTGCTGCATCTCTCTGCCAGGAAACACTGCATTTTTCAATTTCTGTATGTTGCAACATCATTGACAATACCAAACCATAGGATGGGGAAAAGGAAGTAATTTTTTCAGAACTACCCCTGGCAAGCAGGGAATGCATTTATGCTGCAACGTTGTGAACTTGGCGTTTCAGACTTCTGCACAGTATCTTGGGAATATTGTTAGACCAATAGTATTGTATATACTTTGATTTCCTGAAAACAACTTCTTGTAAACCTTAATCTTTAATTAATTACTAAATTTCAAGGACTATTCTTTATGCATCTTGTTACATATTTGAAGAAGATTTGGAATACTGGGCAGTCAGAATTAAATTTCCAAGCAACATGGGTTTTCTTTCTATGGCCCAATTTACACTGCTATATCATACAATTTCATAATGGCAGTTTAACTGTATCATATGAGTCTACACTGCCACATAATGCAGTTCAGTACAGTTAAACCACATTATGAAACTGCAGTGTAGATGAGGCCTTTGTCATATGAAGTATGAAGGGAAAACCTTCACCTTAAAATTGAAAAGCCAGTTTTAATCTATAATGCAGTGGCCAAACCTACGTAAAATAGTATAAATTGATTGATTGATTAACTTGGCAAAGGAAAACTTCATAAAGCATATATAATGGGCCTTGGATTTTGCTGGAATTGGTCCTAGGACACTTCCCCCTCCCCAATGGATACAAAAATCCATTACTGCTCAAGTCCTGTTATATGCAATGGAGTAGCAAAATATTAAATGGTAAAAGGTTTTTGGAGTCTCCTCCCCAACCCCCAATATTTTCAATCCATGGTTAGTTGAATCTGTGGAAACCGAACTATAGATAGCCAAGTCCACATTGAAACTGTAGTAGTAGTGCTCAGAAACATTTTCTTTTTAGGTGTTGATTTAGAATTATAAATTGTAAAATGTTTAGTGATTGATTGCTTCTCAACATTGTTTGTGTTCTGAAGAGGATGACTGTCAGATTTACAAGTAGAGGAAGTCCTTGAACCTCATTGAAATTCTAGTTTCTTAAATTTTTTTTTAGCATTTATATAGTAGACTTTAAAGTACGCCTTTGCAGTGACTCTTAAGAGGCAAGGAAGAATGAAATGGTCTCTTGTAATTTGAGGGTTTAAACATTGCTGAGACAGAAAAAAGGAACATGTATTTCCTAACGCTTGGTTGTTCTCAGTACTGTAATTTTAGATACTGTATTGATGGGTATCTTATATTTTGTTGTAGTTCAAATAAGGTTGAATTCTGGTGTGAATTCCCACTTAATCATTTTCAGTGCTTTGCATCATTTCCTACGTCAATGTGACTGTAAAAAGCCTAAACACTCTGCTTGTTCTATGCGAATATAAACATTTTAAGTACAAGGATTATAAACAGAAATTGTGTATAGCCATTAAGCTTCCATTGCTTTAATCTTTAATCTTTAGCTAAGCAGCATCAGATTCTCAAGGCAACTCACAATGTTTCAGAATTATCAATTGATTTATTTTGTGGCTTGCTATCTTCATTTCTTAAATCATTTGCAGATATGTATTCCTTCTAATGTTTAGTCATTCTTCCTTTTGTAATCAGAGATGGAAAAGAAGAGCAAATGAATAAATAACAGATATATTTTATAGCTGTGCATGAAGTTTGGAGGGTTTCTTAAGGCTTACTGGGGTTACTGCCATACGCAGAACCCTATAGAGCTTTTGAGGCATAGCTTGTCCAAATTTAGAGATTCCTCACATCATGCAATATGCTATTTTATCCAAAAGGATGGTTCCATATGACCAGTAACTTTGTATAATTTCTGCTTAAAAGTAAATTAATTGGCAGAGGTCTTTTCCAATGTTTCCAGTGTATAATTATGAAAATTAACAAATATCCTACTTATCTTTCCACTAAGAACCTATTTTATCAATCTCAATAATTAACAGAAATCAACAATCTAAAAACCTTTTTGTCTGAAGACTTCAGAAATGTCATATAAAAAGATCAAGCCATATTACATGCATTCCAAAACTCTCAACACTCTGTGTTTAAACTTTTAAATTCTTTTGATATGATGGAAAGAAATTGAGAAAAAAATGAAAAGAGGCCATTCATGAATTCATACCCACCTCCCACACAAATCTGATAAAACTAGAGACAGTTTAGTTCTGATCTTCAGTGCCATTGACCAGGAAAATAAGAAATTTTGTTGAATATACAAAAAGGAATCTTTATATTTAAAATCAAGGTTCTGCATAAATGGTAGATAATAGATTGTTTCTTCATAATATAAGCTATTGCTGCTATCACATTTTATAATAGAGCAAAAATAAGTAGATCTGAAAAAGTAAAAATACAGAGCACAATAGAAAAGCAAAGGGATATGATCTGACAACATTTTGTGTGACATGCCATTAAAAGTGCGCAAAGAATTGCAATTCCATAGGAAGGGCTAATGTGAAAGTAACTCAGTTGCTAATCTTGAGCTGCTCATTTTGCAATCTGATACATGGTACAGGTAGGTAAGTTTAAAAGAACCATTTGAAAACTAGGTTTGAATAGTACCATACGGGATTCCACTGTAAACCATGATTTGAACTTAGGTATTTAGTTTTAATTTATTTTATTTGGATGCTGCCTTGGTCGTGGATTGGGACATCATGTTGGCTGCTTGAAATGTACCAAGCTTCATTGAGCCCCCAACAATGAGAAAATAATATGCATGACAGTGTACCACAAAAGTAGTTTCTTTTCTAAGCCACCACTCAGTTTAGGATTATTTTGAATTGTTATCAGTCTTAGGACAATTTCTGGTGTTGTAATACTGTTAGTTGTGTTGCCTTGAATTTTGACTCTTGAACTGTCCAGTGAGCTATTTTTTACCATGTTCAGATCTTAAAACTGTTTTTCTTTTTCTACCATTAGCAAGATAATACAAAGAATGAAGTTTCAAGCCCTATCACAAAGGCTTGAAATCTGTCAAATTGGAATATTCTATTTTGTTTATTTCTATGTAAATTCACCAAAGTAGTCAAAAGACTCCAATTGTAAGTAGGTTTTTATTATGTTTAAAATGTATGCCAAAGAAGTTATATTTTAGCATGTGAAGATTGCTTGCGCTTTTTGACTTGTAATAGGGAATAGTGGTCCTCCAGATGTCCTTGGGTTACCATTCTCATAACCCTCGCCCCTTTATAATAGTACATAACTAGGGGATGCTGAAAATTTTATTCTTTGTGCCATCTACAGAGCCAGAGGTTTTCCACCCCTATCTTAGCAGAAATCCAAATGATGATAGCCTTCACCAGTGACTGAAGTTCAAAATTGGCTTTGTTGAAGAAAATTGTCCATCTGTAGTTGTGTGTGATTGAGAGAGAGAGATTGAGTGAAAGAGAGAAAGAAGCAATCCTATTTCGTAAGTCCGTTTCATCTGTTGGTACGACACATTAATAATCTTTCACAATCTGTTGAAATGACTGCTGGATTAGTCTTTTGATGAGTCTGCAGTGGCTTTGCTGAAGCTGATTGACTTAAGCATTGTATGTTTTCACAATCAATGATGAATGCAAATTACAGTCTCGTATGGGTCAGAGAAAAACAAATTGAGAAGCAATTGCAATAGTTGCCTCAGGAATTGTCAAACCACTAACAAGTCTGATTTGTGACAGGACATGGGAGTTAAGTGGACACTAGAGCAGTAGTTCTTAAAGTCTTGGGGGGATCATGAACCCCTTTGGAAGCCCGATAAAAACAAGGACTTACTATTCAGAGACATGCGTTTAAACACAGTTTTCAAGATAACAGATGAAACAGAAAAAAAGGTGTCTGAAGAGTTTACTAAAAGGCATTGCCGTCTATAATATAAAATCTGAAATAATTGAGCCCAGTGGTCTAGTCAACTCAGTGCAGTGTTCTATGTCTGACATTGGCTCTCTAAGATTTTGCACACAGACTTTGATTAGCCTTGCTAGCATGGAGCCTTGACTTTGATGAGGAAGGCAGAGTAGGCCTGAACTGGACATTGTCTGATTCAACAAAGCCAATTTTACCCATACACCCTTCATTTATGGGTAATGAAGTGATGTATCTTGCATGATTTTAAAGGGTAAAAGTAAGATTAAGATTGTACAATATCTAATTTATTGAAAACAAATGAGTAAACATGAATGCAGAATTATTTCACAATAGGAAATTACTTGATTATATTGAGTTATTTTTGTAACCTGCAATGCTGTGCATAGACATGGATAAATCTAGAAATTTTAGTTACAAATTGACCAAAAACACCTGGGTTGACTTATCTACAGGTCAATGAAAGTACTCTACCTTTTTTTTTTTTAAAAAAGGAACCATCTCTGAGTAGAGTAACAAAAGATGAAAGCTTAATCAGTTCCAGAAGACACTGAAAAAAACACCTCTCCCATTCTTTCTCTCTGCCATGGTATTGCTTCTAGCCTTTTTGAATGCTTAGAGAAAATGGTGGCAGTCACCAGGGGCACGTGGTCCTCTGAGGGAGTAGTGGTGTTTTTTGTGACATGACTTTCAACTTACCCATGTGTCATATCAAAATCCCTTATTTTGGCCTCAAAACCAGCCCTTGACATACATGAGGTCGACATATACAGAAATATATATGGTATATGCTTTTTTATTGTTCACTTCCTTTGCTGGAATTTAAGTTGATATTTTACAACACCCCCCCCCCCAAAAAAAAACAGGTCCTTTTTATTTCATCACTTTGCTCTATTTCAAGAACAGAGTTTACCTGAGGATTGTATTGTGACAGGATGTGGTGAGAAACAATAGTAACCTATAGCCTAAAAACTAGTAGACACTTAGCAGAAAATAGAAATGTGAAACACAAAGTAACCTAGGCAGACTTATTTGATCCTTTACATATACGTGAATAGCATATATTAAGTTGTTTTTCTTTTGCCCAAATGCACTCTGCATTCATAATTCAAAAATGGAAAGAATAATTGAGTTCAGACACATTGTGAAACTATGTTTAATGGTACCATAGTAAAGAACCCAGACAGACAGCACCGTGTAGTGGTTAGTGGTTGGACTGAAACTTGGAAGATCTAGGTTAGAGTTCTTTGTGAGCATTGAAAATTACTGACTTTGCGGAGATGCATGTATGCTGCTCTCATTGATGAGAAAGAAGCACATAAAAGTAAAGAATATAGGTCCCATACCATAGTTTTGCTCTCAAGATGACCAGAAATCACATTTTAGTGTAAATCTTACTGTTTGTGTTTGATTCCCTGAACTAATCAGCACTAAGTTTTATAGATGCTTTATAAAAGTAAACCTGTAGCCCTGATAGTAGTTTGGCAGTAAATGATTTGTGTGTTTGCGATTTATGTCACCTGTCGATTTGTGGTGATAGCATAATATTCATAGGGTTTTCTTAGGGGTGGGTTTCCAGTTTATTCTGAAATCAAGCCTACAGCACCTGGTATTTGTTGTAAATGTTTTGAACTTTAGACAAGCCCATCATTTAATTTTTTTTTTACCAAATCATGTGACTTTTGGATTACAGCATTCTATGGCTTCCAGTATAGTAAGAAACCCAATCCTTGTTAGAAATTGTTTTGTCTTATCGATCTAATTGTGCTTTCCCATTCCTCTTCTTTCAATCCAGTGTAACATTCCTTTCACCAGTCAGAATAAAAACTCCCATTTTGTCTAGCTAATGGATCACTTTTCTGCCATTCTACCTTCAGTTTACAACACATGCTGCTCTTTTAATTCTACTCCAGATTTGTGCAAGATCTTCCCATCCACACCGTCATAGTTCTGAGCCATGTAGCTTCATCTGCACCCAGGGTAATACAGTACCTTCTACATCAGTGGGTTCCCAGGTGTTTTGGCCTACAACTCCCAGAAATCCCAGCCAGTTTACCAGCTGTTAAGATTTCTGGGAGTTGAGGGCCAAAACATTTGGGAACTCACAGGTTGAGAACCACTGATCTACATAGTAGGCTTTAGGATTCTTAGGCCTACCATGAAACACATTGTGTGTTTCACAGGAATCCTGTTCTGGGGACTTTGTTGTTCCTGCTGTTTGCAGTCCTGGCTGCCCTCTTTGTTATAGATGTTTGCAGATTGGAATAAGTGAATATTTTATTCTCTGTGATTTGGGAACAACAACAACAACAACAAAGAGATAGAGCAAGTGTATATTGATACGACAAGTGGTTCATCAGCATTGCAGTCCTTAGTGAATGGCTGACAATGGATATGGAGATGTGTAGGATCTAGAGATTAATAGTGTGCTTTTTCATTTTTATTTATAATGGGTTCATGGTTAACTTGTGAACAGATGATGAACACTTGATTGGCAAAATCTGCAAGATGTTGTTGAAAGTAGACTTAGATGAATAAGTTAAAGAATGTATAGTTAAATTGTTCAAAACTATAGATACAATATTGAGTTGGAACAATTGAGAAGGATGTCAACGAATCAATTTGAAGATATATTGTGTTATTGCCTTACTCTAATAAAACGATGTACAAACAGTATTTGACTTCAGCACATTTAGGCATCCAATAAAGCTAATATATACTGGAAGCTGATACAGAGATTGATGCAAGATATTTTTTAAAAATGAGAATACAATTGAAACTGAAGTTGTTTTTATTGGGGTTATCTAGTGAACAATTTAAGTGTTAATTTTATTTATTTATTTAGGACATTTCTACCTTGCCTTTCTCCACAGCTGGGCATAAGGTGGTTTACAGCATATAAACACACAATATCAACAGTATAACATAAAATGCACAAGTTAAAACATACTAAAAACACATACACGATAAAAACTAGCTTTCACCTTCCCCGCATCAGCCCCTCAATAAATAGCCTTAGAGCTTAAAACTCAACCCATTCCTATGGCACTTAGTTAAAGGCCTTTAATTTTACGGCAATGTATTATAATATACTGGTAGCAAGACTGTTGTGTGACCAGAATTGAAAAATTTACCCTCAAAAGAATACATTTAAAAAGTTTTTGAAATGGCAGAAATTGACAAATAATTATTTATTTTGATTAGAGGGAAGTTGTTAAAACAGTTTCTTAAAAGATGGAGATTTTTTTTCTTTATTAAGAAGAAAGATTGGAACATCATGTTTGTGGGATTTAAAACCTTTTTTGCTGGACTTTGAGTCAACAGATATAAGTGTAGTTAGGTAATATATATACATTTTAACATATTTAACTATATTTCTTTGGTTTGGAGGGTGGGCAAGTCATTTTAATGTCTTGTGCGAAGGATGTGTTGGAGCAAACATTACGGCAGTTATTTGTAGCACATAGTTTTTTGTAGTGTGCTTATGTGGTGAATTATAGTGCATTCTTATGTTGTTTATATACCAATAAAGATTATATAAAATATTGTTTTTCAACAAATGTTCAATTTCTTATAATACATTGTTTAATCTTCCTAGATTAGGCGAAATGGTGCATTAAAATGGATCAACAAAAGAGCTTATGTGTTTCTAAGTGTCATTCTAATGATATAGTAGAACCAAAAGAGTCTGCTCATGGCCTAAAACCTTCAATTGCTAATCCCAGCTAGGACAAACCAATTCAGACAGTTGTTGAATGACAAACCAGTGCTTCCACAAATACTATGGATGCAATTGGTCTGCTCTGATTGAGGGCTACAGCCATAGTTTCTCCTTTGTTCAGTTATTCAGGCGGAGGTCAAAAGGGGGTGTTAGACAGAGAAGGATAGTCCATTTTAGGGGGGAGGTTTTTTTTTGAAGGAGTTAAACCTTTTCCCCTGTTTTCCTGTTTTCCTCCACCGGTGTCGCTGTTGTAGAAAAAAAGGGGGAATAACCGGTGAAAACAGGGGAAATGGTTTTCCTCCTTCAACTCCCCCCTCCCATAAAGTGGACTATCCTTCTCTGTCTAGCGCCCCCTTTTGGCCTCCACCCAGATAATAGAACAGTACCGAAGTAAATATAATGGCAATATTTCTTTCTGTAGTTCTCTGGATTTTTTAAAATGCACCCTCCTCCCCTAATTTCTGTTGTTGCGGACTAATTTTCTGGCAATTCTCAGTACCACCTGCAACATTTTATTTCCACCTGTTGATTGATTTCTTTTTCATTTCCAGACATGGGAATTGACTTCTCTTGCTTTCATTATTTTTTTAAAAAATGCATCAGTGAAATGTTTCTTTCACACTGAAATACAAAGTAAAATATATAGAAAAGATGATATTTGCGCTTTACATCATAGGACCTCACAGGAAACCGTGTGTTGGTTAAATAACCTTTGGAAATACTTTTGTGCAGGTCCGAGAAATTGCTACAAATAGCTCATGAAAAGAATAGAACACATAGGGATGGAGGGACAATTACTGTACCAACAAAAACCCAGGGAGGTCAAGTTCAAGACCTTGTGCTTCTTTGTATCAGTCTAGAAGAATACTTAATGAAAAGGTTAGATTTTGCTGATCTTTGTGAAGGATCAGGTTTTTGCTGAACTAAAACAGAACATCCTACAATCTAGTAGTAGTAGTAGTAGTAGTAGTAATAATAATAATAACAACAACAACAAGAAGAAGTTGCATTTACTAGTGCGAATCAAGGTCTGAATATTACTGTATTGATATTTACAACACTACTTTTTGAAAGAACCTTCTTGTCACAACTGTGGGCAGTAGTCAATTTCAGTGAGATGCTTCATCCATCTAATAAACTGGAATCTACTCTACAAAATCAGTTTGTGCAATGATAAATTTGTTAGGCTTTAAGGAAAAGCCTAACAAATTTTACACCAGAAACTAAGAATTCCTTCTGGAAATTTCCTTCTGAAACACTTATCCCTCTAAAAGTTGTCACCATAACTGTGAATCTCCTCCAAAGATTATGTGATACTTAGCAATAATCATTCCCTGTTTATTGAAAGCTTAGTTGGTGATAGCTTGAGAATTAATCGGTATCAGATATAAGCCATCTATAAGCTTCTTTCTACAGAACTGAGAGCTAGGGAGATAGTTGCAATGTTCGCTGAGTTGGCATGAGGCAACTTAAATTGAGAATTTACTCCATACTGGATAATTCGGGCCAATTTACCACATTGTTTTGAACATAATGCTTACTATATAATTTGGGCCAGTTTGCCTTATTGTTTTGAACATTATAATGCCTCAAGCTCTCTGTTCACTTATTAACACATATATTCATGATCTGGTTTGTGTCACATCTACTACATACATTTCAATGTGATGAACTCTTCAAAGATGATCACTTAGTTAACTTGTTTTATTTGTTACTTGTCAGATTAGTCTACAATGGTTAGAAAATGAATGTCAGAAATCAACCAAATCACAGAATGTTCACCACTCTTTCTAGGGCTCTGTATCTTGTTACAGTCCCTAACCAAATTTACTGGAAGAACAAATCTCATAAGCTATACTTCTGAATATTGTTAATTGTTTTTATGTCGTCACTAATGCTATAGACAGGACTGTTGGGGAAGGGGCACCTTCCAATGATTAGTACCAACTTGTTTCCTTGACAGTACAGACTCTCAGTTAACTGGCACCCAAAGGGATTGGTAGATGCTAGATAAGTGCTGTTTCTGGTTGCTTGATAGTTACTATTAAAATAGGCCTAACTGATACTATACCCCACACTATACCATAAACTCTGTACTGACTTGATATTAACATTGAAATACAGTAATTAAAGCAATTTAAGAGGAATAAAGACATAACTTAGTGTAACTTAGTGTAAGGCCTGGGCTGTGGCGCAGGCGGGAGAGCAAGCCAGCTGCAACCAGCTGCAATGAATCACTCTGACCAGGAGGTCATGAGTTCGAGGCCCACTTGGAGCCTATGTTTGTTTTGTCTTTGTTCTATGTTAAAAGGCATTGAATGTTTGCCTATATATGTAATGTGATCCGCCCTGAGTCCCCTTCGGGGTGAGAAGGGCGGAATATAAATGCTGTAAGTAAATAAATAAATAAATAAATAAATAACACAGTTTTACTGTTTTACTCTATTATAAGCATGGCTTTTAAATTTTTATTTCCTTGGTTTTTTTTACCAGTTGCTTGATAATTCTGGTTGCTTGCATTCTAGTTAACTGAGAGTGTACAGTATTGTGTTTATCTCTTAATTCCTCCACTGGGAGAAAATGATGGCACTAGGCAGGACTGCATGGATCTCTACTAGTTAGTCAAGAAAGAAGAATTATCAATCAACTTTGTCACATTACCTGGAGCAGAATATTAAGTAAGGCCACTCTCTGCCTCCTAATTATTGAAAGATGAAAGAAAGCAGTTTGTACAATGTTTGGCAGCCGTTCATACTTAAAGGAATTATTAGATCCTTTGGGAACCTCATAACGTTTAATTTCAAACGATTTTTGATCAGTGTTTTAAATTTCATGTAATAATATTTGAATGTATTTTCAGTAATGATATAGATGATTAAAATATAATATGATCAGATGCAAGAATTAAGAAATTTCTATAATATTAAGTTGCTCATTTTGGGGTGAAGAGGCAGATTAAGATTCTTATTCCTTTGATCGAACTGAGGTGGATCGCTTTAAAAGGCAGTTCTTTTAAGAGTTGTAAAAGGAAGAGAATTTGCTTTCACTGTTTACATTTCCTTGGAACTCATCCCTTAGAGGCATTCCCTGCCATTGACAGAACTGAGCAACACGCTGGCTGGGAAATAAACATGAAGCTGAAGAAAAGCAGCTATGTCTGGAAAAAAAGCTATAAAGTCATCTTGATCTTATCTCTAGCCCTTTCCGCCCAAGCCCACCAAAGTCTTTACTAAGCTGTCTGCCTATAAATAGAACAGCAGCTCTCTTGCAGAAATGGGCAGCTGTAAACTACAGGCTTATTCTTTCTCCTGCCAGCATCAGTGTTGTGCAAGAGGCAGCAGAATCACTATGTAAGGGTTTTTTTCCTGGCCTTTGATAGTTAAGTCATGTTAGCTATAAAGTTCCTGTAGGTAATTAATGTGGGCAAAATGCTTTTTAATTAAAGTGAGGGCTATAGTGACACGTTTTTGAGGTGTTTTTGCTTTTTTTGAGAGGCTATTATTTAAAAGAGATGGAGGAGTGCTCATCGTTTGAACAGGTGAGTTTGCTCTATATATGTATATGAGCACTTGACTGGACGGGAAATAGTTGGGCCACAAATATATATGTAATAGAATAAAACAGGATTTACATATAGATTATTAAAGTCACAAAGTTTCTACTTAGTCTTCAGGTTTCGAAATGTCCAGTTGAACTGACATACTGCAGGCCGAATTTAAAATGGTTCATTGAACAAGGTGCATTAGTAAACAACTTCCAGAAAAGAAATTTAATCATATGATTTGGGATATGTTATCAGTCTTTTAAGAATTAATACATGAAATTTTGAATCATACATTTCCACGTATACTTTAAGTTTCTTTTAGTGTTTCCTATTCGAGCCTTGGTTATATTTATCCTGTTTTAAAATCTTCAGGCAATTGGAATTTTTGTAGTTGTTTTGGTCAAGGACCTAAATTGCATTTCCTTTCTTATTCAGGCCAAATATGAGGCTACAAAGAAGTCTTTGTATGCTCCATTAGACGTCTTCTCTTGAAGACACATTCAGGGGAACACAGAAGTAAATATTCTCTTGGTATCTTCTATTTTTGGGGAGGTAGAGGTGGCAGTTCTAGCAATTTTTGGAATAGAGAATGAAATAGGATTATATTTTATCTCTACCTGCTCTAGCATTGTGTTTATTAAACATTTATGTAATTTATCTACTTGATTATGAAAATAATGCTTTCTTTCCCCCAGCTTTTGTTTTGTCAATTGTTTTAATTAATTCAGGCACATGTCATCAAAGCATCTCTTTGTTTATTTCAGCATACTTTTTCTCATGCAATTATTATTTGAGTAGTTAAAAAATTCTAAATGTACTTGGTGAGAAGCATTCTGTGCTATGGATTGTGTGATCCTACTTCAAGAAAGATCTAATGGATGGCATTTGTGTGTGTGTGTGTGTGCATGCATCCAAGAGAGAAAGCTTTAGGGAGTAGTTACAATTTTAGTTGGGTCTATCTCTGGAATTTTCACTGGAGAAAGAAAAGCTGTAATTAGCTGATTTCTTTGTTCAACAAGAATATTAGCTTGCCTAAATTACTAAAGTGTCAGTTCGTGTACAGGGACAGTAGGGTTTGTATAGAGTTATTTTTGTACTAGAGTAGTGCTTTTAAACTTTATGGTAATGGTTATTAAAGATTTTGAAGAATCTAACAATTGGATTAATCCTTCAGAGATTTTATATTGCCTGCTAATTTTGCTGTTTGCTAATAATGTTGTGGCTTCCATCCTTTCACAGCTCATTATTAACTTCAGAATACTGGGGTGGAGGTCACCAAATCGTATTTATTCCCACTGAAAGTAATAGAATAAACTTGGCAACATTTCTCTGTTTTCACGTTTTAGTTCAGGTTGCCCTGACTTCAATCAGAGATGAGGATATTATACACTGTTTTAATAGTGTTTCTGTATACAGCATTTTCTTGCCATGGTTGCTGAGGTAACAGGAGTTGGGTTTTTTTAATCATATCAGAAGCGACGAGAACATACTGCAAGTTGCTTCTAGTGTGAGAGAATTGGCCATCTACAGAGACGTTGCCCAAGGAACGCTTGGATGTGTTACTGTCCTGTCCTAATGTTGACATTAGAAATAAGCCTGTTTTAGGCAACATTTACTGGCTCAGTTCCACAGTTCATCCAGTATATTAAAAAAATGTGCTATCCCATTTGTTGACCCAAGTTTAGCATCTTATTTCTCCATGAATTGAATTATGCTGCTAGAGATCCATGGTGAGTTAATCAACAATATAAATGGAAACCAAAGAACTTCAAAGTTGTCCATGTCTCTCGCTTTTATGTTGTACAGTACAGCTCCCATATCCATGGATTAGATAACCATGATTACACTTATTCATACTCCAAAAAAATATCTCCACCTCCTAGAAGCGTTTGCTAGCCTCTAGATCCTCCAGTACAATTGTATGTTATGCTTCCAGCTTAAGGATAGTCAAAATATATGTTTTGCTATTATTCACAGTTTCAGGTAGTCACAGGGTGTGTGTGTGTATACCCCATGGATATGGGGGTCATAATGTATTTCATTTCACAGACGTTCACAGAGGATTGTTGCCCACATAGCAATCAGCTATAGTATTACTGGTTTTATTTAAAGGGGGAAATCATTTGACTTTATTTATTTATTTATTTATTTATTCGTATTCTGCCCTTCTCACCCCAAAGAACCAACACGAACCCTAAGATCATCCGGGGAGGCGCTCCTCTCGCTCCCGCCTTTATCTCAAATGCGGCTGGTGGGGACGAGGGAGAGGGCCTTCTCGGCAGTGGCCCCGCCCGGCTCTGGAATTCTCTCCCTAAGGAGATCAGGTTAGCTCCTTCCCTGCCCATTTTCCACTGGGAATTGAAAACATGGTTGTTCCAGAGCGCGTTTAAATGAACAGGCCCAATAGAGCTGTCATTAGAATACTTCTTTCTGTTTTAAAAGCATATGGCACTTTATCACTGTTACTTATTTCCATGATACAGCATTTTATGAAACCTGTCCCCACTGGTTTGCTTTTAATTATTCTGATTTTATCTGCTTGGATTTTATTGTGTTGTCCATTATTTTATTTTGTGGATCGTTGGAATGTTTTAGGTTTTTGTCAAATATGTTGTGTTGTTGTTTCGGGCTTGTCCCTGTTGTGAGCCGCCCCGAGTCCCTTCGGGGAGATGGGGCAGGATATAAAAATAAAGTTTATTATTTATTTATAATACTCAGGGCGGATCACAATGTGCACATATAATGGCAAACATTCAATGCCATATAAACATAGAGACAGACGCAGAGGCGATTTAACATTCTCCAGGTTCCAGCTTCTTGAGGGTATGCTCGATTCCGGCCACAAGGGGAGTAGCTGCTTCATCATCCACTGTGGCATCTTGATGGATACTTCCTCATTCCAAACGGGAGTTGGACGAGTTTTATGTTGTCATAAATTAGTTAAATTTGCCTCCCCGCAGAGCGGTATCTAGGAACCGGGCTGTGGCGCAGGCTGGAAAGCAAGCCAGCTGCAACAAATCAACAAATCACTCTGACCAAGAGGTCATGAGTTCGAGGCCAGCCCGGTGCCTGCGTCTTATCTCTGTCTCTGTTCTATGTCATGTCTATGTCATGGCATTAAATGTTTGCCTTTATGTATGCAATGTGATCCTCCCTGAGTCCCCTTCGGGGTGAGAAGGGTGGAATATAAATGCTGTAAATAAATAAATAATAAATATCTAAATTCCTACTTGATAGATGCAACTATCTTTCGGTTGCTTAGGTCAACAACGAGCAGGGGCTAATTTTTTATTTTAATTGTTGGGTGCTCACCCCGGCACGGGCTGGCCTTGAACTCACAACCTCTTGGTCAGAGTGATTTATTGCAGCTGGCTACTTAACCAGTTGTGCCGCAGCCTGACTTAGTAGGGTGATGCAAGAAAGTTTATATCAGTTTAGTTGTCAGTTGTCATTACTCCAGGGATTCATTTTCACTGTGAAATTAATACAGTTTGGACCAGATTTACTGCCATGGTTCAGTACTCTGGCATTCGAGGATTTATAATTTCATGCGGTACCAACGCTAAATGGCAGAGAAAACTAACAACCTCATGAAATGACAAATTCTATGATCTCACAGCATTGAGCTATGGGAATTAAAGTGGTGCCATCTGTTTTAATTCTGCAGTGTAGATCCATCCCAGGTTATATTAAGAATATCACTTTGTTTTTTCTTAGTATCTGGATACGAAAATGGCCAAAATATGGTGCAGTAAAGTCTCCCAATGATGTATTCCTTGAGAGGCCTGCTTGAATTATTACAGTGCAGTTTGGAAAGGAGAAGGTTAAATGAAGCATTTAAATCTCATATTATGTCATTTGTTGATGGCAGGAGCTATTCATTGTTAACAAATTAATGCTGGAGTCTTTTGTTTTCAGTTTGTAGGCTTTCATTTGCTTTTAAGATTCCACCTTGGAAGTATCTTAACGTATTTTGGTATTTAATCTCTTTCTTCAGCCGAAGTAACAAATGTTTCTGCTAAAGAACAGCCAAATGAGTGTGGGCTAAATATAACATTGTAGCCTGGATGTGCATATTATGTGAATGAGTGGTGTGTGGCTAGCTGTGGAGCAGTTTTCTTTTTCTTTCTTTTTTTAAAAGGTCCAGAAGTCTTGTGTGGAGACAGACTTGGCACTTCAGTCTTGGGAAATGGCAGCCAGCCAGTGAACTATGAGTCAGAGCCAAGAATATCTTTTAAAAATACCAAATAGAAAGGCTTGAAAGATTATTCCTGCTTTTTTATTGCTGCCCTCTTCACTCTCTTAAGTATGCAGATCATTTCCTGTGGTAGTCAATCGCTGATAACTTTACATGTGGTAGCCTGCTGTATACTAACTTTATTCCAAGACGTGATTTTAAAGCCCTGATTGGACAGGACAGGACTGTGACCTCAAATTCTGAGGTCCTTTTGCTTTCTATGCCATTATCAGAGTTTTAGAAGTTCAGTTTAACCAATCTGAAGAATGTATCCTTCACACACCAGGATAACATCTCTCTCTAACACAGGAAAGGAATCTCCGCACAGTGCTTTGGACCATTGTTTATTGCATTTTGATGCACATAAGATTACCAACTCAGTTTTGTAAATGTTTTGGGTGTTTCCACCAGAGGGCAGTGAAATAACAAATACTATTTTTTCCACTTTTGAAAGTATAAAAGCCCACTTTTCTTCTGCTTTCTGCTGAGCAGAGGGCAAGGGTGGATAAGAGGACTGCTCGTAATGGCCCTGTTTTCATGTTTTCTAGACAATTATAAAAGAGGGCATGCTGATGAAACAGACCAGCTCGTTCCAGCGCTGGAAGAGGCGATACTTCAAACTGCGAGGACGGACTCTTTACTATGCAAAAACTGCCAAGGTGTGTTGTTGAGTAATTTCATCAGAAATCTGAATATAAAAGGACCCATTATCTCCCCATTTAACTGCAAAAAGTTCCATCTATGATACCTGCATGTATATTTTAGAACATGGATAACCACATTCTCACAGTTTATTGCTGTGCTCATTAGTTTAGGATTTTGGGCAATGTTTTAAAAACACAAGATATGATTGTATCATAAGAATTGAGATTAAATGTCTTTGTATATTAGGAATTGTACATTTGTTAAGGTGAGTCATGTTGCTAAAGATAAATGAAGACTGAGAGCTCCATAGGTTTATTTTATGGAACAAAGTTAGTCCAAACAGCAGATTATAAAAGACAGGTATATTTTGTGGATGGGAATTGGAATCCGCAATTGACATTGATAAGTTTGACTTAGATTATTTGAAATGGTAGTTAATTTTCTAGAGTTTTACATAGTCCCTTAAAAACTATACAGTGAAGCAGTTATTTGCATTTGGACAACTCCCTGTTCTTACCTTCCTCCTGTGGAAGAATTAGATTTCTCTTTGATAAATGGGGCACACCTTCTGTTTGAATTGTTTTGTCACATCATAACTTACCTCACATACCTGTGATTTGATAGGAACAGGAGAAATATAGTTAACTTTCATGGATGTTGCTCTGCAAATTTGCATCACTTTCATTCAGAGCATAGAAGGCTACTTTTCAAAACTCATTTGATTACAGAATTTTAAAAATAACCGATTCCTGTTGTTCAGTACAGTGCTGAGAAAATGTAACAGCACATTACTTGTAATACTGTTCATAACTTTTCCATACTTTTTCTTAGTTTCTTGAGTGAAAAACGCTTTAGAAGATATAAGAGAATGGCATAAAACTTGAAAAAAATCCTGCCAAAATGTTCTTTAAGTGCCATAAAAAATCTCTGAAAATAACAGTATATTTTTACTTGTTACCCCAAAGAAATTACTTTGCTTCTTGTTACATTGCTTTCAAAAGATAACTTTGTCATGCTTCTGTTATCCTTATGCTTCGTTACATCAGACATGTAACAACACTTTGTATAGGACATTAATTATAGTGTTGCTTAGGTTTGCAGCTGATGTCTTTTCTGCATCATTAGAGGGTGCCCCTGGGGAACACAGTTTCTGGTTTTTGTTTCAGACCATAAATTGGGCAGATTGATCCTAAGTAGTAATATCTATTAAAAGTTATTCTGACAATCCCTACTTAGTCTGGTGGGAATGATAATCTCTGTGTGTGTCCAACCACATCTTGTGGCATCCATAGCAATGGTGCTGCCAGTATCTCATCAGAAACTCCTGCTCAATTGCATAAGCCCACCAATGTGCTGAACATACCTCATCTTACCAGAATCACCTCTCCCATACACATGCCTAATGAACAGTTAGAATGGCAGGACATTTGCGAAGCAAGTGAAATTCTGTTGTGTTGCGTCCTGATGATTCAGCCCTATAAAAATTATTGGCATCTTGGTCTTAAGGGGTTATTTTGGGCACTGAGTCAGAGAATTGCATTGGATGGACTGCATCAGCTCCAGTTTCTTTGATATGGTTATCATGATTTTCTTTCTGTGGGCGAGCAGATGGCAACTGATAGATGTCATATGTTCTGTATCTCAAAAACTAAAGCTGATAGGTGAAAACTAGTGCCATTTTTGGAATCAGCAGGTTCAGTCTACCCAGAAACAGGTCTAACATCTGAAGCACCAAAATGTATCTTGGCCAGTGTCATTATTTCCATTCACAGCTTGGATATGTCCAAATCCTAAGTGGGGTTATTTATGTCTTTCACACTGGAACAGATGTACGCCTTGATATCTAGTCTGATGGATGGATAGAGCTTTGCATGGGGAATGTAGTGTGAGAAAGCACTTTATAGTATTGCAAAATCGTAGGGAATCTTCCTCTTTTCTCATTTGTTAGAAATACAGAAATACATAGAGATATGTGAAACTTCACATGTTATGTTGCTGAGATGCATTTTGGCATTAATTACTTTTGTTGATTTCTAATTTATTTCTCAATTTCTAGTCAATCATTTTTGATGAGGTGGATCTGACAGATGCCAGTGTAGCAGAATCCAGCACTAAAAATGTCAACAACAGCTTCACGGTAAGATCTTTCATACCTTATCTCATGATATTTTTAGATTTTTCTCAACTGTATGCAGACTTTGTATAAGATATCCCAACTTGTATTTATGTCCACTGTGCAAAACAACATCTGAGAGGAAACTTTCTTTTTCTTTTTCTTTTTTTACAACCACCACTAGAATGGAAATCACTGACTTGGAAGTGATATTGGTAGAAAAAGTTGATAGGATATAGAGCTGGACAGAAAAATAGTGAATATGATCAACCTGGTCACTTAGCCTCTATAAACCATGCCCCTACATAGAACTGCAAATGGGGGACAAAATGTACTATCTGTTTAAAATGTGATTTGAGAAATGTAGATTTCTTGTGGTATAGAGACTTGGCAAAATACATTGTGAGAATGGTCAGGGATACCATGTTTGAGTTGGAAACCTGTTTGTGTGGTGGATTTGGTTTGTTTATATTTGTATTTTGGGTAGTTCTTCTCATAAGTCAATTCCAGCATTCAGTGCTTCGTAAAGAAAAATGAGCATCATTCCTAAAACACATTAATAACACTAAAGGAAGATACATATTCTGGGTCCAGTAGGCTAAAATGCAGCACAGTGCATTTATTGTAATTGTGTTGTCTAGGCTTTGGAGGTTAATACAAAGATCTTCATGAAAAATATGAAATAATTTTAGTTTAAAGAAGCAGTTTTGTCTTTGATCAGCTAAAGGACATTTTGCAAATGAAAGTTATGAAAAGTGTCTAGCTGGACTATTTTTTAAACTCTTTCACCAGCAAGATCACTGGAGTCCCCACCTCGGTTCCTGTATAACTTGCAGTTTTCTTTTTGAGAATGCCGATTTCCTTTCTGCACTTTTCGCAGTTCTATTATTTTCAGATTTGAAGCACTTGTTTTTTTAGTTCATAGCTAAGATATTGTTCTATTTTGGAGATGTCACATTAGTTATATGTTTTCAATTTAGAATTTTCCATTACAGTTGTTACATTTTTCACTTTGTTTTTGTTTTTGTTTTTTTGCTTCCCCCCCCCCCCCCCCAAATTTGCTTTATTATTGTGATGTAGCAACATTTGTCTGTCCTTCTACCATATTGCAGTATATAAATTGTATGGGGGGGGGGAATCTTACAAATATTTGTATTAGTGCAGATATTGGGAGGATCAAGTTTTAGTTTTTGAAATGGTGGATAGAGCAGACTTTAGCAACCTGATACCTTTTAGATATTTTTAATTGTAACCTAAGATGGCTGGGATAGTTGGGAGTTTAATTTACTACAAGGTTAGAGAAGGCTGATATAGAACATTACGTTTTGTGTAGTCTCACAAATACGTGCATTCTTTGTTGCAAATATTAATAAATAATGAACTGTCATTTTGTAGTGAAAAACTGGCCACAAAGAAATGGCCACAAGCATGTAATGCACCTGGCCAGATATGAGGAAAAGTGTCATTTTCCAGTTTTTTATGAGAGCTGTTTACTAAGATGGGATTGATTTAAATTGTTCTAGAGTAGGGAAGATTTGGTTGCATTGGCTCCAGAATGCTTCCAAGAGACGCCAATATTTCTCAGGATCTGGTATTTAAATGTAGGCAGGCATGACATTTCATTTAGAATTCACCTCTCTTCCTGCTCTGGCCCCATAATATCCCTTCCTTAATTTCATCTGCTATTCCATTCTTTTTCCAAGATTTGCAACAATAATTCTCTGCACTTTACTCTTCCTTATTTGTGCTTTCATATCCTGTGCATGACCTTTGCTTTTCCAACTACATCACTCTTAGTCATCAAAAGAACGACTGCTTCCTCAAATGACCCCATCTTCTTTCCTTTACTCCACAGGAACCACTTCCCTACTCACCTTCCCAAACCCATTGTCCCTGTGACACTACCAGCATAAAATCATTTCTTACTAAAACTAAGTCCTAGAAGAGGATGAGCCATGTCTAACTCACGGGCCACATATAGTTTTTGAGAGCCTTAAGTATACCCCCCTCAAGACACCACCATGCCATGGACCGATTTTAGGGATTTTAAAAATCTAAAATCCACTTCAGAGCTGCCCAAACCACCTGAAAATGTGACAGGCTGCTTTCCCTAATCAAGATCTCCACAAAATCCCCAAACAAAAATACATACATAAAAATTAGCAAAAATAATAGCCAGAAGTGACATGCCTTCCAGGATTGGGTATACAGGTTCCTTTCAATGTACTTGACATTATACAATCTACCTCATCATACTGGGGCAAATTGCCCCTTTGAAGCACTTTGAGGCCAAACGCCATCACATGACACTTGGCAGGCCCCGTCCCGTTTACCCCCCAAGTGGGGAGGAAGTATTGCAAGATGCTTCCTCACCAATGATGTAGAGGTAAAAAGGTTTTGATTAGCTCCCTTTGGGACCTTTCCCCCATGTGATGGGGACAGGGGCAGGGCGCCTGTTGTCCCCCTCTGACGAGCAAAGGAGGGAGAGTGCGCAGGGTGTCACGAGGCGCCCTATGTGTCTGCCGTTTTGCCAGCGACTGCTGGCAAAATGGATTGGGGGCAAGGGACATGTGAAGAGGTCAAATGTATCTTCTGGCTGCTCCTTCATTTTTCATATTTGCCCACTTCTGTCTTAGTGTGTACACATCCTTGAAAGTGTAAACACATCCTTGAAAGTGCCTGCATACACATCTGTTAAAATACCAAAGCATTAAAATATAAAACATCAAGTAAGAGAAGAAATTGAAATGGATATATGTAAGTCCTAAAACTGACCAACACTAAAACTATTAATAGAGATGATTGTTCAAACACCATGTGCTTTGATGATATGATTCAGTTTTGAAAATAAGCCCAATAAAGTTACTGATCTGCAGAAAAAATAGCATGCTGGCAGAGAACATGGGGAGAAAAACAAATATTCTTGTGATGACTCATGGGCCTTGTAGTCCTGTTCCTAGTACTATTGTGGCAGACGAAGAGGAAAACATGGGGTTTTCGCCGGTTCAGCAAGAGCCGGAGTCTCTTCACCTGCAGGATGTTGATGTTTGCCCTCAAGAATTCAGCCAAACAGGCCTTGGGCAGAACTCCCCCCCGTTTTCCAGGAGGGAAAATTATTCTAAAGATAGGGGAGTCAGGGAGGCTAATCGGAGAAGCCTGAGAATCGCTGCCAAACAAATGGCTGATTAGGTCTGCTTCCCTTGGGAAATTCTAAGGAGTCATGCATCTGGACAGAGTTGGGTTTCGCTTCTCGTTCTCTAGGGAAAGAGTTCTGTTGGCGGGAAAACGAGACCCAATATAGGTGTTTGGCGCGAGGGATTCTTTGCGGAGTCAATTGATCAGCTTGAGGAGAGAGATCGTGTGTGGACTTCGTAATCCCAGTTCCTTGCTTTCCGGATCTAGCTTCAAGCCTGTCAAGACCCAGGCTGCAGAGCACCAATAACCATGCGCAGAGGCCAGAATCTATCTAATATCTTTATTAAAGGAATATATAAAGTCAATAAAAACAAGTGAAGAATATAGTTCAGAAGTAGGCCTTTCAGGAAAGGTCAAATATAGTCCAGGAAAACAATGTCCAGTATGTGATATTAGAGTCCAAAGTTATAATCCAATAACCGAAACACACACTTTGCCAAGCAAAGTGTGGGGAAAAGACAGGGTCCTTTAGTCCAATGGAGCTTGACAACAAGGCTGGAAGCAAACTAGATTCTTGGCAAACAAGGCTTGATACGTGGCAACAAGAGGCAAGAAGCAAGAACGAGGTCCGTGGCAAGATCCGGGGACAAGGCAGGCTTGGAACTAGAACAAGGTCCGTGGCAAGGTCCGGGGAACAGGGAACTGGAGTAGCGTAGTCCACACACGATCTCACTCCCGAAGCTGACGAATTGACTCCGCAAGGATTTCCTTGCGGGTAAACACCTATATAGGATCTTGTTTTCTCGCCAAGGAACACTTTCCCTGGGGAACAAGAAACGAAACCCATACTGTGTCCAGATGCATGACTCCTTAAGATTTCCCAAGGGAAACAGGCTTAATCAGCTAATTGTCTGGCAGCAATCCTGGCGCTTCTGCGATTCGCCTCCCTAGCGCCTCTATCTCGATTATAATAATCCCGGTGAGAAAATGGGGGAGATTTCTGCTCAAGGCTTGTTTGGCTGACTTCTTGTGGGCAAACATCTTGCAGGTGCAAGGGCTCCAATTCTGGCTGAAACGGTGGGAAACCCAAGTTTTCCTCTTCATCTGCCACAATAGTACTAGGAACGGGACTACATGGCCCATGAGTCATCACAAAGCCTTGCCTTGTCTCACGGTTTTACCACGGACTCTGTTCATGCTTCATGTTCGTCTTGCCTCCAGTCACGGATCTAGCCAAGAATCAAGTTTATTTCCAGCCTTGTTGTCAAGCTTCATTGGACTTTAAAGACTCTGTTATTTCCCCACACTATTGCTTGGCAAAGTGTGTGTTTCGGTCAAGTGGATTAAAACTTTGAACTCTAATATCTTATATTGGACAATACATTTCTGGACTATATTTGACCTCATCTGAAAGGTCTGCTTCTGAACTATATTCTTCACTTGTTTTTATTGATTTTATATATTTCTTTAATAAAGATATTAGATAGAGACTGGCCTCTGTGTAAGGTTATTGGTGCTCTGCAGCCAGGGTCCTGACAATTCTGGATGAAAATGAGATAAGGTCTGTGCTGGGTTCAAAGGTAGTGTGGAGCATTTCACTCTCCATCCACAAGCCTACTCGCTCACCTGCTTTGGATTTTCAGTTGCCTTCATCTGCTAGTCTAGTACTAAATGAATGGCTGTAGTAATGATGATTTTATTATGAGATAAGCTAAAATGAGATGAATGTGAGCAGAATTATTGTAGATATTATACTTCAGTCTTCATTCCAGTTAGCAATGAGGAGTGAAATAATAATAATAATAATAATAATAATAATTATTATTATTATTATTATTATTATTATTATTATTTTATTTCTTAACCGCCTCTCCTTGTGGATCTGGGTGGATTACAACATAGCTAAAACACATAATCATTATATAAAATAACATATTAAAACATATTTCTACAAAATACATATGCATATTACAATACACAGAACAATGATTAAAATATAGTAGACAAGACACGAGTTTAAAGTTCATGATTAAAACTGGCTTGGGAGGCCTGCTGGAAAAGATGGGTCTTCAAATGTGTTCTAAATTCTGACAGCTAAATGCCAGAGCTCTTTCAGCAGGTCATCTCACAGTTGTGGGGCGGCCAATGAAAGGTCCTCTGGGTGACAGTTGCCAGTTGGGTTCTGCCAGGCTGGAGTCGCCACCCCCCAGGGGAACTAGGAATTTGGGGCAGATTGTAGGGGACAAGGCAATTCTGTAGGTAACCTGGACCAAAACTATGTAGAACTTTGAAGGTCATAGAGATTTTATCTGTGAAATGGCTATTAAAGGCATCACAGTGATCTACTGAAGGGAGATTCTAACAATGGGTTCGGATGGGAGGGCACCTGAGTTAAGCCTGTCACCACTCTGAACAGCTCAGCTGGATGTAAGTCTGAAGTTGCAATGCATGCAGAGAATAAAGTTTTCATAATTGCATATATTACCACCTTATAGGAGCAGAGGTGCCCTCTATACTGTGTCTTGTCACATCAAAGTCAAATTTGTTGCCATCTGTGTCTTGTTATCATTCCTGTTTCATCCCGCTGAGGGTCTCTGTATACCAGGGAACCTTATTCGTAACGGGTTAAAGAGAATGTTTGGGAGCAGTAGTGTCAATTGCTCTGGTTAGATTTTGATTCCGTTTACTGACCACTGATTCAAGTGGGTCATCAGTGATATCGGCCATGGAATAGGCCCATGTTTGTCATGGATACTATGAACTCCCAAGCTGCACCTGATAAATTGACCTCCAGTGGCATGTTGAAGTCACCCAGAAGCAAAAGCCTGGGTAATTCCAACAATACCTCCAAGACCAGTTCCATGAGCTTGAACAAGGGAGTCTGTTAGGCAACAGGGTGGACAGTACACTAACAGAATCCTCAGTCTATCCCTGGTTTTCAGACTCAGGTACACACACTCAATGTGATTCAACACCCTAGTAGGTAATCTGGTCAAGATGTCTGGTGATATCTCAAGTGGATTTCAGGGGAGAAGGGAGTTATCATGTAGGCATTGTGAAAAATGAATAGCAAGGGAGATTGGACAGGATCTCTTTGCCAGTCGGAGATGTCTAAGCAGCTATGTTTCTTTCCTGTAGAAAAAAATCCTGTTATAAACAGTGGATGATGCAGATGGATGGTGAAGTAGATCTAGCACCAATTTTCTGGATTATGGTCTATTTCTAGGCACTCTTTGGAATACAAAAGAAAAATTATCTGAACTATGGTTTATTCTTAATTATGAATTTCCTCTTTTACAGTTCCAATGTGAACACCATATTTGCTCCTCTGGCATTACAGACCATGCAGCACAATGCTCTAGTGACAGTATAGTGAATGGCCAAAATCATTTGCTTGATCCTCCTTTATTGGTGCTTCTGTGAATATCAGTATGACTAATTTGGTGCTAGCATACCACTGCTATGCAATTAGGTTGTCAGTAATCACACTGCTTATTTTAGAATTACCATAAGCTCAAAATCTGGCTTGCTGAAAAGGTGACGTTCAAATTCCCTGGAATCTCCACAGCTCTCTCTTGCGTTGGAAGTGCCTCTTAGCTGTACTGCAGACGGGAAACAGTGTGTTTTCACAGTTAGTGCCTGTCTCCTGAATTCGCTGCCAGTTGGAGTAAATCTGTCCTTGCTCCTCCTCAAGCAGACAGCTAATCAGCTTGTGGTGAGTCTAACAGAATTCCCAGAAATTGGCTGAGTGAAGGAATAATCCTATTAATATCTGAAGCAAATTCCTAGCAAGTTGCTTGTTCTGAAGAAGAGACTACGTATACGAGACCAGACTTGTGGATTAGTGAAATACTGAGTGAGTCGAAATGAAAGAAGTGGACTGAAAGTACTCTACAAGACGGTGCCAAAGACTGCATCTGCTCTTTTTGTTGTTGTTGTTGTTGTTGTTGTTGTTGTTGTTAAAACTATTCAGGTATTCATCAGGCTATTTCTTTCTTGTTTGTAGTGAAACTAATAATAGTGACACATTTTACTTTTTTGTACTGTTGCATAAGTAAATGTTTTGCAGGGCAGAAAGTACATGGGAAAGAATGTTGCTGTCTTAGATAGAATTAGATATGTTGTCATATTTTCCAGTGCAGGAAGAGATGAAGGGTAGGGATTTAAGGTTTGAGGTCACAAAACAACATTGTGGATGTCTGTGTCTTCTCTTACACAAATGGGATCCTGTAGAAAATTTGTTCCTGTAGTTTGTGAAGTATAAGAGTGTTGTAGAAAATAGTGGGTGTTTGGGTGAGAGGATTGATTAATCTGAGGAAAAGAGAGTGAGTTAAAATTATTTGCCTATGATTGCTTCTTTCTCAGGTTGAAGTTTTAATTTTTTTCTGACTTTCTTCTTGTAAGCCTCTCAGTACTTTTAATAGACTAAACAAAATGTCTGGCGCATTAAACTGTTGTTAGAAATAGGTATATATCTCTTGGGAGGAAGTATTTGCTTTGTTACCTGATACTTAAGCTGTACTATGGCATGGAAGAAATCATATTTAAAAAGAGGCTAGTGCCTGAGTGCTCAGACTGTTTAGGCACTCACAGTATAATCCTACCCATGATTACCCATGTGTAATTCACAAGTTAACACTGGATCTTACTTTCCAGATAAATGTCTGTAGGAATGCTGCTTGGGGCTGGTGGACATACCCAGATGTTGCTTAATTTGATCTAAAATGGAAAACCCCTGGAAATGTGTGACCTGGTTATATCTGAAAGAATGCAGATATATTTGCTACAACCTTTTTGCAAAAAGTCAACTCTTTTAGAAAGGTATTTGCCCATGATACATGGAGTTCCGTGGGCCTTCCCACTCTCACCAGGAATCCATCTTATCATAATGAAGATGAAAACACACACTGTATCTTAGGGATAGGCCCTAAATGCCCTAAAGATACCAAATCCCATTTGATTTGGAAGCTAAGCAGGGTCAGCTCAGGTGAGTACTTGGATTGGAGACTGCCAACAAATAGCAGATGCTCTAGGCCAGTGGTTTTCAATCTGGGGTCCTCAGATGTTTTTGGCCTACAACTCCCAAAAATCCCAGCCAGTTTTCCAGCTGTTAGGATTTCTGGGAGTTGAAGGCCAAAAACATCTGGGGACCCCAGGTTGAGAACCACTGCTCTAGGCCATAGTTCAAAGGAAAGAACTAGCAAAATCACCTCTTTGTGTTCCTTACCTTTAAAAACCATATGAAATTCATGGGTCATTAACAGATAACTTGGAAGCATGAACACATATTTTAGGGGGCTAGGTAGAAACAAAAGAAGACTTGGCCTATTTAACACATCATAACAATATCTGCACTATGTAAATTAAAGTATGCTCAAGAACAGCTAAATGAAAGAGATTCAGAATATTTTCAAAAGAAAACCAGGTATAAAAGTTTGAGTGGGAATGATGTTTTGGCATAGGATGTTCTTCAGGTGAAATTGTACAGGGCTGGGTCTGTTAGTTGATGCAATTGATAGTTTCATCATCTCCTTGTCAAGAAAGATAAAATGTTAGCAGCTGATCCTTGTGGTGCTCAAGTATCAGATGTGAGGACACATTTATTTCTCAAAAAGCATACACAGAAAAGTCACACTCTGTTTTTTAGGTAACCTGAAGGCAACCTGCTGCCCATAAGACACTTCACATTTTTGCCTCTTCATCTCCTTTTGCCATTAAACTGATCAACCCCAAACTTAAATTTATCAATATGCTAACAGCAAGATAATTTCCAAAACACATCTTGTAGGGAAGATCATTTTAAAAACACAGAAGAAGATAAATTGTGGAAATCCAGCCACTCCAACTGTACACAAATTATTCCTTTCTAATTCTAATATTACATTTCTTATCCTAGTTCTCTCTTTCTAGTTCAAGACATACACACATCCTTAAAAGACTAGCACAAATAATACGTTCTCCAGTACACATCCTGTACACAGCCCAATCATTTTAACCCAAAGAATGACACACATTCCCTTACTAGTATGTTTGCCAAAATGGGATTGGCTTTCCACTCCCAGTAGGGGTGGGGGCATATGTTTCTATTTTCTGCAGTGTTACCGCTGCTGCTTTCAGAGCCAGTCAGACTTACAGGCCTGGCTGTTTTCCCATGTTCTGTATAGGAAGAATTGAACAAAACTTCTGTAAGTACTCCCTTTTGTTTCCCATTAATCTACCCTTCAAAAATGCTAAGAAACCAGAGTAGAGTCTTTGATAACAGTAAGTGGCAGCATGCCTTCTATTGTTAAGCAATAGTGGCTGCAAGTTAAGAATTTCCATTCTATCTTGTAACTATTTAAATATGGAGAGAACCATATTTTGGTAAGAAAAAGCAGCAAACTGTGTACCCTGTGTAAAAGACAAATTTTTATCTTATATGCCCAGAAATGGAGAATAGAAATTAAATAATACCAGCCAGCATGGTTATAATGGCAGTTGTGGTTCAACACATCTGGGGAAAATCAGATTGAGGAAAGGTGATTTGGATACTAGATTAAGTTCAATAGACTTTGTATTAAGCTTTGATGTTTTACTATTTTAGTATATTTTAATAGATAATATTTGGATTACTGCTTTTTTTCTTTTTAAAATATTTTATTTGTATACGTTTTCTGGTTTTCTTTTTCTGTATTTAATATAAATGTTCAGACTGCACAAAAGACTACTTGCTTGCAATCTGAACATTTTCATGTTTATCAGTATTCTTAAATTGGTATGGATATTGTGATTAGGGTTGCAGAACGTTCCTTACTATAAACTAGTTGTTTATAATAAGGAACAAACTACTTATTATAAGTAGTTATTATATACAGTAGAGTCTCTCTTATCCAAGCTAAACAGGACGGCAGAAGCTTGGATAAGCGAATATCTTGGATAATAAGGAGGGATTAAGGAAAAGCTTATTAAATATCAAATTAGGTTATGATTTTACAAATTAAGCACCAAAACATCATGTTATACAACAAATTTGACAGAAAAAGCAGTTCAATATGCAGTAATGTTATGTTGTAATTACTGTATTTATGAATTTAGCACCCAAATATCACGATATATTGAAAACATTGACTCCAAAAATGGCTTGGATAATCCAGAAGCTTGGATAAGTGAGTCTTGGATAAGTGAGACTCTACTGTACTTATTAATTACTTATAAACTACTTATTATAAACATAAACTTACCAATATTTCAAATGGAAGTTTGGGCCTGCGTTTGGCTGATGAGAGAGTAAATTAATTAGGATTGTTGTTGTGGTTGTTGTGTGCCTTCAAGTCAGAGCCGGCCCTAGGTAATTTTCAAGTGTAAGCAAGCAATATTTTTGGCTCCCCCCCCCCCCCCCAAAACCAATCACGCACCGCTTTTCTCTTCGTCAAACCCCCGGCCTCCTTCCTTGCAGCAAGGAAGGGGGCCGGGGCTTTGGGGAGGAGAGAAGCGGTGTTTCTCCCCTCGCCAAAGCACCGTCCTCCTTCCTTGCAGCAAGGAAGGTGTCACGTCCAAGGCAACGGAGCACTAAGAACCGAACACAGAGGCCAATAACTATCTAATATCTTTATTAAGGAAATATATAAGAATAATAAAAACAAGTAGAAAATATAGTCCAGAAGCAGACCTATCAAATGAGGTCAAATATAGTCCAGAAATGTTTTGTCCAATAAATGATATTAGAGTTCAAAGTAGAATCCAACAAACCGAAACACACACTATTGCCAAGCAATAGTGTGGGGAAATGTCCAGAGTCTTTCAAGGTCCGAGGTAAATCCACAACAAGGCTGGAAACAAAGCTTGATTCTATGAACAAGGTCCGTGGCTAGGAACAAGGCAAGGCAATTCTTGAATACTTGGTTAGGTAAAGCAAGAAGACTGTGGTTGCGGACTTGCGAAGTCCACACTAGGCTGGAAACACGAAATCACTCCTGAAGCTGCTCTGTTGACTCCACACGGAACCTACCGTGCCAGGCACATTTAACTAGGTCTCGTTTTCCTGCAAAGCAGGTGTCCAGCGCTCCCTTTCCCTAGGGAACAGGAAACGAAACACAGCTCTCTCCAGATGTGAGACTCCCTAGATTTTCCCAGGGGAACATGGCTAATCAGTGTCTTGTTTAGCTGCAAGTCTCAAACTCCTCCGAACCTGCTCCTTCTCTCCCCTGCCCGCAGTATAGGATTGTCTCCTAACAAAAGGGGGTGAGAACTGCTCAAGGTCTGTCTTAATGGGTTCTTGGGCAAAAACATCAACATCAGGCATCTGGAAAGATTCCGGCTCTTGCTGAGCCGGCGAAAACCCCATGTTTTCATCTTCATCAGCCACGGTGGCACTGGGAGCAGGACTACAAGGCCCATGAGGCATTACAGAAGGGGGCTGGGGCTTTGGGGAGGAGAGAAGCAGCGAAAGGTTGTGTTGTGTTTGCAAGGTGTTAAGGGAATGGAAAGTCCCCTGCCTCTCCCGTGTGGGTTGGGGCCAATGGGAAGAGGGGACATGAGTCACCGACTTTTCGCCGAGGCGGGTGGCCTTTCGGTCATTGAGCAGGGAGACCGGGAGCAGGTGGTGCCACTCCGGCCCGTTCTTCCTGCCACCGCCGCTGCATCTCCTCGTTCTCCTCCTCGAGGCTCCACCGATGCAGGACCCGTATCGCCTCCAGAGGGAGGCTGAGCGAGAATCTCCCGGCAGGGAAAGGCGGTGGTGGAGGTGGCGGCGGGAAGGAAGGGGCTGCCAGAAGGGGCACCCTGCTTGTGATTTTGTGATACAAAATCCAGCATATCTATCTAGTTTGCTGTGACATAAAATAATAATTTTTAAAAGGAAGTTGTACATTCCTTATAGTTTGAAAATCTCTAACACAAATTAATTCAAATTAATAAGGGCCACCAGGAATCACATAAATTTGGCTGTCCCTGATTCAGATGTTGGTATTAGTAACAAGATTTTTTTTACAGATTTTCCTCTTTCTTAATAGATATCAGGCTAGATCTACTGTACTGAAATCATGTATTAATGTATTATAGGGCATTTTGCCTTAGCTCCTGGAAAACTGTAGGTAGTTTCTAAATACTACTTTATTATTTGTATAGGTAAGCCACAATAGGCCACTGTTTGTGCTAAAGTATAAATCAAAGGCATACCTTTGGTAAACAGAGTTTCTGGTCTGACTGCTTGTGTAAATATTACAGTCTAGTTGAATCATTTGTTTGCTGTATGGTATGTGCTTATAACATTATTTTTATGCTGGAAAAAGCTTAGTTGAAATTTACTATAGGTACTTGTGTTATGGCTTGACCTTGAAGGAACTGGGGGCAGTGACAGCCGACAGGGAACTCTGGCCTGGACTGGTCCATGAGGTCACGAAGAGTCAGAAACGACTGAGTGAATGAAGAAGAAGACTTGTGTTATATCTATTATACGTTACACAAAATAAACAGAGAACAAATACAGTATATGTGCTGTATTTTGAAATACTTAGATTTTGTGTGCCAGTTTCCAAAAGATTGCTGTTATACTTTAATTACTACTGAAATGGGATTTCCTTACAGATTACTTTACATCCACCTCAATTCCAAATGAGAATAATGTATTTCAGAGGGAAATAGGGTTCAAAAAGAGGTAAAACATGGTCACTTATCACTGAGTAAGAAAAAGGAAATGAGGAAGTGGTTAATATTATTTGTAGTAGAATTTGGTTCCCTTTGAGAGGAAAGTTGTTTTACTAGTTGGGAGTGTAATATTTGATATCTGCCTCTATTTCAGACGGCTGATTTGTAATCTGGATTTAACATATTTAGTTTCATCTATTTCATATTTGTAAATTATGTGGTTTAAATTGTTTTTCTCTTCAAGAAATATAAGTAATAAATAGAATTTTGACAGTAAAATAGTAGAACAATAACAGCAGACCTGTGCCCCCCTAAATTTTAAAGCTATACATTTAACTTTTTATTTGAAAGTAAGATTTTGAATAAGAATCTTGGTGTACAGTTTCCTATAACAAGTAATGGATGTCTTCATTCATTTGTTATTTAAAGCTATACCACCTTCCAGAATCAAGTGCTTCAGGTGGTTTACTACAATAAGAACAATGTAAAACAGTTAAAACATTCCACCTAACAAGAGAAAATACCCAAATGTCTTATGCAACAGGGGCTCTCCAGATCTTTTCAGCTGCAACTCATAAGTCACAGCAAACATGATATATGAACTAGAATTTTGGAGGAATTCAAGACATATGGAGAGCATTTTGCTACATACTGTCTTGTCCAGGACAATGCTGAGCTATAGTTCAGCATCATAGCTGTGTGAACCACATATATACTTTGCCTGTTTTTATGACACCTGCACTATGACTTCTCCTCACATTGGGCTGGGGATGGTCAAATGTGGCTTCCCGCCTCTAGGAAATTGCTCATTTCTGTACTAGCAAAAACATTATTTTCAAAAGACATTTGATGGTGTAGTAGCTGCTGGTTTGAGGAGATCCCGTGTATCATTCTATCCCTGAAAAATGGCTCACTTCCATCTCTAGGGGGAAAGAAGCCTTGCTTGTATCATGATGTCTGATCCCCTTACATTTGACAAATTTGCAAGAGAGATCCAAACAGAGATCCAAAGCATTTGCATTGTAACCATCAGAATTGAGCTTTATTGAAGATTTCTCTTTAGAGAGCAACTAACATTCTGGGTTCTGAAAAAAAAGCTATGTTTTCTGTTTAGTTATACAAAGAAATGGTGTTTATGTACAAAGAGAAATGTGTGCTTCTCATCTTGTGACAAAGCAAGAGCAGGAGAAGAAAGGACAGAGCATTATAAGCTTGAGCGCTAAACTGCGTACTGTGCTAAATGTGCAATGCATAACTAAAAGATCTTTTTCTCTTTCTTGAAAGTGAACATGAGATGCCCCAATTCAGCACTGGTCCAAGTTTATTTTAATAGGTGAAAATTGCAGTAGTGCCAGTTGATGTTCTTTTCCCCTTTTATTCTCTGATCTGGGGGGAATTTTAATTTACTTTTGGCTTAACTCTCCCCCCCCCCCCCCCCCGCCCCAATCATGAGTCTGGATCAGTTCTCTATACACTTTACATTACAAATGAAAAGGATATTTTAGTTACATTGATTTTGTTTTGCATTTGGGTGATGGTCACATAATGCCCCAGCAGTTATTTAACTCTGATATATCAGTTTGTGTTTAAGATACGTAGTTTATTTCAACTGGTTCGACTGTCAAGATATATGTTTTACATTCTCACCTATTGTCTTAGTTTATCCTCTCTTGGAGCAAAGAGTCAAACAAAAGCTTTTTAAAACTGACTTTTTATTCACATAAAGTGCCTTGAGGAAATAAGTTGTTTAAGGCATCAGCTTTTTGGCCTGAGTCAAACAGTGCTTTTCTTTGTTGGCTCTTGATCAATAACTTCAAGATCACTTAATCAACTGTTTGTTTCATGGAGCGGTAAAGTGCAAAGGTTTAATTTCCTTGCACCTTTGCACATATTAATCCATGTTAGATTTGTTGCAACTCAGACTTGTCAGAAATAAACTTCCAGATGGATAAAGGAATTTGACCCTGGGTTAGAAGATTACTTTTTCCCTAGAGAAAGCTTCCTTGTTTCAGTGTTTCTCCTGCAATCTCAGATGAGATAAAGAGACACAGACAAATGGAATATAAACTTTATATGTAGACATAACTGATCTAAACATATTACCAAAAGTAATGTCTAGAAACTTGATTCAGTACTCCAGAAATGTCTTTTAAAATTCTGTTTTATAGATACACATATATATTTGGGACTGTTTCTTAGCTCTCTAACAGTCTCTTTGATAAAAGTATGGTGTATGACCTTGGAGACTTAAAAGATATATTACATATCACTCTCATTACTTCCTCAGATGGCGCAGTTTAAAACTTCCTGTGAACTGGTTGAGTAGTTTCTCAGGCTGATCTGAATTCTGCCCATTATTCCATTTTATCTAATCTGTTTTTAAAATAACCAAAAGGCGATGACTCTGTATATTGATCTATATGAGTTATAATGTGCAGTCTCATTTGAAGTCCATTTTCTCATATTTTAAATATACATTCTTTCAAGTAAAATTAATTACCAATGCAGATCTGTATCTGAAATCTTATTGTTCATTTTCCTGCCCTAGTTGGATGGAAGCAAATCAGCAGATGAATGAACTACTTCCATCTCCCCATATTCCCATCTACCTTTGTCTCTTCCCCATTCTTTTTGTGGTTTTTCAAGCTATGAATTCTGGAACAAGACTGATGCCATTGTAGCTCAAGATCAGATATTGGCAACGTGAAGTCCTTGAAATAATGTTGAATGACCTCTATAACTGAACAGTTCAGGTTTCTAGGAAAGCTTTTTATAAGCAATTCTAGCTTTTCTCAAGAAGTGTGCCTCCTAGGGATATTTAGGGGGGGGGGGGGAATCAGTAAAAAAAAAGATGTAGAAATCTGTCAGTACAGTTTCGTTGCAGCAAGAATAATAATTGCAAAATCTTGGAAAGGGGAAAAAGAGTGCTAAAGGACTGGAGAAAAAGAGTATATCCAAATGGACATGCTTTCCAATGGCATTCAAGAAGGAAGCAATGAAGACTTTGCTGGGAAATGGAGGCTTGCATTTGGATATCTAGAAAGGAAGACAAAAATAGACTTTTCTCAAGGGGAATTTATTAATGCAGATTATGCAGGGTAGATTTTTTTTGAGATAGTAGTTTCACAATGGGTGGTGTCAGAAATCATGGGTGGTGATTCACGAGTGGGGGAAGGGTAGGATTTGGGGGAATGGCATATCTGTATTACATTAATTTGATTATCTTTATATGTTTTCTTTTTTATATCTTGTATGCCATTAACACACTCAATAAAAGCTTTTTAAAAAATTTTAAAAAATGATTTCTAGGAAAGCTGACCTGCCACTCCTCAAGTAGCCCAATGGATTGAGGGAAACAGAATGAGTGACGAGTCTGGGGGAGGAGGGAGAGAAAGGGACAAGAACATTTACGAAGACAGGTAACATTTTAAGATTAAAAACAAAGAAGATAAAATTGACAAATGCAGATGAAATTGACAGAAATGCTGAGATTTTGGGTTTGCTTTGCAGTTGTAGTGACAGAGAGGGTTAGGAAGTAATAAAGATAAGGTTTCCAATTGGCTGGTCATTCTTAACACAGGACTAGATTTCTCCTTTCTGGTGGGCAGGTTTGAAAGAGGACAGGGAGTGTGTGAGGACATTCACATTAAGGGAGCATGTTGTAAATTTTGAGAAAGAAGATCTTCATTTGATAATTACAGGGTTTATCTTATAGACAGTGAAAAATAGAGATATGAAATTTTGATCCTTATAACACAGTCCTAAGCTGTATTAGTGTTTATGCAGTTTATGTCCAGGATACCTTTTTATTATATCAAATATCTACATCCCTGTAAGTCAGTGTTTTTAAATAAATGACAGTCTTTTGGCAAGTTCACGGTTGAGAAAGTACAAAGGACAGGCAGGATGTGAATAAAGAGGAAACAACTGTAGTTATCAGTCGCTGTCACACTCTAGTGTTGGCTTCTTTAAAAGTATGCTGCATTAGAATAGCTATATTTAGCACAATCATTAGACCATCTTTCTCCTGGTATGTGTCTGTGTATTTCAAGCTAATCTAAAACCCAGCCTGTATATCCTTTAGTTGTTTTTTCTGTCTCTTGTGGTCACTGTGACATCTACTCCATTGAAAGAACACTTTATTGCATGTTTGGCCAAATGGATTAGTTAATATTTCAGTGTTTTCAAGACGGCTGGAAAATGTTGGGAAAGTCCTAGAGACAGCAGTGGGTAAGAGTTTATTATAATATGAGAAGCATTTTACCAAAACTAAAGCAGCATTTTAGTACTATGCGACATTAACCAAAGAAGAGAGGAAAAATTAGTGTTATAGTATGGTTTGATTATATGTATTGGTCAGTTCACTTTATATTTCCGATATGCTACCGGGCCCAATTTAAAGTGCTGGTTTTGACCTACAAAGCCCTAAACGGTTCTGGTCCAACTTACCTGTCCAAACGCCTCTCCTCCTATGAGCCCACGAGAACCTTAAGATCATCCGGGGAGGCCCTGCTCTCAATCCCACCTGCCTCACAAGCGTGGCTGGTGGGGATGAGAGACAGGGCCTTCTCGGTGGTGGCTCCTCGGCTGTGGAACTCCCTCCCCAGTGACAGGCTCCATCCCTTCTGGGATTTAGAAAGAAGTTGAAGACCTGGCTATGTGCGCAAGCGTTTAATGAATGAACTCAGCATTGACATGGATTGGATTAAGGCTTTTGCACAAGGTCTGATGGATGATTGGCATATATATTCGGTGTTGCACTGTGTTAAATCTTTTATATATTGTATTTTACTATGTTATTTAACTATTTTAACTGTTTTATTCTTATTGTATTGTATTATGATGTACTGGTAGTGATCCTACCAGTTGTGTAAGCCACCCTGAGTCCCCTCGGGGAGAAGGGCGAGGTAGAAATACTGGAAATAAATAAAATAAATAAATATTGCAGTACGTTGTATTTTTTTGTATTTTATCTGAATAATTTGTTTTACAATTGTATTACACACTTTTATAATTTATTATTTCTCTCTGCGAGTGTACATTTAAATATGTATAAATCTGAATTTACTGACAAAAAAAAATCAACACCAAAAAATCTGAGTCAATGTAATTTATAGGTCAATGTGAGTTCCTCTCATGGCACCGCTTCTGGCCTTTCAGAATGCCTCTCTGAGGCAGCATCTCTTTGGTGCTTCCTTACCATGGCAGAGAAACTAGAGGGAGACTATGCTTAATCAGTTCTTCTCTTTCTCTCTGGACTGCTTGGAAAAGAAAAGAGGTGGTTTACTTACAAGTATGAAAATAGAAGGTCACTCTTTCCCAGGCTGCCTGCCATCTCACCTACTGCTGACACTGCTGCTATCCTTCCTTGTTTGGTAAGGTCCAGTGTTCCTACTCCTCTTCTGGATTTTTCTCTGACTCTGGTAGCAGCAGCAGTGGCATGCTTCGTTCTTCCAGTTTCTGGGTGGCAAGATGGTCATGATGGGTTAAAGGGCTGGCTGTAATGGTGACATCCAGGTTCCATAGCAGCAGTGGGGTGGCTCTGGAGCAACTCTACATGTCATCCTACCACCTAGGAGTCAGAGGAGAGGAGTGCACCACTGCTGCTAGAGCCAGAGAAGAGTTAGAACAGTGGTTCTCAGCCTGTGGGTCCCCAGATGTTTTGGCCTTCAACTCTCAGAAATCCTAACACCTGGTAAACTGGCTGGGATTTCTGGGAATTGTAGGCCAAAACACCTGGGGATCCACAGGTTGAGAACCACTGAGTTAGAACAAGAGTGCAAGTATGGAGCCTCACTGGCTAAGGAGAGGTTGATGGCACCATCTGCAGCAGCAGCAGTCGAGACAAGGTGGGAAGTTTCTTATTTGTGAATAAACCACCAAGTTAAGGCAGTCCATCCCAGGAGAAAAACAGGAAAGACACTGGTAAAACAACCAATGTTATAAACATCTAGCTTTATACCAGGTCTTTTTGAATGCCTGAACAGGAAAACGATGGCAGCAGCCAGAGGTCATATCCACAGACCATATCAAAATCCATCATTTTTGCCAACAAACCTGTCCTTAACATATGTATGCGGTTGACTTATGCACAAATATATATGGTCCAAATATTTTAAATAGCGTATCTCTGGTGGGATTGACTGATTTTGCTTGTTTTATATCAATAGTGCTATGCAAATAAAAAAAAACCAGTAACGATAATACATTACATTATTATTAAATATTTATATTGAAATGATAAATCTCAAAGATACATCTTAAAGACAGAGAATCGTATTGTGATGGTATCTAAAAAAGAAAGTGACTTTGCCTAAGACATGTATAATAATCTGGAGTTCCCAATCTTACAAAGGCCTAGGGAGACCATGTTTCTGTAAAGAAACCCATGAAATGCTAGTATACATTGTTTGAAATGGATAACTTTGTGGGAGGGGCACAGATACTAACCAGTTTAGTGGTTCTACTAAACACATAATACTTTCTCAATAAATGCTGAGTTCTGTCTCTTGGTAAATTCCAGCCAGTTTTTAAAGGAACACTTATTTTAACACTTAAATATTCTAAATATTTTTTTAAAAAATAATTTATAAAATGTCAGAAATCAGACAGCATAAAGGTTATTCTGTTATGAATAAAATGTTGCTGTTCAAAAAGGGTACAGTATATGAGGTAAAAAGATCACTGGTTGACTGTTTTATTTATTTTTGTTTGTTTTAGCATTTATCACCTAAAATAGTGATACATTGAGGGTTTGTGGTTATGGTTTTTGAAGTCCTCCAGTACATTTGCAGGGTAACTTCAATGTAGATTATACGGGCTGATTGACGCAGTACATGGCTTATAACACTTATGCAGCCAAATAAACAAAATTAAAGACATAGGTAAAGTGCACAAGATACAATTTATGGATTTCTTGAAGTGTTTATTTGCCTATTCAAACCATTACCATTACTTCTTTTCATATGTGAGAACAAATGGTCATGGTGGTATTTGGAGGACATTCAGTTTTTTGTAATCTCCACAAACCACATAGCTAGCCTGTGTGCACACGTTTGCTTAAACACTATAGCAGATTTAGTTTTACAGAGTAGAAATGTATGTATAGTATTCCTTTATTTGAAAAAGAAGAAGAGATAAATGTCTACAGCAAGGCAATCCAATTGTGTAGTGGTGATAGTTGTGTGTATGTGTGAAGATATGCAATAGAAATACTTTTTTAGGACTAGAATAGAAATCAATGTTTGTTTTAAAAAGGGAGTTGTCATCTAGGAAGTCCTCAATTTCTTTCTTAATGGTATTTATGGCAGAATAAGTTACTTTAGTTTTTTAAGTATCTTGTAAAGAAGCTTGATTTTAGTAGAAACTCATACTCTAATCTAGCAAACATCCTTTGTCATTTTCCTTTCTGTTTTGAACAGAGATGGGGAATCTTTGGTTTGATTGCAATTTCTGTCATCCCAAAACATTGACCATGCTGGGTGGGACCGACGAGAGATGTTGCCCAACATCATCTTGGTGGCCACACTCTATCCTTCCTAACTCTATCCTGTAATCTCACAGAAATGTACATTATTCTCTTCCTTTACAGGTTATTACTCCATGTCGGAAGCTCATTTTGTGTGCTGATAATAGAAAAGAAATGGAAGACTGGATTGCAGCATTGAAAACTGTACAAAACCGTGAGCATTTTGAGGTAACTGGCTAGGGATAGGTATAGATTGATTCTTCATGCTAGTATGCAACATATATATTGTGAAGAATTCCTATAGGTTTCCATAGTATGATCAAAGAGTGGAAATTTTTCTTGTTTGGGCTTTAGCTTTCAGGATACCCAGTCAACATTAACTGTGCCCAGGGTGGCAGAAAATTGAGGTTAACAATTCAAAAATCTGTGTTTCCAAGATCTAGGTATTATTCAGTGAAAGAGCATTTTCTACTCACTGCCATTGAACATAGATGAAGAGAACACTCCAGAACACTGGAGTTGGGTATTATTATTTTCATTCCATTTGAACTGAGGCCAGTATGAGTAGAAATAAAAGGAAAAAATAATGCCAGTAAAATTTTGGAAAGGACTAAGAGAAAAAGGTCAGCAAGGCTTAAGAAGTGGCAGTTCTTCTGTCATAAATTTGTCTTCTCCCACTACAACAGGACTGCTTTAGAAGATGCATTTAGTACTATCAAACATACATAAGAGCAGTACAAAAGAATTAAATAAAACCAAACTCTCTGCTAAAGGAATAAAATAAAATTTAATTTTACAAAGTTACATGTTATGGTTATATGTATTGCTGACTTTTTAACTGTAAGCCTATTTTGAGCTAATTTCTTTGTTTTACTTGTTCTTTTACTTTTGTAACTGCCTTGAGAAAAAGATGTAGTTGTATGCCGGGTTACAAAATAATTAAAATATATAAGCACAGCAAAAACCCTACAAATACGCACACTGAAATGTACCTCCATAAAAGTTACAAACCAAACATGTATCTACAAAATACATACTAAAACACACACAACAGATATCAAACAAAGGACACTTAAAATTCATGTTTAAGGACTGTCTGGGTAGGCCTGCCAGAAGAGGTAGGTCTTTACATGGTATAAGGTAAATATGTATAAGGGTAAATATGTAACTTAAATGAATTTGTACTTAGACTTGTGTCTTATCTACAAATCTACAAATTACCTCATTAAATAACAAATATTCCCCAAAAAACCCAACCAAGTTCAAAACACTTCTGATAGCAAGCATTTCCGATAAGGGATACTCAACCTGTACTATATTTTACGTATTATCTTTGTACTCTACTATTTTGTTGCAAGCTATAGATTTCAATTCATTGTTCACCCCCTGCCGAACACTTCTATAGCATGGTATTCCTGTTCCTCTATTCTTCCCTAGTTAGTATTGCTGCAAAGCATCTACTTAAAAATTGTGTCTTGCATTTACTGTATTTTGATGTATCTTAGGAAGATCATCTTAGATTTTCTGTCAATTCATTTTCAGTCAACTCAGTACAGTATGGACCATTTCTCAGGGATGCATAACTGGTACGCTTGTTCTCACGCTCGACCAACATACTGCAACGTCTGTCGGGAGGCATTGTCTGGGGTCACATCCCATGGACTTTCCTGCGAAGGTAACATTCCTTCGTGATAGCTTGTTTGTTAGTAATTCAATAAATGTATTCATTCAAAAATCAGTGTTTGATTTTAACTGTTTTGTCCAGTTTCTATTGTCCAATGTCAAACCTTTATATCTGGCAAGTGAAATAGGCTGTTTCAAAACACTAGCTTGTCTACAAATGCAAATTGGGAAGAGTTATATCAAAATAAGTTTAACAGGGATAGAGAATTAAACTTGTTAGGGTATAATCCGATATTTATTTTGCATCAGGATTCCTTTAAGCTTACACAAATTGGGGGCTATATGTATGATACATGAGATGGATATGTTTAGAGACTACATGCTGGGAATATCTAGGGCTAAATAATATATACTGAGCTATTGACTGGAATTAGTATTCAGGGACTGCCTGAAGAAGTTCAATGATTCCGCATTCATTTCTGAAAAGTAAACATAATCATACATCAGTCTGCCTCTGTACTAAGGTCATCTTCAGACAATCTCTGCCAAGTTTTTGTGTCCCCTGAGATGAGATGGAAAGAGAGCTGACTTGGTGTGGCACTTTGTGGGAGTTCTTAAGAAGCTGCCCTGGAGCTTACAGAAATTGTGGAGAGTGGTAGATACATTTTTACAAAATCAAAAAAACAAACAAACAGCAAGCCCTTAAAGTGATAGGTAATATCACTGAAGTAGACAAATTGAAGTCCCAAATGCTACTTTGAAGTGTTCTAGAAGAAGGACTTGCCATATAAGAATTAGTAGGTTGTTTTTTTCTGCAGGTAGCCAATATTATTATTTTGTGTTATGACTACTATGTCATTCCAGAATATTTTTAGTAATGTATGTATTTATTCAAAGTAAACAGTAGCTTAAGAATATATTTATAATGTGTCATTTTTGGGGAGGTATGGAATGTAGCCTTAAATGATGAATTATCAATGGAAATGAGGGTGTTCGGGGGGGGGGACTAATAGATCTGATTTTGATTTATACTGGTCAGTTTTTATTAAATATGTTCTAGAAACTGAAAAAGGAAAACAATACAACTTTGTTGGTCAGGAATTTTGGATATGACATTTGTTTAATAGTTGACTTATAAATCTTATGGTAATGGAAATGATATTTGTTCAGGCCATGGTGGTGGGGTTATGTGTTTGTAAAATGTTTATTGTTTTGTTTTCTGTTTTACTTTAAGTTGTCAATGTATGTAAATAAAATAAAAAGTAATTTATCTTTTTAAAATTTATCATTTTTTAAAATGTTGAATCATCAGATTCATCTATTTCCCTTTTTGCCTTTTCAGTGTGCAAATTTAAAGCCCACAAGAGATGTGCTGTCCGGGCAACTAATAACTGTAAATGGACAACACTAGCTTCTATTGGAAAGGATATCATTGAAGATGAAGATGGGGTATGCATGATACCATTCCTTATGTGGAAAAGCTTAGCAAAGTTGTAACCAGCATGTTGCTTATCTAGTTCTGCTAAGATTCTCAGAAGCCTACGAGTAAGACATGTAATAGCTCTCCCCTCTGGCATGCATTGCAGCAGCATAGCAGTGAAAGAGGCAAAATGTTAATTAGCAAAGATCCTTTTGTTAATACCTGTTCACATTTGAATGGTTCTCAAAGTGATGCTATAAAGAAATACATTTCTAATTTGCTTGCTTTGTAGATTTCAATGCCACACCAGTGGCTTGAAGGAAACCTACCAGTGAGTGCCAAATGCACAGTGTGCGATAAGACCTGTGGCAGTGTCTTGCGCTTGCAAGACTGGCGCTGTCTCTGGTGCAAAGCTATGGTAAGTTGAAAAGTTCTTTTGTTGTGTGTGGGTAGGGGAAGACTTTTTTTCACTTGCTTTTACCAAATAATGTTCCTCTCATTAGTTTTATGAGATTGCATAAGCCTTGTTCAGTGTGCAAATAATGTATAACTTTATTTTCTGAAATCTGGAAAGCTATTCACTAGATAAATCAATTTGTGTGTGAATTTAATAGCAGCAAAGTAAAGTGCCTTGGGCCTTTGGGAAATAATAAACTCTGGTTTCTGCCAATACCATTTTATGTAATGGTTTTATTATTTAATGTCATCCACTCTTGTTTAATTCTTAATAGTCATACTTGTTAACAATTTAACAAATTATTTTTGCCAGTTCTTGCTTGATTTAATAATTCAGTCTAGCAAGACACATGAACTGATTATATCTTTAATTGACTTACATAAAGAGTAAGGATTGATGTGTCAACAGAGGATTCAGATCTGTCTTCTAACCAACATTGTAAGGCTAAGGATGTTTTGCATGTAACAATTTTAATAAGGTGGGAATGAGTGGCCGTAAACTTTCCTTGTGACCCAGCTTTCGGACTTCACTCGTATTTGATGTAAGCCACAGTTTTACATTATGTCTGAAATAGCAAATTCTGGTTTAATCTTCAATTGAAAGGCAGTGTTTTTATTGCAGTTTGGAGATGCAGGATGAAAGGCAATTTCCTATTTCAGATATAACACAAAATTATGATTTTTAAATAAGAGTTGAAGCAGAAGCAAGGAAGAGGCAAAATGGGAATGTACAGCACAGCCCACGACTCACACTCAGCTTAATTAAATATATCTAGTTATAAACCAAAATTTGTACTTCCAAACCAGTCCCAAATATAAGCCTAAAGTTTCTAGATCTTAATTTTCTACATATACTGTACTCCAAAACATAAATTATTTAAACGAACTTTGTGAACCTTGTGTTCCTAGATCCTTTCAAGTTTTTAAAAATCTCAATCTTTAAAATGGCTGAATGGTAGCAAAATAATTCTGTACTAATAAAAGGATGCTTAGAAAACTTAACTGTTGTAATGTCATTGTTCCAGGTACATACCTCATGTAGAGATTTGTTACCAACCAAATGCCCCCTAGGCCTTTGTAAGGTATCTGTCATCCCTCCTACAGCTCTCAACAGCATTGATTCAGATGGTAAGTATCAATTAAAGGGTTTTAGTGGTGTCTTCACACTTTTCCTGTTTTGTAATCTAGGAAGGCTCCCATTTTAATAAGACTAGTGGCATGAATTTGATAACAGCTTCCCTTCCCCTCCCATTGCACTTTATGTTTTGTTAATCTTGCAAGAATACTGGGCTGTAAATTTGCAGAAATCAAAGAGTTATACACAATGATACAATTTAAATTATTATAAGTATTCTGGATAATATTGTAGTGCTCAATATACCTTGTATACTAAAGATGAGCTCATTCTCTGAGCGTGGATCTTTCCATAGCCAAATAGCATTAATTTCTACACAAGAGGCTTCTTGAAGCAGTACTGAAGTTTACAGAATATTCTTTTAAGGCTGTAGAACATTAAATAGCGAACCCAATTTTTTTCTATTGAGGAATTAGCATGCTCAATAGTTGTTAAATACTGGTTGACTGTTAGGAGTGAGGAGGAAGCTGGATAGCAAATTTTCAGAAATAATGCAGTTAAATATTTTTAAAGGAGCATAGATAGTTGGAATCTTGAATAAAATCTTGCATGTTGCAATGATTTATGGCTCATTCCACTTGTATTTTCTATCTTATTTAACCAAAATACTTCATATTTATAATATATAAAACTACTCTGTTGTTCAGCATAGTATGTTGCCTAAATATTACTAGTACACTGAAGAATGTCATCCTCTAATAGGATAACTTCATGCCTCTCTGCTTTTGCTTTTTCTACTTAGGTTTCTGGAAAGCCACATGTCCCCCTTCTTGCACAAGCCCTTTGCTAGTATTTGTCAACTCAAAAAGTGGAGACAACCAGGGTGTAAAATTCCTACGAAGATTCAAACAACTGCTGAATCCCGCACAGGTCTTTGATCTCATGAATGGAGGGCCTCACCTCGGGTAAGATATGTTCTTTTCCTGGATGATGCCTGCCAATCATAAAGAAACAAGTACATTCTGTTTCTAAAGCCACCCAGTTCTTCCACATTAGTGACAGATAAAATCACCACATTTTTGTAGTCTTAAAATAAAACTTTTATCTGGTGTACCTGGGTAATATAATGTCTCTAGTAGGCCCACTCGATTCAAATTGTGAGAAATAAGGTATACACTTCTGGGTGTACACTTCTGAACTGTGATGAATATTCTTTAATCTGGAGGTTGATGTATTCCATGAATCCATATTCATTTACTTTCATATATCCAGATGAGCCCCCTGTGGCGCATTGGGTTAAACCCTTGTACCAGCAGGACTGCTGATTGACAGGACGGTGGTTCGAATCCAGGGAGAGCGGGTGAGCTCCCATCTGTCAGCTCCAGCTCCCCATGTGGAAACATGAGAGTAGCCTCCCATAGAAGGGTAAAACATCAAACATCAGGGCATACCCTGGGCAATGTCCTTGCAGATAGCCAATTCTCTCACACCAGAAGCAACTTGCAGTTTCTCAAGTTGCTCCTGACAGGAAAAAAATATTTCCAGAAACATTCTTTGAGTTAAAAATATTGTCTTACTGTTCTAAGCAAGGTATCCAGGAGTATATTTTATTTTATAGGTAAATTTAGAGGGCAATAGGTTATAGTGTCTTTAGAACTGTTGTTTTTGACTTGCTTCAAAGCAATGCTCAATCTGTGAGTGTTTTAAAATAACACATTTGTGTTGTCGAAGGCTTTCATGGCTGGAATCACTGGGTTGCTCTGAGTTTTCTGGGCTGTATGGCCATGTTCCAGAAGCATTCTCTCCTGACATTTCACCTACATCTAGGGCAGGCATCATCAGAGGTTGTGAGGTTTGTTGGAAACTAGACAAGTAGAGTTTATATATTTGTGGAATGTGCAGGGTGGGAGAATATACTCTTGTCTGCTTGAAGCAATTGTGAATGTTGAAATTGGCTTTGATTAGCATTGAATGGCGTTTCAGCTGCTTCCTGTCTGGGAGAATCTTTTGTTAGCATTTGTGTTTTTGGAACATGATTGAAATTGGAGGTGGTCAGTGCACAGGCCAAATGAGCTCCCCCCCCTCCCCTGGGTCATTTTCACACCCCAACTTGGTTCTACTGCCACAGGTGCCACTTCATCTAAAAGCACAACCATTCTGTTGAGAAGCCTGGCACATAAAGAGTTGATGTTTCTTGGGAGAATTGTGATCCCAAGAGGTATTCAGGAGCATGATTGTCTGGGAAGCAAATGTGCATTTTGTACGTGCTCTAACATTTCCGTTAGTAGAAATAACAGACAGTACTTAATACAGCATCAGGGGACTGTAGATTCCTAGAAAGGGAAATGCAGCTTCACATTGCCTATTCCTTACATAAGATTTAGGAAGGAGCTATATACTTTGTCATAACAGTTGTCAGTTTATCTTAGTACTCTGTCTGGCTATGCTTTCTAAGGATTCTTTCACATCACCTGCTAGCTGATAGATAAACTGGAAATTGAAGTTGGGTTCTTCTGTTTGCAAACCAAATGCTTGACCGTTGCATAGTTATATGATGTATATGCATTAGTTCAACCCATTCAAATCTACTGCAGTAACATTTTAGCATCTTTCAGAAAACTTCTTAAAATCTTTTGTTCGTATATTAAATAATATGTGTAGTTCTGAAAAGAGAATATATATATTTAAAAACAAAACAAAAATTAACGCTTCAATACCAAAAAATCTTGAGTCTGTGTGGCATTACTTGTCAATTGTGTCACTGAACTTAACAATTCAAGAAAATTGCAACTTGTTGTTGAAAAGCCAGTGTGATCATCCGTTCTGACACTGAACAAATCATAGACAGGTGCGTTGTTATTAGAGATGAGCAGTCCTAATAGGACTCTGGCTATTTCCTACTGAGCAAGATCATTAATCTGGCTTTTGCTGTGCAATGTGTTGTTGAAGGCTTTCATGGCCGGAATCACAGGGTTGCTGTGAGTTTTCCAGACTGTATGTGCAGTTTATTACTTGGCTTTTGGGGAGCGAACCAAGCTAAAGAACTGTTTAATAAAGATAGACGGCACCAAGATACTGCTCATCTTTAACAAGCCATGATTCCATGGAATATTGATTTGCTGTGATTTCGAACATGTCCATTCAGATTAATCTGAAAAGTAATTTCAGTCTTCATTCTTATAAAAAAAAAGTAGTAGATTCAAATGGAAAAAACAACCTCCATTTTTTAATTTCATATTTGATAATAAATCTACATTTTCTCCTCTTCAGTTTACGTTTATTCCAGAAATTCGACACCTTCCGAATTCTGGTTTGTGGTGGGGATGGAAGTGTTGGATGGGTACTCTCTGAAATTGACAGCCTCAGTCTCCATAAACAGGTATCTTCAAGTTCCATATTTTTCTGTGTATGGAATTTATTTGTAAAGGATAATAAAAAGCAAAATGGATTCATATGAAATATAATTTTGCATAGAAAAATAAAATACAAATATGTGTCTGAAAGTATATTAAAGTTTAAACGGCAAGGTGGGGTTTTTCAGGTTATTATTTCTCATTTACAATGAACTGCAGTAACCACTAATCCTGAATGTGTGCATGGGAACTGAGATTCTGTCTACATAATAACTGTCTACATAATAACTGAATAACAGCCTGAAAGACATACAACAACCCAATAACTGAATTGATATAATCCTCAATCTTCTACTTATGGTACCTTGGGGATTGTAGTTAAGGGGAGTGACAGAGCAATCTGGCAAAAAATTCTAAGCATCTTACCAAACTACACATCCCATGACAATTAAAATGGTTTGAACTATAATGGTGTTATTGTGTTAGTGTTCAGTGTTCCCCACCACACTATTTATGTAAACATAACACTTTCTCCCTGCCAAACATTTTTATGAAATGCCTAGTCTTCTGTGTCTTGATTTACCCAAGGCTAATCTGATCACTTGAAGTTCAACAGTGCTGTTCTACATAGCTGACTTTCGTTTGTCAGTGTTCTCTTTAGCAAACCTCTCAGTTTGTCACCATTATATTGTAAGTTGTAGTTGGGGGAAAACAATTTGGAGTAAACAAGTATGTATAAACAAAGTTAAATGACTTCCACATTGGCAGATTTGAAATTATTCTTGGATTTCTGTTAGTTCCAATAAATTTTATGTAAATCCTGGAATGGCCATTTTAGGGTCCTTCCATACAGCCATATAACCCAGAATATCAAGGCAGATAATCCACAATATCTGCTTTGGAATGGATTATCTGAGTCCCGACTGCCATATAATCTGGGTCAATGTGAATTTTATACAGCTGTGTGGAAGGAGCCTTATTGAAATGAATGTGTTCTTTGAAATAGCAATAGCGCCACTTAGTGATAAACTGAAAAATTGAACTTTGACCAGCCGCTAAACACCAGGCCACTAGCAATTTGCACAGTGGTTCTCTGTAGTTAAAGCAAAACTATGATACTTTGAGAACACTTCTAATTCTCTTGAGTGTTGAGGATTTGTAAATGTGTGAGAGAATGACATATGAATTCTCAAATAGGAACACGGGAAGGGGTACACAGAGTATATATTCTGTTTTGAATTTTTGATTGTTAAAAGACAAAAAGAAAATGTTGATAAAGGAAGAAACTCGAGTGATGGTTCTTTCTTTTAGCAAATTACTTTATCACCTTGATTTTACTTAACTTTCTTACATTGACAGCAAAAATCTGTGTGAATGTGGAGAAGGAATTCTTTTTAGCTATTCCTGATTTTTTATTTTCCTTTCCCTTTGTATAGTGTCAGCTGGGAGTATTGCCTTTGGGCACAGGCAATGATCTTGCCCGTGTTCTAGGCTGGGGATCTGCTTGCGATGATGACACCCAACTCCCACAGATATTGGAAAAGCTGGAAAGGGCCAGTACTAAAATGCTTGACAGGTAAGGGCTACTTCATCATATCAGTCTGAATCTGTTAAGTGTCCGAAGCCAGCTAATATAAACAACTCAATTTATTGCAAAAACAACACAAAGGAGCCTAAGAAACCATCAAAAGAGGCTCAAAAACACTTTCTCTTCAGTGTGAGATGATAATGCCCAAAAAGAACTCAAAAAATTCAAATTCAGGATATAATCTGGATTATCCTGGGAGATAATCCAGATTAAAACAAACTTAGTTGAAAAAGCTGGAAACTCCCTCCACCTGCTGGTTGGAGCTAAACATACACAGGAAAGTTACCAGCAGTTACCCACAGTGACCAACAGCCACACAATGCCCCAAAACGTAGTTAAAGCTAAACCGCGTTGTAAAGAAGTCACAGCCGCCAAATCCGGTCCGCGTCGTTAAGGAGAGTCACAGGCATCGAGTTCCAGTCCAAGTCGTCAGGGAAAAGCCAGAGTCACCGAATTCCAGTCCAAATCATCAGGGAGAAGTCAGCGTCACCAAATTCCAGTCCAAGGTAAACACAAAGAGCTAAAGTGATGGAGGCAAGCCAGCAGGTCCCAAAGCAGTCTTCCAAACACGTCTTCTGAAACAGAGATCCCGAAAAGCGCCCAACAAAACACCTTGCCGATTGCAAAGTTACATTAGCAACAAACTTATTTTTATCTACAAGTACCCCTCCGAACTTGAGCCAGCCAATGCCACATCCACAGCTGGTTGCTGCAAATCCTCATCAGAGCTGGAGTCGCCCAATGCCCCACCTCCAGCTGCAGCCCTTCTACGATCTCTCCAGCCAGACCACCTTCTATCCAAACCCATAACTCCCCAGGATCCATCTATATCTTCTCTGTGCCATCCCTCAAATGTACCACTGCTTGTGGGTTCCTCAAGAATCTCCCGGATCTCCTGATCCTTAGTCCATTCCATGTCCTCACTCCCAGAGTCTGACATCCCATCCTCCTGACTCCCAGCCCCACAATCCCCTTCAAAACTCTCAAAGGTATCATCACCAGTGGGCTCCATAAGTATTTCCTGGATTCGCTTCCTTTGTTGCTCCTCATCAGAGTCTTGCTCACGAGTCGTCTTCCTGCCTCTTCTAATACAACTAGTAGTATCTTTACTTGAAGACTCCATCACAACAGAATTTGAAGGTGTGCCTACATCTTCACAAAAGGCAGCCGCCAGGGAAGATTTATTGTTGTTGCTGTGGGTAAAACATTTAGACCCTGCCTTACGTTTTTGGGTGCTATATGGATAAAGTCAACTGTCATGGAGCCAAATCCCAGGGCTGAATTTCCAAGCCCTGAATCTGGCTTCATAACATAACATAAATAACCCTGCAAGCACCTGGCGGGAGAAGATAAAATGAGCCTGGGAACTCAGGGTTGAAAGTATAAACAATTATAATTGATATAGTGTGGGAATGGCAGTAATGTGATCCAGAGGGTGGGATTTGATGATGATATTTGCGTGTGGTATTACGTTGCATCAGAAGTGATAAAATTGAATGTATGTAAACATTAGGTCATTCTCGACTTTTCCAAAGTCATGTATTCTTCAATAAAGATTGGATTTGAGAGCAGCTATCTTTGATCTGCGTTCAGACTGGTCCTTTGAAGTGAGCCTGACATTTAAGTCGAGAAACCCGTTCTCACCCTCCTGCGGAATTCGCAGTGAAGTGATAATGAGTGAAGAAGGAGATCAAAGCCCAAATGGAGCAGGGAGGCCTTCGCAAGGGGCCCGGCCGAAGAGAGAAGAGACGCTGCAAGCCATAGCTTCCTCTACGGGGTACCCCAGGCCGAACGGCGTGACCCAGAGGATTCCCAGGGGAGGAAGAGGCGTCTCTGCGGCTGCAGAAACCAGTTGGGGATCTGGAGGAAGTATGCCGGAGACCGTGGCCCTGCGGTTATCCATCCTGGAAACTAATTTATCCAGGCTGTCGGAAACCGTGGGGAGGTTGGTGCCACTATTGGAAGAGAATCTCCAAAAGGAGCCCATCCGGTATGGCGCCGAGAGAGAGCCAAGTAAAGAAGGAGATTGGAGCCAGAGGGGCCAGCGAGCATCAACGCAGAGTCCCGTGGCGGCAAGGGACGAGGGAGATGAGGAATACTGGCAGGAGCTGGAGTTCCGAGACAGAATGGCACGCGAAGTGGAGCGCCAGCGAGCTCTGGGAACTCTGAGGCCGCCATCTCCAACAGAGCTCCCAACCCCCCGAATGGGCGTCGGGGTGGAAAGACCACTGGGGCCAGGGATCGGGTCCAGTGGATTTGCAGACGAAGGCGGAGAGGAGCAGGAGATCCAGGAAGAGGAGGAGGATGTGCCGTACGACGAGGAAAGGCGAGATGCGGGGGCTACAGCGAGGCCAGTATGCGGATGGGTGGAAGGGCCGACAGCGGCGGCAGAATTTCAGGAGCCGCGCAGAATGACCACCGGAGTGGGGCGCGGCGTGTTCCAAGGGGCCGCCCGAGGAAACCCGATGCAACCCTTCCCCATGCCTCCCAGACAGCATCAACGGGCCGCAGAATGGATGCCAAGAAGGGAAGATCTCAAACTAGAATACGGAGGGGAATCAGATGAACTGAACTTTTTTCTAATTAGCATCAGAGGATACATGGAAGACAATGCACACACATTCCCCTCCGAAGCAAGCAGGGTTCGAGCCATCGGCAACACACTAAAGCGAGGAGCAGCCAGCTGGTATGTGCAACTACATGCCAGACGCGACCCATGCCTGAGGTCAGTGCCCCGCTTCCTCGCCACACTGGAAAACCGGTTCAGAGACCGGCTAGAGCAATTGAGGGCTCGAGACCAGCTGAAAGGAATAAAGCAGAGGGACAAAACGGTGCCCGAGTACGCAGAGGAATTCCTCCACCTCGCGGAAAGGGTACCAGAGTGGTCTGAAGTGACCAAAGTGGAATTATTTAAAGAGGGACTACGCCCCGAGATTTTCAGCTGGGCAGCGCACAGAGATGACCCCGAAACGCTCCAGGGATGGATTCAACTAGCGGGGCGCATTGAATCCACCCTGGCCCAAGTAAAGCGCTTCAGGAGCAGCGGCGGCCAGCAAAGACCGGTGGCGAGAGGTCGAGGAGAAACGAGGAAGCAGGAAAGACCCGGAGGGAGGCCGGGGATTCCCTCCAGAGGAGACGACAACAAACCTAAACCGGGATGCTTTGTATGTGGGAAGACGGGCCATCGAGCAGCAGAATGCTGGGCCCGGAAGGGGGAGCCGCCAAAACCCCCAAAGCCCAAGCCAGCAACCGGGAGGCGTGCGGAAGAGGAGGTGCAAGCCCCAGAATCTTCAGAAAAACTGGTGAGTCGGGACAAACGCATGATAGTAGTGCCAATCTGCCTCTCGGGGCTAGAGAATCGGGCCACCTGCAAGGCATTTGTGGATTGTGGTTGTTCTAGAAACATTATAACTCCGGAATTAGCAGGAGCGCTGAAATGTCAGCAGATGGCGCTTGACTCCCCAATTGCATTTTCGCAGCTAGATGGATCAGTCGCTGCTGGGGAAGTATCTACAAAGGAAATACGGGGGGTCCCATGTAAAATAGGCAAATGGGAAGGAAGAATATCCTTTGTGATAGCCCCTATTGCCACATACCACGTAATATTAGGGATACCATGGCTCGAACAGGCAAATCCTGAAGTAGATTGGAGAGGAAAGAGCCTAGCATTTAAAGAACAGCAGACGCAATGGGAGATAAGCAAAATTGCAGAAGAGGAGGACGAGGGAGATGAAGCAGATGAGATAGACCCACAACTATTGCCACCTGAATACAGAGACTTTGTGGATGTTTTCAATCAGAAAGAGGCCAGTAAATTACCTCCCAAAAGGAATATAGAAGTAGAAATTGAAATAACCCCAGGAGCAAACTTACCAAAACCAAAAGTGTATCCCATGTCTGTGCAGGAGAAGGAGGAATTGAGGAAATATATTGATAAAAACCTGGCGCGAGGCTTCATTAAGCCATCCAATTCTCCTCTCGGGGCCCCAGTGTTATTTAGGAGAAAGAAAGACAACTCCCTAAGATTGTGCATTGATTATCGAAATTTAAATGCAATTACTAAGGACAATAAATACCCTATGCCCTTAGTAAAGGATTTAATTACCGTATTGAAGAAAGGGAGCATATTTACCAAACTGGATTTAATTGAAGCATATCATAAATTAAGAATTAAACCGGAGGATACTTGGAAAACTGCATTTTCCTGCGCATTCGGCCATTTTGAATATAAAATTTTACCTTTCGGATTAAAAAATGGAGGCGGTTGCTTTATGCAGCTTATAAATGAAATACTACACCCATTGTTGTACAGAGGGGTATTCATATTTCTTGATGATATCTTGATTGTGAGCGAAGATAAGGAAAAGCACGTAAAATTGGTCCGGGAAGTTTTGCAGAGACTAAGAGAAGCAAAGCTGTACGCAAAACTGTCCAAATGTGAATTCAATAAAACTCAAATTGACTTTCTGGGGTATCGGATATCTCCAGAAGGGTTAGCTATGGATCCAGCTAAAGTATCAGATGTGAAAGAATGGGGAGTGCCTCAAACAAGGAGGCAATTGCAATCATTTCTGGGGTTTGCAAATTTTTATAGATCCTTCATAAAAGGCTTCGCGCAAATAACCGCACCCCTTACTGAACTTTTAAAAACAAAAGGGAAAGGGGAGACAGCAAAAGTAAAAGCTCCTGGCGCCAAACTGGGTTGGACGCCAGAATGCCAAAAGGCATTTGAAACCCTAAAAGAATGCTTCACAGAAGGACCCATCCTAAAACGCCCCGATATCAGGAGCCCTTTCATAATCCATTGCGATGCCTCAGACTGCGCGTACGGGGCAGTACTATTGCAAAAAGATCAAAATGGGAACTTAAAACCCTGCGGATATTTGTCCCGGAAGTTCAGCGAAACTGAAAAATGTTGGCCAATATGGGAAAAAGAGGCATTAGCCATATTAAAAGCCTTAGAATGCTGGCGACACTTCCTCGAAGGAAGCGGAATCCCATTTGAAATTTGGTCTGACCATAAGAACCTCCAGTATTTAAAGTCTCCTCGAAAATTGTCCCCCAAACAAATTAGATGGGCGCAATACTTCAGCAGGTTCGATTTCCAATTAAAGTTTTTTCAAGGGAAGCAGAATGTCTTGGCAGATGCTCTTTCACGCATGCCTCAACACGGAGGCATAACCACAGCAAAAGAGGGAACAATATTCTCTGATAAACAATGGGGCTTAGCTGTCAGGACAAGAGCGCAAACCCAAAAGGAGAACACTGCTATTGTTGAACTCGACGGGGAAGATAATTGGGGAAACGAACTGAAACAGTCTTATGATGGAGATCAGTGGATCGCATCCAACGCAGAAAAGGGGGAGCAGAAGGGGGGATTTTGGTTTGTGAACAAGAAACTGTATATCCCAGCAACATTAAGGATTAAGATTTTGCATCGTTTTCACAATAACCAGAGCGCTGGTCATACAGGAATTACAAAAACAACAAAGGCAATAGCAAAACATTGCTGGTGGCCAGGGATGAGGAAGGACATAAAGAATCATGTTGTTCAATGTGATGATTGTGCCAGAAATAAATCGAGAGGAGGGAAGCCAATGGGATTACTACAAACAGTAGCAGAACCTACCAGACCTTGGGAATGTGTAGCTATGGACTTTGTGGGGGAACTACCGGTTAGCAAAGGACATCGTTATATTTGGACAGTATTAGACCTGTTTTCTAAACAGGCCCACTTTATAGCACTGACGAAACTACCATCAGCCGAGAAACTAGCTGAATTGTACATAAACCACATTTACAAACTGCATGGATGTCCCAGTAGAGTGGTCAGTGACAGAGGAGTACAATTCACAGCAAAATTTTGGGAAAAATTCTTGGAAATGCTAGGAGCAGAAAGGAGTCTAAGTTCTGCTTTTCACCCCATGACAAACGGGGCGGTAGAACGTACTCAGCAGACACTTGGGCAGTTCCTTCGAATGTACTCTAACATGAGACAAAATGACTGGTCTAGGTGGTTGGCTTTTGCAGAACTAGCTTTTAATTCGACTATACATTCAGCAACAAATAAAACCCCCTTTGAAGTGGTTTACGGGTATGAAATACAGCCTTTGCCCCAGTTGCCAAGATGGACAGAGAATGAGGAAACAGAGGCAGGGAAATGGAAAACGCAAATGCTAGAATGCTGGAGTCAAGTGACTGCATCCTTAAAGGAAGCACACAAAAAGTATAAAGCGTTCGCAGACAGAAAGAGGGTGGAAGGCGATAAACTGGATAAAGGAGATCTAGTGTGGTTAAGTACCCAAAACATCAAATTGGGGCTACCTTCGAGAAAATTGGGCCCCAAATATATTGGACCATTCAGAATACAGGGTGTTATCAATGAAGTAACTTTCCAGTTGGCATTGCCAAAAAGTTTAGGGAAAATACACCCAGTATTCCATCGCAGCTTGCTGAAAAAATACATGGGGACTTTGGACAAAATGGACACATAGAGTTATTGTTTGATTTGTTTCAGGATTATGATGAAAGAAGAACCGAAGAGGAGGACGAAGAAAACGAGGGCGCCATGTCATGGAGCCAAATCCCAGGGCTGAATTTCCAAGCCCTGAATCTGGCTTCATAACATAACATAAATAACCCTGCAAGCACCTGGCGGGAGAAGATAAAATGAGCCTGGGAACTCAGGGTTGAAAGTATAAACAATTATAATTGATATAGTGTGGGAATGGTAGTAATGTGATCCAGAGGGTGGGATTTGATGATGATATTTGCGTGTGGTATTACGTTGCATCAGAAGTGATAAAATTGAATGTATGTAAACATTAGGTCATTCTCGACTTTTCCAAAGTCATGTATTCTTCAATAAAGATTGGATTTGAGAGCAGCTATCTTTGATCTGCGTTCAGACTGGTCCTTTGAAGTGAGCCTGACAGTCAACATAAGTAGAATAAAATAAAGCAGTTCAAATAATTTAAATAAGTTGAACACACATTAAACTAGTTGACAAGTTAAAAAAACTAAGAAGATTGAAAGGATTTAGAACAATTTAAACATTATGGAGTAAATCATGTAGGCTTCAATGACTTTATTGAATAGCTTTTTTTTCTTATCGCCTTAATAAAGTGAGCATTGGAGCTGAGAAGCTGCCAAGGGGAGTGCCTTCCACAGTCAGGATGCCACAGATGAGAATACTTTTAACTTGAATATCCTTCACTGATAGGACAAATCAGGCTTCCCATGAACTCTGTGTATAGCACTCTTGTTGAAGCCATATGTTATATTAATATCTCTTGTTTTATAGGTGGAGCATTATGGTGTATGAAACCAAACTCCCTCGTCAAGCATCAGCTTCTACAGGCACCGAAGATTTCAGTGAAGATTCTGAGGTAAACGGTTTAAATATGTAGGACAAGGTTGGGGAACAGTTCCGAATTACAAATGTTCAGTGTCACCAAAATAAAACAGGAAAGTGATATATGGGCAAGATCTCTAAACTGCATAAGAACAAGACCTTTAGAGCAGAGGTGGACAATTGTGTAGAGCAGTGGTTCTCAACCTGGGGTCCCCAGATGTTTTTGGCCTACAACTCAACATAAATCCCAGCCAGTTTACCAGCTGTTAGGATTTCTGGAAGTCGAAGGCCAAAAATATCTGGGGACCCCAGGCTGAGAACAACTGGCGTAGAGGATGAGGACCATTTTTCCACTCTGTGCCCAGAGTGATGCAATGACATTTCCAGATGCTTTTTGGGTAACTTGGATTTGCGTGGGTGGCTTTAGAGGATTGGAGGAAGCAAACAGCTGTGTCTTGGCACAGTTTTGGGACAAAAAATATCACCTGACAATCAGCATGATTTTAAAAAAAACATTCTTGAGAACTTGAGGGAGTGGGAGGCCCCTTGAGGGAGTGGGAGGCTGCAGGGATCTGGGGTGGTCTCAAGTTGGCTGCAATTTTCCCACCCCTGCTCTAGACCACTGCTTCTTAAACGATGGGTCCTGACTGCAAATGGGATCCCCTTAGCTCATTATAGGGGTCCTTTAAAAGTTGGCAACAGGGTTTTCTGAGTGTTACCTAGTAGCTGTTTCGGACATTTGTGTGAACCTGTTGTGCAGTGTTTACAGCAGATTCTGCAGAAGATACTCTAGTTGTACTTCATAAAAAGGAAAGCCAGCCTGTTCAGCAAGCCTTGCAAATCCTGGTTTCTTATCACTCAGTGTTTGATTTTTATACCTGTTTCATATATTATATACTTGGGAATAGGTAAACATTTCTCAGACCTAAAGGGGTCCTGAATGGAAAAGTTTAAGATGCCCTGCTCTAAGGGAATGCATGGCTACTATACTCAAATTTATTTTTAAGAGCAGAGATGACCCATGCTTTTTATATTAGGATAGGGAATATTGGGCCCTCGGATGCTATTGGACTCATCCCCAGGCGGCAGTTATCGATTAAAAGATTTGTAGGGCTCCGTATGTTGTTAGACTGTTTTTTTGTGATCAGTTCAATTGTCTGATGCCACTGTACAGTACCACTGTACAAATACCAAGTCACTTCACTATGATGCACTTTGAATGCTCACTGCGGAGTCAGTTGTAATAATGCATGCGTCGTTATCTGAAACAAACAAATATGTACTGATCAGTGCTCTGCAACTGTAGAAAAGGTAATACAACTCTACATCTGAATGTTACAAGGTGCAGCAGATTCTCTTCTATGAAGACTCTGTGGCTGCTCATTTATCCAAAATCTTGACATCTGATCAACATTCAGTGGTCATATCTTCAGCCAAGTAAGTATCTGAGAAAGGAAATCAAGTACATAGCCTGGATACAGTGTGTGTGTGTGTGTGTGTGTGTGTGTTAGGCAAACAAAAGACTCTCACTTATCTTGCTTTATTTAGGGTGCTTTGTGAGACTGTGAAGGATTTTGTGGCTCGAGTAGGGAAGGCCTATGAGAGAGCACCAGAAAGTTCTGAAGAATCAGAAGTCATGGCAACAAAGGTATTTAGAAAAGGGGAGATACAGATCTCTCTGTCTTTCTTTCATGCATGCCTGCACACATACATGTCTTGTTGTTATTGTCAACCTCTGTGCTTTATACTTTTAGTGCTCTGTTTTGAAAGAGAAGCTGGACTCCCTTTTGAAGACACTGAATGAAGAATCTCAAGCTTCATCATCTTTGCCAAACCCGCCTCCTACTATTGCAGAAGAAATAGAGGATGGTGATGGTTCTGCCAATGCATGTGACTCTTCGAGTGATCGCTCTGTAGGGTCTTCTTGTCCTACCCGCCCTCAGATATTTCGACCACGTGAACAATTAATGTTGAGAGCTAACAGTTTGAAAAAAGCCATTCGGCAGATTATAGAGCATGCAGAAAAAGGTAAATCCTGGGAAATCCTGAATAGACATCAGACTCTGTCTGAAAAGGAAGTAAATATGAAGAAAATAGGGGATTGAAGTGTTACATTTTTAAAAAATACTCTGACATTTTACATTGATTGAGTTGTTGCTGCTATATTATCTCAGATAATATCTGATGAGAGGCAGCAATGACATTGAAATAGGGAGTCCTGTAAAAATAAAATCAGATAATATGACAGCCCCTTTGAAAATAATTTTGCAGCAGACTAAAATAGCTCCCTGTCTGGAAATCATAATATATACAGCAGTTTGCTATAACCAATTTTAATGGGTAGGGTTCATGTATAGACCTATAATGCTGGGGATTGATATATCTCCGCTGAAACTAATTTCCCCAAAAGTGGAGTATATGTGATGGTTCGTATGTTTTGAGTTCTTCTAAGAATTCTTTGGTATGTACCGTATATCATTCGGAGCAGTTCTCTTATAAATATTTAAGTTCCAAATAAATCTAAGTCTTTTCTTTTTTTAGATGTATCGAAGTTTAGATATTTGTTAAATAATATATCTAGTTCACATGACTTTTTATTGTCATTGATGATCCTCTTGTTTGTTTAGTAGTCTTTGTTAGGTTCCAGTTCGTAGCATCCTTTGTTTGGTTACCTATTACAGGTAATACTTCTTTCAGATACAGACAAACGTTTTGTAAATGTTAGCTCTCATGAGAAATATACTTTAGAAAAGCAAACAGTGCAGTTTTTATAAGGGTTTTTTTTTTGGGGGGGGGGGTATTTTTCCACATGAACTAATGTAATTAAAACAGTTTTGACATTCATTAAATAAATTTTCAAACAAATATGCAGATATGAAGAATTTCCTGACCGTAAGAGATGTTCAATAATGGAACTCTCTGCCTTGGAGTGTGGTGGAAACTCCTTCCTTGGAGGCTTTTAAACAGAGGCTGAATGGCTGTCTGTCTGCATGGCACATGGTTGGACTTAAACTGCTCTTATGATCAGGAAGTTCTTTCTTACATTGAAGAGCTCTTGTGGTCAGGAAGTTCTTCCTTACATTCAGATGGAATCGCCTTGCCTGTAATTTCAACCCATTAGTAAATTGTAAACAGAGTGTTAATTATTAGAATGTGATATGTACATGCTAACTGATTTGAGTTGTTTTTTAAATCAGACTTTAACAATGTGAAGTGAGCAATGGTTGTGTTTTTCCATTTACAGAATCTGGGAAGACCATTTGATTGACTTCCACAACAAAAATATAATTCTGTAGTTGCTTGTCAGTTATTCTTTTCTCTCAGTGCAAATATAAGTCTCATGATCATTTTTTTATTGTTTAGCTGTGGATGAACAGAATGCTCAAACCCAAGAACAGGAGAGCTTTCTCTTGTGCCTCTCCAACACTGAAGAGGGAAAAGATCTAAGGAATGAGAATAAAATTACTTTACAGTCTTCGTATGCTGGCAGTTATGGATTTCCAAAAGGAAGAAGCCATCGGAAAGGTAAAATCATCTGTAACCTAGATGTTTTTGGTCATTTTAGGAGATGTTGTCATTATCTTGTTTGAGCCTACTTCAGTGGGGATGTCTGTGGCATGAAAGTTGAGAAGTTACGTTCTTTTCATCACCAGTTGAGCCATTAAAATTTTAGGTCATAGAACCTGAGATATGAAATATTCTACAAAAGCAACTAGCCTTCTTCCACTGTGTGCCAATAGTTTTGGTAGTGGAATGAAAACCTTTTAACTGCAGAAATTAGAAACAAAAAGCAATTGTAATTAATCACTTTCAAATGCTATGGTCATTTGTATCAGAACAAAAGGCTTTACAGTAGAGTCTCACTTATCCAAGCCTCACTTATCCAAGCTTCTGGATAATCAAGCCATTTTTATAGTCAAAGTTTTTAATATTTCATGATATTTTGGTGCTAAATTCGTAAATACAGTAATTACAGCATAACATTACTGCATATTGAACTACTTTTTCTGTCAAATTTGTCGTATAACATGATGTTGTGGTGCTTAATTTGTAAAACCATAACCTAATTTGATGTTTAATAGGCTTTTCCTTAATCCCTCCTTATTATCCAAGATATTCGCTTATCCAAGCTTCTGCCAGCCCGTTTAGCTTGGATAAGTGAGACTCTACTGTATTTAGTTTTTGATAGACACCTCTCCTGTTTCCACATGCTTAGTGTGGGTTGTGAGTAGTAGGTGTGCTTTCTAGAATATTTCTTGTTAAAACAAAACAGGAGAACTGTTGCTGTAGCAACAGGAACTTAAGATCCAGGGAAACAGTAGCTGCTACCAAATATTTGTTAAGGGGTTTAAATATTATGTGCATTTTGAGCTACTGGTTCTTTATTGTTGCCATTGGTGGGGAACTTCTGTATTCCAGGCCAAAACTGCAGTATGGAAGCTCATAAATATTCTGTACAAGTGAATTTAAAAATTGCCCTGGAATTAGTTGTAATTAGCAGAATGTTCCCCACAGCACAATATTTGTAACATATTTTGGTAACATGTAATATCTGTGATTCGTGTTATATTTTGTAGTGATCAAGCCTCCTTGTGAAAGATTAATAAACAAAGGAAGTTTGCCGGTAGGAAGCTCTGCCTCTCTTCCTCCTCAGACAGGAAACCGGGACAATCTACCAATGTTAAATGCAAAGATCATCTATCCCAGTGAGTGCAACACCATTTTACCCATTTGAACGAACCAGGGATAGCATGATTTCCTTGATTAATATAGGCCTTCCACATAGGGAATCCATTCACAGGCAGCACTCCACTGGCCTTGAAAGAGAAAAGTCATAAATGCTGGGTATCTGAAAATAAATTATGATCACTGACAGGTTCCTTCAGGAGTAACTTTTGGGGAAGATATAACGATACTTCAGGCATTATTCCTTCTTTCTGCCCACTTATTAATATTAAAATGGATGCAAATTAACACTCATGTTACATCTGTTCTCAAGGAAAGGGTAAATAAAACAAAAGCTATGTTCCAGGAATTTAGTAGTGTTAGAATCAAGAATGAAATCAGTTTGTTCCTGATTATTTTGGTTTCTCATAGGTTCCACTTGCATTTGTGTTCATTGTGTTCATACAGAGATTATTGACATAGCGTCTGTGCTTTAAATAACTGTCCTCATTATTTATGTAACTCAGCTCTTGTTCAAAACTAATTTGGTTTAACTTTTTCTCCACTCAGTTAGTCTTCCTGACAATTATTAAATCATGTGGAGGGAAAAATAAGAATTTTGATACCATTTTGTACCATTTTGATATCAAATATTCCTTTTCATGTAATACTGAAGCCTAATTTTCTACCGATTTGCTTTTAAATTTCACCAAAGAACTACTGCTTACTTCTCCGTCGTGGTCTCTGTGAAATCACACATATGGTATTTCCCTGCGCCTGCGCAGTCAGTTCGGAATCTTCTAGAGCTCTAAGATACATTTTGGCGGAAGCCCCGCCCACTCCCCATGAAGGTATATAGCCAGTGGGAGGGGCTACCGCCTTAGTTCTTTTTGTCCGCCGCTTTAGCAGCAGCTAGGAATCTCTTGCTCTTCAGACTAGCTTATTCCCTTGACTTTTTCTTTTCTTTTTCATGCTAATTTGTCCTTTACAACCTCTTTTAAGTGCTGGGCCTGTGGGGGGAAGCTACCTCAAAGAGATGGGCTTGCTTGGTGCCCACTCTGAGGGAGGGCCGCAGCGTATGCCTCCCCTTACCCTCCCCCCCCCCCAATCTGGCAAATAGCGAGCCACGGCCTTCAGCTTGCCTCATGAGAAAGCCCTTTTTTCCCCTCATCAGCCCAGGATTCAATTGGCGCCAGAGCCGCCTCTCCTTGCACCTAATGATTCACCTCAGAAGCCTCCTTACCTCTGTCTGGGAGCCTGTCTCCTCACAGGCATTCTCCACACAGCCAGCCAGCCCCCTCCCAGCCATCCTATATCTTCCCAGCTTCCTCTTTCCAAGAAGAGGCTGAGGCGGCAAATGGCGGGAAAAGGAAAAGGCAGAAAACTCTCTTAGGTGCCTCAGCATCACCCCTCAGGGATACCAGTAATGCTGAAGGTTTTTCTCCTGGAGCTGGAGGAAGCATGCTCCCTGGCTGGAGTTTTAATCTGCGACACAGACCTCTCCATGGCTCCTCTGCTTCCCTGCGGGGTACAGCATGAGCTTTTGCGTGCATGAGGGAGGAACGCAGGCCTCCCTCGGCTCCTCTGCCTCCCTTTGGGGGAGGGCATGAGCCTTCCTGCATGAAAGAGTAACGCAGGCTCGGTCCTGTCTCTGCTGAGCTCCTCTGCCTCCCTCTGGTGGTGGCACGAGCCATTGCGCGTGAGGGACGAAGGCAGGCTCGGTCCCGTCTTTGCTCAGCTCCTCTGCCTCCCTCTGATGGACGGCATGAGCTTTCGCGCAGGAGAGAGAAATGCAAGCTCGGTCCTGTCCTCCTTCGGCTCCTCTGCCTTTCTCTGTGTGTGAAGGCATGAGCCTCCTGGAGAGGGGAGTATGCCAATCTCAGCCTCCCTGGTTGCCATGGGGCTCTTGGTACCGACTCCTGAGCTCTCTCCCACCGTGCCTCCAATTCTGGGGCCCTGCCATCCACCCCAGGATCGATCTGGATAACCCTTCCTCCGCCAGTGAAGTCTTTCAGGGGAGTGCCCTTCGAAACCGTGCATCTAAAAGGCCTCTAGAGGGCGCTCATGCTCCCTCCACGTATTGCTCCAACCCATCTTTTCCCACTGGTTGTCGAATCCGACAAGGATTCAGGGTCATGGGTAAGCAGCACCACATATCTATATATTGTGGATACTGGCAGAGCTCATTCTTGTGGAAGGCTAACCCTACATAGATTCAGAGCCATACACATGGATGGCCAACAACATTTGTCAGAATGCCTCTCTGAGCCCCACCCAAGTCTCTTCAGGAGAGGGTAGTGGGGTATAGATAAAGTTTATTAGTTCTTATTGTGGTAATACACTTCGCATCAGGCTTCCATTGATAGAATGGGCTCCCTCTAGTTAGGGCTAGCAGCTGGACTTAGCCCAGTGTTCTTTCCCTTCTACTCTAGAACCATAAAGTCATAGAACAGTAGAGTTGGAAGAGACCTCATGAGCCATCCAGTCCAACCCCATTCAGTCAAGAAGCAGGAAATCGCATTCAAAGCACCCCCGACAGATGGCCATCCAGCCTCTGCTTAAAAGCCTCCAAAGAAGGAGCCTCTTGAGAAGGCTTGCAGGCAATATGGCCTTTTAAGCACGACCAGACTTCCCCAGTCCTAATTTTAAGATGAGAAGACTACTTTCAAATGTATACATGTGACTATTTATACTTTTCTCTTGTTCCCTTATTATTGAAATTATTCAAATGCTATTGCTGCTGAGTATGTTATGCTTGATGCTGTTAACAGCACTCACCCTTCCTGTGATGTTACGTGGGCAGTGCTGTCACATGAAATTATACCCAGCTGCTAAGTCAGCAGCCCCTCTGTTTCCAATACCTTGGAAACTGTACAGATGTATTGAAATGATTATCATTTTTATTACTCCCCATCTTTTATCATTGTTATTTCTCAAGTCAGATATGTCATATCTTCAGCCCTCAGTCATTAGCTTCTTCTATTTATGGTTTTGCTGTCTCACTCTGATTTATTTCTATAAATGGGATGGCACATTAGCCTAGCTGGCACGCTAGTCTAGCTGTTGGCCAATGTGGGACCATACAGCATTTCAGCATTAACAGCTTTATAGCATTGCCCACAATGCCTTGCCTCAGAGGAAGAATTGTTTAAGCTACAGACAATGCGGTCACTGTTGCCCATTTTGCTCTAAAATTCTTTAGCCGCTTGTACTGCCTCCATTTTATCAGCTTATGCTTGTTTTATTTATGCAAGGCTTAAACAAAGTCCATAGCCCCAGGATGCAAGTACCCAGGATGCCACAAGAAGCTGCGAAGCTTGAAACCACTCTGTGAGACGCAGCTCCTGTGAGGACCAAAAAAGATGAAGTTATTCAATCATTTCCTCTCAGGCCTGCCAAAGCTACAACCAACAGTCTAAACATGGATGGTCTTCGACCCAACCAATGTAGCAACCTGTAGGTCTCACTCTGTCACACAGGCAAAGGCGCTCTCTTCAGGGAGGCGGAACCTTGGGTTCTTGCGTTTCTCCACTTGGAGCATTCAATGGCGTTTCAGTTAACCCCCATTCTGAGAGCGTTTTGCAGACTTCGTTGCTGCCTGGCACAGCATCACTACAGATGCTCGAATCTTGAACATCATTGACAACAGGTGTGCTATTGAACATATTTCACAAGGATATGGTTGAACACATTTACACCCCTGCTCCTCTACTATGGGAGGAGGTTTGGCTTCGGCTGGATATAGGGGCAATACAAGTGTTCCCTGCCAAGACTTATTGGAGTTTCTTCCCCTGTTGTTCCTGGTCCCCAAGAGGGATGGAGGGCTTCACCACCATAGATTTCAGGGAAGTGAAATTGGCACATCCAGCCCTGCAGATTCTGAATGGCAACTCCCTTCATCACTCACCCCACAGTTAAGGGAGAGGGTCTGGCAGTACCCTATGCCATAGGTTTCTGTTTCCATAGTAGGATATCATACCTCCTGTTCTGATGTGTTTCCTTTTGGCTGGACAACTGTCCCACTAGTTTCTATAAACTACATGGCAGCTGTTATGGCCCATTTGCACCTTGAGCCTAAGTGGCATAACTGTCCATCCTTGCATCAACAATTGGATTTGCAGCAAGTATAAATGTGATTGATTTGTATCAGAGTCTAAATCTTACTTCATCCTAACATTTCCCCCACTGTGTCTCTTCTCTGGGAATTGAGCCTATTAGTTGCCAGAGGAAAATCTTATTTCTGTCTCTCCCCATCACACTTGTTTCATTAGAGCACCTTAGATGGACTCCTTGCCCTGAGATCATCAGCTGTTCAGATGCTGCGGAAGCTATGGGTATGGCTAGAATTGTCCAACCACTTCTGGGTCACAGGGCCTCCACGACCACAGTATCCCCTCTTGCTACATTGAAGCATTGACCTCTACAGGCATAATTCTGGGAGCACTTGGCCCTCCTTGCGACAACCCGCGTACTATTCTCTCCATACCACCTCCCGTTCGCCAGTCAATTCCTTGGGTGAACAAAGTGGTTGAGCATGTGTGCCAGAATCTATTCTGCACAACGATCCCCTCAAGGGCACTGACCGTGAACCTCCCCTCTCTTTCTTCATGCTGGGGAGCTTGTTCAGTGAACCTTATGATTCCAGTTTTATGGTCCACAACGGAAGCCTTCCATCTCATCAACTTCCTTGAACTATTAATGATCGAGGAGGCCTCTAGCACCTCCAAACCCTTCTTGGAGAGACATCTGTTCCAAATTATTGCAGGCATTACACAATGAGATGTTATGTCAACGAGCAGGGAAGGAAACCTCCCCCCCTTCTGTCACTTATCCTCCATATCTGGTATTGATGCATCCCCAGACGGATTCACTTTGCTGCTCTCCCTAGGAGAAAATCTGCTCCAACCTACCATCGGAACAGAACCCCTCACGCCAGTCACAACAGGTGTCTTCGCCCTTATGAGGGTCTCTTCCTCTCTCGGTCATAGGGTACCACTGAAGCTGACCCCTCGCTTCACCAGACGACATTTACCGCTGTATTCAGACTACATCTGATCGCCCTGTGGTAGCCCTGGCAGGCATAATTTGTCCCACAAAGTGTCATGAGAAGAGTTCTTTTACCATTGAACTTGTTCAGAATATCTCGCCTCCCAAAGGGGCCCAATCCTCCATCCTTTTAGATACAGGGATTCCCTCTCCTTGTTTAAAGGCTATTTGGTAGCCATTTCATGGTATAAAAGGAAGGCAGGACATCCTTTTTGTTAGCCTTTCAGACCCATTGATACGATTCTTTCCCTAGGATGATAAGGATCTACGGCCTCCTGTGACACCACCCAACCCAGCCTGGCATGTGAGCCGCCTTCTCACATTTGCCCAAGTCACCATTCCAAGCTCTTTCTTTGGCAGATGTGCCTTGCCTGTCTTGGATAACAGCCTTCCTTGTCACTACCACCCCCACGCAACAAACCTGCGAACTGAACCATACCTGCGTTTCCAGGTAGATAAGGTCATACTTCGTACTGGTATCATGTCCCTGTACCAATATCTCATTCTTGCCAAATATCGCCTCAAGATTGCACATACCACAGGAAATGGTGTTACTGGCCCTTTTTCAACAATTCATCTTCATCTCGGCAACAATCCTTTCACCTCTCAGATATTTGGAGAACCCTAGTCTGTTACACACACAGGACATCTAGGCACATAAGGTCTCTAAGATTCCTTGTCAAGTTTCGGAAGGATGCCAGTGGCCTTCCATGGTCTCCCTAGCGATTATCCTCTTGGATTGTGTCCACCATCCATTTGGCCTGTCAGCTAGCATGTTCTGCAGATGTAGGTCCACTCCACAAGGGCTGTGGCTGATTCTCAGGCTTTCCTGAGGGGCTTATCCTTAGAAGGGGCCGCCGGGCGACTGCCTGGCCTACCCTTCTCACCTTGCTACATATTACAGAGTGAATGCACTCTCCAGGAGAGATAGGTCTCTCAGCAGAGCAATCCTCTTCTCTTGGGTGGCATGACTCCCGCCATCCTAGATCAGTAGCTTGCTAGTCTACCATATGTGTGATTTCACAGAGACCACGACGGAGAAGTAAAGGTTGCTTACCTGTAACCATGTTTCTCTGAGTGGTCATCTGTGAAATTCACACATCCCCGCCCGTCCTCCCCGCTATCTTGTCATGCCTTAGTTTCTCTTGCTGCCGTCATGCGGCGGACATGGGGAACTAAGGCGGTAGCCCCTCCCACTGGCTATATACCTTCATGGGGAGTGGGCGGGGCTTCCGCCAAAATGTATCTTAGAGCTCTAGAAGATTCCGAACTGACTGCGCAGGCGCAGGGAAATACCATATGTGTGAATTTCACAGATGACCACTCGGAGAAACATGGTTACAGGTAAGCAACCTTTACATCTTTTCTTTGTACACATATCCAAATCAGTTTTGGGATTGTCCTAGGCTTCATACTATTAAAATTGAGAGACTGTATGGATCTCAGCATTGGCAGAAACACCATGGACTTTTTTCTTCCATCTTTCTAATGAAAATAAATAGAGAATTAAATGAGAATTTGCTTTAAACTTGCATGCTCTTTTTAAATTTAAGAGATAGCTATGATCCACTGTAGGAAGGATGTTACTGAAATCTGTTGTAAATGGAGGGAAAAAACCCAATTCCTTTGAATCTTACTTCCATTTGGAAAAAAAATGAATTCATTGGTATCACAGCAGGGAAAAATTATTAAACTTCTCCCCCAAAGCTAACCCTGGTCATTATCAGATCTCTGCACAAAATGTATGTTCAGTGTAAAGGCATGTGTAACATTATATCTACTTTGGTCCTAAACATTGCAGAGAATTCCATTTTCCCCAAATACACAGTATTATCCATGACCTTTTATAGGATTGTGAACAGAAGGAATTGGGAAACCTTTTGCACGCTTGAATCTGCACCTGTGTAGGATTGAAGTACTAAGGTTAGAATTTTACATAGCCTTAGCTTTTCTGAAGTTCTGTTTTTTCCCTCATTGTTCAGCATCAGTGAACATGTTACATACTCCAGAAGTGACATCCTGTTGGTTTTGGAGGTAAAATAGATCCTGTTTTGCCATTTGGTAATATACTCTGTCCTGCCACACTTTATGAACCCCATACTATTTCCTGTAACCTTTGTATTTTGTTGGCAGATATCCGTGCTGGGGCATCCGGCTCTCTACCCGGAGGCTCTGTTATCAGCCGTTTGTTGATCAATGCTGACCCATTTAACTCTGAGCCAGAAAATCTGTGAGTACCCCAGTTATAAAGAGAAGGATCTCTCAATTAGTAATTGTCCTTGCAATGTCCTAGAATTGCAATGAATAGCCTCACTACAAAACCTGGCTGCTTGCTACCTAGGGGAATCTTTGGTTGGTCAGCTTCAATAGTACAGAGTAGTATTGCTGCTTCCAAGCCTGACCGCCTTCTGCCAAGGTTAATCCTTTGTTGGTCTGGTTGAATTGCACTGAATAGTCTTGCAGCTTCAATGCCTGGCTGTGTTATAGCTCGGGGAATCGTTTGGCGAGCTGGAGTAGCACCCTCAATCAAAGAGCCGCTTTGAAGCCTGGCTACTTTCTTTGTAGGGGAATCATTGTTTGGCCAGCTTGAAGCCTGGCTACTTGCTGCTCCCAAGCCTGGCTGCCTTCTGCCAAGGTTAATCCTTGTTGGTCTGGTTGAATTGCACTGAATAGTCTTGCTGCTTGCAAGCCTGGCCGCTTTCTACCTTGTGGAATCCTTGGTTGCCCAGGTTGAATAGCAATTAATAGTCTTGGTGCAGCAAGTATGAATGCTGCAGTTAGTCACCTTGATTAGCATTTAATGGCCTTGCAGCTTCAAAGCCTAAACACTTCCTGCTGGGGGAATCCTTTGTTGTGAGGTGTTAGCTGGCCCTGTTTTTTTCCTGTCTGGAATTTCCCTGTTTTCAGAGTGTTGTTCTTTATTTACTGCCCTGATTTTAGAGATTATATTGTTCTGTATTATTATACCACAGTAATTATTGTATATTATATTTATAATCTTACATTACCTGTTTAGAGCTGGATTATATGATGCCCCTTTTTCACAGCTGTATAAAATCCACACTGAACTGGGTTATATGTCAGTGTGGACTCAAGATAATCCAGTTCAAAGCAGATACTGTGGATTATGTGCCTTGGCATTCTGGGTTATATAGCTGCGTGGGGGGACTTGAGTCTACACTGCCATATAATCCCGTTCAAATCAGATAATCTGTATTTTATAGGCAGTGTGGATGAGGCCTAAGTGCACTCTGCCTGTGCCCTGAGTGCCATTTTGTATGAGGGAATTGCTAGGATATGAAGTGGGTGGGGCCTAAAGGGGGTGGGGCCTACCTTTCTGTTTTCTAAAGAGGGAAAATGGCTCTTTCTCGTCCTCTAATTTGAGCTTTATTTTTCTAAGTTTTTTTTGTTTGAATGACAGATTGGATGACTATGTCTTTTGTGGCCAAATTGGGTGTGATTTGGTTCAGTGGTTTTGTTGTTTACTCTATAGTAAAACCTCACATTACATTTTTATATATACAGTAGAGTCTCACTTATCGAACACTCGCTTATCCAACATTCTGGATTATCCAACGCATTTTTGGAGTCAATGTTTTCAATATGTCCTGATATTTTGGTGCTAAATTCGTAAATACAGTAATTACTACATAGCATTACTGCGTATTGAACTACTTTTTCTGCCAAATTTGTTGTCTAACATGATGTTTTGGTGCTTAATTTGTAAAATCATAACCTAATTTGATGTTTAATAGGCTTTTCCTTAATGCCTCCTTATTATCCAACATATTCGCTTATCCAACATTCTGCCGGCCCGTTTATGTTGGATAAGTGAGACTCTACTGTATAAATAGGCATAATCCCACACCATATTACAACATTTTTAATTTCTAGTGCATGTAGTGTGCATCCTGTGTGAATGTATAGGAAAGGTGCATCAGGTAGCTTTACTGGTAGCTTTAGAAGGCATGGTGTGGGGGTAGTCAAATATCCCACCACATTAAACCCCCACTATGGGTTTTTTTTTACTTTTTTACAGTGATTGTTATGTAGAAAAATGTGTGATGAACAACTATTTTGGAATTGGACTGGATGCAAAAATCTCTTTGGACTTCAACAACAAGCGTGATGAGCACCCAGAAAAGTGCAGGTACATTGATCATTTGAAAAAACTGTTTTAGAGTGTTTAAAAATCCATGACTTCTTGTGCCACACATAAATATACTAAACTGCTTCAATCTACTAAAGGTAGCACATCTTATGAAAAGCATCATCATTTTGGTCAATTCTAATGTACAATAAAGAACAATCAGCATAGTGATAATTAAATGTCTTTACTAGTTCTTGCTTTAGAAGATAGTTTGATGTAATTTAATAGCTGGATTAAATCAGAAAAAAATTGATCTGAGTTCCATAATCTGATTCATGGGATAACTTGAGCTTCACTTTTCCTTATCAGAAGTCGTACAAAAAACATGATGTGGTATGGAGTTCTTGGGACAAAGGAGCTGCTACACAGAACCTACAAAAACCTAGAACAGAAAGTTTTGCTAGAGGTAATGTATCCTAGGACATCCTCTAACTTGTTCGGTCATTTGTTGTGGAATAGTCCCGGTGGCGAAGTGTGTTAAAGCACTGAGCTGCTGAAATTGCAGACTGAAAGATCCCAGGTTCAAATCCCTGGAACGGAGTGAGCGCCCGCTGTTAGCTCCAGCTTCTGCCAACCTAGCAGTTCGAAAACATGCAAATGTGAGTAGATCAATAGGTACCGCTCCGGTGGGAAGGTAACAGTGCTCCATGCAGTCATGCCCGCCACATGACCTTGGAGGTGTCTACGGACAACAGCGGCTCTTCGGCTTAGAAATGGAGATGAGCACCAACCCCCAGAGTCAGACATGACTGGACTTAACTTACCTTTACCTATGCCATACTTTCTTTTCCTTCTGTATTCCCCTCCCTAGTGGTGAAAACTCAGAACAGCTGTAGATGTAGTATTTCTTCTATCATATCTGCAGTCAAGAAGTGGATAATGTTAGGTGGTAAAATCAGATATCCAGATAAACACTGACAGCTATTTCATTTGAACATGTTTATGCAATATAAAGTCATCTGTATATTTTGCAGTGTGATGGGCGTCCAATTCCTTTGCCCAGTCTTCAAGGAATTGCAGTTCTCAACATCCCTAGCTATGCTGGAGGCACCAACTTTTGGGGAGGCACTAAAGAAGACGATGTAAGTAATTCTCAGATTTACCAGTTGAGAATGTCTGCAGATTAACACCTCCCATCGTTTTTCAAAAGGAAAGAATAGAAAAGGAAAAAAAGTGATGCTGTTCAATTGAAATCTCACTTCTCATAATGTTAACAAGTACAGTATATAGAATATTCTGTTGGATCTTGTGCTTGGATTCGCTTTTTCTAAAGCCACAAAGATACTTTAAGAATAAAAAGAATCCAATAAGCACCTATTGCTGCAGTTGATTTTATTACTACATTTACATTTGCTAAGAGAAATTAAATCAAGATGTCAGTATTAAAAATGAAGCATATATTTATCCGGCAGATAGAGAGTGCCTGCTCTCTATCTGCTAGATATATCTTCCCTGCCTCTGACATCTTTTTATCTTTATCTGAATATTATATATTACTAGGGTATAAAAGTGTGGCTCAACATTGTCCATCTGTTTGGATTACCACTCTCATCTAAACTGTTAATGATGGGAGTTGCATTTTTCTAAAGGGTGTTGATGAGGGTGCCCACTGTGGGTAAATATCAGAGTTAGAACAGATGAATCAGAAAGTGGTTGTGGAGAAGAGAGGATGTGCTCAGAGGATCATGTTAGAATGCTGATTGAGCAGTCTGGGTCCCCTGTTATCAATATGTCTGTCATTGTCATTCCTGCAGTAGTCATATTAGGAAAAACATATATTTTGCTCTTGGGGCCTTCCTCCTTCATCTTGGCAGTGTTCTAAGAACAATAAGGAGACTCTTGCCTGTGCTGGGTTGTGGTCATTCTGTGTCTCATCCAGAAGACATTTGTGTTTAGCAGCATTTGATTTCTACTGTCATCAATATGCGGAGTCTGAATTAAATTGTTGGAGGAACAGATGGCTTGGCATTGTCAGTTGTAGATGCAGTTCTGTAGGCAGTTAATGCTATTTCTCTGTTAAAACTGTATGGCTTCCTAGTTACCAGTAGGAAGGTGAGAAGCAGTGTACATAATACTGAATCATGGAAGCAACTTCAGCAGACATGTTGGTATGACTGGAAGCGTATTTAGGTTTTGGAAGAGTGTGTTTGAGAGATACGTTTGCTGTCCAGTTGCTTTTGCATTCCATTGTTCTTCTCTCTTCCTCTAATCATGCTCTCTGATGCGGAAACTTGAAGTTTCAGTTGTTGGAAAAAGTAATATGCTTCCTAACAGGTTAATCCTCAGTGTAAGGAGCTTCACTGGAATTAAGTCTCCAACAGTTTTTCTTCTGCTTTGTGTCCCCCAAAAAACAATCTGTTACGACTGTTTGACCTGCAGTAGCAATAAGTGGCACATTGGATGTATACCGTGAATAGTATGCTTCTACTGCGGTATCTCCCTTGTGCATGGTAAAATTGTACCTGAAGTAGCTGTGGGAAGGATCTTCCCATTAACATATTGCTTAGCTACCCATGCTTCTACATTTCAAGAAGGGAAGGTACAGTTTCATTATTGATAAAGACATCTATTTTAACTGAAGTCAAAAGTAAATTAGTTTTTTGTTTCCTTAGACATTTACAGCCCCTTCCTTTGATGACAAGATTCTGGAAGTTGTGGCTGTATTTGGCAGTATGCAGATGGCTGTCTCGCGTGTGATCAATCTACAGCATCACCGGATTGCCCAGGTATTTCACATTTTAAAACGTTCTCTGGCAGGTTACTGTCCACATAACATTTCAGACATGATTTGGTTTTCTAGTAAAGGACTGAAGAGGTATTGATTGTTTCATAAAGCTTATCTGTGCACAATTAACAGAAAGTACTCAGCATTAATCACTGCTGGTTTCTAAATATTGCTTCTCTCTGGGTAGAGAATGGAAGTCCAGACATTACTTTGTAGCAGTAGTCCCGTTTCTGACTTGTACTAGAGGAAGTACGTTGAGAAAGCCATTGGCTGTGGTGCAGCACAGGGAAATGTCAGTGATAGTGTGTGTGAAACATACCCTGTTTAATTATTTAGGATGCATTTAACATGTGAATTTCCTGTAGTGTCGGACAGTGAAGATTGCAATCCTGGGAGATGAGGGAGTTCCTGTGCAAGTTGATGGAGAAGCTTGGATCCAACCTCCAGGATATATTTGGATTGTTCATAAAAACAGGGCACAAACACTAACCAGAGATAGGGTAAGAGGAGTAATTTTGTGCATGTTGCGTGTTTATGCACATAAAAAAAAATATGTGGGGGCAATTTCATGGAATTGTGGGCTATGTTGGCCTCCTGCATCCCATTGTGGCTTGGCACATTCCCCTTAACACAGATGTTTTCAATAACTATTTCTGCCACCATGACTAAATTCTTTGAAAATAATGAATTAAGAGAACATTCACTGGTTTCTCTATATAATCCTGCTCTCCATGTTCCTCTACATCCTAACCTTGTGGTTTTCATACATTACGTTTTCCAACAAAATTTCAAAATTTGCATGTTGTTTATTGCCCACCTACATTAAAAGGATGAATGATTATATCAAACTATGCATTTTAATTGGCTTGTAATACAAGGATATTTGAATTATCAGCAACTGTTTTGTGAATGGCTGCTGTTAAAAATGTGATTGTCACTGTCGGCATATTCTGGATTTCATTTCCTTTCCGTGTTTACAAACCCAGCCACCCTGCCCCCATGTGTGTAGATATATGTAATCAAGACAACACCTCTTGTATTTATTGAGGTAAGCTTTAGTATTCAAAGCTTATACCACAGTATATTTATTAATCACTCAAATTTCAGACATCACTTTATAGCTTTATATACCAGAGAGCTCTCTAACCATGTTTACAGAATTAGTGTGTTGAAAGCATAGAAATTCAGCAAGTACATAATATATACAGGCAGTCTCCAAGTTACTAACAATATAGGTTCAGTAGATTTGTTTTTAAGTTGAATTTGTATGTAAGTCAGAACAGATACATTTTAAGTGTAATTCTAGCCATATATGTATATGTATGTATTATATTTTTAGTTTTAGATAGCACAGGGATGAGTTAACACCCTGTGGTGTTTGTTTTGCTGTCTGTGCCCCTGTTCAGAAGACTTAACGTTATGTCCCTGTGATAACTGGATTTTGAAAAACTTAATTTGTTGTGGAAAAAAGGATTGGTGATAAAGCTTCAGTTGAAACACCTTTTTCCATGATAACGCTTTCAAGATTGAATTTCCCTTCCTGGGGGTAAATTTCTCTCACTTCCTATTGTCCCATCCCCATTCTTAACTATGAGTCATGTCATGGTTAGGGACAATGAAACATTTTTCCATTGTTGGATTTTTCAGGCATTTGAGAATACCCTAAAATCCTGGGAAGACAAACAGAAGTGTGAGCTAGCTCGGCCTCCTTCTTTCTCATTGCATCCAGAGATTATATCTGAAGAAGAATCCATTCACATCAATCAGTTTTGCCGAGCAGCAGGAGCTTTGATTCACAGGTGAGACTGTTTTCTGCCTTTTCTGGGTTCACACGGAGAAGGTGGTGGGATGGCAACCAGAAGGTGTCTCCTGTTGTGTTTTCTCACCCCCCTCTACAGCATACGGGAAATTGCCCAATCATTTCAAGACATGGAACAAGAACTTGCTCATGCAGTCAATGCTAGCTCCAAATCAATGGACAAAGTATATGCTAAATCCAAATCTACAGAGGTATTATATTAGCTTCTCCCTCTTAGTTTCCCCCCAAATGATTGGCTTCTCAGGTTGTCCTGTGTTGGGTTAGATTAATTGCAATTTCCTGTTCTTTATGTGTATGACTTTTCCACAGGGCCTGAATTGCAACCTTGTTGTAGAGATGGTAAATAATGTGAAGGCTCTGCACAATGAGACTGAACTTCTCTTGGCTGGGAAGATGGCCCTGGTAAGGCATTTTGCAGACATTTATTCTCCTTTTCATGCAGTTTAATAGCTAGATATTTATATTTGCCATTATTTTTATTATTGTAATTTCATCATTCAGTGTTTTAAGTTTGTATTTCTGCAATTTATCATCCTTAGTAAACTTACTATTACAGTATGCATTGATTTATCTTCCATGGTATAGGACAGGTAGCACAAGCTAATGCTTATTAAAATGATAAATGCCAGTATATTCTCAAATAATCCATTCTTTTGTCAGAAGAAATAGCAGTGATTTGGAATATTAGTAGAATATCTAGTAGGATATTTGGTAGCTTGTCCTTCTTAGTTTCCTCCCAAATGATTGGTGTGTCAGATTGTCCTTCATAGAATGTATTTATTTTTCTTTATGCCCTACCTTTTTACTGGAGCAAGGCCCAAAGGGGCTAACAATATTTGGCAGCTTATAATGGATCACTGTCCAGTTTTGAACATTACCAATTTGTCCATAAAGCAAAAAAATAAAAATAATCCAAAACAGATAAAACTACTACCATGTTTCCCCGAAAATAAGACAGTGTCTTATATTATTTTTTACTCCCAAAGATGTGCTAGGTCTTATTTTCAGGGGATGTCTTATTTTTCCATGAAGAAGAATTCATATTCATTGTTGAACAAAAAAAAATGAACATTGATTCTATACTGTGCAGTAGTTGTCATCACAAACCAATATAACTAAACCAGACAAACTGTGACTCCTGTCAAGAATTTCTTGTTACTACCATTATTTCCATATACAACTGGTATGTAAGCTGCCCCGAGTCCCTCTGAGGAGATGAAGGCGGGGTATTATTATTATTATTATTATTATTATTATTATTATTATTATTATTATTATTATTATGTACATTTACCAATCCTGCAAGCTATGGTGTTTTGTTTGGCAGGCGCCGGGCATGCTTCCAAACAAAAACATTGCTAGGTCTTACTTTCGGGGGAGGCCTTATATTTAGCAATTCAGCAAAACTTCTACTAGGTCTTATTTTTTGGGGATGTCTTATTTTCAGGGAAACAGGGTAGGTTATACTAGTAGGGGCAAGACAGAGAAAATATCTTAGGAAGCAAATAAGCAAGTGCTATCTTATGGTAAAGGTATTCAGACACTAACTAAGCCAACATCCCGTCTTAAATGTACTCATCAATTAGTCACATGATTGAGGCACATGGTTGAGTTAATGCCTGCTCATCATTCTTGCTGGGTGTTTCAGTAACCCTTCTGCTGTTGTCCATTCTGTCTGGCACAAAAATGAGAAGACCGTTTTATGCCTGGTTCGTTGAGAGAATGTTTGTTGTTTGTCTTTAGCTATCACACATTGTTCTTGTGATATACTTCCAGGAATTCTGCACAATTGAAAGACAAACACAAACATTGCCAGTGGCTGAATCCAGGAAGGAAACAACTGACAGTGCCTGGGGACAATTTTTCTGGCATGCAGTCGCCCAATCCTTTGTAAACACAGGATGTGTTTATAATTTGGCAGCAGTTTTAGAAGTAGATGGGTCAATAAAGGCACCATTGCAGTACAGTTTTGTGGCATGTTAGTTTGTGTTGTAAATAGACCATGTATTTTTCCAAGTTGTTTCCTTTTTTTGACTATCTTTACTGCTTTTATGGTCTTTATATGTTGTTACTTGAAAACAAACCACATACCTAAATTACTTCTGAAAATTTGATAACGATTTAGAGATATTTAGAAAAAAAACAAGATGTTTCAGAGAAATGAATTTTTGAGGAAGGAATTTTTAATATTAATTTTCAAGAGACTACCTGAAGAAGTTTATTTAAAGATCAGAGACATTAGCTGATTACACAGCCCAACAAAAATAGTTTTCTTGGTGCCTTTAGGCCTGTTCCTGGGGTTACTTGGGGCGCTTATTCAGAAAATTGCATTGAATAGACTGCATCAGCTCTAGTTCTTAGATATGGTTGTCATTATTTTCTATGGGCGAGCAAATTAAGACTGGTATACATATATATAGCATATGTTCTGTATCTCATAAACTAGAGCTGATGGGAAAAACATGCTATTTTTGGAATCAGCAGGTCAAATATGCCCAGAAGACGTGAAACAAGTCTGCATTCAACTTTGAGGGTCTTCAGTGTTTCTGAATGTTTTTTATTTCTGATGCAGCAATTGGACCCTCCACAGAAGGAGCAGCTCCTGGCAGCCTTGAATGAAATGGACTTACATATGAGGAAACTAGCAGACATTCCTTGGCTGTGGCAACTCATGGAGCCCAGTGACGAAGAGGTAACTTGTTAGAATAAGAAAGCTGGGCTGCTGAGGCTTTGGATCTCATTCTGCCACTGGGCTCAAACATTCAACGGTTCCTAAACTAATATGAACGCCATTAATGCAGCAAGATTAAATATACAATTAATGAGGTGGCATATTTTTATTAGTCTTCGGTAGTCCTTATGCAGAAACACTTTGTGTGAAAAATAATCTTTATATTGTATGGTATATGTGCAAATACTTGTATTGTGATCTCCATAATTTCTTTTCCTTATAGAACCAAATGCTGGAATATTCTAAACGCAGCCGGAGTGGTAAATTTCGCCTGGTGACAAAGTTTAAAAAGGATAAAAACAACAAGAATAAGGAGACACGGAGCAGCCTGGGATTGCCAGGTACCGCCTCTCTGTGTATTTCCTCTTTGCCCTTCTTCATAAACATATCAGTATGTGCATATGCACATCTATACACAAAAATGCCTCACCTTTTCCTTTCTGAATATCCCACCTTCCCCCCTCACTCTTGCCTGTGTTTACCCCTTGGTTTGTGTTAACAAGTTTCTTACATTTCCATAGCAATATTTCCCTCGCACCTGAATGTATTTGTGGTGTTCTCTGTTGGATATGTGCAACACCACTCACTACGTCTGAAATGCAGAAGCTGAAACCAATCTCCAGCTAGCTGACTTCCACTGGTGTTTTAGGATATAGGCCACAGGACTTCGTTTAAGGAGTTATAAAATTTTACAGAGCAAAAGGACTGCTGAGCCCAAGTCTGCAAAACTCCAGATTTCCCACTGCTAATAATCCCATGATTTGATTAATTATTTCTTCCATTGATTTAGTCCAAGGCTTTAATCAAGTTCCATGTCTAATTATTTGGGAATTCTGCATCATCACTAATACACCCTGAACTATAATTTTTATTGGTTAGTATGATATTGAAAATGACCCCTTGAAATCATAATTTCAAATGGTATCAGGACACTTTCTTTCTACTTGAGTTAATTGATTAATTGTCTTATATGCTTTGTTACACAAATATTCTTTGTCCTGTGGGGCCCGTGGTATCATCCACTTTCTTACTGATTTTGTGGAATATATCATCCCCCATTTCTCTCTTTCTACCTGTTTTCCCTTTCTGATCTGTATTGTAGGATTATGTTATCCTTGCTTCTTATGTGGAGGCTGAATGGCTGTTCTGAATTTTTTTTACCTTGAAAGAAATACAAAAAAATGACAATGAACTAGTTGGATGGGTGCAAATAAAGGTGCTGATCAAGAAAAAGGCAGAACAAACTTGATCACATTATCCATAGTCTTAATATACGGATGTGAAGAGTGCATGCAATCTTTGATTCCCTCCACAGGCTCTATCCAGTGATGAATATATAGTTTACCCATGAATATAGCCTCTTCTTTCCTTGTTATGCAGTTCATCCAAAAGAAACGTGAAAATCTCCAGTTGGCCATAGTTTACTATTTTTGATTAAACCTGGAAACTATGATTGCCCATTTGGAACAATCCAGGATTTTAAAATGTTTCTGAAATTGGTTTATGATCCTGACTTTTAAATCTGATAACTTGTTTCTCAGTTCAAAAAAGACAGGAAATTGAGTTCATTGAAACTACAAAATTTCATACAGAAACAGGGCAAATGGAGAAGAGGAAATTGCTACATGTTTAATAAAAAAGCACACTTATGTCTTGGCTTAGTAAGCCAAGAAAGTTTCCCCATGCAGCAGTGTGTCCCAGGATGACTAGAGTAGATGGAAATGAATGATGGCAATTGCAGTGACTTTACAATAGTCCCATCTGCTTGGATCCTTCAGGCATAGTAAGACTAAGAATATCCGAGAGCTTTGCCCACTCTAAAGGTTAACACTTTTTTTTTAATTTGGATTCTTCCTGATTCAAGATCTGTCCAGGATCAGATGTCAAATAGACAATTGTCTTTGTGGGTTTAAGTTAGGGAGACAGCACTCACTGTGGTGAGACCAGAAATGAGCAACACCTCTGAGAGTGGCCAACCATTAAATTCAATAATCAGCAACTGATGCTTCAGTGGAAAAAGCAAGGAAATGGGGGTGATCCCCACAAAATAAAACTCGTTGGACAGGTTAAATATTCTAGTCGCAGAGTTTGTTTTTACAAAACCATTGAAGCCAGAGAGGTCTTTGGAGTCATCTAAGTGCTTAGGTAGAGATTTGTGTTGCTGTTTTGTTATTACCACTGAGAATCTGTTGAGAAAGTGCATCTGATGAAGCGGACTTATGTCTATTAAAGTTGATGCTACCAACATCTTGCTCTTCGTTTCAAAAGTGCTTCATGATCCCTTTTGCATATTGAGAAAGTGCTTTTTTGCAGCCTTAATGGTAGTTGAAATAAGGTTCTGGCTTCTGCAAATCTGTTATCCATGTCCCCAACATCTTAGCTGTGGGACTGGACAGACTCCAGACCAGGTCTAATGTTAAATCCCCAGGGTGATTTGCAATGGATTAGCAGAAGTTTCTAACTTTTAGAATTTCCTCGTCTTAAATTAGACAAAAAGCTTAAGTAAAAACAGTGATGATTTGTGTGTGAGCTCCAGTTCGGATAACAAAAACATCTGGGCTGAGCATATTATCCAAAGCTATTTTGCATGATAAATTTAATGTTCTCCTTTCAGAGTTGCTAACTTGAACCAGGGAAACACTAGGATTCTAGTTTAATACAGATTTATTTCTGTGGGGCTAAAGTGCATTCATCTCTGCTTTACATGTGGGTAAAATTTTCTCTTTTAGGCATTGGGTTTTATGTGTTGTAAAAGAGAAGGGAAAGATCAAGTTCTTCTCTCACCATACATAAAGGTGCCAACACATGTGTTTGAACAAGCCCCCAAACATATGTTTTAAAGCAACATTTTCCACCAATTGACCAGATTTATCTTATGGCAAATAAAAATTCATTATTTTTCAGATAAAACCAAGCTACATCTAGCCTCCATTTAAGACCATGCCTTCCCTTCTTACTTTGCTCTCTTTTCCCTTATTATAGAATTGTTGAACCTTTTCTCTTTCTTTATTCTGTGGGTGATATTACTGTTTATCTTTCTTCTTTTGTGCAATGTTGGCATTTGGTGGTGTTCCCCTTTTCTTTGCTGCCTTTTCCTCTCTGGGCGGTGGGTACTCAACACACTCCTGCTTTTCCATCTCCGACAGTTCACCTCTGGGGAACGGAGGAGGTTGCTGCCTGGCTTGAGCACCTCAGTCTTTGTGAATATAAAGATATCTTCATCCGGCATGACGTCCGGGGCTCTGAGCTCCTGCATCTCGAACGGAGAGACCTCAAGGTATTTCCATGAGCAACTTAATCAAATGCAACTTGTATGCATTTGCATGACTATTTCTGCTGACTGTGCTTGGAGCTGGTCTGCACGCTCTCCGTTCTAGGTGGCTTTAGAACAGGCATAGGCAAACATCAGATCTCCAGGTATTTTGAACTTCAACTCCCACAATTCCTAAGAGCCTACTGGCTTTATGAAATTGTGGGAGTTGAAGTCCAAAACACCTGGAGGGCTGAAGTTTGCCCATGCCTGCTTTAGACAGAGTGACAGATATATTTAACTCCTGTGGTTTGGCAGAGTTAGGTCAGAGAAAAGGTGGTTGGTTCTGAACGCAAACCTAGCAAAATTTTAAAAGTCTAGTCTCCTGAAGTTGTGGATCAGGCACAGAGTTCACTACTGTCCTCCATAATGTAAGATCTTAATGTTGTTATTTGAATTATGTAAGTGCCCCAATGTTTTTTTTTGTATTTTTTCATAAAGGATTGTTAAAGAAGTTGAATGATAACCATATTTCAAATAATGCAGATTACCAAGAAAATGCATGAGACAACAGCCGGTGCAAGTTGTCAGCCAGTTGAATGCTTGCTGCAAGTAGAGATCAGTAAACCCCTGCGACCAGTGGATCCAGGCAATAGCCGAGCATTTTTATATGAGTATTGCTTCATGTTCTCAATGGCCTGTGTGGCTCCATAAATAATTGACTCCTTTTCAAGCTTTGCAAATCCTTTCTGTTAATGTGACGAACAAATGGCAGTCACACATTTTTTAAAAAAGCCACAGGCATACATTTTGAGCATCAAAACTAGATTGAAAACATATTACGCTAAGCATTCTCTAACATTTATGAGATGCTGTTTCTGCTGTTGAAGCATAAAATATCTAAGCAGATCTCTCTCATGTAGATGTATATTGTTATAAACTTAAGATTGAAAAGTGTTTTTGCAAATGTTCCTACTGTGTGATCCTTAGTTCACTTGTATCTACCTGGAGAATTTATTTATTTATGTGTTCCTTTTGTGTCACACAATTTATCATTTTTTTCTCATGTCTTCTGGAAGTGCCGGTTGCCTCCAAAGATCCTTGCAAATCTTCTTGGCTTCTAACAGAACCTGACTGTCAAAGATTTCTCTCTCATTTGCATTGATACCATATTGCTGCTTCAAGCTTATTCCACAATGCTTTGTTTGTTGTCAGGCTTTGTGGCCCTATTCTTAATTTTTGAGACACTAAATCTATCAGCGAGGGTCCAGTTTAAAGACATAGCCATGTTTGTCTGGAACATCAGTATGCAAAGAGATCTTGTAGTACCTTTGGGACTAATTGAATACATAAACTTGTAACAGATGCTTTTGTAGTATTGGCCTACTTCCTTCATATATCTGAGGAAATATACTAAGTCTACAAAAGCTTATAGTACAATTTTTCAGTTTGTCTCCAAAGTGTTACGAGATCCCTTCGCATGCCAAATCTATCAATTATGTTGATTTTCTCAAGTTCCATTTTGGGAGGAATTCAGCAGGTTAACATTGTCCAGGTGTGTCTGTGGCCTGAGAGTTTTATTTCCTTACCTCTCTTTTTTCAGGACCTAGGAGTGACCAAAGTGGGCCACATGAAGAGAATATTGCATGGGATCAAGGAACTGAGCAAGAATATTCCTGCCAACGAGGCTTAGCATCTGTTTTCAGAGCTTGCGTTTACCATTCCTCCTGATAGCTGCGTTTTGACACATACACAACAGACGCAATCAGAATTGTCTCTGTGGATCAGCCAAACACTGCCGTCTGTGTTAAGAGCTCAAATCCAGCTTTTCATGGTGCTACCTTTCTGATGTGGGATACAATGCTATCCAGTCAAGCAGCACCTTGTGATCAATGCCAGTGTTAACTTTGTCCTAACCAACTGCCTTTAACTCAGGCCCGAAGACACTTGCTAGATGCTAAACACCTTTCTGCCAACCCTAGGAAATGATCCTGTGAACAACAATTTTTGTGTGTGTAGAGTTAGTCATAGAAGATAATATTCTCACTTTCCTTATGACTGAGGATCTTGATAGGTGTTAAGAACTATGAAAGCTCCTGTTCCCCCTTTGTTAAAAATTAACTACTGACAAGCAAACAATGAGTTTATAACCTAACTACTTGGGACAGCAAAGAAAATTACAAAAGAAGTAATTTAAGCATACCTAATACCAGTCCATTATTATCGATGCTTTGGGATAAATTCCAAGTCAGTTCAAATTAGAAGGATCCTCTTTCAATGAGTCCCCTTTCTCTAAAATCAGAGAAACAAATTTAACATTGATCTGTATGTACTGATTCTGTTTTACTTTCTAGGAACACAAGTTATTCTTAACACTAAAACAGTTTCATTATCTTGTAATCCTTGTAGTTGTCAATGGAATGGGATTTCACATTGTTCTGACTCAAAACATCAAGTGCCTAGAAATACTGAAAAACGAGAAGTGAATCTCAGGGGGCAGAATGTGTTGTTGACTCTGCTCCTCAGTGAACAGTCTAAAACACACACATAACTGTTTGGGCACTTTTGGAGACAACAAAGGAGCCTTCTGTGCTTAGTTATTGGGCAGGATGTGACATTTTTCCTTTTCAAGACTGTTTCCTGAGCCTTACAAACCTAGAACATTGCTTCAGGCATACACAATATTCCTCTGTTTTAGGAGAAATCCCAGGCAAATCTTTACCAATGCAATTTCACTGAATTATTCAGAAGTTCTTCTGAGGCATCACTTCCGAATGTTATCTGCTCTTGTTTCTTCCTGTCACTTATTTTGCAGGAGATGATGACATGGTCTTATTTATGGAAAACTAGAATCAAACTTCTAATAGAATTCACAGAAGAGATCTTAAACCTAAGCTCCATGTTTTTCTGGATCTGTCCCATTATCACTGTTTGCCAAGATAATTTTGCCTTACTGGTAATAGAGTATTTGTGCATGTTTGGAGGAATGTAACTTGCAAGGCACAGGTATTTACCAGAAAACTCACTGTCCTGAATGCTTTCATTTTCAAAGCCTGTGCCACATTTTGCAGTATGCCACCCACCATCAAAAACAATGTAAAGATAATTTCTGCCACTCTGTAATTGGTGAAAATCGTACTGCAGCCTCTTCCAATTCCTAGTGAACACCTCAGGGAGCTGAATCACCACGTTAAAAAAAGACACAGCAAAAAACCCCACATTTTTCTTTCTATTTCACTGTGGAAGAACTGTAGTGCTTGTTTTTCTGCTTCTAGAATTTTCATGTAGAATTAAAGATGCTTTCTTTTTTAGCTTTTTTCATCGTGCTGTAAGAAAAGCAGCTTTGTTATATTTCCTTGACTCAGCATAATAGGATGTCTGTTCTGTTCTGCATTCAAGTGATATCAGCTTTTGATAAAACTATTTACAGGGAGTTTGCTTGTTAACAGTTCTCTCAAATGTTTTTGCACTGACGCCAATCCCGACATATTCCAATATAATGCTTTGTAAGAGTCGATGCGTTGGATTTGAGAATCAAGAGGTTTGCCACCTTTTCTTTCAATTTAGGAAATGGGATTTGTGTGTCGAGTGCTTTTACATTTGCATTTATGTTTAATGGGGGAGGTGGAGCAATTATAGGGCTGAGGCCCATTCTGAATGCATTTATTCCTACCAGAAGTAAGATGGTTTCTGTGTGCAAAAACGGGACCTTATAAAAAAAAAAAACCACCAGAGTAGCACAAGCATGTACCTCTGCTGTCTGCCTAGGAACTGTTTACTATATATATATATATTTTGCTGACTAAATAAAATGAAAAAAGCAAAATGAAAAGCTTGTGAGGAATACCATGGCAAGCTAGACATTTCAACATTGAATTTCAACTAGATTATTTTAATTTTATAAAACAGGACACTTGAATCATAAGGTATTCCAGCTGGATATTCGTTGGCCCATTTTATACTATTTATTTAATTTGAGTTGGAAATGAGATGCATTCCATTTTGAAGAAAATGCCATTTTTTATGTTTTGTGGTTATTTTTCTTGGCCTGTCACTGGAATATTACCTGTTAGTGTTTTGTATTGGGTCCATTAAATTTCAGTTTGGTATGTTGAATAGTGTTAAAAGAAGTGCCAGTCCTGACCATCTTTAAGAAGAAGGGGGTATGGGATCAGAGCCAACATTATGCTAGCCAATCTTTGGTCACACACTTGTGCCACTCTTCAAATAATGTTGGTAGCTATTGGGGGAATTTCCCCCTCCTATCTCACTGACAGGAGTCAGTGAAATAGGAGTCAGTGAACTAGCATCTCCAAGTAGAAGATGCTGGTTAGATATAACACATGGTTTTCTAACCAAAGTAGCTTTTCAGGTTGCAGAATATCCATCTTTAATTCACTGCAGCTGCTAGATGCATACATGAATAAGCAGTACGATCCTATATATGTTTATTCCAGAAATACGTTCCACGGAATTGGATGGTTTGTCCTCACGTACTTACGCATAGGACTTCAGCCAGTTATTTAATGTTTATTTCTAGTGGATATATTCACAATTTCAGTCTCTGGACACTTGAAAAGTACAAATTCCACTAGAATGTGCGTCTCTGATAGGAACTGTAAGGAGGCACTCGGTGCCAGTATCTGCTGAGAAGCTCTAACCACCTAGATCATTTTAAAATTATTTTTAGTATTATTTAAAGGTGAATATAGTTTGAATGGTAAATTAAAGACTGTTTACACAAAACTCTATGTATCTTAACAGATGTTTGTGATGTAAAGAAAAGGAAGAAAACTGTTTTTATAAGTCATTTGATGTCAGTTGTTCACTGCGGACTGTTTTTTCAGGGTTGCTGTAACCATTATGGTGATCTGTCAAAAACATAGGGAAGCATTTCAATCTGTACAGTCTTGGGAAGAAGGTTTTGTGCCTTAAAAGTAGAACATGCTATTTATTATTTTAATTTATACCGTGATTGCCATGGACGCCTCTTGTATGTACATATTTTGCAGCTATTTGTTGTAAATATATTGTTCTTGTATATATTAAAAAATCTGTTTCTGAGCTTCCTGTAAATTGTTATATTCATTCAGAAGGAGTAATATTGAATATCCTCGTCTTCAAAATGAGTCTGGTGCCAAATGTTGTCCAAGGAAGTTGACCTTTAAGCAAAGAGATATTCTCTGTGTTCAGTAATAAATAAATAATAATAAATAAAACTTCATTTGTATTCCACCTTATCTCCCCAGAGGTCTCAGGGCGGATACCAGCATACAACGGCAAACATTCAATGCTGCTATAAAAACAAATACTGACATAAAATCCCAGAAAAATCCATATATGAAAAACTTCACATATAAAAATAATGTTAAAACCTCACATCAAACTAAACCTAGCATCAATGAATTAAACCTAACATCAATAAATTGAATCAAACGTAGTCAAACAAAAATTATATGACGTAGAATCTGCACAAACAGCTATTACTTCCATCTGACTCTGCTCTACAATATGTAAATAATTAATTGGATAGTTTTAGTTCCATTTAGGCTAAATATTCAATTTCCTTAAATGTTATATTGCCTTTTCAACCCGCCAAACAGGCATTGGTAGTAGAGATAATAGGATACATAGAAGTCCCTGGCATCTTTCTTCACCTAGAATTAAATAATGATAAGAACAGAACAGCCATATTCTCATTAATACAAGTTACTCTGTTTACACGTTAATGTATGTTATTTTCCTGTCCATTGTATTGGAGACTTAATTAGACAAGCAATCAGAATAAAGCTAAATAAAATAACAGGAATTGTGCAGAGAGGTATAGAACTATCAATGGTTACTAGAAGTAGTTATGACTGTATTGCAACTTTGATTCAATCAAGAAGTCATGGCCCTGAAATTGCAAGACCTAAGCCAGAGCGCTTGATAACTAGGTCTCTTTAAGGTTTTTTGTTGCATAGGGTCACCACAAGTTGGAAGTTGACTTGATAGCAGACAAAAAAGCTCAGCCTCTATCCCAGTGGTTCTCAACCTGTGGGTCCCCAGGTGTTTTGGCATACAATTCCCAGAAATCCCAGCCAGTTTACCAGCTGTTAGGATCTCTGGGAGTTGAAGGCCAAATTATCTGGGGACCCACAGGTTGAGAACCACTGCTCTATGCAAATGTGATGAATTATCAAGAGTCTTGCTGGAGTGGGGAAGCCTGCACCCAAAACAATAGTTGAACAGCAGCAATATTGGAGCCATTAACAGTTGTTTCCATCAATGTAATCATAGAATCTAATAATATTGATAATGCAGTGAAACAATGGGATAATCACAGCATGTGATAAGGAATGAACACAATCTAGTTTATTTTGTGTCAGGAGCGACTTGAGAAACTGCAAGTCGCTTCTTGTGTGAGAGAATTGGCTATCTGCAAGTACATTGCTCAGGAGATGCCCAAATGTTTTACCATTCTTGGGAGGCTTCGTTCATGTCCCCACATAAGAAGCTGGAGCTGACAGGAGCTCACCCCATTCCCATTTGAACCACCAACCTTTTTGTCAGCAGTCCTGCCAGCACAAAGGTTTAACCCATTGCGCCACCGGAGGCACCAACTAATCCAGTGCAATCAAGCAACAAATCTATGATGAAGCCCTAAGACTTGGAAGGACAGTGATGAAAGGATTAGCTGAGCTCAAGTGTAACTGAACATGAAGGACAGAGGCATCCATATTATAATAGGATGGGCAATGTTCAATCAATTCATTTGAAATGTGATGCTAGAGGGAGAGTACTTATAGATATCATGGATCACCAAAAATACATATTAGTGAGTCCAAGAGCAGATCAAGCCTAAATTCAGGCAAAAACAAATTGTTCTTTGAAGGCAAATGTGGAGCCAAAGAAGATGAGAGCAGTCTGGAGAGGTATGGATCAATCTCATAATTAAGTCAGAGTATTAATTTTTATGTTATTGTACTTATATCGTAACCTTCTCCCTATAAGGCAGCTCACAACAAATCTAAAGATAACAATTAAACATTGAAAAAAGCCCAACAAAAAAGCTAGGTATTTTGGTTTTTTGGCCTGTTTCTGGGATTATTTGGGATGCTGATTCAGAAAAATCCATTGGATAGACCACATTAGCTCTAATTTCTTAGATATGGTTGAATTTATAATGGAAATTTTGTATCATAAATCTGTTCTTTTCGTATGAATTAATTCGATTTTCATATAGTACACTTTTTATTTTTGTGTTTAATATGTTTCCTTCATGCTTACTTATTTGTTGACACTATTTTTACCCCGCTCTTCTCACACCAAAGGGGACTCAGATCAGCTCACAGAACACTCATACGGCAAACATTCAATGCCGATTATACAGTTAACAAGGACAAACAACACAAATAGAGGAAAAGGCAGTTTTTCCCATTTTATTTCTGGTATCTTGGAGACTTTGCTCAACTTCCGCCACGGGGGGCGGGGGTGTTGTCTCGCCATCTTCCATGCCAAGGAGTTTTCCTCTGATTGATGTCCTTAAGAGTGCCTTTATTACCTTCCCACTAAAAGCGGTACCTATTTATCTACTTGCATTTCTGCTTTCAACCTGCTAGTTGGGCAGGTGAGCTGGGGCTAATGGCCAGTGCTGCACCCTGACCTGGGCTCGAACTGCTGACCCTTCGATCGGCAGGATTTCTTTGTAGCACAGTGGTTTAGCCTTCTGTTCTAAGCCTGGCCCCTATATGCTTAAATGATATTAATTTAAACACTACATTAAAATGTCCTGATTTTTTATGGGTGAGCAGAATTAAAAGTGGTATATGACATGTTTTGTATCTCAAATACTAGAGCTGATAAGCGGAAACTGGTGCCATTTTTTTGGAATCAGGTAAAATATACCCAGACACAAGTCTAACATTTGAGGCACCAAAATGTGTATTGGCCAGTTTTATGGGTATTTTAACAGGAAACCAAATCGAATTGCTCTTTAACAATGTATTTATAAAAATATAAAATCACTGGGGAAATATGGAAGCATTATGTAAAGCTCTTGAGTGCTCCCTTGTGGTCTTTTCAACTTGCTATTGCTTGGCTGGACAGAGAAAGGATCCTAAAGAAGTTGATTATTTCAGAAAGAAGGTTCTCAGACCTAATATTACTAAACAAAATACATAGTGTTGCCAGTATGGCATTTTGTAATGGTATTGGGGTGGGGGAGGCTGCAACATAATGGAATAACCACTGGAAAGTTATGGAACGAACACAAACATCTCTCCATGAATGAGGCAGTGTGTGGACGCAATAAAAGCTTCCTTGTAAATACTCTCAACATGGAAATGAACTGGATGGAGTCCTATCGTTTATTACAGAGGAGAGAAGATATCATTGAGGATTTTAGTGGTCATGGGACAACTAAAGAAGAAAATAAGTTTGAAAGGAGTCTTCCATTGTACTCTGCAGAATCCTATAGAAGCAGTTTTTGTTTAACTGAAGGAAAGGCCCTGAGTGTGTCTCTCTGAGTAAATATTTGAGGTTATGGATTAACTAGTGTCCTCCAGGCTTGATGGCGGAAGAGTAGACAACTGTGATTCACCGGGTAAAATCAGTAAGTCTTTGGGAAGGCTGCGGTCATTTTCGCCCCGATTCTCCTTTTCTAAATCCTTAATAATGATTGAATGTAGCTAAAAGTTAAGAGAAGTAATAAAATCAGCAAAGAAAATAATGTGAGGAGAGTTAGTAAGAGAATCCTCACTGTATTTAAAAGGATATGGTTATGTAGTATATTGTGCTTTGAGAATACAACAGCGCATGACAGTCAGTTGACCTCCAGTGTCTATTGGGTGGGGTTAAAAACTAATATAAATATGCAGCTATGCACCATACTTCATATGCTGCTGTAAACACGAGCAGTTACAAATCTTGGAATGAGTTTTATTATGTCTTAATAAAAAAAATTAAAGGTGTGAGAACATAACATTTACTCATAACAAATTGTTAATTCTTGGTGGTTATTTCCTTAGGTGTATGACATATTTTGCAATGTGGAGGCTAATTTCCCTTTTGGCGTTTTCATCTGCCTTCATAGCATCTAATGAGCATAAAACATCAGGTATCATCTTTATTGTATTACTTTTATCTAATAAATGCTGCATCTTATAAGTCATTGCATATTTAATAGGTTTAGTATTAACAGCATAAGTCCCAGGATCCAGTGTCTTTGTATATAAATATTGAATAGATTACTCAAAAACTGCTGTTGGGAACAGTTTCTACTGACATAATAGAGTTAAGAGTGTTGCTGCGACCCTCTCGTGTGAAAGGAGTGCAGCACAATAATTATATTTATATCTCATTGCATTTATATCTCAGAGCCGTGATGGCGCAGTGGGTTAAACCTGCTGACCTAAAGGTTGAGTTGTTGACCTGAAGGTTGCCGGTTCGAATCCGTGAAACGGGGTGAGCTCCTGTCTGTCAGCTCTAACTTGCAGGGACATGAGAGAAGCCTCCCAACAGGATGAAAACATATCCAGGGGTCAACTGGGAAACATCTATTTATTTTTATTTATTTACAGTATATTTATATTCTGTCCTCACCCCGAAAGATACTCAGGGAGGATCACAATGCACATATACATGGCAAACATTCAATGCCATTAGACATACGACATATATAGACAGACACAGAGGCAATTTAACATTTCCAGCTTCTGGCTCAATTCTGGCCACAAGGGGAGCTGTCGCTTCACTGTCCACTTGTGACACCGAGTCCTTGATGGTGTATTTCCTTATTCTTTCGCATGCTGCTGGAAGGTTTTATGGTGTTGTAAATTAGTTAAATTAGTCTCCCCTCATAAAGCGGTACCTAAATTTCCTACTCGACAGATGCAACTGTCTTTCGGGCTGCATAGGTCAACAGCGAGCTAGACTGTTAAATGGTCAGGAGCTCACTCTAACCCAGGCTGGCTTCGAACTCATGACCTCTCAGTCAGTAGGGATTTATTGCAGCTGGCTACTAACCAGCTGTGCCACAGCCTGGTCTATTTAGATGGCCAATTCTCTTACACCAGAAGCAACTTGCAGTATATTCTCAAGTCGCTTCTGACATGATTTAAAAAATCTCATTGCAAAATAATATTGTTTGTGATGAGGCAAAATCCTGCTTTCATAAACACTTTGACATTTCAAATACCAACGGAACCAATAGCTAAAGTCTAGATGAGTTTTATCCATTCCAGAGTTTAGTGAGTCCAGGCATTTAGTGCTTTAAAACCTGTCCCCTGATCCTAGTAGCTTCATTTGTACCTCATCTGAAAAAGATCTTTGCGGGTGGCCATGAATAGCCAATAAGGATTTTCCCCTTTCCCAAAAGTCTTTTACAGCAGCCAAGAGGCAAACCAAGTGCTAAAGGTCCAGAAGCGAGCCAATACGTTCTTGGAAGAAGTAAAGCCAGGTTCATTGGAGCGGGAATGCATTGAGGAACACTGCAATTTTGAGGAAGCCCGTGAGATATTTGAAAGTCAGGAAGTAACTGTAAGTTATTGTGGGAGATTGGGGGGAAAGGGTCAAATATCATCCCAGTATGTCCCCTGCATATAGTAACTGGTCAAACATCTACTTGTTGCCTGTGGTTGAAAGAGGGGAGGACACCCTGCTGTGGATGGCACCCCCCATCTCTTAGATTCAGATGTCAATGGCAACGTATCTGTTGGTCTATGTAACCCTGGAGCCCCCGCTGAGCTGCTGAACTTACTGACTGAAAGATCGGAGGTTCAAATCGGAGGAGCGGGGTGAGCTCCCACTGTTAGCCCCAGCTTCTGCCAACCTAGCAGTTTGAAAACATACAAGTGTGAGTAGATCAATAGGTACCACTCCGGCGGGAAGGTAACAGCACTCCATGTAGTCATGCCAGCCACATGACCTTGGAGGTGTCTACGGACAACGCCAGCTCTTGGTCTTAGAAATGGAGGTGAACACCTCCCCTCAAGAGTCAGACACAACTAGACTTAATGTCAAGGGGAAACCTTTACCTTTACTATGTTACCTTGGTATTGAAAGTTTCACAAACCACATAAAATGATGCGGTGGGACAGATTCGGCCCATGGGTTTTGTGTTTGCCACGTGTGTCCGAGATGGAGTGGGGACAATTCTAACATATTTTCAAAAGTGGTGAAATTATCCCACTCCAGCCCAGATTATGGATTTTATGTGAGCAAAGTCTTTTCTGGGTGCAGTTTTACATGGTCTCCTGCAGGAACAATATGATCCCATTATCCCTGATGGCTGCTTACCCTGATAGATAGGAAAACAGATTTTTGTTTGTCTGCTGTAGAGTTTTTAATGCTTCTTTTTGGTATATTTTAAATAATTGTTCATTCTTTTCGTATGTGTTTACCAATGGTGTATTTATTCAAATATGTTTTAGTTAATTTAGTTTAGTTAATATATGTAATAATAAAAACTTAAACCTACAATCTTGCCATTTTGGGAAAAAGCATTATGGGAAAAAGTAGACTGTTAGGAATTGTGAGAGTTGAAGTTCAAATCACCTGGAGAGCCGAAGTTTGCCCATGCCTGGTCTAATAGCATCTGTACTCTGAAATGGATTCTCAGGTCTGAGTAGACCCAGATCTGGGTCACATGGTCTTAAGTCCCTCCAACCACATAGAGTTAAGGTAAAATAGCATACCACACATATATACAATACAGTAAGCAATCTGAATATTATATATAACAAATAGCTAGTGTAGGAGGCTTGTAGAAGGTTGTGATTTCTAACATGCTAGGTTGAGTAGAAATATTAATGCATCAACTATATTTATCTTATATTTGCTTAGGACATCTTCACTATCTTAGGAGTGTGCACTAGAGCCCTTTAGCAGAGAAGGCCTTCCACAAAGTACAGCTCCCATTATTAAATGTGTAAAGCCATGGCATTTAAAGTGGCATGAAAATGCTATAACTTTTAAAGATAATTTTGAAATTGAAATAATTTTTGCCTTCTGTACCCAAAAGTAGTATGGCACATTGTGGGAAGAGTCTTATTTTCAATTTTAACTAAGATTGTGTTTCTTCACAGCTAAGTTTTTGGACAAAATATTTTGGTAAGTAAATTTATGTTCTGTCATTTTTGAAATGCAGACACTTCTGTTACTTCTCTCTTCTTGCAGCAAGCAGATGTTGTGCTTACAGGGAAAAATTAACAGATGGTTTATATGATCTGTATTACTCAGCGTAGGTAGGCAGAAGATGTGCAAGCTACCAAGGTCTTCACACTCTTACTTTTTTAGCCATAGCAGCAACAAAATGATTCCCCTCTGCTACAATTCCCACAATCCATAGCACCATTAAGTAGCATCAAACTGCATTAATTCTGCAGTGTAGATGCACCCTATGATTCCTGTAAATTTGATTCAGGGTTGCGTTCCAAAGTTCTTCATTATCTCAAGCAAGTCTCGGTTTCAAAGCTATTACGGTAGAGTCTCACTTATCCAACACTCGCTTATCCAACATTCTGGATTATCCAACGCATTTTTGTAGTCAATGTTTCCAATACATCATGATATTTTGGTGCTAAATTCATAAATACAGTAAATACTACGTAGCATTACTGCGTTTTGAACTACTTTTTCTGTCAAATTTGTTGGTGAACATGATGTTTTGGTGCTTAATTTGTAAAATCATAACCTAATTTGATGTTTAATAGGTTTTTCCTTAATGCCTCCTTATTATCCAACATATTCGCTTATCCAACATTCTGCCGGCCCGTTTATGTTAGATAAGTGAGACTCTACTGTATTTCTTTTAACTGCATGAAGGCGTTTATGCATTCAGACCAACAGAAGATTAGTCCTATGTATATTCAAAAAGAGTAACACAAGGAGAAGAAAATGCAAAATTCAAACTTTACTCTTGTGCAGCAGAGTTCATGGAAAAAACAGCAATTTCAACACAAACTTCCTAGTAATAATACAGTCACAGTTCCTCTGGAGTATCAAACTCATATATAATCCTTGCATTTAATTTGTGCAATGCTTTCCATCAGAAAATATGTCTTCTCCCAATCTTCATATCTTGTTCATGGAGATGTGCATGGAAGACAAACTTGCCAGCGTCAAATAGGCTACAAGCCAGGAGCTTACACTGAGTAAGCTCAGGGACAAACATTCAGTAAGCCCAAAAACATACAATAAAAAATGTTTCCAAAAATTATATTTGTTCCCCTCCAAAAAAAACCTCAAAAACTAAGAGTACAAAGAGAATATGTAGTTAATTTTTCACTTACACATATGGCAAATGATCTTGGCTAACTTGCAAATATTTTTTCAGATGGAGACATGTGTGAGTCCGCCCCATGTTCCAACGGAGTCTGCCAGGATGGCATTGGCCGATACGACTGCATTTGTAACGAAGGCTGGGAGGGGCAGCTGTGCCAAAATGGTAACGCTGCTCTCAATTATTGTGGTGCCATGGGGTGAGAGTTTTTAATGTTGCTTCATGATCCGATGGAGAATACTTCAAGCTAAACACTTTGCTCCATTTGTTTAAAGCTCTAGGAAAACCCAGCCATTGGAGAATATAGTCCATTTCCATCATAGAAGACTATGGGGATACAGGAGCGATAGCCTGTCCCTTGGAGATGGATTGGAGAGTGAGGAAACACCATACTGTTCATGCCAATTATAATTAACATCACACTGGCTCCAATCCAGCACTAGGAGCATATTCATCTACTCTCAGGCCTGATTCACACTGCCCTATATCCCGGGATCTGATCCCAGACTATCTGATTTGAACTGTATTATGTGGAACCCCGGTGGTGCAGCAGGTTAAACTGCTGAGCTGCTGAACTTGCTGACCAAAAGGTTAGTGGTTCGAATCCAGGGAGCGGGGTGAGCTTCCGCTGTTAGCCCCAGCTTCTGCCAACCTAGCAGTTCAAAAAAATGCATCAGCAGGTACTGCTCTGGCGGGAAGGTAATGGGACTCCATGCTTTCATGCTGGCCTCATGACCTTGGTGATGTCTACGGACAACGCCGGCTTTTCGGCTTAGAAATGGAGATGAGCACCAACCCTCAGAGTCGGACACGACTGGACTTGATGTTGGGGAAACCTTTATCTTTACCTACCAATATTCATACTCCATGCTTTCTAACAAATATGAATTAATATGGTAGAACAATGCTTGAAAGGAACTAGGACTGTCAGGGGAAAACCTTTATCTTTACCTTTACCTATATCTGATCTAAAATGCACTGACAAACTATATTTGAAGAAGTATATGACCTATTATTCCATCTTGCATCCAATGAAGGGAACCGAGTCATTTATGCAATGCATTTTTTCAGACCAGATGTGTTTGAGATTTCAGATTTTTCCCCCCCAGGTTTTTCATATATACACATAATGAATATATACACAGATGAAACTCAAGCTTAATATAAAATTAATGTAAACCAGGAAACTAAAATCTTACTGTCTCAGCCGGCCATGTGGACAATTTTGTATTTCTGAATTTGGAATAAGGGATGCTCAACAAGTAATATGCCATGATAGACCTAAGGGGCAAATAGAGAAGTATAGCAAGCCTTCAGATGCATCCTTTTCTGCACAGCTTTAAAGAAGACGTATGTTATTGAGGAACCCCCGATGGCGCAGCAGATTAAACCGCTGAGCTGCTGAACTTGCTGACCGAAAAGTTGGTGGTTCGAATCTGGGGAGCGGAGTGAGCTCCCACTGTTAGCCCTAGCTTCTGCCAACCTAGCAGTTCGAAAACATGCAAATGTGAGTAGATCAATACGGGAAGGTAACAGCACTCCATGCAGTCATGCTGGCCACATGACCTTGGAGGTGTCTACGGACAACGCCGACTCTTCAGCTTAGAAATGGAGATGAGCACCAACCTCCAGAGTCGGATACGACTGGACTTGATGTTGGGAAAACTTTTACCTTTACCTTTTATGTTATTAATGGATTGCTGGGGGGATATTATGTTGCCCTTTTTCATTCTATGTGCTATTTCTTTTGCTGCCCAGAGGTCATGTATGACAACTGTTCCATTGACAATGGTGGATGTGAACATTTTTGTAATGAGGTCCAAGGCAGCAATGGGAAATACCGTTACTGTAGCTGTGCTTCAGGATACCGACTGTCTGGAAATCATACCTCTTGCGAACCTGATGGTAAGAAAACAGGGCCAAATGCTGAGCAGAATCTCGACTTTTATATGAGGTTTTTCACAAAGGAAGCGTCAACATTATACTATAATACAGTTATCATGTTGTTCTTTGCCTAAGGCAAGCCTGTAGGCTTAGAGAGTGTGACTTGCCCATGGTCACTCGGTCGGCCTCCATGGCCTCCAAGGTCAAACCCAATGGTCTCAGAAGTCCTGGTATAACACTCAAACCACTCTACCACATTGGCTCCCTATAATATGGCTACTTCTTTCAGATGTGTCCTTCTTTGTGTTGTCGAAGGCTTTCATGGCTGGAATCACAGGGTTGTTGTGAGTTTTTCGGGCTTTATGGCCATGTTCCAGAAGCATCCTCTCCTGGCGTTTCGCCCACATCTATGGCAGGCATCCTCAGAGGTTGTGAGGTATATTGGAAAAACTAAGCAAGGAAGGTTTATATATCTGTGGAAGGTCCAGGGTAGCAGACCTTGTCTGTTGGAGGCCAGTGTGAATGTTGTAATTCATCACCTTGATTAGCATTAATGGCCTTGCCAGCTTCATGTCCTGCCTTCTTCCTGCCTGGGGGAATCCTTTGTTCAGAGGTGTTAGTTGCCCCTGATTGACTCATGTCTGGAATTCCTCTGTTTTCAGAGTGTTGTTCCTTATTTACTGTTCTGATTTTAGAGTTTTTTTATTATTAACAATTATTGTTGTTGTTGTTGCTGTTGTTATTATTTTTATAAAATAGTTTTGAATAATTTCATTAAAATTATGTAATGTTTATTCATATATTTAGAGAAAATTTATTTATTTGATGTAAACTGAAGAACATGGGGCTGCGGTGGCACAGCGGGTTAAACCGCTAAGCTGCAGAACTTGCTAACTGGAAGGGATGGGCTTCCATTGTTAGCCCCAGCTTCTGCCAATCTAGCAGTTCAAAAACATAAAAATGTGAGTAGATCAATAGGCACCGCTTTGGCGGTAAGGTAACGGCGCTCCATGCAGTCATGCTGGCTACATAACCAAAGCTGGCTCTTGAGCTTTGAGATGGAGATGAGCACCATCCCCCAGAGTTGGATACAACTAGACTTAATGTTAAGGGGAAACCTTTACTTTTAAACTGAAGAGCAGCTTAGTCTTTGGACCTATGAAGTACAATGTGGACTAGGACTCTGAGAGACCAGGGTTCAAATTCTCAGCCGTGGAAACTCACTGAGTGACCTTGGGCAAGGCTAAGAGGAAGTCAGCGGCAACCCCCCCCCCCCCCCAAATAAATCTCACCAAAAAAAACTTATGGTAGGTCAAGAGTTGACTTAGAGACACATAACAACAATAGCAAAAGTCATGGAAATAGAAAAGGCCTTGCTATATGAAAACTCATTGTCTTTTTTCCCCTTCCAGTGGAGTTTCCTTGTGGAAGAGTTGTCGAAAAGAAATCGAAAATTGCTAAAGTAATTGGAGGCAAAGCTGGAAGAAAAGGAGATAGCCCTTGGCAGGTAAAGACTGATGACACACTCAGCCAAATTGAAAAATAACTTCCACTGAAATGATTTCCCTTTTGCCAAAGTGTTAGCAGAAAATTTGCTTCTATTTCAGATTTTCACAGCTAAATAATATGCTTAAATATTCTATGCAGAAGGCAAGATTGTCCACTTACAGATGAATACTTAAAGTTCACCTTTAGTTTCACATACTGCAGTGCATGCCAGTTATCCCCACTGATGAAGGAAGTCTGTATTTTTGAACATGTTTTCAGTGGTGTAATACAAGTTCTGAGCACAAAGACCCAGGATTATTTTATAAGCGTGGATGATGATGTCGTCTGTGATCCTACTGGACTCCCCTGTTCCTTTCTGGATTTAGTTCCAATTCACAAGTAGCTAAAGGGAAAACTGAGCCCAGCAATAGTGTTCTAAAATAAGTTGTTCTTATTGTAATTTAAAGGGAGCCGCAGTGGCGCAATGGGTTAAACCCTTGTGCCGGTTGAACTGCTGACCTGAAGATTGGCAGTTTGAATCCGCAAGATGGGGTGAGCTCCCGTCTGTCAGCCCCAGCTTCCCACGCAGGGACATGAGAGACAACTGCCTGTATTTTTTAACTCTGCTTGGAGATGTCACTTCAACGACTGTATTACTGAGTATAGTTACTGTCTCTTAAGTTCCATGCTAATATAATGTAAAAATCATCTACCTGCCTCTTCACACTAGAGCATGGATCCACTTTAAATCCAATTTCTGCCTCCTGCAGAATTCTGGGGTTTGTATTTGGTGAGGTGCAGGACCTGTCTGGCTGAGCTGTTTAAAGCCCCATCCCTAAAGTGAATTTAAAGTGGATCCAAGCTCTAGTGTGATGAGGTCCCTGCAGATCTTGCTGCCGGCTGCAAAGCCATCTCAGAATTAGGATTTGCCCCTGGATTCTGCATCCATAGATTCAGTCCTCAATGGCATCCAAATATTCCAAAAGAATATTCTAAAAACAAAGGTTGATTTTTCCATTTTATATAAGGGACATCATTGCACTGTGTTATTGTGTATATAATGGTATTTGATTTTGGTATCTATAGGGAGTCATGGAACAAAATCCCAGCAGATGCCAAGATACTAACATACAGTGGAGTTTTTAGTGCAGTTCCATGTTTTTCAAGTGCTTCTGCTCCATATTAATATCAATCACTTTAACAATGGGTTTGGGAATCTGTAACCCATCAGTTTCCCTCTATTTGAACCTACGTGGGCAGTAGGAATATGGTGAAAACAGCCGTTCATCAATACAGTAGAGTCTCACTTATCCAACATTTGCTTATCCCATGTTCTGAATTATCCAATGCAGTCTGCCTCCTGTCGGGATCCACAGCTGTTTCTCTAGACAGCAAGAACTGAATTTTTTATGGATTTAACTTCCAACAATATTGTTACTGTAAGTTCATTTTATGCAATTCTATCTTTTTTGTAGTTAATTTGTTAGTCATCAATGTTTTTGTAATTAATGTTTTCAATAAATTGCATGTTTTGATGCTAAATTCGTAAATACAGTAATTTTCCTTTATCCCTCCTTATCCAACATTTTCACTTATCCAACGTTCTCCCGGCCCGTTTATGTTGGATAAGTGAGACTCTACTGTATCTGGCAGGTCAAATTTTACTTAAGTTAACACAACAGCATATTGATTATTGTAAGAAGCAAAATACAACATCAACCAAACGCTTATACAGACTTCTTTTGGAATGAGCAGACCTTGACTGAAATATAAATCAAAGCTGAGACATTGATCATTCAGTTCAAAGATCTTGAACATTCTGGCCAATATTGGATACATATTGTTCATTTTGCAGAAAGAGCTTTCAGAGCATTAAAATAATGCAATTTCTTCCACCATCTAGAGCTCCTGTGGCCTTACTGTGGGAAGTATAGTTCCCAGAATATTCTTTCCAATACCCCTCTTTGAAATACAGTGTCATCTGATGCTGAGCAGCAACTAAGTCCGTATCAGATGCTGGTTGTGCCAGAAGAACAACACTGAACTTGCATTGTGAATGATGTGTAAATAAAGTCTGAAACTGTCTTCCTCTCTTCTTTTACATTTTAGGTTATGCTGAGTGACAGTACAGGCAAATTTAAGTGTGGTGGTGTTCTCATCAACCCTGCCTGGGTTCTGACCGCTGCTCATTGTGTGGTGAGAGAACAGAGAATCAGACTGAAATTTGGTAAGAAAATCAACATGACTGCATTCCTTCTTTATACTTTGCCCCTCAGCGAGTGCAAGGCAGGGATTCTGTTGGCATGCTGACTATCCAATGGTCCTTTATATTTTAGTATCTCTGAGCTGGGATGCAATGAAAACATCACGAGTAAAGATCTGTCATGAATTAATTTAAGTATGAGCACTTTTGCTAGAATATTTTCTTTCACTGTATAGAATGCAAATACTGCAATAATATTGAGAGACTTTCCTTGTGGAGACAGTTTTGTTCTGATATTGTTCCACAATATGAGGAACTGTATTAAGGGGTCGTGGTATTAGGAAGATTGAGAACCACTGCTGTAAATTGTTATTTCCAATATTTAACCTCCAAGCTTTGCCTAAGACAGGCCTGCACAACCTGCGGCCCTCCAGATATTCGAGCCTCCAACTCCCAGAAGCTTTAGCCAGATGTTCCAATGGCCAGAAATTCTGGGAGTTGAAGTCCAAAACACATGGAGGGCTGCAGTTTGTGCAGGCTTGGCCTAAGGATTCTCTTAAATTTTTTGAGAGAAGTGGGTTTGGCTTAGATAACAGGAGTCAATACCTTTTCGCTGTTTTTTTCTTGCCCTCACAGGTAAATATCATCGTCTGAAAACAGATGAAAGTGAGCGGATCATTGATGTTGACAAGCGATTGATGCATGAAAATTATTCTGTGGACACCTCTGACAATGACATTGCCATGTTGCACTTAGCGCACCCTGTCATTGTCAGCAAGTACATCGTGCCCATTTGCCTGCCTTCCAAGAACCTGGCAGAACAGGAGTTGATGAAAGAAGGGGCACAAACCGTGGTGACGGGATGGGGTAGCCGGAGTACAGACACCAGCAAGAATTACTCCCATGTTCTTCATTATATCGAGATCCCTTTGGCATCACGGAACGACTGTGTGAATGCTATGTCAAATACTGTCTCTGAGAACATGCTCTGTGCAGGAATACCGGGAGATATACGGGATTCTTGCCATGCAGACAGCGGTGGGCCCATGGTCACAAAGTTCAGGGATACCTGGTTCTTAATTGGACTAGTGAGTTGGGGAGAGGGCTGTGGGAATCCTGAAAACTTTGGAATCTACACTAAAGTCAGCTCCTATCTTGACTGGATCAACCAGAAAATAAAAACATAAGATTTCTCCATTGGACATTAAGGAACAAAAAGAAGGGATGCTTTTACCAATCAACAAAACAGATACGGAGTGTCGAATAAATATAGAATATACAAAATGAGCATGTGCTGTGTGTTCTGTTTTTTTTAAACCCGTTTCCCCACCTTGTACACAAAGGTACCTTGAAAGAAGACTACAAACCATGAAGGAAAATGTATCTGCTTCCTTCTTCCTCCTGATCCTTGAATTAAGTAAACTTTGATCTGTGCCACCAAAACATTTCTTATGATAAGCAAGAGTTTATACTGAGAACTAGGAAGTAACTAACTGTAAGCAGTGTTGCTGAACAAGTTCATGAAGGAGTGGTTGTTCATAAAAAGTGTTATAAAGTCACCCATCACAGGTAATGTAATGAGCAAGAGAAAAAATATTTATGAATGTAATATGTAATAGGTTGCTGTGAGTATTCAAGGCTGTATGGACATCTTCCAGAACCATTCGCTCACATCTATGGCAGGCATCCTCAGAGGTTGTTGGAAACAAGGCAAGTGGAGTTTATATATTTATTTATTTACAGTATTTATATTCCGCCCTTCTCACCCTGAAGGGGACTGACATTATATACATATAGGGCAAACATTCAATGCCCATACACACATAGAACTGAGACAGAGACAGACGCAGAGGCAATTTAACCTTCTCCTGAGGGGATGTTCGATTCTGGTCACGGGGGGAGCAGCTGCTTCATCATCCACTGTGATGGCACTTTCTCATTCCAATGTCGTAAATTAGTTAAATTTGCCTCCCCACTTTATAAGTGGTACCTTATTTCCTACTTGATAGATGCAACTATCTTTCAGGTTGCTAGGTCAGCAACGAGCAGGGGCTATTTTTAATTTTTTTTAATTGACGGGTGCTCACCCCGCCACGGACTGGCTTCGAACTCAGGACCTCATGGTCAGAGTGATTTATCGCAGCAGGTTGCTCACCAGCCTGCACCACAGCCCGGTCCCTGTGGATATCTTTGGAATATCCAGGGTGGGAGAGAAAAAAGAACAGCAACCCAAAAAAAGAACTCTTGTCTGTCGGAGGCAAGTGTGAATGTTGCAATTGGCCACCTTGATTAACACTGAATAGACCTGCAGCTTCAAAGCCAGCTTCAGGCCAGTAATTAACGCCTCCTAACAAAGGATTCTCCCAGGCAGGAAGCAGCCAACATTCACACTTGCCTCCAACAAACAAGAGTTCTTTCTTTGGGTTGCTGTTCTTTCTTTCTCTCACCCTGGACATTCCACAGACATATAAACCTCACTTGCCTAGTTTCCAACAGACCTCACAAACTCTGAGGGTGCCTGCCATAGATGTGGGTGAAACGTCAGGAGATAATGCTTCTGGAACATGGCCATACAACCTGGAAAACTCATAGCAACCCAGTGATTCCGGCCATGAAAGCCTTCAACAACACATAATATTTAATGATTTCTAAATATATTATAAGTTCTGTTCTCTACTGCACCTTTGGTACGAAAGAAATGTGAGCATGAGAAGAAGGAGAGGAGGAGCGGAAGGAGGAGGAGGAGTAGCAGTAGTCAAAAGTATATCAGCAACTTTGGCCATGGAGAACAAAACAACTTTTGTTTCCTGGAATACAATATTTTTTCTTGAATGTAGAATCTGGTGTTAAAGTCCCCAGTGTCTTCAGGGATTGTCAGCTGTGTAAGTGACAAAGAACATATAAAACCAGGCATTTCAACAAATTATCCCACAAATGTATGACTAGTATATAACAGTGGTTCTCAACCTATGGTGTATGGACCACCAATGGTCTCCAAGAACTAAAATATGGTCCGCAGCCATATTCAAAATCACTCTTTTTTAAATCAAAAATTAATCCTGGATCACCATTATTTACCGTAAGCAGGCTGTCATTTTAGGAGTACAATTAATGCCAATTGCCTTCTGTATTAAACAGCACATTATCTCCCATTTCTGAAATCTTATTTATGTAATACTACACCGTTGCAATGAGAGCGACTGGTCTTGCGAAATCCTCTTACAGTGCCGAGACAATGGGTCTGTCGGGAGGGGAGAGAACAAGCCCTATGAGGAGCGGCTTAAAGAGCTGGGCATGTTTAGCCTGCAGAAGAGAAGGCTGAGAGGGGACATGATAGCCATGTACAAATACGTGAAGGGAAGTCATAGGGAGGAGGGAGCAAACTTGTTTTCTGCTGCCCTGCAGACTAGGACGTGGAACAATGGCTTCAAACTACAGGAAAGGAGATTCCACCTGAACATCAGGAAGAACTTCCTCACTGTGAGAGCTGTTCGACAGTGGAACTCTCTCCCCCGGGCCGTGGTGGAGGCTCCTTCTTTGGAGGCTTTTAAGCAGAGGCTGGATGGCCATCTGTCGGGGGTGCTTTGAATGCGATTTCCTGCTTCTTAGCAGGGGGTTGGACTGGATGGCCCATGAGGTCTCTTCCAACTCTACTATTCTATGATTCTATGATTCTAGAGGTTGACTACCCACGAAAGGCGTGACAACAAGCCTCCTGGCTGCTGCTTCTCCTCCTCCTCTGTTCCATGTGGTGCCTGGAAATGGTGGCGCCTTGGTGTCTTTGTTTTTAGACCTGTTCCTGGTGTTATTTGGGGTGCTGATTCAGAAAATTGCATAGGACAGACCACATCAGCTCTAGATGATTAAATATGGTTTTCTGTGGGAGAGCAGATGGCGACTACTGGAAGGCATATGTTCAGTATCAGAAAGTGATGTGGTCTATCCAATGCAATTTTCTGAATCAGCACTCTAAATAACCACACTGAATCTAAAGTTGACCAAAAACTGATTTGTAACACTTTTGGTACTAATGTTGGAGAGTGGTCCCTGGTCAAAGTGGTCCCTGATCAAAAAAAGGAACCACTGGTATATAAGAAGTGTGCCACAGTTAGCATAATGGCATTAAAGGATTTGTTTCACTCTTAAATGAAACATGTTTTTCTATGACTGGGGCATTTACTGTCTTGTCTTTCCCGTGGCCTCTTTGTCAATATTTGTGGTGGATTAATCATCAACAAATGAATTCCCATTGCTTTCTTTGGTGTTCATCTGAACAGCACTTTGTCCTTCCTAATCAGGTAAGAGAACGCAGTATTTTGAACCTGCAACGTATGGAGAGCCATTTCCTTTAGGTAAAGCTAAATACTTGGAAGTCTTTCTGTTGCACATTTTCTTCTTTTAAATCCCCGTGCCGCTTCACATGTGATGAGGTTTCAGCTGTTGAATGCCCTTAGATAGACTGTAAATGTAAGAACTACAGGTGTTACTTGATCAGTGGTATTTGCTTCAATCATAAATTCTGACAAAGAAAATGGACAGTTTAATCCGAGTTGATGCTTTCTTCCACAGAATACAAATAGGTGAGTCAAAGAAATAGCCTCCTCTTTTCTCAGAGCATCTAGCACAGAAACATCTTTTCCCTGTGTTGTCGAAGGCTTTCATGGCTGGAATCAATGAGTTTTCTGGACTGTATGGCCATGTTCCAGAAGCATTCTTTCCTGACGTTTTGCCTGCATCTATGGCAGCATTTATATATCTGTGGAAGGTCCAGGATTTTTCCCTATTTGAGTTTAGACAGGTTATTCTAATAATTGGCCTTAGGATACAGATTCTATCAACCTTAGCATTTATACACACACACAGACACACACACACACACACACACACATATATATATATAGAGAGAGAGAGCTATATGAATACAAGGGCATCTAAGTGGCTTAGATTCGAAGACATTTAAATGTAGCAATAGTTGTAAAACATACATAATTTTCTATTCCTTTTTATTTTAATCAAAGGTTACCCTCCGCTCCTCTCCATCTTACCCCTTAAGGGATACACACACCCCTTCTATACAAATAGCGTCTTTCTTCTATGTTTGGGCCATAACTAATTGTTTTTGCTCCCCACTTTCTAGGTTATTTTCTTCAAACTAAAATATTCTGCTTATTTTGGCTGTACAATGGCTAGCACTTCTTTGGGCGCAATATTGCTATTATTTGCCTGTTCCTTCTACAGCAATCTACACTGTTCATTATCAGGTAAGCACCTCTTAGCCACAAAATGTAAATGACACCTAAGGTAGACCCATTGAAGGTTGCCAGTTCAAGTCCGGATTGGGGTGAGCTCCCACCATCAGCCTAGCAGTTCGAAAGCAGCAATGTAAGTAGATAAATAGGTACCGTTTTGACTGGAAGGTAAAAGGCGTTCTGAAAAACATGCTGGCAAAAATGCAACAAGAAAAGGAGTCCATGGACGACAGGCTCCTCAGCATGGAAAATGAAACAACAGCACCTTCCCATGGCCAAGTCGAGCACAGCTGGATGCCGGAGGTGAAAAGAGAGAAGCCTTGCCTCTGTTCATGTACTGTCTGTCTTTGTCAATTGTATAACGGTATTGAATATTTGCCATAATGTATTTGTAGTTCGCTCTGATTCCTCTCGGAGAGATAGAGCAGAATATATTTTTTCATGTCAGGAACTACTTAAGAAATTGCAAATCACTTCTGATGTGAGATAATTGGCCATCTGCAAAGATGTTGCCCAGGGGACACCCAGATATTTTGATGCCTTTACCATCCTTGTGGGAGGCTTCTCTCATGTCCCTGCATGGAGCTGGAGCTGATAGAAGGAGCTCATCCGTGCTCTCACTGGTTGTATTTGAACAGGCAACCTTCAAGTCAGCAATCCAGCCCAATAACAACAATAACAACAACAACAACTATTATTATTATTATTATTATTATTATTATTATTATTATTATTATTATTACCTATTTATTGGCTTCAAAATGAATTGAACTCTAGTTGGGACTAACCAACAGGATCCCAGCCTTTTAATGAAATGGAACAATATTTAATATTCAGAACTGAAGCCTAACATCAGCAATGTTTGAATTTTAGCATAGGATACATTATAGCCTAAATCAATACTGTGGCTTTAGTTTTACCCAGATAATTATTTCTCTGAGATAAGAGCTGTGTTGGAATTACAATCAAGTGAGTGAAATTAATAATTCGTATACTGTTAGGCAGCCATTTGTTAGTGTGCCATCTGCCTAGAGGTGAACAGATGTACAACATAGTCTTATGTGTATTTAGTTAAAAGTCAATCCTATTCTGTTCCACGGGGCTTACTCCCATGTTGATTTCCTCTGTTTCTCCTCCTTGGCCTGTGTTGAGAAAGCCGGATCAGGTATTATCTTGTTCTGTGTGTATAGTTTTTAGGAGAAAATCTGACGCAACTCAGTTCCTGAGGATTCACAAACGTGCCAATCAGTTCTTAGAGGAGATTCGCACAGGAAACCTGGAAAGAGAATGCATTGAAGAAAAGTGTTCATTTGAGGAGGCCAAGGAGATTTTTAAATCACAGGAAAAAACGGTGAGAAGGTGTACTCAAGGCTACTTCAGACAGAGCGAAAAACATAAGAGTGTGTCTGTCTAAATATGTAATGTATACTGTAAATTGCAAGATCAAGTAGGTGAAAAAATGTCAGTTGCCCCATTCAGGTAATTTATAACAGGTCACAATTCAGCAATAAATCAACTCTACATTAAAATCAACAGGTAAAATGATTGAATATGTATGTAAAAGTAAGCAGAGAGTTCCACTGCTGAACAGCTCTCACAGTTAGGAACTTCTTCCTAGTGTTCATTACTTACTGTTTACAGCTGTTGATGCATTATTTTCTGCCAGTTAGAATCACAGAATAATAGAGTTGGGAGAACCTACATGGGCCATCTAGTCCAACCCCCACCATGCAGGAAAAAGCACAAAGTATCCCTCACAGATGGCCACCCAGCCTCTGTTTCCAAGTTTCCAAGGAAGGAGTTTTCATCACACTCCGAGGCAGAGAGTTCCACTACTGAACAGCTTGCATAGTCAGAAAGTTCTTCTTAATGTTCAGGTGGAATCTCCTTTCCTTTACTGTTCTCCTAAGTATAGTAGTCAAATCTTTCTGCCAGCTTTCAGATATCTTATAATATGGTGGGAAATGTATTGGCCTCAAGATCAGAGCTTTCCAAATTGTGTGTCGTGACACTGTGGTTTTCAACCTGGGGTCCCCAGATGTTTTTAGCCTACAACTCCCAGAAATCCCAGCCAGTTTACCAGCTGTTAGGATTTCTGGGCGTTGAAGGCCAAAAACATCTGGGGACCCCAGGTTGAAAACCACTGCTAGCGTGTCGCAAAAACTTAAATGCACGTTATTATTTTACAAATCACATATTTTTAAAATATAAATGTAAGATTTACATGAGGTGTGTTGTGTCCCCATACATTTCGTTATTACAGTGTATGCAATTGTCCTTATCTCTTTTAAGGAGTTGATTTAACCTCTGCTTTGCTAGTAAAACCGAATTACTGTGTTGCGAAATGATGTATGTCTAAAAAGGGTATCACTAATGTGAAATATTTGGAAAGCTCTGCTCTAAATGTTATAGAGTAGGCTGCTTTCAATATTAGCCAGAACAGCCAATGGTGAGGGACCATAAGATCTGCAGTTCCATTACCAATCAAATTATAAAAAAGTATAATTATTTTTCAGATGGAGTTCTGGTTTGATTACAAAGGTAGGAATGTATTTTGTCCCCTTTTCTTCTTACTATGAAAACAACAGATTGCTAATTTGAAACAAGGGATTTGGGGTTCCATTGGTCCTCTCTATCTCAATTTGCTACCATGGATAGTAGCCATTCTCAAATAGGTTCCTTTGGGTGATTTTGGACTTTAGCTAACAGAAAATACCAGCCAGTTTGGCCAGTTTCTAGACCAGTGATTGAAACCACTTTGTGTACAACATATTTTGGCAGGCTGTTTGTTTTAAATTTAAATTTAAATTGTTTTAGATTTTAATCTTGTACATACTTAATTGGGGGAGGGGTAAATTCCATTAAATTTAAGCAAAAAAAAGGATTTTAGGAAATAAAAAAGGCAAAGGTTTCCCCTTGACATTAAATATAGTTGAGTCCGACTCTGAGGGTTGGTGCTCATCTCAATTTCTAAGCTGAAGAGCCGGCGTTGTCTGTAGACGCCTCCAAGGTCATGTGGCCAGCATGACTGCCGTTACTTTCCAATCGGAGCGGTATCTGTTGATCTACTCACATTTGCATATTTTTAAACTGCTAGGTTGGCAGAAGCTGGGGCTAACAGCAGAAGCTCACCCCGCTCCCCGGATTCAAACCGCCAACCTTTTGGTCAGCAAGTTCAGCAGTTAAGCGGTTTAACCCACTTCGCCACCAGGGGCTAGAAATTGAAAAAAATATATGCTAATACACTGTAGTTTTACTAGAGTGATCCATGTTGGATATTTTGTGTCCTTTTTATGTCCCTATTTCAATACATTTTTTTTACTGATAGTATTTTGCCGTTAGTTGTAATGCTGTAAAATATAGTGATTATGGCAAGAGCACTCCAATGCTTACACATCTGTCTGTAATAAGAAGTGAATGACCAGGATCCAATAATGTGCTTCTGTTAGAATAGGCAGCTTCTTTCTATATCAGAATCAGAAACCTTCTAAAGATAGTTTATAAATGACACAAAAGGATAAAAAAGCAAGCAGAAAATTCAGATTATTCTGGTAGAAATAATATGAAAATATATCAATGTTTCATCAGAAATGCATTCTCTTTTTTTGCAAAATAATATCCCTTAATTAGCGATAGCCATAAAAAGCATTTTTGTTAGCCCATTTAACATGTACCATATCAATATATCTTCAAAGCTAAAATTCAGTGTTGTTTTATTTTTGACTCTTATAATATGTGTGCTCTCTGATAGACACTGTTGTTTTCACCCAATTACTATGATGTTTCAAATCATGTGGTTTTGTCCGTATGAGCTTGAGAAGCATGTGCTGTTGTTTTCATTGCTCTTGTTTGTAGTCACTGATTTTGCGAGTTATCTTACGGCAGTTTGACAAGTCTGGGTTTGCTCAAAATGCCTTCCTGATGAACTACTAAAGTTTCTCATGCATTTGATCTCCATAAGTTAAAATCAACTAGAAGGCAGTTAATAGCAACAGCAAACAGTTTAAAGATGGTAGGATGAAAAGTATTCTTGGGGACACAGTTATACAGTGTGAGCAAATCTTTCTGTCTTGGGGTGCTGTGGGAGTGCACCAAGGCAGTGTACATATAGAAGGACCCAAATGGCCACAGCTTTAGTCAAAGAGATAAGAGGAGCACATCTCTAACTGAGCTTGCTTGAAGGTGTAATGTACATGTAATTTACTTTGGAAGTTTACATTGTATCAAAATAAGTGTAATTCCAACCCATGTAATACCAGGTATTTTCACTAATTATTTTTTATAAATAAATGCAATTAATTATTTAAAAATGACCTTGATTATATTATCACAAACTTTCCAAAACAGATTTAACTCCTTGTAAAGAGAACACATGTAAGAACGGTGGAGTCTGCAAAGTGAAACACTACCTTCATTCCTGCACTTGTCCCCCAAGATTTGGAGGGAGTCACTGTGAAATAGGTAAGTAGTGAGATGGTATTAAAGAACCTGTTCAGTACCCAGGTCCCCTGGCACCATGCATGTTGTAGCAATGCTATGTTTTATATATGACAAAAACAACCAAAAGTATTGGTCCATGGGTTCAGGAACATATCCCCATGAATACTGGTGTTGTATCATGCTGCTAAACCTAGTAGAGTGGTCAGAGCTGTGATTTGTATTTCTGTGACTGACAACTTGCAGTGGTCTTTGTGGGAGGACCTGTGAGGAAATGCTTGAATGATGACCCAAGTAAAATGTATCCTTTTAATACAGAGAAAGTTCATTGTTGGTACAAGAATGGTGGCTGCTGGCAATACTGCCAAGATACTGAACAGTCGCTTCGTGTAATCTGCTCCTGTGCCTTGGGATACACCCTAAATGAAGATGGGAAGGGGTGCACGCCAGCAGGTAATGGATAACACTTGTTGACTGTGAGGGGTAGGGTTTGGCACTCAGGCTGGGGGGGAGGCAGTAGGACCAAATAGGCCTAAATTTCCTCCATATTTTTTGAATAGTGCTTTTCATTGTTGGGCTTTAATATCTTTATCTCATTTATCATTCAGCCCCACTACTCACGCTTGGTAAGCAAGGACAGCTTGCCCAGTAGGCTTGTGCATAGATTCGGACTAGTCGTTTCTCTTCAGCCAATTCAGTTTCTTTGACTCTGCCAGATGGCCATTATGGCAAGGAACCAGCTGTCACGTTTTCCCATCTGTAATGGGACCACGTGGAAGCAGGACCGGCCCGAGGAAATTCGAAGGGATACGCAACTTTTTTTTTGCGCCCCCTCCCCTGCGCCGCAGGAGGTGTGGCCAGGACTGGCCCCGCCCCCCACGCCCTAAGCCCGCCTCCAACGCCGGGCGGCCACGCCTCCCGCGGCACGGGCGGCATGGGAGGCGGGGCCAGGGTGCGCGGCGCGGGAGGCGGGGCCAAACGTGGCCCCGCCTCCTGCGGGGCGCGCCCTGGCGCAGCCAAGCTGCGGCAGGAGTTCTTCCAGGCCGCAGCCTGAAAGAACTCCTGCTGCAGTGGGCGCGCGCCGTGGGAGGTATGGCTGGTCCTGCCTCCCGCGGGGTGCGCCCTGGCGTAGCCAAGCTGCAGCAGGATTTCTTCCAGGCCGCAGCCTGAAAGGACTCCCGCTGCAGCGGGCGCGCACCATGGGAGGCGTGGCCGGTCCCGCCAGAGCTGGCCACGCCTCCACGTCACATGGCCCCGCCTCCGCCAGGTGTGGCCCCGCCTCCCAGGGGTTCAATAGCGCCCCTGGGAAGGTGGCGCCCAACGCGGGGGCGTGGCCAGCGTGCCGTGTTGGGCCGGGCCTGCGTGGAAGCCAATCACGGTTCCTCCCCCCCCCCCCCCATTTGGCAACACACAGCGTGCGAAGAGGCTGCCGCATACTGCTCAAACGGGGTTTCCCTGTGAGCTCTGCCTGTTGGGCCAATCTGAATAGAAGAATTCCGTGATGTGTCTTACACAAGCTGTCTATTTAATGGGGCGACCCCCTCCATCGCTCTCATTTCTGTTCTGGCTCCAGTCCGATTGCCTAGCTGATCACTCTCTGCTTTATTTTTTGGCTTGGCCTGGCTGGCTGGCTACTTCAGTCCTCCTCAGTTCACAACAGTTAGGTGAGGAGAGGCATAGCCCTGGCATCTACACTGCCATATAATCCTGTTTCTGAATCCAGATTATATGCTTTGAGCTGGCCACCAGCCAAGCACTCTGCCCCCAATCCTCAGCTGTCCTGGGGGTCTCCTCCTTCTCATTCCTTCTTTGGGGGACTGATTGGCTCTTTGTAGGGTGGGGTCACCTGCCAACCACTCCGCCCCTGACCTGAAGTCATCCTTCTTTTGCCCCTTGTCCCCTAGACCCTCTATTGCCCTTTTTGGGGGCTGCCGCCACTGCCTCACCTTTCTGAAGCTGATGACCTGCTCTGAACCGCTAAGACTTAAAATAATATGCTCCAAAAGCATGAGTTTTTCCCCCAAACATGGCTAGATTTCCCATAATACTTTTTGAAAATGTTTTTTTCCCCAGTGGATCATACAGGAATGTTTTTCTAATAAGAGGACAATGCTATGCTTGCTGCTGCTGGCCTCTTCCAGTATATTTGGTGAGAACAAGAAATGCAAAAGCTTTGGAAGAAGTTGCTTCCTGTTGTTTTTTATTATTATTAGTAAAGAAGAAAGGGTATTAGTGGGGCTCCTGGCAAAGTTGCAGGGTAGGGCCAGCGGTGAGGTACATTTTTTTAAGGCGACCTTATTCCTTAAAAGAAAATAAATTCCTAAAAATCAGGGGATGACCCAAACATTATGAAACTTGGTGGGCTAACAGTGGTAGATGTGTCCTCCAAGTGTGGTCATTTTATCCCAATAGCCCTAAAATGAGGGGAAGGGAAGCCTGTGAAGTTCCCCCTCATTGCCGTCAACAGGCCGATCGAGCCGTATTTTCGGCTATGGACCGAAAACGGCTATCTGGCTACTCACCTGTTTTTGGGAGGTGCATGAAAATGGATATGGGGGTCTACCAGAATCTGGCAAGCAGAAACGAATTAAGTTTCATCCAAAATGCACAAGCCTATTGCTCTGGGTCATTCCAAAAGGATTCCTAATTCAGAAGGCTTTGAAACTTTTCCCCAGTACCAATAATAACTCAGCTATTCATGCCGAGATCCCAGGATTTTTCAATTATCCAGGATATGGTGTCATTTGGCACCCCCTGATGTGAGCTATCCTTGTTATACAAAGTATTTCAGGGTAGCTTGATCTTGAAAGGGCAAACTAGACTCATTTGTGTTTACAAAAGACCTGATCCTGCTGGAAAAGACTGTCAGAACTGGATTGTTGATGTGAATCTAAGCATTTTTGGACACTCCTTGGAGGTGAGCTATAGGGATAAACACCTACACGTAAAAATGTATCCCTACGTGCCTGATCAATGATCTACCCACTACACTGTACCAGCTATGACCAGTATTAGCTAAGACAGATATTAATATGTTTTCCATAGTTCCATAACTGTTAGGATCTCCTAGCCCAACCTTTTCCATTCCCACGGCTGCCATTAACATGGTTGATCTGGAAACAGCTGACAGTCTCACTCCCTCGCAGAAGCAGCATTCCTGTCACAATTCCTCCTTGTACTATTGTACCAGTAGTAGTGTTGTCTCTTTTTAAATAGTCAAGAATACTGTATAGGTGAGTTCATAAGGATTTTTATTTTAACTTTTCAAACCATCTGCCTCAATGATTCAGTGGGCTGATAGGGGGAAGAACATCTTTTGAAACATTAAAACAGATTGATGTTGTTTTTTAATCAGAAATAGATTGCTTAGGTGTTTCCTCCCACGTTTCATGTTTTAAAGTTTTATCTTCTCATGTTTTCCCACCAAAATGTCACATAATAATAGAGTTGGAAGAGACCACAAGGTCCATTCTGTTCAACTCTCTGCCACACATAGGGTCACTCCCTTCAGTTGTCTGAACAGGCTTACACTGAGTGGATTGTCTAATTTCTACCCTTGAAGACCATTTTCCCTGTGGGCTGATGAAAAAATCGACACGTTCTCTTGAGGATGGATCAACAGAACACGGTCCAATTAATATTTGGGATACTATTGGGTTGAATGAAACAATGGCTGAGGAAAACCTTGGCAGTAAGAATCAAACCTCAGCTCAGGCCTTCTCAGTGAATTTTAACCAGACAACTGTACAAGGAAGGACAGAGGAAGAAGATGTGGAAGAGATATGGGGAAACTTCACAGAAGGAGATGTCCAAAGCTGGCTAAACTTCAACTCCACAGACACTGAAGATACTCCCAGAGTAGTTGGAGGCAGTTTCTGTCGCCCAGGAGATTGTCCTTGGCAGGTATATACTATCTTGAAAGTTTTGACAAAGTTGTCTCACTTCATATTCTAGGTAACAGGCAACATAACCTGTTAAAGATTGGAGATGGCAATAATTCCCCTTTTGCCATTAGCTATGGAGGAGCAGGCATGGAGCCTCTGGAGAGCCAGATTCTGATGCTCCCCAAACTGGATTAGTTGCATTAGCTTGAGGCTAATAACCCAGTTGGTACAAGTAGTGACTTAATAAATACACCCCAAAGGCCCTGTGCGGATGTAAATTTGATTTTAAGAAAACCATGTCATTCTAATGGGGAGAACTAGAGCTTCAGAGCAAACTCTGTCCTGTTCTGGTATTAGCCAGTTTTAATGTTACATGTGTGTAGGTAAAAACATAGTTACCTTTAAAATCAGAGGACATGATAATAAATGTATGTGGGATTTCAAACTTTTAATTATATGACATTCAGGCCAGCATTTTTCATAGCTGGCATTAGTGAACATCCAGATCCAGCCATCCATGGCTTGAAAATATTTTTAAAATATCAAAAAGCAAACCCTGATTTTGACGTTTTATATAAGGCAGTGGTTCTCAACCTGTGGGCCGCGGCTCAGAAGTGGGCCACAGAACAAAACTCTGGTCCGCAAATCTCCTTCCTCTTAATTTATTTAATCTCCTCTCCTTTCCACAGACCTGACCATTGCATTGGATAGACCACATCAGCTCTAGATTATTAAATGTTTTCTGTGGGCAAGCAGATGGCGACTACTGGAATATGTTCTGAATCAGAAACTAGAGCTGATGTGGTCTATCCAATGCAATTTTCTGAATCAGCACCCCAAATAACCAAACCTAATCTAAAGTTGACCAAAAACTGATTCGTAACCTTTTTGGTACTGTTGGAGAGTGGTCCCTGGTCAAAGTGGTCCCTGGTCAAAAAAAGGTTGGGAACCACTGATAAGAGGGGACCCATTTTACTGCACCATTATACGTAATTTTGGTATCCAAACCATGGTTCAGGCTGGAATGGAGCAAGGATCGTGTTTTAATTCGTTGAAATCAACTCTCAGCTTGCAGTTTATGTTTGTTAGAAGTCAGCATTACATCTAACCAGGACCAGAAGTGCTTTAAAATGGCCAAGCTATCAACAGGTGATAACATTTACAGTTCAAAAATGTGTCTCTGATTATTTAAAAAATGTAATGGGAAAGAGAAGTTCAGGGTCATCTGTTATTTGGTTTACAACTGCTCTCTTGTTTACAACTGTTCTGAACTGAAACCTTGTTTACACAATGCAGGTACAGTAATCTCTTTAACTGTATTATTAGGGTTGAGCTATGTTGTATTTACCTTTGAACAGCATCTACGTAGATGAATGAATAACGTTCACCAAGGTCTTTTTTGTTTAATTTTGTCCTTGTTAAAAGGTTAAGCACCTTATTAGAACAAGTTAAGGAAATCTTGTTTTAAATAATTTTGTAACATTGAAAGTAATTGTTGATGTAGTACTATCTTTCACACATGTGAAGATAAACAATAACTGGAACAGTGCTGGAACTGCCTTATTTCCATTCTGTAAACAGATACTACCACCACTGTCTAAAGATAGTGTTGCGCCACATAATTGTGTGTTTATTTAGAATCTTCTTCCTTGCCACTACTGCTTCAGTCCTCTACCTAGTTCTTGCAATAAACTGAGTGAATATTTGGTGATCCGTTTTCCTTTTAGGTACTCATCCAAAATAAAAGAGGATACGGTTTTTGTGGAGGCAGCTTAATCAGCAGCCAGTGGGTGCTCACTGCAGCACACTGCCTTGATCTTGTTAATCCACATCAAGTTACTGTAGGTGAGTGTTACAGAGCTATACACCAAAGGATTATAGGTTTGATTCTTTTAAGAGTATGTTTTACCTTTTTGGAATGCAATTCAAAGAAATGCAGTGGACTCTTTCATTCTGAAGATATTTGCCCCTCTATTCAATTAAATTAATAGCTAGTTTTTAGGATCCTAGATGTGTGTCTGAACATAAAATAATGTGGCCCTAGGCATTGAATAAACTGTCATCCCAAGTGAAGTCTGGAAGTCTAGCAAGTTTGTTATCAGACAGAAATTCTGCTCTTCTTAGACTGCCTAACTTTATGTCCTTTAGGATTTATCTAATATTGTAAAAATATTTGAGCCTCTTTCTTCTTCTGAGGATATTCTTAGTATGAGAATTAATGTAGTGTGACATTGCTTCAATTACAATGGCTCAATGCTATGGAATCTTGGGAGCTGTAGTCTGATGAGACACCAGTACTTTTGTGGTGTCAAACTGCCTTGATTGCACAGTGTAGCTGCTCCCTTAACCTAGCCTCTATAGGTTTCTTTCACCAAGAACACATAGCTGCAAGATCTGGCTATTTTTTTTCCAAAAACACTCTGGTTCCTTCATTTATCACCTAATATGTGTGCTGTCGGCCTGACCATGAGGATTTCAAAACTTAGACACTTTGGATTGGCTTGATAAATGTTCTTCGCAGCAATAGTTATTCTTTTATCTCGTAGAACAATAGTTTCTTTTTCATATTAGCTGTAAAAAGAGATCAAATTATTTCATATTTTTAATTGCCTTTCAGGAGACTTTGACAAATATCAAAGAGAACAGGATGAACAAAAAGTGAAAGTGCGGCAATTCTGGAAGCATCCTCAGTATGATTCAACTAACTATAACAATGACATTGCATTGATCCGCCTGACCAGTGATGTTGTTTTCACCCAGCACGTCTTCCCCATCTGCCTCCCCAGCTCTAATCTGGCTAGTTTGCTGATTGAAGAACAAAGTCAGGGGATGGTTAGTGGATGGGGTGCTACTCATGCAAAGGGAAAGTTAACTCGCTTCCTCATGAAAGTCAAGCTGCCTCTCGTGAGCATGGACACTTGCAGGCAATCAACAGAGAAGCCCATTACTGACAACATGTTCTGTGCTGGCTATGCCGAAGAAGGCCGGGATGCTTGCGAAGGAGACAGCGGAGGACCTTTTGCTGCAGCTTATCGCAATACTTGGTATCTCCTGGGGATTGTCAGCTGGGGAGAGGGCTGTGCTGAAGTGGGAAAATATGGTGTCTACACCAGGGTATCCAACTACATTCCGTGGATAAAAGAAGTTATTGAAAGTGAGACTGATTCTACGGGATTTTTACGGTCTGTGAAATGAAAGCTGATTTGTATAAAATAATTGTATTTCCACATTTCTTTAATTATATGCATATACTTGGCTTCACTCACTAATAAGTAGATGTAGCCCTGGAAATTTGAGTCTATGACCAAACGGATTATTTCTAAAAGGGGTATGTACGTTCAGACACAAAACATCTATTACTCTATGTAATTACACTATCACTGTCTCCCAAAGCAGTTACTATACTCCCATCTGAAGAACGGAAAACGGAATGTTGGTGGACAGGAAAAGAGATTTAAAAGATGGGCTTAAAGCTAACCTTAAAAACTGTGGCATAGGCACTGAGAACTGGGAAGTCCTGGCCCCTGAGAGCTCTAACTGAGCGCTCAAGGGCCAGGGCTTCCCAGTTCTTAGAACCAACCACCCCTGTACAACAGACTCTTCCAAAAACTCTGCTGTAGTCAAATACTCAAAGTATGATTTGAATATTGTAATTACATCAAGATTATTATAGCTATCATTAACTTTGAGGCTCAGACACTTCTGGGTAAGCACATATCATAACATGGATCCATAGAATGCTGTGATGCTTATACCAAAGTTTTAATTTTATAGACTTAACTGTGCTTTCAAATAAATAATGCAAGAATAACCCAGCAAATATTAGACACATCTGTGTTCCACTGAATGCAGTCAAGGTAAGTGCACAGTTAAAAGTTTAAGTCCCACTAGACTTCAACTCATTGAACATTCACTAACTTGTATCTACTTCTAAAGAAAGAATAGTTGAATTTCCTTTCTTGGGAGAAGCAACAAGGGAAGATTGAAAGGCTCATGATCCAGCTAATAAATTAGTTACTAGAAATTTGTTCATATGAAGACCGAAGTCTCTCTCCTGATATGAATGGAATAATGTCGATGTTGCGTGCTAAATCTTCTATGCATTCATTTATTTCACCAAGTGCCACCACACAACCACATACATCTGAAAGAGATTTTAATGTCTGAGGTCTGTAGCAATACAAGGTTTCATCTGTACAAAGGACACAAGAGATCAAGGTTAAATACAGTCATAATAGACAACTTACCAGGGTTCACAACCCTGTCAAATATGTATAACAACTGGCTGAAATTGAAGACACACTTAAAAAAAACCCCAAAGTTTGCTTTAAAAAGGTAGACATCTTACAAGAGTCCTGTAGGTGCACATTCTGTGGCAGATCCAGAAAGTTCAAAGATGAGTCTAGACAAGAGTCACAACGGCATCTTATTGCCTTCTATGCTGATTTTCACAGCATGGGATGTTCTGCTTTTTTTCCGGATATCTGTGAACTTGCGCATCTGTTTGTCCAGGCGGCTAACTCCTTTCTTAGAGCCTGCCTGGAACTTGAAAGAAAACATAGGAATAGCATTAGGAAGAAGCATAAAAGCCAACCTTAAAAGAGGAAAATAAAGACAAACCATGCAAGCTAGAGGCTTTTCCCATTTGATAGCTAGTAAAGCCACAGTAAAATCCCAACAGCATGTTTTCAACTGAGTACTGAGATGCTTTGGCAAGACCTCAACTGGACCAAATTGGTGTTCAGTTCTGGGCACCACAATTCATGAAGGATATGGATAAGTTGGAACATGTCCAGAGAAGGGCCACCAAAATTATCAAAGGTTTGGAAACCAAGCCCTATGAGGAATGGCTAGGAGAGTTGGGTATGTTAAGCTTGGGAAAAAGCTGAGATGGTACATGATAGCCATGTTTAATTATGTGAAAGGGTGCTGTATTGAGAAGGGGTCAACTTGTTTCCTGGAGACTAGGAAACAGAGCAATAAATTCAAATTGTAGAAAAAGAGATTCAAAACATAAGGAAGAACTTCCTGAGAACAAGAGCTGTTCAGCAGTGGAATATGCTGCTGCCTTAGAGTATAATGAAGTCTCATTCTCTGGAGGTTTTAAATCAAAGGCTGGATGGCAACCTGCTGAGAATGCTTTGATTGTGTGTTCCTGAATAGCTGGGGAGCTGGGCTGGATGGCTCTTATGGTTTATTCCAACCCTATGATTATATGTGTATGCATTCACATAGATACACCATTTGAGATCTACCAGAAAAAATCTTATCACGTTTGTTCTTCACATTGTAAAGTACCAGAAAACCTGACATGTTCGTAATAACATACAATCTAATAAAATATTTGCAAACTATGTTTTATAATAGTAAGCAATTAAGAGTTAGTTCAGCATCATGAAATGTAGATAAGCACTAGCTCACTTTAATTGGCAAAGAGGCCCTCTGTTTAACTGTATAACTTGGAGCTTAAGTGGTCAGCCCTCACATGCCAATGCAGTATGGAGCTCACACAAAAAGAAAACAGGTAGGAACATAATGTTTATACAGTGTTTTTATACCAAATTGTGTCACTGGTTCATTGAGCCTATTATAGTTTATTGCAACTGATTACTATTCCTCCATCACTTGTTTCCCCAATTCCTTTCAACCAGAAATGCTTGAGTGTGCTGTACTGGTTTGTAGACTTTCCCTACAACTTTTCTTTCTATTCCAATGAGTGCTCAACACAAAAGCATTAGTAATGCTACAAAACAATCAGGCCATTCATGTCACAAACAACACACAAGAACAGAGGCCCATGATATTTGTGCAAACAGAATTCACACGATTTTAACAGTAACAGCCACAGCATTTAAAAAAAAAAAAGACGCTGAATACTCCTAAAATGCAGTTAACACAACCTCCAGAGGAGACATTTTGTTTCCATCCAAAGTGTAGGGTTGTTAGACAGTCTAGGGGCCTCCATTTAGTTTTATCAATGATTTGAATTCACTTGTAAAATTAAAATAAACTCAATACTGCATTTGTATTATTTACTTTATGCCCTGGCTTTTTCTAAAACCAGGGTTTGCAGCAGCTAAAATGGTACTCCTTGTGTGGGAGTCCCCATGATAATTCTTTCAGGAGTTTATTTCCCTTCCCAGGAGTAGATTTCTCTCACTTGGGGAGATCATTTCTTAGGTGACAGTGGAAGTATGTTAGTTTGTTTCAATGTGCAAAACTGGTAACAGCTAAGGCACATGCACTGCTCACACCTCCTTTGATGATAATACCTCTCAGACCTGTGACAAGGAGAATTACAAGGCTATAAGGGCATCCTGTTGCCTTCAATGCTGAACTTGACAGCTCTGTGCATTTTGCCAAGTCGTTTCTGCTCAGCAAACCGCCTCTTGTGTTTTTCCAGTCGACTAATACCTTTCTTAACAGTCCCGAGCTGGAAACAATATCTCAGTTAAAAGACCAAAGTTTCGTAAGAAAGGAAAACTGTAATACATTGAAGTATGATTTTCCCCCTTTGGCTGCATCTGAATATAAAAATATGGAATTAAACATTAAATGTTATCAAAAGTGCCACAAAGGGATGAATTCAAAAGAGAGGATGGGAAAAAGAGAACCACTAGTGTTATAATCTTTAGACTATCAGAAAAAAGAGTGCTGTGGGAAAATACAAAAACTATTATTCCAAGCAATTCCAAGATGACTCATTATCAGAACAGCGACTTAAAACTGCTAAATTTTACTGCTACTAACAAATAATTTTCAAATATTCCTAACAAAATTTTGAAATAAGGAACTATTCTGGCTGTGTTACTGGACTACTTGTAGGCAAAGTACTAACTTCTAAAGCTTCTACAGGTAATACCTGTACTGATACCATATGGAAATGTTAGGAATACAGTAGCACTGAGAATGAAGTCAATGGATGTTATTATTGAAAGGTCAAAGGTTCAGTGTTGCTGAACAAATCTTTCATTCTTGCATCCCATTTACTTACTCTGGAAGATTCCATTTCCACATTCCACTTTGGCCTCACCACATAATCCTTGTTGGAAGGCATGGGAACTCTAGCGCGAGCACAAAATCCTGGATCTCCGGGTCGAAGAGCTCTGAGAAAATAAGCCAAAGATGTTGCTAAGTAATTAAAGGCTGATCAGTCTTAAGTCTCCCTCTCAAATTATTTTATTTCTGAAAAGATACTTAAACATACACATTTTTTAAAGATTGCTCCCTACTGATCCCCATATTTCACCCCTCTCTTCATCTCCCTGAGACAAAATTCAAACCTACTCTACATTACATACTACAGAATCAGAGTTGGGAGACCACTAAAATGGAATGAGAAAAAAGCATACTTTTCTTCTCCCGTTAACACCTTCTCCAAGTCCCTACGAGGTGTTTGACCTCCGGAGCTGTAAAGACAGAAGAAAGACCCTTTGTTACTTAGGAAAACAATCACACTGTAATCCCTTCTTCATAAATCAATAAAAAATAACAGGCATTCATTCATAAAGTGATATTGCAGCAGCATCAACTACTTTAAAGCAGACAAATAGAACTCACAAACAACATCAATTATAAACATTCTAGGACATGGAGCTGAGAGTGTAGATGAAAGCAAGCTGGATTGCAATTCTCAGAATCCTTTAGCTAGAAGAGCCATTATTTAATAATGACCATGGAATTCTGGAAGTTATAACCCCAAAAAAGTTTGGCAAATTCTAAGGCTGGCTTAATGGTAGAAGTTATCTTTGACAGAAACAGCCCTAATGCTGAAAGGTGTTTCATGCACAGACATGAGACCTACCTGCTCAACCTTCTTCGCTGTGGCATCTGTTCCAAATCTCTTTGTTCTCTTTCCTCTCTAGTCATTCCCTTGTAATTTGACGTTAGGCCAAAAATAGGCCGAGACCACTCATCTATGTTTTTAAAAGAAAAACAAAAATTAATGAGATATGATAAACAACATCATACATACATATTACACCTACAAGGCTATCCTATTAATGCACAAGTGTTTGACCTTAGGTATCTGCAAGTACTACTTAGCTTTAGTATAGATTAGAAGCTCATTTACATTATGGGTCCCATGCTTCTAGCTTTTTCAACACTAGCACTAAATGAGAACTTTGACTTTTATTTTAAAAGTCTTTAAGACTTCATGTTTTCTGCAATAAAGTCTGAAAATGTGATGCATATATTCATACACTATGGCTGAGATCCAATTCGGTTTTGCTGGAGTGGAACCGACTAGATTGCACAGTGCCCCATGTATGGCCGCTTCTTTCTCCAGGATCTACCATCTGTGTAAGCGACAACAAAGGCTAAAAGTCTGTGAATGGTTTGCCCCTACAGGATTCTGGCCCCTATTGGCAATTTAGCACCTGTGATATTTAGTAGGAAGAGGAAATTGATGCCTCTTGTTTCATCTGAATTCCACTGTTCTACCAGTGGAAATCCAATACCAGATACAACACACAATGTAATGAGGAGATAAAAGATAAGGAATTTAAGAGATACATAACCTTTAGAGGACATATGAATAACAAAGTCTTCATATATAAAATCAGAAGTATTCCAGTATAAGGTTGCAGATTTTTGCATCACATAATTCACATCACAACAGAAGAAAACACTGGTATGGGATACAGTACTATAGTGCATTAACAAGGTATACTTACTAATTAGTTTCCCTGCCATGTCCTTATTAGGCCGTGATTCCTTAGGGTGTTTGTAGAGATACATCACTGCTCTTCCAATTCCACTATGCTTTAAAGTCTCTTGGCTCACACTAGGCAACTGAAAAAACAGAAACACAACATTTATTATTATTATTATTATTATTATTATTATTATTATTAATAATAATAATAATAATAATAATAATAATAATAATAATTTATTTCTGCCCTGCCACAATCTCTCCGAAAGGACTCAGGGAGATTAGCAAAAACAGCAAAGTGCCACATATAGACAATACATATAAAACAATAAAACCATAGAATTACAATCACACACATACACAATTACAACATAAATTTAAAATTCATAAAATGCAGTCATAACTGCAGATAAAAACAAGTTGTTTTGATTGACACAGCCCAGTGCCCCAAATTGTAGTTTGTTTTGTGGTGAAAAGATGAAAAGGTTTCATCGAAAGAGATTTAAACATCAGGGCAGGATTTTCAAACATTAAGCAGCAGATAGCTTGTTTCAATAACTTGGGGAATCTCAGTCTCAGACACTTGACATGCCAGTGGACAGGCAGGGAATATTTTAAGTCTAGAGATTTCTATTAGTATAGGGGATTCTACAGCCTAACTTTGATTTTATGGAAGATCATACAACTTCCAATTGTATCGAATACTGTTATAGTTATCTTATTTTTATAGTTGCTTTAGTAAACAAGTCTGTGAGCTCTGAATGAAACATGAGTGAAATTGATATTTTTATTTATTACACATTATACAGTAGGCAAGTTGTTCCTGCAAGGGTTTGGTTCCAGAACCCTGTGTGGATATGAAAAAAATGTGGATGATCATGCCTAATATTATTAAATGGTGGCAAATTGAAAGTGTGTCTGTATTCTTAACACCATTTAATAATATGGTGCATGGAATTCCTGGGTCATTGAAATCACAGATCCTGAGACTTGGAGGGCCCAAGATACACACACGTTTTTTTTATGGTGATACTGATTCATTTATTTTCTTGATATTCATCATAAAAATATAAGCCCAGCATTCCATATAAGCCATATTGACTCTACAAGGGAAATACAAGAGACTAACCTCTTGGAGAATCTTCAGAAGCTCCTCCCGAATCTTCAGGGCTGGAAGGCTTCGGTCTGGTAGTGGAGAAAGCCACTCTTTAATGGCTGACATCACTCCACTGTCAATGAAAGTTTCTTTCAGATCCTGCCTAGAAATTCAGAGCGACGACAATGAGAACTGGAGGAATAGAAATTTCTTCTGGCAACCAACCAACATATCCACATGTCTTATTTCCATTCTAATGTTAGCTTGAGGCATCTATGGCTCAAGCAAAAGAACTACAAAATAGGTTTATACATGCCCAAGTCATCAAAGTTGGGTGCACTTAAGAATGCACAAAATAACATTCCATCCTCTATATTAAGTCTTTCATTTTAATCATGTATAATTCAGGAAGTCTGTAGGGCTATGGTGGGAATCATGTTGGTCCTCAATATGTTACTGGACTCCAACTCCCAGCAACTCTAGACAGAATAGCCAATGGTTAAAAATGGTGATAGGTGGGATTTGGCAACACCTTGGAGTTTTAGGAAGTTGTGTAATATAATGTGAGAAGCTTTTGGGAAAAGTGATTTGTTTTCCTGAAATGCCTTAAAATCATCTTCAATGTAAGATTAATTGAATGTGAATTGAAATTATTCTAAATGAGATGAATTCATTGCCTTGGAAATGAAAAAGTTTTAAAATGTCATGTTCAGCACTTCAGAAATTCATAACTAGTGTAATGCGCCAAACCTTCCATTTTCTAATGGTGTGTGGAAAAATATGACCAGAATTTGACTTACTTTTTAAGGTGCATAACTACAGTTGGAAGCAAAGTTAACTTCTTAAGAGCTGGTTTCTTCTGTGTATTCAGCTGCCTGTCTTCCTGTAAAAAATTACAGGTGTAATTAAAATGAAGTAAGCAACATTTCAGATCAGATGTCTTGTAAAGCACATTGACATCAAACCTTCTGAGGCAGAATAAGCAAGAAAAACACATTAAACTTATGTTTCTGGAAAAAAAATGCCTTTTGGTTTGCTCACTGCTCATAAGTATCATCTTGAGGCTTATCTCTGTATTATCTTCAAAACAATACAATTTTGGCCACATATATATATTTGATTCAATTGTACCCAAGTAATTGAATTCAAGGTGGCCTATTTCAAAACAATACAGATAGAAAACTAAACACACACTTCAGTATGAATTTAAATATAAAAGTTATTTCAATACATTTAAACAATGTATAAACTTAAAAACAATAACATCAATTAAAAGACTTTATAAGCCACGAAACAGCACAGCACAACCTCAAAAACTAACCCCGGTGTCTAAAAACTTGATAGCCCAAGAATGTTTTAAAGGAGGAAGGAGAGCCAAGACCTGGTCTGCCCAGGAGGGGAATTAAAAGGTTCTGGGAGCAGGCACTGAGAAGGCCCTCTCCCTTGTCCTCACCCACAGAGCTTGAGAAGGCAATGGACCAGAGATAAAGTCCTCTTGCGAAATCTCAGAGTTCTATTTGGATCATAAAAGGCGATACAGTCAAACCCAATAGGGCTTTATGCATCGTCACCACCACTGTGAATAGTGCCTGGAAACAGGCCGGTAACCAGTAGAGCTGGTCCAGCAAGTTCTAACAATGTGGCTATGGTTCTTGGGCAAATTCATGCTTTTGAACACTTTTCCAGGCAGCTCCACAGGGAAATTGTTTTCTTGCTGCACTGGCACTGCAGCACCAGCATGAGATTGAGTTTACACTATTATCTTCTCACTAAAGATAACCTTATGGGACTCGTTTACAGGAAAAAAAACATTTATAACCCATTCTGGGTCTGTTTTTTTGCATTGACATGGTCACATGCAGCCTCCAAGGATACCTTTGTGATCCTCAATGAATCCACTCTCTAATTTAAAAATTTTAAAACCCACATTCCTGTTATGGGTCGCAAGGAGCACTTTTGCCATTTTTTTAAAATCCTACCAGTTGTTTTAGACCAGTGGTTCTCAACCTATCTGTCCCAAGAAGTTTTGGCCTTCAACTCTCAAAAATCCTAACAGCTGGTAAACTGGCTGGGATTTCTCGGAGTTGTAGGCCAAAATACCTGGGGACCCACAGGTTGAGAACCACTATTTTAGACTGTGTGTGCTCAAAACCATGTGACTTTTTCACTTTCTGGTTTGAGAATAGTGGTTGCTGCTACACGTAAAATAACTGTGGGGACAAGGTGAGTGCTTCCTATGCTTCAGATTTCATTAAAAAATCAAGAATGTTATAGGTAGATGGATTATATGGCAGCAAAGCATGCTATTATTTCATCATTTTTCAACTCCAAAGTTTAGCTCCAATTCTGTTCTTGCTTTGGATGTTGACAATTACTACTTTCTTCTCCAAAATTCATGTGATGTTTATTCTTGTATTTTGCCAACTGATTCTCTAATTTCCAGAATTCTCATTTTCTTGTCTAGCAGTATCATAATCTAACACAGATTTATGCAAAAAAAGATTCTAGTCTAAATCCAAATGTTAGTCCCAAATCCAAACGTTAGTCCCAAAATAGAGTAGATCCATTGAATCAGTGGAATGTATGTAAGTATTGACTTACCATTCAGAAGTTGATTCAGTGAGTCTACTCTAGCTGGGACTAGTAATTGGATTTTATGCCAATATCAGATGCTGTACTGCCAATGATTCCACCTGCTTCCTTGCTGCAAAATGCGAACAAACATAAAAGATATGACAGGGCAAACTTCACAAGCAAAGCTATAGCATTTTGTACATAAAACTAGCTAAGAACCTCTTGAGTTGCAGATAAATACTAAAACATGCAGAAAATTGTATACAGGCCCGTTCACTCAATGTTATTCTTGTAAACATAGTTGCTTCCAACAGCTTAGAGAAAACTAGGCCGACTTCAGGATTGCTAGATCTTTAAAAAAAACAGCAATCTTAAATCCACCACATGCAAAACAGCAGCTTTACAGGTGTGCAGAGGGCAACCGTGATGCACTTCTAACTGCTACATGGTGCCAGAACTTAATTTGTAGCCTTCTCATATACAAACACACTCCCGGGTGAATCTACATTGTGTTAGTATTGAAAAGGAACCTGGAATCTTTTGTAACCTATAGAAAAAACACTCAATGAGATGTGCCAATAGATCCAGAATCACTTTCTGCCCACCTAAGCATGAAATCAGATGAGACTTGAATACAGGAGACATACCTCTGCTGCTTCGTTCATCTTAACGATCATTGCACTGACAACATCATCAGCATCACTAATGAAAGTCCCACCATCACGGTTGCGCCGGCGCTTGCCACTCATGCTCTTCTTCCGTTGTAACATCATTTCAAAATCTGACATGAAGTCCATACTAAAATGCAGAACATTTCAACCAAGTCAGACTAAGCATTTCAATAAAGTCAGTCTGATGCTTTAATTTAGGATTCCAAATAAAGGTAAAGAAGAGTTCCACTATATTCTGCACTGTATTCAGGATTCATCTGGAATACTGGATTCAGTTCTAACTACGTCATTTTAAGAATGATATAGATAAATTGGAGGGTTCAAAAAGGGCAACATGGATTATATGACATTTAGAGAACAAAACATTTGAGAAAAGGTTGAAAGAGTTGGGCATGTTCAGCTTAAGAGAAGACTGTGAGGAGACATGTTAGTACCCGAAAGGCTGTCACAGAAAGAACAGTGCAAAAAGCTTGTTCTCTGCTGCCCCAGAGGGTAGAACCAAGTCTAATGGTTTTAAATTACTGGAGTGTCGATTTTGATTCAACAATAAAAAAAAATAACCTCTTGATAGTAAGAATAGTTCCAAAATGGAACAAATTGCCTAGCAATGTTGAGGGGTCTCCTTCTCTGGATATCTTCAGAAAGATGCTGGACACATAACCGTTAGGGATGTTGTAGATGGAGATCTTACATTGAGAAGGGAGCTGGCCTTGAAGGCCCATGGAGCCCCTTCTAACTCTGTAGGAACATTCCCACCTCCTCTTACAAATAACAAGAATATATATGTCCCAACTTTTCCCAAACACAATTCACACATTAGAAAGGTTGCAACTAAAAACATTCAGCACACTATTAACCATATTAAAAATGTATTATTGAGCCTAAGTTAGTTTACTGCTTTGTGATGTTTGGTTAGTCCTAAAATAAGAATATAGCTACCTATTGGCAATATATTCCACCTGATGTCAAGGATGCCGTCCTGACCCTATCTGTTTTATGTGGCATCAAATTGTTGTCTATTATGAGGCCACTTTGAGTCCTCTTCGGGGTAAGAAGGGCAGGGTATAAGTACAGTAAGTAAATAAATAAAATAAATAAATTCAAGGTGCTGGCTTTAGCCTATAAAGCCTTAAACGGTTTGGGCCCAGTCTACTTGAGGGACCACATCTCCTCCTATGAGCCCACAAGAGCCCCGAGATCATCAGGAGGGTCTCTTCTCTCGGTCCCACCACCATCACAGAGAGAGGGCCTTCTCGGTGGTGGCCCTATGCCTCTGGAACTCCCTTCCTTGAGAGGCGCGATTAGCCTCCTCCTTGTTGGCCTTTCATTCACAAATTAAAACCTTGTTGTGGAACCAGGCCTTTCCTGGCAACTTATAATTGGTAACCATCAGATAACTACTGGTAATACCCATCTCTGAATACTATCTTGGACTTGGTAATGTTATTACATGGCCCAATGGAAATTATGTTTTTAGGGTCTTAGCACAATTTAGTTTTATAGATAACCTCAGTGGTCAGGGGTTCAGGGGTTTTTTTAATGGTATATGTCGCAATTTACTGGTTTGTTATATATGGTTTATGTACTGTGCAATTAGCAAATTTGGTTTATGATGTTTTTTGTTGAATTTTTATGTGATTTAATTTTTGTTCTTAACCATTGTAAGCAACTTTGAATCCACATGGGAAAAAGTGGGATAAAAATAAACAAATAATGGTCTACATCTAGAATTTTCTGGTGTACAGAATAGGAACTTCCAGATTTGGCTGAAATTTCCACTAGCCCCAGCCAGCATGAGCAATGATGCTGTGCACTCCATGGGTCAGCTCTAGCATAGCACCTTCCCCCCCCCTCACCCAAAACAGGTAGATAACTAAGGTTACAGACAAGCCTACACCCCCTCATCTTCACCCGTCTGTTGGTCAACCCTGGTTTCTAGCTGAGTCTCTGCCCTGAAGCTTTTGTTCAAAAAGGATTTCCAGTGTGGTGTAACAGTTTAAATAGGATTAGAGAAAAACAGTTTAAAGTAGGGATAAAGAAGAGAAAGAGATAGGCATGCAGTAGGATATAAATGTTGAAAGTTTCTTGCAATAGTTACAAGAAAGACTCACTGCTTTCCTCTTTTGATATTGTCATCAGAGTCTGAATCATCTGCTGCTTCTTTCCTCTCAGCTTTCTCTTCATCCAGATCTTCTTGATTAAACCCCTTGCGTTGAAGATGACACAAGTCAATCACATTTACAAAAATCTTTTCTAAACATACAGTAACTGTGTGACATTATATAAACCCTTTACCAAATCTGAAGTTTCATGCTGGAATTTAATCCAGGTGGTTATTTTTAGTCTGGTAATGTTATCTATATTAATTGGAATCCTGTGTGCTATACTGGCTAAATAAGCTAGCATAGGGAGCAATGAAAACAGGAGGAAGAAGGCTGCCACCACAATGGCAGAACTTCTCTCCTCCCTCACCGCAACAGAATCAAAGCAGTATCGATAATCTTCAGCACAGATAGATAGACAAGACATAACCAGAGATGCCTCAACAAGAATTTGGGAGGGGGTAAGAAAAAATAAGTTCATGGCATACTTACCGTAAATTCCTCTTCCTCCTCATCTCCAGATTCTCCAAATATATCTGCAATGAGGTTTCTACAAACAGAAAAACAAAGGTCTTTCATTCCTTGTACAAATGATATCAATATCAAGCTATTACTAATAAGATATGCAGTTCTGAATTAAAACTTTTAAATTCAGAACAGCAGTAACTGCACCTTACTTTCAAGTAGAAGATCAGTTTTGGTCCCTTTAACAATATACATTTCTCATCTATCTCCAGTTCTTCCAGATCCTAAAGTTTTTCCTCTGTTACTTGAAAAGCACTTACTCTTGTTCATTTCCTGATTCACTATCACTTCCAAAAAGATCTTTTTCTTCCTTCTTCTTTCCATCATCCACCTTGTCATCGTCATCCTCGCTATCCGAAGTCAGAACTTTCTTTTGCTTCTCATATTTCTCAGTTGCATTATCGCTATCGGATTCTTCACCATCTGAAATTATTCGTCCTTTTTTTGCAGCTGTCAACACAGATGAACAAATTAAATGAAACATAAATAATGGAACATGAAGTGATCAATTGCTGCAGCAGAATCTTTATTTAACATCACAAAGAGCAGAAACCCTTCAGAGATTTCTCACTAAGTCATTGAGCTCTTGGATGGTCGGTAGCAACTAACAGAATTCAGAGGTCCCCTCTCTTATTCAAGAGCAAGCTATGGGAGCAAGTCCATAACAAATAGTCAAAATCTTTCTTTAATCTAAAGAACTTTGTTTTTAAAAAATCTATTCGCCATTTTAGCCTAATTTAGTTTCATACATCAAGTTTCATACATCAGCAGTCATAGGCAATGAAAAAAATTGATTGATTATTTTATTTGCTATATTTATAATCCGCTCTTCTCACCTGAAGGGGACTCAGAGCAGCTTACAAAATGCACATTATTGTTGTAGCCTCAAACTACATTAAATGTAGATGGGAACCTACCTCAATACAAAGATCGTGGAAAGGTTTGTTTTGTGATTACCAAAAGAAATCTTATTTTTCAGCTCTAAGAAAGCAATACTTTTTACATAACTAAGATTCCAGAGAGTTCAATCTTAAACCAGTCTCCTACAGAAGTAATATACACCACTTTGATAACACATGAGCATGTGACATTTAAAAACTTAGCTCATCTAGCTGATCAAGACAAGCTAATACTTAGTTGTATTAGCCTCATTATTACAAACTTTTTCAGGCACTTAGGCTGAAAATTCACCTTATCTCTCAACATATTACTGGAAATTGTCGCTAACATTGTTAAAATAAGACTGTACCTTTCCTCATTCTAGCTGATCAAGTTATATAAAAAGCCATAGAGTGCAATACTTCACTCCTCTAGGAACTAAAGACCATTTCACACGTGAATGTTTACAACTACCCAATATTAATGACCAGATCAACATGAGATAAAATATTTATATTTCCTTTTCAATGAAGTCAGCTCACATACAATAATCAAGTGCTGAATGATCAGCTAAAGAGAAATAAAGCAATGCACTGCCAGCTGGTCTTAAATTAATATTTCCTTACGTGTGGTTTCTTCATCCTCACTGTCAGAGAGAACAGCAGCTTTCCTCTTTGCTGATTTTTCCTCCTCTTTCTCCTCTTCCTCATCGCTGTCAGCTATCTTTCGCTTTTTAGGACTTTCTTCTTCCTCCTCGCTATCAGAATCACGAAGTCTTTTTCCCACTTGATCACTGTCTGAAATTTCAGCAGAATTCTCTGTTTCCTCCTTTTTCTTACTTGTTCTACTGCTGTCTTCTGACTCTGCTTCCACCTTGTTCTTGGGGACATCTTCTGTTTCAGAGTCACTGGTCTGAGGCTTTGGCCCCTCATTTTCAGAGTCACTGACAAGAGGTTTGGGAACAACATCATTCTCTGAGTCAGTATCATTATTTTTTTCAGGTTCTTCATTTTCTGAATCACTGCCCAAATGTTTCTCTGGCTCCTCATTTTCTAAGTCACTTGTATGATCTTTATGTGATTCCTCGTTTTCAGAATCACTAGCCAAGTGCTTTTGGGGCTCTTCAGTCTCAGAATCACTGTCATGGCCTTTGGTAGGCTCTTCAGACTCAGAATCACTGGCCTGATTATTTGCAGCATCCTCATTCTCAGAGTCACTAGCATGGCGAACTGGGTGATCCTCATTATCAGAGTCACTGTCTTTACTTATAGGTGCACCTTCATTTTCTGAGTCACTGGCATGATGATTTGGAGCCTCTTCATTTTCGGAATCACTATGTTTTTGCCTTGGAGTACCTTCATTTTCAGAATCTGTCATGGGGTCTCCTCTTGTATGACTATCATCTTCTCCATCACTGAGTTCATTCTGAAATTATTTTTAAGCCATAGACAAACAAGACATGGAATATAGTAATATCAATATTTTACAGATCACGTAAGAATTATGCCTATGGGCCTTATATTTACTAGTGCCTATCCATCCAGTTATAAAAATGAAAGCCCCCTGAGATCTTCAGATACAGGGTGGGATCTAAATATTTTAATTAATAAATATTAAATAGTTGATTTTTTGACAAAAACTTTTAGGCATATAAATGAGTCTATACAGTGTACAGGTAGTCCCCAAGTTATGAACAAGATAGGTTTTGTAGGTTTGCTCAAGTTGAATTTGTATGTAAGTCGGAATATGTACATTTTTAAGTGTAACTCCAGGCAAATATATATAAGCCGTGGATAGTATAAGGAAGGGTTAACACCCCTGTGGCCCTGTTCAGAAGATTTCACCTCATTTACTGTTCCTGTGATATTTGGATTTTGAAAAATTTGGCTTGTTGTGGAAACAAGAATTGGTGATAAAGCTTCACTGGAGACACCTTTTCCCTATGATAACTCTTTCAGGAGTTAATTTCCCTTCCTAGGGGTAGATTTTTGTCACTTCCCGTTGTCTCACCCTCATTCGTAACTATAAGTCATTTGTAAATCGGATATTTGTAACTCAGGGACTGCCTGAACTCTTGATTTGATTGTTTTTTAAATAATATCTTTTACTGCTTGCAGCATTCAAACTGAAACTAACATTTTCTTTAACAGTAACTGTGCTGTTGCATCCATGCTGCTTTAAATGTCTTTGGTGCTAACATGTCCTAACTTTCTATCAGCTTGGGGGATGCTGGCTTGCCTTCCTGTTTGAGCAAGGAACCCCACAGAATCAATGCTATTGCTTTAGAGAAATGGTAATGATTTATTAATTGGTCTTGGGCCTATCTCCATCCAGGCACTATCTTGGTTTCCCCACAACAAAGTCCATACATAAAGTTCGGAGGTAACTGGTTGTTCTTGAAGTCACTGCTAGTAGATGAATCTGAAGACGAAGGACAGATGAAAGTTTCCCTTGCTCACTTTCTTTGGTAAAGAGGCCTCTGAGGCACCTAATGCCCAAGGTGATCAGGCTGGAGGCTGAGGCCTATTGAGGCCTGGCACTTTACTGAAGGCACTGAAAACTCCACAGGCTGCCACTTACCAGCGGTAGATCAGTATAGTCAAATGAGTTGCCAGAATAGTAGTTAGTATTGGCTTGAAATGGCCTGTCCAAGCCTGGATCTCACTGTGACCAACTATTGGCATGTCTTGTTTTCAAGATTCCCTGGTGGTAATAACTCTAATCTAAAATGGCTCCCTTTCCCCAGGCAAAGGGGCAGGCAAACTTTTTGATACAAACCAGGAAGGGTTTTCTTAAACTTCACCCTCCTAAACTAACAGAAAAATTGCTACTCTCAAGCTGTGGGTGAAGCAGCCTAACAAAAGGAACTGGGACTTATACAGTTACAGCACAGTAAACCTCTCAACTACTTTGGAGGTCTCAAGTTGCAATCCTATATACACTAAGAAGAAAGGTTCTGCAAAGAAAAGACCGAAATCCCAGGCCTCACATTAATTAATACTCAAAAATTATCATAAACAATAAGAAAATAAGCTATTCTACTATTTTTTTAGCAGTCAGCATTCCCTAAATTATCTTAAATACCCTGCTCTAAATAGCATTTTGAAATGAAGCGATTCTTATCCTAATTTATATCATCTCTCAAATTATTTATTTGAGAGCCATTTCCACAACCAAAATTAAGCATAAAAACATTAAGTGAAATGTTTTCCAAAGACAAATCTTCTCTTCTACATATCCTGATTCCTTCAAATCACATCCTTCTTTGTCTTCCAACGTATATGTTAACTACCACACTTTAAATGTACATTACAAGTGATTGCAGTTTAGTGAAAGGTACAACTTAAAATATTTTATGAATTTTTGCAGAGTTATCAGGACTTTTATTTTGTATAATTCCCTTCCCTGATCATTTATTTAGAAAATCAGTAATGCATGATAAACCATTATTTGCTTTCTACTAATGTAAAGTGTTTAGAACTGCTTCAAAGTTTTGAACTTCACTTCACTTCAAGAATTTCATGAATACCTCTGAATGTTGCCCTATGCTTGCATTTTCTGATCCAGAGAGTTGGTCATTTCCGTTATCTTCCATGTCTGAACCTGAATCACGCTCATCCTGTACTGGTGTGGCTCCACCGTCATCTACAACATTAAAAAAATAAGAATGAAGAATAACTTTTTCCATCTTGAAACTGCCAAGTATTTTTGCTAGTTCTACCTAAACATCTAACATTAGAATTAGAAAAATACTACACAGATATGGGCAAGGCAGTATTATCAAACGTGACAACAAAACCCATGTTTCTAGACTCAACCTCACTGAAATTAATTGAGGTTAACATTAATATATCTCATTTTATCAACAAGAACAAATTATTGATCACAAATGACAAATTTCTGATCTGCATCACAATCTTGATCTTTAGAACTTTCAAAAAAGTAGCAGCTTCCCTTGAAAATGTCCAGTTTGTAAGTACAGTAGAGTCTCACTTATCCAAGCTAAATGGGCCAGCAGAAGTTTGGATAAGCGAATATCTTGGATAATAAGGAAAGATTAAGGAAAAGCCTATTAAACATCAAATTAGGTTATGATTTTACAAATTAAGCACCAAAACTTCATATTATACAACAAATTTGACAGAAAAAGTAGTTCAATACGCAGTAATGTTATGTTGTAATTACTGTATTTACGAATTTAGCACCAAAATATCACGATATATTGAAAACATTGACTGCAAAAATGGCTTGGATTATCCAGAGGCTTGGATAAGTGAGGCTTGGATTAGTGAGACTCTACTGTATCTGTGTATAAAGAAGTTATTACACTATAGAATTAATACAGTTTAACACCACTTCGAATCCCAACCGGGGAGAGTGCGGATGAGCTCCCTCTATCAGCTCCAGCTCCATGCGGGGACATGAGAGAAGCCTCCCATAAGGATGGTAAAAAAAACATCAAAACATCCGGGAGTCTGCTGGGCAACGTCCTTGCAGACGCCCAATTCTCTCACTCCAGAAGCAACTCAAGTTGCCCCTGACACGAAAAAAAAAACCCACTTTAACTGCCATGGTTCAATGTTATGAGATCCTGGGAGTTGCAGTTTGGTGAGGCTCTAGATATCTTTGGCAAAGAAGCTATAAAGACCTTGTAAAACTACAACTCCTGTGATTTCATAGTATTGAGCCATGGCAGTTAAAGAGGTGTCAAACTGCATTAATTCTACAGTGTGGATGCACCTATAAGATTTTAAAACAAATAAAATTGAACACCACGATAAACAGCATCAGATACTAAAAATAATAAATTAAAGCATGTTCAGTACAATCAAGAACAGTCTTCCTCAAACTGGTTCCTTTCAAGTTGTTTTTGGATTACAATTTCCACCAAACCAACTTAATATGCAGCTGATGGAAGGTGTAGACTGGGAATATTTGGAGCCTACAGATGGGGGAGGCTGATAATATTAGTAAGTATGGTATCTGCATTATTAGAGAGGTAACATCTTCAAAGAGGTTGCATGGTTTTTGATATGTTTGTTTCATACTGTATTGCCATATTACCAAAAAACAAAACCAATACAAAATATTTTCTCAAGTGCATGGCAAATTCCCATAGTTTTTAAAATACCAAGAACTGATTCAGGTTTCAACAACTCTGAGATCATTCTGTTTTCATGTTGCATTGTGACAATAGGAAAAGAACATGGAAGTTGTACCCAGATACAGCATTCATGAGGCCTCTTATCAAATGTGATATAGTCAGCAAACCGAATTTGTGGGAGGTAGGGGCATGAAAGCCCAACGAAAGCTGAAAGCTATGAATAATATTACTTTTTTAAACCTTGGAGAGGATTTCTCTAGGGGATTTCTAAGTCTTCCAGCATGACTCTACGGTGAACACCTGGTAGAAGCTGATTAGAGAAATCACTGAAAGACCTAGAAATTCCTAGAGAGAAATCTCTAGAAATCTCTAGGTCCTCCAGCATAATTGGAGGATGTTAACCACAAAGTCACTCTAGAGGACCTAGAAATTCCTTGAGAGAACATTTTTAGCAAAATCTGTGAATATTTGGATCCACAAAAGTCAAAATCACAAATGTAAAGGGACAACTGTTCATATTTTCTTTTGAAATATAGGTAAAGGTAAAGGTTTTTCCCCTGACGTTAAGTCCAGTCGTGACCGACTCTGGAGGTTGGTGCTCATCTCCATTTCTAAGCCGAAGAGCAGGAGGGAGGTGGGACAAAGCTGGCAATTTACAGGTCACACATCCATTTCTTAGGCCACATATTATCTGAGCTATCAAATTATATTAAGTTTAAGGCCAATGGGATCACTGAAGTATCATAAACAAAACTGGTGTCATAGGTACACATGGATCCAGCACAAGGCAATTTCGGGACCAAATCAAATCTTACCAATGTTCATATTCTTTGCCTGCTGGCAGGATGACCTACAGGACAGTGAAAACTAAAAGAAAGTGGGAGATTAAAAAATGCTTTAACTCCAAGATGACAAAAAGCAAACCAGTGCATGCCATGGCGATCTCTCCCCCCCCCCCCCCCCCAGCATCAAAGTGAACTTAAGTATTGTCGAAGGCTTTGATGGCTGGACTCACTGAGGTGTTGTGTGGTTTCTGGGCTGTATGGCCATGCTCTAGCAGCAATTTCCCCTGACAATGCCAGCCAGATGCAGGTGAAACGTTAGGAGAAAATCCTGCTAGAACACAGCCATGCAGCTCGGAAACCACACAGCAACCCACTGAACTTAATGCAGAATTAACAGTTTGACTCCACTTTAACTGCAATGGCTCAATGATATGGAATTAATCCAATGATATCATTTGGAATGGCTGCTCCAGGTAGAAGGGAAAATGGTTTTAATCATTAATTTAAATGAATTTATATGTTTTATTATGATGTTAACATTTAATGTGTTGTATATTAATTTGCTTTTATGTTGCTGTGTGGCATTGAATCATTGCCAAATTGGAAGCTGCTCTCAGTCCTCTTCTAGACAGAGCAGGGTAAAAATGCATAAAATAAATAAATAAATGGGGAGGGTATACATATCCAAAAAAATATAAAGCATCAATATTGCAAAGTGATACTTAGAACAATGTATAGTGAGATAAGGTCTATACTGTAAAGCTTGTTAAATGATTGGATGTATCAATAATAATAAAATAAAAATTTAAAAAATGGTATGGGATTATGGGAGGAGTTGTTTGGTGAGGCGCTAGCACTTTTGAGCCGAGATTAAAGAGCTTGCAAAACTACGGTGTAATGTAAAGGTTTTCCCCTGACATTAAGTCTAATCATGTACGACTCTGAGGGTTGGTGCTCATCTTCATTTCTAAGACGAACAGACGATGTTGTCCATAGATACCTCCTACGTCATGTGGCCGACATGACTGCACAGAGCATCGTTACCTTCCTGCCAAAGCAGTACCTATTGATCTACTCACATTTGAATGTTTTTGAACTGCTAGGTTGGCAGAAGCAGGGGCTAACAGTGGGAACTCACCTCGCTCGCCGGATTCGAACCACCACCTTTCGGACCCATCCTCTGGGTGTTTTGGACTTCAACTCACACCATTCCTAACAGCCTCAGGCCCCTTCCTTTCCCCCCGCAGCCGCTTAAGCGGCTGCGGGGGGAAAGGAAGGGGCCTGAGGCTGTTAGGAATGGTGTGAGTTGAAGTTCAAAACACCCGGAGGGAGGGCTCAAGTTAGCCCATGCCTAGTGTAAATACACCCAGAGATTGCCTCATCTGTGGCCTATGGCCTGTTCTATCCACATCGGGGCCATGGCTGTGAGATCTAAGGAGACGACCTGCCACGAAATGAGGCCTACTCCCGCCACGCGGCCTAAAGGCACAAGACAAAAGGGGCCCCAAAGGGAAGAGATTATACCGGGCGGGGAAGGATGAAGCTCGCGGCCTGGGCTTCCCGCGGCCCACCCTGGCGCGCCTGGGACTGTACCTGAGGGCCTCCCGCCGCAGGGCTCCGCTTCCATCGGCCCGCCTCCCACTCCCAAAAGGGCCCACGGGCGGAACGGAAAGGACGGGGCTCCCAACTGAGGCGAAGGAAGCGCCGGGAAAAGGAGCGGGAGCAGGAAAATCACCTTCCTAGGCCTAAGCCGGAAGTGACTGTATCCATAACCTTCCCAGGCGCCCTCGCAGCGGCGGCAACTTCCGCAGCTCTGAAATGGCCTCTGCGCATGCGTCGCCTTCAACAGCGCGCGCGCCTCTGTCATGTGTTTCCATGGTGTTACGTTGCGCGGAAGACGGAAAGAAGTGTGAACGCGGGAAAGGCCCGGCTTGTAACTTTTACCCAGAGATGGGAGTTCCGAGTTCGCCTCGCGTCTATGATAATATAGTAGAAAGGAGAAGAAATAAGGACGAACAGGAGTTTGTGTTTCTTTCAGTAACGGTCTTATTTGGAGAACTAGCCCTATGAGGAGCGGCTTAAAGAGTTGGGCATGTTTAGCCTGCAGAAGAGAAGGCTAAGAAGAGACATGATGAGGGCCATGTATAAAGATGTCAGGGGAAGTCATAGGGAGGAGCCTCCGATGGCCTAGGGGATAAAATCCTTGTGACTTGAAGGTTGGGTTGCTGACCTGAAGGCTGCCAGGTTCGAATCCCACCCGGGGAGAGCGCGGATAAGCTCCCTCTATCAGCTCCAGCTCCATGCGGGGACATGAGAGAAGCCTCCCACAAGGATGGTAAAACATCAAAACATCCAAGCTTGCTCCCTCCTCCCTATGACTTTTCCTCACATATTTATACATGGCCATCGTGCCTCCTCTCAGCCTTCTCTGCTGCAGGCTAAACATGCCCAGCTCTTCAAGCCGCTCCTCATAGGGTTTGTTCTCCAAACCCTTATAGAATCATAGAGTTGGAAAAGACCTCATGGGCCATCCAGTCCAATCCCCTGCCAAGAAGTAGGAAAATTGCATTCAAAGCACCCCTGACAGATGGCCATCCAGTCTCTGCTTAAAAGCCTCCAAAGAAGCCCCGCCACCACACTCCGGGGCAGAGAGTTCCACCACTGAACAGCTCTCACAATGAGGAAGTTCTTCCTAATGTTCAGGTGGAATCTCCTTTCCTGTAGTTTGAAGCCATTGTTCCGCATCCTAGTCTCCAGGGCAGCAGAAAACAAGTTTGCTTCCTTCTCCCTATGACTTCCCCTCACATCTTGATCCATGGCCCTCATCATGTCTCCTCTCAGCCTTTTCTTCTGCAGGCTAAACACGCCCAGCTCTTTCAGCCGCTCCTCATAGGACTTGTTCTCCAGACCCTTGGATCATTTTAGTCGCCCTCCTCCGTACACAGTCCAGCTTGAACATCTCCCTTCATTTGTGGTGCCCAGAATTGGCCACAGTATTCCTGGTGTGGTCCGACTAAGGTGGAATAGAGGAGCAGCATGACTTCCCTGGATCTAGACACTAGACTCCCATTTATGCAGGCCAAAATCCCATTGGCCTTTTTTTGCCACCACATCACATTGTTGGCTCATGTTTAACTTGTCCATGAGGACTCAAAGTCTAGCTGTACCCTCGGTTCCACAATGAATTTTCTGACACTTTTGGAAAATCGAGGAAGAGGGTACAGGAAGCTAAGCATGGAAGAATTGAAAACGAAATACAAGAGCAATGAGTAACACTAAACAAACAGAACCCAGTTTTGTGCGCCTTCAAGTCATTTTGTGACTCCTGGAAACCCTAGACCTCCCGTAGGCTTTATTAACAAAATGAACTCATTTTATATTAATTATATTATTCATTGTGATAGCTCTCATTGGCATACAGTAGAGTCTCACTTATCGAACATAAACGGGCCGGCAGAATGTTGGATAAGCGAATATGTTGGATAGTAAGGAGGTATTAAGGAAAAGCCTATTAAATATCAAATTAGGTTATGATTTTACAAATTAAGCACCCAAACATCATGTTATATAACTAATTTGACAGAAAAAGTAGTTCAATATGCAGTAATTCTATGTAGTAATTACTGTATTTATGAATTTAGCACCAAAATATCACAATGTATTGAAAACATTGACTACAAAAATGTGTTGGATAATTCAGAATGTTGGATAAGTGAGACTCTACTGTATCTCATTCCATTGGTATTAGTTACTACATGCTTTCATTCATGTTAATTACTGCTCAGTCATTTGCAGATAGAAATTGGATTTGGGCATTTTCTGATGGAATAGGACTCCCAGATAGCAGGCTGGTTCCTTTAAGGGATTGATGTGGAATTAATTTATGTTTGATCATTTGTCCTTTGGTTGGTAAGACACATCCAACAGAATCTCTATTTTCTGAATCAAGTTTTACTTTTACTAAATCTATTAATTTAAGGAAATGTTTCAGGATATCTAATTCCTAACTAGATGGAAAGGAATATAATGCCTCGCCATACCATGATCGTTTTGCCAGAAATCCCAGGACAATTTTTCCTAGCAACTTTACTGTACATCTTGAAAAGCCCAGGAGACAAGATGTAGGCCTACCAATGGTTTTACATTATTTTCCGAGGAATGATTGGACTCACTCTGAAAATGTATCTTGAATGTCAATTTCTACACGGCATCTCAGAAAATCATGTGAAATTATAATGAAATCCTGTAGTGTTTTACCTCAAACAATATGATACATTTTAGTTAATTGCTTTGGTCTTATTTTTCATATAAATCCTAACTTCTGAGTTTTATTTGACATATCCTTCAACTTTCATAGAAAGCACCAAAACAGATGAATCTACATTAAAATGTATTGTTTTTGTACCAGTCAGAGGCAGTGGCTCACAAGTGCCTCTGCAACAAGAAATGATGGATGCTTTTCAGACAGGATACTATTTTCTGTCATGTACTTCCTCTACCTAGCTACCTACCTGACATAGTGCTCTAGAAGTTTAAATATTTACAAAACAAAATTGGGAGCATGCCAAGAATGTCAAGTATGTCAAGAATACAAATACCAGTGTTACAGAATTCAGATTTAAAATGTGCTATATAGTGGTATGGGGTTATAACACAATAATCTTAACCTAAGACTGAACATTCCAATAAATATCCTTATTCCAGAGAGCAATGTGATGAATGTAGAAGTGTGTCTGGCTGTTTTGATTGTGCCTCTGTTTGGATTGGTACAAAATAGCACACAGTATGTGCTTTTAAGATGTTATTGGCCAGATCCCAAATAGAAGGATGGATGTCACTTAAATCCTAATGAGATTGCTCCGCAGGGAAGAATGACCTACCTCATAACACCCAGAGTAGGAAGTGCCACCTTGGTAGCATGTGTGGGTGTCCACAAATTATTAGGCTTTTATTTTCACTGCCGCACAAGTGAGTTAAGATGTTAAGAAAAACTGGGGGAAATTGTTGGTATGTATGGTCTTACTCTTTTTCCACGTCATAGGCTTTTTAATTTAGCTGTAGTTTTCAGTGACTTCGCAATACAAATCTGCTTAGGTAAAGAAGTGATTAAACAGGAAGTTGAAGGATGCACATGGTACATAATGTAAAGTTAGCATGTAGCTGTGTTAGGGTTTTTTAAATTTGGAATTGTACAAATTCAGGAATATAGAATTACAGTCAAAGCTATTGTAAACTTTTATTCATCCTGTTTAACATGCAAGAAATATGATGTGATTTTTATTGAAGTAGAAAACAGTATAAGCACACATGCTCTGTAAGCTCTTTTATCACAGATGGCAGACTATTAATTAAGAAGTTGCTAGGAAGCTCTATGTTCATAACAAACTCCAGTGTAGCAGGATTAATGTCACTCGGCATTAACAGTTCAAAACATGCATTACTAACTTCTGTTCATTGCTATTGATCTATATAACCTATGTCTTAGAAAGTTACTTGCACTAACTTGTTTCCACTCCAAGCTGATACTCCATGACATATTTTATATGCAAATTTTTCTTTTAATTAATCAATTTAATTAATCAAAATCTCTCAGAAATTTGACTATAGCATAAACTCGTATGCAATACACTAGTTGTTAATTGTATATAACTTAATGTATAAACAAATGCATGCAGAAGATACAGTCTCGTATTCGTAACAGATTTTAATTGAGGTTGTTTCTTGATTTTAAAAAGGAGTTGATTAATAGTATTTGTTTCAACAAGTAGAAATTTATTGCACTACACTTAGTCAAGAAAAATGACATGCCATCTTGTCGGTGGGTCCTTTGTGCTTTTCGTACATGATGGGGTTGGACTGGATGGCCCGTGTGGTGTCTTCCATCTCTATGATTCCATGATAGAATGGGTGACACCTGGCTTGAAAACAGTATATGTGAAAAGGATGTCTTGAATATGAGTCCACAGTGTGATATGGCAGCTCAAAAGCCAATGTGATTCTAGGTTGCATCAATAGGAGCCTGCACAACATATGGCCCGCAAGCCGTATGCGTCCCTCAAGGGGCTTCCCTGCAGCCCGCAGAAGGCAGGCAGGGAAAGGGCCATTCCCATTAGAATGGTCCAAGGCTGGCAAAGATGCTGGGCTTCTCCTTGCTCCTTTTCTCTTGCTGCCTCGGTAAGGCAGGCAGCAAAAGGGCTGTCCTGACATTGAAAGTTTGGAAAAGAGCTGAACAGATGTTAGAAAAGCTAACATCTGTTTAGCTGTATTGAGCTGCATCTATGAAGATCCTCCAGTCTTTGGAATCTGTCTCCGTATCCTTTCCAAACTCTGGGACTGCACTTGCACAGATAACAGAATGGGATTATGCCCTCACAAGTTCTATGGCAGGAGTTGACAGCTTGTAACCCTTTAGATATTGTTGGACTGCAGCCTCTAGCAACTGGCACCATTGGTTACATAGGCTATGTGTTGCAATCCAGGTTGTCCACTTCTGCTTTTTCACTCTTTCCCTCCCAATATGCACTCAGAATAACACATGCCAAAACCTAAGAATGTACAATTTATCTGCATAGCTGCCCTAACCATGAAGGCATGAACCAGGCTGAGAGCAGTGTCTTAAGTGCATGCACAGTGTGTACATTTTGCAACTTATACCAAGTGTGTGTACATCAGATCAGGGACAGAGTGATCCAAGGGAGGCAACCCTGATATACACACATATCTTTTCCACATTGCAGTGAGTGTATGATAACTAATCAGCTCCTTCTCCAACCTTTCCCAAGTGTTGGGAACCAGCTTCTCCTTGCTGGTCGCCCCTTCCTCTGAAATATACATAAAAGACAATTGAATTGAAATGGGTTTATTGCTCGGTGTCAGCCAATGCTGACCAAAGACAAGTTTTTCTGAACCTTTCTCTGTGACAGAGTGTGTGTCTCACTCAAGGCAACCGTTTCTCTATAACTATCGGTATTGAGCTTGAATGCATTTTTCAGATTTTCTTACTGTTTATATTTTGTTAATTAGCAAAGTAATCTTTTTCACATTAATGTGATTTTAGAACAAATAAAATCTTACAAAATAAGTGTAATTAATGAATATTAATTGAAATTTCCCTTTTTATAATATGGTTTATTTGCAATATAGTTTATTTATTAATTATACCTTTATTTGGAAAGTGAGGTGCCCAAAATGGTTTGACCTATTCTAATTTTGGCTCCTTATTATTGCCAAGTTTTGCAGGCCTGGTTTAGATCAATGAGAGTAGCAGTCCCACTCTTTTCTAGTTTGGTCGGAAATCGCCTGGAATACGGAGTCGACAATTAATAAAGAATATTGAAAAGTTAAAACATGCCCAGAGAAGAGTGATCAAAATAATAAAATATGTAGGAAGCCCTATCAGAGTTGGTATGTTTAGCTTGGAAAAAAGAAGACCGGGGAGGGGGAATTATAGCCATGTTTAAATATTTGAAATTATGTCACAGTCAGGAGGGAGAAAGCTTGTTGTTGTCTAGAGACTAGGATACAGAGCAATTGATTCAAATTTCAGATTCCACCTAAACATTAGAACAACTTTCCTGATGGTAAGAGCTGTTTGACAGTGGAATATGCTGCCTTGAAGTGTGGCAGAGTCTCCTCCTCTGGGTATTTTTAAGCAGAGGCTGGATGGCCATTTGTTGAGTGCTTTGATTGGATATTCCTGCATGACTGGGGGTTGGACTGGATGGCCCTTGTGGTCTGTTCCAACTCTGGGATTCCTGTTTTAATCCACAACTGCACACATTTTCTATATTAATTATTCTGAAAAAAATCTAGATTGAGCTCAAGAGGTTTTTCAGCAAAATGCCCACTGGTAAGTTCTTCCTACATCAGTGGTTTCCTTGACAAGTTTGTTTAGTGATAGCAGTAGCAGTAGTTCAGTAGGTCCTTGGTATCTACTTGGGTTTGATTCTAGAATCCCCTATTGATACCAAAATCCATGGATGCTCAAGTCCTATGATATAAAATGATGTGACAAAAATGTACCCCCTTATATAAGGCAAAATCAAGGTTTGCTTTTTGGATTTTTTTCCTAAATTTCAAGCCATGGATGGTGGAACCCATGGATACAGCAAGGTGACTGTACATCAGTCACTGCTGGGTACAGAAAATGTCTAGTAAGTGGCATTTTACATTCCCTCAATGTTACAGTGAACAGGATATTATGGGAAATCAAAATGTTGGGTAAACACAGGAAATAGGTGTTTGTGAGGGCCAGGGATCTACACTCCCCAGTAAGCCCTGCAAAAGTCCTGGGATCCTGAGTGCCACCCAAGAATGCATGGTGCTGATACTAGGTCTGCTTTTTGGTTTTCAGGTGATACATGCTTCCCATCAGACATATCTTGGAAGAGGCAGTCCTTCCTGTGTGTGAGAAGAGGAATGCTTCTTCCAAGAAGGCACCCATGGATGTGTAAGCACTTACATTTCAAATTATTTTCATTTTTTAAACTGATGACTCAGGAGCAATATGTGGTTTGTTGATCAACTAATAAGTAAGTGATCAACTTACTCACTCTCTCTCACACAAAGATATATATTAATACATGAGTCCATTCAAAGCTGAAGCCTAGTTATTAAACTGCAATTCACCAAAATCATTAGCATTTCCCTCTAACATTCCTAGTTTTCTTGCCCTTTCTCAAAGCCAAGAGGTATGATTATAACTTCTTTGCTAACAGTCAGAACAATCTTTTAGCTTTCTTCAGTTGCACCATCATCAGTATATGTCTATCATATTGCAGACCTTGGGTTTTCCTAGGAAATTCACATCAAGAGCCTACGGCATCTAAAACCATTTTTGCTTTGAAAAGGAAGAACAAAGTGAGCTCAACCACACTAGCATTGAAGTAAGGTCAAGTTATTTTGCTGGTGTGTATCCAGCCTAGGAGACAGCTTATCCGCTATGGAAACAAGCAGTAAACCAATAGCATACTTCGCTCCTCTGAATAAATATTGCCAAAAAAGATATGAGTTGACTAGATGGCACATAATAGCAACATATAGCTTTTACTTCCTCCTGAGAACCTAGGCTGGAGAGTTTCTAGAGATTAGTGAACAAAGGGCACCAAAGAGCTGAACCTTGCAAAGACACTCATCAAGCACTACAGCATCAGTAATTGGCCTCACCTAACTAAAACACCAGATGTACTGAGCTGGTTCAAAGTCCTGTAATAAATAACTGTAAGCAACGTCGGTCATTTCCGCATTATACTGAGGGGGACAGTTGACTGTTTTCACGGCCGTCTTTCTGTGCATACCTCTCCTTTTCATTTATATTATTCTACTAAAAGATAAAAGTAGAAGCAACAAAATTCAATATTTCTTCTGAACAGGTAATACTTTGTATTTTCTTTCATCCAGATTTCTTAATTGCGTGTTCAAAAAGATTGTAAAATTTCCCTCCATCTCTATTCTTTATTAATACATCATAAGAATAGAGCCACTTTATATAAGGGACAACGAATATTTCAAGGAGACATCAAGTAACATTGGAACTGTAACATCGGAACTGAATTTATTAATTTTTATGCATTCTATTAATTTTCAGTACAGACAAACATTATTTTTTAAAAAGAGAGTCATTGAAGAATATTTCTAAGTAAGCATACATCAGATCAGCGACTTTTATCCAAAAGCAAATGAATAGTTTCCTATTTTAAAATCTTTTTATTGAAGTAGAGGTAACATTATGAACTGCCATAACATTATTTCTGTGTATCACTTAGTATTTTCAATATGAACTGTGTCTCCTAGAGAATGTCCTGCTTCTTTTTTATATTAATACTTTCACTGCACTAGTGAAAAAACTGAAAATGAGAGATGAAGAAATATGGCTTACCAGAATTTCAAATCTAGTCATCTACATTTCTATCCAATAGAAAAATGTCTCAGCTGTTCTAATCAATTTTATCAGATGTTATAGGAGGATATATATTAATTTAAAATAAAATCATTTTAGAGCAGATGGTAAATCAACATATTTAGACAGTGTAAGGTAGTACAGTACATGTGTACAAACCTGATTTAGGTTACATTTTCGGAGCCTGATCTCTGTTTCACCTACTATTATTATTTATTAATTTGATTTATGGCCTGCTTTTTCTTTCCACAAGCAGACTAGGGCTTTCATTTTCTGAATTCTGATTACAGTCTCTAAAGTTGGTAACACATTTATTAAGTTTGAATTATATTGTAGGGTTTTTTCTTGTCCTTTCACCCTCTTATGATTTTCTCTCTGTGAGTATAGGCTGCATGTGTCACCCTGAAGCAGAATGGTCCTTCTCAGACAAGTAAGTTCAATTCTTGTTAAGTTTAAAATCCAAGCTGGTCATATCACACTATTGGGTATTTTCTCTGTTATTTTGTTTTTGAAACTAAAGCAACACTGAGAAATTTTGAGTTAGTTTCAGAGTTATACATACTTAATATGGCAAAAACAGACGCTGCAACCTTCCCAAAACTGTCCCCTGAAATTGGCAAGAAGGGACCAAAGGCCAGGATACTTTTGAGTAGGGTGGACTGCGTTACAGAGGATGAAGGGGGACAGGAAGGTCTCTTAAAATTGGTAAAGATAACTGTGTTTAGAAGTGCTAGAAGGTGCTTCTCCATCAAATTTCCCAAGACATCTGCAGCCAAATTTACTAAGCATGATATCTCCAGTCTTTAGTGTGCCGTTTTGGGGAGATTGTTGTGTTTAACTAAGTTTGAAATGTAAGGGTCTTGTTTTTTTTTTATTAAGTTCTTTTTAATTATCCTCTCACCTTGTTTTTATTTTTAAATAATGTTTGATTAAAATTTGATATTGTTTTTCATTGGGTTGCTAGCTTTTAATAAATATCAGTCATTGGACAAGTCACACTCTCTCAGCCCCCAGTGGCGCAGTGGGTTAAACGCTTGTGCTGGCAGGACTAATGACTTGAAGGTTGGGTTGCTGACCTGAAGGTTGCCCACTTTAATCCAATCCAGGGAGAGCGTGGATGAGCTCCCTCTATCAGCTCCAGCTCCATGTGGGGACATGAGAGAATTTTCCCACAAGGATGGTAAAAACATCAAAACATCTGGGCGTCCCCTGGGAACATTCTTGCAGATGACCAATTCTCTCACACTAAAAACACCTTGCAGCTTCTCAAGTTGCTCCTGACATGAAAAAAAAAAAGCCTTAAGTGAAGGCAATGGCAAATCTCTTCTGAACAAATATTGTGAAGAAAATCATCTTTTAGTTTTGCCTTAGGATTACCATAGTCAGAAACTACTTGAAGAAACACAACAACAACAAATATACTGTACATCACAATATGGCAAAATGAATAACAGAAAAAGTATAATAAGAGAGCATATATTGACTAATTAATTAAATCATTATTACTAATGTAATTTAGGTAATTAAAGTAAATAATTCAAAAAAGTTAAACAGCAACTCTGAAATATATTTCCTGGCAGTGGATGGTAATAAATGAAAGAGCAGGAACAAAACTAGGCACTTTCTGTATTCTTTAATCTTTTCTTTTTGTCTGTAAGGCGCCTGTATTGCCTTCCATTGCCAGGGAACATTCATCTGAGTTTCTGTTTAATTCTTTTTGGATTATATACTTTTTACTTTGAGATCTCCATGATGTTTTCCTCATTCTGAAGTATTCCCAAGAAATTTCAAACGCGAGGACTTTACCCTTGATTCCCCAGTACGGGTTTAAATTAAATTAAACCCGTACTTCCTCAAATGAAATATCTCTTTCTTGTCCATCACCAAGAAAGAAAGCAATGTTTTCCAGGGCAGCAGATTCAACAGAGTTCAAATGAAGGAAAGAGGAATGCTATCAGTAAAAGAAAATTGCCCAAATGCTTAAATAGTATACTATTACTAAAGAACTTGACTATAACACCATAGAAATTGGTGAAGGGCAATTTTTGTAAGGTTGTGTCAATCTAGATATGATCAGTAGGCGAGGGAGAGGAAGGGGAGAAGTGAAGGAAATGCAGGATATATTAAGAATTCAGAGGCAAAACCACAAATAAACAAAGGAAATCAAAACAAAAAGACATGAAAAGTTTCAATACTTCAAGGGATTGTTTTCGCTATCTGAATGAGGGCATATTGAAGTGGAAATAGGACAACGAAGGATACATTTTGCATTCATAACTCATGAAGCATCTTCTTTCAAATAGGCTCTTACATTAATATTTTTTCTGGTGGTGTTTTAACTTTCATATTTTCTTAAAAGAGAGATAGACATTTAATACATAGGATCGTGTGTTATGACTAAGCTAGAATTTGGAATCTTTTTTTAAAAAAAAGCAATTAGTTCACAATATTTATTAACAGTGATTGAAAAGTAATTTGTCAAATTGTGCTATTGTTAAAAAAAGCCCACTTTGTTCTTTTTTTTGCTTTTAATTAAAACTTTAAAACTGTTGAAAAAATTCCCTTAAAATTTCAAAGGAACTCTTTTAAGGTAACTAAAATATACTGATATTAATACCAATACTTGTTTTCCACTTGTTACTTTATTTTTGAAATGTAACCACATAACTTCGATCTCAACTGTTACTGGATTCTGTAGCCAGGTAACAGAGTCATATGATGCATTTCTCCCCATCTTAATCCTTTCTTCCTTAGGCCTTCCTGTTTTACTAAATCTGCCAGAAGCACAGCCACCCACTCTTATATTAAAGTACTCTAAAATTAAGTAATCCATGAAAACAAAGGATTAACTTCAATGTTAATTAGGAAATGTAGAGAGTTAGACCATGTCACCAGAAAAATCTAATGAGTCAATCATTCAATGAGCTAATGAACTAGCCACGTTCTGTTAGTAGTTCTTGATCTGTAAAATGTGCCATCAGAAGGTATGTTGAAGATGCTGATAAGATTCCTAAAATTCATAATGCATGTTTCTAAAATTTAATCATTTTAAACTAGGAAGACTAATCTGAAGGGCAAGGGAAATCATGTAACACAAGGAATAATTTTCCTATTAAAGCATCTTTGTTCCCTAGGGTGATTTCATATGGTTGGAATCTCCTTCAAGCAGTGAGTTTAGTGTGCCAATTGGGGCTGTTGTCAAGATTTCTGAGTCAGGTCGGTTTTTGGTGGAGGATGATGAAGGCAAGGTAAGGAACACATGTTATAATGGCAGATTTACATTTTAGTAATGTTAAAGCACTGTAAAGAGGAATGGACATACTTTCTGATCATTGGCCTTGATAGTACTTGAAATGTATGGCCAGAGCTAGTTGTGGAATCTGTTAATATCTAAATATTAACATGTACTGTCATTATCCGAAAAGCCTTATAATTTTATAATTATAATTTTCATAACCTTTTAATATATTGTGATCAATGGCCTTATCTGAATAAGTTTCACAAATTATTTTCTATGGATTTTCTTATCTGATGTATAAATCCAAGTTTGTTACTTATAAAAGTTGTTGTTTTTAAGGAATATTGGATCACAACTCGGAACATTGGTACTGTGCGGCCAATGCATCCTGCCTCTGTCCATGGAGTTGAAGATATGATATGCCTTGGAGACTTGAATGAAGCTGGAATGGTGCGTAATCTCCTCATCCGGTACAAGGAGCACAAAATCTATGTAAGTGAGGAAGCTACTTTTTCTTATAAAATAGTAATATGAAAAAACCGTTTTTGTCAGTTGACAGGTTTTGGTTTGAGAGTATCCCAGCCCTATTTTTATGAGATCAGTTAATTTGTCCTTTGGTGTCATGAAGTAATATCACCAAATCAAGCAGAGACACAACATATATTCCTTTGCTTACTGATATTTGATAGGTATACCTTTCAGTTAGTATTTGTAGACAGTGAAGAGATTTTAAAAGCATGAAATGAAATGTTGTGATAATCTTTTATGGAGCTTAATTTATTTATCTTTTGCCTTTGGAATAATAGTTGATTGCTAGTGATTAGGAGAACATCCTGTTTATATGATATAAATGCTGTTTGCAACATAGATCCCCATCTTCTGTAGTTCTTTACAGGCTCCAGAGGTAGCGGCTTCACATGTATTTAGCTATTTCTGCTATTCTTGTTTTTCTTAGTAATCTCATTTTGCTTTATGATATTGAGTAATGCAGAGTGAATTTGCTGTGCTGTATGCCGAGATCCACATCTAACATATCTTAATTTTTTAAAGACATACACTGGATCAATCTTAGTGGCCATGAATCCATATCAAGTGCTGCCACTGTATACCACAGAACAAATCAGACTGTACTGCAACAAGAGGATTGGAGAACTGCCTCCTCATGTTTTTGCCATTGCTGATAATTGTTATTTCAACATGAAGAGAAATAAAAGGGATCAGTGTTGTGTCATCAGGTAAGAGGCTAGCAATGGTGGGAAAATACTGGTGCTGTATAAAAGAAAAAGAAGTAATATTGAAGTGATTTGAGAGGAAACAAAGTAAGATATAAGTATGAGAATGAGGATTGTTTTTATGTCACCTCCCTTAAGTAATGTAAAATCACACATACCATATATTTTGAGTTTTTAAATACATGACAACTATTCCCTCAGTTTCGCTTCTGATACAATAAATAAATAACACATACCATCAATAGGTTTCTATGTGTAGGATGTGTCAGGTTATAGAGAGGCTATGAACTCCCTTGTTGAAACAGCTTTGTTAACTGCCAAATAGTCCTTGGTTCTGGAACTGACTCAGTTGGACCTGTTTCTGTTCTTTTAAAAATTATGCTGACCTCTGGTTCTTAATGTGTTGTAGCAGAATAATCTGTTAATCATCTGTGTGCTGTGCTTTTAACTTTTTATTATGTTTTAAATGTGTTTCATTGCAATAATACTAAATGCACAACCAAGGAAATAAACATGGCTTAGCTTCCCTCCCAACTGAAGGTACATCACATCTCACTGTTAGTAGCACCATATTTCTTCTTGCTTGAGCATTTCCAGATCAATACTTACCTGACTCAAAACATTCCATTTCAGTTTATTTTAGTTCACTCTGTCTTAACAAGTACTGTATTACAATGTTTATATCTTCCATTTCTTGATTCATAATTTTTAGTTTCCCCCGATTCATTCCCCTTTCCTTTTATATGCATTTTGCAGCTGCTGAATGTTCTTTTGGCTTTAGTTTAGTAGTTATATCACTAGACATAGCATGTTTATTACTTGTCCTTTGCTCTTCCCCGTAGCTTGTTGAGTGCCATCCAACCTTGGAGCTTGATGTTTCATCACTATCTCTTGCTTTGGGTTGTCTTTCCCATAGTTTTTAAAGTATAGAAGTGGCTTATCTCTGCTACCTTATGCGTAGTGCTAACAAGAATTAACAAACATGTCATTGCCGGTTTCTGTAAGCAAATCTGCACCTCACTGCAGTGCAGTGTCTTCCCTTTCCACTCCTCTCACTATCAAAAGTATCTGTTTTCTTCTTCTCATGTGACCTGAAAAGAATGCATGTATGTCAGTCACATGTTTCTGCTTTGATTATCTTCTTGGGTGACACTTCTGTTATTGTCTCCTGACAGTATTACAGCTTCTTTCATAATCTTGAACCCTGTTACATCACTCATGTATGTAGTCACTTTGTCAAGAGAGCTAATTTAATGAAACGTATTTATTTATTTGATAGTGGAGAATCTGGAGCTGGAAAGACTGAAAGCACAAAGTTGATACTGCAGTTTTTAGCTGCTATTAGTGGCCAGCATTCCTGGATTGAGCAGCAGATTCTAGAAGCAAATCCAATTTTGGAAGGTGGGCTACAGAAATACAGCTATGTATTTGTTAGTGGCAAAAACTGGAATGTTTACCTGGCTTTGGTCCTGTATCTATTTACCTGGCAATAAGACCCATTGATTTATAATGGAAAACATTGATTCTATGTTAATGTGTTTCCAAAGATACATATTTTCCCTGATTTTTAAGCACTGGATTTTGTTTACTCGTGTATTCCTTGGATAATATTTTCTTCCATTCTTCCTCTTAAGCGGCATTTCTTCCATTCTAAGATGCATTTTCCCCCTATACAAACACCTATAAAACTGGGTTGTGTCTTAGAATTGGAGGTGTATCTTATGTATTTTTGTGGGTTGTGGTGGCACTGAAATTAGGGTGCATCTTTCAATCGATAGTGTCTTACAATTGAAGATATATGGTATGTTCAGTCTTGGCCTGCCCATTATCTGTATCTAAGCGTTCATGTATCCCTAGATAGGCATAGTATTTGTCAGGGATATTCCAATATGTTAGTATTGGATGATAGTTTCAGCTCTTTGGAGCAACAGATTCCAATGTAGCTAAGAGGATGTCAAACTCTCTCTCCATTACATGTGTATATTTTGGAGTTTGAGTTTAAACAATTAATGTACGTATATGTGGATTTCCAGTTGGGCAAGAACCTCAGGGAGAACATAAGAAATATGCTTTCCTGTACATATAAGAAGCCAGAATATACTTACAGGAAAACTGAAGATGAAGTGACTTTTAGCTGACGATACTAGAAATGTTAAAAAACTGATATAGAGTTTTATCTTTAAGATGGTATCCTCTCCACATTTTAAATATAAACTTATAAATGAAAGTATAGAAAATAAAATAAAACTTTATTTTACGTTGTAATGGGATCCTGTAACATATCTTGGTGTTCTTAATTATTCAGATAAATATATTGATCTTCTCTTCCTCTTTTTAAGTTACCTAATATTTCTTCCCATAAAGCTTTCGGAAATGCCAAGACAATTCGTAATGACAACTCCAGCCGGTTTGGGAAATACATTGACATTCATTTCAATCAAAATGGAGTAATAGAAGGAGCTCGTATAGAGCAATTCCTTCTGGAGAAATCCCGGGTGTGTCGCCAGGTAAGTGCAAGGCTTACACATTTAACCATAACTGAATCATTAACATAACTGATTTTTTTTTGCTAGCAGTTGTATTTATGTGGTCTTTTTTTACCATTTTAGGCTCCAGAGGAAAGGAACTATCATATCTTTTACTGCATGTTAATGGGGATGAATCTGGAACAGAAGAAGATGTTGAATCTGGGCACTGCTTCTGAGTATACGTACCTCACTATGGTTAAGTTGGCGTTTATGCAAATTCTGTCTCCTGTTTCTTGGCCACATTTCATTTCAGGGAAAATGTATACAACTTTAATATTAAGTGTATAATAATTTATGCCTTTTTAAAGATGCTAAAGTAGCTTAGACTTCCTGATTTGCCCAAGAACATATTTGCCCAAGAATAGTATTGCTGGGTAAGAATTTTAAAACAGGATAAGATCAAAATCTTTTCCAATTTAATACTACATCTTACTGGCACCCCAATTATATATTGCAACTACAGGTGGTCCCCGAGTTACAAGCATCCAGCTTCAAACCTGTAGCCAGGGTGGGGTAAGGTTACAGGTTCAATCCCCCCCCCCCCCCAAAAAAAATTTTCAGGTTAAAAAAACCCTGGTTTCCTCATTAATTTTCACTGTTTAAACAAATTCCCCATGCTAGTCAATGAGAAGCAGAAATTAGAGGTTCCCCAGAACTGCAAGCACTATCTCAACCAAATTTGATAAGTTACTCAAATTATCATTACCTACCTTTCCACCAATTTACATTGCAATAGCAGCAATAGCCAATATAGTGGAAGTGACTAGGTTTTGACATCATGGATGTGAAGACAACATAATCACCTATCAGAAATTGCCAAGGAACAATATCTGTTGCTGCAACATGTTGACATTCTCTTAGAAAAAGCCAGGGAGATGCGCACAGAATTTACATTGCAATAGCAGGATCTTTGACTTTCAGGAGATCTTTGACATAGCAAGGTCAGTGGTGGTGGAGTCTATGGGTGAAGAAGTTAAGCAGACTCGTAAAAGCATTATCTAGACAACTTCACCAACACCAATGGAATATTATAACTTAAATGTGTACATCCCATTTCTGGACTTTTTATGCACTCAGCTTCAAGGAAGGTTTACAAGGCACAGGGAAATAGTTTAGGAACTTCAAGTCTTCCTCCCTATTAATTGTGGCCATTTAAAATACAACTTGAACAAGTGTACAGAACTTTGCAATGAATGCCTTCAAAGTGCTGGCATACTGATGGAAGAATTTGACCTGTGGTGTAGAAAATGGAAAAAGATGATACCTGCAGAAAAACCCTCAAATGCACTGGAAGCATATCTTGTCTATGATAAGACAAGTTTTTTCTGAATGTAAAGAAACTTCAGGTTTCTGCAGCATTATCAGTGTCAACAGTTACAACTCTTAAATGTTTGAAAACATTCATAAGAAGCACAGTGGAACAAGAAATGTTGACTGGACTTTCACTCTTGAGTGTCCAGCAAAGTTTATGGATAGAGTCTGATTTCTCTCAAAGTGTATTGACACAGTTTTAAAGTGTTTCCAACAGACATCGTGGTATTCTTTTTTAACCACTAAATTACCAATTAAGAGTCATTTTCGTTTTTTTAGACTGTAGTTAAAATGGAAACTTTATTTAATGAAGTCTATATTTTATGTGTGTGTACGTGTGTGTGTGTGTGTGTGTGAGATATCTCTTATCCCACTCACTGTTAGATAACAGTGAGTGGGATAAACAAAGCAAATATGGATCTCCAAAACAGAACCAGAAAGAACAAGAACAAAATCTGGGACTTTTTAAATCAATCTAGATGCAACCTAAGTATTGAGGAGTTTGTTACTTCATCAGTGATGTAGAAGCCAGTTACTTAGCTGTAAATATTTATTCAGTCTTCCCTAGTTATCCTGCTTCAATAGGAAGAATTTAAATCACTTCAGAAATCTCTGTGAAATCAAGGAATTTTCTGCTTTGGCCCCAAAGCACCCAGAATGGTTTATTAGAGGCAGCCCAGCTATGTTCCATTTCCTGGATTTGCAGAAGTGTAAAGTTAGCCTTTGTAAATTAGAACAGTGAACTGCCCACTATGTTTTCATTTGTAGATTTGTGGACATTGAACCAAAAGAAAGCCAAGGTGTCATTGTCTTAGCCACCCGTGTGCACAATTCTGCATTTTGAAGCATTTTGGATTTTCAGATAAGAGATACTCAAACTGTAACACAATGAAAAAGAGGTTGTGGATTCAGTGCATTTTGTGCCATTATCATTTCTGCATTCTTTTGTATTATGTATATTACTGTAGAAAAGATGTCATTTATATCTCTGTGCTATATTACAGGGTGAATGTACTTCCTGTGAAGGCCGTAATGATGCCAAGGAATACGCTCATATTCGCTCTGCAATGAAAATCTTAATGTTCGCTGATTCTGAGCACTGGGATATCAGCAAACTTCTGGCAGCCATTTTGCATCTAGGGAATGTAGAGTTTGAAGGTAAAAGGGATGTATGTGCACAAATATATACACAGAGAGAAAGTGGATAAATGAAGAGAAGTTTGAGTTGGCGAGGTTGCTTTCTACTTATTTTGAGTAGAAAACAACCTTTTGTAACCTGAATAAATAATGGAAATTGAATACTGCTACTGAAGGATCTTTACTAATACTGTATAGCTAAACGAAGTATATGCATACAATTAACACTAATGTCTTGTATTCATGTATCAAATCAGCACAATATATCTTGGCAACAGTGCATTCTAGTACAGTAATTTAAAACTCTGTTTCTTACATGTGCCCAGTATATAAGGTTTGCAAAAGACCCATAGATAGTTTCCTAGTGAGCTGAGCGATCAAGATTTTTGAAAGGCAGAAGTGTTGAGGAGAGGGTATCTTTACGAGAATGTAAATGTCTGTAAATTATATTGGATAACGTAGCAGTGAAGGACAACTAGCATTTTTAACTCAGAAAAATGAAACCTTGAACACAACATACATACTTTCCTAGGTTGCATTTTCATACTTTTCCTTAGCTTAGCAGCTGTTTCTTAAATGAACAAAAATATGCTTAATTTTTTTAAATTAAAAATATTTACTTAGGGTTTTCTTTTTCTTTTAATTAGCGGTTGTTTATGACAACTTGGACTGCTCTGCTGTTCTGGATTCTGCACACTTTTCCATTGCAACCAAACTGCTTGAGGTATTAGCATTTCACATTAATATTTTTACATTTCCTTCAACTGGAAAGAGTCAGTATATATTACTCTCCACTCCCTTTCACCTTTACAAATGGCATTATTAAAGTTAGAAAGAGTGAGAGCTTGTAACTGGCCCATGGTGACTGGGGATTGAACTTACTTTTCTCGTGCCCAAGACAAGCCTTTCATCATCACGCTGCCGATAGACCAAAGCATACTAATGACTTTCTCTACTTTTGGTCATATCTGAGCATGATTCCACAGCTATAAATATGAATAAAAGTGCTACACTTACACTAGTTGACATCCAACAATATCAGTTTTTCAAAACCAGTAACAAACTTCCCACCACCTCCAGGGCTTTTTTTTAAAAAAATACATTTTTGGCATTTCCTAACTGTGGAAAATTAGGGTACCCTGCTTATCTATGTTATTATTTTGTGTGTAAAGGACCATACCCTCCAATTTAGCCAATTAAACTTAAGAAGTCTATTAAGGCAATGCTTGGTAAAGTTGGGTAGGATCCCTTGGCTAGAAATTCTGAAATAAATTAATTGTTCAAGAATGATGGGAGATCCTCAATACTGAAAGAATTAAAGAACAGTTGCCAACTATTCACATGAGAAGCAAACATGGACTAAATTAGGTCCCTTTCGGTGTGATGATTGTATGCGATGATCCAGTTGAAAATGACTCCTTGCAGGTGGATGCTGGGGAACTGCACAATAGCCTTACGAACCACTCCATCATAATCCGAGGGGAGAGTGTCTCCATGCCCCTAAGTGTGGCCCAAGCTGCTGGTGTGAGAGATGCCTTTGTGAAGGTAAAAAAGATTTCCCACTCTGTGATGTTCACTTTTTATTTATTAGGATTGCAAATGTTTTCTCCTCTGAGGACAAAATCCTGAAGTAATATCCTGTTTAAGATTCCTGTCTTTCCATTTGATAAATTAAGCAAATGTGATTCTTGGATGGTTTCTAGCTGCATCATTGCATAATTTAGGAAGGGAAATACAGTCTTCCTGCTCTGTATTATCCTTGACTATGCCATGTGAATCCAGAACTTTACTTCCTTGTGGTATATGTTGCATGTTTTTTCTCAATGTCAGTTGAACTATTTAATGACTACATAGTTTGTATTTCTTGTCTCTCTCCAGGGGATCTATGGCCTCCTCTTCCTTTGGATAGTAAACAAGATCAATGCTGCAATTTACAACCCACCTTCTCCAGATCATAAAAACACCCACAGGTCCATTGGATTGCTGGATATCTTTGGCTTTGAAAATTTTAACACCAACAGGTACAATATTGATTTGTGGGTTGCAGCGAGGAGAGGTGCTTTTCTAGAGGGCCTCATTTTAAATGGCCAATTGTTTTTCTTTTGTGAGCCTATGCAAAGATTTTGTACATTTGGAAGACCCTGGAAAAGGCATCTAATCAGGGACTACCTGCTAATTGTGGGAGAGGACAGAGGCAAGACTGTTGGAACATTTCATTCTAGTTCATTCCCTAGTTTTGCCCTAGGCGGTTGAATGTTTCTCTAAGGGACCATGGCTGTGGAAGGTGGATAGGGAGCTTCAGAGGTAGGGGGCTTCATGTCATTCCCTAGATGGCAACGCAACCACATGTGGCATCCATCCATGTAGCTTCTGATTAGAGCTGACAAGTGTGGAATTTACATCGGCTTATGCTGGAACTGGGCCCGTGCTGATTCCAGACATTTGCTGCTGTAATCAATAAAGGTTGTGGCCTTGTAGTGTGCATTATTTGAGAAAACTCCTCCCACTCATTGCTGATACTGCAATCCAGATTTTTTTTATTTTGGAATGTTGGCATATAGCACTTTCCAGTTGTGACAGATCCCTTTACTTAGACCAACTCCAACTCTACCCTTGTTCCCACAGCAATTGTTTTGCTTGATTGGGTTACTGGGCATCAGAGTAAACCCCTTTAAATTTGTTGATATGTGGGTTCTTTACTTGGGTGTGCATGACTTGAGTCCAATGCTGGCTCGACAGAGAGCGAGAGACAGGTTTAAAACAACAAGAATGGGTTTTTGAACGCAGTAGAAAAAAAATATCCAAATTCTGCAGTTCTATTCTTTATGCTCCATTGAAATTATAGGTAGTTGTGCCTGGTGTGTCTCAATCCCAATAAGGAGAACACACCAAGTGGAGGTCCAACAAAGTTTTCCTGTACAGCAACAGGTTCATAGAGGATTGTTCCTTCAATAAAACACACTTGATGCCAGAGGCACCCTGGTACAAAGAGGACAAAAACACAAAAAATAAAAATAATTACATCAGAGATCATATAACTTATGCATATGTATAAGTGTTGTCACTTGCATACATCCCATAACTAGCTCTGGGGGTATACCTCCTCAGTTATGCTATCCACCTTTGTGTATAGTTTTTATTATGCTAGGTCAGTGATTCTCAACCTGGGGTCTCCAGATGTTTTTGGCCTCCAGCTCCCAGAAATCCTAACAGCTGGTAAACTGACTGGGATTTCTGGGAGTTGTAGACCAAAAACATCCGGGGACCCCAGGTTAAGAACCAATGCTCTACCTCATTGTGGTTCAGACAAGCTGACCATGTTACATGAGTCACCGCATTCTTGAACTTATTTTATCTTTAACTCCCTAGAACAAGCGGACTTTCCTTATCAACTTCTTTCTAGAACTCTAGCTGAATAAAGAGTTTTAAAAAGACTCCATCTATTAAACCACCCATCCTTTTGTTATATCCCACATTTCACCCAGATCAGGAGAAACTCAGAAGCTTGCATAAGCTTTTCTAACATTTTGGTTGTTTCTCATAAAAGTATTGTCCAACAGTTGATTAGGGTTTTTCATCACATCTCAGAGATTTTTTTTTCTGATCCCTTGGCCCAGTGTGATGATCTCATTACCTAATGATACCTATGTGTAACCAGTAATGATTGAGTGTAGCATTTATATCATGCATGTTCTGATTATTCTCTAAATTGCAAGATTTGTATTGTTTTTTGTTATTTTATGTGTACAATTCTGAATAAATACTGAAATGTTGAAATAAATTGTCTTTGTAGTTTTGAGCAGTTGTGCATCAACTTTGCTAATGAGCATCTGCAGCAGTTCTTTGTACTCCACATCTTCAAGCTAGAGCAAGAGGAATACATGGCTGAGCACATCAGCTGGACTCACATTGACTTCACAGATAACAGTTCAGCTTTGGAAGTGATTGCACTCAAACCCATGAATATTGTATCTCTCATTGATGAGGAAAGCAGGTTTCCTAAGGTGAGTGTCATGTTTTTCTCTGGAGTTCTGCAGGGAGTAATTAAGATAGATGTGAATTCTTTGAAATCAAATAGTCAACTGGTGGAACATCAAATGGCCTGCATCTGCCATTGTCCTGGATTTATTTACTTTGACCTTTTCTATCTCAATGAGCAGCCACTTGCCCCACCCCAACTAAAACTGTGCAAAATAAAGCTGACAGCCCCCCTGGTTTCTATGAAAATAATGTCAGAAAATAAGCTGACAAAACTGCAAGAGTGGAGTTCTGTAACGAGGGGAAATGATCTATGTTTTAGAATGCTGTAGTTGATATATCAATATGAGTGTGTTCTATATTTTTTGGATTCACCATGTTTTGATATGGATCAGATTAGTGTTCTGGGGTATGTTTTCCATGTAATTTCACCAACAGATAATGAATATATTTTACTTTGTCTCATATTGTGCTTGCTGGTTTGTTTGTATCCAGGGAACAGATACAACCATGTTAAACAAAATCAACATGCATCATGGCAGAAGTAAAATCTACATCCCCCCAAAGAATGTCCATGACACAGTCTTCGGTATCAACCATTTTGCTGGTGTTATATATTACCAGTCAAAAGGTGAGGTAGCTTATTTTTTCTGTTACAAATCCTGCCGATCAGTGCCATCAGGATAACTGAGTTGTAGTTTAGCTGAAGCTTTGTGATGGAGAGGATCAGTGTAAACTGACTGGCAAAGACTCTGTTAATGTGAGGTGTGAATGTGGCCAAGTGAACTGAACTTGAGGACATTACTGGAATCACATGCAAGTGATAAGCTTTCCTTGTCTCTTATCCTCTAGGTTTTCTTGAAAAAAATCGTGACATGCTTAGCTCAGACATAATGCAGTTGGTGCATTCATCCAAAAACAAATTCCTCAGACAGATCTTCCAGGTGGACACAACCATGAATCTGATGCCTTTTGGTCGGGGAAGCGTCCGGCATCTTGGGGTGGACCCCTTCAAGGTTAGCTTCCTGGTATTGACATGAAACCTAATATATATATACACACACATACACACACACACACACACACACACACACACACACACATACATACATCGATAATAATGCTAGTACAGTGCAAAGTCTGTGGTCATGAAAAGTGACATGAATCCCTGCAGTTTTTGTTACCTTTCTCCTGTGAAAAAAGAAAAATGTTTATCATGCTAGTCAGTTGTTTCGGTTTGTCCTGTTCAAAAACCACTTCATTTGTATTCATTAAGCTGTAATATGCTCTCATGGAATAACGTCATAGCATTATTATACTATTATCTATTTAAGAAAACATTACTATTGTGATGGCAACAATGAGGCGTGTGATACCACAAGAAAGCAGTGTAGAAATCTTTGAAACATACCCCATGCAAGCATCTGCATAGTGATTTTAATAGACCAAGAGAGCATCCTGAAGCTGTTCAGTTTCCTAAGCTACCATAGTGTAATTAAAGACCCTCTATGGACATAATAGTAATGTTATACAATTACACAGTAATGAAAGTACTTTGGATTGGAATTTGACTTGCACTTGTACACATATTTTCCAAGTACCCGTCGTCTACACTTGCGATGATCCACTAATAATGCAATATCATTTATATTCTGTAGCAGAAAAAACAGGAAATAATGGTCATATTCTGGTTCTTTTATCCATCTGTTAATTCTATTATTTCTTCTTTTCCAAATTCTATGCTTTTGCTGCTTTTTTACTATCAGTCCTTGTCCAGGTGTGGTTTTGTGCCGTCCAGGACATCTCCACCTGCTTTTGGTCAGGTAAACTGCTTGAAGTAGAAATGCCATAGTAGAAAAAATCATCACCTGTATGCTTAATAGCAACTAGTTGTGCTGATGACAGGAACCATGACATTGGTGGGTTGGTGGGAAATTTCCTAGTACCATACAGGGAATATGGGTAGGCTGTCTGGATAGGCCAACTTTAGGCTTCTAGGACTTACTTTCTTTTTCACTTAAATGTGGAAAATTACCAACTAGGGTAAGGAAGGCAGACAAAGAATGTAAGAACAAAGTGTCTCTCAGTGCATATTCAGCCCATACAAAAACGTCCTGTACAGTACAAAAAAACCCCAGCTGTTATTCATTGCAATATGAGTGGCTGTTAAACTTTTGGCAGTTACATAGCCTTGCTGATCTATTGTGAATCTACCTGGAAATCCCCGTAAGTCCCAGTTTATCTTTTGCTTATTCAGTGCCTAGACATTCAGATTTGTACCATCTAAGTAGAATAATCACAGGATGTCTTAAACCTACACCTGTTGATAGACTCTATAAGCTAGCTGGCATTGCCCGCTCCCCCCGATGTGCGACGGGAATTTGCTGCCAGTTGCGAGAGAAATAAGATTGAACACTGTGAAAGCCACTGACTGTATGGCTATCAGCCTCCTCCCAGTAGACTTAAATCAAGGAAAAGTTTCATAAGAACCACAGCTCCTCTAAATGTTCCTCTAGTAATAGCAAGAATATCCCTGTGGGCAGCAAAAGCAGGCAATTCCAACTGGATGGTCCCCCACGAGGGTCTTCCTCCAGGGGCAAACCAAGAATGGGCAACATGGAAGTCCCTGAACAGACTCAGAAGTGGAGTTGACAGGTCAGGAGACAACCTGGCAAAATGACACTACCTAGAGGAATCTTCTACTTTGTGCGACTGCGGAGCAGAACAAACAACTCCGCTTCTATATGCTTACCCACAATGCCCTGCCTCATGCACAGAGGAAGAATTGTTGAAAGCTACAGACAATGCAGTCGCTGTTGCCCATTTTTGGTTTAAAACTAGTTAGCAGCTTATGATCCCTTTATTTTATTGGTTTTAAACTTATTTATTTATGCAATGCTTTGACACAAAATAAATACATTTATCCTATTGTCTACCCTTTGAGATGATTTATAACAAAAGGATTATAAATCCCATGCAGATATAAGTAAATAGTTGAATCTCTTTTCTCTTTGGCCACAAAGCATAGTCTTGTTAGGTATGATTTGCAGCACCAAAACAATAGCACAGAGAGAGTCTTGTGTCTTCTGTAGCTTTCGCTTGCAGTGCAGTTCTTTCTGAAATCAAATGAAATGTGTGTTCCCCTTTTCATGTCTTCTTTTTTCGTATCTGAATTTGTTATATTTTTGTTTTGCTATGTCTTTTTTCTTTTGTCTTTTGTTGTTTATAGTAATAGCATTTTTCCTAAAGAATGGACTTACCCTCAACTATTGTTTATACAAACTGTCATCTTAACAGTCTACCAATTAATATCTACCACACTATTTTTCAATGCTGGTGTGTGTGTGTGTTTTAAAAAAGAATAAAACCTTCATGCTTTTTGTCGAAATAATTGTTTGCTGCTGAGAGTTTTCATCCAGTAGCAGCAATGTTGCCACTGTCATTGTATTTGCATACTTTTGTGCAAAAGGTTCCATCCTATATTTTGCGTGAAAATTTTACGATTTTACTCAGAAATACTTGATTAATTCTTTTACCGAAATAATCCATAGATTTTCAGAAGCTCATCGTTGTGCCCAGTAGGAAAAAAGATTTTGAAAAATTTTATTGTCATGTGTGGGCCAGCCTTAAATATAAAGAATGCCCTTTCAGGGAAGAGCTTGATGTGTCTAGTTATATTATTATCTGTCAGTTTTATTATAGCATCTTGTATAATATCGGGGAAATTACACACTCTCAGCATTTTATGTCTTAATTGTAAATGGGCACAAAACCAAACATAAAAATGTGTGTTCTGCCAACTGAGACACCATTCCAATAGCATACAGCTGTCCTCAAGAACCTGTTGATGTTAAAGTGGTACCCAAGCCAACTATGTTCCTATTTCCTCCAGGGATCAGACACCACCAAACGCCTGTCTACACTGGGAGGTCAGTTCAAACAGTCCCTGGAGCAGTTGATGAAAATCCTAGGCAGCTGCCAGCCATATTTTATCCGCTGTCTCAAACCCAATGACCACAAGAAGCCTATGGTAATATTTCATTAACATATCAGAATCAATACATGTTAATACCTTTTAAGCCCCATCTACCATATAATGCAGTTTGAAACTGCATTATATTGTCTGTTTAGACCAATGGTTCTCAACCTGTGAGTCCTCAGGTGGTTTAGCCTTCAACTCTCAGAAATCCCAGCCAGTTTACTAGCTATTAGGATTTTTGGGAGTTGAAGGACAAAACATCTGGGGACCCACAGGTTGAGAACTACTGGTTTAGATTTGTATAATGCAATACAGTGCAGTTAAACTGCATTATATGAGTCTACAGTGACCATATAATGCAGTTTGTGTAGATAGAGCCAATGTCTGAAGGGAAAGGAGTTGTTTTTAGTAGCAGTTATATTGTTAGTTAATCATGCATTTCATTAGATTTTACCCATTCAGATGTGTGAATACCTTTATAATAATAAAATAGACCACTAAGTGAAGCAAATTGATAAAATGGGCACGTTCACTGCAAACATAAAGTTTTCTTGGTTACATCCAAGGCAGATTTTTCAACATTGTGCCCTTCATTACATTACATTGCATTACATCTTCTGATACCCAAATCTTAGAGGAAGTCTGCAATAACAGTTTCACAGCATCTTTCTCATATCAATGTTGGAAAAAACAGCAACTGTTCTTGTCCAAACTGCCATGTCCCTTTTATATGACCATTGCCTTCTTTTGAAAAGTGGGGAGATATGTTCTTAACAGGCAGATAGATTTGGCAGAATATTTGGGGTGATGCAGTAGTGGTTGCCTTCACTTGTTTTAGATGAATAGAGAAATAGCTATATTGGCATCCTTTATATAATCAGCACTTATTATGATATTATGAATGATAGAAAATATGGTTCTGAAAGGCACAAATATTTTTGGGATTCATCTATACTGTAGAATTAATGTACTCTTACACCATTTTAACTGCCACATCTCAAGGCTGTGGAATCTAGGGATTTGTATTTTTTAGTTAGGTACTAGCACTCTTTGACAAAGAAGGCTACAACTACAACTTCCATAGCATTGAGACTTGGCTGTTAAAGTAGCATCAAACTGCCTTCACACTACTTTTGTTAGACCAACTCTGCCTAAAATAGTAAGCAAGAGCACTTCCATAGATAATATATATTTACTATGTTGTTTCTGTGGTAAATCTTGTTCCTTGTTTGGTTTTACTTCTAGCAATTTGATCGAGAGCTCTGCATTCGTCAACTACGCTACTCTGGGATGATGGAAACCATTCGGATTAGGAAAGCTGGTTACCCGATTAGATATAGTTTTGCAGATTTCTTTGAAAGATACAAAATTCTGCAACCAGTGTCAGCTCGAGAACAGGTATTCTCCAAGAAGGTTCAGCTTGATTAGTTTTATTTTGCTGTCGGGGTAAGCATACTGGTCTGTAAATTTAAGATGCCTATTTATTGCTATGTAATTATACTGGTAAATATATCTTAAAATCAGACTTAACTTCTGTCTGTTTTATATTCTTTAGTAAAACAGAAATGAGTTCTTTTTTAATGACAACAATGCCAGGGAGATCATCATTTTCAATTTTTCATGACACTGGTTATTGATAAAGAAGTAAAGGGGCCAAATCCAAATTATACTGATTTAAAAGAGGCCATGTCGACTTTAAGATGTTAACTTTGCAGGCACTTTTCATTGTGTGGCTGTGTTTTGAACCTAGATTAAATGTACTAATTGATTTACCTTCTAGTTAAAGAATGATGTTCGCCAGTGCTGCATTTCTGTCTGTGAAAGAGTGATAGGAAAAGGAGACGAGTGGAAAATTGGGAAAACAAAGATTTTCCTGAAAGTAAGTCAAGAAGAGTTGCCTAATAGTTTCATCTTATGTATAATGGTGTACCCACACCGTATAATTATGGCAGTTCAGTCTCACTTCAACAGTGTTGTCTCTGTTCTGTGTAATCCTGGGATCTGTAGTTTGGAAAGTCACTTGAGATTCTTTAGTCCACTTTCCTGAACAATAGAATTTTGCTCCCTTGTCATCAAAATACAAATCCTAACATTCTGTAGGATAGAGACATGGTTTCTAGCATGGTATCAAACTATATAATTGGAAAGTGTGGATATAAAGCAGATATATTCATACACTTAGGGAGAAGCCATAGATTACTAATAATTCAAGCCTGTATTTGATTTTTCAGAAATAAATCCAACTGTGCTTAAAGGGCTTTCACTCAAGTAAGCACTCAGAGGCGTGCAGATTAATAGTGTACTCCCAGCCATGTTTATAACAAATTATATTAAACTCAGTGGTGTTTATTGTACAGTAGAGAATTGTACTGTAAATTAACTGGGAATTCAGCATGGCCTGTCATCTTCATCACCTCCTAAATCTTTAACATATTTAATCAGGGTCAAACTTGATATTAAAGAGAAAGCATATTTCTTCCAATAAACATATTTTTTCTTTCACAGTGATGTTAAAGACATACTCAGAAATACATACTTTATTAATACTTAGCCTTGCAATCTAATCCCATGTTTATTTTAGTGAAAAAGCACACTGCCATCATCTGCTATAATTAAAGAAATGTTTTACATCACTTGAGAAAAAAATCTCTCTAAAATGCCTTAAATGTATTGGCCCACTTGATAGTCAGTGCATATGTCATTTTGTTACATGTAAATTTCATAAGTTTTGCCTGAACCAACATTTCAAAAAAGAGTGTAATAAGAACTTCTCATTTGTATCTCCCTGACTATAAGGAGCTAAAACCAGCTATTGTTAGGAAAATAGATAACTGAAATAAAATAGAGGTCTTTTCATATCGGCGTTTGATTAATATATTGTCAAGGGCATGACAAAAGCCAGCTTGATGCAGTGTGTTTGGGTGTTGGACTAGGACTCTGGGAGACCAGGTTTGAATCTCTTCTCAACCGTGTGAACCCACAGAGTGGCCCTGCGGAGGTCATACTCTCTCAGCCTCAAGGGAAGGCAATGACAAATCCAACCCTAATTTGTCATTGCCTTAGCAAACTCTGTGATTGTCTGTGGAGTTGCTTAAAGTCTTGAAGGCACACAATCGCAACAAATATACTTAATTGCCAAGTAGAACAGCTGAACTCTAGAAGTGTTTGCACTTATTTGTTGTATTTTGTTAGAGGTATTAGTGAAAGAAAAATGAGCCCCCGATGGCCCAGTGGGTTAAACCGCTGAGCTGCTGAACTTGCTGACTGAAAGATTGGCGGTTCGAATCTGGAGAGCTGGGTGAGTAGATCAATAGGAGGAATCAGAAGGTCAAATATAGCTAGAAAAGAGGGCTAACATTTGAGACACCAAATGTGTGTTTACCAGTGTTATTATTGTTATTTTTATGTTATTTTTTTAAATTAGGATCATCATGATACAGTGTTGGAGGTACAACGAGAGAAAGCACTCAGAGAGAAAGCAATTCTAATTCAGAAAGTGATGAGGGGATTCAAAGACAGGTAAACGCATAGTTCAAAATATATCTTCTATGGGAAAAGGTTTTCAGAAGGAGACAAAACAATGAAGGCTCCTGGATTGCCATGTTCATATGCAGTTTAATATAAGCTTTCCATTGTCTCTGCTTATTCTGCCATGGACAGAATGAGAGGAAAGGGAGAAGCAGACCTCAAACAATCCGGTCACCATGAGCCTGTCTGGTAGCCACCACAGCCGCAATTTGAGAAAAACTCGGAAATCTGCAGATATAGAGAAAAAAGGACAAGAATGTGTGTGATATAAAGTGGAAGGAAGCCTCCATTTCCAGAAACAGGCTGCAATTAAACCCAAAGTTGCATATTGTTGCATATTGATTATGCTGTAGCCAAAATGGATAAAGAAAACAAAAAGGGACCCTAAGGTTTTTAGAATGACATTTTTTCAAATATTTCTAATGGATCAAACTTAGCAAACAACCTTCCTCTAACCCAGTGTGATCTGAGTATGGTCAGCAGACATGGAAGACTGCTACACGTCCCTCTTGTAAATAAACAGAAAGAATAATGGACTCACAGGGGCTACTGACTGACCATACATAGATCCTTGAAAATCCCATGGACAAATTTGGTCATTTTTATGTGTGTGTAAATGTACATGTATGCACATTTATAATCAATATAATGTTTAATCAACAAGATTAAGAGAAAATATCTAGATGTTGTGCAAGATAATTTTTGTAAACATCAATTGAAAAGATAATTCAGATTCAACTATTTTACTGAAGAAGAATCACAACCACAAGAGAAAAATTGGATTCTATTTTGATTTAGTGCAAGCACAATTCGTATTTTTTATGAAGCAAGTCCTTAGTCCATCTGTCCACAGAGTACTCATTTTCCATTATCCCCTGTTTATTTTACCATTCCCACAATGTGTACATTTACTAGTGTTTTCATTTTGTGAAAAAAAAAGTTTTTATTTTCATTCCTCCTGCTTGTAGGAAATGTTTTCTTAAGCAGAGACGTTGTGCTGTAATTATTCAGACTGCCTGGAGGGGCTATTGCTGCCGGAAGAACTTCAAGATGGTAAGTGCATCTCTGAAACTTAGTTTCTAAGTGAAGCCTTCAAATCATAGCCACAGGGTTGTCATATTTCCTGCTTGTCCAGGTTTCTTACAGTTTATGGCTGGTGCTGATTTACATCATTTGCAGACCTGGATTCCCATCTCTCTGTCATCTCTCTGTCTGTCTATTGTATATCTGAAAAGGTTGATGACACACAACAGCAAATATATACTGTATCTGTAGTGAGAAATGGAGGGAGCATCTCTTGCATTTGCAGAAGTAAAATTAATAAACATAATTTGCAGGCATTATGCCCCCCGGTGGCGCAGTGGATTAAACTGCTGAGCTACTGAACTTGCCGACCAAAAGGTCAACCGGCCACATGACCTTGGACAATGCTGGCTCTTTGGCTTAGAAATGGAGATGAGGACCAACCCCCAGAGTCGGACATGACTAAACTTGATGTCAATGGGAAACCTTTACCTTTTCTTTGATGCTGTTACATTTTGTGACAGATGGGTTATGCTAAAAAATGAAAGAAAGGTAAAGGTGACATTAAATGTAGTCGAGTCCAACTCTAGGGGGTTGGTGCTCATCTCCATTTCTAAGCCGAAGAGACGGCGTTGTCCGTAGACACCTCCAAGGTCATGTGGCCGGCATGACTGCACAGAGTGCTGTTACCATCCAGCTGAAGCGGTACCTATTGATCTACCCGTATTTGCATGTTTTCGAACTGCTAGGTTGGCAGAAGCTGGGGCTAACAGCTGGAGCCCACCTCATCCCGCAGATTTGAACTGCTGACCTTCCGGTCAGCAAGTTCTGCAGCTTAGCAGTTTAACCTGCTGTACTACCACAGTCATACATGATTAGTACTTGGAAATAAATTGAATAATGCAGTCCTATACACTACATGCTTCCTTAGACATGGATCTGACAGAGGACTCTCTTAATAGTAAAGTGGATAGAATTTTATCCTTAAATGTTTAATTGTAATACCAAACTGACTTTGGAGCCATGTTTCTTAAACTATCTGATGAGTGGGATTGAGAACTTCTCAACCTGATGGACAAGGGATTGCTATTATACCCATTGGCTGCAATTGCTTCTTTCTTCCTTTTTTGGAAATACTCGAATGACCAGTAGCAGATGGTTCAGGGACTAGCACCAATCCATAGATAATAATGTTAGAGAACTGGGAGCAATCAGTGCATTTGTGTCTGTTCTGTGTCCTCCAGTTATGTTCTTTTTCATGCCAATTTTAATCTTTTTGTGACAAAACTGTTAAGTAGACTGCACCCTGGAGAATAAGTTTATCAGTTTACAGCCCCTTTGCATTACTTTTCCTGGGGTTTTCCTTTCTTATTTACATCAGGCTTATATTTTCTATAATCTCAACCTTCTCACTCCGTCCCTGCATTAGATCTTGTTGGGTTTTGAGCGTCTACAAGCCCTTTTTCGGAGCAGACAACTCATGAAGCAGTATGAGGCAGCCCGAGCAAGTGTGATAAAGTTCCAAGCCTTGTGTCGAGGTTTCCTGATGCGCCAGAAAGCAGCTGAGCAAATGAAAGCTGTGTGTGTGATACAAGCATATGCCAGGGGAATGTTTGCTCGCAGAAGTTTCCAGAGAATGAAGAGAGAGGTAAGAATGATTGGATGGCTATGATCACATGGAGCATCATCATAGGAGTGAGAACAACTACATTTGTGAATAGAAAATCCAACAGATGTGACTTCTAGCATCACTGTGGACAAAAATAATTCCATACTCTGCTCACAGAGATGTAATATGAAACATCAACAAAGATTCACCTGGCATCTTAATAGTGAATACATATACTATGGCATAGCCATTTGTGTTTCAGTATATGTATTGATCTTTAAAGTGCTAGATTAATGCCATTACATTTAGCTTGTGTTACTTCATTTAGCATATTTTTATATTTATGTTTGATGGGATGTTGGAATTGCAACCAATGAGATCAGAAGAAATTAAAATTGGAGATATTCACAAGGACATGAGAGTGGTTTTGAGGTTAGATATGTCATAAAAAATAAAAATTCATGAAAGAAATCACACATTTTAAAAGGTAATGGGTTCTTCTCTATTCTTTGCATCACTACGAAAGCATGAAGACCCTAAATTGTTTCCTAATAGCAATAGTTAATGGTTGGAGAGACGAAGGCCATGCCATCCCTGGAAGAATGCTACTTTCCCCCTGATATCCATGTGCAAATGTTGGAATCATAATTAGAGCTAAAGGTTTAAAATCACAGAGCTAAGGAATAATTTGGAAAAATTAGATGGCTACAAAGTGGTAAAACTGGCTTAAGACAATAATAATAAGTTCCTGTTACCTTCTGCAGCAACACAAACTGGAAGCCAGAAGACTACACTTAAAGGATGATAAATACCTTGCTCCAATACTTAGAGAAAAGAAGGTAATGAAGGCATCTCATACAATAGAAAGAGTGGGGAGGTGTAAATTAGCTGCTGAAGATGGCTTACACCCAAAAGGGATACACAGTGACATTTCTATTTTCTATTTTCCTGAGCTCCCGGTTCCAATTAATTGATTTTGTGTTATCTTTATAGGAGTCTCCAGCTGTCCCAGAACCAAAGGGCTATGTCGAGAAGCTAAAGAAACAAGATGTTGTAAACGATGAGCACGAGTATGATGCCATCAGTGACCAGGAAATGGTGGACAGAGTGTTTGGTTTCTTACCCTCATTGATTGGAGGGCAGGAAGGGCAGGCTCCCCTTGGCTTTGAGGCAAGTAGCAAGAAGGGATGGCCCAATACGTCTTGTGAAATGGCATTATAGAACAGGACTGGGCACCATGTGCCAAGAGCCACATGTGGGCCCACAAGTTACTTTTATGGCCCTCAACTGGTCCCAGTACTTAAAAAATCTATTTGATTTTTTAAAAACCCAAAATGTTCTCCATAGTTGGATTCACTAGGTAGAAATTTACTCCTGGCTTTCTTCTTGATTTTTAAAAATCTCTCCTATGTCTAAAGCGGGAAGCCAAAATGTGCTCTCTACACCAGAGCTTTCCAAACTTTTCATGATGGTGACACATTTTTAGACATGTATCATTTCACGACATAGTAATTCAGCTTTCCTAGCAAACTGAAGGTTAACTCAATGCTTTATAAGATATACGTGTAATAACGAAATATATGGGGACACAACATATCTCATGAAAACCTGTCATTTATATGTTCAAAATACCTCATATGATTTATAAGATAATAACATACATTTTCAAGATTTTTGTCACTTCTCGTTATGTTCGCACGGCACACCTACACACTGCAGGTAATACGTTAACATATCATGGCACAGTTTAGAAAGCTCTGCTCTAGAGGTTGTCAGGGGCACTTAAAAAGGTAAAGGTTTCCCCTGGCATTAAGTCCAGTCATGACCGACTCTGGGGGTTGGTGCTCATCTCAATTTCTAAGCCAAAGAGCCGGCGTTGTCCATAGAAACCTCCAGGTCATGTGGCCGGCATGACTGCATGGAGCGGTACCTATTGATCTACTCAAATTTGCATGTTTTCGAACTGCTAGGTTGGCAGGAGCTGGGGCTAACAGCGGGCGCTCATTCTGCTTCCGGGATTTGAACCTGGGACCTTTTGGTCCGCAAGTTCAGCAGCTCAGCGCTTTAACATACTGTGCCACCAGGGACCCCCAGGGGCACTTAGAGTTACATTTTTACTTTAAATTTCAGGGAATGTGTCTCTCTCAGATCCCATTGGGAAGTAATATACCCCCCCCCCCCAAACCACTGGCATTTGCCTATCCTTGATATAAAGATACCTCATAGAAGAAATAAAAGGTGATGCAATGGGTTAAACCCTTGTGAACTGCTGACATGAAGGTTGGGTTGCTGACCTGAGGATGCTGGTTTGAATCTGTTACATAGGGTGAGCTTCCATCTGTTATCTCTAGCTTGTGGGGACATGAGAGGTCTCCTAGTAACACATCCGGGCGTCTCTTGGGCAATGGCTCTGTAGACAGCCAATTCTCTCACACCAGAAGCGACTTGCAGTATGTTCTCAAGTCGCTTCTGACATGATAAAAAATAGAAGAAATAGTTAGCTATGAGTCTACTTGTTAGTAGATGACATTAACACAGAAAAATACATTTTCTGTGGTGATGCAGAGAGCAGAAGATACTAACTGCAGTAGAGACATAACCATGTCATGCTTTCTGCTTCTTTGCCCTGAATGAAGGATCTGGAGGCAAAAACACAGAAGCAGAAGCTGAATGAGGTGGACCTGGATGCTATCCCCATGATCATGGAGCTGGAGGAGGAGGAAGAGACTGATGATCAAGCAGAATACACATTTCCCAAATTTGCAGCCACTTACTTCCAGGGATCCGCCACACATACTTTTAGTCGACGGCCACTACGTCACCCATTGCTCTACCATGATGAAAAGGACGATATTCTGGTAATGTTTGCATTTTTATGTATAGTGTTATTCATTCACACACACCAGGTATTTTATTCAAGCTTGAGGTGATTTAGAATGAAACCATGCAAAGAAAAGACAGTATTCATTTCAAAAATCTAAAAATATGAAATACACAAATGGTACTTTTAATGGCTGGAAGTGACAGTAGCCACTGTAAGATTGTTAAAAGAGTGTAATTTTAACCAGCTGTTAAAAAGCCAGTAAAAAGTGTGCTCAGTCAGCTCCCTGAGGAGGGATTTCCAGGACTGTCTTGCTATTACATATAAGACTTTGTTTTAAAATGTGACCTTGGGTGCATCTACACCAGGTATGGGCAAACTTTGGCCCTCCAGGTCTTTTATTTATTTATTTATTTACAGCATTTATATTCCGCTCTTCTCACCCCGAAGGGGACTCAGGGCGGATCACATTACACATATAGGCAAACATTCAATGCCTTTTAACATAGAACAAAGACAAACAAACATAGGCTCCGAGGGGCCTTGAACTCATGACCTCCTGGTCAGAGTGATTCATTGCAGTTAATTGAAGCTGGCTTGCTCTCCTGCCTGCGCCACAGCCCAGGCCTGAAATCCCAACTCCCAGAAATCCCAAGCAGCTTACTGCTGTTAGGAATTGTGAAAGCTGAAGTCCAAAATACTTGGAGGGCAGAAGTTTGCCAATGCCTGATCTACACTGTAGAATTAATGTAGTTTGACATCACTTTAACTGCCCTGTCTCAATGCAATGGAATCATGGGAGTTGTACCCATGTGAACAGGAGAAGTGCTATTGCAAGTAAGCCTCTGCGACGGAGCTGTTTGTGTCAGTGATAGGGTTGCAGCTGAAGGCCAAATGCGCCCTTTTGCCCTGGATGTCAAAAGGGCTCTGGGGATGCCCCCGGGTTTTATTGGGATGGTGCTGGAGCAGTTGAACTCAGCACATGTTCATGGTATCGTATGTACACTGTAAGCCTAAGATTAAATTAACATTTTATAAACTGTTCTGAATGCCTTTGTGGCTGAGGAGCGGGATAAAATGTTTCTTAATAACAACAACAATTTCAGTCCACACATGCAGTTACACACAATATCCAAAATTTCAGTCAAAATTCAGTACACGCATGGACAAAATACATTTATTTCTTCTTGTATCTTTCATTCTGGCCTGTAGATGTTAACCAAATGTATCACAGAAAAACATAAAAATGTCTTACATCTATCCTGCCCTCACCAGATATCTTTTGCTATATGGACCACCATCTTGCAATTCATGGGTGATTTGCCAGAATCAGTAAAGAATACCAGCAGCAAAAGCACCTCTGAGGTGACACAGGTTTATGATAGCTTTGGAAGGAAGAGCCACCTGCAGCCTTCAGGCAGCTACAGTCCCGATCTGGTAAGAAGGAGGTGTTCCTCACTATTGGTAACTTATTTAAAAAAAGAAAATGAGAAAACCCTCATTGTTTTTTTTTTTTACTTGCCCCATGCTAGAAAATCCCATCCACACCAATTTTGTACAATATACCTCACAACCTCTGAGGATGCCTGCCATAGATGCGGGTGAAATGTCAGGAGAGAATGCTTCTGGAACATGGCCATACAGCCTGGAAAATACACAACAACCCTTTGTACAAAAATATTGGGCAAGGCCCTGCATTGACAGAACTGTGATGACAGCCAAGATCATTCTTAGGGCAATTGTAAAGTAATGCTGTGCTGTTTGCTATTTAATGCAATGACTGCCGAAGTTGTTCCCTTTTGTGTACATCACCTATTTTCTTTGTTTACATTATTTTGTGTTTTTTTATGAAGAGTAGTGCAATCATTACTTACCTTGATTATCCAAGTGGCTAAGAGCAATGTTTGCTCTAATTTTCTTTTACATTAAAAGACGGTCCTGGCCAGCTCACAGCAGTGCATAACTATATCTGTTGTTTTGAGTTCCATCCATACTTCAAACATTTCTAAAACCATTCCAGTGTTACATAGTGTAATGAATAATGTATTGAGTACTGTGGTATTACCATTTTTTTCGTGTCAGGAGCGACTTGAGAAACTGCAAGTCACTTCTGGTGTGAGAGTATTGGCCGTCTGCAAGGACGTTGCCCAGGGGACGGCTGGATGTTTTACCATCCTGTGGGAGGCTTCTCTCATATCCCCTCATGGGAAACTGGAGCTGACTGACGGGAGCTCACCCTGCTACCCAGATTCAAACCTCCAACCTTTTGGTCAGCAGTCCTGCCGGCACAAGGTTTTAACCCATTGTGCCACCAAGGGCTCCATTACCATATCATATCATAGGTGATTGCATGATTGTCTCTTTCAAAGGTAGAGTTTTGGCGGTGGGTCCGTAAGTGACTGTGAAGACCTGTTCTGGATCCACATGATCTTTCACAATAAAGACATAGATTTCCAGATGGAAGGTGATTACAACAAGAATTTGCTTGACACTCCTTCCTCTTGGCACATTTCCCCCTTTTGCCCTATATTCACCCCATGCCTCTTCAAAATTCATAGGAACATTGGTAACAGCTGACCTCCAGTTACAAGTGCCAGGGCTTCCCAGTTCTTGGTGTTTATTCCACATTTTTAAAGGTTAGCTTTAAGGTTAGCTGTGGCATTACAGGCACGTTCCTTTGGAGGCTTTGTAATGAGTAACAAATTACTATTCAAAAGTACCTGTCCTTGAAAGTATCTTATAACCCTTCCTATCCTGGAAAGTCTGTGTACCAGCCAAATACTAAATTGCCTTAGAATCTACAACATGCAGATTGAGGTCTCACCCCATGGGGATGCCTGACTGGAGCCTTTGGGTCAAGTCAAGGCTCCAGTGTGAGTCTCCCAACTCCTACCAGTTACACAGCTGCCAATCTTATACCTGATTGCTCTCTTGTCATCTTGGAGGTGCAAGAAAGGGAGGTCATGGAGTACTGCTTTACACAAGTCGTGCATTGGACATAGAACAGGGGGTCTGGGTTTGAGTGACCAAAATCAAAGGAATTTTCAAGATTGTTCTTCCATAGTGTAGCTGGAACTCTGGGGCTTAATTGTTAACTTCCTGCAATTAGTCTTGCAGAGTTGAATTGCTATAATTAATGGGGACAAGCTTTCTGTCTGTGGTGGCACTATTGTTAATTGTAAGCCATTTTAGTGTTGCAAGAAAACTGGGTCATAGTTCATTAGGACTCGGTGGAATAAAAAAGAAATCGCCACATTCCATGCACATGAGTCAGTACATGATTTATAATAGGGAAAGAGTGTCTAGCATTTTATAATAGACAGCTTACTTGCATGACTCCCATCTTCTTTCATTGAGGGTAGAAATTCTGACTGCTGTACAGGATAGTTATAGCAGTGCTTTATGCAAATCCTCTGCTATATTAGGGAGCACCTTGTTCTGTTTTTTTACTCCCTAAAATATTTGCTGTAATCAAATCTATAATTTTAAATTTTCCAATATTCATTCTCAGCCCACCCCTTGCTACTTCCATATTCCAAATGTTAACATCTTCCTAGTGTATTTACCAGAGCCAGAGTGATGTAGTGGTTTGAATGTTGAACTGTGTCTTTGGAGACCAGGATTCAAACCCCACTCAAGCCTCAAAACTTACTGGATGATCTTGGGCAAGTCATATTTTCTCAGCCTCGGAGAAAGGCAAAGGCACCCTCCTCTGAACAAAGCTTGCCAAGAAAACACGGTGATAGGGTCGGCATAGGGTCACTGTAAGTTGGAAGTGATTTGAAGGCACACAGCAACAACAAGTGCCTCATGCATGTCCCAAAATCTCATGCACTGCCGAACCATAATGGTGTCATTGTTCGTCTTCTCCTCCTTCTTGTTCTTCACAGCACACTGCCCAAGCAGACTGTCACCAGTCATCATGCATCAAATTCTGTTTTACATTTTTGATATTACTAGCTATTCTTTTTGAAGAACTGATTGAATTTGAAAGCATGGAAACTTTATGAACAGCAGGGTAGCCTCAGAATATAGGCACAATATAATTCCACCCATTTGTTTATTTCCTACAATAGAACCAAGGTTACCGTATGCTTATTATTTTTTATCACACACATTATGGGCAACAAACATTCCCATCTAAATCCCAATCAACATTCCTATAATACAGTAGAGTCTCGCTTATCCAACCTTCGCTTATCCAATGTTCTGGATTATCCAACGCAGTCTGCCTTTTAATAGTCAATTTTTTGTAGTCAATGTTTTCAATACATTGCGATGTTTTGGTGCTAAATTTGTAAATACAGTAATTACTGCATAATGTTACCATGTATTGAACTGCTTTTTCTGTCAATTTGTTGTAAAACCTGATGTTTTGGTGCTTAATTTGTAAAATCATAACATAATTTGAGGTTTAATAGGCTTTTCCTTAATCCCTCCTGATTATCCAACATTTTCGCTTATCCAACTCTCTGCTGGCCCATTTATGTTGGATAAGCGAGATTCTATTGTATTTATTTTTGATGTTTGTGGATAATAGTGCTTGAAACGTTGGAGAAGGGATTCTAGTCTATGATGGTTTCCCTCACAGAAATGTGCACTTAGTTCCTTTCTAAGTTTTCTGTAGTGCAGTAATTCTCACTCTCTTTTGAAGATCAAAGGCAATGATTCTGATAAAATGTCTTTACCTTAGGTGGATAACAGAAAAGACAGCAAGTTCGCCAAAGTAATTTCATCTGTGAAGTTAAAACAGAATTCCAAGATGACAGGAAAGGTAGGTTATCCATCATGTCTCGGCCGATTATGGCAGCTCATGCTCAAATACCCGACCCTCCAGTGTAGGATGTCTATCAATCGCTAGGTGATTACCCGTCCTATTTGACAAATGTATTGTAAAGAGAGCTGATACAGTGTCTTGATTTTTATGGCAAGGAAGAGAGGATGAATTCAGCTTTACTGAGAGTTAGAAAAAACAAGACAAGATCTAACTGCTCTAAATATTATGAGAAAAATGGAAGCAAGTCAAAAATAAACAAGAAATTAATCCTGTACTTCTATACACACTTATTCAGTTTCACTAAGTTCACTGATTAGGTTGACCACCTAATCAACAATAAACATGAGTGAACATTAGGATTTAGAGTAAGCCCTTCACATTCCCTGAGATTAGAAATGGAAGACTGCTTTGAAAAACTGCAAATTGAAAACAATGCTAATTTTTATGTGAAAGAACACCTCTCTAAGAGTCTCTTTATCCTCCAGTGCAACTTTATGGTCAACATCTGGTGGAAATTCATCTTAGAACTGCAGTGCAGGACCCAGAGATGCCTAGAGAGACCAAATCAATCAAATTCACTGAAGTTAGACCCACAAATGTGGAGGGCTAACATTCATAGGCTTTTATAAAATAAGGCATTTAACTATGGGCCACATATTCACTGAATCACTTTCAGGACAGAAATGAAGTTAAGAGGTGGATTAGTATGGACTACATTGCAGAAACTAGTAAGGCCTTTAAAATATACAAATATATTTTTAATTTCCGTTTTTAAAAAAAGAATGATAAGGTTTTTTATAGAATCAATTGTGGGAGGAGTGTTTGATGAGTAGAGATAAAATGAAGTTGGACCTCATAGGATAGGAACAAAATAAATTGGGTAACCATAGCCTATTAACTTGGCTCAAATGGGAAATAAAGCTCTAGAATAGATTTTAGAGGAAATAATAATCCAAAGATGTCAGAAGGCTTTGTAACTTAAAGACAGTGAATGTGGAGTTTTCCATTAGGAGCAAAATATAGAAGGAACTACATAGGATCAGTTAAGGTGCATTTAGAAGGAATGTGTGTGTATGTATGATGAGATTATTGTTGTCATCTTATATAACAATGTTATCAATTGTAGGTGTTAGTATTCTATCCGCAAATTAAGTGTTTGGTCTGAATCCAATTTTTCATTTCAACCAGAATAAGTCCACTGAACCAGTGGGACTTCTTAAGTAAGCAATTCTGTGAGTTTCATTAAACAATATGTTTGCTCTGGTAGGGATTAACGACTGATTGAGCCTTATGTTTTGAATTACAATCATCCATATGTAAAAGGAGGTTTTTGGCTTCATTTTAGGTGGCAATCCAAATGACTAATGGGGAAGATACGTTTCGAGAGGAGAGTTCTGCATCAGAGGGGCCTACGTCCAACCTTGAAAAAGTGCACTTTATTATTAACAATGCTATTCACCATCCTGATATCAGGTATTTAACTGGTGTTATGAGGAAACCATCTGTTTTACAGTTTTCACTGTATTGTTTGCTGATATATTGTGTGAAATGTACATGAGTAGCCCAGGGACTAAGAAGAAGCTTATCGTGCCCTTTTTTCTTTTACAGAGATGAGATTTACTGCCAGATTTGCAAACAACTCACTGAGAATAACAAAAAACAAAGTCGCAATAGAGGTTGGATCCTCCTGGCACTCTGTCTTGGTTCTTTCTCTCCTTCAGAAAAGTTTGAGAAGGTATTATTGTTCAGGAGTTGTTTACTCCTGCTGATATTCAGTGTAATTAATCAAATATTAATAAAGCACACAGCAATTTAAGTTCTGGAGACCTTGGCCATTAGCCCCATAAGCAATGTTTAATATTCTATATGCTTTCAATAATTACACTGGTGTCTAACTAATATGGCTCCATTAATTTGCACTCCCTTCTTCCCTTCCATTTAATGTTTATCCATCTAAAAACATCAGATTTGGGTACCTTAATGAGATAGCTTGCTTTTAATTCTGTTTTAATGAATTCTGTTTTTGAAAATCCAACTTGAGAAAGCTTCACTGATCAATTTTGGTAAACTTGAGAATTTCTCTCCATAATTTTACGGATTTTAATATGATCTTGACGATGTTGGATTATAAAAAGATTAGTACATGTCCAGGATTGTGCCCTGCTTCCCTTGTCTAACAGTTGAGAAGTTTATATAGAGGTACAATCTTGGCCATAGAGTGCCTGAGGTAAAAAGTCCTATATTCTGTTATCTCTGTCTACTCCCCTATTTTTATTATACACATATTCCTCATGCTATCATCTTTTCTAAAAGCTCCTGATTTTAGAGGGTTTTTAAAATACTGGTAGCCAGATTTTGTTCATTTTCATGGTTTCCTCCTTTCTGTTGAAATTGTCCACAAATGAACAAAATCTGACTACCAGCATTAAAAAACTAAAATCAGGACAGTAAATAAAGAACACCACTCAGAAAACAGAGGAATTCCAGACATGAATCAATCAGGGCCAGCTAACACCTCACAACAAAGGATTCCCCCAGACAGTAAGCAGCCAGACTTTGAAGCTAAAAGGCTATTCAGTGCTAATCAAGGTGGCCAATTGCAACATTCACACCTGCCTCAAACAGACAAGTGTTCTTTCTCCCACCCTGGACCTTCCACAGATATATAAACCTCCTTTGCCTAGTTTCCAACAGACCTCACAACCTCTGTGGATGCCTACCATAGATGCAGGCAAAATGTCAGGAAATAATGCTTCTGGAACATGGCCATACAGGTCGAAAAAACCCACAGCAACCCAGTGATTCTGGCCATGAAAGCCTTCGACAACACATAAGATGTACTGACTTTAGAACCAAAGCAGAGATTCTGGGTTATATGATTGTTGCATTGACATGCGCAGCGTCAAGAAAAACCTTGTGATTCCATTTTGTCTCCTGAAGTGGATAATTTTAACAGACTTCCATCAATAGAGAGCTATCCCAGGAAGTGATCTGACTATGACAGTGTCCGAAGGACTATTTTAGCCCCATCAGGCCATCCCTTTTGCACTTGGTTCAAAAACCAGGTGAGGAACGCACCCTATCTCTTAGTTGAGAATGAGCTACAAATTTGACTAATATACTCCACTAAAATTATTAGTTTTTGGACTGGACTGTTTAACATAGCCTCAATGTGGATGTTGAAACCGCCCAGTACAACTACCCTGGTAGATAGAGCACCATACCTGTGACCATCTCACCAATTCACAAAGGGAAGCCACCAGGCAATCTTAACAGTGATTCTTCTCTGTTCTATCTTCTTAGGTCTTTAAATCCTTCCTAAAAGTCTCTTCTGCTTTATATTTTCAGTACCTGCAGAATTTCATCAGGTCTGGTCCATCGTTGAACGCATTGTATTGTCAGGAGAGACTGAGACGAACGTTAATGAATGGAACACGTTCTGAACCACCCAGTTGGTTGGAGCTGCAGGTATATACTGCTTCTATTCCATTTAAGTGTCTTTTTTCTCACACAGATAAATTATGTCCATGTTCTTGTGACATATGACAACTAGCCTCCTTTTGGTCTAGGAAGTTATTCAACACACATCCAAGTCATAAAAGCACTGTCAAAAAACTGGGACAGGAAGACCTTTTGGACCTCCAAAAAAACCCCCAATCATTATAGTGATAAATTGGTTCAAATCCCCAGGCTGTTATCCAGTCTGGATAAGCTCTTTGTTAACTCAGGTATGGCTATGCAAAAAGCAATAACCCAGCAGGACTACAGGACTCTAGTGTGAAAACAACCTGGATAATGCAGTTCCTTCTTACTATACTATTTCTAGGTGAGAGTTATGGCCAGTTATAGTTCAGCCTTAACACCTTATAAGGTGTTAGCACGGAATAATAGAAAACTGCCTCTGTTTGTCAGAGTTTCTTTCACTTGCCTTTCAGGCTGCATTGAGGAAGAAGCCGATTGTCTTGAGTGTGACCTTGATGAATGGCAACAGCATCACAGTTTTAGCAGATTCAGCCTCCACTGCAAAAGAGATCTGCCAGATGGTAGCTGATAAAATGCAGCTGAAGGATACATTTGGTTTCTCTCTCTACATTGCTTTGTATGACAAGGTGAAAAAAATTACTACTGTTTGCATCCTTACGCATGGGTTTTACTTCCACAGCCAGTTGCACAAGTCATTATTGCAAGAAGGCAGTGATTAAAAAATTAAGGACAAAATACGGCCCTTTTTAAGTTAATACAACTATAGTATTTGTATTTCACCATGAGTTGATTGTGGTATCCTGATCATGGTTAGCAATTATATCATTGCATGTGATAAAATACATATGTTTCCTTATTGCATGCAGTCAGCCATGTTCTTATGATTCAATTCACACAAGCTATCCAAATAAACACATTTAGTCTGAATGAATAAAAGATTCTTGTGGCTTAAAGAAACCAAAAAAGCAGTTTCTGTATGTTCCAGTTCAGCTTGAATACTCAATTGCAGAATGCATCAATCATTCTGGACTCAAAGTTCAGGGAAAGAAATGTAGTAGTAACATGGAAGTTTGTATTATTTACACAATGGTATATACTAGGGATTTCTTCACTAACTTTTTTCTTGCAGGAAGGAATGAGTAATTATAGCAATTTTCTTCTTGCTGTGAAAAAGTTATCCAGACTGGACAAGCTCTTTGTTAACTCAAAGAGTCACATTGCATATTTACTGTACAGAAAAGGTTGCTTTTGTTCAGAAATATTTCCTGTGCAGGAAAAGCTGTTTCCTATGCAGAAAATAAATCCTGAATTGCAAGTAATCCCACCAATCTAGGGTTATTCTTGTCTAGGTTTCTCAACAGTTGAAAAATATGTATTTCGATTATTTAAAAATATTTTTGAATTCTTTCCACTTCTAATACTGTATATACTAAGATGCATATTTGTTTATGCATTTTCATCTCACTTTTAAATGTATAGCTACCTTATTCTCTACCGCTCTATCTCTCTGCGGTCTTCCTCCCATAGTCAATGTAATGTAGTGTTTCAACCCACTCTGAACAAAGTTTCTTTAGTGATTATTTTGTTTTTTGTTTTTTTATAATTTTTATTTATGAGTTTTGAAATACATAAAAAAGAAAAGCAAAAGTAATAGTAATAATAATAAAAAATAGAGATAGAAAAAGAATAACAACTGCAACCCTAAAAATAATAATAGACTAGACAAAAATACACATATAACCCAATTTTCCCAATTTTTAGTGATTATTTCGTTTCATCTATACCCTTTCCCATTCAACAGCGCAATGAACAAAAACTAGGCCATGATCTCCCCTTCATGCATTACCTTACTGATCCCTAGTGATAAACTAGGCATGGGCAAACTTCGGCCCTCCAGAAGTTTTGGACTTCATCTCCCACAATTCCTAACATCCTACTGGCTGTTGAAGTCCAAAACACCTGGAGAGCTGAAGCTTGCCCATGTCTCTGATCAACCATAAAGTATGGTATAATTTTCATTGATCTTTGTAACTGGTATCATTGCTATGATGCTTTCAGGGGCATTTCCCTTTGGTTATTAGCTAATGAATGAAATGAACAATGTGCCTACCCTTAAAATGGACAATATCCCTTTTGCTAGTATTCGTCACTAGGCAGTGGACGGGAACATATCATGGATGCCATTTCCCAGTGTGAACAGCAGCAGAGGGAGAAGGGCGGCCATGAACGCCACACTCCCTGGCGTTTCTACTTCAGGAAGGAGATCTTCACTCCTTGGCACAACTCTAAAGAAGATCCTGTCAGCACTGAGCTTATCTATCATCAAATCATCCGTGGCATCCGGTATGGGGAGTACCGCTGTGAAAAGGTGGGTTTTTATTCAGCTATGACAATGTAGTGGCAAAGACACATAGGAAATAACTGATCTAGGTACAAATAAGGTTGCATTCAATGTTAAGTTAATGAGCTGCTTGCCCAACAGATGTTTTGTTTCCCTCTGCTTCTCCTTACTTGCCTCTTATCCACTCCAGAGGATTTTCAGTTCTACTGAGCAGGTTGTGGGTGGAGGGATGATTCAGTTGGCTGATGAGAGGACATTACTGTATACAATTTATAATAACCTGCAACTATGGAGTGTCAGTTGTCCAAGACATTTTTATATGTTATTCCATCAATGCAATTTGTTCTATGCATACTCTTATAGCAATTCTTCTGGGGTAATATGTACATTCGATTTACTTGCTGGAACAAGTATAGAGGTGGAAAATGAGTGAAATTGAGGTCAACAAATCACATAAACTGATTAATTATTACAGGAAGAGGACTTGGTGGAGATAGGAGCCAAATATTGTTATGTTCAGTTTGGAGAGTCCATCCAGAATGAGCTGGTTTTAAAGATACTGCAGGAATGTATTCCAGCAAAGCAGCTGAAGTCCAAATCCCAAGAAAAGTGGGTGAGCCTCATCACATATGCTCATGCTAAGGTAAGGATGTCCAATTGGTAGTACAATTGCCATGGACCTTAGTTTCCTTCTTTAGAATGTGATATTCTTTTAAATAATAATAATAATAATAATAATAATAATAATAATAATAATAATAATAATAATACTTTATTTTTGTATCCCGCCACCATCTCCCCGAAGGGACTCGGGGTGGCTAACATGGGGCCAAGCCCAAAAAATTTCTTCTGGTGCTGAAAGCTATAGCCCCAGAGGGATATAAATGAGTATAAGAAGATTGGTATTTGTATTTATTTGTCATGATTGATTGATTGATTGTTTTGGGGCCAGCATGGTGTAGTGATTTGTATGTTGGATTATGACTGGTGACCATAGTTTGAAATTTTCATGGCCATTGACACCTGCAGAGTAATCCGGGGCAAGTCACACACTCTCAGCCCTTGTGATAGGAACAATTTGAAGGCACACATCATCATCATCATCAACAACGACAACAACAACAACAATCCCACTTTTTCCCACACTGGGACTCAAAGAAGCTGACAATATAGGTTAAAGCTATATGTCGTATAAAAGTTTTAAAAGCTATAAATCATTAAATTATGACCCTGCTTTTAAAACATTAATTTAAAAACAATTACAAATATGTAAAATCATATTATGTACTTTAAAAATACACACCCGTAACATATTCCTCTACTGTAACCATTTAAAGACAGAAGGTCTGATTAGATTGAAAGGGCTTTGCTTGCCAGCAAAAAGACAAAGGAGGCCAACTAAGTAGGGAGTTTCATAGCCCAGGAGCAGCCATTTGAAAAGAGTCTCTTCCATGTTCTCACCAGATCAGAATGTGAGAGGGATGGAATTGAGAGAGAAAAATCCCCCATCGAAGTATGACAGGCTTAATCCCTATATTCAAAAGATTACATGAATCATCTTTCTGTTTTCTTCTCCATCTAGTACAAAGCATGTGTGACAGCCCAGTGGTGAAGCTCTTTTACTATGAAAGTTTTGGGATGGCAGTATATTTTTGGCTGTCACATATTTGGGATATGAAGGGTTTTCTCTCTTTTCCTTGTGTGTGGTTTTACATACACTAATCCTGCAAATTTTGAACCTAACATACATTGTCGCTAGTAGGTGAAGAGTTTCCCTTTTGTTGATATCAAGGACCTTATGAGAACAGCATGGTGTAGGGGTTTGAATGTTGGATTATGACTCTGGAGACCATAGCTTGATCCCCCACTGGACATGGAAACCACTAGATAACCTTGGTCGAGTCATGCTCAGCTCCAGAAAGCCTTAGAGTGATCATAAGTCAGAAAATACTTTAAGGCACATTACAAAAACATGTTTCTTTTGCATTGCAGGCTCTTTATACACAGGACCGTCTCTCCCCTCAGAGTGTGAAGGAGCAGGTGGTGGATTTTGCCCGTTTTCAGTGGCCTCTACTCTTTTCTCGGTTCTTTGAGGTCACCAAATTTTCAGGTAAGCTCAACACCTTTTGTTTGGGCAAAGACATGGGGACAAGATGTATGAGATAAGAAAAAAATACTCAACTGTTGTTTAAAATTGTTTTTGCAGGGCCGAGCTTGCCGAAGAACAATTTCATAGTGGCAGTTTATTGTAAAGGTATATGCTTCCTTGATGACTCAGAAAAGAGACTTCTAGATTTGTCTTTTCCAGAAATTACTGGCATCCACACCAGTAGGTGAGTTTCCTAAATAGAGGCGAGCAGCTTCATCCTTGCCAGCATTCTGCACATGTTTTTGAATTGTATTAATCTGTTGTAAACAGCCACAATTTGGAAGCAAAATTCCAACAAACTCACTGAAATACGTCAAATAGTCAATGTCAACAGTCCAGGGTCAGCAATGGTGATTGCAAGAGTCCTTAGAAAGTATTAGAGCATTCAAAGGTCCGGTCCAGGATCAGAAACATGAAGTTTCAACAGATAAAGATGCCAAGGCTGAAAGTCAGATTACCAGAAGTCAAAGCCAGAAATCCTTGCATAATAAACCGAGAAACCAGTCCCAGGATGAGAATAAATAGGCATTCGACTCAAACCAGGAAACAACATTGTCCACAGCAATGCTGAGGCTTTATATATTAGTATCTCAGCTAGTACTTGATTAATTATCATTTCTCAGCTAATATCTGAGACCTGCGATATCTTATCTGCTCTTTCCTAAGCTCTACATAGGTGGGTATATTTAGGTCTTCTGTACTTACTCAGACATGCTTTCTTCAATTTCTTTCAGAGAGGTTTGCTGAGAAGGCGGGGAGTTTGAGTCTACTGAACGCTCATTTTCAGCTGAGCTAGGCAATGCAGACTACTGGGAACTGCTGGTTTCCACATCCTCTGCTGGCCCTTCTAGCAACTCCTCCTATTTGAACTGGCCTATAATTTATAAGACTCCCTTGAAGCAATTGTAGAGTGAGATCCTGAGTGAGGAAGCATTAGAAATCTCCACCGAGAATCACCAGTGGGTTTATGGCTGTCTATGGTACATGGGAGGAGACATTGGAGCTCTTAAACCGAGATCTATGAGTGTGTTTTCAGATATTTGTGGTTGCAGCTAGCAACCTCCATGTTAGTGGATGGTGGCTTTGGTGCTTTGGTAGTAACTGCAAAGGAGCTATCCAAGGTGCTGAATATAGTTTGTGATTGACAATCAGCACCTTGGACGGCTTATTTAAAGTTGGGTAGCTGAAACTAAACACAGTTTAGTTGCTTGGCATGGGAGCTGCCTACTGCCTCTGTGCATTTGAGAACTGTTTCCCTTCACAGGGACCTGTTTCACTTCACAGTTATTTTTATTACCCACAGGGCAATCAAAACGTTTGGACAAAGTTGCACTCTCACCACATTACGTGCAGAGGAATTTGTGCTGACCTCCGTCAACAGTGTTGTCATTGCAGATCTGATAGTCAAGTTTCTAGATGAACTGAAAAAGAGGTCGCAGTATGCTGTGGCAATAATAGAGAATAAGCCTCAAGGTAATTTGACAGATCTATCACTATTGAGCACAAAGAATCTAAATAACTAGGCAACAGCTAAAACAAAGTCTTGAGCAAAATATAGTATGGCGGCCTCCTCTAGCAAGAGAGAGCAATTAACTGATACTTAACCTGCTTCCAAATGAAGGAAGGAATTTTGTGCCAAATTGATGTGCCAAACATCTGCAAAATCCAGATGGGGTGTTTTCATGCTGGACCAAAGGGCCTGAGCAGTGTGCTGCAAGACAAGTTAAAGATTGCCAAGGTTCTTATTCTATCAAATGCCATCACTATTATATATCCTGTTTTGTGATGACCCTTGGGGACTGATTTGGACTCCTGACACTGAATGATCTCAGGCATTGGTTGGGGGCTTCCCCTTCAACTACTCTCAGTTGATGTGGTCCAGCAATTTTCACCAAACTATTTCTTTGATTTGTACCTTCTTTATGAATTCATCGCCGATCGGTATGCAATTTGTCTACTGTTTAGCTTTTCCTGGAGGCCTATGCTCCTGCTTATAGAAAATGATGCCATCAGACCGTTTGCCAAGGGATTCTTTGCCTATTTCCTTTCTAGAAAGTATGCTGCAATTATTCTGTTTTATTTCCTAGATGATCCTACAATTCTGGCTTTTAAGAAAGGGGATTTGTTGATTTTGACCCAGGACAAAAGCCAAGGAGAAACTCAAGATTGGATCTATGCTCAGAATGAGCGAACAGATAAATTTGGGCTTGTGTCACGAGAGGCAATCTATGTCATCCCTACTGTTACAAAACCTTCTAGCCAAATACTGGTAAGGAGAAAATAACACATCGCTGATGAGTGCTATAGCAGAGAAAAAGTTCAAATCAGTACAAATTTGGGAAATGGCAGAGGACCACAGTTTTCTGACTAAAAGAAACCTTGACAAAGTTGTCAGAATGCACCTCAACCCATTTGACAGTGCTACCTTCTTTGCAGCCTATTAGAATCTGTGGAGAGGATGGATGTAAAAGAAAGCCCTAGATTTTGTTCCTGTGATTTCCAGTTTTATTTTGGAGATCCATACGTGTTTTGTTTGTCTCATAATATTTTCTATCAGTGAACGGTACCATTAGAGACTTTTAATATTTAAACTCCAGGTTGGTCTATTTTAACCAGAAAGAACAGGAACAAAATTAGGACTTTTAAATCAGTCTGGATGTGCCTTTAGACAAGCATTTCATTTTCAAATCTGTTGGTAGGTTTTGTAATAGTAGTAGTGTAATAGTTTAAGTGGAACGTATGTTTCTGGAAACGAGGGTTTGAATTCCTGCTTGGCCATGGAAACCCACTGGTTGATCTTGGACAAGTCACTCTCTTTCAGCCTCAGAGGAACACAAAGGCAAAATCCCCAAGAACACATTTTCCTAAGAAAACCCCATGTTGATTTTCTTTAAAGTAGAATGACTTTAATGCACACGACAACATATTTCTTGTTGGTGGGGCAAATTAATTGTATTTTCTACTTTCATAACAGTCTTACTATTTAAAAAATCACTTAAACATTTTTCTTTCTTTTAGTACCTATATTCTCCCTTTCCAGTGTTTGTGGGTATGTTTATTAAATGGAAATGCTTGCTGAATTGCAACTTGTGCTTTGCCCTTTTTTATTACAATATTTACTGCTGTGGGAATTCTTTTAGAATTATTCCCCTAGATCATGAAAATGTTGACCAGCTGGGTAATACTGTATGTTCTTGTTGCATTTTGTGGGCTGGTGGCAAAAAGCGAGTATCCTGTTCACAGATCTCTGTTGTGTAATCTTCATGGATAGTCAGTCACTGACATAATATGGTCTTTGTCACAGAACTCATGGAATCTGATAATAGCAATCTCTTTTCAGAGCTTATTGATGATGTCACCCGAACAACGAAGGTTGGCATCACTGAACTCTCGTACAGAGGAAACTGAGGAAGAGGAAGCGAAAGTGAAGCCTTATACTCTTGAAGAATTCTCCTATGAACACTTCAGGTATATATTCCTTTGACTTGTGTTATTGATGTCCTTGCATTTTGAGCTCTGTTAACTGCAATGTAAAAGAAGCCATAGCTTGCAAGAGTATTAGTGTTATTTATTTATATAGCAGTACAAAAAACAGTTCCCTCTTCTCAGGCTTACAATCTAAATAAGACATGACACAAAAAGAAAAGGGGATGAAATCCCGCAGAAACTCCAGTGGCAGCTGGGATGGAGGGAGGGCCTTTCATTTCCTTCTGGGCCTTGGCATGATGGTGTGGGCCTGCCACTTTTTCTCTACCTCTGATGCCACTTCAGTGGCAGTAAGCAAAGTCGTATTCAAGAGAAAGGCAAGTCAGGTTAATAGAAGACAATCAGTATAAATAAGAAACGTGATGTATATATTCAGTTTTATCATATTTATTTACTGTATTGTTATAGGTGTTTTATTTAACAATATATGGTGTGTAAGCATGTTTTATCAAACCTTTTTGATACTGTGATATGGCCTAAGGGCTAATCAATAAATTTACTACTATAGTAAAAATAAGAATTCAAAGAATATGTTTCTTGAGTCTGGTCCCATACCACTTTCATAACAATTTCCTGAAGTTGTATTGTCGAAGGCTTTCATGACCAGAATCATTAGAGTGTTGTGTGGTGTCCAGGATGTATGACCGTGTTCTAGCAGCATTTTCGCTTGACGTTTTGCCCGCATCTGTTGCTGGCATCTTCAGAGGATCTTGAAGTTGTTGTTCCATCCACTTCAATTTCTTGACGTTGTTCATCCATTGCATCTTCCCTGTGTCTACACAGGTGCAAGGTATAACCACATCAGATGCTCAGCTTGTGTGATTCTTCCCTGTGTATATAGTATTGTGATACTATGAAATCAGTTATATGGAAATAGCTTCTCACTTCCCTGAGAATTGTTTGAAGTGGCCTTAAGGCCCAGTCATCGTGGAGTGGGATCTTACATTTGAACTTGTTGATAGGCAAATATGAATTGCAATGGCAGACATGATCAGGCTTTGAGATGGTGTTGCTGTTTTATTTGCCCAGAGTTCCTGAGAAGGAGTCCATCAGCAAAGCTGTCTTGCACAAGTCTCGAGGACGGAGCCAACTGTGGGCTCACTCTCGGGAGCCTCTGAAGCAGCCCTTATTGAAGAAAGTGTGCACCAACCTAGACCTCTGGGACTTTGCTTGCCAGAGCTTCATTGATATCCTTCCTGCTAAGGAGAATAAAATGGCCTCTTCCCTCCTAGTTAGCCACTGTTGAATCACAAGTATGGATATGTTTCCATGTTACTTTTCTGGTCATAGAAAAGTTTATTGGAAAATATAGAGGAAGAGAGGCAAGATGATGCCTTCCTTTGTAACTTGCAAATAGTTTTTACGTATTTTTTCTTTATTTCCAGTTAGCTTTTTCAGGAAATAAATCAACTGACAATTTTTTGTAACATTAATAGAATCTGATTATCATTACAGTGGTGATAGAGAATTGGAGAGAAGTCACGATAAGCAACATTAGGAAGTTAATATATCATATTGCTTATCTAAATTAGTTCATCTATCATCACACCAGAGCACGGATCCACTTTAAATCTGGTTTCTGCCTCCTGCAGAATTCTGGGGTTTGTAGTTTGGTGAGACCCAGGACCTGTCTGGTTGAGCTGTTTAAAGGCCACTCCCTAAAGTGAATTTAAAGTGGATCCAAACTCTAGTGTGATGAGGTCCCTAGTTGCCGTTGAAGACCTCAATCTGTATGGAGGAAAGTTACCTGAAAAAGGAGGCTTTCAAAATCAGCCCTAACTGGTCCTTGCAAAACATTTCCTTATCTTTTTGCTCACCCATCATGAGATACATGGGAGACTATCCTTCTAAACAAGAAAGATCCCCTATGGAGCTCACTGACCAGATATTTGTAGCAGCGATCCAGGAGGAACTTCTGCGTGATGAAATCTACTGTCAGATCATGAAACAGCTGACAGAGAACAACAACAGGTACTAGGCAAATTATTTCTGTTTGTATTTTATAGGATAATCACTTTTCCTATCCGTGGTTTATATGCTATTTTCAGAGAAAGGACTTACTGATCTAGTAGTGCTTCAAAGGGACCTGGCATCCAGAGTCATGATGTGAGGACCAGTATCACCAGCAGGAATCTTCGTTCTTGGTGACAGCACATAGATCATCCATATTGACTCTGAAGGTAAATAATGTTTTTTGAAAATATGTCAATCCAAAATTTTGAAACTGTTTGTTCAAACTGCAGGTACAGTCTGAACAGTGGTTGGCAGTTACTATGGCTCTGCACAGGCCTTTTCCCTCCTAGTAAGCCATTGCTGAATCACGCTCAGAAGTTCATGGAGACTCGTCAGAAGGAAAAACTGGCTTCAGACTGCAGGCGTCGGATCCAAAGAGTGATGAGGTACAAGACCTTTGTTAATCTTTTCTGATGGTGCCTATCTTCCATTCCTTAGATAATAGCAGAACTTTACGCTGTCCACAGTCCAAACTAATAGAAAAGGTGTCTGAACTATATACAAGATACAATCTAATCTGCATCTTGAATTGTGTTAGGATTGCATCTGGGAAAGGAAGGATTAAGTTTCTCTTCTTGCCTGCAGACTTCCAAAGAAAAGTTCCCCTCGTATTTCACAGATTGCAAATGTATGCAATATTTCATTTAACTTTCATTCTCACTTTTGGATAGTGTCATAGTGCCTAATTTTTAAATTGTCCCTTGTCTTTGCTTCTTTGTAATCAACAGCACCAATATAGGCAAAATGAAATCATTTTACCCAATAACATCTTTCCTGGTGGATTTTTCTTGTTCTGAGGCAGGACTATTAACTATTCCAAAATGTCAGTATAATTGACAGCATATCTGACCATTCAACACATTTGAAAAGGATTATTTTCCAAGTAAGCAAATGGTCACCTCTGAGAGATTTATCCATATTGGTGTTTTCCAGAAGTGGTTGTCGAAAGTGGGCCCCACACAGTGTGGAAGTAGAGGCAATTCAGAGGAATATCACAAAGATCCCTCAGAAGGTTTACTTTCCCAATGGTACAGAGCAGGTGAGGCTAGTTTTCCTAACTATCCGTATCTATTTAAAATGTTGATGGCTGTTCTTTGTTTTATATGATTACACACAATTAAATACAGAATGATGCAAAATGCAATAGTGAGGGGAGGGGAGGAAAAGAGAAAATAAGCAAATCGTATTTTGATATAATGGCATTTCTTATGCCATGTTACACGATTCTTTTAAAGCACTGGTTCTCAACCTGTGGATTCCCAGATGTTTTGACCTTCAACTCCCAAAAATCCTAACAGCTGGTAAACTGGCTGGGATTTCTGGGAGTTGGTAGGCCAAAACACCTGGGGACCCACAAGTTGAGAACCACTGTTTTAATGATTAAGTGCATGGCCACTGAAGGGAAAAGATCTGGGACAGAATTTGTTTTGCTGGATGAGATCTGTGATCTATTGATGGCAGCACTATCCACAACCAGATGCCATTAAGAAAAGCTGACAAGGCAGGGATGATGATAACCACAATCTCTTGTTGATTGCCCTCAGCATCTGATACTTACGTAAAGGTGCTGTCATTCATTTTGGATATACAGGTTTTGCTTTGGATTCCTGTCCTGGCAGAAGGTTTGATGTATGGCACCGGTGATCCATGTGTCATGCAAGGTGCACTTCACTTTCTTTCATTCTAGTCTATTGACTGTGTCCTTCCACTGTTACATTCCAGGTGTTTGAGATAGGAACAAATGCAAAGGTACGATCTCTGTATCAAACTATTGCCAGCAAGATGGAGCTGAATTACCCAGAAGGATTCAGCCTCTTTGTGAAGATAGCAGACAAGGTAATTTAGCAATAAAATGGACTGGTAAGTACAAGAAGGTTTTGATGGGCCTCTTTGACCGTATCTCCAATGTGAGGACTATGTGGCCATAATTGCAGTCTTGTTCTTTATATCTCTTCTGCATGACTGAGGTTCTGAGAGACTTGCCAGCATTGTATGTGTTTAGCTCCTAGGGCTGAGCTTCTAAAAATCCCATTTATTGTAGTGAGGACTACAAAGACAGGCTTAGTGTTTGGTACTTAACTATGCTTCTGTTTATTTGTCATTTCTAGGTGATCAGTCAGAATGAGGCAGATTACTTTTTTGACTCCTTGAGGCAGGTGTCGGATTGGACACGGAAGAACAGACCAGGCAAAGAAGGTATGGAAATGGACACGGAATATCTTGCATTGCACTTAGCCACTGGTGGCTCTTGACTCTTACAAAATACTCTATTCTATCAAGTCAAGTTACTTACAAGATCATATTTTTCCAAATTGATTCCATCACTCACTAGTGTGTTGTGCACTTTTAGTAGTAGGAATTGACTAACCGCTTTACAAAACAGGCTCTTTTAGAAGGAGTGGGATGATTTTATATGCACTTTGAGTTACTTGGATTTGTTAGCTATTGGATTGTAACAAAATTATTTTTAATTGTCACATCAGGTGCTGGATTAAGGTATTTGTTATCTCCTTGCCTTATTCTGAAACCTAAAAATTTCCAGTTAAGACAATGAAGAAAAGAACATATGTCTCTGAAAAAAACCCTGAAAAATTAGATTCCTTTCCTATTTTAGCAAAGCACTTATCAAAAGATTGGTGTTTTCCCATTGATTACCTCCCTTAAGCAAAAGTGCTGTCTTCTTTTAAAGTGAAAGGTTCTTCTCTCTTTCTGGGATAGATAAAAGGAACCCCAGATACCTTAAAATGGAGTCAGGGTGCACCACGTAGGCAATTCCAATTTATCATCTTTTCCTGAAAATGTACTTTTTAGAAAGAGATGAATTTCTGTGGCAAACTAAATAGACCTTTTAACCTCCCAATCTGTAAACATTTGTGCCACAAATACCCTGTCCACTTTCCCACACGGCGGAGGAGTTTACTGCAGCTGATAGACTGCTCCCTTCTCCCAGTCATTGCCTTATCAGGGTTGAGTAAACATTTTGTTTCAGTGGTGTTTTGGGGGTTTTCTTTACCACAAATTACCAGATAAAGGAAACAGAAAATTTCCCAACTCTAAGGATGCATAATAATTTTATCTGTTTTTATCAGAAGTTTTAAAAAAATGAAATGTGGGAAAAGAGGAACTCACAGATTTGCTCATCCTGACTCCTGGTGGAATGAGCAATTGGAAGAATGTGCTTGCAAAAGAGAAGCTGATGGCCGTGTTGTTATCAAAGATGAAATTCTGATGTATAGATTACTTTCTTTATGTATGTTTAGAGAGAGGAAAGAAGCCTAAAGCCATATTTTTCCACTTTACGTTTACGTTTCTGTGCTTTTTTAGTGGTTCCCATCACTACAAATTACCAGATACTTTTTATGAGGAAGTTATGGTTAAATGTGGTTCCTGGGAAGGACCTGAAGGCTGACTGCATCTTCCATTACCATCAGGTAACTGTGCTGGTTTCTTAGCAAGTCCCGATGGTAAAAACATATATCAATAGAGCTCTAGTAATTGTAGCAGCTTGACATCAAGCCATTAATTCCACTATTCAACTATGAAATCTAGTAGCATGAATTAAACATATGTATTTATCAACATAGATATTGCCTGATAAAATAATATAAAGATAGCTTTATGCTGAATGATGAAAATGCAAACTTTAAAAAGGAACTTTTAACCTCCCTTGCTTGAGTTTGGTTCAATGTTGAGAGTGGTTACTGGGGATTTATGGGGGCAGGCAAGTTTAATTCACCTGCAAATTGTTGGCCAGCAATATCAAATTTTAAGACTACTCTTCACACACAGAAATATAGATTTGTTTTGTATCAGCATAAACACAGAAGAACTGTAGAATTGTCATTTTTGGGTAGAACCCTTAATGTATGGGGGAAATGTGGATTTATAACTACGGTAGCAAGATGCCTGTTTTTAGTGCCTAAGAACATTATTATAAATATTAGAGAAGAATTGCCAGTTCTTGCACACACACACACACACACACACACACACACACACACACAGAGCTTTGTCTAAACTAATCAAGAGCTATACATATTAATTTTTCAGGAACTGCCAAAATACCTGCGAGGCTATCACAATTGCTCCAAAGAGGATGCCATCCAGTTAGCAGGGCTGATTTTCAAAGTTTATGCTAACAATGATAAAACGCACTATGCAGCTATTCCAAAAATTCTGAAGGAACTAGTGCCTGAGAACATGATCCGAACAGCATCTCCAGAGGAATGGAGACGGGTATGAAGGACTCCTATATTATTTTCGAGTACCGTAACTTTATTTGCACTGGCTGCCCTCTTCAGTCACAGAGGCTGAGGGGCTTTTGGGGGGCTGGGTTGATTTGCCTGCAAATAAAGCCAGTAGGTCTATCCATAAGGCTTCCTGCTGACTGCAATTGCCCAGCTATTACATTTCTGTTTTGAAATAGTAGATACTGTGTTGTATTAATGATATTGAGGATATTATCAGGAGATTCACAGAAAATATTATAGAGGCAGTACATGGTACATAATTTTTAGATTCCCGGGCTTAGCCATTAAATGCCATCTTTCATCTTATGGTGGGTAGCTGCCTAAGCAAATTAATTTGTGTAACTGGAAGAGTTTCACTTTTGCAGTTTCCCTGAATATGGTGTTCATGAAAGTTATTGCCAAAGAAAACCTGGCTACAATTTGAACCATGTATTATGTGTGTTTTGCTATACAGAATATTATTTCTGCCACCAATAAACATGAACAGAAAAGTGTGGACGAGGCCAAGATTGCCTTCTTGAAGTACATATATCGTTGGCCAACATTTGGCTCGGCCTTCTTTGAAGTAAAGGTGAGTTTCAAAGCCTGCATAGGGTTTCTTGTTATGCCCATATGGAAAGCCATTACAGTATATGCAGAATAGAAGCACCTAGTTTCCATTTCCTTGTTTTAAACTTTTCAGTTTATTGATGGCCCATTCTTGTGGTATCTACTGAGCATGCTGTTATAGCTGCAGGTGAATATCAGTGACAGAATTGTCTATGTCCTTTCTTTTTCTATGTCATTACAAGCACAATAAAAATTACAACAGACCTCAGGAACCTCAGTTTCAAGCCAAAACATCTAAAAACTAAAACCTCCCCAGACCTGAATGAGAACTAGTCTGCCACTGTCATGTAAAAAAGCCAATCTGAGCATGACATTGGCCTTTACCAACTTTTTCGGGATGTGACATAAAATTGGGGTCAGTGTGTACGAAAGATAACCTTTGCCATGCCATACAAAATTTCATTAAAAAACTACTCCACTCGAATAGCATTTATATTATTGTTTTTTATTTTTCTAATTCATCTATTGTATACTTCTCGGGTGATAGTGTGAAGAGCAGTGGAATAGTATTAAGTTTTAAGGAAGGATAGTCAAAAGCCTACCTGGATAGATTCTCCTTGAATTTTGGGAGAAAGTGTCAAGGACTGTCAACTCACTTTTACATACACTTCTTTCTTCGGTAATTTGGGCCATAGTTCTTATGTTGCTTATTGCTAATAAGAGGAAAGTGACAGAAGTGTCTATTTTAGCTATCAGAAAGAGCTAATTTCCCATAGATTCTAATCCTTTTGTTATTCTTTACTAGCAAACCTCAGAACCAAATTTCCCTGACATTGTATTGATTGCTATCAACAAACAAGGAGTTTCTGTCATACATCCCAAGACTAAGGTAAGAGGCCAACTCCTTGATCCATTAATTTTCTTATTTGAAATGTCCCTTAAGGTAAACATCTAAACAGATGTGATCATACTTTTGGGCCTTTAGGCAGCAAGAGATACAAAATTGAGCTTTTTATATTAAGTCAAATCTATATTATTCAAATGGTTTATTTAAATCTTTCTCATTTTCCTGTGTTGCTTTCTGTGTAACATTCACAGAAAAAATAGAAGGATTCTATAATGCTGTGATAAGACATTATGTGGTAAGAAAGGGAAAACTCCTTGCTGAATTAGGATAGTAATATACAGTAGTGGCTCTTCAGAAAAAAGTTCATGCTAAATAAACTGCTAGACTGCATATAAATAGAGGTTTAGCTAAGAAAATTCTAGGGCCAGTAGATCTTGACCCAATGGAAATCCTAGACTTGGATAGACAAAGCACAGCTCATCAGCTGTTAGGAACTGTGGGAGTTGAAGTCCAAAACACCTGAAGGGCTAAAGTTTGCCCATGCCTACTCTAGAGCCTCCGGTGGCTGTGTGTTAAAGCGCTGAGCTACTGAACTTGCAGACTGAAAGGTCCGAGGTTCAAACCCAGGGAGCGGAGTGAGCGCCCGCTGTTAGCTCCAGCTTCTGCCAACCTAGCAGTTCGAAAACATGCCAGTGTGAGTAGATCAATGGGTACCGTTCCGGCTGGCAGCTAACGGCTTTCCATGCAGTCATGCTGGCCACATGACCTTGGAGGTGTCTACGGACTTAGAAATGGAGATGAGCACCAACCCCCAGAGTCGGACACGACTGGACTTAACGTCGGGGAAACCTTTACCTTTACCTTTACCTACTCTAGAGCTGCATTGGCCTCATGGGGTGAGTTTGGTAGCCCTGGACTCCTTCATATTCCTCAAATCACCCAAATCAACCTACTGAAATTTCCTGTCTCTGGTCTAAAAACAATTCACTTTTAAATGAACATTTGTTGGTAGAAGGGATAATATGAAGACACGTCTGTACTGTATTGCTTCCTAGAAATCCACAAGCTGCTGATCCAAAAATATGTGCACAGAAATAGTACACTTTACATGAAATGTTTATGTTGTCCCACAGGAAATCTTAATGGTTTACTCCTTCACTAAAATCTCCAACTGGAGCAGTGGCAGCACCTACTTTCACATGACTATAGGGAACCTGGTACGAGGGAGTCGCATCCTTTGTGAGACATCTCTGGTAAGAAACATTGATGATTTCAGACTTTAAAGCCACATACTGAAAAAAACAAAAAAGAATCTGGTAATTACTGGTTAAAACATTCTAGCTTTCTGAGCATATTTTTCCAAGAGTTAGTTTAGACATTTACAAAAGCCACATAATGACAGATTTCCCTGAGCAGATTACTATGTAATGACAGCTTTTTACCAAAGATGAACTTGCTGACTGGAAGGTCGACAGTTCGAATCTGTGGGACAGGATGAGCTCTCGTTGTTAGCCCCAGCTTCTGCCAACCTAGCAGTTCGAAAACATGGAAATGTGAGTAGATCAATAGGTACCACTTTAGCAGAAAGGTAATGGTGCTCCATGCAGTCATGCCGGCCACATGACCTAGGAGGTGTCTACAGACAACGCCAGCTCTTTGACTTAGAAATGGAGATGAGCACCACCCCAGAGTCGGACTCGACTAGACTTAATGTCAGGGGGAAACCTTTTACCTTGACTTATCATTCAATACTTGATTGAATGGATCTGACACTAGTTTTGATAAATCAACAGGATTCCAGCTACGATTTGTTGTAAAACAACATTAACAATAAAGGTTGTAACACAAAACTGGCAATTCAGTTTTATGAAGAGGTTTCTGGAAACTTTAAAAGAGTATATTTCCAAATTCTGCTTCAATTTCCTACTACTATTAAATATTGAGAAATTTAATGAACATGTTCAGGTCTTTGCCACTTTTTCCCAGTGAGATTGTTAATCTGTTTTTTGTTTTCTCCCCCAAGGGATACAAAATGGATGACTTGTTAACGTCATATGTGCAGCTGCTCATGAATGCTGTAAACAAACAGAAGAATCCCAAATTCTGAGGATCACAGTACCCCATCCTGTATTGGCCATCCCTCATTGACAATATTTGGTATCCTGGAAGAAATTCATTTTAACTGACTCTCTTAATGACCCTAGAAGCCGTGTGTTTGCTGTTCTAAACATACGCTGACTACAGTATAATAATTGCTGGCTCAGTGAGCAACATATCTTGATTTTGTTTCAAAATCTCATTCTTCTTCCCCTTCTCTGGCCCATTAATGGCAAGCTCCTTTATTGGACCCCAGAATTAGAATTAGAATTATGCTGTCCTTCATAATGAGCTGAGGAGTGAAGCAGAGTCTCATTATGGTATTTCTTTTGAATATCATTTACAGTACAGTCAGTCTCCAGGTTACGAACATGATAGGTTCTGTATGTTTGTTGAATTTATATGTAAATTGGAACAGGTACACTTTTAATTTTGGATAGCATAGGGAAAGGTTAACACCCATGTGATGTTTGCTTTGCTGTCTGTGCCCCTGTTCAGAAGATTTCACCTCACTTTCTGTCTCTATGACAATCAGATTTTGAAAATTGTGGGTTATCGTGGAAACAAGGATTGGTGATAAAGTTTCAGTGCAGATATTTTTTCCTCATGATAAGTCTTTCAGGAGTGAATTTCCCTTCCTAGAGTAGATTTCTCTCACTTCCTGTTGTTTCACTCCTATTTGTAACTAGGAGTCATATATAAGTTGGATGTTTGTAACTCGGGGACTGTCTGTACACTATTAAAAGGTGATAATGTTACCTTTTAAGGGCTGAAGATGATATTCTAAGAAAGTCACCTCTTCTCAAGTTGAAGAAGGTCCAGGCTATTGCTCTGTGAATGTTGTCTACCTCAGGCGTATGAAACACAGCCTTCTTGTCTCGCCCAGAAAACCTATTCTTCTCTCTGTGAGTCACACAAACTTCTGGCTGAAAATATTGTTCTCCTAAGAAAAAGTCTGATAAACCAAAAGCTAGAAAGATGGTGTGAAAAGAGAACACCAACTATGTCTTTTCATCAAAATGCCATGTTACTTGTGTGGAGATATTTTAATGTTACACAGTTATAGCACTTTGATACCACTTTCACAGCTATGGCTCAATTCTGTGAAATCATGGGATTGCTATTTGTTGAAGCACTTAAAATTCCCAATTAGAGAGCTCCAAATTCCAGATCAGAGAATTTCATCAGATGCAGCCATGACAGTTAGAGCAATATGAAAGAGACACTTTCGAACACAGTTGGCTTCTGCCTTTTGTTTGCCAAAGTAGTCATAAATAATTTCTGCTGAACCAAGAAGATGTATAGTTTTTCAAATAGATTATTTTGTGTTTATGTGAGATGGGAGGTTAGAATTTCAGTCTCTTTGTAAAGTTAATGAGTGCCACGCTTCCAGAATCCTTGATCTTTTACAGTTCCAGCAGTGGTATCCATTGCTGGCAGTGGATGCTTTGAAGTTTCTTGGGATCAACATGATTAGAATTATTTCTGAATTTTTAATTCAGTTTTATGTTTCAATGAAAAATATTTTGTATACTTATTTTTTTGTTTATGTTAATAGCTTGGTCATTTCAACTTTTAAAACAGAACTACAGAACAGTGGAAGTGCTGTTAACTTTCTTTCAGACAAGTAGGTTCTACTAAACCAATAAATCAATAAACTCTTGAACAACCTGTTATAGTCTTGTGTCACCCAAAAATGAATGCCATGGATTGGACTGAAGACTCCTTGCTGTACAACACAAATCAGACATGAGAACAGTAACAGCAATTTCACTGTATAGTACAATCAGCATTCTGTTTTTAAGGATTACCGACCTTTACATTTGTGTAATGTATTTGTGTGTAACACTTTATGCTTAAACCGGTTTGAAGAAAAGTACTGTATTTTGTCACACAGAGTTATTGTGTCACAAATGACAGGACACAAAGTTAAAACAACACTGCCCAATTATATGTTTTATTCTTACATTATTTAAAGTAAGAATACTTTGAGTTAAATAAATTGTTTATATTGCTCTGTCCTGCTTCAAATGAATATTATTGCTATATAAAGTTGAAGACAATAATTTATTAAAAAATTGGATTTAAAATCTGACAGTGGACAAACTGATGCCAAAATTGTGCTACGACTACACATCCAGAGTAGCTACTTCAAGAGCTGGTGGTAATAGACATTAAACAAATTCTGATAGAAACAGCACAACATGTTCAAGCTTTTCCATAAGTGAAGATTTATTATGTAGCAGTGAACTATCATTCCAAAAATATAAAGTAAAATGGAGGAATCCGGTATTTCAATTGAGAAGGTTTTATCCTTTTTGCTTGTGACATTATTGTGCTAAGATCCCACAGCAATATACTGCTCAGCAACTATGTAGGTCTTGAAGGAAAACTAACACCACACATAGAGGACTGGTTGTACAAAAATGAGATAAGCTTATATACATTACAGTGGTTTATATTCTAACAGGTAAGCATTTTTATGTAGGATTCAAGATTACAACCCTATACCCACTTACCTGGGAATAAATCCTACTGAACTATAGACCGGCCTAGGGCTGTACTATTGAAATCCTATACATACCTGACACACCTGGGAATAACTTAGTAAGATTTGTTTTTGAGTAGTCAGACATAGGATTGTGCTGTTATTCCCAGTATGCTACCAAGGTATATAATGAAAACGGTCATTTTCTTCTAAAGGTTATCTTGCAAAATATTTGACAATATCCATCACCCTTATTATTAAAAAACAAAGAATATACGTTGAAAATGTTACTATTCCTTTAATGTTGATAATGTCCTATCTAAAAGTATGTGCTATCTTCAGGAATGATCCATGAGACTGTTATTCATATATGTAAAATATATTAATACAAAAAGCGCAATGTCATATTCAGTGCAAAGCAGTGCAATTCATATTTGTACTCCATATGAACACAATTTGCATGTCCCTGTAATTTTGACATTGTACAACTGCTTTCAACAGCAAATACCACTTCTCATGCATAGGTGAGCAATCCTATAATTTTTGGAACTGAAAATTGCTTTCAAGCTAAACCACTAAAAATCCTTCCATTTTTTATATACTATTTTTTGTGCTTGTTTATAAACAAGGGTCCCTGATCTGCAGTTGCCTTTAGGCCATTAAAAGCAAGCAAACAAACTTCAAGAAGCTGCTCTTTCACTCCTTCAATGCACAACTAGCCAGTGATTTTATTATATTTATCACTATATCAATGCTTACTCTCTCATTCCCATCCCACAGCACCGACATTCATTTAAGCCATAAATGGAAACATTTTCCCACAGGGCATAAACATTTTCATGTAAGAGCCTTGTGATATGCTCTGTTCTACTGATCTAATTTCCTAGGAACATCTAGCCCTTAAAAAACTATTTGCTATTAACATTTCCAAGAAAACATGAAAGGAAAATTGCTTCCTAGCAAGCAAGAACACATTATGTATTTGGAAGAAACAATTATTACACATTATAGTGAATTATGTGCTTTTACTTGTGAAACAATATTCATTGGTGAAGGATAGTTCTAGAGAACAACCCTTTTGTGCTGTTAAACGTAGAAACCAACGTTAAGTGCTGATAAGTAGGAAGTAGCTGATAAAGAACAATATTGCAGTATTAGCTATGAAAAAGATTATTCTCTTATATACAGGAAAATACACAATTACTGTATAAAAATGAATTCATGTTTTTCTGCTCTATACTAAATGCAACAGCTACAAATAGGTTCCACACCACTTTCCTGGTGAAAGGAATACAAATACAATGGTGGGATTTATGAAATCAGTACTATTTATACTGGAATGGTGATTCAGGACACAAGCACAGGGTCCCCAAACTTTGTCTCTTATTGCTTGCACCGAGGGTGAAACGTGGTAAACAACTGGCTGGTGGTAGGAATAAAGACTCATGTCTGCCACTCCTCTGACCCAAAAGTCTATACTAATTCTCTAGACACAAACTTCCTCAACACCTGGCATGGGCAAACTTTGGCCGTCCAGTTGTTTTGGACTTCAACTCCCACAATTCCTATCAGCCGGTAAGCTGCCTGAGCTCTAGTTCAGGAATAAGACAGGAAGGAGATGAGATTAGCCGGGGGGGGGGGGGGGGTATAGTGACAAGAAAAATGTTAAATACACACTTTTTATTCCCATGTTAATTGGAAAATACACGTTGGGGACAATTTATTTGCTCGTCCAACATTACCATAGGATTTTATAACAAATGCTGAAATGAAGGTGAATAGTAAAGCTGCAATATTTTGTAGATTGCCCCTAGAAGCAGGTGTAGATACTAGGAAATTTACAATAGCTTGTCTACACTGATGCCAATATTAAGGGGGGGGGGGGGGAGAAAGCTAAAATGCTTAGAATTTCCACCTTCATCCCTGAATGAAAGTACTATAAATGAAGGCAATGAGGACTTCTTCCAGCAAGTACAATTCAGCCATGAAGTCTGAACTCAGATGTTACATTATACTATTCTAAGGCAATATATAACATAAATACTGGTTATTTTAGTTGGCTGTCCTTACCTGCTATAGCAGATGCTGTGATTACTTCTCAGTACACACAGTGCTACAACTGTTTATTGTGTTTAAGCTATACCTACTCTTTCTTTCTTCTGTATGTTTGTGATCATGAAGAGGGAAATACTAGCTATCTCATACATTTAATTCACATGAATCCCACAACGTTAGTCCTGGGTGAAAGGGAGAAATGTGCCAAGAGGAAGGCGCATCAAGCCAACCCTGACTGGAACCACCTTCCACCTGGAAACCAATGTCCTCACTGTGGAAGAACATGCAGGACAAGAATAAGCCTCTATAGTCACCTACGTATCCACCACCAAGACATTACACTTGGAAGGCCATTATACTCAGACAACGAGGGATCGCCTAAGTAAGTAAAGTAGTCCTGGACAGTTTTACATTTGCCCCTTTGGTTAAAAAAAAGTGGACAGCAAAAAGCTACTTAATTTTCTTGCTTCAATCATTTTTCAGTTCAGAATTTCTTTCTTGAAAGCATTTCTTTATCTTTGGTACAAGTGTGATTTTTAGCTAATTTTGAGCTTTAATTTTGAGGCTTAAGCAAGCTACTTTCACCCCAGCTTTCTACTTGTGGCTGACACAGCTTAATTTTGGTTATTAAACATGGATGAATAAAAGCAAGAAATTCCAAATCATAGCAAAGGAAGTTTTTGAAAAGCATGATACCCAACTTAATACAAAGGGAAAGTAGTGCACTAGCATATATAATCACAGCTTTCTTCTGGAAGCCTGGACCTGCGCATTATACCTGAGCAGAAAAACATTCAGGGTATAAGATACAACTGGTGAGCTTTTGTATTTTCTTAGCCCGGCTGAAGCATTCTCAAGTAATTAGTTGCTAAGGCAGACGGTATTTGGCAAAAATGTGCACAGTAAGGAAGCAAATGTGCTTATGCAGAGTTTAAATCAAGAGCTTTGGGATGAGTTTTCTTGGAAGCTAACTCAGACAGCTTCTTCAGCCGTTTCTTCAGCTCCAGCGGGAACTTCTCATAGCATTTCTTGCACACTGGCTTCATGTCAAATTCCACAAACTTATTCCTTTCAAAGAAAGAGAGAGCTATTACATCCTGTGCAGAAAATCATTCAAGGTTTTAACAGGCAAGTAGGTAAGATGCATTTGCTATTTTATACTCCTGGGATGGTACAAGGAGCAATCCATCATGGATTGGTTATCCCTTTCTCCAAAAACCTGAACACCAAATGATTTACCGATATTAATGATATACAATAAATATGGACAAAATAAAAATGACATATACACTAGAGTCTCACTTATCCAACACTCGTTATCCAACGTTCTGGATTATCCAACGCATTTTGAAATTGAAAACATTCACTACATCATGATATTTTGGTGCTAAATTCATAAATACAGTAATTACAACATAACATTACTGCGTATTGAACTACTTTTTCTGTCAAATTTGTTGTATAACATGATGTTTTGGTGCTTAATTTGTAAAATCATAACCTAATTTGATGTTTAATAGGTTTTTCCTTAATCCCTCCTTATTATCCAACATATTAGCTTATCCAACATTCTGCCAGCCCGTTTATGTTGGATAAGTGAGACTCTACTGTACTATTACTATAAACACATATGACAATAATTAATGAGAAAAGCACAGAGACAACGGTATTAGGAGTTAAACATATGTCTAAATAAAAACCTTTTAACATTTACCAGTATTAACAATGGAGGCCAACTACACATTTCTGGGGAGGTAATGTCACAAGGGGAGGCTGAAAATGTTGCTCTGTGGTCTTATTAACTTATTTATAAAGTAGGGCCCACACAGCCAGCATGGTATAGTGATTTGAGCACTGAACTATGAGCCACTGAATTAATACTCAGGACTGTGGATTAAGCAGGCAGGAGGCCTCCTTGAATAGAGTTCAGAAAGTGTAAAAATGTGCCAGGCATGTTTGCTAGGACACAAAGCATGTGAGGAGAAAAGCTTGAAGGCTATTTCGGACTGCTCTGCTCCTCCGCATGTGTTAGTGCTGTGGCCTCTGAGGCTTTCACATACCTATAATCATTCCTGACTTTGTGGGGAGTGGTCAGGATCACAGATGGCTAAAGCAAGATGCTTCATCAATATGATCCACTCCTTATAAGCCAATACAAATTGCCTCAGAGGCTATTCAGTAAGTTGGAAAGAGGGCTTTGTGCGCTGCAGTAGAAGAAAAGGAATTCCAACCCCTGTAGCACATCAAAACGGACATACATACAAAGCAACTTACATAGGTATATGCCCCTATCAGAATGCCAACTATGGAGTGACATCATTTCCAAATCTGGTAAACTAGGCTATAGTATGTTATATTAAACAGGAAACTGAGATCTGGTTGCCTCATCAACCAATTTCACTTTAGGGTAAAGCTTGACATTTTGTCAGTTCTAAATAAATAGAAATATCCCCGGGCTTAGGTGAAAGCTGAGAGAAAAGTTTTGAGTAAGTTCTCCACCATACAGATTGACATACATCTGTATAGCGTATTGAAAAATTATTTCTGAATCTGTAAACCTTGTTGTTGCTGTGTACCTTCAAGTCATTTCCGGCTTATGTTGGCCCTATGACATGGTTTTCTGAGTCTCAGAATGCATTAACTTGCCCAGGACCACCTAGTGGGATTTCATGGCCAAGTGGGGATTTGACCATGGCCCCTTGAGTCATAGGCCAACACTCAAACCACTATGCTAAATTGGCTCTCTGTAGACTGCACGATGCAAAATCAAGCCAGATATAAACTGTTAATATATCACTAAGATCTTGCCTAAGACAGAAGTGTTCATCTTCTTTCTAGTGAGGATACCCTCAAATAGTACTGAACTTAAGTTTTACATAGGTACCTTTCACCTCCCTATAATGATTTTCTTCTACTCTTCATAGAAATGTGTATCTTCAACTTTTCTTTACATTTTCTCTACATTGTGCAAGAAAAGTGTTTTGTGACAAGATGTTCCCATATTCCAAAATGTCTAGAGAATTTATTCTGTGCAAAAACACTTGTGGGTCCAAGATTTGGGGGGTTCCAAATGGTTTTTTTTAAAAAAAACACACACACAAAGGTTGAGATTGCACATCAAGCACATGACGCATAATGCTGCTGATTAACGGTCAATTGATGAAGGAGGGGAGAGGCAATTCAAGTAAGAAGCATCTGAAATGAGAGTGCTCTCATATATGGAGTGTATCTTCCTCTTCCTTCCCCTCAGACCAGAGTTCAAAATGTGAAGTGGTTCCTCCGTCACTTTCAGTAAGCAGTAGATCCTTCTGGGACTTGAAAGAGAGCTGTTGGGTCTGATGCTAGAAAAGTGTTATTTATATTTACTTTATCCTCAAAGAGAGGAAAGCACATATAAGCCACACTGACACATGCCATTAAAAAGAGGCTGCTCAACACTTCCAGAAGCACACATGGTAGTTTTGTGCAAAAATTATATTTGTTTTGTACAAAATCGTGTAATTAAAAAAACTGGGAAGCAATGGTTTAAGATGTTTGTTTTTTTAAAAAAGAAAGAAATCTTACATGTGTATTTGTGCACAGAATAATTTCTGGAAACCCACTTTTCAGTTGGGAGTTAAACAAAGGTGAATTGTCCTTCCATTCACCCCTGTTTCATATGCCTCCCTTTCTTCTCGTGGATGTCCTCCCCTCGCTTGGTTATTACTCTAACCCCAATGCCAGATGGCCATCATTTCTGTATTAACTCTCTGGATTATATTAATTTCCCATCAGGACAGTCTCAGTTGGTCACTTACTTCAGAGTGAGCTTGATATTGCAGGTAGAGCAGGAGAAGCAGTTCACACACCAAGCCTTGTTCAGAGCAGATACCACTGGTGAGGAATATCACATGAGAAGATTATCAGGCTTGTGTCAAATTCAGCAAGGACAGATGTGAAAAGCATCAACTGATGCCTTGTACATATAACAGCTGCACAGACAAACAGCCTCACACTTACCATCCCCTTCAATCACGTGGCTGCAGTTATAGCAGACATCTCCAAAGAGCTGTGTAAAAAAAAAAAAAAAAGAGGGGGGGGGAGGCAAACCAATGAAAGACATGGCAAACATATCATTTTCTAAATCAGACATTTGTACATGAATAAACTTACATTCTGAATTTCTGAAAAATATTAATCCCTGAAAGCAACTATATCTGTATGGCATTATATTTTTAGTTCAGGCTGAACTATACAAGTTGAGTATCCAAAATGCTTGGGGACCAGAAATGTTTTTAATTTTGGATTTTTTCCCAGATTTAGGAATATATGTATTTTTATATATGTACATAGTAAGATATCTTGGAGATGGTTCTCAACCCTAAAGAAAGAATTAATTCATGTTTCATATACATGTTATACACATAGCCTAAAGGTAATTTCATATAATATTTGTAATAATGTTGTGCATGAAATAAGGTTTGTGCACCTTGCGCCATCAGAAAGCAAAGGTGTCACTATCTCAACCACCCATGTGGACAATTTCAGATTTTCAAGGATTTTGTATTTTGGAATTTCAGATAAAGGATGTTCTGCCTGCATTGGATCTTCTTTGTTGTGGATCTGTTTATCTATACAGGAAAATATGCCCAAAACGTCTTTTTTACAATATCAACATGTTTTCTCAGAAAATAATGGTTAAAAAACCATTGACAGCTTGAAAGAACTCATCAAGATGATGAAGCAACACACTCTTCTTAAATGTTGCCTTCAGTTTTGGTTTATAATCTGAATCTTGCTCATTTGACAGGAATTTAAGCCATTTTATGTAACAGCACATGAAATCATTTGCTGGCAAATATCTGCCATGCATCCCTTCACTTATAAATTCTTCGTAGCATAACTTATATACAGGATGCATATCTGAGCTTGCTAAAGGTCTAACACAGAATACAGCAACATGTCCCATCACTAAAATAAGATAAGTCTTTACATTCTCTCACAAAAGTAAATGCAACCCAATGATTTATATGAGGGAGCCAAAGAGATCCAAAACTTGGAATATATTCCTTATTATGGTAAAGAGTCCAGGAGAAAAAGAAAATGTCAACCCTGAACTCAAGTTGCCCTTTGGGAAACATGATTCCCTTTCATTCTCTACATGCATGAACATGGTAAGGCTGATGATCCACTAGAACAGTGGTTCTCAACCTATGGGTCCCCAGGTGTTTTGGCCTAAAACTCTCAGAAATCCCAGCCAGTTTACCAACTGTTAGGATTTCTGGGAGTTGAAGGCCAAAACATCTGGGGACCCACAGGTTGAGAGCCACTGCACTAGAATCACAGTCTATATTTTGCAAAGGCATATGCTAACAGAGAGATTATTTCATTTTGCCACAACTTTTGACTTTTGCTAAGATCAACTCAATAGGGTCCCCCGTGGCGCAGTGGATTAAACTGCTGAGCTGCTGAGCTTGCTGACTGAAAGGTTGCCAGGTTTGAATCCAGGGAGCGGAGTGAGCTCCTGCTATTAGCCTCAGCTTCTGCCAACCTAGCAGTTCGAAAACATGCAAATGTGAGTAGATCGATAGGTACTGCTCTGGTGGGCCACATGACCTTGGAGGCGTCTACAGACAACACCGGCTGTTTAGCTTAGAAATGGAGATGAGCACCAACCCCCAGAGTCGGGCACAACTGGACTTAATGTCAGGGGGAAACCTTTATCTTTACTTTAAGACCAACTCAACAGCTGAAATAAAATTTTTAAATCTCCTACTCCCTTCCATAAGGATATTGAAATTTCTATTCTTTGTTAGTTTTTGTTTTGTGTTGTAGTCATTTTATTGTATAGTTTTGTGAATTGGCATTCGTGCATACTATATTCTACTTCTGTTACACAAACATGTTTTTTTTAAAAATGAAAACTCTAACAGCCCAAATTCGAAGGTCTTTACTATAAGGTTTTGTACATTTCTCAGCTAAAAGTTTCACAGGATGAGATGATGGCAGGTTGGTATGGTCCTTGCCCCGCAAAGAATGGAGAAGAGGCAATGGTGTATTTTCGGCACAAAGAAACTCCACCTTCCCATAAAACCTTTACGGATATGATCTTCTGGTACATGACTATACAGAAATGAGAGTCTCTAGTGCACAGTGAAACATACACTAAATTGGCCCACATTATGTATGTACCGCTATATGTTCCACACTAAAGTTAGTTTTTTACAGTTGAAAAAACATTGGAAAATTATGCTGCATTTGAGAGATTTATTTTCTTTAGAAATATACAAACAGTCCACAGTGAAGAAGAAGCCACACTTCTTGAAGAGGTATCTTGTACCAGACAAGAGAACAACATGCGTAGCACCCCCACCACTACACTCCTCTTTCGGCTAGAAAAGTCTTGGCAATGACTCCTTCTCTCCATTCAACTCAAAACTTAAGAACTGTTATTTATAGTTAAGGTTATTCAAAGCATGTTCATTTGCATTTCTATACCACTTGATATCCGCATTATCCTAAGCCTGTATCTATTCTTCCGTAGTTTCCTATAGCTTGTATTTTCTATAATTGATTCTTTTAAAGTCCAGACTAATAATATATTTCTTACTTCATCCTCTGAAGATAAAAATTTATTTGTTCTTCTTTGTCAGAAAGGAAACAATATGTTACAAAGGATATCAGACATTACCTGGTTGTAATGAGTCTCACAGTAAGCCAGACCCTTTTTCTCATAGTGCCGATGCCCCAGGAAAGGCTTCTCACATTTGGCACAAACAAAATGCTGTAAAGTTAAAGAACATATTAGGTCAAAGGGGATAATCTACATCATCGATTTTTGATTAGGAAAGGAGCTATTTCAAGCCAGTAGTAAAGTAGTTTTCGAAATTGTGAATTTGTCAAGTGAGACAGCATTCTACAAATATTGATGTTTACAAAGAAAGTGTAATTAATTCTGATCCAAAGAAAACATGGAAGATGTTGTGCTCATGAACACCTATGTTACACCACTGGTAACATTTGAATAATTTTTGTGCTATGCTACTATCAGTGCTGATATAACAATGTGTTCTCTTCACTTACAGCAAAGAAGTATCCAAGGAAAAATTATGACAATGCAGTCAAGAATCCCAGTTGCATTCAATTTTCAGATTCAGCAGTGGAATTAAAATTAAATACTTCAAAAGTGAGTTGTGAGTCTATTTATAAGCATTCATTGTTATTTCTTCAGATTTTTGTTGTCATTGCAGTTGCAACAGCCTTATATGAGCACCACTTGGTTACAAGCCTCAGCCCTTTGTTCTTCTGGAGTGTTAGTATGGGGATAGCCAACAAATGTGAACCACATCACATTATGGCAACAATACCTTTAAGTATTAAACATAGCATGAAGGAATTTATATGATTGGTTGTTTATATCCCGAAAAAGTTTATTTCCTAATAGAGATTAGTCACTGAGATACATTACACCAATGCTCCTGTGTAATATTTGTGTTCTGGTTGCCTTTCAACTTTTTCAGAGCGGTATATAATCATAAAATCAAAATAGGCCTTGAAACAACATCCTAAAAAAGGACTAATTATCTATATAACACAAAATAAACACAGCTGTGTTAGCTTGGAATATCAGTGGATCCAACAAAGACAATGGTTTCCTGGCACACACCACATAGTATAACACTAGTTAACACCCAATCTCATGAGGGCTGCCTTGGCCACTTCATCACATCTCCTTTCTGTTTCCCAGCCTGCATCATGCTATGTCCCAATAACTCACTCCACCATTCATGTCTATCTACTCACCATGGCTTTAGGCAACATATTTCCTCCTGCCTTTGTCCCCCAGTGACCATCACTAAAACGTGTCAAGTTATCACCATGCCCACAAGTTTTGCATTTCGATGACTATTCACACACAGATAAGAACTTGTGTGGGGATAGTTAACAAATGTAAATCACATCATATTATGATAACATTATCCATGAAGTAGATTTAATCTAGAAAGTTTATGAAACCAATTTCTTTTTCTCAGTTAGTCTATAAGGCGCTAAAACATTCATTTTGTACATAGAATAAGTATATTACTAAGATTAATGTTTGTGTACCTGTGTTGTGTCGACTTAGCACACAAACAAAAAGGTTCACTGTGACTATCCCTGTCTGTGGAGTCTATTTCCTTGGGAAGACTTGTCATTTTTCTGAATTGTGCACATTACATACATCTTAATGGAAAAAGCTTTGTCAATTTTGGTAGGATCTTATTAATTGCAATGACTATTATCTCCACACAAAGCATTTTCATGTACTATTGGGTTTCTACCAAAACTTGTAGGGCAATGTAGATCTAAATAAATACAGATAATGACTTTTCAGTCATTTAAAAAAATATTCTATCTCTTTAAAAGAACTGTAATATTACTTTGAAATATGCTAGAAACATGAACAGTATGCATTAACAGCCATTCTGAAAAATGCATTACACAGCAAATGGGAAAGGGAAATTCTCACCTCCACGTGCCACTGTTTCCCCAGAGCATTGACCACGCGTCCCTCAATGGGTCGACGGCAGGCTCCACAAATTGGAATGCCCATCTTGTCATGGCATGGCAGGCAATAGAGCTCCCCCTTCAACTCCCTGGCTTCAGCAGTCAGCTCTTTCCTGCACATAACACAAATAATTACAGCAAATCTTGTCCCAAGTAATACATGCCAACCTCCACTTTATATAACTGAACTAGTTGGATTCTGAACTCCAGCCAAATAGGGGCAGACAGAAGTTCTTAATCTAATAAAAGGAATACATTATTTTAAAAAACCAACATCAACGTAATTGACAACTAGCACAACATAGAGTTAAGTGTTATCTGCATACAGATGGCACTGAACTCCAAAACTTTGGATGATCTCTCCCAGAGGTTTCATGTAGATGTTAAAAACATGGGGTACAATACTGCACCCCGCAGGACCCCACAGGACAAAGACCATGGGTCGAGGAGGAGTCCCTCAGCACCATCTTCTGTACTCCAGGAAGGACTGGAACCACTGCAAACAGTGCCTCCTAGCTCCATTCCCACAAGGCGGTCCAGGAGGATACCATAGTCAATGGTATCGAAAGCTGCTATCCCACTCAAAATCATGATACACAGTTTCAAAATCCTACTTTATAATTGTCACTTTGATTTCACAAATCTAGTTTCAAGCATGTTAGATAAGCAAGATAGAGTAGTAATTTTAAACCATTGTAAACTACAATACCCTTCAAACCTAAAAGCTTTCACAACTGGTTCTTCAAAATTGTTCATGTCCTGCCAGGATATTTCCATCTGAACAATTCACTATGTTAGTGGAGATCTTAAACAGCTCAACACAATTGCAGCATTTCCCCCAATTTTCCACTTCAGGTGCTTTTAGATTTCATACAAACCAAACTTATTTGTCAGTCTGCTTGGTGTCAGCAAAGTTTATTGTGAAGATCTCTTGGCCCCTGAAGAATTTACAGAAGAACGCTTTCCCTGTATTTGCACTTGCTCCTCAGTACTATCTAGAAGATGGTCAACATACCCACAGTGACTGCAGCTGAAGTGATCTGGATGATAAGAGTCATTCCTGAACATCAGAGGTTGCTCATCAATTATCAGATGGCATTTCTGGCAAATATATTTGCCCAGGCCTTTTGCTTTCTCACGATTGTGGCAAGGTCTGCAGAGGTGCCTAGAGAGAAAGACAACTGTTGAGTGGCATCTTTCTGAGCAATAACAGGGATAATCTACACATGGTTGGCTGCTTTGCAACTATCCTTGCCAGAAAAAAATGAATGCTGACTTGCAAAAATGGCTGTTAGTGGTAAATAATGTTTGCTTTGGCATGAAGGGCATTTATTAATGCTAAACTGGCAAAAGTAAAGCTGATTTTTTTAAATAATAAAAATATCAGCACACTTATTTAAGCTTTTTTAGTGCAATTTTAATGCCCATAGCTAAGAAAAGTGAAAGGAATAATAAGGAGAAGCAAATTCTGAGTGCATCTTTATGAATATAAACAATGTGAAACAGATGAATTTCTGAACATTTGCTCTCCTTTACTCAGTGAAGTTGAGTTCGCAATCACAGAGATGAGTTGGTAGATTGAAGAGTGCAAACTTCAATGTGTTGTCGATGGCTTTCATGTCAACACTGGGTTGCTGCGAGTTTTCTCTTGTTCTGCTTGAGGCAAGTGTGAATGTTGCAATTGATCACCTTGAATAGCATTGAATACCCTTGCAGCTTCAAAGCCTGGCTTCTTCCTGCCTGGGGGAATTCGTTGTTGGGAGGTGTTAACTGGCCCTGATTGTTTCTTGTCTGGAATTCCCCGGTCTTCTGAGTATTGTTCTTTATATACTGTCCCAATTTTAGAGGTTTTTTAAAATACTGGTAGCCAGATTTTGTTCATTTTCATGGTTTCTTCATTCTGTTGAAATTGCCCACATGCTTGTGGATTTCAATGGCTTCTCTGTGTAGTCTGACATGGTGGTTGTTAGAGTGGTCCAGCATTTCTGTGTTCTCAAATAATATGCCGTGTCCACGTTGGTTCATCAAGTGGTCTGCTATGGCTAACTTCTCTGGTTGACACAGGAAACAATCAGGGCCAGCTAACAACTCTCAACAAAGGATTCCCCCAAGCAGGAAGCAGACAGGCTTTGAAGCTGCAAAGCTATTCAATGCTAATCAAGTTAACCAATTGCAACATTCACACTTGCCTCCAAGAGACAAGAGTTCTTTCTCCTACCCTGGCCATTCCACAGATATATAAGCCCCACTTGCCTAGTTTCCAACAGACCTCACAACCTCTGAGGATGCCTGCAATAGATGTGGGCGAAATGTCAGGAGAGAATGCTTCTGAAACATGGTCATACAGCCCAGAAAACTCACAGAAACCCAGTGCAAACTTCAATTGGAAATGAGCTGAGACACCTGGGATCTAAGTTAGGCATTCCCGTGGGCTTCCCATGAGATCAAGGCAGGTCATTCAGCCTCTAGGGTCTTCATAAGAAAAATGAAGCTAATAATAAATCTCAATACTAGAAGGCCGTTGTGTAACCTTGTAGTTTTATGAGTCTCAAATAGAAAGTCTCAGTGAGCATAAGAGGAAAGGAATGTCATTAACAATCCCTCTTCACAAGTTGTTCTTCTCTGTTCTACCCTAGAGCTGAAGATACTGCCATCCCAGACAAGAGTCACAGTCCCTAGAAGGAAAGCAGACAGCATGTCTTTATAAATGGGGGCACGCAGCTGTGTTTCTTTTGGGATAAAGGAATCAGTTTTATTCCACACTGTGGAATGGAGTCTAATTATACAGGGCAGGACACTGAGACCCTATAGCCTATGTCCTGAAAAGAGACCCTTCTCGTTCAACTAAAGAAGGGGCCTTCAGCCCTTTCCACTGACAAACCATTATCACCCTGGCTCATTTGGGAGCCCCCCTCTACCATCCTATAGACCCTTCCTCCACTGCAAGCAAAGGGAGGTCTTCGAATCACAGAGCCGTTTCTATGGCAGCCGTTCTTCTCACCCCCATTCCCACTAGTATGGAATTATCCCCTTCTGAAATGTCCTGTTGTGTCTGTAGTACCAAATGTCCCCTCCCTCTCCACAACTCTCTCCAAGCCCTCCAAGACAGTCAGAGGGCTCCAAAGAATTAGTGTAAAAGGCAGAGAGAGAGGGAGGGAGGGAGGGGGAGAGAGAAAGAGAGTTTCATGAGCAGAACTAACACTGGAATATTCATAAATGCAATAACAACTCCCTCTTCCAAGAACTCAGCTGGAATGAAAACTGTCTTTCACAACAAGTGTGTTATCTACCCTCCTCTTATGCGGACAAGATGATAATGGATTATCATCACTAACAGGGCTCTATATAGAGCAGCTTCCCCCTTCCACCGTGTTTGCCACTGTCTGTGCCTTCCGGATCACACAGTTTTCAGCTTTGCTCTCTTTCTAGCACTGCAACACTTTTTTTTTTAACCTCTCACCTTGATCGGATCTGAAGCTGCAAGAGGTAAGACCACTGGTTTCAACTTTGAGACTAACCTATGTAAGGTTTTGAACTAGAAAAGTTAGCATATTCTCCCTTAGAACAACAAGTAAATTTCTTGGGGGTGTAGGTTTGAGAGTCTGGTGATGGGAAAGTACAATGGGTAATCTGGGCACAATGAGGGCATTCTCACATACAAAGTTTGTACTTTGTTTTCTGCAAAGCAATATATATGTTCAATAATTTCCATTTTTCTTCTGTATTCTATCATACATTAACAGCTTTTATATATGTAAAATATAGTACAAATGGTGCTACAATACACTTTTAGAAATCTATGTGAAAATGATCTAAGTGTAAAAAATCTTTTTTTAAAAAAACAACCAACGGTAGTAGCCTCTTCAAGTTCATTCAAAGAACCCACAAAATTTCAAGGCATGAGAATAAAAAGAAATGTAAAGCTATTGCAAATAAGAGGTTACTCCTGTTGACATCAAGACCTTGTGAAACCCAGAACTATCCAGAATATTGTATTTGTAAGTAGGAAGAAAATGAGTTTTAATGAATAGCACAACGTTCAAGAAGTTATGTGTCCAAAGCTTTATTTCATACATCTCTTACCACTATAGTACTGTGGATAGCTGCTAATTGAATACAGCATGGTCACACTTTTACTACAACAAGTACTGCATCTAGTAGCATAGTTGTAATAAAATGCAGGAGGAGGTGGTAAGACAGTTGCCTTCTTATTCATTCTGAGCTTTTGCAATAACACGATTTAAGCTTGAATAATAAATCATTTCCAAATGCCAAAGTTTCTATATACCTAATATTCTACTGTACATCAGTGAAAAGAGAATAATTTTAAAAGTTTATTCTAGAGAGGTTTCACTATGTTGTGGCAATGGAAAGACCAGACAAATACCATGCAAACATTTGAATGTGAATTGTACAAGAGGAAATGTGTTTTAAAAATCTTCTTGTTGACATTAACTGACATTTAAGTAGCTCTCAAGACGAAGGCTGCTTAAAATTGCATCTAGTAAAGCAAAACTTTGACATGTGAATCACACATTATGTTAGATTTTTCTTTATACTACTGACATGCTTGTTCTGTGGAAGCTGGCAGGAAAACACTGACCAGTTCTCCACAGGTACTACATATATTAAGATAGCAGCAACAGAAATTTAATACCAAGAGTAGTCTTAACTTGCTAACTATTTCACTATTCTGTTTTGTACTCATTAAAATAAGCAATGGGGCATCTTATATAAACCCCTAATAGGATTATAAAGAAATGCATGTATTATTGTTCAGCAGGATTCCTTTAAATGTCTTTTAACTGTACTGTTTACACATTTGCCATTAAAAATCTTTGAGGCAATAGAAATAGTGCTCTTATCCTCAAAGGTTATCAGGAGTAATGTATTATATTATAATTCCATTAACTAAATTTTAAGAAGCTTGGAGGAACAACATAACATAGACTGCCCAATCAAGCTCATAATAAAGCATGTGTGAAATGGGGCAAGTTCCTGGTGCTTGGGGAGGATATTCCTCATCTCGCTTTTCAGAAATGCTGTATGGGGGAACCACTCTGTGGTCAGATGGTAGAAGGACACTTCATACTATTGAAAAGGATCTCTGTGTTCCAATTAGTACTAGAATGTGTTCCAATTAGTGCAAAATAGCATTGGCTTTTACATCCACAAAATAAGAACAGTTACTGGTCCTTTATCCCAGAATTCCTTGGATCAACCTGAGGTTGTTTTTGTATCAGGCATTGAATGGCTCAATAGTTCAATACAAAGCATATATCATCCAAAGTTCCACTAAGTTCAAAGTTCACGTGCTGCAATAACTATACTTAGAATGCAGTCTAAATCTACAACACCTTATGTTCTCCATATAGGGTTGAACTCTATTTGTAGTCTGAACTACACTAAACCAATTGACTCAATTACTGAATCGTGAGTCAACACATATGTAAATCCATTGATTCAATGGGTCTATTCTAGTCAAGACAACCAATATGATTCAGGCCCTGACAGTTGCAAACTCCAGATGTATGCTTTTAATTGTATATAGCACATTTCCCTGTTTTGTATAACATCTAACATGAAGAAGCATTCATTTTTATATTTATTTATTTACAAATACATACATTCTACCTTTATGTTGTATATAGCAGTACCTAGAAGATTACTATAAACACAACTAAGAGTGCAATCCCATAAGGATAAGAATCCAATTTATGTTTGCTTAAATCAGGAACTGTGGACTTAAAAACATTATTAAAATGTAATTTTCCTATATATTATGACTATTTACTATTATAATGATATATTTTCCATTTCCGATCTAGACCAAAAATCATAACCTATTGCAATGCACCCAGGATGCAAAACCCTAGGAGGTTCAAGTCCCTTTACATATAATGGCATAGTGTCTCACATATAAAATGGCAAAATCAAGTTTTGTTGTTTCTGGAGTTAAAAATATATAAATCAAGGTATGAATGATGGAATTTGTGGATATGTAGGACTGACTGTTAATAACATTGATAACTATACAATGGAATGCCATACTATAGCAACCAAAATAGATGCACGCAATTATAATTGCATAAACTGTAAATTACATAATTTACATAAATACAATAGGTAAACATATTATTAACTAACTATAGAAAATAACTGGTGTATCAAAAGCTAAGTCAATCAGTGAGGACATCTGCATAGAGGGAGCCTGGCCTTTGTAGCGTAGAGGCATCTTCTGTTTAGGAGGTGTTCGCTGGCGCTTGATTACTTATTGTCTGGAGTTCTCTTGTTTCTGAGTAGAGTTCATTATTCACTGTCTTGATTCTGGTTTTTTTTAAAAAAAAATACTGATAACCAGATTTTGTTAGTTTTCATGGTTTCCTTCTTCCTGTTGAAATTGTCCCTGTGCTTGTGGATTTCGATGGCTTCTCTTTGTAGTCTGACATAATGGTTGTCAGAGAGGTCCCAAATTTCTATATTCTCAAATAATACCCTTGTGTTCAGGTTGATTTATTATTTGCTCTTCTATAGCTGACTTTCTGGTTGAATTCGTCTGCAGTGCCTTTCATGTTCTTTGATTCGAATATTGAGAACACAGAAATTCTGTGTTCTCTGGGAGAGACAGAGTGGGGTATACATAAATACAAATATAATAATAATAATTAACAACAAGAGCTTGTTAGCAACTACCTTTACATAACAGGAGTAGGGAATGTATTGTGACCTGACAAATGTTGATGAACCACTCTTTTCAGGATAGTGAATGATGCGGGATGATAGCAGATGTATCCCAAAATGATTTGGAAATTCACATCCAGTCATTATGCACCTTTTAAATTCAAAGATATGTCCAAACTGCTTTTGAAGCCATAACAATGTGTGAGAAATTATAAAGGCATGTCCCTTTTCTACTATAATAGTGGGGTTAAGAAAAAACACTACACACTACTTACAGGACTACTAAAGATCTTGATACTGCTATAGTTAAAACAGTTGGGTAAGGGAAAACAGGCATGGTCTGCTGATCTGTAAAATATCATCAGATTCCTGTTTTGGTGGCCTTCCCTTTCACAATTATGACAATGTTTTACAAGCGTTTCAAACTATAAGGTGGTCTTTAGGGAAGCCTTCAGAGATGTTGTAGGAATGGAGGAAAGCCTTCCTTTGTTTGGGGAATACCACTTTAGGTGTTCATTAAAAATTTAAGTAAACAACATATTATCCAACTACCATAATAAGATCACTCCTCTGGGTTTCTTCTTTTATTATTTCAGGCTCATATTCCAAGATCTACAGTGAGGAATGAATAGCCAAGCAGACTTTCCAGGCTTTCTCTTCAACACTTCCCTGGAAAAATCAGAGCAATGTGGCAAGGAGACTCACATGGAGAACATCCTTTTTGCTATTTTCTACCTTCTGGATTTCATCTTAGCCTTCATTGGCAATGCTCTGGCTCTATGGCTTTTCATCCGGGACCAGAAGTCAGACACTCCAGCCAACATTTTTCTGATGCATCTTGCTGTCGCCGACCTGTGTTTTGTACTAGTATTGCCAACTCGGCTAGTGTACCACTTTTCAGGCAACCACTGGCCGTTTGGAGAGATTCCATGCCGGCTCACAGGCTTCCTTTTCTACCTCAACATGTATGCCAGTATTTACTTCCTCATGTGCATCAGCATAGACCGCTTCCTCGCTATTGTGCACCCTGTAAAGTCCCTCAAACTTCGCAGGTCACTCTATGCCCATTTGGCCTGTGCTTTCTTGTGGGTCATAGTGGCTGTGGCAATGGCACCCCTTTTGTTAAGTGTTCAGACAGCTGAGATGAACAATACCACTATCTGCTTGCAGCTTTATAGAGAAAAGGCTTCACGCCATGCTCTAGTGTCCCTGGCTGTGGCATTCACCCTTCCGTTTGTTACTACAGTGACTTGCTACTTATTGATTATACGAAGCCTGAAGAAGGGGAACCGAATTGAGAATCATCTAAAGGAAAGAGCCATCAAAATGATCATCATGGTTCTTATGATCTTCTTAGTTTGCTTTGTGCCTTATCACATCAACCGCTACATTTATATCCTCAATTATGATGGCATGAAGACCTCCTGTGAAATGCAGCGGATTCTGGCTCTTGGCAATCGCATCACTTCCTGTCTCACCAGTCTAAATGGTGCCTTGGATCCCGTCATGTATTTCTTTGTGGCTGAAAAGTTCAGAGAGGCCTTGTGTGGCTTGTTTTGCAGCAAAAGGTCAGCAAGGCTACCATCAAGTTATGATGGGAAAACAAATGATAGCTCCTTAAGTGCTAAATCTGAACTGTAAAAAGATTAAAACAACTACTTTTTTTAAAAAAGGACTTTTCTATCTAACACAATTATATCACCTAAAAAGCAGATCAGTGTATCTCCAAGAATATAAACACTTATCATATTTCACATTTACGGCAATATTTGAAACAATTTTAATGAAGCGAAGGAAATATTGTGCTGGATGCCACACTCAAAACATTTCTGGCTCATGCCATATACGACAGAAAGTGTTCTCCTTTCCTCTTTGTTCTGGTCTTCCTTATTTTCTTTTAACCTACTGCTCCATTCTAAACTCGCATTACTTAGGGGCAGGTTCTGGGTTTGGAAAGGAAAGAAGGGGCTTTAGGACCATCTAAGCCAAGCTATCCTCTACCTAGGGTTTTAGGGCATTCAACTGGTAGAAATACGGCTGGCCGTAGGTTTACACCCACAGAGGTTTGCATGGTTATATTAGGGCTTTCATGGCCTCCTGCATCACAATTCCTCTCCATGAGAGGTACCTGCATCTCATCCTAACCTGGATGTCAGGTCATAGAAATGTATGCATGTATATCAGTGGTTCGCAACCCGTGGGTCCCCAGATGATTAGGCCTTCAACTCCCAGAAATCCTAATAGCTGGTAAACTGGCTGAGATTTCTAGGAGTTGTAGGCCAAAACATCTGGGACCCATAGGCTGAGAACCACTGATATATATCACTGGAAAGTACTAATTTCCAGAAAACCGTATTGTCAGAGTATACAGATATCACTAGCATTAAAACATGTGGCGTAAATGTTGCACTTCTGCTGCCTGATATTAATACAAATAATTGAATAACTGGAGTTTGAGGAATAAAGTTCTAAACAGTCAGCATTATATTAAAAATCTGCATCAAAGCATATCTGCAGCATATATTGCTCTAAACAAGTAGACTGTATAGCTAAGATTTGATAGTAATTATATGTGCATGCTTTTTCCTTTACTCTTATTCGGTACATTCTGAAAGGATTTTCCTGTCAACTAACTCTCCAGTTTTTCAAATCTGAGGAAACTGAGAAAGGTAAGCAAATCTGCAGTCTGAGCTTGGAAAATATCATGAACTTTGTTGTGGCAACGATAAGAAAAGGAACTCTTCAGAGCCTCTACCAAGTCAGCTTCAACAAAGGAAGAATATTTGGATCATGTTACAACAGAAACAATTGGCTGACTTGTCGAAGGCTTTCATGACCAGAATCACTGGGTTGCTGTGAGATTTCCGGGCTGTATGGCCATGTTCCAGAAGCATTCCCTCCTGACATTTCACCCACATCTATAGCAGGCATCCTCAGAGGTTGTGAGGTCTGAGGATGCCTGCCATAGATGAGGGTGAAACATCAGAAGATAATTCTTCTGGAACATGGCCATACAGCTCGGAAAACTCACAGCAACCCAATTATCTGACTTTTTGTCTAAGTATAATATTGATATAAAATATCACCATACTATTTAAATCACTTTTTTGTTACAACGTAGGCTGATAATACAATCTTTAACAACACATTTAGAACAATTATTTAGCACAACTCATTTTATTTTATGTTTATGTTTTTATGTGTACAAATTTTTAATGAATCTCTCTTGTATTCATCTGATATACGCAGACAATTCAATTCAAACTTTTCTACAAATCACTAATTAATTCAATTTAACAGCTTTGAACAAGTTGTTCTTATTCAGACTGAACTTAACATATCCACCTGAACAAATCAAATATCTTTAGTTACAAAAAGGTACACTAGTACTTCTATCTCTGTGGCAATGTAATATTACTGCAATTTTGGTACATCAGGTTTTTGCTGTAATTTTATATGGTATTGTTTACACCTCTGATCACAAGTACATGCATGCTGCACAACAAATTTGTTGTTCAGAAGTCATATTTTCTATAATACCTGCCTAGGGGTCACACTGTGGATTCATGTGCAGTTTGGATTTTACCTATGGAATTTTGACTGCTTTTTTACAATGTATATTACCTTGATAAACATATTTTCCAACTATTGTATCAGGGATACCAGCCATTAATTCATCATCTTTTAAATCAATTTGCTACTAACCAGTTCATGAAGGTTAAATGAAAATCATGAGAAGGCTGTTGCAGAGGACTCATACTATAAAATAATATATGTAATTTGGGCAAAGAAGCTGGACAGTGAAGTAAGATGACAGAGAATAAACTTCTTTGAAATATGGCACTGGAAAGTTCTGTGGATACCATGGGCACCAAATGATCAACAAATGGGTCCCAGAGCAAATCCAACCTGAACATTTCCTAAAATCCAGAATAAACAAACTGAGTTGATTTTACTTTGGCTGTATCATGAGATGACATAATTAATTAGAAAATATGATAGTTCCAATTCTGTATCTCCTACTTAGCTACATAATCACTTCAGATAGCTAAGTAGTATCTCCCAGTCAAACACCTACCTGCCCATCCTCACTTACTGGGAGCTACTGGGAATGACGGGAGTCTGTTATCCTGTCAGTTGGGAAGCCACTGCTTGATGTTTCCACTCCCATTTGTGAATGATCTCTGGTGCAAGTCAGCTGGCTTCTTGTGACAATTCCTTCTTGTTTCAGAGACCACTCACAGACGGTGAGTGGGGTGGAAATGTTAGTCAGCTGCTTCTCAATTTGACAGGTGAACAGACCACTGTTGCTTGCACCAGCTACTGCCCAGTAAATGAGAACTGGGGGGCTTTCATATTTCCTAAACTAGTTAATATGCAGGAATTGTGAATACAAACTTGTGAATACAAACTCTATTAATTGATCAGTCTGGAATGCTAGGAACCCAAAAGTTCAGTTCTGAATGTTGTTACAGTGATTCACTGAAAGTCTTTTTCTGTATGCCATTCTCCATATTATTATTTCCTTTATCTTTGTATTTTGCTTTCTTTTCTAACATAGTATACATTAAAATGCATAAGAGAGTAAAAGTCTTTTGTCTTACTATTAAGCTTTTTTTTCCTGTCCATCAGCATGATCTATACTAGGACCAATCAAATCAGCACTCCTCAACGTAATGTGGGATTGATATTATGATGTAGTTTTTTCACTCCTCTGAATGTTCAAAACTATTTCTCAGATGAAAGGGAGAAATTTTGTATAAAATCTATACACTAAGAGAAATGCTTACAAAACAGAGAAGTATATACACAAACACCAGAGAGAAATTACTACCTTAGTTGAAATGAGTATATTTGTGTATAATTGCCACGTGTGCCTAAAATTATCCAAAAATATATATTGGAAAAATATATTTAGAGAAGCGCATGTCTTTGGAGTCTACAGAAACAGGATGGAACAAATTAGTGTTCCTAAAAATGATAATAATAAATTCTAAGTTTCAGGAATATAAATAGTCTGATTTGTCATGCCTAACTAGTAACTAACTATTGGTCCTATTTTGGAACATCTGCAGCCACAGAGTGAAGTAGTCCCTCCACCTCAACAATGTTCTAGTCCAAGTTCAAACTGCTACTGCCCCCAAAATTCTCTCATAGTCTTGCCCTCTGTCTTACCTGCCAGCATTCTTCACAAAGCCCAAATCAGCAAGAGCCACATCACAGAGCTCACAGCGAAAGCATTCTGGGTGCCAGTTATTGTTCATTGCCTTGATAACTCGGCCAATGATGAATTCACCTTGGAAGAGACAGACCAGATTAGTTAAATTCAAAAGACTATTTCTATTTCCATCATTATCTCCTAAGAATTCTATGATTAATATATTATTTATGTAGTTATTTATGAGGGTTATCCAGAAAGTAGATTACGTTTTGGAATTAAAAATGAACAAAGTAGAGGAAAAAATATTTATTATATGTAGTTGAAAGCCACACTTAAATACTACTTTTAAACATAGTCCCCATTCAAATTTAGGTACTCATCATAGCAATGAATGAGCTTGGCAATTCCTTCCTCATGAAATTCTCCCGCTTGCAACTTCAACCAGTTGGTCACTTCTTCCTGCAGCTGCAGCTGCGCATCGTCCCTTGTGACGCTGAGGTGTCAGGGAGGGCGCCATGGGCTCACCTCGGAGGGCTTCTTCCCCTTGGGGAATCCTAGCTCTGTCATCTTCCCTCCCCACGTTGCCTGATCCTCGCCTTTCCCCGTCACTGCGGCTCAGGGGGGGGGGAACCAGGTCAGTGCGTCGAGACAGGCAAAGCCGCCCGGACTCAGGTGTGCCCAGCCTCCTAATCCCGAGCTTTGCCCCTTTGGGTCGGAGAATCAACAGCTCAACAAGGCGCCGGGTCCCAGCAGCTGTAAGTCTGAGTTTGTTGTTGTTGTTGTTGTTGTTATTGTCGTCCTTGCGGAGCAGGAGGAGGAGGGAGCCTGACTCAGGCAGGAATTCACCACAGTCACCATAACCTTCCTTGCCGACATCGTTTGCAAGCATTTGCAAAACTTTAGAAGAGCGATTTGCAATTTCTAAGGTTTTGCAAATGCTTGCAAATGATGTTGGCAAGGAAGGTTATGGCGACCGTGGTGAACTCCTGCCCGGGTCAGGCTCTCTCCTCCTCCTCCTGCCCCACAAGGACAACAACATCAACAACAAACCCGGACCTACTGCTGCTGGGACCTGGCGCCTTGTTGAGCTGTTGATACTCCAACCCAAAGGGGCAAAGCTCGGGATTAGGAGGCTGGGCACACCTGAGTCCGGGCGGCTTTGCCCGCGCCGCGTTGCCCATATCAGCACACTGACCTGGTTCCCCCCCCCCCCCCGAGCCGCAGCAATGGGGAAAGGCAAGGATCAGGCAAAGGGGGGAGGGAAGGCGACAGAGCTAGCCCTCCAGGATTCCCCAAGGGGAAGAAGCCCTCCGAGGTGAGCCCATGGCGCCCTCCCTGACACCCCCGTGCCACGAGGGACGATGCGCAGCTGCAGCTGCAGGAAGAAGTGACCTACTGGTTAAAGACACAAGCAGGAAAATTTCATGAGGAAGGAACTTCCAAGCTCATTCATCGCTATGATAAGTACCTAAATTTGAATGGGGACTATGTTTAAAAGTAGCATTTAAATGTGGCTTTCAACTGCATATAATAAATATTTTTCCTATACTTTGTTCATTTTTAATTCCAAAACGTAATCTACTTTCTGGATAACCCTTGTATATTGATATTGTTTAAGATCAGTTAAAACCAGTCCTGTGATTGATGACACTATCCTTATTTTACAGGCTAGAAACTGTACAACGTATGAATGATTTGCCTAGGACTATGACATCAGTCAGACGCACATTCACCATTTTCCACACTAATGTCCATTACAGATTCACTGGGTAGATTCTGAATTTTAGGAACATATAGTTTAGAATCTCAAAGTGGATTATTGATTTTAATTAGCACTATGGTGTTTCTATGTTTTGTGTCAGTGTTGTTGGAAAGGAAATAATCAATAATTCTTTAATTTGTGTACCCCTTCCAAATGTATGGCTTGAGGATGTATACTTTGACTACTTACCACATTCTCCGCAGCATGGTGCAAATAACATCTGGAAATCATGCTCACAATATTTTCTTCCTTCAAACTGGAAGATACGCAGGGATATATAAGTATATTATGAAACACATAACTTTAGACATAGTATGCATGGTTATTTGGAATACACAGGAGTTTTAAACCACTGTTTCTCAATTTCTACAGGTCTTACTTTAAAACAGTATTTCCAATGCTGCAGTTGTTAGAGACATTTTATATTGTTCATGTCATCATAATTATGCCCCCCAACTTTGGAAGAACTGGTACATAAGGAAGATAAGAAGCAAATACAGATAACACACCATATTATTTAGCAACAATATTTCTTTTTCTGAATTAGGAGTATCACCAATACTGTTTGTCTGTGGAACTCTGCAACTGGTTCATGTGCTCATGCTAAACGCATGGAGCCATCACTAGATTATATTTTACAGTGTTTCTATGAAATCAATATCAAGAAAAATGTCAAAGGTCTAACATGACTTTCATTGTCTACAAAGACCCTCTTTATGGATATTATTGTCCCTATTCAGATATAAGTTTGGTTTTGAGTGAATGGGCTTTCAACTCATCACATCCCTGTCTTCTCTCCTCTGGTACATCTGTAAAAAGACTGTAATTTATTTTAATAATTGCACTTTGCTCTTATTTCTCAAACTGGGCAAACCATTGTTAAATGTGGCTTACTGAAACAACTGCAAGATGTTTTATGGAGTTGTTTCACTAACTGTTAAAATTAACCACAGTTCAGAGTTTGCACATAAAGTTAGACTGTTAATTAAAAACAGGTTAAAATGTCTTCAGTTTTCTTGCAACTGCACCAAAGGATGCCTTGTAATTTAGTTGTTTTTTTGAACCAGAACTTTTTTTCAAAAAGTAGTGTCCCATAGAAGTTGAATCACTTTACAGTTTATTATAAAAGCAAAGGATGCAGATATTAAGAATTGCAAAGACATTTGATACAAACTTAGGCTCCAAAGAGACAAAAGTAAGGAAATCTCACATCATAAAAGAGTCCATCTGGAAACTGGCGGAAGCACTGAGCACAGACAAAGCAGCTTTCATGATACAGCTCCCCATTGCTGTTCACAATTCTCTCTGTGGGGTCAAAACGAGCCCGACAGCGTTCACATACAGCATTCGCCAGGGCATCTGTCATATTACTGAGGAAACAAAACAGAACAAGAGTCAAGTCACAGCCAGCGTCATAATCTAAAGTGAAGCCATCAATGCCACCTAAATCACAACAACAAGAATAATTGGGTGCTTGTGAAGGCATATTTTGTCACACTGGAGCAGTCATATCTAAATATTTATATTCAGTAGCTTCATAAATGCTTACTAATCCTCAACCAATATTTTTCACTAGATAAGTGAGTATGCCTCCTGTCTCTTGACTAGGGAATTTGTTCAACTTACTTTACACATGTTATCTAATATTCAAGAGCAAAGTCTTCTGCAGAAAGAACTGCAAAAACAACTAGAGAGATATGAGTAAGTACATATAATAAGAGACTAAGAATGCCATGCCATATATAATTTGTTGGATGAGAAACCAAAGGAGTTTTTATGCAAGAAATGAAAGACTAGTGATGGACTTTAAGAAAGAGAAATTAAAACTCTCACCCTGACACAAATGTTCTGTTTCTCTGCAGGGTCATGTTTTTGTTCTCCATTCCTTTTGACCTCGAAAACATTTCTGGATTCTAGCTATGCCAATTTCAAAGTCATGCATTCATCCCACCCATCCTCCTACTCACTTGGGCTAAAATGTCAAATGTTAGAGGGTTTATTATATTTAAAACCAAATCAACAATATGCTTTCATAACTCACATTTCACAAAAAGTCCACTTCTCAAACAATCCTATCAGAGTACTGTACAGGGAATATTAGAATGGTTAACCAAGATGATCATGCAACTGGAACGATTTGTCAGTGGGAAAAAGCTGTAATATTTGGGATTGTTTAGCTTAGAATAAATACATAAATAACATCCACAGTACTCCCACTATCTACTAAACTATTAACCTGATTGAAAAAATATATATAAATAAGGATAATTTGGCTGGATTTGTTATTGACAAACCCATGTTGGCTCCTACTGATTACACTATGTAACACAATTTTTGTTCCTGGGTTATAAATGTCATTTCCTAAGTGTTTCTAGCAGAAAAACTTTGTTTGTGCAGGCCATCCTACAGCACATTTTGCTATAGTTTTTCAATGAATATCTCAAAGAGTCTCAAACAATTCAAAATAGTTTGTGGCAGCCACAAAAACGAAGTTTCTGGAGTATAACAACTACTTTCAAAGTAAGTACCACACAATTAAACAGGAAATAACACTTTCAAACCAGGAACATAATTTTTGTTACCTTGTGTTATTGCAATGCCATCAAAATATTTTCAGACAGGCCCCTGTATCTAAACATTTCCTGATATGAAGATCAGACTGATTAGTTTATAGATCCTGGAAATTTGTTTTTGCCTTTTTAAAAAGAGAGTACCACACTTTTTTGAAAAAGGGGAGGGGAAGGGTGAAAATAAAGGTCTCATTGATCTCACTCCTGCATTGTTTAACATGAAAAAAAACAAGTTTTAAAAATGAAAAGTAAATTTTCAAACACTTCTAGTATGTGGGGTTTTTTTTGTAACAATCATTGTGTAGAAAATTTGCCCTTGGTCCCACTGGCTTGTTCCACCCGATCTAGAATAAAAATATGGTGAATTTAGAACATTCATATCACATTCTACTCCTTCAAGAACAGATACTTTGGGGCAGAGTTGACTTAGTCATTTAAAAGAAGTTGATCTATAGCCCTCCAGTTAATGTTGGACTGCAAATCCCACTGTCCCTAATCAACATAGCCAACAATAAAGGATATTGGGAGCAAAAATCAAAGAAAATTAAGGAGACCACAAGTTGCATACCATGACGGGCAAAATTTATATTAACTGTTACTAATTAAGAATTAACTGATCAGTGTGTTAAATACTTGTGCCCTTAAATGTGTCATAAAAAGAATCTCAGAGATAATTTTTCCCAATATCTCCTGTAATACAGTTGGATAATCTGGGAATATTTCTCTCACAACTATACTTGCTAATTATCTTAGTTTATTGATAGAATCTTGCAATTTGAAGTAACTTTGATCACATTTTAGGCTTAGAAATAGCTAAAGAATCCAAGATTTTGAAAGAGAATACTAATTCTCAGCTGTCTCTCGGTTCACCTTGTACATATATAAACAAGTCTGAGAATGAAGTGGGTTCTATGGGTCATATAAATATACTTTTGGGGTCAATTTATCAGAAGATATTATGTTTAATATAACCCTTTGTTTAGAAATCATAGTATCTCAGATATTCACAACTCTACTCAAAAACTTGGTTCTGTTTCCCAACAAAATATTTTGACCTTCACAGCTTGAGATCACTTCTCTTTCTTTCCTGTCATTGTAGAGGATACTTTAGTTCTTATGTTCTATTCAAAAGTTATTTCCTGTCCAATGATTCTCTCTTTATTCCTGAGTGAGGTTGTATTTCCTAGAATATTGTTCTCTGTACCACAATTGCCCGAATTTCCTTCCTTGGGGGAACCAGATGGATTTATCTGTCAAAAAATGTCTGAACATTGTAGAAGATTCCAGGATATGATCTATGATGTGCTTTATTTGACTGAGATGCCTCTCAAAACACATGCCACATAAAACCTACAAAATATATCTGGCAAAACAACCAACAGTAGGTTGTGCTCTACGTGGTAGAATCACGAGTCAGTCAGCCACCTTGAACCCCAGTTTTAGGGGGAAATGGATTTTTAGATAGAAGGATTTGCAAAGGCATTGTTTAATTTCAAAATATTTGTGAATTTTTGTTATATAATTACATATTTGAAAGATATACAATCACTTATTCCAAACTACAATTAATGCCACTTTGGTCAACCTGTTTTTTTAATTCTTAGAATGATATGTGAGATTTTAAACCTGAAACATTCATAGAAAAGACAATTTAGGTGATCAGATTCAAAGGACGGGATTCATACACCTCTAATGCAGAAGAGAGGATTTCGACAACTACAGCTTTCCTCCTCATTGTGTGATAAATTGCATCTGCCAAATTTACTTGTCTAGCACAGCAGTCAGAGTAAAGAAAGTATCCTCTTTGCTTCTGTTCCTTAAATCCTCACCTCACACTGAATCTACATTAGACTTGTGACTTCTTTTAGCATAGTGATGAACAACTGTTATAAACACGGGAGTGATTTCCTGTCCTAAAACTCGAGGGAGCCTGTGCATTCCTAGTTCTGAGAAGTGGTTATTCTTGCTGCTATGCAGTGCAGCCCCCTACACTATCTATTTAAAATATGATAAGTCCTTCCTAGATGCTTTAAGGAGAGGCAACTTCCTTTTAAAAAGTTGTTACCGGAAGCCAACAGAAGTCAAAGGCCACAAAAACAGATCTGGAAGGACACAACTAACCCTAGGATTGTACTTTGGACACCCCTGCTTTAGTGCAATGGCTTTTACTAATAGTGTTTGTAAACCAATGCAACCTTGTACCTAAAAATAAGCTTTACCATTAAAAGGGCTTTTCAAATGGCCCCCATGTACAACACTCCAAGTTCCTTTTAAAACTATAAGAATTAATCAGAAATTACAACATGACATGACTAAATGCTATTTGAGAAACAATTTTAAAAGGCTCATCACAAAGGAAAATCTGACATATAAGGATACTGTGCAGGTTTAATGTGACCATAGCAACATAACATTTCGAAAGGACACGGAAAGTTATAGCTCTTTCTTAGAATGCTAAATAACACCGAACTTTCATGGGAGCAGCATCTCCCAGATTGCAGAAACAGGAGAACATTGCTCTGCTTAACAACATGTCCTACTCATCCTGTGTATATCAATGCATCATTCTATAAATGCTGAACCAAAAGAAGAAATAATACAGCAACTTAGAAAGCTATTCATAATAGAACAGTGACTTGAAATGAAGAATGCTATTTCTTCCAGAAGTTAATTAACTTTCAATTTTTTTTAAAAGGCAACTGTAATTTATAAAATCCCTAGCTTTTGTTTATTCACTGCTAGTTCAAAATCATTAAGTGGGTGAAGGCTTTTGTATATTCTTTCCTGTGATTGTTTAGAACTGATAATATCAGAGCCAAAGAAACACTTCTCTCCAAACAAAGAATGGAAATTCAAATCTGGTAGTTTCAGCTTGTCCAGTTTTCCTTACTTCCTGATCCAAAGGAAGTCAAAAGAAACATTCCAGCAAACTGAGACCATTAATTTTCAAGAGGTATTCATATAACCTACCCAAATATCCCAGCTGCCCTCTCTTTCCCATCACTGAATAATGCCACTGTGCCACTCAGACGATCCTGCCGCCGCTGATAGAGTCTGGAGGATGCTAGCTCCCGAAGTTTCATATCAGCCATAGGACTGACTACCTCTTTTTCTTTTTAAAGAAACCAGTATGAGAAGAGAAATCCACTTTTAAGTTTCAGGAAATCTGTTTCTTCCAGATAACCATTCTTCTCAGAAGTGCGAATCACAACAAGCAAAGTCCATCCTTGTCATAAAACTCCTTCCGTTCCAGAGCTAGTTTATCATCTTACTTGTTTTCTTCAGTTCCACTGATAAACAGTTTGGTGAGTATGAAGAGGTTGTAGAACTCTCAGATCAATTTGAGAAAAACTGGATTTCAAAATATTATTCTTCACTGCATTAAACTAAAAATACAGAAGGAATTAAACTGAAAGCCACTGCAGGAAATAAACCTGGTAGGTTTTTGGCAGTTTAGCAAAAAACAATAAGATACAAAACATACTCCTAAAATTAATCTTCTGTAATAAGTTCTTTCATAGTTTTGCAGTAAGTAATATTCTTTATGTTGCTTGGGAAAACAGTCTGGCTTTGAAACTCGGTCCAAAAGTCACATGCTGTCACAATATCACGATGCCCGGAAAGGAAACATACTTTACATTCCTTTCCTCACTACATTCACTCTGGGATACATAAGTGTTGCAGATACACTCTGTTTCTTTATACAATCCTTTTTCCACGCCCATCTTGGAGAGCGCATCACATTACACAAGCTGAAGTCATGCCTCTAATATTTATGTTGTTTTGGTGATCTAGGCTTCCCCACCCTTCCCCACCCTCTTCTCTTTATCTACCATTTTATGATATTCTGATGTGTGCTTATGAGCTAGTCTTACTTTTCCTAACATTTTAATACACACACAGGAGTGAAAACAAAGGCAGCAAAATCCAATAATGTAGAACATTGGCTCCTTAATAAAAAGCAAAGGAAAGAAGCAGAAGATAGCAGCACTACCTCAGCGTTCCAGCTAGATAGTGCAATCAGAGACATTACAAGTTAAAATACAGTTTTAAAATCTATTTGTTTCATTTTTTAATACAGAAAAATATCAGAACTAAAAAATATAACTTTTTTCCTTAACAACTACTTGACGGTGATATCTGGACTATGATTTTAGAGACAAGGGTTCAAATCCACGGTAAGCCATAGACCCATTGGGTGACTTTGGGCAAGACACCTCTCTCTGCCTCAGAAGAAGGCAATGATAAACCTCTTCTGAACAAATATTGTCAATAAAACCCTGTGATAGTGTTGGCATGGGTTGGAAACAACTAGAAGGCACACAAAAACAGCAACATCTGACTAAGGTGCTTGATAAAAGCCCCTTTATTTCCACACTTGTCACTTCTGCTCACACATCTGGAGGTGAAAATACGCTCTTGGAGGTCTTTTGTCATTAATCTACCTGTTAGTACACATAGCTATAATACATCCTAAATCCTTTTCCTAGTCTGCTGGTCAGAAATATCACTATTTGAGGAACCACAGTCTCATAAGATGTAATGATTGTAGAAGGTAGAGATGAAAAGCAAAGCCATTGTGACTTTTACAAACTGAACTATAATTTACTGAAAATCTACTGAGAACCTTTGTTTATGTTGAGGAGAAATGTAGAGTATTCTGATTGTAGAATAACATTTTCTTTGGTTAATTAAACTTTCAAAATCAAAACCACATTAGCAAACAGATGACTGTGAAGAGAAAGCTATATACATCGCCTTTCATACCATATTTCTTCGATTCTACGATCTCATCAATTTTAAGATGCTCACACATTTTAGTATCACCAACAGAAACAAATATATAGATAGAGATAGATACAAAGGCACCCACAGTTTGAAGATGCACCCCATTTTTAGAGATCTTAATATGGAGAAAAAGTGCATCTTAGAATTGAAGAAATACAATATATAAGGTTCTGCCTGAAGCTCAAAACACCGGTGACAGGTAATGAATTTCATGACATACAGGCTGGAGTCCTATGCACTCTTACCTAGAAAAAATTTGCAATAATTCAGAGTAGAATGCTGTCTGAGTAAATGGAGTAAATCCATTAAATCAATGACAACTAGATAAGTCAACCAGCTGAAATCATGACTGCAATACCATAGTTATATTGTTTTGGTAATCCACACTCAATGAGTGTTAGGGATAACAATTGGATTAAGGCCAAAAAGGTATATATTTCCAGAGTTACATTCTTCCAGTTACTTTCCATGGTGTAGGGAAGAAAAAAAATCCTCTTTTCCACTGCTTCTGATCTCAGATCCTTTTATACCAAACAGGTGACAGAAGCTGGGTTCACATATATATGATGGTGTATATATATATATATATATATATATATATATATATATATATATATACACACACACACACACACACACACACACACATACACATACATACATACCTCAACCCTTCCCAGTTCTTGCTTATACTTATTCAAGGTGTAGATAATAATGGATACATAAACATTATAGTCATTTATATTTCTAAGATCACTACAGAGACATATTTATTTCTTCCACTGAAAACAGAATAATCTAAACGATTTACAGGTCACAATGGCTGAACACTGTTACAAATATTGTCAGTGTAGGTGCATATAATGCAGTTCAATCTGCATTACATGTCTCTCAGTCTAGACTGACAAGTTCAAACTGCATTATTTGGCAGTGTAGAACCAGCCCATGTTTCAATATTTCTGTATGAAAACTGCTGGTGCCTTATATTTTGCTATACTACCACCTCTATTATTTAATGCCATTACAGAGTACAAAGTAAGGAATGAAAATGGAAAAAGAGAGAGTAACTGTGAGAATGCAGACTTGTGGTGTTTGTGAAATAATGTTTTGCTATGAGATGAAGAGAAATAGTTGATATGATAGTGGCTGAGTTTAGAGGGATGAGAAGATACATTAAGAAAAGCAAGAAAAAGAGATGAGTCTACTAAAAAACACCCATGAAATAAGGACAATGATTTAAAAGAACAAAGAGACTTGACAGTCCTTTCCTCCAGTACTCTGTTAATAACCATGTGACAGTGGCCCTTCAATATTCAATATGACCTGTGCTAAAGAAAAGAAAAATAATCACCCTTACAAACTGTTAGCCACAATTATGCCAATGATTGCTGCAACATCATTTTTATTAATGGGGAGGAAACTGCAGTAATTGTAAACACATTTACATTTTAATATTTACAATTTACTCAGGAGACTCCAATAAAGTCCTAGCCTGCCAAACAACAATTCTCATGACTCCATATAAATGGAGCCATGGCAGTTCAAGGGATGCCAAACTGTAGATGTAGAATTGAGGCACTGGCTACAGATCTTGTAAAATGACAACTCCCACGATCCCATAGCATCAATCCATGACAGTTAAAGTGGTGTCATTAATTACCGTATTTACTCAATTACCGTATTTACTCAATTATAATGCTCATCTTTTTTGACTAAATTACCTTCCCAAGGTTAGTGTGCGCATTAGATTTGTGTAATATGGTAAATACTTTAGATTTCAGGGTTTTGAAAACTGAGGTGCGTATAAGATTTGATGGCGCATTAGACTTGAGTAAATACGGTGTAATTCTACAGTGTTAAGAATCTCAAAGACTGACAGAAAACTTTAGTAGTGAGAAAAAATGTGTTACTCGGTGGGCAGCTACCGGGAGCTACTGGGAGCTGTAGTTCAGTGAGGTCTCAGCACTCTTTGGCAGGGGAGGGCCTTGTAAAACTATAAATCCCATTATTCCATAGCATAGAGTTGTGGCAGTTCAAATGGTGTTGAACTATATTAATTCTACACTTCAAAAGGCTGATAGAAAAATTTCATAGAGAGAAATGTGGTACTTAGTTTGCAGCTACATGACACAGAAAGCCCTGTTCTGGAAGGTACGGTGCCAGAGGAAGAGAGAAATATTATTATTATTATTATTATTATTATTATTATTATTATTATTATTATTATTATATTATATTCTTGCTGGTACTGTCATTATCTGGGCGGAGGACATTTGGGGACAGTAGAGAGAGAAGGATAGTCCATTTTATGTAGGTGGAGGGTGGACTGAAGGAAGAAAACAATTTTTCCGTTTTCCTGTTATTTCCACATCGGTGACATGGGTGGGGGGAATACCTCTCCCCCACCCAAAAAAAGACTATTCTTCTCTCTTTAGTGCCCCCTTGTGGCATCCGCTTGATTAATGGAACAGTATCCATTATATTATTATTATATATTTTATTATGACACAGCAAACAAGATAGATATGCTGGATTTCACATCACAAAATCACAAGTCGAACACTTCCCAAGTGTCTAGGACTGTGTGATGTATTTTCGGATGATGCGCGCAGATCCCAGCAGGGTGGCCTTTTGCAGTTGGCAGATCGTAATTTTGTCAATGTCTATTGTTTCCAAATGCCGGCTGAGATCTTTTGGCACGGCACCCAGTGTGCCCATCACCACCGGGACCACCTGCACTGGTTTCTGCCAGAGTCTTTGAAGTTCAATCTTGAGGTCCTGTCACCTGGGATGGCAACATCAATGATCCAAACCTTTTTTTTCCCCACAACTGTGATGTCTGGTGTGTTGTGTTCCAGAACTTTGTCAGTCTGGATTCAGAAGTCCCACAGTATCTTTGCATGTTCATTTTCCAATACTTTTGCAGGTTTGTGATCCCACCAGTTCTTTGCTGCTGGAAGGTGGTATTTGAGGCATAAGTTCCAATGAATCATTTGGGCCACGTAGTTGTGCCTCTGTTTGTAGTCTGTCTGTGCAATTTTCTTACAGCAGCTGAAGATATGATCAATGGTTTCGTCGGTTTCCTTGCACAGTCTGCATTTTGGGTCATCAGCTGATTTTTCGATCTTGGCCTTCATTGCATTTGTCCTGATGACTTGCTCCTGGGCTGCAAGGATCAGGCCTTCTGTCTCCTTCTTCAGGGTCCCATTTGTGAGCCAGAGCCAGGTCTTCTCTTTATCAGCTTTTCCTTCAATTTTGTCAAGGAACTTTCCATGCAATGTTTTGTTGTGCCAGCTGTCAGCTCTAGTTTGTAGTGCGGTTTTCTTGTACTGGTTTTTTGTCTTCTGTGCTTTGAGGAGTTTCTGATTTTTTACTTCAATCAGAGCAGATTCTTCACTTATTATATTATATATTATTATTATTATTATTATTATTACAGTAGTTGAAAACCAACTTACTAATGTCCTGAAAGATCTCTCCAGCTACTACAAAGATAACCAATTGAAGCCTAATCCTGCCAAGACACAAGTGTGTGCTTTCCACCTATGTAATTGTGAAGCCAACAGGAAATTGAAAGGTACCTGGGAAGGCAAGACCTTGAACACTGATCCCACCCTAAATATCTCGGCATCACCTTAAATCGAACACTAACATTTAGGAAACACTGTATGAACACCAAGCACAAAGCAGCTGCACGCAATAACATCCTGCAGAAACTTACTGATAGCACATGGGGTGCAGACCCAAAATTAATACATAAGAACATCAGTCCTGGCCTAGTCTTACTCAACTGCTGAGTATGCCTGCCCCATCTGGCATAAATCTGCCCACATGTTTCAGGTGAATATAGCATTGAATGGAATATGTAGAATAATCACAGGATGTATTAAACCTATACCTACTGATAGACTTTATTAGCTAGCTGGCTTTGCCCCCCGATGTGTGATGGGAAGTTGCTACTAACTGTGAAAGAAATAAGGTTGAACAATGTGAAAGCCACCCACTGGATAGCTATCAGCCTCTTCCAAGTTAGACTCAAATCAAGGAAAGGTTTGAAGAAGAACCACCACTCCTCTAAATGTTCCTTCAGCAACAGCAAGAATATCCCTGTGGGCAGAAAAATCAGGCAATTCCAACTAGATGGAGTCCAAAACACCTGGAGGGCCGAAGTTTGCCCATGCCTGTAAGCCATCCCGAGTCCCTTCAGGGAGATGGAGGAAGGATACAAAATAAAGTTAATATTATTATATTATTATGCCTGGTCTGAAACTATGTGATCTATCAGCGAATGATGTGTTCAGAACCAAATAGGATGGCTTTTTGTTGCTGACAGATGGTTATTTTGTCAGCTGCGATTGTTTTTAAGTGCTGGCCAAGGGGTTTAGGCACTGCACTCAATGTACCGATCGCCACTGGGTTTCACCTTCAAAAGGAGAGTCAAGCCAAACTACTCTGAGGGTGCAAGAATGCATGCAGTGCGACCAACCCAACTTTAACTGTCAGGGCTCAATAAAATAATGATGATAATAATAATAATAATAATAATAATAATAATAATAATAATAATACTTTATTTATAACCTGCCCTATCTCCACAAGGGGATTCAGGGCAATTTCCAGCAAAGTAACAAAATGGCAAACATTCAATGCTGAAAACAAACAAATAACAAATTGAAGAATCATAGAATCCTAGAGCTGGAAGAGACCTCGTGAGACATCCAGTCCAACCCCCTGCCAAGAAGCAGGAAAACCGCATTCAAAGCACCCCGACAGATGGCATCCATCCTCTGCTTAAGGTAAAGGTAAAGGTTTCCCCTGATGTTAAGTCCAGTCATGTCTAACTCTGGGGGTTGGTGCTCATCTCCATTTCTAAGCCGAAGAGCCGGCGTTGTCCGTAGACACCTCCAAGGTCATGTGGCCGGCATGACTGCATGGAGTGCCGTTACCTTCCCACCGGAGCAGTACCTATTGATCTACTCACATTGGCATGTTTTTGAACTGCTAGGTTGGCAGAAGCTGGAGCTAACTGCGGCCGCTCACACCGCTCCCGGGGTTTGAACCTGGGACCTTTCGGTCTGCAAGTTCAGCAGCTCAGTGCTTTAAGACACTTCGCCACTGGGGCTCCATCCTCTGCTTAAAAGCCTCCAAAGAAGGAGCCTCCACCACACTCCGGGGCAGGGAGTTCCACTGCTGAACAGCTCTCACAATTAAGAAGTTCTTCCTAATGTTCAGGTGGAATCTCATTTCCTGTAGTTTGAAGCCAGTGTCCCACATCCTAGTCTCCAAGGCAGCAGAAAACAAGCTTGCGCCCTCCTCCCTATGACTTCCCCTCACACATTTATACATGGCCCTTATCATGTCTCCTCCCAGCCTTCTCTTCTGAAGGCTAAACATGCCCAGCTCTTTAAGCCTCTCCTCATAGGGCTTATACTCCAAACCCTCAAAACAGTGGATAAAACAATCTCAATATAAAATTATAAAACTGACCGAAAAATAACCGGAAATTAAGCTTAAATAAACAATAACATGCGATGGGGACATGGGAATGGTGGTCCTTAGCCTCCTCCGTCAAAGAAGGCTGGTGCCTCACCAGACTACAAGGATGCCATAGCACCGAGCCATGGGAGCTCAAGTGGTGTCCAACTGCATTAACTGGACAGTGCAGAAGATGCAGCCTACAAGCCCCTCAGGAGCCCCCCATCTCCTCCTCCTTCTCCTACCTGCCCGTCATGGCGGCCGAGGGTCTCCTTCAGGGAGGGGAAGGGGCTGGAGAAGAGCGGCGCCGTCCGCCTCCTTCCTTCGTCCCTTTTCCTTCGCCGAGGCCCAAGGCCAGCGCCCTCCTCCTCGCTTCTCCTCCCTCTTCCTCCCGCCCTCGGCTCCCTACATACTTTTCCTAGAAAGGGAATGGGAGAAGCCTCCGTGCAATGGCAGGAGGGGCGGAGGGTGGGCCTCCCTGGCCAAGCGGGAAGGAGACTGCCAAGAGCCAGGGATCCGCACAGCTGAGGGGAAAAGAAAAGGGCCAGAGGCTCTTAGGAATTGTAAGAATTGAAGTCCAAAACACTTGGAGGGCCCAAGTTTGCCCAGGCCTAAATCTATCATGTCTCTATCTAGCTATCTAGCTATCATGTCTATCATTACCTATCTAATGATCTATCTATGTCTGTCTAGTGTCTGTCTGTCTATCTATCTCTATCTTGTCTATCATTATCTATCTATCATCTGGAGCCCTCGATGGCGCAGCTCATTATCTATCTAATGATCTATCTATCTATGTCTGTCTAGTGTCTGTCTGTCTATCTAGCGCTATCTTGTCTATCATTATCTATCTATCTATCTATCTATCATCTGGCGCCCCCGATGGCGCAATTCATTATCTATCTAACGATCTATCTATCTATGTCTGTCTAGTGTCTGTCTGTCTATCTAGCGCTATCTTGTCTATCATTATCTATCTGGAGCCCTCGGTGGCGCAGCTCATTATCTATCTAATGATCTATCTATCTATGTCTGTCTAGTGTCTGTCTGTCTATCTATCTCTATCTTGTCTATCATTATCTATCTATCTATCTATCTATCTATCTATCATCTGGCGCCCCCAATGGCGCAATTCATTATCTATCTAACGATCTATCTATCTATGTCTGTCTAGTGTCTGTCTGTCTATCTATCTCTATCTTGTCTATCATTATCTATCTATCTATCTATCTATCTATCTATCTATCATCTGGCGCCCCCGATGGCGCAATTCATTATCTATCTAACGATCTATCTATCTATGTCTGTCTAGTGTCTGTCTGTCTATCTATCTCTATCTTGTCTATCATTATCTATCTGGAGCCCTCGGTGGCGCAGCTCATTATCTATCTAATGATCTATCTATCTATGTCTGTCTAGTGTCTGTCTGTCTATCTATCTCTATCTTGTCTATCATTATCTATCTATCTATCTATCTATCTATCATCTGGCGCCCCCGATGGCGCAATTCATTATCTATCTAACGATCTATCTATCTATGTCTGTCTAGTGTCTGTCTGTCTATCTATCTCTATCTTGTCTATCATTATCTATCTGGAGCCCTCGAAGGCGCAGCTCATTATCTATCTAATGATCTATCTATCTATGTCTGTCTAGTGTCTGTCTGTCTATCTAGCTCTATCTTGTCTATCATTATCTATCTATCATCTGGCGCCCCCGATGGCGCAGTTCATTATCTATCTCAGGGGTCCCCAAACTAAGGCCCGGGGGCCGGATGCGGTCCTCCAAGGCTATTTACCTGGCCCCCGCCCTCATTTATATAATATAATATTTTTATATCAGTTTTAATAATATAATATATTGTATATATTTTATTTATTTATTTATTTGCAATATTTATATCCTGCCCTTCTCACCTCAAAGGGGACTCAGGACAGTTTACAAGTATATATACGTACAATATATTATATTATACGACTAATATTTCAATATTATTAGTAATATTGCATGTAATATAAATATACAATTATAATAGTGAATTATAATTATTGCTACATTGTATTACATCATAATAGTATTATTATTAATATTACATGTATATACAATATATTATAAGTATAGTATAATATTATTATATATTATTACATCATTAAAATGATACAGGAGACATGGTGGAAAGAAGTCTTCCTGGCCCCGTCTTCTTCATTCTGGTCCAGAATGGCAGTTAGACCTTTTGGGGGGTGGAGGGATATCACATATAATAATAATAATAATTATATTATCTATCTATTATAATATAATAATATATTATTATTATTATTAGTAGTAGTAGTAGTAGTAGTAGTAGTAGTAATATAATATATTATAATAATATAATATTATATTACATATAATATTGATAATATATATTAATGTTATACAATATAATACTAATAATAATACCGTATAATAATATTATATGTTATATATTACATATAATATTACAGTATAGTGGTATAGTTCAATATAGTAATATATAATGCTAATATTGTGCTATGCTAATAATATAATATATTGTATGTACATACAGCTGCTCTGAGTCCCCTTCGGGGTGAGAAGGGTGGGATATAAATGTAGTAAATAAAGGTAGTAAATAAATAAATATTTTAGACTTAGGCTCGCCCAAAGTCTGAAATGACTTGAAGGCACACAACAACAACAATCCTAATTAACTTGACTATCTCATTGGCCAATATCAGGCCCACACTTTCCATTGAAATCCTGATAGGTTTATTTTGGTTAAAATTGTTTTCATTTTTAAATATTGTATTGTTCTTTAATTGTTATTGTTGTATTGCACTACAAATAAGACATATGCAGTGTTCATTTTTTTTTTCAAATGCTAATTCGGCCCCTCAACAGTCTGAAGAATTGTAGACTGGCCCTCTGCTTTAAAAGTTTGAGGACCCCTGATCTATCTAATGATCTATCTATCTATGTCTGTCTAGTGTCTGTCTGTCTATCTTTCTCTATCTTGTCTATCATTATCTATCTATCTATCTATCTATCTATCTATCTATCTATCTATCTATCAATCATCTGGCGCCCCCGATGGCGCAATTCATTATCTATCTAACGATCTATCTATCTATGTCTGTCTAGTGTCTGTCTGTCTATCTAGCTCTATCTTGTCTATCATCTATCTATCTATCATCTGGCGCCCCCGATGGCGCAGTTCATTATCTATCTAATGATCTATCTATCTATGTCTGTCTAGTGTCTGTCTGTCTATCTATCTCTATCTTGTCTATCATTATCTATCTATCTATCTATCTATCATCTGGCGCCCCCGATGGCGCAATTCATTATCTATCTAACGATCTATCTATCTATGTCTGTCTAGTGCAGGGGTCTCCAAACTTTTGAAGCAGAGGGCCGGTCCACAATCCTTCAGACTGTTGAGGGGCTGAATTATCATTTGAAAAAAAATACAAACAAAATTCCTATGCATACTGCACATGTCTTATTTGTAGTGCAACAACAACAACAACAACAACAACAAAAGAATACAATATTTAAAAATGAAAACAATTTTAACCAACATAAACCTATTAGGATTTCAATGGAAAGTGTGGGCCTGCTACAGGCCACTGATAGTCAAGTTAATAAGGATTGTTGTTGTTGTTGTTGTGTGCCTTTAAGTCATGTCAGACTTTGGCCGAGCCTAAGTCTACAATTAATTATTTATTTACTGCATTTATTTACTACATTTATATCCCGCCCTTCTCACCCCGAAGGGGACTCAGAGCAGCTATATGTACATACAATATATTATATTATTAGCATAACACAATATTAGCATTATATATTACTATAGTGAACTATACCACTATACTATTATATAATATGTAATATAGAACATATAATTAATATTATTATATGGTATTACTATTAGTATTAAATTGTATAACATAAGATTATTATCAATATTATATTTATATACAATATATTATATTATTAAAACTGATATAAAAATATTATATTATAAAACTGAGGGCGGGGGCCAGGTAAATGACCTTGGAGGGCCGCATCCGGCCCCCGGGCCTTAGTTTGGGGACCCCTGGTCTAGTGTCTGTCTGTCTATCTAGCTCTATCTTGTCTATCATTATCTATCTATCAATCATCTGGAGCTCCCGATGGACACCCCCAAGGTGATGTGGCTGGCATGACTGTGTGGAGCGCCGTTATCTTCCCGCAGAAATGGTACAGTCATGCCAGCCACATCACCTTGGAGGTGTCTATGGACAACACCGGCTCTTCGGCTTAGAAATGGAGATGAGCACCCACCCTCCAGAGTTGGACATGACTGGACTTGCAGATTCAAAGCCTAGCCTTTTTTCTTCTTTTGCAAATCCTTGTTTGGTGAGCTGGAATGCAATAGAATAGGCTTGCTGCTTGGAAGGCTGGGTACTTGGGTTCTAGGGGAATGGTTTTTTGGCCCATTTGAATTGCACTGAATAGCCTTGCTGCTTCAAAGCCTGGCAGTTTTCTATATAGGGGCATCCTTCCTTGGGCAAGTTAAATGGGACGGAGTAGCCTCGTGGCTTCAAAACCTGAGGGTTTTCTATCTAGGGGAAATCTTGGTTGGCCAGGTTGAACAGCGCTGAATGGCCTTGCTGCTTGCAAGCCTGGCCACTTTCTACCTTGTGGAATCCTTGGTTGCCCAGGTTGAATAGCAATTAATAGTCTCAGTGCAGCAAGTATGAATGCTGCAATGAGTCACCTTGATTAGCATTTAATTACCTGGCAGCTTCAAAGCCTGGCTGCTTCCTGCCTGGGGGAATCCTTTGTTGGGAGATGTTAGCTGGCCCTGGTTGTTTCCTTTCTGGAATTCCCGTTTTCAGAGTGTTGCTCTTTATTTAGTGTCCTGATTTTAGATATTGTTTTGTATTATTATACCACAGCAATTATTGTATATTATATTTATAATCTTATATTATCTGCTTAGAACTGGATTATATGAGGCCCCTTCTACACAGCTGTATAAGATCCAGACTGAACTGGATTTTATGGCAGTGTGGATTCAAGATAATCAAGTTCAAAGCAGATACTGTAGATTATCCTGCCTTGGCATTCTGGGTTATATAGGTGTGTGGAAGAGCCTTGAGTCTACACTGTCATATAATCCAGTTCAAATCAGATAATCTGTATTTTATAGGCACTGTGGAAAAGGCCTAACTGAACCCTGGCTGTCTCTTGGCCGAGGAGGTTGCCAGGTGACGAAGTGGGCGGGGCCTATCCTTCTGACTGGCAGCTAGGGGAAAAAACAGCTTTTCTTGGTCCTCTAATTTGGACTTTATTTTTCTAGTTTTTTTTGTTTGAAAGACTATGTCTTTTGTGGCCAAATTTGGCGTGATTTGGTTCAGTAGTTTTGCTGTTTACTCCATAATAAAACGCACATTACATTTTTATATATATAGATATATACACACACATATCTGTTCTTTTGGATACACATTTCTTTCTCTTCGGAATTTTATTTATGACCTTTCCGCACTCCAAAATGTCTGCCTTAGCAACACTCTTGCCCTGCGGCAAATAATAATAATAATAATAATAATAATAATAATAATAATAATAATAATAAAACTTTCGGTTTTTCCGGTCTGTATGGCCATGTTCCAGAAGCATTCTGTCCTGACGTTTCGCCCACATCTATGGCAGACATCCTCAGATATTGTGAGGTATAATCAACGGTTTAACCTGTTGCACCACCACAATGATATAACAGAATTGTTTTCACACCTAAACATTAAGGAGACAAAACTTAGGATTAAGACTAATTAAGGTATAAATTTAAAAGCCAACAAAGCCAAAGTAACAATAACTAGATTTATCAAGGCAGTTTTTTTTCACTGGCAAAATGTTAAAACCACATTATTATTATTGTTGTTGTTGTTGTTATTATTATTATTATTAGGTACATAAGCTTACTAAACAGCAAACAAGTTCACTATGCTGCCTTTTGTATTGAATCATATGTCGGACACTTTCCAAGTGTCTAGGACTTTGTGATCTATCTGCGAATAATGCGTGCAGATCCGAGTAGGTGTCACGCCCTGGCAGCGGAGCACTAAGAACCAACACACGGAGGCCAAATACAATCTAATATCTTTATTAAGGAAATATAGTAGAATAAAAACAAATAGAAAATGTAGTCCAGCAATAGACCTTTCAGGGAAGGTCAAATATAGTCCAGAAATATATTGTCCAGTATTTAATATTAGAGTTCAAAGTGGTAATCCCAAAACCGAAACACACTCTACTTCAAAGCAGTAGAGTGGGGAAAGCGTCCAAAGTATTTCTAAAGTTCAAAGTAAGTCCAAGGCAGGAACTGGAAACAAGGCTGAATACTTGGCATAAGATGTAAAGCTGGAAACATGACGAGATAGTTCATGAACACTTGGCAAGGCAAGGCAAGACAAAGAAACTGGAGTTGCAGACTTAAAACGCAGTCCACACTAGGCTGGAACCGAAGTTAGTCCTGAAGCTGATCTGTTGACTCCGCACGGATTCCTTGGTGCGGGGAACTTTTAAAGAACCTCAATTTTCCTGCAGAGCAGGTGTCCAGAGCTTCCTTTCCCAAGGGAAAGAGAAGCGAAACACAACTTCATCCAGATGCATTCCTCCCTGCAAATTCCCAGGGGAAACTTAGCTAATTATCGTCCTGTCTGACTGCTAATCTGGTGCTTCTCCTTGTTTGTTCTTTTTGACCCCGACTCGCCGCATAGAACTCTTTTCTCGCGAAGGGGGGAGAGGCGCTGGGAAAAGCTTGTTCAAGGTCCGTTTTAATGGGCTCTTGGCAAGAATTGTCAACAACAGGCATCTGGAATGACTCCGTCTCCTGCTGAGACGGCAAAAAACCCATGTTGTCGTCATCATGATCCATAATGGCGCTGGGGTCAGAACTCCGAGGCCCATGGGACATCACAGTAGGATAGCTGTTCCCACCCAAAAAGTCATTGCAAATAATGAGGTTAAAAGCCTCATTGAAGCAATGGGTGTGAACGATGACAACTACAAGCTACATATGTAAGCATCTATAAACATTACAGCTTAAACATTTTGGTTAAACTATTACATAGGTAATATTCATCAACGTTTACACATATTCAACCTACCTTTTTTCTTAGTTTCATCCTTTAAAAAAATTAAAAGATAATATCCAAATATATTTCAATAAAGTATATTTTAACACTTTGATTCACACAGGTTTCCTTAGTTTCACCGTCGGCTCACCTATGGAAAGGGATTTTCATCTATGACTCTGGATAGAGCGTCGGCCATGACGTTGTCCTTTCCCCTTACGTGTATGATGTCAAAATTATAATCCTGAAGCATTAAGCTCCATCGGATCAATTCTATTGGTGCCTCTAATCTGGTTCAGCCACCTTAATGGAGAATTATCAGTATACAATATACATTTTTGCCCCCATAAATACGGTTTTAATTTATTTATTACCAAAACAATGGCCAGACATTCACATTCTGTCACAGATAGATGTTGTTCTCTGTCTAATAACTTATGGCTCGGATATAAAATTGGTTGCAATGAACCATTGGGCCCAGACTGACTTAACACAACACAGAGCCCAACTTTTGAAGCATCTGTGGATAAAATGAATGTTTGAAAGAAATCTGCGGTCTTTAACAAGGGCTTAGTAGTCGCCGCTTGTTTGAGGAAATTAAATGTGTCCTGACACTGTCTCGTCCAATTTATTTTATCCAGTTGAACCTTTTTGACACAGTCATATAAAGGAGTAGCCTGGGAGCTAAAATTGGGGATAAATCTTTAATAGAACCCCATTACACCCAGAAAGGCTCGAATTTTCTTTTTGGTTCTTGGCCTCAGCCAATCTTGGATGACCTTTACTTTATTTATATCTGGCAAAATCCTTCTATTTCCTACCAAAATGTCCTAAATATTTTACCTGGGGCCTGGCCAGCTGACACTTGGCTGCTTTTACTGTCAATCCTGCTGCCCTAATCCTATTACTTTAGAAAGGTGTTCTAAATGTTCCTGCCAGGTGTTACTATATATGGCAATTTCACCAATAAACGCCTGTGCAATGTCCTTTAGACCTACCAACATCAAGTAATCTTTGGAAGGTGGCTGGTGCATTTTTTAACCCAGAAGCAAGGACAGTGAATTCAAATAATCCATATCTAGTTACAGAGGCTTTTTTCTTTTGATCTTTTGGATCTACCGCCACCTGCCAATATCCTTTGGTGAGATCCAGGGCCGTAGCCAGAAAAAAATTTCGGGAGGGGTTTTGAAAATTTCGGGGGGGGGGGTTTGAACCCCTAGCACATACCCCTCCCCGCTACAAACCTGTCAATATCTGCTTGAGATAGTGCCTGGAGGGACTCTTAATGTTTTGCATCTCATAGACTTAGCATGGGGATTTGGTTAACCAGTTAAAATTCATGAGTAAACGAGATTTTGTTTATAACTTGAAAAATTTCGGGGGGGGGGGGTTGAACCCCTAAAAAAAAAACCTCGTTACAGGCCTGGTGAGATCCAAGGTAGAGATGTACCTAGTAGTGCTGATCATTTCTACAAGCTCTTCCACATGGGGCATGAGGTATACATCTGGGACAATCACTTGCTTAACCTTTCAATAGTCTACACAGAACTGGATGGTCTGGTCTGGGTACCAAGATGACTGGAGAAGACCAAGAACTATCTGATGAAACAATCAGCCCTAATTCTAGCATCTCTTGAATCTCAGTAGAGATTATCTGGGCGTGTTCCCCAATGACTCTGTATGGAGTTGAAGCTATAGGCTTTGCCTCCCCCCATGTCAATACGATGTAGTGCCAGGTTAGTTCTCCTGGGAAATTAGAAAATATCTCCCTATACTCTTGCACGACCACTTGTAGTTGCCACCTCTGGTCAGAGGTCAAGTCAGAGTATATTGTCACGTCAGGCGGAGTACTTTCCCAGTTTAACTTTCTCCAGACTGATAGCGCAAATGCCTGAGGTTCTGTATTTGTTGCTTTCAGCACTACATTACTCCTAGGGTAATATGGCTGTAACATATTTACATGCAAATTTCTACTCCTCCCCCCATCAGTACCTATGGTTACAAGATAATTTACATTAGACATTTTTGCCAGTACAGTGTAAAGATCTTCCCAGGCCACCTCTAGCTTCTTCTTGGGTCTGTGATGCAACACCAAGACTTGGTCCCTGGTTTAGAAATTTTGGTGTCTTGCTTTTAAGTCACTTTGTTGCTTTTGGCGATGCTGTGCCATTCTCAGATTCACTGCTGCACTGTCTTTGATGGTACTGAGGTGTTGCTGTAAGTCTTGTACATAACTTACAATGTCCCGTTCCTTGATGATTTCTTGTCCAGTCCTTCCGAACAGCAACTCGAAGGCGGTTGGGACGCATACCCTCTCCTAAGTGATGCCTGCAGAACCCTTCAGGCAAGGGAGTCTTTTGTTGGCTATCCCTCCGCTGCCAACATTCAAATATGTAAGGCACTTCCAACTTGGTGCGTAGTAGAAGAGTCCCTTTACTTAATTATCTCATCAAAATGATAAACCGTCAAGAAGAGGTCAGGTTATCCGCTTACGCGAATATACTAACAAATAAGTAAATGACTGCTTAATCCTTCTTTCAACTTTTGTGACGTCTTGAATTATATTCAGGATACTGAGAAAGAGTCTTTATTTAAAGAGTAACAGTAATTTATTTATGGCGTTCTTGTGGCAAAAGCGTAATCGTTACAAAGGTATAAATGCTTAGTAGTTAAGAAACGTTTCAGTACAACTCTCCTTCAATCTTTTTCTTCATAAAAAGGAATGCGATACTACGTAAATACAGATTTTCGATTATCTTTAACTTATTCTTCTGACTGCTTCTGTCATGCCACGAGGAGGCAAAACATTATCTGCTGCCCTGTCTCTTTAAGATTCTAAAGGGGCGGAGCTTAGCCTTGGCTCCTGCCAGCCTGAAATGGCAGTTATTTTTTGTCAGTTAGATTTTGTCAGTTGGTGAGGCACTGGAAGTAAGTGTAGGAAGCAAAAAGGATCACAGAAATTCACGTCACGTTGGTACTGTATTCAAATTAGATTAAAAAGCCATAGACTACAGCAGGGTTCCTCAAACTTTTTAATCCGAGGGCCGGTCCACAATCCTTCAGACTGTTGAGGGGCCGGATTATCATTTGAAAAAAATACAAACAGATTCCGATGCACACTGCATATGTCTTATTTGTAGTGCAAAAACAACAACAACAACAACAATGAAAGAACAATACAATATTTAAAAATAAAAACAATTTTAACCAACATACATTTATCAGGATTTCAATGGGAAGTGTGGTCCTGCTTCTGTCCAATGAGATAGTCAAGTTAATTAGGGTTGTTGTTGTTGTTGTTGTTGTTGTTGTGTGCCTTCAAGTCATTTCAGACTTTGGGTGAGCCTAAGTCTAAAATGTATTTATTTATTATTTATTTATTTACTGCATTTATTTACTACATTTGTATCACACCCTTCTCTCTCCAAAGGGGACTCAGAGTGGCCTACAAATTATATGTACATACAACATATTATATTATTAGCATAGCACAATATTAGCATTATATATTACTGTATTGAACTATACCACTATACTGTAATATTATTAGTAATATTATATGTAATATATAATATATAATTAATATTATTATATGGTATTATTATTAGTGTTATATTGTATTTTCCGCCCCCTTGATCTGGTCATGTAAGTGTGATTTATTGTTATAATTGTATTATTTTACCTTGTTTAATAATGTGTGTTATGTCGTTATGTAACGTTTTGCTTTTATGACTGTAAACCACCCTGAGTCCCATCCGGGAGATAGGGCGATATATAAATAAATTATTATTATTATTATTATTATTATTATTATTATTATTATTATTATTATTATTACATTATAATATTATTATCAACATTATATGTATATACAATATATTATACTAGCTGTGCCCGGCCACGCGTTGCTGTGGCGAAGTATGGTGGTACAGTAGAGTCTCACTTATCCAAACTTCTAGATTATCCAAGCCATTTTTGTAGTCAATTTAATTGTCAAGATAATCCAGTTCAAATCAGATAATCTGTATCTTATAGGCAGTGTGGAAGAGGCCTAAGTGAGACCTAACTCTGCCTGTCCTCTGGGCTGAGTGGGTTGCTAAGAGACCAAGTGGGCAGAGCTTAGCCTTCTAACTGGCAGCAATTGGATAAAAAACAATTATTCCTCTCCCTCTAATTAGGACTTTATTTTTCTTTTCTTTTTCTTGTATCAACTTAGAGGCGTGGATGAGGGGTTGTGCTGTCAATTTTTGAGGTTGTGGGGCATTTAGTTTAGTTGTTTTGTCCGGTGCCATGATTCCATTACCTACACATACTAGCTGTGCCCGGCCACGCGTTGCTGTGGCTAGGAATTTATTTTTCTTTCCTTTTTGTTGTATGAACGTAGAGGCGTAGATGAGAAGTTGTGCTGTCACTTTTTGAGGTTGTGGGGCATTTAGTTTAGTTGTTTTGTCCGGCGCCGTGATACCATTACCCTTTATATATATATATATATATATATATATATATATATATATATATACACACACACACACATACACTAGCTGTGCCCGGCCACACGTTGCTGTGGCTAGGACTTTATTTTTCTTTTCTTTTTGTTGTATGAACCTAGAGGCGTAGATGAGAAGTTGTGCTGTCACTTTTTGAGGTTGTGGGGCATTTAGTTTAGTTGTTTTGTCCGGCGCCGTGATACCATTACCCTTTATATATATATATATACATACACTAGCTGTGCCCAGCCACACATTGCTGTGGCTAGGACTTTATTTTTCTTTTCTTTTTGTTGTATGAACCTAGAGGCGTAGATGAGAGGTTGTGCTGTCACTTTTTGAGGTTGTGGGGCATTTAGTTTAGTTGTTTTGTCCAGCGCCGTGATTCCATTACCTTTTTATATATATAGATTATAAAACTGAGGGCGGGGGCCAGGTAAATGACCTCGGAGGGCCGCATCCGGCCCCCGGGCCTTAGTTTGGGGACCCCTGGACTACAGCAATAGAGAAAGCCATGTCAACATTGCATTGAAGTCATCTCAAAGATACAAAGAATCCAATCATTACAAGACTTTATACTCTGTGGCAATATCTATCCAGAACTGCATAGACTTAAAGATTTCTTTCCTCACAAGAGACTTCACAGTGGCAACAAGAGGAAAAGAGATCAATTTTGTCTATTAATAAAATATTTTTTTTTCACCAAATACAGTCTCCAATCTGTCCTTCGTGCTATGGTTCCTTCCAGTTCATTTAGTTGAGCATGGAGGCAGAACAACTTCTCTGACCACCTTTCATTTATGTCCTCCCTGACTCTTACTTACAACAAAACTATCATGACTCTCCAGCTAACTCCCTCACATACTGACTTCAACTCCCATAGAATGTTCAGTTGGGTTTTTCTTTTTTTCTTCAACTGCCATCCTTGACTCTCTCATCTTTCAAATCTTGGCACCCGCTCATTTGCATACGACCAATCAGGTCGCTCTTATGCAAAATAGCTCCTCCTGGTGCTGCTGCTCCCTGAGAACCACAAAATGGCTGCTCACACGCCAGCCCTATAAGGTAGGTCAAATCCCAACATCAACAAACATATTTAAAAACTCTACATTATAACTAGGCATTTCGTTACATATGCCCCTTCTCTTAAAAAATATTGCTGGAGGTGAGATTTTAATCTCATCGAAAGCAATATGCAACATCTATATCTAATAAAATAATTGCAAATTAAGTTTACACTAAAATAATATACATAAGCATTAAAATACTTATCATGTTTCACGTTTACATGGTCATTAGTCATCGAATAACCGTAACCCATTTTTTTACACCATCATGCATAAACATACTTTGTATACTTTACCACTTGTTATCTCCTTTGGACTGTTCACCCTCCTGTTTCCTATTCAATTGTCTCTTCTTGGAATCCTGGATAGAGCGTCTGCTATAATGTTATCTTTCCGTTTAATGTGAATTACATTAAACTGATAATCTTGTAACATTATGCTCCATCTTACTAATGTACTGTTAGTACTTTTTACTTGGTTTAACCACCTTAGTGGGGAATGGTCTGTGTATATTGAGAACTCCCTTTCCCAAAGATAGGGTTTTAATTTATCAATGGCCCAAATTATGGCCAGACATTCTCTTTCAATCACTGCCAGATGTTGTTCCCTTTCTAACCACTTTCTGCTTAGATATAAGATGGGTCTCAAATATCCATTTGTGTCCTTTTGACTTAATACAGCTCCTGACCCTGTTTTTGATGCATCAGTGGTAAGTATGAAAGGCTTAGAAAACTCAGGTACAGTAGAGTCTCACTTATCCAACACTCACTTATCCAACGTTCTGGATTATCCAACGCATTTTTGTAGTCAATGTTTTCAATACATCGTGATATTTTGGTGCTAAATTTGTAAATACAGTAATTACTACATAGCATTACTGCGTATTGAACTATTTTTTTCTGTCAAATTTGTTATATAACATGATGTTTTGGTGCTTAATTTGTAAAATCATAACCTAATTTGATGTTTAATAGGCTTTTCCTTAATCCCTCCTTATTATCCAACATATTCGCTTATCCAACATTCTGCCGGCCCATTTACGTTGGATAAGTGAGACTCTACTGTACCTTCAATACCGGTCTACTCATCAACACATTCTTTAATATATCGTATGCACCGGTACTCTCCTGTGGAACCTCTCGATATGTAAACAGGAAATGTAGCTTCTGATCCCATTTGTTCAGGTTCCTCTGCACATACGTTTTGATCATGTGGTTGAGTGTACCATTGAACTTTTCAGTCAAGCCATTCATTTGTGGATGGTATAGGGTGGTGGTCAGATGCTTAATGCCACATGCTCGGAGAATTTCTTGCATCAGCTGTGACATAAACGCAGTCCCTAGGTCCCTCCCTTTGTTCACTGTGGAAATGCTAAGCGTGAGCAGTATCCAGCCGCAGTGGTATATCCTGCAGTTTCATTTTGTTCTTCGGTGTCAGGTCCTGAGGTATTTTCTGAACCACTCTCAACATGTACTCTACTCCTTGCAACCACATTAACACTGTTACAATGTTTAGCGAGGTCATTGCCTATAAGAATGGGCACTTCTAATTCTTCCATGACTCCCATTTGCCATTTTCCCTCATACTGTTGTTATATTATGGGGATCCCCGCTAATGGCACTTCGAATTAGGGACTGTGGATTCCCAATTCGATACTTCCTGTTTGTTCTGATTTTACCAGTTTAGCTTGGATGAGGGTGACTTCAGCTGCTGTACCTCTAAGTCCCATTACTTCCCCCTTATTTACTCCATAAAGTCACGGCTGAAATTCTCCTTCACCCTCCCACACTTTTAGCACTTTGGCAGCACTCTCCATTGGGTTTTTATCTTCTGTAGGCTGTTTTGCCTGCTTGACCACTTAACAGATTTAGGAGGGGTTGCTGGTCTTTTCATGTTAGTTTACTTTGGGCACACTGATTCTTTGTGTCCCTCTTGTTGACAGTTAAAACAGATCACTCATCTTGTGGCTTTGAAAGAAGGAGAGTCCTGCCTCGTTGGGTTGGCGTTGAGACTTCCAACTTTTCCTTTAGGCTGCCACGTAAATGAACCATCCTTTTTGCCTCATGAACTTCTAAATCTAGGCAAGTCCTCTCAAAACTAGCAAGATAGGCCTCCATATTGTCTCCTTTCTGATATTTTGGGAACTGTTTTGAATCTGATGAGGTAAATTCAACGGTGGCAGTAGGATTGGGGAGCCCTGCCCTCATCTCCGCAACTTTCATCTTTAACTGCAACATTTTTTCCTCATGGGCCATTCTAGCTTGCTCTCTTTCAATTTCATGTTCTCTCTGTTCTGCCTCAAGCCTAGACAACTGTATTTTTTCTTCAATCGCAACTCTTTCCCTTTCAGTCTGGCTGTTAGGAATTGTGGGAATCAAAGTCCAAAACACATTGAGGGCCCAAGTTTATCCATGCCTGATGTACACTATAGAATGAATGAAGTTTGACATCTCTTTAACAGCCATCTCTTTAAACAGCCATAGTTCTACAAGGTCTGCCGCCTGCCCTGCCCAAGAGAGCTGGTGCCTTGCCAAACTACAAATCCCAGGGATTGACAGCATTGAGCCATGGCAGATAAGACGGTGTCAAACCACATTAATTCTACAGTTAAGAGCAGTTGTCCAGCCTCAGGGATTCTGGGAGGAGAAGTCAAAAACAGTCTAAAGAGGCACTCAACGTGTTGTCGAAGGTTTTCAAGGCTGTGCGTTGCTGTGAGTTTTCCGGGTTGTATGGCCATGTTCCAGAAGCATTCTCTCCTGACATTTCACCCACATCTATGGCACGCATCCTCAGAGTTTGCGAGGTCTGTTGAAAACTAGGCAAAGCGAGTTATATATCTATGGAATGGCCACCTTGATTAGCACTGAAAAGCCTTGGGGATTCAATGACTGGCTGCTTGCTACCTGGGGGGATCCTTTGTTAGGAGGTGTTAGCTGGCCCAGATTGTTTTCTGCCTGGAATTCCCATTTTCAGAGTGTTGGTCTTTATGTACTTTCCTGATTTTAGGTTTTTTTTTTTAAATACTGGTAGACAGATATTGCTCATTTTCATGGTTTCCTACTTTCTGTTGAAATTGTCCACATGCTTGTGGATTTCAATGGTTTCTCTGTGTAGTCTGAGTGTCTGACATTGTGGTTGTTAGAGTGGTCCAGCATTTCTATGTTCTCAAATAACATGCTGTGTCCAGGTTGGTTCATCAAGTGCTCTGCTATGGCTGACTTCACTGGTTGAATTAATCTGCAGTGTTTTTCATGTTCCTTGATTTGTGTTTGGTCATTGCTGTGTTGGTGGTCCCTATGTAGACTTGTCCACAGATGCATGGTATATGGTAGACTCCTGCGGAGGTGAGGGGATCCCTCTTGGCCTTTGCTGAATGTAGCATTTGTGGGATTTTCTTAGTGGGTCTAAGAAAAGAACACCACTCAGAAGACAGAGGAATTCCAGACATGAATCAATCAGGGCCAGCTAACACTTCCCAACAAAGGATTCCCAAAAGCAGTAAACTGCCAGAAATTGAAGCTGAAGGGCTATTCGATGCTAATCAAAATAACCAATTGTAACATTTATACCTGCCTCAAACAGACAAGAGCTCTTTCTCCCACCCTGGACATTCCACAGATATATAAATCCCACTTGCCTAGTTTCCAACATACCTCACAACCTCTGAGGATGCCTGCCATAGATGCAGGCGAAACGTCAGAAAAGAATGCTTCTGGAACACGGCCATACAGCCCGGAAAACCCAAAGCACCCCAGTGATTCCGGCTATGAAAGCCTTTGACAACACGGTCTAGAGCAGGCATGGGCAAACCGGCCTTCCGAGTGTTTTGGACTTCCAACTCTCAACTACTGGCTGTTCGGAATGATGGGTGTTGAAGTCCAAAACACGTGGAGGGCTGAAGTTTCCCCGTGGCTGGTCTAGAGAATCACCCAATATTTCTCTACGAGGAGGGGAAGGGCGAAAGCCACGTGACGACACAATAAGCGTCTCCTTAGCAACCACCCGGAAGCGTCGGAGTAACCGCTTATCAACAACGGCGGTCGCATCCGGGTATTTCCGAAGCTCAAGATGGCGGATCTGAACCGGCAACTGCAGGAGTACTTGGCTCAGTCCAAGGGAGGCGTTGCCGGCGGTTCGGCGCCTGCTTCGGAGCCCAAGAACTCCCCGCGGGAGGAAGCGGAGAAGCCCGCCTCGGGCCTGGGGGCCTGGCTGGGCCGGCTCAATCCCTTCCCCTCCTCCGCGGAGGCATGGTCGTTCGGGGCCGAGCCGGAGCCGGAGCCCTGGCTGCCGACGGGCCTGTCGCGCTGGCAGCGCCTCCTGGGGAGCGCCCTCTGCTTGCTGCTGGCCGCGCTCTGCTTCGGCCTGGCCGCCTTGTACGGCTCGCTTCTGCTGCTGAGGAAGTTCGCGCTGCTCTGGTCGCTGGGCTCGGCCTTCGCGCTGGGCGCCGCCGCCTTCCTGAGGGGCCCCAGCCGCCTCCTGGGCGAGCCCGACCGCCGCGGCCTGGCCTTGCTCTACCTCGGCTCCGTGGGCGGCACGCTCTACGCGGCCCTGGCCCTCCGCAGCACCTTGCTCACCACCCTGGGCGCCGCCGTCCAACTGGCGGCCGGCGCGGCCTACCTGCTCTCCTCGGTGCCAGGCGGGGCCGCGGGGCTGCGCTACCTGGGAGGCTTCCTGGGTGGGTTTGTGAGGCGCGGCGTGTCAAAAACGCTCCCCGTGTGAAGGCCCAGCCTTGGGAAACAGACTTGTGCCCTTCTTCAGAAGGATATGCCCTCGAGTTGGGCCCTGAAAGCTTCTTACAGTGTATCCTGTTCGTCTGAAGAGACCAAGGATCAAGGAGGAGCTAAAGAGTACTACTATGTTTTCTTATTTCTACACAACACTGTTTCGACCCGACTGTCCTCAAGTTGATCACAGAATGTTTCTGACTGGGTATCCTGTCAGTTTGACAAGGCTAAGGATAAAGGAGAAGCTAAAGAGTATTGCTAAATGCTTTCTTATTGGTGCACAAGGCCATCTAGACCAGCCAGTCCTCAAATTGATCCCAGAAAGCTTCTGACTGCATATCCTGTCCGTCTGAAGTGACCAAGGATAAAGGAGAAGCTAAAGCGTATTACTAAATGCTTTCTTATTGATGCACAAAGCTATCTAGACCCAACTGGCCTTAAGTTAATCCCAAAAAGTTTCTGACTTGTATCCTGTCAGTCTGAAGAGACCAAGGTTCAAGGAGAAGCTAGAGTACTACTATGCTTTCTTATTTCTGCACAAGACTGTCTAGACCTGACTGTCTTCAAATTGATTGCAGAATGTTTCTGACTGTGTATGCTCTCAGTCTGAAGAGACCAAGCTAAAGAGTATTACTAAATGCTTTGTTATTGCTGCACAAGACTGTCTAGACCAGTGGTTCTCAGCCTGGAGTCCCCAGATGTTTTTGGCCTTCAACTCCCAGAAATTCTAACAGCTGGTAAACTGGATGGGATTTCTGGGAGTTGTAGGCCAAAAACATCTGGGGACCCCAGGTTGAGAACCACTGGTCTAGACCCAACTGTCCTCAAGTAGATTGCAGAATGCTTCTGACTGTGTATCCTAAAGAGACCAAGGATGAAGGAGCAGCTGAAGTGTATTACTGTGACTATGTTTTGTTATCAAACCATTCAGAGGAAGACTTGAGAAAGGCATTTGGTTGCAGCATAAACAAAAAAGGCATCTGCACAAGGCCATCTAGATCTTATTGCCCTTAAGTCCGTTCCAGAAACCCTCTTACTGTGTATCCTGTTGGTTTGAGGAAATCAAGGATAAGGAGGCAGCTGAAGAGCATCGCTATGACTATGCTTCCTTGCTGTGTTTTTCAGAGGAAGCTCAGAAAGGCATTTAGACTCAGCATAAACAGAATATTTACAAGTTGGAACTGTACACAACAGCAGCTATAACTAGACGGGGCAATTAATTTCTGTAGTTGGACCCAAGTTCTAGGCAGTGGTATACTGGGCCCAAATGCCCTTGGTGCTATTTCTCTCCCAGTGGCACTTCCAACTCTAGGAAGCTGCAGTAAACAATGAGGATGTTGTTTGTTTCTGTTTCCTTCTTAGGCAGCTGCACTGAACCGGATGGGTGTCCTTAGGATTTTTTCCCTACCTCTTGCTGCCGCCTATTTTTCACTTAAAACATCTGGGTAGAGCATAAAACTGTAATCTTCTAATATTTCCCAAATGTATCTTTTGAAGTAATGCTGTTTATCAAGTGGTTTGTGGAAATAATTAAAAATCACAGTGTTCCAGCTAGCTAGTAATTTTTCCAGTATCAGACAGCAACAGTTGTAATGGAGGCTGCTTAGTCCACTATAGGAGTATTGGCAGCAATGGGATCTATTTTGAATCTGCTAGCAGTTGCTCTGGGAAATTTCTAGCAGTTGCCCTTCTAAACATTTTTAAAGGGGGCAGATGCTTGGTTAATGTATTTCCAGCAGTTTCTGAGCCAGTGCAGGGTCATGCCTCCTTTCCAACAATTGTGATGTATTTCTATTCAGCCCTAGCATTCCTGACTACTTGTACTGCCTTACTGAACAGCATTGAAACAAAAGTATTTTCTTTATCCCAGAACAGACTAATCAGATGTCTGACCTTTCACCCAAGATTTCCTTTTTAGGCAGTGACTGTTATGTATAACAATATTTAAAAGTTTTCTCAGACTACAAAAGTTAATGCAGTCTCAATTCAAAGATACGCACATTATAGATATACAGAATTCTTCCATAATGGTTTAAACTCTCATTTTGACATTTTGAAATTTACCAGCCATATGAAGAAGCTATGCCTGAACATATTAAAATCGTTTGGTTTATGGGATTATTCCTATAAATTGTGGCCATGAATTTTGTCATAACGTACTGTACATATTACAATCCCTATCACCCCTCACCAACATAGCTAGTAATGAGGAATTTTGAGTTGTAATCCAAAACAACCAGAAGGCCACAGTTGTTCAGCTTTCATCTGATTGTTGCTCTGAATGGCATTAGACTGAAGACTGTGCTGAGGTTTAATAACATTAATGCACAATGTGTTTAATATATCAAGATTATCAAAAATCAGGTTGTTATTTTGTCAGTTCAGTGATAGTATGTGAATTTCATTCTACAAAGCCACTTATATGTAGGAGAGCTATAAATATACTAGCATTTTATATTGCAGATAGCTTTGAACCTAGCCTTTAAAGTAGCCTCATGTGTCTTCATTATTTTTCATGATGTCATTTGAAATCAGCACTCACCAATCTACAAATTAGCTGTTGTTGGAAGGAGTACAATTTCCAGAGTTCATTTTAACAATTTAAATACTATATACTTTTGAATTTCTATTTGCTTGTAATTATTCTTATGTGCAAGTTGCTTCAAGTTCAAAAATATATTATTGAATGGACATGCTGCAGTATGTTAAACTGAACATGCTGCAATATGAATATTAGAATTATTCCATGTTTAGCTGTCACATCAGTGCAGGATCTAAAGCAGGCATTGGCAAACTTTGGGTCTCTGGGTGTTTTGGACTTAAACTCCCTGAAATCCCAGCCATCTTACTGGCTGTTAGGAATTATGGGATTTGAAGTCCAAATTTGCCAGTTTCTGAGCTAAAGTGAATATTTTGGAAGGCAGCTAGTATTTAAATAGATTATTTGGTCATTGGTGTAGATAACAAGGCAGAAATGGGCATCCCAATCCTTCACACATTTATTCAAACTAAATTATGATGATTCAATTATTTATAATTAATGCACAGGAGTGTGAGCAACTTGTGGCTTTCCAAATATTAGATTGCCATTCTTGATATTATTTGCAGTTGTTTGTGCTAGAAGGGCTGCATGTTGTCCGCTCCTGCTTTAGGGTGTATGTTAGGTTATGTCAGGATATGTTAAGCTTGGACTAAAATGTTAAGCTTTGCACTAAAAAGAACACTGCCAAATAGACTGTTACCTGCTGCAATCTAATATGTAAGAGGATGCTCTTATTTTTTCTATGACTTACATAGTGTTTGAGATAAACGAAGAGATTTTAAAAGCATACTTTGACTTAAAAGAGATCTTAAAACCTTGCAATATTGGGGCCTTTTTAATGGAATATACCTAATTTTAAAAAAGTGAACTGATTTAAATTCTGATTTAATTATTTCAGAAGAAGATAAGAAATCTTGCCTGACAGAAGGGGGTTGAACTAGGTGGCCTTGGTGCTCTCTAGGATTCTTTGATATATCATATATATAGCATATCTAATGGCTTTAATGAAATATAATGGAATTTATTTTAAACACTTTAAAGTTGTAAGTTTGAGTGGCAATCCATACACAATACGTAATTTCTTCTTTATTGCAAACAACATTGGGAGGCAGCTGTAAAAGTTGTTTTGCCTACCCCTCTCTTTTCCTGAAGTTAAGGGAAGCATAACCATGCTTAATACTGACTAGAATTTCCCATATTTAGGATTGAAATACTTTATGATATGTATTCAGCTCCTTTGCTGCAGGCTGGTAGAGATATTTACCATGGAATTGTGGTTGTAGTGATAGGACTTTGCTCTTGGAAAGAACAATCAGGCAGGCATTATTTGAACAAGCTTTCGAAATCTTTACTTTCAGGATCAATATTACCTCCACACTGACATAGGAAAAAGGGTTTTAGGGATTTCTTTCTTGTAAAATCTTCCTTCGAGACTTCATACAGAAAAAGTCAAGTTTTTTTTTCATCTTGGGGTGAGGGTGTATATCTGAAAAGTTACCAAAACGTGAAGCAAAAAATAAATCTTGAGTATTTGGAATGCAATGTGTTTCCTGTAGTTAGAACTGTTGAATTTGGCTTTAAATTGATTTGTGTTATGAAGAACACATATCAATAACATAAAATAAATTAGAAAGATACAGTTAGCTATGGATCACTGTGCTTTATCCACATAACACGTAACTTTTCAAAATTGGGTTGTTGACAATAACAGATTGACAATTTTTGAGACTTAATTTGGTTTTTACAAAGCTTTATATTGCTAGAATGGAAATTCAAATCTGCTTGTTTCATTTTTGTGGGATCTGAGCTAATCTGACTTTATATTGCACTAACTAACTGGTAGTTTGAATATTTGTTCAATACATGCTCACAGGTGAATTGTGCTACTTTTAGTATTCAAAACAGTTCGCTTCCTTCAATATTTTATTTATGTTCCTAAAAACACCTGCTAGGTTATTTAAGATAATTATTCTTCCCTGTGCAAGCTATCTTCTAAATTTTACATCTGGTCATTGGTATCTCATTCTCTTCACAAAGGCTTAGCAACTATTTAAGCAGTCTAGAAAATCACTAAGGCTGCAATTATATGTGCAATTGTTGCAGTTTAAATCATTTCTGACTTATGATGACCCTAAAGTGAACTAAGTTTTTTTAGCAAGATTTGTTCAGATGGAGTTTGCCTTTGCCTTCCATTGAGGCTAACATCAGAATTTTGGAAAACACACCTCAACTAAGATCATTTTATTACAAGATATTAAAACACAGTACTTTAAAAAATCTTTAAATTTAATCACATTGCCTGAATCTGCAGAATGCACTAAGTTGTACTCAACTACTGCCTTCTTGGCTGTATGTGAATTTTGCTGAAAATACAAATTAAAATAATTTTAAATGGACTTGTTAAATTACTGTTTCAGAAATCACAGTGTTAAGGCCTTTTTCGAATTCTGAATGTTACAAATGTGAATATTCTCTAATGTAAAGACTGTTTGAACTGTTTGCATTAGGGCCGATACACATTTTTGTAGGTGGATGGAGGCCCTTCATTGTATTTGTGTATGTAAATCAACTACGCAATCTTTATGAACAATTTAGTTCAGAGTGCCTTATCAAACCTTAAATTAGCAATTTATATATGTCCAAAATCTTCCAGTGGAAATTCCGATTATCCATCATTTTCCAGAACACGTGTGGATGTCTCCTAGCTCTGTAGCTATTGCAAGAAAAAGAGCTCCCATGAATGAGGGCAAAAAGGATTTTCATCCACATAACTGCTAAATATGTGACTGAGCTTATGAGGCTTATTATATTCTTCTTCTAATATAACCCGTTTCAAGACTTATGGTCTGTGGCTGTGTATATATTACATGGAAATTACCACACAAGTGTTTTGGGGGAAAAGATTTTCTAGTGAAAGCATGTATATAAAAACCACACACTCCCGTTTGTTAATTTTGGACAAATTGCATTCTGTATTCATACAAAAACAACTTAACTTTTGCCTGACAACTGTACATATATAGAAACAAGTTCTTTTGGACATGAACTGAAATCTGTGGAGGTGTTCCTTGTCTCACAACACTAAAAAAATTCCAGCTTTATCTTCAAATATCAATGTTGGAAATGGAAGTGATGAGGGATTGGGATGGTAAGGAGAAAGAAAAAGGTAGTTGTGATGGCATTACTAGCTGGCATTTAATCTTTGAAAGACCTTCTTAGGAACTAATGCACATTCATTTATCTCCATTTAAGAGTCCAGTTTGTGGGACAGCAGAATTACTTCGTCAATGATTCTGCAACATCTGTATTTAAATACTGTCCTCAAAAGACTGGGTTTTTCCCAGTCATGACCTCTTCTATCGACCTCTTCCGCCACCTCTAGAGCCTCCTCGCCTTGCCTGGCTTGAGTTCATGTTATTTCCTCTTCCCCAATTACTTCCACTTCTCCCTCCTCTGGGAGGATTACTGCCTCCTGGAGGTCCCCCAAAGGATTCTTCTCTGTGATATCCATCTTGATGCTCTCCATCTAAAGAGCTAGTTCTCCCAGACTTTGACATTCTTTGGGAAGGTCCTGACTTTCCACGCCCTAGAATAAAAGCACAAAGACAACTAAAACGAGAAAATGTAAGAGTAATATTTTGGACACCTACACAACATTCTGCTGTCAATCAGAGTAAAATCTCTAGTGGACTGCACTGCAGAGCAAAACCAGTCTGCTTGCTCAGTGAATATGGATTTTATGGGGCATCTAGTCTAAATTCTTACCATGCTGGACCTCCTGCAAAATGATTATTCAACCTCTATTCAAAGACCTCCAAAGAAAGAGTCAACTGCTGTATGAAGCAATTGGTTCTACTACCAAATAACTCTTATATGTAAACAAAAAGTTATTCCTCATATTTAGCCGGAATCTCTTTTCTTAACAGTTTGACCCCACTGTTTTATTTTCTAAACTTCCATTTTCCACACGACATTACTTCAGGTGTTTAAAGATGCCAATCTTACCCCCTTTCCATTTTCCCTCCAAGTTAAACATATCCAGCTGTATTTCACCAGATCCTCCATTCTGAGGGAAGATAGGTTGTTACAAGCATTGCAGAATAAATAATATTTTGTTTAATACAACAAAAAAGTGTTCAATTTTCTTTTAAACTGGTATTTTTTACTAGGATGTAAAATGAAAAATTATCTGAAGGGGCAATTTTCAAGGAATTGTGTTTTACCCTTTGGTCTCTCCTCTGGAGGCCCTCCTTGCATTTCTACTTCTCTGTGGTCAGAGGTTCCTGGTCCATCGTGCCAGAGTCGCTTTCGAGGTGGCAGTGAGGCTATGTCCATTCCCTGGAGCGAGGAAGAACGCTCTCGACCTCCTGGCGAGTGACCATCATGAGGAGGATGATCTTGTCGGGGACCTGATTAAGAAGAGATCAAGCTACAAATTTAGCCTACCCATGTAATTGCTTATTAACAGTCATTCTGCCAACACCTTTAGTAGAAACATTATGTAATAATGAATTTTTAATGAGATGTCTTCCTTGCTGTTTTTTAGTTTTCACAATTCACAACAAAATACATTTAAAATGCTGAACTAATTTATGGATAGAAATAAACTGACTAGGACAGCCTGCTTTTTGTTTAATCTGTGGCACAGATGGCCCCTTCTGCTTTTATCATACTGAAAATCAAGGTTAGAAATCACATGGAAACATAAAATGGGTTTCGGAGATTAGAAAAAGAACAGCTCTTAAGGCAAGATAATCCATTTATAGGTGCTGGAGGATGTTTGCGAGAGGATAACAGAATGATAACAAGGCTTTTTAGAGTTTGTTGGGTGGCCTGGGCAGTGGACGCAACTTAAGCTTGAAGTTGGGAAAGGACTGGGATGGACATGAAGAAAACAGTTTGTAAAGTGCTCACAAAACTGATGGGAAATAGTTGGCAGGCTCATTCTACAGAGAACTGGAAGAGGAAAGGATATTTGGAGAAGCCTTTTGAAGCGGTTTAAAACAGTCCATTATGGAACTCAGATATTAAAGAACAAGCCAGTATTAATCCAGTTTATGCAAGGTATGGAGTTTTGTTAGAAATGAATATATACAAGAAAGAAAGATGATACAAATGTTTTAACTCTTCCCTTTAAGTCCACTATTCAGAAAAAATTTCAACCTGGTTCTCGATTTCCATCCATTCGACCTCCTTCAAAGTGAGGAAACTCATCTGGAGTAGGAAGCAAGCCTTTTCGTCCCCCTATATAAACAAACAATTATAGGAAATGAAGATGTTGACAGAGAGGTTTTAAGAATTCCAATGATCATTTTTAACTGACCAAAAATGAATGCAACAAAGCATTCTTACCTCTTGGTGTACCACGACCACGTCCCCGGCCACCATGATCTCTTCCTCTTGAATTCTCATCTGCTGAGTCAAAATTTTCTTCTGGCACAAAATCATCAGATCCAGGGAAATTTTCCCTTGTCCTACTTCCTCGGCCCTCATGTCTTGAAGATGTGCCTCTCCTAAAGCTGCACCAAAGGGAATCCATATAGATGTTTGTGCTATATAGAATTTTATACTGACAAGGAATACAATATAAAATTTAACTTCTTTTAAGAAGTTTACTTAAAAACAGTGTCTGTGCTTGTTGGTATATGCGAGTGTATTAATCTCTACTGATGAGCAGAAATCAGAAAGTGGGATTTTCAACCAGTTAAATATATTTCATTTAACTGATTGTTGGATTCCAACAGATAAAGCATTCATATTTAAATGAATGAAAATACTGATAACTTGATTTAGGGCATCTTTGAAAGGATTCTTAAAAGAGCATGAAAGTTCATAATTTATTTACCTTTAAATAAAGGGATTACTGAAATCTTAAAAAGAACTCTTTGTAATAGCATTATTTGTAATTCATGTAAAATGTATGCCACTATGTATGTTTATATTTATCCCTTCCAAACATAACTAGAAACTCCAAAGATACTACCTTTGTTTATAATGGACGTGAACAATTGCTGGTGTTGGAAAAGGCTTCTGAAGGGCCACATCCAGTGTTGCAGCTCCCAAATTTTAAGTTAAGAGGAAGATTGGGTTTTTAAAAACTTATCCATGGCTATTAACTAAGTCAGTTTACTGACTTTAATTAAAAACAAGCAAGTTAAACTGATCATTTTAAACAGCCTAAATAATTTCTTTTCTGACAAAATACACTCGGGGACTGCAAAACCAGCTTTATGGTAGCAATAAAAAGGGAACAACGAGGTATTGTTAATTTAATACCATCCAGAAAATGAAGGCTACGCCTCCCCATGAAAGAAAGTGCCCCTAGCCCATTTCTCTGGTGGATTTATTGGATGCTCTCCAGTTGTTATTTACCCCGCTATCACGACTAATGAACATGAACTGGAGTTATTGTCTAAAACATCTGGAGGGCATCAAGATCCCTACCATTTCTTTGTGCATATGTGTATGTCTGTTCAAGTTGCTTATCAATGCATAATGGCACTATGGATTTCACAAGTTTCTTTTTAAGGCAAGGAGCATACAACTCCTCTGTTACGTCAGCTCCACTGGCTGCCAGTCTGCTTCCGAGCACAATTCAAAGTGCTGGCTTTAGCCTATAAAAGCCCTAAATGGTTCTGGCCCAGCTTACCTGTCCGAACATATCTCCCTCTATGAAACATCTCGGAGATTAAGATCATCTGGGGAGGCTCTGCTCTTGATCCCACCTCCCTCGCAGATGCGGTTGGAGGGGATGAGAGACAGGGCCTTCTCAGTGGTGGCTCCCTCCCTCCCTCCTGACCTTTAGGAAAAAACTGAAAACGTGGAAGTGAGACCTAGCTTTTCATTAATCTATCAGTGCAATATGTGAATTTGTAATGGTGCAACAATAAGTATAGGTTGCTTACCTGTAACCGTATTTCTTCGAGTGTTGATCTGTGAAATTCGCACATATGGTTTACCCAATGCGCCTGCGCAGATTTCGGAACCTTCTAGAAGCTTTAGATGAAACTTTTTTGGCGGAGGCCCCGCCCAATCTCCCCATAGTATAAATATGCTTATAGGCGGGGCTACGCCTCAGTTCTCCGCCGCCGACAGCAGCTGAGAAAACGAGGCATGACATCAGCGGGGAGGCTGGGCGGGGCTGTGCGAATTTCACAGATCAACACTCGAAGAAATATGGTTACAGGTAAGCAACCTATACTTCTTCTTACGTGTTGTCTGTGAAATGCGCACATATGGTGACTAACAAGCTACCAACCTGGAGGTGGGTCATGCCACGCAGGAAAATAGCACCGCTCTGCCGAAGGCTGCATCACGTTTGGCTTGGATGTCCAGCTTGTAGTGGGATACAAAGGTCGATGGGGATGACCAGGTGGCTGCTTTGCAGATATCTTCCAATGAGACACCCCGAAGAAAGGCTTGAGAGGTTGAAAGGGACCTGGTGGAGTGCGCCGCCACATGGGATGGGGGGTCTTTACCTGCTAGCTGGTAGGCTAAACGAATGGTAGATGTGATCCAGACAGCTAGACGTTGTGAGGATACAGGTAAGCCTAAGGTGTCGTTCCTATATTTAAGAAAAAGTCTGGGTGACTTCCTGTGGGCGGCAGTCCTCTTGATGTAAAAAAGCAGTGCCCTCTTGACGTCTAAGCAATGGAGAGACATTTCCAGAGGAGTGGACGGATTTGGAAAAAGTGCGGGAAGAACAATATCTTGGCACATGTGGAAACGAGACACTACTTTGGGTAAGAAGGAGATGTCTGTTCGGAGGGTCACTTTATCATCCGAGAATCTGATGTAAGGGGCATCGACCCTGAGGGCTGTAATTTCACTTGCTCGTCTGGCGGAGGTGATTGCCACCAGGAATGCAGTTTTCCACGAAAGATGGGCCAGGTCGATGGACGACATGGGTTCGAAGGGGGGTTTTGACAACTGTGACAAAACCAATTCTAGGCTCCATGATGGGGGAGGCAGGGAACTGGGTGGATAAGTATTTTTGTAACCTTTTAGGAATAGACGGAGCAGAGGGTCCTGAAAAAGTGACGGTTGTCCTGCCTTTCTCCTAAACCAGGATAGGGCCGCTGCATAACATTTGATAGATGAGAGTGACATCTGTTTGGAAGAGAGATGAACAAAAAAGTCAAGTACCGTCGAAATTGGAGCTGTGAAGGGGTTACTTCCAGAGGGGGAAATAAAATGTTTGAAACGAGACCACTTGTAAGTATATGATCTTTTAGTAGACGTTTTTTGAGCTGCAAGGATTATAGCACGGACGGCGTCGGAGAGGTGAGCTGTGGTCTTATCCTCCATGCCGTTAACCGGAAGGATGGTACGTCCGGGTGTCTGACCAGGCCGTTGTGGACCGTGAGGAGGTTTGAACTGTTTCTCAGATGAATATAATCGCCCCGTGATGCCTCCAGGAGTGTTGCGAACCATGGTTGGCGTGGCCACCAGGGAGCGATCAGAATACAATTGGAGTTGTCCGACACAATCTTGGCGACCACTCTGGCTAGGAGTGGAAGAGGTGGGAATGCATACAGAAGATCTGGTACCCATGAGAAGAGGAAAGCGTCTCCTAGGCATCCTGGGGATGCGTGAGGGCGCATACGTGCGCAGAACCGAGGACACTGTGTATTCGCTGGTGAGGCGAAGAGATCTATCGTGGGAGTCCCCCACCGGCGAGTAATGAATTTGAATTCCCTGCGATGGAGGTGCCACTCGTGGTTGTTTAGAGTTGTTCTGCTCAGGGAGTCTGCCAACACATTGTGCACCCCTGGTAGGTGAATTGCCACCAGGAAGACATGTCTCTGAATGCACCATTCCCAAATTCGGGATACGATGGAGAGGAGAGTCTGTGAGTGAGTCCCTCCCTGTTTGTTGACGTAGAATTTTACTGTAGTGTTGTCCGTGATCAGTTGGACGACCCTGTTCTTGACAAGGGGGGCGAAGGATTTGAGGGCTTTCTCCACCGCCAGGAGCTCGAGTGCGTTGATGTGGAGACTGAGTTCTATGGTTGACCAGTGGCCGTGTGCGGTCAGGTCCTGGAGGTGAGCGCCCCAGCCCTGGGAGGATGCATCCGTTGTCAGTGATACAGACCTTTGAGGAGAGTTGAACGGGAGGCCTGAGCAGACATTGTGTTCCTTTATCCACCATGCGAGAGACCTCAGGATTGCTGGTGGAGGGGACAGAATGCGATCCTGACGGTGGAGGAGCGGGTTGAATTTCCGTACAAACCAATTTTGGAGGGGCCTTAGGCGCAGTCGTGCGAATGCGGTGACGTTTGTGGTGGACGCCATATGGCCTAAGATGGACTGGATTGACCAGGCAGTGCCCTGGCCATAGTGGCATAGCTCTGTAATCATAGTCTTCAGGTTTAGGAATCTTTCTTGTGGTAGAAAAGCCCTTTGAGCGTTGGAATCTATAATGGCACCAATAAAATTGATGCGTTGAGTGGGTAGGAGGTGGGATTTTTCTTGGTTGACAATGAGGCCTAGAGTCTGTAAGAGAGATAGGGTGAAACGAATGTCAGATTTTAGTTGGTCTCTATAATTTGAAGATAAAAGCCAATCGTCTAAATACGGAAAGACCATGACGTGCTGCTGACGTAAGTATGCTGCCACTACTGACATGCATTTAGTGAAAACCCTTGGGGCTGTGGAGAGGCCGAAGAGTAAAACATTGTAGGAGAAGAAACTGTCATCTACTGCAAAACTAAGGTATCTACGGTGGTCCTCTTTAACAGAGATGTGGAAATAAGCATCTTTGAGGTCCACCGAGGCTAACCAGGCTCCTTTCCTAATGAAGGGGAGGATTGTGGGAAGCGACACCATCCGAAACTTGCGCGGTTTTATGAAACGGTTAATGCCGCGCAAATCCAGTATTGGGCGGAGGCCCCCTCCCCGTTTGGTAACCAGGAAATAACGAGAAAAATAGGCAAGGTGGATCTTACTGGGCGGGATAGAAGAGATGGCTCCTTTATCAATTAGGACAGATATTTCCTCAAGGAGTACATCTGATGGGGAGGTGGCACAAATGTGTCCCACTGGTGGAAGGGAAAGAAACTCAATAGAGTAACCTTTCTCCACAATACTCAAAACCCATGAATCCGATGTGATTCGCCGCCACTCATTCAAGTATGGAACGAGCCTGTTAAGGTATAAACGGGGAACTTCTGGAGAGGAGGGGCGTTGAACAACTAGAGAACTAGAAGCCAACCGGGCTTCAGAATGAACTGGAAATAACGACGCGGGCAATGGAGATGTCGGGCTAAAAACGCCGTCTCCTATTGTCCGCTGACTTGGGCCCCTTGTACTGACCCCTGGAAGGGAAAGACGGCTTACGGTTCCCCGTGAAGGTGGACTGCTGGCGCTGTCTTCCCCGAGAGAATGAGGGGCTGTAACGTCCCCGGTAGTATTGGGATTGATATCCCCAACGCTGACGCTGATGGTAAGAATAAGGTTGGTGAGGATGTTGCCCATATTTATTGATGGTCTGCTTCATTTTGTGGGAATGTTCCAATTGTGAGTCAGTTTCAGGGTTAAATAACCCGGCCTCGTCCATGGGAAGATCCTCGATGAGGGAGCGAGCGGATGGGGACAGTGTAGCAGCCCTCAACCAAGCGTGTCTGCGTAGGGCTCCTGCTCCTGCTAGAAGTTTGCCAGATGCATCGGCGGTGTTTTTTGCTAGCTCCTTCTGAAGACTCGCGAGGAGCGTGGCTTCTTGTTTAAACGCCTTGGCTAAGATTTGCTCATTGGGAGATAGAGATTCAAGGAAGGGACCAATCTTGTTCCAAAGATACGTCTGGTATACGCTCATATATACTCCAAAGTGAGCCATCCTAGCGAAAAGGCAAGCGGAAGAATAAAATTTCGTTGCCATAGTGTCCAATTTTTTCCTTCCCTATCCGAAGGGGTAAGCTGGGCTTTCTGGGCCGGTTTAGGTTGCGCGTCCTTCACAACAGAGTTAGCGTTGGGCATCTTGGCAAGCCAGGAGGTTGCCGACAGATCCAACTTGTAAAGATTCTCAGCTCTTTTTGGGGTAGCTGGAACCAAAGATGGTGCAACGCCAACTGTTTTGATAATCTGGAGCAAATAGGGCAGGGTAGGTAGTGCCGTAGGTGTTGGTGATTGCTGCTCCGAAGAAGAGAAACACGGGTCTTTCACAACATTGGTGGGTTTCGGTGTCTCCAAGTTAAGAGCTCTTGAGAGTCTTATGAGAAGGGCAGCAAAGTTGCGAAATTCCTCAGTACGGAGGGGATCTTGCTCCGTTTCCGTTAGAGGTGTAGACGAGGGTCCATCATCCTCCACAGATGGATCTATATCTCCCGCATCTATTCCTTCCGGAGATGGAGCCGGTTGGCTCTGAGCTTGTTCACTCTCTGGGAATGCTGGTTGTGTTTTGGCTATCTGAGAGGAAATTGCGGTCTCTGGGATCGCTGATGGGGGCTGTTGAACAGCTTTGGCTTGAGTGGCTGAAATGGGAGGGGCATCGGGAGTTTGCCCTTGTAGTGGAAGAGGCAGTTCCCCTCGATTTCGATGGAAGTCAAAATAATGGTAAGGAGGGTAAGCGGGGAATGGAGGGGGGGGGGATAAAAGAAATTGGGATAACGATAGAGCGAACTATGGCCAGGAGACAGAGATCGTGGGTAAAAGGAAGCTCTGGAAGGGCTCCTCGAACGCGAGCCCCAGGATTCAGAAGAGGGGGAACGCTCACGGTACCGATGCCTTCCGTGTGCGGCCTGCTGCCGTCGCTCGGTGCTCCGGCCTCGGCGCTCCATGGCGCTGCTCCCTGCCTCCGCTGTTGGGCGGGGCGGGGGATAGCACAAAGTTTGCGGCGGGGAAGAGCTGGCATTCTGAGGGTTGGCGTGTGCGCTCACGCTCCTCTCCGCTGCCCCCGGGGCCTGGGAGGGCTCCACAGGGGATAGATGGGGCGGAGCTTCCTCCATGGGCGGGATCGGGGAATCTCGGTCCCGAGAAGAATCGCGTTCAGGTGAGGCTTGTGGTGGGGGACTCAGGGGCTTCTCGCCAATGAGTTGCCTCCCTTTTTTATATTTTTTGAGGCCATCCTTGGGTTTGAGCCCTTTCTGAGGTTTGGCGGCTTTGGCTTTTTTCCTCGGTGCCTCGGTCGGCAGCTCGAGTGGGCCTGCCAATCCCTCCTCAGCGGGGGGAGGGGGATTTTGCTCTTCAGCAGAGGAAGGGAGGGAGAGTGTTTCAGGGCATGGCCGTTTGGGAGCGCGCGCCGCTTCTGGCGCCAGAGCCTGTTCGTAAAGAGCGGCCTTAAGGCGGGCTTCCCTGTTGCGGCGTGCCTGGGGGGTAAAATTTTGGCAAATTTGGCACGTCTGAGGCACATGGCCCTCCCCCAGGCATATAAGACACTTATTGTGTCCATCAGAGTCGGGTAGTTTCGCGCCACAGGCCGCACAATTTTTAAAGAATAAGCTAGACATAGCCTGCCTGAGACGTCGGAGCCGTTTAGGGTCGTAGCGGAAGAGTAGTCGATGCAGTCCGGGTCAAGGTAAGTGGTCGGGAGAAGACAGAGACGTAGTCGTGGGCAAGCCGAAGTCAAAAAACCGTTAATAAAATGAAGAGGAGAGAGCTAAGAAGGTCCTACTAACTGCTGTCGCGCGGAAAAACGAACTGAGGCGTAGCTCCGCCTATAAGCATATTTATACTATGGGGAGATTGGGCGGGGCCTCCGCCAAAAAAGTTTCATCTAAAGCTTCTAGAAGGTTCCGAAATCTGCGCAGGCGCATTGGGTAAACCATATGTGCGCATTTCACAGACAACACGTAAGAAGAACTGGAACGGCCTGGACTACGATATTGGATTATGTTATTTTTAATAATTTTAATGTTGAAATGTTTTTAGTGGTTCTGTTAATGTATATGTTTATTTGCCAGATATGTGTTGCGTGGCATCTAATTGTGCTTTTATGTGTGCCGCTCTGAGTCCCCTTTTGGGTGAGAAGGGTGAGATATAAATATGGCAAATAATAATGATAGATAATACGCAGAAATGATTTTGCCAAGTTCCTTCCTCTTTACTGTTAGTATATTAATTTTAATGCTAAATTTACAACTATTTTGGAACATGGTCAAATAAGCATCAACATTACTCAGTTATCATTAGAAGTTCTGCTCCTACATCATATTATTATTTCATTATTTATTTTTATCTTGCTTTCTCCCAGTATAGGGACTTCAGCTGGTTTTCCTACAAGAAGTATATTAATCACAAAACAAAGGACTGCCATCAATTTCAATTCTGCCTGACAAAACAATGTCGCTTTAGACAGTAACCAAAAATCATGTTGAAATATAATTTTTGTTTAAACATACTACAGCTCATGTACGAGACTAAAGCGGCACACATTAATTCAAAATTTTGCTAGTCTTGTATTTGATGTCTATGAGAAAAAACACTTTATCTTTTAAGTTGTTCTTTTTGAGTCATTAATCCTTTATACAATCAGACAATCTGATTAAAGCTAATTGGTACTTTCCACAGACTAATGAAGGGAAAAATATTTTAAAATCAACAGGCAAGACTTTTCTGCTTGTCACCTAACACTATCAATGAACCTCCTAGGGGTACATGAACTACAGGTTAAGAAGTCCCCACTTTCTCCTGCTATAGGGCTTCACATTTTTTTGGATAATGAACAGAATGTCTGATTTCATTAAGATATATGGATTCATTTATTTAAACATTGTTGAGACTATGCATATAACATGAAATAGGAGAGAACTGTATCAGTCAGTTTTCAAATAACAATAGTAAATTATGCATACTTTTCATCTCTTCTTCCACGATACCGTCCCTCCTCAGGATCATGAGGGAATCGCTCGTCTGAAGGTCTCCGTCCATCCCAAGGCCCAGGAGGTGCTCGATTTGGGCCTCTGCCATCTCCCTCACTGAATTCCCTATGATCAGAGGGGAAAGGAGGGCCTGCACCACCTCGTCTCCACTTCTCTTCTTGGGGCGGGCCTCCCCGTCCTTCAAATTCACGTAAGCGGTGGCTATATCGCTTCTCTGGATGGAAGTCTTCATGAAACTCATCTGGCCGGTCAAAGTCATCATGGAAGTCTGGATGAGGTCCCCGTCTGTCTGGCATTCCCCTGTTCTCTCTGCCTTCACCCCATTCTTGGCCTCCTCGGAAAGGCCCCCTCTCAGGTCCAAGATCTGGTCCACCACTGTTCTGGTCATGTCTCCTTTCTGAGAGGGGCCCCATATGATGGTTGGATGGACCACGTGATTCACCTTAAGATAAAGGAAATGAACCTGTGTGCTTAACAATGAAATATTTGAAACAACGCCTCAATCCTCAGTTAACACTTTATTTTCCTTTAAAAGGAACAGCTGTTCAAGGCAAACAATTTGTGGTTCTGTAGTAACCCAAAGCATTCAGAAGACACATGTATCAGGAACTATATCTTATAGGCCAAATATCCCTAGGTTCATGAGCTTTTCATAATGCATGGAATTAAAATAAAGGTTACTTAAGTCATTTGTAATCTTTTAGAGAAGTTTAAAAATAAATCTTATTCATTAAAGATGGCATAGATTTAAGATTACACAGAAAGAATTCATCCAAATTCCAACAAAACTGACCAACCAGAGGCACACAGGCTGGATGTGCCCAATATATATTCCAGTTCCCAAGAAAGGGAGCATCTGTTCCTGGTGTTTCATTTTTCCCAAGTGTTCTGTGAGAAGCTACCACTAAAATGGTGTGTTCATTGTCAAGCGGTTCTTCTTTGAAGAAATCTGTCATTTCTTAATCACCAGTCAATACAGTGAATTCATATTTCTTATTCTAAGTAAACAAGATGTTAAAATTACCTTTATTAGGACCAGGTCCCTGGTTGTGAGAAGCATGACGGCCTGGACCTCCATGCTGCCCCAATCCTGGTATCAAGGGTGGGGGCCCTGAATTTTGTCCTTCCTTAAAATTAATGAAACATGGAAATTAGACCTGCTATTAAGCTAATCTACTGACAAAAGGCAAAGCCAGCCAAAAAAGAACTATTGCTGTGGAACCAGAATAAGTATTACTACTTTGCACTGCTTTCATGTGTATCTTTCCAAGACATTTACTTCTTTAATGGTAGACATAGCTCTAACTGAACTAAAACAAGCCAAAGGAAGTCTTAAAAAATAAAAATGTCTTAAACATCTGTTAATTTGGGTTTGATAAATCTTATCCTTCCTATTTAAGGGAAAAAGTACAAAGAGAGAATTGTACAGTGGCCAGATGCAACGAAAAAAAGAGAATTCATGTATCTGTTAACAGTGGAATGTAAGCAGTTATAGCTTTCCATAGACAACTGTCAAAATTCCATCTTCTAAATCATATTCAGAAGTATAAAAGAATTTTTTATAAATTGCAGGTCCCATCTTACACCTGGCAAGGGTGAAGTGCAGCCATATAGATGTTGCCACCTTGCTAGCCCCATAGATCATATACACAAACCAATGATTGGAAATGCTTGGAATTGCATCCCAGAATATTTGGAGAGCTGCATGATTTCCATACCTGGCTTACTCACAGGTAGCATATATACAAAGCAAATGTAAGAATGTACAATTTATTATATATTTTTTTCTTCCCAGCACTAGAGATTCTGGACGGACAAATGGGTGAAGTTATCTTGGAAAAATGAAATGACTGTATCTTAAAATATTCTGCCAAATAATGTGATTTCCCACTTTTCAGATATTTATCTCCTTCATGATACTCCCTCTTACATAACAGAAGAAATATTCCATCGTAAGTACTTATAGTGGAAATAAATATTAGTGAGAAAGATGTCAGACCAATGCAGTTAACACAGGTGATACTCTTGCAAATATCATATATTGCGAGTAAAGTTATACAGCAAGGGCTGCCTTGGGTTTTTCTTAATAGATTGTCTTTGCTTTGGTCTTCACTTTTGTAAAGTGATACTTCCCCACCCATAAATAGCAAGTGTTCGTTTTGTCTATCTACTTTAACATCTTTCTATGTTGCTACAACTCCATTCTATTATTTTTAAGTACTGAAATTTATCTATATCGGGCATGGGGATTGCTGGGGGTCCAGGGACAAACTTTCTAGCTTTCACCAAACCATACCAATTCCTCTCAGTAAGACCTGAAGTGGCAGGCCAGTCCATTGCCAGCTTCAAAAGTCTAAGCCTAATTTTCAATCCCAAGAAGAATCAAGGACATTTGTCTAAATGTTGACTTAGCATGTTTCCACAGATTCAATGGATCTAGTCTAGCTGGAACTGACAACAACTATAGATTGAAAGTCACATTAAAAAACTTAACTAAGATAAATTTAAAAGAGAATGGTGGTTCACGAACAGCAATACTCCATGCTTTTAATAATTCCTCTTCTGGTCTTCCTGCAAAAATAGGTTGTCTGGGCCTTGTCTACTAAACCACCAAGCCTTAAAATGTGAAGTAAATATGAAAATAAGATTTTGTACCAAAGCTAAGTTTTAAGGAATCAAGAAATTCATACCACTTAGATTCACACCACTATGATTCCTTTACACTTTTTCTGACAGCATATCATTAAACCCATATACTAACCATAGCTTATACAGCCCAAATTCTATGTGGAGCTTTGGTCTTAAAACTTGAAAATAATTAAAATTACAGATGTCAGGTCATAATTTGACAACACTCATTTTCTGCACATTTTTTGTTCTATTATATTATTCCCAACAAGATATACAGACATACCGGACTGAATGGGGGTCGAGGACCATCACCAAGTAAGGGAGTTTTCTGCTGCTGGAAAGGTGGGGGGGTCTGGGAGGGATGGGGGCCCCTTGAAGGGTTCTGCGGTCCTTGAGGCCCTGGTGGACCCTGCATGTTTCCTTGAGGTGCTGCCATGTTACTTTGTGGAGGTCCCTGCTGTCCTTGTGCACCTGGTGGCCCACGCAATTCCTGTGGAGGTCCCATCATTGAACCCTGAGGCGGAGGACCCCTCATCTCCTGGGGTCCATGTCCCAGTAAACCATGAGGCCCTCGTATTTCTTGTGGAGGATGGCCTATCATCATCCCTTGTGGACCAGGTCCCTGGTTCTCTCGTGGTCCTGGAGGCCCTGGAGGTCCCTGCATGCCTCTTGGATTAAGTCCCATTAAGGGCCCTTGAGGTACAGGACCCTGCATCCCTTGAGCACCTTGTACTCCATGAGGTCCTTGTAGTCCCCTTGGACCAGGTGGCCCCTGACCACCAGGTGGCCCCTGAGGACCTAGGTGGCCTTGTGGTGCTGGTGGACCTTGCTGACCTAAATGACACTGAGGGCCAGGCGGCCCTTGTGGGCCTAAGTGAACTTGAGGTCCAGAATTACCCTGTGGACCAGGTGGCCCTGGAGGGCCCATTGGTCCATGAGGGCCAGGATGTCTTTGCATTCCTTGATGTCCATGGATTTCTTGAGGTCTTGGCAGTCCTTGTGGAGGGCCTTGAGGGCCTACAAACCCTTGTGGTCCACCACCTCCTTGGTGCAAAGGAGGACCTTGAGGCCCCATTTGTCCTTGAGGTCCTGGAGGTCCTGGAGGTCTGAACTGTCCCTGTGGTCCAGGTGGTCCCATCTGAGGCATATTCATTGGCATCTGCTGGGGTGGATGAGGCTGCTGAAAGCCTTGAGGCACCTGAGACATTGGGCCTTGTCCTGGGAAATGCTGGGGTCCATGAGCAGGTCCTCCTGGAGGTGGCTGTGGTTGGCCTTGATCTACTTGCTTCTGTGCAAGCCTCTCAATTTTTAATTGCTATTGAGAAAAAGAAAACAATTGACATATGCACACCATAATTTAAACACAGGTTGAGCATCCGAAATACTACAAAATTATCCACAATGGTGGCTGAGACAGAATACCTTTGCTTTCTAATTGTTCACTGTATACCAACTTTATTTCATGCAGAAAATATTGTGCAGACATTTCATTCAGGCTATCTATATGAAGTGTATATAAAACATAAATTAATTTCGTATTTAGACTTGAGTCCCATTTCCAAGACGTCTCATTATGTATTCCAAATTTTGGAAAAAAATCCCAAAAATAGAACACTTCTGGTCTCAAGCATTTCAGATAAGGAATGCTCCTCTTGTATATTATTTCTGAACAGTTTTAATTTATATAATTATTTCAGCTGAAAAAAAATAATGGAAGGATTTAGTGGTTAGGTTCAGATTTCCAAGCAATCTTTCATACAAGCCGTATTCAAGGCTGACCCTTTTAAGTTCAGTATTAAAACTGCATCATCTAAATCAGATGTTTTATTTGTCATGGGCTATATTCAGCCACTGAATCAATGGAATGTACTTAAGTGTTGACTTACCAAGTTACTAGTTATTCAGTAGGACCTATTTTAATTGCGATTAACAACTTGATTATGGTCTGTATCTTCAGAACTACTACAATATATTGCATCATATTGTTATTGCTTTCCTACATTTTTGCTGCAAAGGAAGTACTCTTAAACAAACATGATTTTACTTTGGTTTATTTACCTCTAGAAGCTGTGGGTTGGTGTACTGAAGTGCTGCCATTTCCTGCTCAATCTCTGCCTGTGACTTCTTTTTTTCTTCTAGTTTAAGATCTTCCTTGCGGTCATTCAGTGGCTCACTTGGTGAAGGTATAGGAACTTTATTCTGCATCCAGGCCTGACCAAATATATATATATATATTAAAATATGGAAAATTACATGTGGTACTAAAATCAGACAAAATCTTTCCTTGCAATATGAAACTGTTCTAAGTCAGTTATAGTCAATATCTTTGGTGCCAGTTTAATCCCTATTCATGAGGAGATGGTACTATATTTTTCATTTGATCTTATCAAGGTCAAATTAACACTACCTAATAGAAAGGATTCAGAAAATATAGAGCCATGCTTTCAGCCACTCCTTGATACCAGTAGTTGGCCACCGAACGTATATTCAGTGCCTGCAGCCAAGGCTGTGCTTTACAGGTTTTGTGATCAACTTGCACAAATGAAGAAGTGCTTCCATGAATTCTCTGATTCAACAATTAGAGCAGTGGTTTTCAACCTGTGGGTCCCCAGGTGTTTTGGCCTACAAGTCCCAGAAATCCCAGCCAGTTTACCAGCTTTTAGGATTTATGGGAGCTGAAGGCCAAAACATCTGGGGACCCACAGGTTGAAAATCACTGACTTAGAGAGTAGAAAATTTGAAATCACAACAACCCTGTGATCCCAGCCATGAAAGCCTTCGCCAACACAATTTGAAATCTGATGAATTAATTCCTTGCTTTGCAAGTAGAGATCTGATAAAATAAAATTATGACGTTCATAACATATCTTAGGCAAAGTTTTGAATTCATACACTTATTTTTATTCATTAATTATTCATCAATAAAAAATTATCTGGCAATTCCAAAGGTAACTACTGGTGTTCGGCAATATTATTAATTTATGGGCTGATTATGAAGACATTTCAGGGTAGTAAAATCAATTTAGTGAAGTACTCCTATTGATCACAAAATAAGGAACCATATAAAATTACTAACCTGCTGAAACTGAGCAGGGATTGGTTTTGCATAGGGGACCTTTTTTTGTGGTACTTTCTTTTGGTCCTTTTGCATCACCTCCTCCATTCCCCAGTCCAATCCTGGGATTGTCATCTCAATTTCTGTTGTCTCATCTTTTCCTTCAACACAAGATAATAAGTCAATTTCATTTGGCACATAACACAGATATGAAACTGCTGGGTGAGGGAATTAGGTGAGCTTGAGTGGAGGATGATCAACACACTGATGACATATACTTCTATTTGTCTTTATCCACTGCACCAAGCAAAGTTGTGGGTGAACTGGATCCGGAAAGGGGGTAATGAGACAATAAACTGACACTGACTCCTAACAAGATGGGTAAATCCTGGATTTTGGAAATTTGTGTTTAATGTATATCACATGCTTATCAAGGCAAAAGGAAGGTTCTGGTCAATACTTTTAGGACAGATTAAAATTAACTTTCAAATACAATCTTATTCATGTAGTAAATAACTCAAGAATAAGTCCTACGGTGTTTAAGGGCCTTATTCCCAGAAGTGTATCCATAACACTGAAGTCATAGTTTCTTTCTTACCCATCTGCTCTTGTTCCATGGCTAGTTTCAGTTGTTCAGGTATTCCCATCCCTGGAATCACTGCAAGACTATTGGGTTCAAGGTCATCTACCAAAGGGAAAATGAACTGATATTAGAAACATATGCTGTGTGTCCTATGGTGCTGATTCAGAGAGGGGTACTTCAGATCAGAGTCGCCACTGTCTGCATAGCTAGCTTCTGAGCCAGGTTGGGGCCTGGCAAGTGTCCATAATGCATGTTGCCGAGCTGGCCCAGGGTCACCGGAACATATTCAGTGCTGCTGGACTGCCAACCTTTCTTTACCCCATCATTCTGGGCTTTGCAGTGCCCAATGGGAATGAAAATGGTGTTGGTCCCTGCTCAGTGCCTGTGATGATAGCTATGAAATGATGAGTGAGGGGAAATGGGGAGGAATCAACCCCCCCCTTTCGCCCCTCCCTTATCCGATCACCTCTTCACTCTGGCTAGTGTCACTCCAGGTGCTGAGCAATGAACATTGCCATTTTTATGCCTGGTGGGCACCGCTAAGAAAAAAAACAGGGAAAGGTAGTTGCAGCCCCTGTTCACAGGCTGCCCAAGGGCAGGGAAAGTGGGATGGCAGTGTAAACAGAGAAGCTTTGGATCATCCCACAACTTTGTAAAATGAGAGACAAAGCCACAATAAGGTGAATGGCCCTTGTGCATCATGTGAACACCACAGAGTCCATTCATTCTCTAACCAACTCATCTGGCCTGTGTAATTGGGCCCGTAAATTTCAGCTGAATTTACTTTGATGGTATTATTTTAATTGCCACAATGTTAATATCAATTGTTTCATATTATACTCCTTTACTAAAGCTGCAAGAACTTAAAATCCTGGTTCCAGTTGAGACACACAGTAAGGAAAATATCGTTTTTCTTACTGGCTGGACTATGGCAGCAAGATAAATAAAAATGAAATGACTTAAAAGTCTAAATTCAACTGCTAATCCCAATTAACAGGGGGGTCCACTGAATTAATCGAATGTATATGGATGTTAATTTACCAAATTCAATTGCTCTAATGGATTTATTCTAGCTGGGACCAACAGCTAGACTGGCACTAAATGGTGCAACTGCTGATCCTAAATGAAATAGGACAATCATGATTCCTAATCTGTGTTGAACTACACTGTAGTACTAAATGATGGGGATAGGGTAAGGAACAAAATAATGAAGAAATATTTTAGGAGCAACCGTTTTAATATTTAATACTTTTTAGATCATTTTAAGTTCTGCTGCCTCTTTGGCAAGATCTTCTTTCATAATTATCACATAAATGGTTATGAAGTCCAGTGTGGTATGCATAACAACCAGAGTGCTAGATTAAAATTGATGAGGACTAGGTTCAAGCTATAAAGCTCAATAAAAGACTTTGGGCCAGTCATCATCTCACAGCCTAACCTGTATCACAGAACTGTTACGATGACAATAAAGTGTCCAGGAACATTTTTTTCAACTTGAGCTTCTCAGGGAAAGAGACTTTACAAAGGTAATAATTAAACAAATACCATATTCTACCCCATCTTCTGACATTCCTGGGAGCAGGTTCAAGTTATAACGATCTCGCATTTTATCTCCAGGACGATTCCGAGTCCAGAATTTGCTGTCAAAATAAAACTAAGATATAGTATCCTTTGCTAATACTTTGTCTCTTAGAAGTAGCCCCTCTTAACAACCGTTAATTTCAAGTCCCTCATTCTTTTTGTATTCTAGTGGATCACTTCAAGCCAAAATGGAAATTACTTCTCCTCTTGTCTTGAGAGCCAATGTGATGTAGTGGTTTCAGCATTTCACTATGGCTACGGAGACCAGGTTATTAATCCATACTCGGCCATGAAAAACCACTGAGTGACCTTAGGCAAAGGCAACCCCCCTCTGGGGAAATCTTGCCAAGAAAGCCCTATGACAGGTTTGCCTTAGGGTCGCCATAAATTGGAAACAACTCAAAGGCATACAACAACCATCTGAAATAGGGAGTATAGATATAGTTCTCCCAGATATGCAAATAGTTGCAACTGAGATAAGGGGGAAGATTATTTTTATAACAGAAATTAATAATTTGCTGAGCATGAAGGATTATGTTGAGAAGTGATTACCAACATAGATGTTCTCAACTACTTCTCACCAACATTAATAGAACCACGAAGTAACTTTTCCTGAAACTGTAATATTATTTTAAACATTTTGTTAAAATGATACGTGTTCATGGTACAACAAATATAGATGGCATTATTTAAACATTCAATCTGTCTCCAAACTACAGCTTCTCCACATTTACCTGTGGGACTATTATTCACGGTCTTTCTATTTGACGGATGTCCTGCTATATTGTGAGCTTGTTATGGCAGAAATGTGCCAACAGAATAACAGTGTAATAAATTATATTTAATTTGGATTCAGTTTATTTGTTCATCCATAGACAAATACATTGCTGCAAGTTGTTATTGTTACTTGATTGTGGTACGAATGTATACGCGAAAGGTACTACATTTAAAAAAATTGTTTTCCTTCTGCAAGGTGCGTGTATACATGTGTATGCTGAGGAGAAAACAAAATAAATAAAATATGGATGTTATTATCAAACAAAATGCTTTTGGGGCACAGGATTTAGTTCAAATACCTGGTGTGATCATTTGATCCAGAGCACAGAATGTGTCCTAGAGGATGCCAAGCCAAACTCCAGATCATTCCTTCATGGGCCATTTCCATACCACCCACTTCCTTTTCCACCCTATGGAGAACAGGATGAAAGTACTTTATCAAAAGAATACAGATCAGGCACTAAACCCCATTTGCTATTCTACCGCTCAACATTTATAGTCTTATTGAGAATGTGATATATTGTCCAGCAGGCACCTGCATTTCATTTGTTTGATTTGTATAAAAATGTTCAAATACATTTTAGAATTAGATTAACCCATGGAGAACCCCAGAGGAAAGCTAGACAGTGATATAGGACAGGGACTAAAGGTACATGCTTTCCATACATGTCTATATATTATTAAGAAAAAATACTTACTAAGAGCATTAAGCTCTCGTCTAGCTAATTACACAAATAAGAGATTAACTCACATTATCTAAACATTACACTGAAAGAGCATCCCAAGGAGAGATGCATCGATAGAAGAAATGGTTTTGAAAGATACTGAATTTCTCAACTGCTATTACTCTTCAGACTAAGGACCACATTACCTACCCAACATGCCAGAAAAGCAAAGAGCCATCAGATCCTCCACTGGCAAAAAGGCCTTCATGAACGGGATGCCAGGCTACAGCTATAAAGTAACAGAAAATACAATGCTTTTATATTTTTAGATTTTACCAATAGTGAAAAAGACATGCAAAAATACATGTGTGTCAGTATTTGCCTAGAGCAGTGGTTCTCAACCTATGGGTCCCCAGGTATTTTGGCCTAGAACTCCCAAAAACCCCAGCCAGTTTACCAGCTGTTAGGATTTCTGGGAGCTGAAGGCCAAAACATCTGGGGACCTACAGGTTGAGAACCATTGGCCTAGAGACAACAGAGATTCAAATGGGAGGGAGAGCAGGAGGAATTAAATTTATATTTACCAATTGAACAATGAAACATAGGCATCACTGGTAATCTAGAAGAGGAACTGGTGAAAATGTATGCCCTGGGGTCTTTGTGGAAGGATTTGGGGGAGACAGAAATACAGAGGTGAAGATATTTGAATGCAGAGGAGAAGATAGTTCACACAGAACAGTCAGGAGCCAGAGGATAGTAAGGAGAAGCTGAGTTCACTACTCAAACAGGAGGAACTTGGGATACTAACATTGACAAATAAAACACCTGGGAAGATAAAAGAACTATAAAATGACTGCATCTCAGAAGTATGACAATCAAGGAGGACAGCAAGTTTTAGTTTGAAATCTAGCAGACAGGTACAGGAGAGGAGTTTGTGAGAATGGTACATTAAATACTTTTTGTGGGAGAAAGTCATTCTAGATTGGGTTATAACCTGCTGCTGCCCAGATTATGCCAGGATCACATGGCTGAACATGATATTCTAGATCCCTTGTTACTCTCACAGTTCTTCTCATAGTTGAGTCAGAAGAGGCAAGAGATGCAGCAAAAGTGTTGGCACTAGTTAGATAAGCCAGAAACAAGACAGCCACAACAGACAACTGAAGTAGTTATGAAGGAATGTCACTAAGGAATCGTTTAAATATGAGAAGGAGGGGAGAATTGGCTTTTAGATGAAGCCACTTTAGTGTCTTAGGGTATTTTGCTTAAGGACAATATCCAGACCTGTCTAGAGAAATTTTGAGATGTCTTTTTTTTTTTTTGCTCCTAGAGTAACTTGATTTGGTTTACTGACCAGCAAGTGGCTCTCCAGGTGGTTTTGACTAGATAGACATTAAAAAGGCATATCCAATCTTTGAAATCCAACCAAAAAACAGCTACTCAGGAACACTAACTAATTGGGCAGTTGGTATACACAGTCAGCTGCCTATAATTCCCAACAACTGTTGAAAGTTCTTGTTGCTTGCTTCTCCTCGACTGACAGTGCTCTTGGTACCTTTATGTCTCTTGGGATTCTTGACTCTGGATAAGTTACAGTACAGGTAGTAAGTTTTTTTTTACATGTTTAAATAAACTAATGGAAAAAAAACAAGGGATTTAGAAAAAAATTAAGAGAAAAGAAAGATATCACAAGGAATACTGAGCAGAGAGTGAAAGAAGGTCTAATTTAGCTAAAGGCAAGGGGAAGAACTCAGAGAGGAAAGGAGAGCCTACAGTCTAAACTATATTTCTTCATATCGGTGACATAACCCATGGCCACACAGCCCTATATCCCCGAATATCAAAGCAGAAAATCTCACATTATCTGAGTGTGGACTCAGATGACCCAGTTCAAAGCAGATATCATGGGATTTTCTGCCTTGATATTCTAGGATATAGGGTTGTGTGGAAGGGCCCCCAGTATAGAATATCTCCTTTGCTGCATACAGAGAAGTGGTCCTTAGCTTTGATCAAAAACATCTTGGGAATCTTAAAGGAAGGATATAGAGACTATTCACAGAATCTGGAAGTGACAAATAAAATAGCATAAGGCAATAAGGTTGAGAAAAAATGTATGGTGAAAACAGAGTAGAGGTTATTAGAGGGCATAAAGAAATTGCATGAGAGAATTCAAAACAGCAAAGCTAAAATCTTGAATAATGTTAGCTGCTTTAAGATAGGATAACAAGTGACCATTTATATGGTACAATGACTGTAATTTTTAGCAAGATGAAAAAACTGCTTTCACACTACTCAAATGTAAAATGATTAATGCAAAGGCAGCGATATCAGCTGCATTTCTTATGCACTAGGCATCACAGAAATTGGAATCCCATGGCAACATGAGCTCCAGGAGGTCTTTAAACTTGTTTTTAAATAGCATGAATGGTCAACCAAAGCTCAGAAAGTTAACAGAAGATAATTGTAACCTGTGGCTTCCTTTTTATGGCCCCTGAACACCTGAAGCTCTTCCTTTAGATTTCGAATATCAAAGAGTTTGCAAAGATGATCACGAGATGCTGTAAGTAACCAGTTGCCATTTAAGTTCAATTTGACTTCCATCACAGTGTTTTTATGAGCATGTCTGGAAAAATAATAAGAGTAATTATACAGAATTGAGTATATAGCAGAAACCTATATTTGGATATAGCTCAAAATTATGTCGCTTTTCACTTCGAGTAAGGCCCCTTCTATGCTGCTATATAAAATCCAGATTATCTGTTTTGATAATCGGGATTATATGGCAGTGTACAAGGGGCCTTAAAATGGTAAAGTCCTGTCTCACATTAAACCAGGGAAAGAAGCATGAATGATCTTCTTCAATGTCATGCAAAGGTGTATACAGATTTTTAATATAGACCAAAATGTGTCTACTGAAGTTAGTGCTCTAACCAGGACACTTCTTTCACCTGTAGACAAGCATCTAGCAGTTCACTTAGCATTCTTTCAAAAAGTAAATCAGTGATCTAGGGGAACTATGATTAGGTGTCACATCTCCCTTCTCCCCTTCTTCTTTATTAAGCCAACGTAAAATGGGATGGATTCTTTCCACGAATGCTGTCTTCCTAATATAATCCCAATTGTTTTTTCCCCAATTGAGAAAATATATGTACCTTTACGATTTCTTTAACTGGATTAATAGCAACAGCAACAACAATTGCAAATTTGGGGGGGGGGGGGGTTACAGGAGAAAAGTACACTAAGGAAATGGTAAAAGAGAAAGGATTAACTCTTCTGCTCCAGTGCCATGGTCCCAGCAGAATCCCATCTATGATCATGTATGGATTTTAAATAGACGTGGAGATCTCTTAACAGGATCTCCAGTGTCTTGCCTAAACTGCTTCTGCTGTAACCTGAATCTGCACATAAAAATGGCTGAATGTGGCACTGATGCTGTTACTGGCATACTATTTTTGTTGTTGTTAAACCATCATACAAACAGGCACTCTGCATTTATTAATTGCTATGTGGTTTGTATTTTGCCTTTCCTTTTGAATACAGCAGCATATACGGTTCCTCTGAACGTGACTATTGTGTCATACTCACAATAATCCTGTACAGTAATTAGGTTGTGATATGAAGATATATCACCTTCACAGCAGCTAGAATATGAATCTGGGTCTCTCTAATTTCACTGTGATAACTCAGACCACAACAATGTGGTGAGTCATATCATCTTACTGCCATCTGCTAACTACCTAGAATTTTCAAGTGATTTCCAGTTACAAACCTAGCATGTTACACTGTGCTTCCTGTGGTTTTAAAAGTATCTTTGATCTTGAATATATCTATTTTATTTTTCAATACATTTTCCTTTGAAACCAATTCTCATACCAAATTCTAAGAACAGTATAACATAATGCACTTGTCCTTGGGTGGTGACTAAGAAACTGCAAGTTGTGTTGATTCCTTTTACCAACTTAGATTAATGATGGAGCAATCATCTTACAAAATATTCTAAATGCAATTACCAGTTGGCCCTCCACATTTGAGGACCTGATTAAGATGTTATCTCTAGGAACCTTTAGGTCCTCCAGTGTGACTCCATGGTCAACTTCTGACGTAAGTTGATTGCAGAGGCATACTTGAGAACCTAGAGATTCCTAGAGGGAACACCTCTCTAGGAATCTCTAGGTCCTCCAGTATGTTCCAGCAGAAGTTGACCATACAAACTAGAGATTTCAAGAGACGTGTTCCCTCAAGTTAACAAAATAGCCATTTTATTATTTGATTCCCCTCCCCACACTTTTTCAGGGGTCCTGTGCCCCTAACCCCAGCCAATGTGGTGGGCTGGCTGTAGCAACATTATTCTAAATCAATACCAAGCTATCTACATCTGTTGTATGAATAAAAAAGCATTTTCTAAGAGCCAGACACTTACAGTGTAGCAAGGCTCTGGCCAGTCTTTGGATCCCAAAATTTGATTGGTTGTTGACTATCTTTACTTCCAGAAACCACCAATCCCTTTGTGGGATGCCAGTCAACACATTTGACATCAGCGCCATGGCCTGTTGAAAGTACGAAAGTACCAATTAAGAGATTTCACACAGAAAATGAGACAATAATGCAAATCCAAACATGTAATAAAGCAGCATGTTTTGAACAAGATCTAAATAATATGCTCTCATTGGTCATAAAAGATGCTTTAGAAGCCAGTTGTTTTTCTCCAGTAATGTCAAATTTTATACAAAATGTTATACAAAAATATTTTCAGTAATTTTATGTTCAATTATTATGTCTTGATACTCCAAATACAAATTTGTACAATATATGTTTAAAATCAGTTGCTGTTTGAACCTTTATTAACATGAATTTATTCATATTTGCCTCAATAAAGAAATTTCAGCAGCATGAAATAATCTCGTTATGGCAGAACTCTTTGATATGTGAACGTTAAGTTTGTGTTCAGAAAAGGTATTATGTGTGGTTGTCAAGGAAAAGAAGGGAAGGGAAGGGGGGAAAAGAAAAAAAGAGGGAAAGGAAAAAATATTTAAAGAAAAAGAAATACGTAATGCTATTTGGACAAGCTGGAATGTCACAAAATTAGAAATAAGTGATTCCTGAAAAGGATAAATATGTTGGAATAATATTAATGAAACATGTGACTATAACTTTAAACATCTTTCAATGTATGTAAACTTGGTTTTTATAGTTATAGTTATCTGCACTGGTGTGTGTAAAACAGTCAAAAAGCTCAAACCACAAGAAAATATCTTATTGCCTGTTCCCATTCTTATGGGGTTATTTTTTTTTATTAATGTAATATCTAAACATGATGTGTTTAGACATATTCTGAAATTCTCTTAATCATGAAGATATATTCCCTGCCTTGCAAGGAGTTTCTTTTTAAAAAAAATACATTAGGATTTCTGTATATGATATGGAGGGGGGAGAAGTAGCTGGTAATTTTGCTTTGAAAATGTTTTGAATTTGAGTGATGATAGAGTATGTTATACTTATTTAGCACAAGTTGCCATTAGAATACAGATCTAGACACATCCCATTATTTTTGAACGTATATTTTCTGATTATATATTAGATTGTTTGTATCAAATAATTAATAAAATAATTTCCAAAAGGAAAAAAAAATCTCTACACTTCAACAGTGCACATGAACATTTTTTGCAGTAGTGACAGAAAATAAATGACTGCAGTGTGCCATATTTCTGCTCAAAAACATAATGTATCTCTAAGTTGTTTTTAAACCTAATCATTTCATAATATTATGCTATGATTTAATATAAGGATTTGATGTGATGACTTGCATTTAATTGAATTAATAAGTTAGCTTTAGTTTTAATGTTATTCAATGTTATTTTAACCTGTTTTAAGTTGATATCGTACACACTTTTACTAAAGATGGAAGGATTCCAACTTAGAAATTATTGTTTATTTTTCAACTACAGTAGTTAGTTATAAAAAAATTCCCAAAAACCTTATAAAATTTTGATCACCACAGCTCCCTATACCTTTCCAAATAATCTAAAAATTAGTGAACTCATATAAGCATAAGCAACATTAAAGTAGCCAAGTTATTTATGATTGCAGTTTATAAACTCTTCCAAGATGATGATGATTATGTTTATTTATACCCTGCTTTTTTTCTCTACAAAGTGGCTTACATTAAAAGCATTTCAATACTATGTAAAAGTTGTTGTCTTTTGTTATGTTGTTTCTAGGGACTGAGTCATCTCAATCTTCAATAAAACCAGATTATCTTACCCTTCTTGGTAAAAGTTTATATTCAGCCCCTATCTTTCTGTGGGCTGAATGAACAACTGCAGGCAGCTTCCCTGGCCTCATCTACACTGCTATATAATGCAGTTTGGAACTGCATTATATGATCACTGTAGACGTATGTTGCACATTTCAACACAGTTAAACTGCATTGTATGGCAGTGTAGATGGGCCCCTCTCTCCTGTCTGCAACTGATTGTCTGCACTGATATTATACATTTTTTTGGTGATGAACCACTGATACATACAGAGTTCTTGAAGCCACTCATATGGAGCTCTTGCCCCTAATACTTTTCAGCTATTTCAATTTTTTCTCTGAAGATATAGACCCATAACACAAAAACTTGCTTCATTTGATCAGTGGCTATTTGTATATACAATGACATTCAGATCAAAAATTAACTGATTGCGTGGAGGAGATTGTTACAAAAAATAGCTGTACGGTGCTACCTTTAATCATGCTCACTTGAACACTGAACTCATTATAAAAATTGCAGCTTGATTTAGTCTATTAAAATGAACACCAATTTTTGTTCTGTTTTTCATCTTTTATGAAAAAACAGCTACACAGCTTTTGAGCATATTTACATTGTTACAGAATTTGACCTTTGACAAAAATAGAGGGGAAACTGTTAAGGCTGCAGCTTATTGTTGTTGGCAAGTTGTCCAAGACATTTAGACCTATCCCTCCAACTATAAAGGTCTGCATTTTTCAGAGAATGGAAGTATAATGTAATAATGCTATTTATAACCAACAGCTTTTAAATTACCAGTGTTGTCAAGTTACTTGTAAAAAGACAAATGTGATAACTGTGTTACTAAAAGCAAACAGTGACTTGCTTCTTATTCCTAAAAGCTTGAAAGATTGTGTTTTAAAGAATAATTTAAATAATTTAAAAGTAATGAATGACTAGTTTGACAATAACAAGTAATGCCATGTTACTCAATGTGTACGGTTTATAAATGGTAAGACTTATAGAAATATGACACTTTTTAAAAGGTAATATTCTATGCTGTGTCCTTTAGTGAATGAGATATGAATCCGGTATATAAATTAATTAAATAAATAAATATTCCCCCATTCTTCATTTAGGAACAGTGATATTGAAAGAGGTAAAAGAAGCAAATTAGATAATATAGTATATACGGACTGGGAGGCTGTTGTTTTGGATTTGGCAGTATCTATCACTCCACAGTTTAAGAAGAAGGATAGAAATCAGTTCTGGAAGTAGGGTAAATAACGTTTTTCTTACTTGCCTCTGATTGATACACACAATAGATTAAAAACAAAGCATATTTTCGCTTCAGAATTATTTGCCCCTTTCAAATATATGGAAATTCTATTTAACTGATTAAAATGTATACTATCAATTGACCAGATTTTTGGGGTTACAGCTCTAGCAACTGTCTACTGTTTAGAAGATATATTCCAACTATCAGTAAGAAAAAAACCCGCAAAGTACCCCCCCCCCAACAGTAACTCAATCAATTTATGTTTTACCTGCTAATGAAAGTATCTAAGGCCGATTTTTAAATGTTGTTATAGGCCAGAGCTGGTACTGAATTTTCTAGGACAGTTACTGAGCAAGGGAAAAGGGGGAAAAGGTTACTACTATGATGGTTTCTTATAGCTTGAACAGATGCAGCTCTCAAAGGTTTTGACTACATGGCTGATAAACATTTCTGTCCCGGTATAACACAGTTAACACCTGCTTTAAGCAAACTAGACCTTGCTTCAAACTGTTTTACAGTTAACAGATAGAGTGTGAAGTGTGTCTGTCCACCCACATATAGTGCAACTGTTTTCTAGGTCACTAACTCAACTTCACAGCCCTGAGAGAATTATAATGATAATTCAGGGTGATTGTTAGACGAAATTTAAATAGAATTCCATTTTTTATAGCTCTGAAAACACTTGGAACCAGGGATCACTCTATTCCCAAAGAGAGACAGAGAAGTATTTCATCTCAGATTCTTTAGAATATAGGCTTCACAATTCAGCTGCTGCCACATTTCCAGGGAAATTTTGCATGTCAGTTTCATGAATTGCAAACTACTGCTGCAAAGTAAACTATTTTTGAATTTGACAGCCTTTCCCATAAGCAATTTACAATATGACTTGGGCGTGCCTATGTCTATTATTTAATTAAAATACATTTGTTCATGTCCTTTAAAAATATATTATTTAAGGAAATTTCATGAATTGGATTTGTTACATGACTCTCTGTAGTTGTTTTCTTTGAAATCTTTTCTGGAGAAAGGTGCATATAAGTTATGTAAATAAATCAACAATAGATATGTAACACTGACCCCTTACACAGAGCTTCTTATGTAGAGTACCATACACAGGGATTTTTGTGTGTGCTGGCTGCCCTATTGATTTCCAATGGTGTGGCAGATATACTTGAAAGTGTGTACTGTTCCCTAAGCTGACATTCATGGAGTAAGCAGGAGAATTCCATATAATGTATATTTTTAAATCAACTAATTTTACATTGTATACAATGATATTCATTCCTTTGTCTTAGCTGAATAGTATTTTTAGTTCTCTTATTTGTATACTGTGTTTCCTTTAAGCAGAGACATTAAAAGCATGACAGGAAGAAGGGACCAATAATTTAAAAACAAAATGTGTGTATAAAACTAAGGAGAGAATGATACTAAAGAAGGTTGTTAATCACAACACCTAAATATATATACATGTTTGAAACTTCAACTTTGAAAGGAAACGAGGAATTAGTTAAAGAAAGTGAGGGTGCAGAGTGAAGATGAGAAGCATTTCAACATTTAATCTATAAAACAGGGATGAATATTTTATCTTTTCACAAAACAATTCTACACTTTCTTTTAAAATGTTAAGTATTTTTGCAGGTACAGGTACTGCTCACATTTCATATAATCTGTTCAGCAAGGTAAGAAAAGCAGAAGCATGTTCTTATTTATAGTTAGAAATGTAGGCTTTATCCAAAGATGTCTGTGGTGTTTATTGTATCAACAGGTTTATATACCATTCTAGTACTGAAAATGTAATGAGATCAAGAATATAAAGAATGGATCTATGGACAATCAGATAAATGAATTTCAGCTTTCATGGTCATTTGTTTTGAGCTGAGATCACCATTTGGAGTACATTAATATGCGTTAATTCCTATATTTTCTTGGGAAAAGTGGAAGAATATTCCAACCATCAAACTATGCTTTGTTCTCTTGCTCCACTAGTGAGTAATCCATGCCCCCTGTGGTATATCAGCTGCTGCTACGGATATTTCAGGAAAGTGTCTGCACTTTGCAACAGACATCTCCAGCATGAGAGGGAATATGTCTGCAAGTAATTTTGCAAGTTGCTTGCAAGTAATTTTAAGAACTGTATCAGTGTGCTCATATACTAGATTTACTCTGGCTGAAGACCTGATCAGTTTTAAAGCAGTGACAGAAAAATTTTGGGAATCATTTCATCCGCTCCGCCCTAATAAAAGTATGGGAAAAATACAAAAGATTTATGTACGTTAGGACCCCACTATGGATATCGCCGTTAGAAGAAAACAGCAGGAAATTATTAGGTTGGCCCGAATGGCCAACCTATAAAGAAATTCTATACAAGAGAGATGATAGTTATCAGATAAAACCTCTGGAACAAATTAAAAAGAAATATAAAAATTTGACTTGGCTTCAGTATGCCCAAATAAAACAAAAATTTTTGGTGGATAACGAAATTGGCTTCACTATAAATGAAAACTTCTGGGATAAGATCCTCCAAGATGATAAGAAGGAAATAACTAAGATATATGATAGATTATTAGATTGGATGAACGCAACAGATGAAGTCAAAAATTGTATGTTAAAATGGGCCAAAAACATTGGCAGACCAATAAGTATGGAGGAGTGGGAAGTCTTATAGAAAAAGAAACAAAAATATACCTACGCATGGGACTTAAAGGAGAACTGGTTAAAATCATTTCATAGGTGGTATATTACACCGAAAAAACTAGGAGAAATGTACAAAGAAACGCAAAACACTTGTTGGAAATGTAAGACTCATATTGGATCATACTTTCATACCTGGTGGTCATGCTCTGAAACAAGGAAATACTGGAAAATGATACACTTAGAATCCCAAAAAATATTAAAGAAAACATTCCCATTGAAACCAGAATATTATTTATTGGGGCTGACAGACTCGGAAACAAATTTCAATTTAAATGAAGACAAAATCTTTATATACATCTCCACGGCAGCAAGGATTATCTTTGCAAAATATTGGAAACTACAAGACGTTCCAACTAAAGATGAATGGCTAGGAAAAGTTGATGACATTAGAGACATGGACGAATTAACATTTCTGTTAAGATCCTATAGAGTACAATCAACAAATAAGACTGACTGGAATTTATTTAGAGATTATATGGCAACTAATATCACTTAATTCCTTTTTTTTAATTGGAAACTGGTAAAATGACTAGAAGACATAGGTTCTACCAGGACAAGACATAATATAATATAATTTAATTAGATTCTCATAAGGGACGAATGGAAGTACAAAACATGTTACATGTGCGTGGTTTTTTTTGTTTTTTTCTCTCTTTCTTCGTGTAATTTTTATTTATATATATATATATATATATATATATATATATATATATATATATATATATATATATATTAAATCTCTCACCCTTCTCTTTTTATTATTATTATTATTATTATTATTATTATTATTATTTCTTTTTTTCTCTCTCTTTTCCTTAATTTTTGTGTTGTTTGTGTTGTTTTTGTTAATGTGACACTGGTAAACTCAATAAAAATTACAAAAAAAAAAAAAAAAAGCAGTGATAGGGTGTTACTTCAGCAGGGCCTCTGGTATCTTTCCTTGAAACCAAGGCAGTCACAGATGTGACCTGGATGAGTCCAAAAACAGCACCTTGCAACCCAATAATTAAATATATTCAATAGACAGATAGCTGAAAGGATAATTTAAAAACTTTCAAAAATAAAGTTCTTTTTGAGGCAATCTTCTCTTCTGTTATGACAGTGGCTTCTCCATTTTTTTAATAAAACGTTTGCAATTTGTAACTTTATTGAATATAATAGTGCACACATGTCATGGTATCAGGGGACTGTGCAGAATTTTCACTTTCTAAAAAGAGATTAAAAATTACCCACAACACTCATTTATAACGATTCTGGCATTCTGCTTTTATGTATGCATTTATTCCAATCTGTAGTTGCTTCTATGCCATTTTCACTTTTTTATGCAAGCTTTCTGAACAACTACAGTTCATATATAAATATTTTGATGAGCTGGGAGTACATAGCCAGTGAAATTCAACGATATGGTGATAGCACTGAAAGTAAATGATAACCTTGCATAGTGTGAATGGAGGAACGTGCCAAAGTAAACAGGAAACATTTCTGTCTTGCTGTAGTATACTAGCACAATGTAAAGTGGCAGTGCAGGAAGTGTCACCCAGTTGCTTTGACAACTTTATATATTGATGGCTTTGAAATGTTATTATTCAATATATTACTCAAAGTATGTTCATATGTTCTAGCAAAATGAATGGAGCGTTATGGATGGTAGCAAAAGAGGAGGAAATGATAGATTCGGTTTTTGAAAAAAGGAATTTGCCATCAATCAAAGACACAACAGTGACCTACTAACATTTTTCTCTCTTAGTAAGTTCATACCAACATTTCTAGTTGCAGAAAAAAACACACCACTGTCCAGAAAGTGAATGTTACATTTCTATATAGCAAAAATGGAACCTTCCAGTCATATTTCTGGCCATCTTTCGCTACAGAAAAGGAGGAAAATTCATGAAACCTAATTCAAATGTCAAGTGAATGTTAAACTAACAATAGAAATAGTGTGCATTATTCTCAAGCTTGTCAAAAATAGATAATTACAGTGTCATATTCTTTCTTGTGAAAGCAACCAAAGCTCTCATCTGTGAAGGTAATATTTAAGCTATGGATACATAAAATATTACTCTTCAAATGCATTATAGCTGATAGACTCTAATTGTTGCTTCTTTTAAAGATTTTAAAAGGGTGCTTTCACTTGCACAAGAATGTGTGTTATATCCTCACTTCTCCAGTTTGCACCTCCTCTTGTGCTGCTATCAAGCTAGCTTCAGATGGCTAGGGGAACCTTTTGGCTTTGGTGTTTTTCAGTAGCTGTACACAGGGCAAGGGAAAATGGTGTAATTTCTATTCACACAGCAAGACCTTGAGATCCAAGCATATGTTTTTAGACTGAGGACTTTGGTTTCTCCACAAAAGAAAAGGGAAAAATAAGTTCTGTAGGTTTGTTTTTAAGTTGGAACAAGTACATTTTAAGTGTAACTTCAGCCATACACACACACACACACACACACACACACACACACACACACACACGCCTTTCTCCCCATGGGGACTCAAAGGCGGTTAACAATTCCACCTTTGCTTTGGATAGCAAAGGGAAGGGTGTTTGTTTTGCTGTCTGTACCCATGTTCAAAAGATTTCACCTCACTTTCTGTCCCTGTGATAACTAGATTTTACAAAAATTGTCTTCTTGTGGAAACAAGGATTGGTGATAAAGCTTCAGCTCGGACACCTTTTTGCTATGACAACTCTTTCAGAAGTGAATTTTCCTTCCGAGGGGCAGATTTCTCTCACTTTCTGTTGCCTCACCCCTGTTCTTAGCTAAGAGTCATTTGTAAGTCATATGTTTGTAACTCGGGAACTGTCTGTATACAGAAATACTGTATTTAGTGAAAAATTAATCTAAGCCTCCATTAACTCAGTTCTTCCTGAGTATACCTGACTGTATGAACATGCATATGGAAGGTGCTGCTAGAGTCAAAAGCGACTTATTCCTAAAAGGCTCTACAGTTGTCAGTGTATTGGCACAAGATTTACTTGTGTTGGTCACATGAACTACTATGAAGAAATTCTAGCAATACTGTTTTCCACAACCTCAATTGAGAAACTATATCAACTTCAAAAAAAGTGAAGATATTAAACTAAAAACTGAAGTTGATTTAATTCAATGTAGCATTCTCGAGCTGTTAATCACTGTTTCCCAGTTCCAATAATCCATGTTGCTGATTGATTTTTTTAATTTAACTGTCATTTGCACACAGGAAAGAATGAAAGTGCTGCCCTTGCAGGCAAAAGGAGTATTCATATCCCAGTTTATTAAGGAGATATATGATGATCCAAACCATATCCCTTCCTTTTCACTTAATCTAAAGGAAAGTTTCTTTATAGTTAAGTTGTGACTCACCAGAACATTTCCAGGTATTTATTACAATGTATGATAGTTGTCAGCATCCTGAAACTTCTAAGCCAAAGATTGGGCTTCTTTGGCTGATTACTACTACTAATATGTGTGTGTGTTTTGTGAAGGACAGAGTGATTTCCTGCACAGTTTTTCTCCTAAACAAACATTAGGCGCAAAATACAGATTATTAGAGAACCTGATCCTGCATACAGCAATACTACTGAATGCATCTGCTCAGTTCTGCAACTGATTAACTTAGCATTAAATTCACTGCATTAGGATATTTATTTTGTTCAACCATTTTGAATCCTGGTTCTTTGCCAAAGATATAATGTTACCTATTGGAATATAAACTTTGGTTGGGATATCACTGCAGCTCTTCAAGTCCTCTTTGGAAGTAATGTGTTCCTGCCACATTTCCATAGTTGTCCATCCCTGATCTAAAGCATAAAAACTAAGGGGTTATTTACATGGGCTCAATAGCCCATGCCGACTGAGAAATGGCTACATGAAATTCAGGGACACCTGGTCCTTATCATGAGTTAAACTGGATTAAACTGGCTTAGTCCCATGCTAAGGAAAGTTAGTTTGTCTGAAACTCTGGAGTAGCCCTACAGTTTGAGTGCACTGTGGACAGCATAACCAGGTCCGATATGGAATGGTGTGACCTGCTGTGTATACAGGCTGCCATCACTATTTATTTATTTATTTATTTATTTATTTCCAGCTTTTATACCCCGCCCTTCTAACACGGGGGGACTCAGGGCGGCTTATAACAGTTGGCAACATTTAATGCCAAGAACATAATAATAAAACAAAAACAGTACATATAATCAATTAAAACTATAAAAATACATCATTAAAATACATTATAACAAGTAAAACATATGTAAATTAGATCCATTTGTCTAAAAACCTCATGCTTCAGCCTTCAATTGGACCATGTTGACGTCATTGTATTACTCATTAAAAGCTTGTGCACACAGCCATGTTTTCACAGCCTTTCTGAAACGCAGAAGAGTTGGGGCTTGTCGGATATTTGTGGGGAGGGTGTTCCACAGCCGGGGAGCCACCACCGAGAAGGCCCTGTCCCTTTTCCCCACCAGCCGCGCCTGTGAGGTAGGTGGGACCAAGAGCAGGGCCTCTTCAGATGATCTTAGGGATCTAGCTGGCTCATATGAGGAGATACGTTCGGATAAGTAAACTATCACATTTTCTCTGCACTTGTCAGCAGAAGGACAAATCAGGCCTGTATCATTGCTATCAATTGATAGCCACAGAGCTCCAGAGAATTCCTGACTGTGATGGAACCCCATGCTGACATTAGCAGAGGTCCCCACACGACCAAAGAGAGAAAGAGGGACAATTCCCTTCCTTCTCCCTGGTCACACACATGCCTCTCCTGAAGGCTGCAGGAAAGGCCCCCAACAGCCAGGAGCTCTGTGGCCATTTGGCAGTGGTGAGTATGACGGGGATGGTAAGGTGACAGTCCAATAGGGACAAACCAGTTTTGGCCCAGCTGGACCATGTAGGCTCCATCCCGCCAACAGCATAGGTTCACAATGGAATATGTGACCAACTCCTAGATTAGTCTGAGCATTAATACTCTTAACTGGCTACAGGTTAAGTGGCCAGTATAGATAAATCCTAGGATAGGAGTATCTGAATAAAAATGTAAGAGGAGGGAAAAACTGTGACATCATTGTGGGAGTTTACTATAGATCACAAAAGGCCTAAATATCTTAACAGCAACAGATCCCATCTGATGTTGGAAGCTAAGCAGGGTCAGCCCTAGTACCTGGATGTGAGACCACCAATTAATACCAGGTGATGAAGGATATATTTCAAATGAAGAAACTAGTAAATAATCTCTGAGTATTCCTTGCCAAAGAACTCCTATCAAATTAATGAAATTACTGAAAATCAAACGTCAATTTGGAGGATTCACACACACACACACACACGCACAATCATGCCCACATTATAGATTACCTAAGTCAAACCGGAAAAAATGGATGACCTAGAACAAATTACAAGAATTTAAAAAATGACAGCTATATTAGTAATGGTAGATTTCAACAATTTGATATTTATTGGCAGTCAAACTCTGCCCAGAGCATAAGGTCCAACATGTTCTTTACTCTCCTTGCAGACAAGTTAATTGTACAGAAAGTAGAGGAAATAACAGCTGGATTGACTGTTTTTTTATTTTATCCTTACTAACATGGGTGAACTACTACATGAGGAGGAAGGCGTGAGATACTTGGCTGAAAATTACTTTTCTGCTAAAACTGATTATATAGAGGGCCTTCCCACACTGCCCTTATATCCCAGGATCTAATCCCAGATTATGTTTATCCCTGGTAGTAGGGGCTCATATATTCCAGTTTAAAGCAGATAATCTGGGATTAGATGCTGAGATAAAGTGAAGCATGGAAGGGCTCAGAGAAAAAGCAAAGCCAAACATAATGACTTTAAGAATCCTGATTTCAACAAGTTTAGGGAAATACTGGGTGAAATCCTGATTAGAAGGGTCTGTGATGCATAGGGAATATTGTAAAGATCAAACAATTTTAATGAGCAAAAATAGTAAATGTCAGACAGTGGAAAGAAATCAAAAGAGATTTGAAAAAACAAGGAAAGTTAAATTGATCTTTTATGGGGGAAACTGCATTGGTAGGAACAAAATGTGTTGCCAAGAGTTCTATTTGACTCCCAAACGAGTGCCACCATAAAAAATGGAATACCTTTTATGCAATGGTAGAAAAATCTCCAGATTTATCTGGCCAGCAAAGAAACCTAGAAGAAAATATAAAACCATCTATGATGCTAAAGAAAAAGATGGATTGGGACTTCCAAATATCAAATTGTACTTTGAGTCTGACTGCTTTGTGTGGTTGAAAGAATGGATACTTCTTAGCGATAAGAGACTTTTAAGCCTGAGAGGCATGATTATCTTTGGTATGATAATGTTGAGGTATATGATTCATTTAAAAATCATTAAATCAGAAGTGATCTACATATACAAGTCTGACATAAATACAAGAAGATGCTTTCTTCTAATATAAAACAGGCCACCTCACCACAGAAAACTGTGGGCATATTGTTCAAATGAATGAATGATTAAAATTGTGGAAGAAAGACATAATATTTTTGTGGTAACAAAATAATGTTTAAAATTATGTATAGATGGTATTTAATTCCAAAGAAGTTGTCAAAAACCTTTAAGGGTGTTGCAATTCAATGTTGGGGATGTCAAGAGAAGAAGGATTCTTATTTTCATTTACAGTGGACTTGCAGGAAAAGTTATTGGACTTCGATACATATGTGAATTCAAAATATTTTAAATTCCAACAAGAGAAATTTCTGTTGGGTATTATGTATAAAGAGATGGATAATAAATATGGATTACTTTTCTGGTATATGACAACAGCAGCAAGAATACTGCTTGCCCACATCTGCCCATGGATTAAAGTACTGTAGTGAGAACAGAGGAATGAATTGTCAAGGTTGCTGAGTAGCCCAAACTATCAAGCAAACATGGGTTTTGAAGAATAAGCCAAATGAATGTTTTTTTTTAAAGACTAGGGGCCATTTAAGGACTATTTGAGCAATAGTAACAATGCAATAGTCTGTGATTGTGAGCACTAACAATTCTAGGATTACTTAGTTGGATCTGTTCAGGTTTTCTTTATTATTCACTGCATTTTGGATTACAGAGTCAGTGTCCTATAGGGTTTTAGTTAATATTTAATGTTTAGTTTATTCCCTTTGTACCATGTGTTAGCCTTAACACAGTTTACTGTTAGGTTAATTTTAATTTTAGTTACATACAATCTATCTATCTATCTATCTATCTATCTATCTCTCCACAATAAAAGTGAAAAAATGTGTGTATGTGGCACGGGTGTCCACTCACACAGACAGCCTCCAGCCTCCACAACCAGACTATAGTTCCCAGTGCTCAGGAGCCACTAAGTCACTCCCCCACCTGACTCTGCAGGTTATAGTGAGCGCCACACACATGCAACCCAAACCCTGCCTGTGTCCTCCACAAACACCATTCTGCTCCCCACCCAAGTGAAGGCTTTCATGAAGGGCCCATTTCATCCTAGATGTTGTTTTTGCTCCAGAATGGACATCCAAGGGTTCCTTCATTTGCATGACCCAGCCCACCGCCTCTACCTCAATCCTTTCATACCATTTCCTGGCACACAGAGAACAGAGGAATTGATCAGCAACTGAACAAGAGGTTAGGGGAGAATTAAGACCATGATTTACAAGACTTGTACTTGATCTACATCCAGAGAGTACTGTTCACCCAACCAACAATGCATCTGGACCACACTTGCCATGGATGATGGGACTTGCAGTACCTTCACTGGTACTGTGACCCCCACCAACAATGGATTGGGATCAAACTTGGCACAGAGAACCCCCATGACCAACTGAACATACTACAGGGGGTAGTGGGAATGGACCTTGACTTTGGGAGTTTTAGTTCACCTTCATCCAGAAAGCACTTAACCCAGCTGACGTCAGATCTCGACCAAACTTGGCACACAGACCCAACATGGCCACCTGTGCATATATGCCTGGTTTGGGGGTGATTTACCTCGGATCTGGGAGTTGTACTTCACTCTTATCCAGATAGCATGGAACCCAGCCAATGACGGATCTGGACCAAGCTTCAGTGATATGACCTAACATCCCAAAACAAACAATGCCTCCTTCTAATACGGTGATTTTACATCCTTAGATGTTTTTACCTTCAACTCCCAGAAATCCTAACAGCTGGTAAACTGGCTGGGATTTCTGGGAGTCATCGGCCAAAACACCTGGGGAGGGACCCACAGGTTGAGAACCACTGTTCTAATAACCCGGGCACCACCGGGTCCCCAAGCTAATATATATATGTATTCTTCCTTCCTTTCTCTTTACTTTTTCATGTTTTTTTTTCATCTTTTCCACTTCTGAATAATTGGTATCTTCTTCATTTTACTGTATTTTTGTACAGTTTCTATAAAATTTTAACAAAAAATATAAAAAGGAGTCACACTGGATCTATAAAGAATGTTTAGATGAGCTAAGATTTTTAAAATGCATGTAGATGAAATGAAAGAAGATCAAAATCATAGATAGAAGCAAGTTCATGTAGACAGAAAATCAGAAAAGTTAAAGTTTAGAATAGGTTCTACTTACCAAAAATTTTAAAATAATAAAAATAACTTTTTGGCTATGTTCAAGACAAGAAGTAAAACAAGAAAGATGTAGTAGGACGACATAGAGAAATGGTGAAATTCTAACAAAGGACAGAGTGTTGGGATTGCTAAACACCTTATTTGCCTCAAGTTTTCTCGTAAGAGTTATAGTCCAATGCACAAACAACTACACAATGCTAGTTATCTACAGGAATATCTACCTATTCTAAATGAATTCAATTTTCCAGGGCTGGATGAACTCTAAAAGGCTTTAAAAAACTTCCAGATATAATCACAGAATCACTGACAATAATCTTTGATAATTCTTTGAGACCAGGATAGGTCCCAGCATACACAAGGAAAATTGTTGTCAGCATCTTCAAAGGCGGAAAAACTAGCACTCAAGCAACTAATGTCCTATCAGCTTGATGTCAATGCCAGAAAATAATCTAGAACAGATCACTAAATAGTTCATTAGAAACAAATATTATGATTACCTGGTGCTAGCACGGGTCTTTCAAAATAATTTATGCCAAGCTAATCAATATATCTTTTTAAATAGTTACAAGTTTAGTGGATCAGGTCAATGCTATGGATGTTGTATATCTTGACCTTAGTAAGACTTTCAGCAAAGTCTCTGAGATAGTTGCAGACAAGCTGAAAAAAATGTGGGTAATGCAGAGCTATTGTTAGGTGGATTTGCACCTGGTTGACACACTGAACACCGAGAGTTCCTCAAGTGATTAGTGAGATGCCTAGGGCTCTGTCTTGGGCCCAATCTTATTCTACATTTTTATAAATAACTTGGATGATACAATGGGAGAGATGCTTACCACATCTGCAAAAACACCAAATTAAGAGAGGTAGCTAATACCCCTAGAAGACAGTATCAGGATTCAAATTGACGTTAAAACATTGAAATGCTGGGCGAAGTCTAACAAAATGAATTTCAATAAAAAAATGAAATGCACAGATATAGATGACAGCTGGCTTGACAATGGTACATGTAAAAAGAATCTTAGACCACAAGCTAAACATGAATAAAAAAAATGGGATGCAGCGACCAAAAAAGGTCAATGCGCTGCTGAGTTGCATCAACAGGAACATAGTAACTAAATTGAGCAGAGTCACAGTATCACTCAGTTCTGCTGCGGTCAGATCTCACCTGTTATACTACACCCAGTTCTAAGAACTACAATTCAAGAAGGATATTGACAAGGAATATGGTAAAATGTCTAAAAACCAAATACTATGAACAATTCAGGGAGCTAGTTATGTTTAGTTTGAAGGAAACTGAAATAATGTCATATAAAAGATGGAGCAAACATATTTTTATTGTTCCAGAAACTAGTACATGAACCAATATATTCAAATTACAAGAAAAGAGATTCCACCTAAACATTAGAACTTTTTGACAGTAAGAAGTGTTCTTCTGTGGAACTGACTTCCCTGACAATTTTGGCAGCTGCTCTTTTGGAGGTCTTTAACAGATGTTTGGTGGTCATCTCTTGTGAGTGCTTGGGAGTATTCCTCAGCAATGGATATACATATTGCTTTGTCAGGGAAAAAAGAATGTGCATCATTTTGAAGGAAACCTGCATGTGCTTTAGCAGTCCAGAGTACTGCTGCTTGATGCAAGTTTTCTAAACTTGAAAACCCACACCAATGAATAAGCATGATATCTTCTCTTTCTATGAACAGTTGTTCTTAAAGGTTTAAAGCAAAAACAAGAAGTTTTTAAAACAAAATAATGCATCTAACCTAGAGCTGGACTAATTAAAATATTGAAAGTGACAGAAAAAATGTTCCACATTCTACCAAGAGTCTGATCACAAAGCATGGAATTTTGGGCTACGTGTGTCACATATGTGTCTTGCAGAATTATTTCTACAGAATAAATTTATTGTGGATTCCTGAAGACTATCTATTACAGTATATGAAAATTCACAACATCTGGCCTGTGAATAAATTGGAAGATTGTTTTGTGAATGAAACAATGGTTGTGTACATCAAGCCATTAGGATAATTTTGCATTTTGGAGTATTTTGGATTTCTGGATAAGGGATGCTCAACCTGTACCAGTACTTATTTCCTAGATTACAAAGTAGTTTCCCCGTTTATATCGAATTCACACTGTTCTCAGATACCATTTAAAGACTCCCACAATGTCACTGAAAACACTGTCATGTTGAAAAACATAAATAGAATTGAGTATTAGTATTTTCACTGACCACCAACATGCCATGTCTAGCATTATATAGTTGGTAATAGCACATGTGTGAAAGAACAGAATTGTGCAAACCTCCAGAACCCTTTGGGCAAGAGGCTGAACAGCAATCCTACAGCACTATCCTCAGGGAACACTCAGCCACTCAAGACATCAACAACCGCAGTATGGTAACTCCTAATTCCCCTGTCCGCCAGGTAATTCTCAAGCCTAACAGTTTTAAAACCACCAATTTAATGTGCAGTATACAGTAAATAAATAAACTCATAAAACCATAACTGTTGCTGAACCAGATCACTGTTCTGATTGACAATGTCTTTCGTGACAGCCATGTTATATTAAACTGACACATAGTAACACTTGGAAGAAATCAAAATGTAAAGTTGAGTTTTGCTTCGACTTCCATGGAGAGGTGTGGATATGCAGAATTACATGAAAGGGAAAGACTGCTTGTCTTGACAAGCAGCAATAAATAAAGCTCATTCGCAATGTAATTGAAATACATTGTTTTATTAAGGGAAGCTAGTTAATAGAAATGGTAGAAGGAAAATAAGAAATACACATGTCCTGCTCATTGTCAACAGAACTATGATAGGTAAGTGTGCTCTCTCATTTCAGAATGGTCCTTGTGGGTTTCAGTTGTCCTCATTCAAGTTCATTGTGTACATAGAATCTCTAAATGAGATCCTATGGAAACACACAATTTGATGTCATTAGGAAATTTGCTCCCTACCACTTTATGTCCTTGTATCTGGTTAATGATGTTTTTGCTTGAGGAAAGGATGTGAGTCACCAAATCAAGGTACTTGGGTTGAATTGAAAGCTGTATGTTTTAGAGGGTATTGGATTTTTCAACACTGGAGGCATTTTGTCTCCATATGGTTATCCCAACAAACAACTGTAGGTGTTTATTACTGAGTTCCAATATCCAGATTCCATTGCCCAGAAATGATGAGACAGCTGACACTATCTCAATAAATTTAAACCTAGCAGGATTCACCCCTGCCTTCACAACTTCAAGGACTTTTTATTTTAGCATGACCTTTCATTAAAAAATCCACTATTTTGGATGCAGTACTGGAGGTATTAAGGCATTTGAAAGCTATGCATTGCAAGAGATTGCATTCTGATGATGACTAACAGTGATGCTGATGTTCTGTCTTTGCTCTTCAAAGATATGGAGAGTTAGTCATTTACTTATACTGTTATAAGTAGATTAAATACATTTTCTTAAATCATTCGACAACACATTGAACATCTCTACGGGGAGAAATTGTTCCGAGACATTTTTAAAGATTTTGTAGCCTCAGGATATTTTCAACTCTTGATCAAAACATGCCAGATGCAATTTCAATTTTAACCATGAATATTGTTATCAGTCAATTTAAATGCCACTTTAAGTTTTCTTCTATCAATAGGGCTTAATTAATATATACCTAGAACTTCATGTCTAGGTATCATGTCAAGGTATAGTTATTAGCATCTGATATTGCTTATTGATGCTAACTGGAATTTTAATTTAATATTATATGATACATAAAATGGAAGGATCTTTCTGCCATATTATTGTATTAATGGCTCTACAGTTACTGGAACAGCCTGTAACTATGAAAATACAGGAAAATAAATGTTTGCTTATATTAGTACTTTGAAATATCCAGAAGCTCAAGAATTATTAAGGGTTCTACCAAACTTTTTTCTATGCTCATGTCAATTAACAACAATACAAATGCAGAAGTATTCATATGATGAAAGAGACAATCAAGTTACTCAGCTAGTACCAGATTGATATCTATTTAACGCCAATTTAAAAAAATATTTTCCTCTTTGCCCAAAACGTTAGAATGTCAGTAAAAATAACCTGGATAAAATCTTCTAATAATGCCTTTATTAATATTGAAGTGTTTTGTTTTCTCTTGAGAAGAATTCATGAAAGAGGAGCGCCCACTATGATTCTGTGGTACATTACTGAGGCCTTGCATATCCTGTTTTTATACTTTCATGATATTTTAGCAAAGGAATACTTCATCTGCCCAATGGGCAGACTAATCAACCTTTCCACCTGCAACTTGTATGTTTCACTTGGACAGCTGCTTTTGTAACATGGACCTGCTGTTCCCCACATGCTATTGCTCACTGCCTGCTATGAAGAGGTTGTCTCCACTGATCCTAAGACCACAGTTGTACACATGAATGGATGGTGATAGTCACACAGAAGCTCATAATTTAGTCTTAGAAGTAGCAAAGAGCATGTTGAAAGAATTCTTAAAGGGGAAAAAAACCACTGCAAATCTTTATCATTTATATGTTATTAGGTCCAACATATGTTTAAACACAAGCCAATTGCATGAACTTCAAAAAATGACACCCTTATATTAAGACTGGAAAATCAAGCTTATGAAATATGAATGCTTAGTATCAAGTACAAACTTGGAAAGGGGACTACGTAGCATGATTTATAAGTAAATCAGATAAAAAAACCACATTTTAACCAATATAAATCCAAAATAATTTATTATATATTAGAGCGGGTTATGTGTTTATAGCTACTGATCTGAAACTATTAGACATAGGTTGCCTGATGTAATATCTCATATACCCATATTGACAAATTATGTATTAATGAATACCAATAGTCAAAAATCGCTTTAAATTAGTTACTGTTGTTCTATTCCAACTTAAACCAATTTTATACAAGGCTAATTGGAGGGAATAAATTATTAATTTCTACTGAAAAAAAGGCTCAATATTAAGACCTCCTTTACCAACAGAAAAGGTTTTTTAAAGGCCTGTAGAAATTCTATCAAACCTTTTATTTTAAGACCAATATAGTGGTAGAAGTCTCTGTACCTATATGTACATAATTTATTCTGTTTCAAATGACTGATATTGGTTAATGTAACCTTTGTCAATATAAGATAAAGCCCATTTAGACAAATGTCTATGAATGTTTCAGAGCTGTAGTTAAAAATGTACAATTCCTCCAACTTGCAAAAAAAGTGTTGTGGGTACATGTTGATTACATGCATGGTTGTTTTTGTTGTTTTTTTACTGACAACTATGATTTAAGCCATTCATTTATATTATAGGTTCACTGTTTCCCGGACTTTATTCGGTTTTCACTATCATGTCACAACTTTTTGGTTTGGGCATAAGAAATTAATGGAAGCCAGGTGTCTCCATGCCAAAGCCAGCATGTGAAGAGATGGAGCAGGGACAGGATCAGATCTGAGATGAAGAGCACTTGTTATGAAGTATGACATGATGATCTGAACCAGACTATTCAGTCTCTGCTCCAGAAGGCAATACTTAGACAAAAAGACAAACAAGAACTCAACTAAGCTTTCTCTAATCCAAACTAATGGCTCCAAAGTAATGCCAATTCAATTACAATCCTCCACATTCGCTAGGGTTGGAAGAGACCTTATGGCCATCTAGTCCAACCCCCTGTGAGTAGGAACTCACAGTGAGATTTACAACACTTCCTTGCAGAGGAAAATGAATAGCATAGAGGCATGTCTTTTGAAGAAGCTTGTTTGCCATTACTGATTGTGTTTCTGAGGATGTGCAGAGATTCCAAGATAGATTCCAAGTAGTATGTCTCCAGGGATAATTTTATATAGTCACTCTAATGAAATGTGAAGGTTAGGAAAGCAGCAAAAGAAAGTAGGCTATATAGATTCTGATAGCAAATGGTGTAGCTGTAAGATTTTCATATACTGAGTGTACCAGTAATCAACATGTTTAGTGACGTTAGGGGCATACTGCTACAAAGAGTCACAGTTAATTTTGCAAGAAACACCAGTTTGCATGCAATCTAGTTAAAGCTGTTTCTTTTTTCTGTTTTTGTAATGTTCTTGAAGGCTGGTATATAAAATGGTTTAGGTACCAAATAGATTAAAATATGTAATTTTCTCTTGATTTGAGAAAGAACTTGTATAACAAAACTAGGCAAGAGAGTAAGCTGAGAAATGTAGAAACAATTAATTAAAAATGTAAAGAACATTCAATAAGATAATTTGAAAAGAAAATTTGCAAAAGTCTAAGTCATTGGTACAATTGCAAACTAAGTCACTGGTACCTTAATCTAAAGCTTCAATTTCAAAAACAAGGAATATCTATCCTTAATATTATATAGCCCATAATGTAATCAACATCTCTGTGCCTTCTCTTCTCCATTTTTTTTTCTAATAGCTTTATTATCACTGAACTACAATTCATTAGCATATTAGATGAAATTATACAGTTTGTACGTATTTGAATGAGTACTATTGACATCTCGTGGCTTCTAAAAAGTATGACATGTTATTTTTGGTCTGAATTTTTATTATAGAGGAACCTGTAGTAGTACCTATGCTTTAACAAATAAGACCCAGTACATTAAACAAATTATATAGTATATAATATTCCAGCCAACATGGAATATTATATATTATATAATATAGTATTATATATAGTATTTAAGAATCAGCAAAAATAAGTGTAAAATTGGCTTGTCACAGAAACATCATCAGTCTGTCATATAATCTATGGAAAATAAGATGTTTGGCTCTTAAGTTGTCTTCCACAATAAAGCTACAATTCTCAGCACGCTTAAAGGGGAACAAATTCCACTTAACTGAATAAGAGTTATCTCCGAGTAAAAACTTGGCCTACTAATAATAAGTGCTACAGTTCACAAAAAGAATTCCTTATTTGCAAATTCTCCTCCTACATGTTTACCAGATAGGAGAATATCCCAGTGTTCTGGACCATTAAATGCTGACAAGTAGGAAGAATTCATTTTAACACCTTTGTAAATAGAACTATGTCATCTTTTAATGGGGTGAGATGATGGAAGATGTTTCAACTATACAATGAAACTATCCTATCAATGATCCTAACCAAAGTGAGTATACTTCATATATTCAGAGTATGAAGAATTTCACCAACTAATGGGAGGAGCCCCCAGATGGCGTAGTGGACTAAGTGACTTGAAGGTTGGGTTGCTGACCTGAAAGCTGCCAGGTTCGAATCCCACCTGGGGAGAGTGTGGATGAGCTCCCTCTATCAGCTCCAGCTCCATGCGGGGACATGAGAGAAGCCTCCCACAAAGATGGTAAAAACATCAAAACATCCGGGCGTCCCCTGGGCAACGTCCTTGCAGACGGCCAATTCTCTCACTCCAGAAGCAACTCCGGTTGCTCCTGACACGAAAAAAAAAAAAAACTAATGGGAAGGATTAGAATCAGAAACAATCAGAAATTATTATCATTCACACCACTTAACAACACACTTTTTAAAGACTGCAACTCCTAATCATATGTACATGGGAGGCAATCCTATTACAAAGTGAGTTTCATATTATTACATCAAGGAACGGCCTATATTGCATTTATTGGTGGAATTTTCTTCTTAATACAAGCAGCAGGCTAAAACCTTCTTATTCAGACACTTTTAAAGAAGAAGTTTTTAAAGATCAAGTCAGGGGTGCGGTGGTTTTTAGTTTTGAATTATGTTTTAATGGATTTTAACTGCGAATTTTTAATACTGTAATGTTTAATTTTGTTATGTTTGCATATTTGTATAGTTTAAATTATATGGTTATACTTTTAATTTAAGTTGCTTTGAGTCTCCTTTGGGAGAGATAAAGTGAGGTATAAATATGATATACACAGACATATACTTTTCATTTTACATCAAGTGGCTTTCAGTTTCTAAAAAGCAGAAAAATTGGGCTATAACCTGGGTCCAAATTTCTTGTGTGTCTGGACAATGTAATATGGTTTTCCAGCCTCCTTTCACCTATTCAACCACTATCATATTTCACATCCCAATGTACTGTCAGTTTACAGACCTATAGGAAAAGTATTCCATGTGGCACAACTGGCTGCAAATAAATGAGGAATCAGAACTACCAACATAGCATCAGGATGGTCGTCATAAATATTGAAGTCTTGTTTATAATGGACTCCACATAAATAACTAAACACATTGGTGTAAGCTTGAATGTATACTGTAGGAGTGGTTAAGAAGGAGTATATCCATGGCCTTTGAAAAAAGGAGAAAAAAAACTCAATCTCCATAGTCTGAGTGGGTGTCAAAGAAAGTGAGTTGACAATTAAGAAGCAGACACTAGTGAGACATGTAGACTTAATTTTCAGGAAGCGTTCCCTTGAAATGACTCTCATTTCCTGAAGTGCTACAGGAGCACTTTTGAGAAGCTTAAGAATTGTTTCAGGTTTTGCACCATTTCTTTACAACTAGGCCATAAGGTTATGGTTTGTCAAGATCCAAAAAATAGGAAGGTTTAACTGCTGAAGTGAAATTATCTCCAAATGTTTGCTGTTGCTTATTCATCTGTACTGACAATATCAAGCCAGGCTACTAAACTTAACTAGGAAAACTGCTTAAGATATATTTCTCAAGATGAATAAATGCTAATATCCCACATTACATAATGAAAATGAAAATAATGTTGTTACGTATTTTTCGCCCAGGACATGTTTTATATTCTTGTTAATTCTAAACACTGTATCTAACAGTTTTATTTCACCAGGGGAAATATGTATTTTATTTATGTTGGTGTTATTAGTAGAAAATGGCAACTTATCTCTAAAACCGTGTAGTGGCTGTACAAAGTGATTCCAAGGATGTTGGGTTTATGTAATATCCACTTGCTGAAAAGCTGTACTTTCTATTACATGGTAAAATTTGATACATTCAAAAGGTAAGCAAACAAAAATGGAATGTGTCAACAAATTATTGTTTCAGGAGAAACAAGCTCTTTTCCTTGAACCAGTGTTTTTTATATAAAAAAGTATATCCACTGTTAGGTGAAATAAGAATCTGAGTCAACATTTTCAGATTCCCTTCTCAGATGGATGTTAAGAGTAGGGAACAATCATAATATACATAATTCAAATATTAAAAGCAATTTAAACAGGTCATAAACAGCAACAACTGCTAGAGTTCTCAAATCCTTGTGATATAACTGCTTGAAAGATTTAAGGAAGCGAAGCCAAAGTGCAGAGGAGTTGGTAAAGTACTACTGTGGGCAATTATAGGTTTTTCCCTTTTGACATATTCCAATTAGTACTTTTTTAACAACATACCTCGAAGAATTCTTTCCTCATGACAACGTAGAAAGTCCCAGATTCTAACAGTGCCGTCATCAGAGCATGTAGCAAATTTATTATCCGTGGGTGAGAAACTGTTACATGAAGACACACAGCAGGGGAAAGAAGTCAGCATTTAACAGATCATCTAAACTTCTGAGACAGGGCAAAATAAAGCTCAAGTGTTAATTAATATTGATGAAGGCCTCTGAAAGTTTAGTGCCTGTAAGTTACTTCATCCTGCTAGCATTACTGGGTCCACTTGCGTAACAGAGTTCCATTATGTATTCCATGGTGCACAATACTGTTGCATTTTGTTTCCCAACTGGTTGAGAACATGAAGAACACACATTTTGCCCTCTTCCTTCACTGATTTGGAAATTTTCTGCAATATCCATAATGTGAAACTGACAAAAGCAAGCCTTTTATCCTGTGAAAGATGCGTAAAAGGGAAAAAACCATCCTGGAACCCTTAGAATTGTCTATATCTGTATATGACATCATCATCCACAAGACTTCTTGTGATAAGAGGGATCAAATTAAGACCCCAACGTTTGATGAGCTTAAAAAAAAACCCAAATCATCACATAATGTAAAGAGGAAAGCTACAAATATTTGGTTACTCAAAAAATCTAAAGCAATAATGTTTCTCAAAAACGGTATTAAGGTAAGACTTGTTCTACTACACTCATGGTAAGAGCTTTAGGAAGTTTACTATGAAATAGTAAGGATAGCATTTAGCATATTATGCTCTGGTTGGATCATCAACAGCTATGGATATACAGCTATTTTTCTGATGAAGTGAAGAACAAAGACCTATCTGTTCAGCTGTTAAACAGACGTGCCCTTGAAATCCTGGAACTTTGTATGTTGCAAGACCTTGGTTGGAGAAATCAGTTCACAGCTGCATTAATGTATGCCTATATAAAATCATTTCTTGTTAAATTGTCAGGAAATCCTGAATCAAGAGGGAAAATGGCAAATTCAAGGGAAAGTGCTTCTGTGGTAGTGAATCTTCTTCAGTGGAGAGCAGCATGTCTGAGGGAGAACTGCTGCCGATTTAGTTTGCTTCTGCTCCTCTTCAGGCACGTTTTAATAACACAGTTTTTCTTTATTGATACCTTTACTTAGACTCTAATAGTTCTTCATATGTCATCTCAGGAAAGAAAAAAATCACTTCATTTTTTATTCTAAATATAGAAATGTATAATGGCAGCATTGCCATTGAAACAGAAAGATGTCCTGAAGTTGCCTTATCAGCTTTAGATTCCAAACTTGAAAAACCCATTCAATATCAAACATGGCATCTAGATGTGAAAATCGGTGTGGGTCCTCATGCTACTAGACATTTTGGCCTCACCAAGCCAAGCAGTTCTTCACTTTATTTAGCTTTTTAATGTTGTGAGAACTATGCAGCTGCTTTATTTCTGGATATTTTATTCAATTATATTATTAAAACTGAATTCTTTATTTAGAATGAAATTGTCATCTTACACAAAAAAACATTAATAAATAAATAACCGATACACATTGTTACCATATAAAAGAGAAGCCAATACCAGTGCAAAATGTGGCAGACAAATACATCTATAACATATTGCAGAGGCAGATACTGGGACAATACCATTTCAGAGAAATACGAGCAAATCTGTGAAATCATGGAAACAAAGGAAAATATGTTTATCTGGTGCAGGACATTCCCCAGATTCTGGTTATACCCATGCATGTTGGCATGTAGAATACACTTAGGGAACAGTCTAATCATGTAAATAGTAACTACAGAAAATGGTATATTGTGTATAAACCTGGCCTCTCTAATCGCCTCCTTATGTGCCTGGAACATCTTGACGTTGTTCATGTTGGACTGCCAGTACTTTACGTATCCCCCATGGTCTGCGGTCAACATCCACATGTCATTGTGTGACCATGTCATAGCTCTTACTGGACTATCATGAGCCTGCAAAATCAAAAAGGAAAGAAGACTTCTAGGGAATACGTTCATATATCTGAAAGATGACAGCATCACTCAAATTTAAAAAAGAACCAATTCTTCATAAAAAAACCATTTAGGCTATTGTGAGATTATGTAGTATATGCAAAAGTACACATTATTTTGATGGAGACTATCATAACAGTTTCAATCCCACTAAAATAAATATTAATTAGAAGAGTACAATGGATCCCTGGTATCTATGATATTGCAGTCCACTTGCTCACTCGCTCAATCTGTTCCCCTGCTCCTCTCCGTATGCTCTGACAGCAGTGCCAAGTGGTAACTCTCTTTCCCAACTTCCATCAAGATGCCCCCGCCACATTTGGAAGTCCTGATGCACTTTCTTGCACCACTCTGTCTGCTCCCCTCCTCCTCTCCATATCCACTAATCTTGAGGTAAAATGGGAAAGAGAGTTAAGGCTTTGTATTGTTGGTTCATTTGCAAGTAGGAGCATTGCTGCCAATTACAAGGAAGTCATGCAATTTCCACAGGACATGATGAGCTGTGGCACTTTTGTGAGTGAACAAGGAATGTCCACTGCCACCAACTGCCATGACCTTGACAAAGCTGCTTGGCACCACCAACAATCACAGGATAGCAATCAAGTTCCTCAGAATGTGTCAAATGGCAACAGCGCTGTCATTTGAAAATGAAAAAGCAAGAGTGTCTGCTGCCACCAATTGCCACGTCCCTTAATATTTATATTTTGGGTCTGCAATTGGTTAAATTTGCAGATACAGAGTCTGCATATCTGGAGACAATGTTCACAAGAATGATTTCATTATCATCAACCCCTCTTTAATAAGACTTTATTACAGAATGTTCACCGATTCTGATAAAGTGCTCAAATCAGCCAAAAACAAAATACACATTCTGAAATGATTTTGACTTCTGATACTAAGATATACTACTGAAAGAATTATGATTCAAATAGTTTCTAGATGGACTTACCTGTAATATTGTTTCAAAGTTGAAAGTCAGTCCATTCCATAGGGTAAATTCTCCACTAGAAGCCCCAGTAACCAAGCGCCTCCCTTCAGGTGTCCACTATAATAGCAAACAAGAATGATAATATTAGAACATAAAATGTCACTCTACCACTACTAAATAATTTATTGCAAGAATGGACAGTATGTTGAATGCCAGGTTATTTTTTCTCTAAACAACTTGAAATAAAATTGGAGTATTTGTATACCCTCTCCTTACTACTTTGTTGTCCATTTTTGTGCAACATTAGTAGCAAAATACCTTGAACCAGCATTGGGTCATATAAAGCAGGCCCTTTTTTTGGAAAATGTAAGCAATTTGACATAATATCATAGCGTGTAATAACATACATTAAAATTAATATTCTAGCATGCTTACGCCATTTCTATCCTGCTTTCCTGTTGTAACCTTCTGTGCATCAAATAATCTACTCTAAAAGGTTTTTCAACCTCCCTAGCAGATTTTGAATGTGTACAGAGTGCTTCAGGGGAAAGAGGAGACACCTTGCTTCTGGTTCCACTAACAAAACTGTTTCCATCAAGCATAATGAATCCAGATCCATACTTACCCTAACAACAAAGACTGGGCATTTTACTTTGTTGGTAGATGTCCTAACAAATTTTGTTGTCACAGCATTCATAGGATTGTTTAACATTCCAATAGGTGGGACCAGCTAGAAAGGAGAAAAATATGGTCCTGTATTTTAAAAACATTTTGTAAACTTTTGCTCTCAAAGTGTTAAACTTAGCAAACTTAAGCTTTTGTTGAGATACTATACAGCATGACCCCTGTATCTGTGGCACTTGTATCTGTGGATTCATTCACCCGCATCAGAGAAAATATGTCCTTTCTAGGCATTTCCTATGTCTTCCAGCATGACTTAATGGTAGGCCTCCAATGGAAGTCATTCATTCAATAGTGTTTGCTACTATCAATAAATTTCATTAACTGCAGTAAGTCTGGGAAGGTTTGTACTATATCTTTTGAGTAAAGCACAGTGATTATACAGGATGCAGATCCAGGGATTCCACAGTGAAAAGAGAAGAAACTTGTAATTCCATAGCAGAGCTTTGGACTGGCTTTGGAAAATTATCAGAACCTACCAGAGTAGCTTTCTATAGGGCATAGGAAGAATGAGTTCCTGACAACACACGCACAAGCAAAATTGCCTTTAGCTGATATAGGGTAACAGGATCTTTGAATCCAATCCTGGGCATTAAGCCAATCCAACACAGCACAAGATACCATCAACTTCTTTGTCAATCTACTCCTCTTTAGAACATTTCTTTAAGCAATCATGTCCTGTCTTTTTTCCAAAAGGGCTTCTAAAGAGCTGACAAGATAGATAGTGTGACAATGCCTGCTCTTGAGTTTTGTTACTGAAATTGTAAACAAGGCATGGGCAAACTTCAGCCCTCCAGTTGTTTTGGATTTCAACTCCCTGAAATCCCAGCCAGCTTACCAGCTGTTAGGAATTGTGGGAGTTGAGGTCCAAAACACCTGGAGGGCCGAAGTTTGCCCATCCCTTGTTTACAATTTTAGTAACAAAACACAAGAAAATTTACAAAGTGGGAGTAAAAGGACTATGTATCATTTATATCAAATCCCTCACTATTAGAGGGAGTCTATTGTTAGAGCTTAAGAAGATAGATGGAATGTATACTTACATCATTATAATATCCTGCATCAGGTTGAATTGCCCGCATATCCTGTTGGTCTCTTTGCCATACTCTATTCTGGAAAAAGCAAAAAAAGTGTTTGATTAGCATTACTGGTTACACAGTACCATATAATTTAGAGCAATGATATTGGCTTTGTTCCTAGCTAAACTAATAGCTTAGCTAAATAGCTAATACAGTAGAGTCTCACTTATCCAAGCCTCGCTTATCCAAGTTTCTGAATTATCCAAGCCATTTTTGTAGTCAATGTTTTCAATATATCGTGATATTTTGGTGCTAAATTCGTACATACAGTAATTACAACATAGCATTAGTGCGTATTGAACTACTTTTTCTGTCAAATTAGTTGTATAACATGATGTTTTGGTGCTTAATTTGTAAAATCATAACCTAATTTGATGTTTAATAGGTTTTTCCTTAACCCCTCCTTATTATCTAAGATATTCGCTTATCCAAGCTTTTGCCGGCCCGTTTAGCTTGGATAAGTGAGACTCTACTGTAGCTAATGCGATTTGTAAATTAGAGAAATCAGAAAGCAATTTCCCACTTAATTGTCAAAAATCTCCTGATGGTAGCTATAATGTAACTGAAAAAAACATGATAATGTAAGTGCTTGGTAAGGTATAGGACAGTAGGAAACAGGAAGACTAAAGTACAAGTGAAAGCCACAGGGGTGGGTCTGCAAGACCTAAGCACTGCTATTAATAAGAGGCAGAATTCACTCAATTCATAGGGTTGGAGCTAACAAATCTGATAAAAACAAATAAAACATATATTTAATACATTATATTTAAACATTTAAAATTATGCATTAAAATTATGCATTAAAACACTACTAAAACACTACTAACTTAAAACATGCTAGTAAAACGAAGAGTGCCAATCTATTATAAACCCCTTCACCAGGAGACTAGTTAAATAAGAACATCATTTCTTTCTGAAAGAAGAAAAAGAGGTAGCGGGTCTAGGCTGTCTTGAAGAGCATACAAGTCTAAGTTGTGCACCAGGAATATAAGATTATTTTATGTTCCTAAAGTAACAAAATGCATTTTCATTTTGTAAAAATCTAATGTTTTTCCAAAAAAAAAAGGGAGAGGGAATCTTATAGTTACAATTTTTTCAGAAGTTTTACCTCTCTACAGGAGAATTGCACTCCCAGAAACCTACAAGTAAAATACTGTTGTAAGCTGCCATTGTGTAATTTTGACTTTTGAATGAGAGACTTCTAAGTCATCCTATCCTCAGTCACCCTGCTCAGGTCTTGAAGATTCAAGACCAAACATGGGCAAACCAAGGCCTGGAGGCCAGATGTGGCCCACTGGGCGCCTACCTCAGCCCCTCCTTATTTTCCTTGTCCTCTTGGCATATGGAAATGGTGGCTCACTGCACCCTTATGCCAAAAAGACAAGAAAGAAGAAGGCACACAGCAGCTGAGAGCTCTTTAGAGTGCACTCAGCAACAGTTTGTCTCGCCCTTCTCCCAGCATAAGGACTGTGCAAGCGGCCCCATCTTATGCCAGGAGGACGGCTCATGGAAAGCACACAGCAGCTGAGAGTCCTTTGAGAGAAAGGCACCACCTGTTTCACCCTCCTCTGGCATAATGCTAAGAGGACAGCCCGAGGATCGAGGAAGGAGGATCAGGGTAATCGCCACGTGTCTTGCCTTTCTCCCAGCATAAGGATGGGGTGAGTGGCCCCATCCTTATGGTGGGAGAACAGCCTGAGGATGACCCCTGCCCTGCCCTTTCCTGGTCCTCTCCACCCAGCATGTCCCCGGTCCCCCTCCCCACTGGCCAGGCCTGCACTACGGCCCCAAGGCAAAAAAGTTTGCTTATGCCTGCTCAAGGCCATGGCTTCCTTGGTTGAGTCTATTAATCTGGAATGTGGGCTTCCTATTTTCCTATTGCCTTCTACCATAATTAATGTATTTTCTAGCAAATCATGTCTTCTCATGATATGGTCAAGGTACACAAATCTTAGTTTAGTCATCTTGGATTCTAAGAACAGTTCAGGTTTTGTATTTGCTTCCAGTAGAATGATTTATCTTTAAAACAAGTTATGAATGTCCTACAAACTTTAACCTGATAAAAGTATACTTTTCTGTGACCTACACTTTCCATTTTTTTCTATAGCTATTCTCTATAATAGCATTTCAAACTACCTCTAAAACATTTATGTAACATTTTGCCTCTAAAACATATATGTAGCAAATTGTAAACACATGAAAAAACAAGTCTGGAACACACCTCCAAATATTTGATTACAGAAGGATTATAGTCTATAGTTTTCCGGTTCACAGCTTTTCTCATACGTTTTCCATCAAAAGTGAGCTGCTGCATTGCTTGCTGTTGAGCAAAATCAGGTCTCTTATAGAATAGTTGCCGAGGAGCTTGATGCTGAAACCTCGGCATGTGAAAGAACCGAGGTGGTGATCCAATTTCTGTGGCCATGGTGACTTTTGCACTGAAATATTATTTAAAAACAGAAGAACACCGGATGGAGAATAAAGCTTCAAATAAAAGTCACATAAACCATCTGAAGTATTTATCCTATAAATAAGACAAATCTTTAAAATATGCTACAAAATTCCATAAGTAACTAATGTTGCTGCCTTATATGAAAACTCCTAACAGCTATTTTCATCTAAATGTCTCTACTACTTGAAGACTTCACTGATGCCTGTTCACTGCGGGAAAAATGCTCTTCAATTTTATTACTGCCCTCCAATTAGCTTCTCTTTGTTCCCTATGACTCAGTCCATATTACCTTCCTTGGTGTTGTTAGGTACTGATCACTTTTTGTATGTACACAGATAACCAAGTGGCATACTTCTATTGTACTTATTATTTATTCACAAGAGCATTTATATGGCATTGTTTGCCCCTTTTTCTTTTCCTCTTTGCTTTAGCAAAATCAGAAATAACTACCATTGGTTTCAGTGGCATTGTTTCCCAGTACATATATATAAACTTGTACCTTAAGACTACAAATGATTGTCTAATTTAACTCAGGAAAGTTCAATGCTAAAGAAGTTTGATTTGTCACATGCAGTTTAATCGAGAAATAAAAAGAATAAAAAACAAAACATAAAGACATTATTCCTCATGCCAAAATCATGCTTCTTTAATATAGGCTGTGCCTGACCCAGTAATTAAGTCATCTGAAATGCACATATTTTTGTTTTTCACTTAACATTAGTTGTGACAGAATGACTAAAAACAGTATCTGTCCCTGAGTTACAGGCATCCGACTTACAAGCAACTCACAGTTAAGAATGGGGGTGAGGCATCAGGAAGTGAGAGAAATCTACCTCTCAGAAGGGAATTCACTTCTGAAAGAGTTATCATGAGGAAAAAATATCTGCAATGAAGCTTTATCACCAATCTTTGTTTCCACAACAAACTAAATTTTTCAAAATCCAATTATCGGAGGGATAGCGAATGAGGTGAAATCTTCTGAACAGGGACACAGACAGCAAAACAAACACCACATGCGTGTTAACCTTTCTCAAAGCTAAAAATAATTTTCTATGGAGCTACACTTAAAAAATGTACCTGTTCCAACTTACATACAAATTCAACTTAAGAACAAACCTACATAACCTATCTTGTTTGTAACTTGGGGACTGCCTGCATTCGATTATAGTAAGATTATAATATACAGACTCTTCCATCAAAGCTGAGTAACCAATTACTTGCTCACCTCTGAAAACCAAATCTCTATAGTAGGGATGACCAATCTTGGAATAGCAAGGGGTTGCCCAACACTCAAGGAGGCCTGCTCCTGCAAAATAAATAATAAAATTACTTTTTTGAATCCCCATACATCCTCTATGGGATATGAGGCATGAGAAAACTTCGGCCCTCCAAGTGTTTTGGACTTCAACATCTAGAAATCCCAGCCAGCTTAGCAGCTGTTGAAAATTGTGGGAGTTGAAATCCAAAACACCTGCAAGATCAAAGTTTGCCCATGCCTGGTCTAGAGTATCATTTTTGAACTCTAAGTAACTATTAAGAGTATTAGAATACTTTTCAGCACTAGAACTACACATACATTTTTCTTGCATTTTCTAAAAATCATAATATAGTTAAACCTCAACTTTCATGGGATTAACTTTTGCAGATATCTATTTCCCAACAAAATTTAATTCTCTTCATGGGATACTTTCCATTTTCACCACTAGTTGATCTGAGATAGGCAAGTATGCTAAATACTGTAGTGATGTTCATTTTTTGTAACTCTTTTTTTTTGTTACTAATGATTTTGATGGAATTGTTTACACTAAAAAATTAAGAACTGGAAGATTTGCTCTAGTATCAGCTCTTGTATCACATCTGCCACAGTGTTAATATAGGACCAAGTGCCCTGTGAGTAACCTGTGTGTTGTAACTCAGCCATCATGGCCTGTATTCCATCAAGAGATGGAGTAGGAAACAGATGCTGCTGTGGATTTTATAGACATTTCTGCCCCGGACAGGGGCCCCTTGGCCTTGCAGCTGCCCGATATGGTTGTTTCAGAAGAATCGCTAATTGGCGAACATTCCGACGTTTCCTCATTGTTACCTACACCAGATGGTATTGACCTGGGTGAAGATGGGACTTTCGAAAGGAATTTGTTACAAAAGATAGGAGCAGGGGAGAGGGAGTGAGACGGAGTTGAAGGTTAGCTCTCAAATTGGATAATGGCTAACTTTCCCATGAGAAGTTTTGTGGGTCCTATACTCCTTAATTTTGCAAACTTGGGATTCTTTAAAAGTGCCCCTCACTGTATTCTTATTGCGATGTCAACTTTGCCTTTCCTCGGAAGAGGTTCCAGTTTCCAGCTCCTTGCCTTGTCTCCTGTTTCCATGCCAAGTTTCCAGTTCCAGGCGAGCCGAGCTGTGCTGCGACTCTTGAGTAGACCTCTCCTTATACCAAGTTTTCCTGGTTCCTGAATCGAAATTGACTCTGCCTTGTTTACCTTGCTTTCTTGCTCCTGCTACGAGACTTTTCGAGTGGATTTGGAGTTGCAGATTTGCAGTGCTGTGTTCCTGCTACTGTTTCATGGACAAACTTTGATTTCTTGGAGGAAACTATCGAGTTTTCATTTGTGGGTTACAATTTGGATATTTCTAAACCCATTCTGAACTACAATTGACTTTATATAAAGAACTATTTCTTACTCTGACTTTCTGCCTTAATTCCGCATAGATATATATTCTGCTACAATAAACAGCTTGTGTGTTATATTGGCTCCTGTCTGGTTTTCGAGTGCTCGCGCTGCCTTGGGGTGCAATACTGTGCATCATATAATTGCCCCTAGACAATGCGTGTGTGTCGGGGGGTATTGTTTTCTCTGGGTGTTCTGTTTCGTTTCCAGCTTCAACTTTTTTTAAAAAAACTATTTTTAACAACATGTCTTATCTCCCTCATATATTATCCTTCTCTTGAAAAAATGTTTTAATTTTGGGGGGGTTAACCTAGGAAATGAGTGCATAGTCCAGCAAAACGCTTCAAGTGTGCAATCTAGATCTAGATGCATGAGTCTCTTACATCTACTATCACCAATAGATCCAGAAATGTGCTTCCCAACTTGCTATTTTTATTCTTGCAACATCTTTCCAGCTTCTCCCAGAACTCGTGCTATGTACTGAAGACATAAAAGTAAGTGAAAAAAGGCCTTATCTTTTTTTCAGTAAAATGGGGAAAAATTGGATTATGGCTTATGTTCTTTTAGAATTATGACTACAATGTTTAAGATAGGATACCTTAAACTGGCCCAGGCATTAAAATCTCTCACTCATCCAATTTGGGTGAACAAGTATGTGTTTTTCCTTTGTCATTATCAAGCTACTCTAGTTTTAGGGCCTACTATTTCTATTATTTCCCCATTCTTCAGCTAGAATAAAAATGAGAACAGTAAGGTGTCATATTTGGACTAAGCCCAGTCTCTTAGTAGACTCAGAATAACTCTTCCTTCTGCTCCAACATGGCAGTGAAGATTTTGGAAGTTTTGGATTCTGTTTTTCATTAATGGTACTTCACTGTTTCAAATGATCTTAGACAAACTGCAAGTAACCTTAATTGTGGCTACTGGAAAGAAGTCAAGTTAAGCACAAAACCACTGGTTCTCAACCTGTGAGTCCCCAGGTGTTTTGTCCTACAACTCCCAGAAATCCCAGCCAGTTGACAAGCTGTTAGGATTTCTGGGAGTTGAAGACCAAAACGTCTGGGAACCTACAGTTTGAGAACCACTGCACAAAACTATTTATAATGCCGTTTTCTTTCTATTAACAATAGTTAAGATCAGTCAGAGTTAAAGGTTTGCATGACTAAGCTGAAAGCCAAACCAGAACCTTAAGTTGTTTCTTCTCCATGTTGAAAGAAACTGGGAGAGTTGTTATGGGATAAAATAATGCACCTGTTATATTTTGTGTTTCAATATGTGAAGGTGTGTAGGTTGGTTCTAGTAACGGCCAACTAAAGGCCCTTCCACGCAGCCATATAATCCAGAATATCAAGACAGATAATCCACAATATCTGCTTTGAGCTGGGTTATCCGAGTCCGCACTACCATATAATTCAGTTCAATGTGGATTTTATACAGCTATGTGGAAGGGTCCTAAATGGCTGAGTGATATGTAAGAACACAATTCTTATAATGACCAACTATGGTTCGGTACTATGTAACTATACAACACTGTACAGTTGTAACTCTACATACAAATATCCCAACATAAGTACATTTTAACTTAGCAATCCTCACTCAGCCTAGAGTGTCGTTTTGGCATCTCAACACTGTTTTGACCTACAAACAGTGTAAAAAAGGCCTCTTTGCCCCCTAAACCAGTTCTAACAGGAAGGCAGAGAGAAACAAAACCAGAACTGGCCCTTCCTGTATGGCAGAAAATTCAGCTCCATGTGATTGCTTCCCCTGAACATTCTGGGGGGGAGTTCAATCCAGAGATTCTACTCCAGAGATTGCAATCCATCCTGGTGCAGCAGAACCTCAGCCTAAATAGCGAGTACAGGGCTTCCAGTAGTGCCTCAGTCTGCATGCCTTTGCCTGCTTGCCAAGTGCTCATCTCCACTTTGGGATATAGCTATCCCCCAAGAAAGTTTGGGTTAGTTCACTTTGTGTGCTTTTTATTCCTGGTACTGTATGTTTCACTTTGAGAAGAGAGGGAGAGAGCGAGGGAGGCTGGAATTAGTACTGCATTACTGTACAGTATGAAGAAAACTGTGCTGCTTTGCCTTACTGTTACACTGGCCAACACACATTTTGTTGCCTCAAATGTGCTTCCTTGTCACAGTGGCTGGAGGAACCAAGCACAACCTACCTCTGAACATTTTATACATTATTTGTTATTTATAAAGTAGATTTCCTTATTTTAAAACACATAATAAAAAAATTGGGGTGGTTTTCAGGGAGGCGGCAGAATGGATTAATGGCATTTCAATGGGAACGTTTGCTTTGAGATAAGAATGTTTTGACTTAAGAACACAGTCACTGAATGAATTAAATTCTTAAGTCAAGGTATCACTGTATTTATAAAGGCAGGGGTTCTTAACTTGGGGTTTATACATTTTGATAGGAAAACTATATCTTCATTTTTCAGTAACAACTCTAAAGGAAATTGAATACTTTCTTAATTTATGAATGTAGGCAAAAAAACAACTGTATTAACACTTTATGTGATTTTGTCACCAATAGAATCAGAGATATTTTTGAATCACATTACAGGGATTCCAGATGTTTTGAAATATAATTTATATTCATTAGTACATCAAAACTGCTGCAGTTATTAGACTGCCATTATTAGTTATTAAACTGTAGTTATTAGATTTAGTAAACTTCCCTCTTTTAAACTGAATAAAGGTTCTGGGGATATTCATAACCAAATACAGCCTACAAATGGAAATGCTTAGTAGCTGCTTAAACATGTATTTTACTTTTCACAGGACAATAAATGAATCAGTCTTTCCCATTCAACTGTGGCACATCAGTACACAAGGCACCTGTTCAGATAGTCAAAATATGCTCTTGGAGCTATTTGTATACTTAGACAGCCAACAAAGCCAGTGTAGTGTTTGAGCATTGTATTATGACTCAAGCTTCAAATCATGCCCGAGCCATGGAAACCCACCAGATGATTTTGGGCAGGGCACACTCTCTCAGCCTGAAAGGAAGACAAACGAAAAACCCATTTGTCCAAAAAATCCCATGATAGGGCTGATATAAATTGCAAATGGCTTGAAGACGAAACAACGACAGAGTTCCAATATGTGTTCTGGTTTGGGTGGTTTGTCACTCATTTTAATCCTATCCTATTTTTTTATTAGAACATACATTTTCCAAATTAAAAAAACTGAAAGAAGAGAGAAGAGGAAAAAAAAACAAAGAGAAAAAAAGGAAAAAAGAACACACACTGAACTTGACAAAACAAACCAAATCACAAAAAATACTACTTAAAAAGTTGACTTCCATCTATTGTATGGTGTTGGAGGTGAAAAGTGTCCTTTCACTCCATCTTGATAAATTTTTAAAATATTTCTTCTATCGTCCCTTTTTCGTCTTCTCTGATATCCAGGGCAGGTATTTTTCTTCTATTATTCATGTTACCTTCAAATTAATATTTTTTTTCCATTTTTAAGTAATCTTTAAACAGTTTCCATTCTGTTTGTTTCCTTGGTTTTCCCTGATTAGTTGATAACAAATAAGTGAGCTTGTCCATGTTCATAGTATTTATAATCTTAGCAGTCCACTGGCCTATCTCCAAAACCTCTTTATAGATATGAATTGTTTGCCATAAATTATCCTTGCCGCAGACACCATATAAATAAATAAATAGTATTTCCTTGTCCTTCTCCTCTTCTATATCAAACAACCCCAATAGAAATAATTTTTCTATTTTAAAAACATTCATAAAATTAAATCAGTAACATAATTAGCAAGTATTACTCAAATTGGATAGTTTCAAAGTTCTATTTCATCTCTTGAAGTGATTAATCTTGGGGAATATCATGCACAACTATTTGATATTGGGCTACTGAAGTATTAAGCTAACTATTGTGGTTTCAGTTTTTGCACTAATATATAATCATTTTAAAATGTGAGGTAGTACTATCGCCTGCTTTGATGTTGCTACTGAGATGGCATTATTTTCAAGTATTATTCTTCCCCAAAAAAATTCCAAATGGAATTTCTGGAGGGTTACATGATTTTATCCCATTTAGGCTCCTAGATTCTGCTTCACTATAATTTTGGTAGTAGAAACCAGGTAGTAAGAATGAATATGATATACAAAAAGAAAAACCAATTTTACTGAATACAACTGATGCTATATATTAACTCCTTGTCACCTTACAGCTCACTAACACATATGATTACGGTTGTCATCTACCACTATGTATTAGAATAACACCAAATTCTCAACCACACAATTACAATCTTCCTTCACGGTGTCTTTCATCTCACAAATACCAACCACTCTCCACAAAAATAATTCATATCCAATTCATATCTTCTTGAATCTGATCCCTATGATTTTTCATCTTTCCAAAATTTCACAACATTTCAACAAAACTTCTTTAAAATACCATCCACATGGACATTTGTATAATAAACAATACACACCCATCACTCAACTACCCCCCACACACCATATCTTACTGCATTTTTTTATTCTAAGACACACTTCTATCCATATAAACATCTCTAAAAATGGGGCACATATAAAAATAGTGTGATATATATGTTGAGGTTTTTTTGTTGGTGATACTGAAATTAGTGTGCATCTTCCAATAGACAGTGTCTTAGAATCAAAGAAATATGGTTTTGTACTATCATACAAGCCATAATACAATGGAGCAGAATCTGCAAGGGTTGTGAAGGAGTGCAGCATGAAAGGAATGATGTGTGAATCAACTATAATTTGCACAAGATTGGGTTTTATAAATAAAAAGTAATATTGTGCATTTGGAAACTTCCTTGCTAAGGAACTTTTTCTGTTCTGACAGTGTGGCTCTTTACTACCAAAGATTTGTTTTCAATATGGTTTAAGCATCTAAAGTTAAAATTCCTATTCTTATTTCACAAAATACAATTTTACAAAAAAATTGGATGCTACCCATTCCTGATTACTGTCTGCATATTTAGTGCACAATCCCACTGTACGTTTTATTATGTAACCTTCTTATTGAATGCAAAAGATAATTCACATAAAGCCTTTTCAAAATGCCTGCAAATAACAGAATGGAATCAAGCTAATCTAGTTTTAGAATGTAAACCTTCAGCAGAGACTACCATTTTACAAATAGGAGGCAGACTAATGCTAGACCTCTGTAGAGCAAAATTCCCATGGCTTCTTTCTTGCTTTGAAGCAAGCTCCTTTGGGACTACCAGAATGCTAGTTTCTCAGCAGAAGCTACTGTTACTGTCAATAATTATCATAAGGGGGAGAGGGGGGTGAAATATTTTGTTTTTAAACCTTTCATCCTGGAACATAAGAAAATAGCTTACTACATGGTTAAATCAGTCTACAGGAAAGCACACCAGTTTACCAGCCTAGTTACTGGTCAGATTACATCTTTCTTTTTCTATTGAATTCTGTTATCATGGAAAGTAGCTGGTTTAAGAAAAAATTGCATAAATAAGATCCTTTTGAGGATAATTAAGTCATGTAATGGGAAAAATTACAATGTTTCCTGGAAATTGTCTGGTAGATGGCACTTTGTACCTTGTTAACCAGAATCTTTTATTAAATTTAAATTATGGTAGCCCTAATGTGAACTTAGACATAAATGATTATATAACTGTGTTGTTGAAGGCTTTCATGGCTGAAATCACTAGGTTGCTGTAAGCTTTCCGGGCTGTATAGCCATATTCCAGAAGTATTCTCTCCTGACGTTTCGCACACAAGTACAGAGCAGGAATCTTCAGAGGTTGTGAGGTCTGTTGGAAACTAGGCAAGTGGGGTTTATATATCTGTGCTCTCCTGATGTTTCGCTTTGAAGCTGAAAGGTTATTTAATGCTAATCAAGCTGGACATTCAAACTTGCCACCAACAGACAAAGAGTTTTTTCTCCCACCCTGAACATTCCAGAGATATATAAACCCCACTTGCCTAGTTTCCAGCAGACCTCACAACCTCTGAGGATCCCTACTATAGATGTGGGTGAAATGTCAGGAGAGAATATTTCTAGAACATTGCCATACAGCCCATAAAACTCACAGCAACCTGATTATGTAACTGGTAGAATCTTTATGGGACTGTATTTTAGGATATTACTTACTCTTAAAGCCTGATGTCCCTACATGTCTAGAGATGATTCACAAGGCCACAACAAAAAACAATCTTGAATTAAAATTTGACTCCTTCAGCAATCTGATACAGGTTTTAATGAAGAATGAGAATTTGTACTTCATCAGACTAGGTTTTCAATGGCAGAACACATACAAAACCAGCAAAACTTGCTTTCCCTTCATTCTCGAAATTCAAAAGCAAGAAGAGATGAGTTTTATTTCAGAAGCCTTGAAAGGAGCTTCTCACGTAGGAAACAAAATAAGAGAAACAGGCAGAACATAATAGAGTATGAATGCTAATAGCTGATGTTTATCTCTCTACAAATACAAGGTAAACATCTCAGTAGACACAACATTTATAATAAATTTGATATCCATGGTTTTACTTATTCATGCTCACAAAATACTATCCCCAGAAGTGTTTGTGGGACTCTCTAAGTCCTCTTCTCTGAATCTATGGTGTGCTTCTGGCACAAGAATAGTTGAAAGATAGGATTTTCTATTACCCATGGCCATTTGCAACCATGGTGTGTGTGTCTTGGAACATATCTCCTGTGGATACAGAGGTCATAGTGTATATACTTCTATGATTATATAAAACATGGATTAGCAGACTTTATAGACTCTGAAATGACCTGCCAGAAGAGATCAAACAACTAAATGAGCTATCAGAACTCAATATACAATTGAAGACCTATCTTTTCTATCAGGCCTACCCAGTCAATTTTAAACTGTGAATTTTAATTGTACATTTTATTAGTATTAGTGTCAATCTTTGTTCATCTGTGTGTGTTTATGACGTACCCTGCCTCAAGCCATGAGGAGAAGCTGGTAATAAATAAAATGTATACATATATTTACATCTAAGAAATAATTGTGCCCAATATGTAGAAACTCCACATGACTTCTATCTGTAGAAAAAGGCAGGGCATATATAAACCAATTCAATCCACATGTGATTACTACAAATGGTAGCCAAATCTGCATACTTAACATCTTAATTATTGCTTCAAAGAAAAACTGTTCAAACAACAAGTTGAAATGTTTCACCTGAAACAGAATTTGTTTGAAATAAAATATGCATTACAAAGTATATTAAAGTAAGATAGAATTCCATATATTGCATTCACTCACTTCAAGATCCATGTTATGATTTTCTAAATGGCCTGCTTATCCAAAATATTTGTTTTTAAAAATGTGATTCCCATCATTCTGCCTTGGATAGACACCAAAGGTATTAATTTGAACATTTTAAAATCCTCAAATACAGAATTGCACAGCGAGGAAAAAAAATATAGTGCTAAAGTTGCACAATCACCTGACTTCTAAAAACCATGTCGAAGATATATTAGTACAAGATAATTATAGCCTTTATAATAAATATATACTAGCTTCCACTAGACACACGCATGTAATAGACAGGATCCTGTCACAAAAGGTTACAGATTTTGTAAAACTACAACTCCCAGGATCATCTAGCATTGGGCCATCGTAGTTAAAAGTGGTGTCAAACTGCATTAATTTTACAGTGTAGATCAGACTTAAGCAGCTGAGGGGGAAAAGGAAAGGGCCAGAGCCTGTTAGGAATTGTGGGAGCTGAAGTCCAAAACACCTGGAGGGCCGAAGTTTGTCCGTGTCTGGTGTAGATGCACCCTTAGTCACAGCCTTAAAGGGAAGAAACTCCCTTTGATCCATTCCACACCCCTCAACACCAGGCCATGGCTTTCCATAATGTCCTGCTCGAAGCAAGAGAACTAGAAAATACAGTATTTACATCTCCCTGTCGCCTTCCAAGCACCGCCTGGTTCGTGACAGTCTTGGGATTGCGCTTCCCCCTTCAAACCCGAGGCCTCCTTCTTCCTGAGGCCCCTCAAAGCCTAAAAATGGCGGAGGCCGCGGCAGGGCTCCGGGCCGCACGGAGCTCCTCCTCCTTCTCTCCCTCTGGCCATCCCGCCGCCTCGAAAAGGGACACTCACACAACAGCCGCTCCCTGAGAGCCAACGTCCAGAGCGTTTCTATCCCGGAAGCTGCTGCCTCACGAGCCGCCGTCGCCACCACCACCATCCGCCATCTTCCCCACCAGCAACTGGAGGCGGGGCATACGGGCACGTCATCACGCACGCCGAGTAGCGGGGCGGAGAAAGAGCGGGAAGGGTCAAGCAGCGCAGGCGCACTTGGATCAGCCGCATCCCCAGCCACCTGTTTGGGAGTGAGCGGGGCAGCGGCAGGTTCCGGTTGCCATTCCGGAAAGGGAAGCGCTTAAGATGGAGAAGCAAGGATACTGGCGGAAGTGGCGTGTTTAAGGCCTCTGGACGCATGGGAGGGCTTTGAAGTGGCCGCCCCTTTGCCCAGTAATAATCGATCATAATTTGTTAAAATAGTTAAAACAAACGCAATTAAAGACAACTGTAATAATAATATTCAGTTTTTTTAACTTAATAGGTTTTAATGATTTTAAGTGGGAATTTTTGATACTGTTTATTGTATTGTGGAAGGCTTTCATGGCCGGAATCACTGGGTTTCTGTTTCCGGGCTGTATGGTCATGTTCCAGAAGCATTCTCTCCTGGCGTTTCGCCTACAACTATACCAGGCACCCTCAGAGGTTGTAAGGTCTGTTAGAAACTAGGCAAGTATCTGGAATGTTCAAGGTGGGAGAAAGAACTCTTGTCTGAGACAGGTGTGAATGTTTCAATTGGCCACCTTGATTAGCATTGAATGGCCTTTCAGCTTTCAACAAGTATATATATATTTGGGCACTGAAAAACACTTCTGAAGAACTGCTGTTTTTATGCATTGGCATATTCTCTGTTTCCTAAAAGATCAGAGTCAACAGGTTGTTCAATCTAACAACTAAAGCCAATATGCCTTGCATAATTACGTTTTATTGTATACCAATTGAGAAGATTCTACTTGAAACAGGTTTTGGCGTTGTTTTGTAAAAGTGATGCAGTTTTTCAGTCTGGTTTTATTCTAATGTTAAACGGAAATGGCTATTTTCTGTTCTGCAAACCAAAAGAGATAATTTAATAATAAAGAAGAAAAATTAAGAAGCACCTTACTGCTGCAAGAATTAAGACTATTGTGATTTACCAATGAAAGAAATATCTCTTTTGTTAGGATATAGAAGAAGGTATTTTCTAATACCTAAGAATGCCTTCCACTTGGGACAGTGGTTCTCAGCCTGGGGTCCCCAGATGGTTTTGGCCTACAACTCCCAGAAATCCCAGCCAGTTTACCAGCTGTTAGGATTTCTAGGAGTTGAAGGTCAAAAACATCAGGGGAGCCCTGGTTGAGAACCACTGATGGGCTGATAATTTGTTGTCAAAGCTGGCATTATTCCACTGCCAGCTCAAAATACAGTAGACACTCGGTTCACAGAAACTCAAGCAACTGGAACTCTCAAGCAACTGGTAAAAAATGAAGAATGCTCTAAATAAAAAAGCCGCTTTTATAATACAGTAACCCAATAAAACAGTAACCCAGAGTTACACTAAGTTTGTATTTGTCTTAATTTGCCTTCAATTACTGTATTTCAATATTAGTATCAAGTACTCAATACTGAGTTTATAGCATGGTATAGTATGGGGTACAGTAGTAGGCCTATTTTTGATAACTCTCCAGAAACCAGAAACTACATTTATCTGATATCTACCAGTCCCGATTGGCACTGGTTAACAGAGTTTAGTGCATGGCTCATCCTAACTTTAGTATTCAATATTTCTTTATACTTCAGGATGTCTACGTAGTTCTTCCAAAACTACCCTTCCAAGTCATCTGCCAGTTAATTGGGAGTCTACTGTATCACATTTTATAAATACTGGGGGGGGGGGGGGAGATATGTACTTAAACATGAGTTTATGTTGTTTTAACTATTTTTAAATTCAAGAGAATTCATTCCTGAGGTTTTTTTCAGTGGTGAAAGCTGGCAGGGGAAAAGAAGTCCAACTCATTTGAAATATGGTGCTGAAGGAGAGTTCTATACCATGGATTGCCCCCCCCCCCAAAATAAAATCAGTGTGTTTGAGAACAAATCTAGTCTGAACGGTCGGTTGCAGTCAACACATCTAGTCTGAACTGTTGGTTGCAGTCAACAAATCTAGTCTGAACTGTCAGTAGTAGTCAAAAATAGTAAACTTCAGGCATAGAATCATTGGAAAAGTTAATGCCCTGTGAAGGGCAGTAAGAAAAGCGGAAAACCACACAGGTAAATGGACACACTCAAGGAAGCCATTGCCCTGGGCAGTCTGTTAATAACAGAATCTCTTGGAGGTCTGTCATAGGATGATTAAATCAAAACCTGCTTGATGACATAGAATAGTTTACAATTAAGATGCTTCTGTTAGAATTATCTTTTCTTTTAGTTCTTGTAGTCTTTAAACTTGATTTTATTGTGCAGCATCCTGAGCTCTAATGATATAGGGCAATATATAAATATTTAATAAGTACATATTTATTTGGCTGTTCATATTTTGAGTTGGCTGCTTCCACAACCAACTTCTATGTTCAGATGATTTTTTTTTGCAGTTCAAGTGTTCTTCACAGCCTCTTCTATTTTGCACATGGCTATAGTCTGGGGTAACCAACAAGCCTTATTTGCCCCGTGACTAATTTTAGAGGAGAAAAACGGAACCCTGAAATTATTAAAGTGGTTCTGAAAAGCCAGATGAGAAATTCATTTCAAACAACTGACTGGTTTCTAACAGTACACATTCCTGTCTCTTTGTTAATTAGATTATGTGTTCACTCCAATTAAGTATGTTTGTTTCACACTTCAAGTAAAACACCTCTTATCAAACTAAGCTGTTATTATGACAGCATGATGTTTAATATTAGAAAAATCCATTTCCAGTTAACAAATTAGATACGCATACAAGAGTGTTTCTCCACATACATATGAAATTTCTGTAATATACACAGATAATACATAAACAAGTGGAAAATAAGAAATATAATCTAATTCCTTCCCTCTTTTAATAGTCCTTTGGCTACCTTTGTAAACTATGTTCAAGTCAACTGGAATTGTGTAAAAATTAAGTGTATAAGTACATTCATGAACCACAGGCTCCAACTTTAAAATACTATACTTTAATTACACAAAACAACTGTACAAGATTATTAATGAATACGAAAACACAACCTCTTCATCACATACATCAACTACACGAACTATTGACCCTGATTCTAGTATTACAATTTTCAAAAATTAATATTAAGAACTTTCTCTTAGACAACACATGTTCAAAGGGAGAATGGTATCTTTATGAAATGTGTCTGATCCCCAAAATATTCTGTGCACATTCACAATGAAAACAACATTTGGAAATGAATATTAAATTAACCAATCAGTTGTGAGTTTTTGCAGCTCTGTCAATGTTCAACAAGCCTCAACAGCCAAAAAATTCCTTTTAAAAATGTGTGGGTGGAATTGTAATCCAGCATAAGCTTCTCTTTGGTGTCAAAAACAGCCAGGATTTTATCAGAATAAATGTAACCCCCAACATGTTCACATTATAGAAAGGTGTGGTAGTTCCTCCTAATACTGAAAACTTCGTTTGGTCTGAATGTCATCAAGAATTTGCTGTAACTCTTCATCCTCAAATCGACCCTCTAAGCTGAAAGAGGAAAGTATATAATAGTTATTATTTCAAAGCACTGATGCTAAAGCCTTCAAACCTACTGTCAGTGTACTTGACACTACATTCTCCCACTTACTATCACAGAACATTTTCCCACTCACCATCACAGAAGATAAGACCAATCATTACGGTTGATTGGTCAAATAATGTTACATAGAGACAAGCATTAACTTTATTAATCATCAACAGATTTAATGCTGAAGCCAATTAAAAAGAAATACTTGGCTGCAAAAATAGGTTACTAGCTTGTTTATCTTACTACATCATTGAGCTTAGCAGAGTAGAGTTTGAGCAATCTTTCCAAACCATCACTGCAAACTACTGTTTAATTTAAAAGTGGGGTGCTCACTCAAACTATTTTTGTCAATCTGGGTACAAGTCAACACTGTGATTTGATTAAACCAGAAAACAATGTACTTTGCTTCATGCACCATGGAAGAAGATGTAGGGCATTTGACAGGACAAAACATATGTCCTAATTGTACCAACCATCTGAATAATCTGATTAAATTTTGATGATATTAATTTTCAGTAAGGTTTGTGTAACTAAATAATTCATTGAACAGCTTTATTATCTGACATTATATTGGAAGACCAAGGTATTATGGTACTTACATTTCTTGAAATAATAAAAACAAATAATGAAAGCCTTTATTTAAATAGTAAAAGCAACTATTCTAAAAGACACTAAAAAGTAATTGTGTTAAATTGACATCAGTTCTGCAAGTGTCATGATTTTTAAGAATATTTGACCCCTGAAAACCAACTGGTGTGGCAATCTGATTCTGGAACAACAACATGGAAATGCTAGTATTTGGATTTTGCTTGTGCTTTTGTAAACTCTTGGGAGTATTAAAAAGACCCCTTAGACTTTGGGTAACTCACCTGGGAATTAATGCTTTTGCCTCTTCAGCTGTTTCAGGACAGAGATTAGCTAAACATGCCAGTTCAAATTTATGGAGCTTCTTTTGGAGCAGCAAACTACGTAATGGGAGAAAATGTTAAAAATATAAACAATGAATAAAAGATTTAATAGAAAAAATAAAAAACAGATACAGGAAAAGAAAATACTCAAATGCTCTAGGATGCAAAGAATCAGTACTGTGTCAAAACATGGAAATAACACTTTGCTTATATGGTTACTCTCTACTGGTTAGGAGTAGTGCATTAAGTACTGATTGTTCTACCTGTGATAGAAAAGACATGCCAAGACTGTATTAGATCTTTCAGTAATACTGGCCAGTTTGATCTTCGGGCTATACTATATTACATAAACTTGGTTTTTTTTTAAAAAACAAACACTTATTTTTGGTGTAAACTACTTTAGCTAAGCTGATAATCCTCAAGCCTGAGGATAAATTAATCATAGAATCATAGAATAGTAGAGTTGGAAGAGACCTCATGGGCCATCCAGTCCAACCCCCTGCCAAGAAGCAGGAAATCGCATTAAAAGCACCCCGACAGATGGCCATCCAGCCTCTGCTTAAAAACCTCCAAAGAAGGAGCCTCCACCACAGTCCGGGGGAGAGAGTTCCACTGCCGAACAGCCCGAACAGTGAGGAAATTATTCCTGATGTTCAGGTGGAATCTCCTTTCATGTAGTTTGAAGCCATTGTACTGCGTCCTAGTCTGCAGGGCAGCAGAAAACAAGCTTGCTCCCTCCTCCCTATGACTTCCCTTCATATATTTGTACATGGCTATCATGTCTCCTCTCAGCCTTCTCTTCTACAGAATAAACATGCCTAGTTCTTTAAGCTGCTCCTCACAGAGCTTGTTCTCCAGACATTTAATCATTTTAGTTGCCCTCCTCTGGACGCTTTCCAGCTTGTCAACATCTCCCTTCAATTGGACACAGTATTCCAGGTGTGGTCTGACCAAGGCAGAATAGAGGGGTAGCATGACTTCCCTGGATCTAGATGCTATACCCCTATTTATGCAGGCCAGAATCCCGTTGGCTTTTTTAGCAGCCACATCACATTGTAGACTCATATTTAACTTGTTGTCCACAAGGACTCCAAGATCTAGCTAGACATAGACATATAACTATAAATTAAAATCACTAAAACCATTAAAACATAGGCATATACAAAATTTGTGTATGTAAATGACAAAATATTTTATTCTCAGGATTACATACCTGCGAACACTAGCAATAGTCTCCCGGTTTTTGAAGCGGCTGAAGCGAGCGGTATAGTTCAGCGTTTTCATGAAGACTTCAGAGAGCTCCTGCTCATCTTCTGCACTTTCATTCTGCTGCTTCCGATGTTCAAGAAGCATGTGCACTTCTGAATTGAGAAGGGTTTCAGCAGTCTCAAACTCTGTAGGTAAAGAAGAGTGCAATAGATCAAAAGAAACAGAAAAACACAGCTTTATGGGTACTATTTTAGGACTGATCTGTGTGTGAAGCAGGAATAGGTTGGTAGTACTTAAGGCTATTAAGAGAAATGAGTAAAACAATAATATGACTGATCCTACGAGAAATATCCAGAACCTCCCAGTGTATAGAGTAATGCTAGATATAATTAGCTGAGAAAAAACCTATGTCTAAAACAGTACTACATAAATGCTTTTCATAAATATATACAGTAATCAAACTGTATACTACTATTGGCTTTGGCTAATAAAACTGTTATCCCAATCACTTCAGCTATGAAGTTTTCAGGTAGTTTGCTGCAGTCAATAACTGAAGCAGTTTGGATATAGGAATGGTAGCCAAAGTTTCAAAGTATGGAAGTTGAACCATGTGTATATGAACAATGTGTAAGGCAACAAGATACACTTAAGATAAGCAATCATATGAAAAGTGTAGTATCAACTCTGTTTTTGCTAAGGAAGAACAAGCATTTGTTTAAGACTGCTGCTTTGAGAGGGCTACAGATCAACCCTTTTTCAAGATATACACTTACTACAAAAACCTACTTTATGGCACATAACAAATCTATGTCATGTGACATCTATCTAGTTATCACATAGATTTGAACTGGGTTTATATCTATCAAGTGTGTCTTAATACAGGTTGAGCATCCCTTATCCAGAATTCCAAAATATAGACAGTCACCAAGTTACGAACAAGATAGGTTTTGTAGATTTGTTCTTGAGTTTGTAAGTTGGAACATGTACATTTTAAGTGTAACTCCAGCCAAATATGTATATAGAGAGAAAGAGAGAGAGTGCTTTGGATCACAGGGGAGGGTGAACACCTTGGTGGTGTTTGTGTTGCTGTCTGTATTCAGAAGATTTCACCTCACTTTCTGTCTCTGTGATCATTGGATTTTGAAAAAAATTGCTTGTTGTGGAAACAAAGATTGGTGATAAAGCTTCAGTGTTGACATTTTTCTCCATGATAACTCTTCCAGAAGTGAATTTCCTTTCTTATAGGTAGATTTCTCTCACTTCCTGTTGTCTCACTCTTGTTTTTACTAAGAGTCGTCTGTAAGCCGGATGTTTGTAAATCAGAGACTACCTGCACTCCAAAATCCAAAGTTGTCTTCATGGGAGGCTGAGATGGTGACTCTTTGGCTTTCTGATGGTTCAATGTACACACACTTTGTTTCATACACACCATTATTTTAAAAACAGCCTCTCAAATTGCCTTCTGGCTATGATTATAAGATGAATGTGAAACAAAAGAAATTTTGTGTGTAGACTACGGTCCCATCTCAAAGACATCAAATTATGTACAAATAAGAATATCCATAATCCAAAATGAAAAAAAAATATCCCCAAATCCAAGCATTTGGAATAAGGGATACTCAACCTGGTCCAGCTATGGGGCAGCAAGAAGAGGCAACAGAATAATAAAAAAACTAAGCTTCCTTTCTGGTCCTATCCAGAGAACCTCTAATGCCAAACTGTCTCCCCCACCCAATTATAGACCAGATGCAGAGATGCTTAGCTTGAAAACCGCTGGATCATGCACCTTCCCATCCTAATCAATAGAAAGTGCAGTCTGAAAGTGCATTTACATTGTAGTAATTAATGCAATCTGACACAACTTTAGCCACTTTGGCTCAATGCTATGGAATTCTGGGACTTGTAGTTTGGTGAGGCACCAGAACTCTTTGGCAGCACAGGTTTCAGGCCTTACCAAACTACAACTCCTATTATTCTGTAGCATAGAGCCATGGCAGTAAAAGTGGTGTCAAACTGCATTAATCCTATCACGTAGATGCACCCTGGGACGAACTCAGTAGCTCTTTGCAAATGAAGGGTGCTTCTACACTGCTGAGTTAACACAGTTTAAAAACAGCTACATCCTGCAAATTCAAAAAGAATAATGTTTTCACAATAAGAAAAATGCAGCTTGGGGGGGGGGGGGGGACAAACCAGATCATGAAACTGAAAACCTCCCACTAGCAAGTGGTTTTCAACCTATGGGTCCCCAGATGGTTTGGCCTTCAACTCCCAGAAATCCTAACAGTTGGTAAACTGGCTGGGATTTCTGGGAATTGTACGCCAAAACACTTGGGGACCCACAGGTTGAGAACCACTGCGCTAGGGAAACACTTTGGGTGCACCTACACCAGGCAGGGGCAAACTTTGGTCCTCTGGGTATTTTGGACTTCAACTCCCACAATTCCTAACAGCCTGTTAGGAATTGTGGGAGCTGAAGTCCAAAACAACAGGAGGGCTGAAGTTTACCCATGCCTTAGTCAGACGATGACAAATAGCATTAATTCTACAGTGTGGCGCAGCCCATGCCAAGCTACAATTCCTGTTATTCCACAATCTTGAGCTGTGGCAGTTACAATAGATGATGACAAATAGCATTCATTCTACAGTGAGGATGGCGCCCTTGTCAAACTAAAACTCCCATAATGCCATAGCATTGAGCCGTGGCAGTTAGAGGGGTGCCAAATGGCATTACAGTAGAGTCTCACTTATCCAAGCCTCGCTTATCCAAGCCTCTGGATTATCCAAGCCATTTTTGTAATCAATGTTTTCAATATATCATGATATTTTGGTGCTAAATTCGTAAATACAGTAATTACAACATAACATTACTGCGTATTAAACTACTTTTTCTGTCAAATTTGTTGTATAACATGATGTTTTGGTGCTTAATTTGTAAAATCATAACCTAATTTGATGTTTAATAGGTTTTTCCATAATCTCTCCTTATTATCCAACATATTCGCTTATCCAAGCTTCTGCAGGCCCGTTTAGCTTGGATAAGTGAGACTCTACTGTAATTCCATAGGGTGGATGCACCCCTTGTCAAACTCTAATTCCCGTGACTCCAGAGTCTTGAGCTGTGGAATAGTGGGAGCTGAAGTCCAAAATACCAGGAGGGCAGAAGCTTGCCCATGCCTGGTGTAGATGCAGTTTGACACCAACTTCCAAGTGCCATAGCTGAGTGTTATGGCATCCTGGGAGCTGTAGTTTGACGGGGCGCCAACACTCGGGCTGGGAAGTGTAAAGTCTTTGAAAAAATTCCAACTCCCACAGCACCGAGCCATGGCAGTTCAAGTGGGGTCAAACTGCATTCATTCCACAGCAGGCATGGGCGAACTTGGGCCCTTCCTTCAGGTGTTTTGGACTTCAACTCCCACCATGCCTAACAGCCTCAGCCCCCTTCCTTTTCCCCCTCAGCCGCTTAAGCGGCTGAGGGGGAAAAGGAAGGGGCCTGAGGCTGTTAGGCATGGTGGGAGTTGAAGTCCAAAACACCTGAAGGAAGGGCCCAAGTCCACGGCGTTTCCCTTTCCTCGGAGCTAGTCGCTCACCTTTGGGGAAGACCAGCTGGGAGGCATCTTCCTCCACATCTACAGCCCTCACGTCCACCCCTCCGGCCGCCATTGCCTTTCCACAGCCCGGAAACTCAAGCGGGAAGGAAAAGGAAGCCGAACCTCTGCTGCGGGCGCCCCCTTGAGGGCGGAAGAGGAAAAGCGCCCATCCTGTGAACTGAACTCCAGAACCTTGTCACCTCTGACAGAAGAGAGTCTACTAATACTTTTGGTATAGTACAGTTTGATCTATGGATCATAATTAATTGTGGCAAGTTCTTGGTGGTATGGGGATACCAAATCACCTTGTCTGTCTCCTGAGGAATCTGTATAAAAACCAAGTAGCCACAGTATTTATTTATTTATTTACAACATTTTTATCCCGCCTTTCTCACTCGAGGGGACTCAAGGCGGCTTACAACAACTGGAAAAACTCAATGCCCAAATACAATCAATAAAAATCAACAACACATCTAAAATGATTAACAGTAATTAATAAAAAAAAACTATACAAGCTTAAAATACATAGCTACGCAATTCTATTCTTCCAAGAGCCTTGGACGTACGTAGACCTTAGATCAGACCATGTCAAATGTAATGCAGGATAATAAAAAAACTAGTAATCTAGTAATGTAATTTAATTATGTATTCCACATTTCTCCCAATATGAGATTGAAGCTTACAGTAAAGGTTAAAACAAAACAAAGTTAAACCCATATAAAGTAAAGAATTTTAAAAAGAAGCAATCAAACACTGAGGTTACAGGCAGCATTCAATTGATGGCAGTAACAAAAAACAAAATCACAATACACAGAACACTTCTTATTATAATCAGACAGTGTTTCCTTAGACTACAGGTATAATGCAGTTCCCCAGGAATGGAATTGATACATTTGGGATAAAATATATTATGGACTTTGCTCAGCAGATGCGTAACATCATAAAACAACCTCTTCTAGGTAGACTCATATTTGATTTGCTAGTCCAAACACGAATGCACAGATGTTTTTTCACACTAAGGTGGTTCAGTCATCACAGCCAAATCATCATCATCATCATCATCATCATGCCATGAAGCCAATGTTTTACAATTATGAATATCCTCTGCCTTTACTGCCTTGCATGTTCCAGTTTTCCCAACTTCCTAGTTTATGACAACTACAATTTGTCATGCTATTTAGATGAGGTAAACGACTCTATAATTTTGGTCAGTAAGAACAGACCATGGAACAACAGACTGGTTCAAGATTGGGAAAGGAGTACGACAGGGCTGTATCCTCTCACCCGAGCTATTCAACTTGTATGCAGAACACATTTATGCAACGTGCAGGGCTTGGGGAATCCAAGGCTGGAGTTAAAATTGCTGGAAGAAACATTAACAACCTTAGATATGCAGACGATACCATTTTGATGGCTGAAAGCAAGGAGGAGCTGAGGAGCCTTCTCACCAAGGTGAAAGAAGAAAGTGCAAAAGCTGGGTTGAACATCAAGAAAACCAAGATGATGGCAACAAGACTGATTGACAACTGGCAAATCGAGGGAGAAAACATGGAGGCAGTGACAGACTGCATGAAGATTACTGCAGATGCAGACTTCAGCCAGGAAATCAGAAGACGTTTACTTCTTGGGAGGAGAGCAATGGCCAACCTCAATAAAATAGTGAAGAGTAGAGACATCACACTGGCAACGAAGGTCCACATAGTTAAAGCAATGGTATTCCCCATAGTAACCTATGGATGTGAGAGCTGAGCCATAAGGAAGGCTGAGAGAAGGAAGATAGACCCTTTTGGACTGTGTTGTTGGCAAAAAATTCTGAGAGTGCCTTGGACCACAAGAAGATCAAACCAGTCCATACTACAGATGGATTAATGTTATCCTTGAAGGTAATTGGCTTGACCTTGAAGTAACTGGGGGTGGCAACAGCCGACAGGGAGCTCTGGCATGGGCTGGTCCATGAGGTCACAAAGAGTTGGAAACAACTGAATGAATAAACAACAACAAACGTTTGATGAAGGGTGCATCTACAACAATGCAGTTTGACACTACTTTTAGGGTCTTTCCAGACAGGCCCTATATATCTGGAACTGATCCCAGGTTTTCTGTTTTAAACTGGATTATATGAGTCCGCATTGCTAGATAACCTGGGATAAACGGAAAACCTGGGATCAGATCTTGAGATATAGGACCTGTCTGGAAGCACCCTAAGTTTCATGGCTCAAATGCTATGGAGTTGTGGGATTTATAGTTTGGTGAGGCACCAGCACTCCTTGGTACAGACCTAGTTCAACTACAGCTTCCTTGATTCCATTGTCTTGAATCACTGCATGAAAGTTGTTGTTGTTGTTATTATTATTTGTATCCTGCTTTTTCCCTCTGAAAAAAAGAAACTCAGGGCCCTTCCACACAGCCATATAACCTAGAATATCAAGGCAGATTATCCACATTATCTGCTTTGAACTGAGTTATCTGAGTCCACACTGCCATATAATCCAGTTCAATATGGATTTTATATAGCTGTCTGGAAGGGGCCTCAGCGTGTCTGATAAAACCTAAAAATATACCAGCAATAAAATATAATTAAATATTAATGGTATTTAAAAAAATACAAAGTGAAAGTGGGGTCAAACGACATTAATTCTACAGTGCTGATCAGAGCGTTCCTAGCATTTCATGTTAATAATAATAATAATAATAATAATAATAATAATAATAATAATAAGTCTTTGAAGATTGAACTTCAAAGACTCTGGCAGAAACCAGTGCAGGTGGTCCCTGTGGTGATGGGCACACTGGGTGCTGTGCCAAAAGATCTCAGCATTTGGAAACAACAGACATTGACAAAATTACGCTCTGCCAACTGCAAAAGGCCACCCTACTGGGATCTGTGCGCATCATCCGAAAACACATCACACAGTTCTAGACACTTGGGAAGTGTTCAACTTGTGATTTTGTGATACGAAATCCAGCATATCTATCTTGTGTGCTGTGTCATACAATAAAATAGTACTTTATTTGTATTCCGTCCTATTTTCCCGAGGGGACTCGGCAAACGTTCAATGCCTAGAAAAACAGATAAGGTAAAGGCTTCTCCTTATGGCTCTTGAAGGGTGGTGCTCATATCCAGCTCTGGGGGTGGTGCTCATTTCAATTTCTAAGCCGAAGAGTCTGCGTTGTCTGTAGATACCCCCTAGCAGGGTCGTAGCCAGAAAAAAATTTCGGAAGGGGTTTTGAAAATTTCAGGGGGGGGGGGGTTGAACCCCTAGCATCCCCCCCCCCCCAGCTACAAACCTGTCAATATCTGATTGAGATAGTGTCTGGAGGGACTCTTAATGTTTTGCGTCTCATAGACTTAGCATGGGGATTTGGGTTAACCAGTTAAAATTCATGAGTAAACCAGGTTTACTAGGTCATGTGGCCGGCATGACTGCATGGAGTACTGTTTACCTTCCTGCCGAGATGGTACTTACTGATCTCACATTTGCATGTTTTCAAACTGCTAAGTTGGCAGAAGCTGGGGCTAACAGTGGAAGCTCACTCTGTCCTGTGGATTCGAACTACCAACCTTCCTGTCAGCAAGTTCAGCAGCTCAGAGGTTTAACTTGTTGCACCATCGTGGCAAAATGTTGGTGACACATTTTTTTTTACATGAATCATTTTGTGACACAGCAATTCAGTTTTATTACAAAACTAGAGGTTAAACCAACCCCTTGTAAGAGATACAGGCACATACATCAATTGTAGTAATGACATATGTGGGGACACAACCTATCTCATGAAAACCTTTCATTTATGTTTTCAAAATATATGATTTAGCTTATGAAACACCTACACACTAATGTGTTAGAACACATAGTTTGGAAAATTCTGGTGGAGAGGCACCCTTAATATTTCTTGTACTTGATCACTGGGTTCACTTCTCATTGATAATACCTGAGGAGGCTCAATGGCATAGGAGTCTTGGTTCATTTTTTTGGCCAGTGAGCTGGGAAATTTTCATTTCAAGGTTCAAGTTGAAAATTTGTTACTGACAGAAAGAGCTCTTAATATCAAGAAAAAAGCCTAATTTTATATTAGAATCCACATATAAACCCTCAAGTTGAGTAAACTGCCATCTCTAGTGAAAAGGGTAAATGTTTTAATACAGCTAATATTTAGTTCTGTTTTAAAGTTTATATATTTGTAGAGTTTAAATTTTATTGAGATGCTTTTAAAGGAAGTCACTATGAGGCTCCTTTGTGTAGAGAAAAAGCAGGGTATAAAATAATAATAATAATAATAATAATAATAATAATAATAATAATAATAATAATAATAATTTGTTGCAGTTGTTGTTTTTATTGCTGTTGTAAAACTTCTCAGCCCAAAACTCTGGGCAGCCATTGCCAGAATACTGCAGTAGACTTGGCATAAGGCAAGTAGTTCAGAGGCATCGATAGACCGAAACCTTTAATATATATCCTTTATTGAGGAGTAATTCGACATTTTAAGAACAGAAGTTACGTTCTTGTGGAGTAGCAACTAACCACTAAGGAAGGTTTGTATTCTACAACCCAGGTCCAGCCCATTCGGCAAAATGAAGCAATCCGTTTTGAGTGGTACCCATCAAAGCACTGTCAAGAGGAAGGGAGAAACTGGCTACTGAATGATGCAGTAAATGATGTAGTTTTAGGATCAGTACAATTATCTTGGGCTGGCTGTCTAGTCAATATTCTTAATTTACAGGCAATCTTGTGGAAAGTGTGTGATGTAAATGAGGAAATAAATGGATTGGGTGTTTTTGTTACTCTTCCAAACTATGTTCTTAAGATGTCATAGGATATTCAAGTCAAGGCTATTCTTTATGCATTCAATTTTCTGCCATTCCTCGTAACTACAGAACTGGGTCATCATGAACATCGTTGGGGTTGGTGGTAAAGGGAGCGGAACCGGGAAGCTTATGTCCTGCTACAGGCAAAAATGGACCACAAAGGAATATACCAGAGAGTAAAATTATTTTACATTTATGTAGCTGTAATATTCCAGTATTCATAAAAACATGATGCTGCCAACTTGAAGGAAGCAGTTTTCAAGAGCCCAATAGACTGATGATACCCAAATGCCTATATAGCTATTTGTCAATAAACATGCATATGATGAGGCAGGCAGTCCAACTGGCAGTGCAATATAATACATACTATATGATTCAATATGCTTCTATCAAATTGTTTAATCAAAATTATTCTGTGGTGCTTGCAGCCTGAGTTCAAGCTTATTGCCTGATAAGCAGTCTTTTTTAGTTTTACACTGGGATTATTTTTCCCCATTGTGTTTACATAAGATTCCAGACTTGTCACAAAGGTCTGTTTAAAATAAATTGAATTAATTTCGGAGTAAAAGATGCATATAGTTCTCTCTGTTTTCAAGCACATCTACACTAGTGCCCCTCTGTATTATGTGCGTATTTGTAAGATATTTAAACCCTCCTATGTAGGCTGGTACACATCAGACAATCATGTAGGTTCACAGTATCAAACCAGATGAGAAACTGAGGCACACAGAAGACTGGGCAACTTGGAAGGCACTGAATAGACTGCGCTCTTGCACCACGAGATGCAGAGCTAACCTTAAAAAAATAGGGCTACAGAGTAGAGTTCATGACATATGAGTGTGGAGAAGAGCAAATCACAGACCACTTACTACAATGCAGCCTGAGCCCTGCCACATGCACTATGGAGGACCTCCTTACAGCCACACCAGGACTCCCAAGTGGCTAGCTTCTGGTCAAAGGACACTTAATATCATGCCAAGTTTTTGTTTGTGGTTTTTCTACACATTATAACTATTCTCAATTCACTTCTGACACAATAAATACAGTATGGTCTTCATTGTCCAGAAAATACACAGAAAGGAGGAAACTCTACCATATCCAGCCAGATCAGCAATTGCCAAGGCTTCAGTTTTCTATGTTTTGTAACAATTAAATGATGTACTGTACTGATGTCAATGAGTCATTCCAGTTTGAAAAACAAGATCTTGTATTTCATACACTGGTGGCTTTAAAAGAAGTATCAAAATATAAGTCCTGCACCTGTATTATAGCTTATAGTGGGGAATGAATAATGAACATTAAAGTAATACACTTTTGCTTTCATTTCATACTCCACTATTCCTATGTTGATCAGAGCTTGTTTTTAAAAACCAGCTTCTTGGGGGTTGGAAATCATGAGGGACAGTTTGAATATTGGGGCTTGCAGGCTACATGAGGAAAAAGTAGCAGTGATTGTGTATCTACACACTGCAATACCCAAGAATCAGAACGGCACAGGAGAATTAGTACACAGCACTCGTTTTAAAACATATATATTAGCGTAGAGGAGCCCCCAGTGGCGCAGCAGATTAAACGACTGAGCTGCAGAACTTGCTGACCAAAAGGTGGGCATTCAAATCCAGTGAGCATGGTGAGCTCCAGCTGCTAGCCCCAACTTCTGCCAACTTAGCAGTTTGAAAACATGCAAATGTGAGTAGATCAATAGGTACCACTCCAGCAGGAAGGTAACGGCACTCCACACAGTCATGCCGGCCACATGACCTTGGAGACATCTATGGACAACGCCAACTATTCGGCTTAAAAATGGAGACGAGCACCAACCCCCAGTCGGACACAACTAGACCTTTACCTATATCTATTAGCATAGATGCACAAAATATTTTATAATTATTGGTTGGAAAGCTCTTAAACATCATAATCAATTCTAAGTAATGGACAAATGGCGAATCACATATTCAATAAAAATTTATCACTCCAGTGTTCTATATGGGTCAGGAAAAAGAATACCAGACACACATAAATAGGAAGGTTTTTGCTTTTATTTTTGACAAGATTTAATCTCATTACCCTTGTGATATATTTTGTAATGAGAAATTTTATGAAGGATTCCCACCTGCTTCATGCCGATTCTTCCACAATCCTTGCTTTAGATTTCAGTGTGACCCATTTATTTTTTTTAAAAATCCCTACAGCATTGATTATTGTGGAATTCATAATGGATCTCAGCATGAAAAGTAAATATTGACAAAGAACAGACACCAATAAAAAAGGCACAAGATAAAAATGTATCCATTACAGTTTATTTTCTACAATACTTCATTAGAGGGTAAAGTTCAATGATTTACACTCAGAGGTTATATAGCTAGGAGGCAACCAAGTGTAATAACAAAGAATGGTCTGATATCTCTGCACTGGTGAAAATAAGTTCCTTGCTTTAAAAGAAAAAAAATCAAAATATTAATGATGTTGTTGTTGGAAAATAAGCAGGAAATGACATTTTATCAGTGAAGACTGCAATGGTGAGAATGAATCAGAAAAAATAAATTACGTGCAAAAATTGAAAAAAAAATTACATACTAGTGTACTTTGTCCACAAAATAACCTTATATAGTTAGACCATAACATCTTTCTGACTGAACGATCTCTATTAAGTTGGCTGTTCATCATGAGAAAGTAAAACTTCAGAAAGAAAATATTCAAAATAGGAAACCTTCACCGATCAATGACATTCTCTGCTGTAATATGGAGATGGGGTGCGGAATTTTAAAAATACCTTAAAAGATACATGGCTGCAGCAAGGAAAATTCACAACTATGGGTGTTGTGAAATGAATCCATCTTAGACCAAAAGGCACTTGCTTGTAGCTAAGGATGAGCCAATTCCCAGTCAGACCAGAAGGCTATTGCTAAGGTCCTTAGACGATCCAACTAATCAGCTGAAAATTACAACTGATTAGGCTTCCAGAATAAAGTAAGATGCTACACAGTTATAGCACTTTGATATTACTGTAACTGCCATGGTTCCAGCCTGTAGAATTCCGGGATATGCAGTTTGATAAGGGACTCACAATTCTCTGCTAGAGAGCTCTAAACCTCCACTGAACTACAATACTGAGAACTCTGTCTAGAGAACACAATTACCAAACTACAAATCCCAGGATTCCATGCAATAGAGCCATGATAATGGAAGTGGAATCAAACTGCTTTAATTGTGCGGTGTGGACATAACCCAGATGATTCTCTTTTGGCCATTTTGTTGGTCTCTGCATCTTTCTACTGCTTATTAATTTGGACTCATCTCAATGTACTGCTGCTATGCATGAGGCATAAGTTGTTCTTTTGAGAACAATGTCCCTCATTCCCCATTCACTTTGCAGGAATGACACAACAAAGCACTTATTTCATTATAATGTACCCAAACTCATGCTTCCAAAGCTGAATGTACCCATTTCTCAGAGGTCTATTTGGGGTTCCATGGCCTGCTTGTTGTTCTGCTTACTACAAGAAAACACCACAATCCAACTTTTAAAAGAGGCATTTCCATATACAGTTCGATGGAAACGGACAGGGAATGAGACCACTTCTCACTCCAAAACCAATTTAACTTATTTCAGTGCAAAGATACTATGAAACCAAGTAGGTCACGTCACTCCTAAAAGTCTGTTCTTTAAAATGGCAATTAAGGCCCCCACCTGGTTCCTAAACTCCCCCTCCCTCCCCACAATTAATGAGATCAAATACTTAACACTATACACTGCTGGAGACACATAACAGGGCAAACATTGTTTTGTTTTGTTTTTATAAAAAAAGCAAGATTGAATAGCCCGGCACTGTATGCCTGCATGACCAGTCTCACCGAATGTGCTCAGGGGTGAAAGTTTAGCACCATTGTTTTTCCTTTTTGCTTTAAGAATCTTTACAATTTAAATTCTAACATAGAACACTTGAATAGTAATTAGTGTAGCCCTATGTTTCAGTACTGAGAGCAGAGATAGATGGCATGACCAGAGCTGAACTCTTCTTCCTTCTACAATCTTCCATACGACCAGGGCACCTGGAACAGTAACTACAAATCACTCTAATGTGTAAGAAGGCTTATTTATTCTCAGTAGCAGGAAACATGGAACAGTCCCTTCACATCCAAACACGTTTCATCATCATCATGAAGGGAAAACAATCTATGAGCAATCCAGTACAAAACCAAACATTTAGGTGGTGCTGCGATTATCTGGAACATGTACTCCTCTCCCTGGCCCTTGTCACCAATCTAGACGTGTGTTCATTGACAAGCAAAACTGTAAAGGTTATGATTTCTTTGGAGACAAGACAAGAAATAGAAGTGGTAGAAAAATATGGAATCTGGAGACATCCTAGACACCAAATAATCCTGTTGCAAAGAAGATAAGACATTTGCCCTCTTCCAGCCAGCAGCTTGTCCTAGTGCAACCAAGTCACATACTGTCAAGTACTGCTTTCCAGTATATATGGGCAATTCATGTCTAATTATGCAGTATACCTCTCTTCACATAGCACATGTTTTGGTTGACTTCGAGGCTTTGCTTCAAAACAGAAGGAATTTCCCGCTTCCTCCCACTAGGGCAATATTCATTCATCCTAAAGATAGAGAAAATTCCCAGATAATTTCTGGCTTTTCCTGAGCCACCTATAAAAGTCATTGTGGTTTCACACATTGTTATCACACTCTCATTACACTGTGCTCTTCAATGGGATTTTTTTATTGTCGTTTTTTTTCTGCCTATCAAGCTGCTTACCCCAATTTTCAGAACTATTTTACAATTCCTGTGGATTCACCTAAGGATCATAATGCTTGCTTTCATAATATTATTGTATGACTCACACAGGAGAAATAGGATGGAAAAATAAAAAAGTCGCTACTTATTATTCAGTAACAATAGGAAAATATTTTTTTAAATCCACAGGAATCAAACAGGAATTAACCTTTTTGTGTGGGTAAAAACATCCCATATTTTTAAAGTCTAAGTACACTTATTGTGAAGCAATTTCAATAATTTAACTTACATCCAATTATATATATTGAGGGTGGCTGAAGCACCAATGCCACAGTGACGCCTGTATTAGGTAACCACATAAAGGCTAACACTTAGTGTGTGTTTCATTACCTGGATATTAGGGTCAAGCTGGAAAAAATTGTTGTGGAAACTGCATAGAGTATTTCCTATAAACAATTTTATACCCTTTTTATTACTATAAAGATGGCTTTCTGAGAAAGATTTGTTCCAATCCAATGCAGACTCTGCTGCTTGAAGTTAGACACCCAGAAGAACTGCCAAGAAGAGGGAAATTATACTTTCAGGAGATAAGGAAACCTAATCTACATCTATACACAATCCTTAGTACTTCTCTTTTAATGGATGTATTTTTCTCCTTCTGTTGCAAGAGCATCTAGATGTGAGAACTGAAATTTCTGGATATATGCAAGAAATGGTTTTATCTGCAGAACATTTTGTTTTCCGTTTCCAATCTCCGAATGACTGCCATCTTATGTGAGGAGGAAGAAGAGAAGGGATCTCTGTAGGCATATCATCCTTGCAAAAAGTCATATCATCTGCTTGCCTGGGGTGTGTTAGGACTAATCAAGTCATGGTAGATAAATATTAGAGGTTTAAAAAATTTAAAATAACCTAAAAAGATTTGTTGGACTCCGTTGCCCAGACTGCCAGGAGAACTCTCCTACTTGATCAAGGGGGCTATCATAATTAGCCATTCAAATGAACACGGTGGAATTTAACAGAGATAGAGCAATCTGAAGTGGTATTGCCATTCCTCAAGGTTCTCTCTACCCAACTGCAACTGTTCACCCTGGAGCTTCAATCCTCTTTCTGACGGAAAGATGAGATAAGGCTTCGGCCCTGATGATCAGTTGAACTCAATTGGTAGCCCCCACCCCTCAGTGAGCTGGAAGGCAGACTTGGCAACGGAAGCTAGCATCATAAAATGGTGCAGTAATAGAAGTAACTGGACCAGGAAGAGGAAGCATCTGCCCCAATGATGTCATAGCTGTTAGTGGCAGCTGGGGGACGGGACTGGTCATGCAGTCTTGTGTCAGGAGTAATGATTGTAGAGAGGTGGGGCATGGAGAGTGCCATTCTGGAAACAATGCTGACGAGAAGCCATGTATTCTGCATAACTGATTGTCACCTTCTCACTGCGATATCTGGGGGGAAGATAATAAGAGGAGGCCTTTAAGGTATATTTTTATTAAGGAAAAAACCGAATTCAGTCATTCACAGCTGTATTCAGTTTGCTAATGCAAATATTTATTAATGCAATCACCCTATCAACTTCTATCAAAACTATCAAATTACATTTCTAAAGAAGCAGGCAGAGTCTGATACTACCTGTCTGTTCTAACATTATTTATTTATTTATTTACCTTATTTCTACCCTGTCTTTCTCTACCCCGAAGGGGATTCAAGGTGGCTCACATATGACAACCATTAGATGTCTTAAAAATACATACAGCATAGACTAAAAATTCATTAAAATTTAAAATTAATACATATTAAACATCTAAAAAACATCACATTCTATATTAAAATCACATCATCCAAAAATCATAATTCCATTATCAATTATACATTATTCCAAGTGTATTATTGCACTATACTAATTGCCTGAACCTCAAACCACTTAAGTCTAACATTTTAGACTCAGTCTTACAATGTAGACTTAGAATCATAGAATTCGAAAAGCCACATGGGCTAGTCAGTCCAACCCCCTGCCATGCAAGAAAAGCACAATGAAAGCACCCCCGACAGATGGCCATCTAGCCTGTTTAAAAACATCCAAAAGAGCCTCCTCCACACTCTGAGGCAGAGAGTTCCACTGCTGAACAGCTCTCAAGGTCAGGAAGTTCTTCCCAATGTTCAGATGAAATCTCCTTTCCTGCAATTTGAACCCCCTGCCCCAAGTCCTAGTTTCCAGGGCAGCAGAAAACAAGCCTGCTCCCTCTTCCTTACGACATCCTTTCAAATATTTGAACACGGCTATCATGTGATAGCTTCACAACTTCAACATCAGGTCAGCCTTTTTTCCTTACCACCCACCCCCACAATAGCAATTCTGCCTGAAAAGATTCCAGATTACTGGCTATCATTAATATATAGTTTATTATTAAAAACAAAATTTCAACAAACCCTTGGTTTCTGAACAAAATGTGCATTTCTGAGCTAATGCTTGTGAAGCCCAGAGTCTTCTTCTTTTGAGCAAAATACAAGGTTAGCAATAATGGGCAGTCACAATCATTTGGTGTAGATAGGGTGGGATGGGAAAACTGCTGTACCTTTTTCTCATTACTGCCTACCATTTGTATATTCCCATAATTATTATGCAGTATTTTAAACTCTAAAGGTACTGTTTTCAACTAAACATACCACATGGTAAACATATAAAGTAACACAGATAAGATCTCACTAATTATCACAAGTACAGCTTATTAGAAAGAGGTTAAATTTTAAAAACATCTCATCTTTAGATAAAAAGGGCAAGTGTGAAATTCAATAAAAGCCTTGTTGAAAGATGGAACAATAGTATAAGGAATCTTCTATCTAGCTGCAAATTAGTATGGTTTAGGGATCATATTTACACCTTTGTGTGGGAAGCATATGAAGAAATGCCAACAGAAACTTGATTTAATGAGCCCTTTTTTTCTTGCTGATGATTTTAAACTCTTGATTTAAACCAACTTATTTTAAATTAATACATCCTATTCCAGGGTGGAAACTACAGAACCTGAGCGCAAAATCAACTGATCTTTTAAAAAACTATATTATACAGGGAAAAAGGAGAACCTACACCTGAAATTGTAGCAGTATTAGCAATAATATTGCTACAATTATCAGCAATATAAGAAATAATAATTTTAATACGAAAAAATTTAACAACAGTAAATAAATGAAATAGCTTACCTGGTGAGTTTAATAGTTTTCCTAAAGTCATTGGTAATCGGAGCCTTAAAACCACCTTTCCTGAGCAATGAGTCTATTGTTTGAATCTGATCCCAATCTGTTAAAAAATAATGGAGATACAGACATAAGATTTATTTCAAGAAAAAAAAGAACAATGACAAATTACCGGACCGCTGCTGACAAAGAACTCTTAACAGATTATTAGACAGATTAAATGTATTTTTCATATAAGTACCATATGTTTAGTTAAATATGATAGTCATATTATACAAATCTTATAAAATGTAATAGCCTTCAATATTGCATACAGTATTTATATACAGGCATCAAGTATGTTCTATGTAAGACAACTACATATTAAGTGAAAATTAAATCAACTAAATTTCCTAATAAATTGTAATGCATTGGGTCTGGTTTAACAAATTATACTTTGGTCTTTTGACTAAATTCCAAAAGCAGAAAATGTGACCCTCTGAAAGGTGGAAAAATGTTTCATATAATTACAGTAGTGGCAAATGTTGCATTTTCCAGGTGTTGTCCATGTTAGAAGCAGATAGCTTAGTACTGAGAGACAATGGAAGGATCACCTGAGGTTGTGCCTGTGTGGTGAGGCTGAAAAGGAAAACCATATGCTATACAATGTTGAAGAACATCAGAGAATTAAGTTTTTAGGGTTTTTAAAAACTCAGTGACTGAGAGAAGAAAAGAAGAAGACCAAAGACCAAAACAATTATGAAGAGAGACATAGAAAACAATGACCAGCTTTAGGGGAAAACACATTAAATATGAAATGAACAGTCTACATTTTGAACTTTCTGAAGGGCAGATTTCTAAGGAATTGAGTTTCATTTGATCACAGGATTAGGTGGCATTCACAGCACCTGTGCAAGTAAATCCTTAGTCAAAAATCCTTACCTTTTGATTTAGGCTCAGTAATGTCAATTGATTTCAAACCCACCTTGTTCTTTAGCAACTTCAGGTAAATATGTTGCTGTGCGTTTGACACCTTTCTCATTGATGAACTCAATTCTGATTCCATGGATTCCCACCTAACAGAATATAAAGCATGTGAGAGGTATTTTTATGACAATATACAGAATATTTCTATCATAATGCACTCTATCTGGATGTCAATTATGCTTGGACAAATGCTTTTGTCTGACTGCAATTTCCTGTATTTGTAACTGTTGTTAACTGCCATTAAGCCAATTTCAATTTATGATGACCTATGAACGAGATACTTCTTAGTAATTCTGTTACCAACAGCCCTTTTCAGCTTTTGCAAGGTCAGGGCTGTGGCTTCCTTGACTGAATCTATCCACATCTAATGCAGTCTTCATTTTTTTCTACTGCCTTCTACTATCAAACATTGTGGTATTTTCTAATGAATCTAATGATTTTTCTAATGATATTTATATTATTCTAGGAATTGTCTAGGGCAATGGTTCTAAACTTGTGGGGCCACAGATGTTTTGGTCTTCAACTCCCAGAAATCCTAACAGCTGGCAAACTGGCTGGGATTTGTAAGCCAAAACATCTGGGGACTCACAGGTTGAGAACCACTGGTCTAGGAGGAATGCCATCATATATTGGCCATTCTTTCCTGGCCACGGAAGCAGCTTCCTCAAGGACACCCAATCAACTATAGTTTCAGTATGCCAGACTTTCTCAATATTTAAAACATGCCCCTTCCCATATGTTGCCATTAACAGTATTACTCAGAAGTAAGTCCTCCTGTGTTCAGTAGATTTTACTTTGGTAGGGGCACGCAGCATTTCAACCAGAAGCTAATAATGGATTTCTATAGCTGTTGTCTACCATAATTGAATTGCCACTGTATAATATGGTATCCCATATTGTTTTCTTGGTTTACATTCAATCTTTAAATTATTTTAATGCTTTTAACTTTATGTTTTTTTTTAAATTAATGTTCAGTTATACAGTTAATGATGTTTTATACAGTTTTTAATGTGTACTGTTTTAAATCAGTTTTATATCTTAATAAAAGTCCCATTATTGGGAAAGGGATGTGATAAAAATTAATAAAACAGTCTACTTATTTGGTCTCTTAACAGTATTTATTTCCAACCTAATTTTCTAGATCTGTTATCACAATCTATTCCTATGATAAAACAGACACATTATCAGATGTTAATCCACATCAAAATGCTATGAGACAATGTTGTACACTTCAAAGGCATTCTCACCTCCCAGTCCAAGTAGTCAGAGGCATCCTCAAAATTAGTGAGAAGGGAGACAGAACAGAAAAGTTTAGGCAACTCCTCACGGGTCAGGGGTGGAAATCTGCTGTCCTTAAGTGCACTAGAATGGGAACAGACCATATATACAACCTGAAACAACGTCTATTATTGTTTAAAAGTTATACTTGTTTACATTCACAGCATTGATTAGCCTCAAGGCTCAGGACAATGATATAACTTTAGAACAAGCCTGCACAACTTGTGGCCCTCCTGGTGTTTTGGATTTCAGCTCCCAGAATTCCTGGCCATTGGACAACCTGGTTGAGGCTTCTGGGAGTTGGAGGTTCAAATATCTGGAGGGCCTCAGGTTGTGCAGTCCTGCTTTAGAACAAAGCAGGATTTACAGGTATTAGAAGTGAAACAAAATCTAAATATAACACAAGATATGCCAAAATGTGAGCAACTGAATAAGATTTCTGCTTTTCATGATAACTAAACAATATTGCATTATAATATTTTCTCCCAACACATGTATTCTGCTATACTTCTAGAGCAGGCCTGCACAATCTGTGGTCCTCGAGTTGAATTCCTGGCCACTGAACAAGCTGGCTAGGGTTCCTGGGAGTTTGAGGACAAACTTAGGTACCACAGGTTGTACAGGCCTAATCTAGAGAAACACAATTTTATACCTGCAGAAGATGAATACAGAACACCTTGCTGTAATCTCCTAAATACATCTTGTCTTGGATATTTATGGCTTCATAGATCAATAATTGTATTGTATCTGAAGAAGTGGGTTTATATCCATGAAAACTCAAGAAAACATAACCAAAAGTTAAATCTTAATAGTGCTGTCACATTCTCTGTTTTTATCCTCCTCCCTTCCTTTTTACAGATCAGCAGAATATACAGGAAGACAAAGTTAAGATATATCACAATTTGAAACATTGCATGCCTAGTTTTCTGTTAGACATGTAATATCACTGATATTTTTACCTGGTTAATGTGTATTCCCTGAGTCCTGAGTGAAGGTTCATGGCAGAGAAAGTTCCAATGCAGCCCCGAAGTCTCTTGTCTCGCCCTGTCTTCCAAGTCACAAAGAGTGGACTGAAAATGCATAACACAAACACTCCAGTTTCAAATAATTCTTGTTGTGCAAAGTCAATACCCAAAGAAAACAAATAGTCTGTTGATACTTATGTGCTTCTACATAACTAAAACTTCACAATTCGTAAGTTCCCTTTTCTTAATCATAAAATTTTGGGAGCAACTCTGTGTCTGGCTTAGTTTTGAAATGTTTGATAATTTATGAATCAATTACATTCAATAAGAATTTACAATCTCCAAACTCACAGTTTTAAAAACGTTCTACTACAAATATCACAATCCAGAGTAAGTTAGATATGTTTAAACCTAATTAATTCTGTTGGCCAAAGTATCCCTAAGAGAGATCTCTATACTTTAAAAGGCACTGGATTCCATCTTGTTTGGAAGCTAAGCAAGGTCAGTCATGATCAACACTTGGATGGTAGACTGTCAATAAACACCCGGGTGTTGTATATGATGCTATATTTCACAGAAAGAAACTGGCAAAGCCACCTCTGAGTATTCCTTGCTTTAAAAACATTCCTTATGAAATTCATGAGGTTGTTATAAGTTGGCATGTGACTTGAAGGCATGCACAAGACACACACAAGTGTACCTAACTGCAGTAGAGTATTAACTACAATAGACAACTACAGCAGGCCAACAGATAGATTCCCCCCACATCTCTAGCAGCCACAGATTATCAAAAAAGCTTTAAAATAGCCAGTATTATCCTTCTGCTATTTTAAACAAAATCTTGAACAATGTAGTGGCCACTGCAATCTATTTAAAAGTCAAATTGATGTTCCTAGTAGTTTCTGGGAGAAATAATTCATTTCCTTTCATTTTGACCAGAAAAAGTCTAGAGGGATTGAAGACTGCTATAACAACCTTGGGAGGTACAAATTTTAAAGTTTTGCATAGAAACAGTGAAACATGGGTAAACTATCTATATAGGATGTCAAGCATTAAAATACATTCCAACAGACTGGGTATTGAGCTTGATCACTGAGGTTATGGGCTAGAATTTCATGAGTTTTGTTACTCCAGCAACAGCATCCATGATTGTTTTGATGGTCCCCAGTCGGCACTGCTCAAGAGAATAGACAAGGACTTAAGATAAATCTATGTCATGACCCACCTTTCTGTCTTCTAACTGGAGAAACAGAGCAGCTTAGCCAATATGTTGACTAACACATATTTTAGGGAAAGGTAAACCCTAGTTGTTTTGAAAGTGATGGTTGCAATTCCCCTTCTGAAGAAAGCATTTTCAAAGTTTTGGCACTGTAAAAGCTATTATCTTCATTTCCCTTTTTCAAGCAGTGTGGTCAAATGGGCCTGGATACACAACTCTTAGATTACGCCAATTGTCTGGATCCATTTCAGCCTGGTTTCTAGCTGTGGTTGGGGCAAGAGTTTCCTTGTTTGCTCTGCTGAATGCCTGAAAGCAAGACAAAAAGCAGCATGGTGCTGCTAATTCTCCTGGATCATTCAGTGACTACTTACGCAGTATCCAGATTAAAAGCATAACCTTGTAGTGATAATGAGAGACTGACATTGCTTCCCTCAACAACTGCCTTGTATGTCCCTCAAGACTGTTACCTCCCAACTGGAGTTATGAATTTGGTGTATGATGCTGCTGCTACTACTACTATGTTCACCAGATCCAGATCTGGCAGTGTTATGAGATCACAAGTGGACAAAATGCAAATGAATTTCTCATGTCATAGAGTTAATTTTGGAAGATGATCCAGTCAGTTCATTCATGAATGATTTCTTGTCACAATCACACTTCCCCCTGAAGAAACAAACTCATATTTTGGGAGTACATCTAGGTCCACCATTGCTACTACATTTACAAGAAGCAGATTTGGTCTGGTTTTTTTTTACCAACTTAGATAGTATGGGGGGAAACCTTGACATATTCCAGAACAGTCTACTTTAATGCAGCATGTGGTCTTTGTAAGATAAATCTTCTAAACCTCAGAACAAATTTTCCAAGTCTGTAATCTGAATATTACATTTCCCACATAAAGGTACTGCAAAGGTTATCTAGCACAGTCCCCTGGCATGCAGTAATCCATTATATACATTCTAAAGCACCACAAAAAGATCGCCATCTAACCAATGAAAGACAGTCCACCACCTTCTGGAGTAGTTTATTCCAGTTTCAGATGGTTTATACCATGAAGAAACCCCTCTTAATGTCGAGTTGGAATGATGAAAAAGACTAGTAATTTGGTAGTACTTAGTAACACTGGAGTTTACATTTAATTTGTATTCAGGAAATTAATTTGTGAATTAAAAAACAGATATTTTGAAACAACGATAAGGATGACAATGGGTTTTAGATTCAAGCTGAAATGCTTGTTTTGATTTATAAAGTCCTAGTGGCTAGACAGAGATTGTCCACACCAGTGGTAAGCAAAGTGCAGGCCAGAGGTCAAATGCAGCCCCATGATTGTTCTCCAGCATCCCAAAAGTATTCATGCCTCATCCTCCAAAAGAGCTTGAAGGATGTGATACCACCATCCTTCTAATGGCCAGTAGTACCTATTGAATCCTATGGGTTATTATTGGTCATTTTATTGTGCTACTGAGATTCTGGGGGATCTTTCATCTTTTTGAGCCGTCACTTTTTGCTTTAAAAGAGGTCTAAAAGGGGGCTCAAGGTAAAATACTTGGGTGAGAAACTATAAAAAGCTTTATTCCTCTTTGAGATCATGGGACCACCCCTCCCCATTATATCCTCCACTACAAAGTCCAAGTTTTTTGCCCCCGAATGTTCCCAATGCCATCTAGGGGTTGGGTGTGTGTGCGCATTTTCACTATGTTGAAATAGTGAAAATAGTGAGACACGCCTGGCTACTTTGGGCCCAAGAGGTCATTTTGAAAAACAAGAAAAAAATCCCAAGAAATGACTGGAATTACTTCTAGTTTACTTATGCTTTACCAAAAAGCCTTTCCTGGATCTGAAATGCCAAAATAGCTGCCTGCCAGAGGATGTGTGGGACATTTTTGACCTTTGGGGGGACTATGCTCATCCTTGGTCTAACAGCATCCCCACGATGCAACCTTTCAGGATTTTATAAGAGGCTGATGTTGCCCAGCAACCCATGATGACATCTTACGTCCGAATTTTCAGTTCAGCCACTGAAGCTTTACTGAACGTGTAAATTTTTATGAATACTGTATTCTTTTCTAAACAAAGGAATAAACAATATTCATTTGTCTCATGTTTGCCATCTTCTCCAAGCTCGGAGCATTTTAAGCTATGTTTGATCCTGCCATTTTGTTTTATTAATTTATATATGATGTCATTTTGAACTTAAATAAAGTTGCATCATCAGGCACACATCTCAGGAAGAATACAGGAAATAAACAAATATTCTTGTTGCCACCTTTTAGTTTTCTTCTAATATTTTTATACTTACCTTGCTGCAATGTAATACATAAGGCTGATGGCAGTATTTTCCAGCCTTAGGTGACAAGCTTAAAAGTATTTTGTATATAAAGTCTACATATAAGAATCAAAATATTCTCAGTTCTAGTCTTGAAAATACAGAAGCCATCCATAGGCAGTGTGTGGGACTGCCGGAGAGAGCTAGTACATATAATACCAAGAATATTGCTGTCAGTAATTGCCTCATTTAGACACTACTGAGCAGATATTACAAAGTATCACAGACACTCACATAGCCTCCCATATGGAAAACAAAACATTAGAATATGTGGCATGCCACAAACAAGAACTTCAGAATAGCAGTACACAGGAAAAAACAACAAATGAAAACTGATGTAATATACGCACAAACATTGTATCTGTATTTGGTTCGCTAATAAGCATGTAATATAAAACAATTTCAAGCCTCATTTAAGGATAAAACTGAAGGGGAATGTGATCCATACTGGAACTATCATACGTTTAACCATTTGTATCCACTATGATTGAAATCCAAACTACGGTATCCCCCTTCAGTGGCTATTCAAGCTTTTTCACTGGCTGCTCCCAAGTTGTGGGAGTTTTAGCTGATTTCCAACTTGTAATCTTTCAGCTCACAAAAACCTTTTTATTTAGGCAGCCATGCTGCAGCAGATGGAGGTTTCAATTGTATGAGATGTATTTCTTTCTGTTTTTAAAGCATTTTAAAACAATTTTAATGCTAAAAAATTGTTTAACATTTGTTTAAAACTGGTTTCCCCCAAATTTTAAATGGTTGTAAGCAGTCCTGAAGAGCCAGCTTGGCGTAGCATTGCATTATGACTCTGGACACCAGGGTTTGAATTTTTGTGGAGTCATGGAAACCCAGTGCCAGACCTTGGGGTGTCACACTCGCAGACTCTCAGAAAAGCAATGGCAAACCTCCGCTGATCAAAGAAACCCAAGAAAACCCTGTGACAGGCTCAAATTAGGGTCACTATAAGCCTGAAATGACTTGACGACACAACAACAAAGCTGTATTTAATTCTGTGTTCGTGGAAAGGTGGGATATAAATGTAATTTAATTTTAAAATATGGCTATTTGTCTTAGGAGAAAAACTCCCATTAGTAAATCTGGACTGTGATAGCCGAACCGTGCAGCAATGAAAATGTCCCTCTTTCTGCTCCAATGTGGATAATCTCCACTAGTTTCTATTTAGAGGGAGAAAATGTTGTGCCAAAATTTTAAGCTTTTAGAATTTGGTTGTCAAAACTGTAATGCTGGGAAATAACACTGATGTAATTTATCCTTCATCAATATATGTCTGCAGCTTTTCCAGCTAGCATTTCTGTCCTCACATGCTCTTTGGTAAAAAAGATGCTTAATAATTTACCATTTATTTATAAAAATAAGTGTGGCTTTCTTTGGGACATGGATGTTTCAATAATCAATGACTTCAGTGTTTTACTAAGGAAATTAGATACTTTGTCTAAATCTATTAGGTGATATTCATCTAACTGATAATACAGGAAACCTTTACTGTTTCTAGTAACTTTGTAAACAAACTAAGATCTTTTGTTACTATATAAACACAAGCATGAAAAGCTAACTAAAATTTAATTCGAAACTGCAACATCTGAAAAGTAAAACACTCCCACATCATCTTTCTATTCAAACAGCAAATTCTGTCTATTGTTATTTTTAAAAAGATTCAATGTATTTATGCTTGAAGTCAACTCATAGGTTATAAACGTTAGTTTCAGAATTAAACATCAGCTAATTCTGTTACCTTTACACATATAACCCAAACAACAGAAAAACAATTGATTTTATGTGGCACAACCACAAGACAACAGTGTTAAAGCAGAAGACTATGGAATTCCTGGGATTATGATGTTATACAGTACAAATATTTTGGTGCTTACTAGAAAAAACGTGAATTTTAGATGACAGTTCTATAAATATTATTGTACTAAAATAAATCTGGCTAGTATATATAGAAAGTTTGTGTATCAGTGTGTGTATATATATGTGCATGTATGTATGTATGTATGTATGTGTATATACTATATATATATATATATATATATATATATATATATATATATATATATTCAAAATGTTAAGCAAGCCACTGAAGTAGATGGCCCCTGAAGAATTGTTCTACATTGTCCTACAGAACCAAGTTCTTGTAAACCTTAAATGTCAAAACCACATCAGAAGCCATGTGTTTCATACTCCTGGAATTGTTAGGTACCGAGTTGCCATAATACTTAAGGAATTCAGTGCAATGGGATCTTCTAAGGAATTTGAGAAAATACCATTTCATGTGATTTGAAAAGTACTATGGTATTCCTAAAAGCCAACCGAATTCAGAAGAGATGCAAAACTTGATCCTTTTTAAAGAGGACATTTTTAAACCCGTCTACAATATTGGTGTAAAAGCATATGTAGCTATGGACCCATTTACACTACCATATAATGCAGTTTGAAATTGCATTATATAGTCAGTGTAGACTCATATACATAATGCAGTCAATGCAGTTAAGCTGCATTATATGGAAGTCTAGATGGGTCCACAGTTGCCAATCAGAACGAACACAAAAAGTATAATACTATTGTCAGGATGAACTAAAGCACTGAATTAAATATTTTCCTTTAATTTATTTCCTGTCTTCTCCCAGTGTGGGACCCAGTTTTGTGTTCACCAAAATCCTGGAAAAGAGGGAATCTACATGTGAAGAGGACAGAGAACAGTGATGAAAGGGAGAGTTGGTGACTTTGTCCTCATTTCCCTTAGTATATGTATTTACATTTGAGGAGAATGCAATAAGAGAGCTACTGTCAATAACCAGAAATATTATTAATTAAACTGATGCTAAGGAGAGCAAATTATCTGGGATATTAATTGCTTCTAGGTGAATGATTTATCATCCCATTCTGGATCCTGCTATGCAATTTAACAAGTGCAACAAAACATTTTAACCCGGAATCCCTCTATTCAAGTCAACAATGGCAGATATGCCTATTATGATATTCAACACCACCCTCAGCCACTCTCCAACCAGCCTTTTCCCTCTCTCCAATTGTCAAATGCTCATAAAGCAGTCCTCCTTGGGTACCACCTCCCTTGGATTCTCCATCCTTAGAACACTGTTTTTGTATTTTGTAGATCTTGCCATTCCTCCTAACCCTGCCGATACCTATCTATCTATCTATCTATCTATCTATAAATGTTCTGATAGCTTTTCTCTTAACTTAAACAACAAAAGTACACAACCAAAACACACCAAATTTGGCCACAAAAGACACGGTCAGACGGACTGTGTTTTTACATTAAAAAAGAAAAGAAAAATAAAGTCCTAATTAGAGGGAGAGGAATAACTGTTTCTTTCCCATTGTTGCCAGTTAGAAGGCTAAGCTCCGCCCACTTTGTCTCCTAGCAGCCCACTCAGCCATTTAATGGTGCTCAGGGCCTCTTCAATCAGGCCTCTTCCACACTGCCTACAAAATACAGATTATCTGATTTGAACTGGATTATATGGCAGTGTAGACTCAAGGCCCTTCCACACAGCTATATTACCCATTTATAATCTTATATTATCTGCTTTTAACTGGATTATCTTGAGTCCACACTGCCATATAATCCACTTCAGTGTGCATTTTATATAGCTGTGTAGAAGGAGCCTCATAATATGAAATATTTACTGTGGTATAATAATACAGAATATAATATCTAAAACCAGAACAGTAAATAAAGAGCAACACTCTGAAAGCAAGGAAATTGGGAATTCCAGAAAGGAAACAATCGGGGCCAGCTAACACTTCCCAACAAAGGATTCTCCCAGGCAGGAAGCAAACAGACTTTGAAGCTGCAAGGCCATTAAATGCTAATCAAGGTGGCTAACTGCAGCATTCATATCTGCCACACTGAGACTATTAATTGCTATTCAACCTGGCCAACCAAGGATTCCGCAAGGTAGAAAGCGGCCAGGCTTGCAAGCAGCAAGGCTATTCAGTGCTATTCAACCTGGCCAACCAAGATTTCCCCTAGATAGAAAACCCCCAAGCTCTGAAGCCACGAGGCTACTCTGTCCCATACAACCAGGCCTAGAAAGGATGCCCTATGTAGAAAGCGGCCAGGCTTTTAAGCTGCAAAACTATTCAGTGCAATTCAAGCTGGCCAAACAAGGATTCCCCTACAAAGGAAGGAGCCAGGCTTCAACTCAGCTCTTTGATTGGGGGTGCTACTCCAGCTACTCCAGAAAACAGCCAGGCTTTGAGGCTGCAAGGCTATTCACTGCTATTCCACCTGGCCAACAAATGATTCCCATAAGCCACAGCAACGTGTGGCCGGGCAAAGCTAGTCTCCTATATAAATATATGGTGTTGTCTTGACTCTATAAAACAGTCCATTTGGAATATAGTTTGGTATATTCCACATCATAGTAGAGACATCATAGCATGTTCCACTGTCTGAACCATCATGGCAGAGACATGAAATACTTAGCAACCACAAGATTCTACACCAGCTTCCACCATTTTGCTGCTTTTCAAGTCAACTGGACTTGATGATTCTTCACCAGCTGTTAGGAAATGCAGTCTAAAACATGTGAAATGCACCCAATGATTTGAATCATTTCATGTAATCACCCCCTACTAACCACACCCTTTCCATTGCTATGCACAAAGAAAGAAAGACAGAAAAAGAAAGCAAAACACAACACCAATAGAGGTGCTTCAAAGCTCAATGAGGATAGATAAAAGGAAACTTTTGGCAGGTAACAAAGATGTTCACAACATAGGAGCAACCATCACTGGTTCACTTAATAGGGTAAGAGTTTGAGAAACAATCTATAAAAGTTTCAACCACATCAGAGGAATAGTAAGAACAAGGTCTAACTTTCCTTCTCTGTCGCTAGTCTGCCAGCATCGAGACAAAAATAATAAGCAGGCAACACTAGATTCCACAGTAGACATCTCACAAAACAGCTCCCTACTCTATTCAGCTATGAAAATACAACATGATGCACCTTCAGAAATGCAGTCTCAAGAACAGTTATTTACATCAAGGACATACAAGGTTAATGTATATGGAACTCTGCTTCTACAGAACAGCAGTAAAGTCATACACAGAAAAACTCCCAGATAGGTATAGCCTCCCAGCAGGCCGAGCTGGTAGAGATCCACAAGCCAACCTGTAAATGCTATTGATCACTGTCATAAACACGAACCATTTTGACTCCTCTATTACAGTGACGACTGCTCAATCCATGACAGCAGTAGATAGGTCACCTGTGCCTTCATTAGATTTCAGTTCATTCAAAGAGTCATACTATGAGCTCTAGCAACAAAAAGTCCAGTCTTCCACCTTCCCAGTTAAGTGACTATCATGACATATAGAAAACTAGTCTTGGCAGGATCTCTATATGCTAATCCCACTGACAAAGAAACAGCAGCAACAAAGTGAAAACTCTCATTAACAGAAGAAATTTATTATTTCAGTATTTATTATTGCAATGTTATGTAGCATTCAAAGCAGTTGGAGCAGGTTCTCAGAAGAAAAAAAGTGGTATGCAACAGATTATGAATCATGTTGCCACAACCTGAAACTTTGAGGCTGCATGATGAACAGAGTACCAGGCAGCTGACGCTCTTGCTCTATCCCCACAATGGACTTTGCTTCACCTGTTACACAACTGTTCGACAAAGACAAAGGAATCCACTGGAACAGGAAACTGAATAACCATACTTGTCACAGCTTCTGGCCTTGATGTGTGTACGGCACTGGAAGCAGAAAATGTCTTCTGTTGTCTTCTTCATCTGTTAAGATTATTGTCTGTGGAAATCCAAAAGACAAAGGCACAGTAATGGTCCACAGCTGGAGTGCATGATCTCTGCATGTATATATTTAGCATGTATTTGTGAGAATAGAACTGAGAGTTCTGTTGTCTAGATACAGTATTGTTCCATCAGCCTCCATCCCCATTTGATGCCTACCTCTTCCTTCATGGAGTCTGTATACACTGTGTTTGTTCTGTTCCATGTGCCTAGGCTGTAATCCTGCAAAGCAGAATGGACCATAAGTGCCTGGCCAGCATCAATAATTGAGAAAGTGTTTGGAATACTTGTGTATGGGCATGTCAATCGCCTTTTATTTGTCAGCCCACTCACCCTTGAGCACTGTGCATGCTTAAGCTTGTTTTTTCTGCAGGGGATAACCCACTTATAGATATTGGGAAAGATACCTTCACCAATCCAATTTAGTCAAAATACTGGTTTCATATTTTGCAAGGGAGAAGAGATATTGGATTCAACCATACTTTGAAATATAGCCCCTTCCTTTTCCTTGCTTACCTGTATGGTATGCTTTATCCTTGCATCTTCAGGTGTAGAAGTGGAGTGCTGTTAAGTGTTTATATCTTGAGGCAATGAACCTGCAGGGGGGTTCTAAGACAACATGTGTTAAATGCTCCTGGGTATATTGTATGATAGACAACTCCCCCTTTCCCATGTAAATAGGTCGTATGAGATTGGAGATGAAATTTTGTGTTCCATGCCTTAACATTTGAATAGAAATGACCCTACCTAGAGCTTATGTAATGATGGATGGGTACTTTAATTAAGTGCTTTATGGTTGAGTGTAAGTGAGGTGCTGTGGAGTTTTGGTTTTTTTTTTTTTTGCTCTATATTGAACTTAAAGAGACAGTTATGATTCACATTACTTCTCTGGTTTGTGTAATGTTACACTGACATAGGGACAAAAAGCAGATTCTGGGGGAATTTAGAATTTGATGTAATACTTGCCACCAACCTATTTCAACCCAACACCACTCGAGATGTGATAGCATATCCTTGATATTAAGTCACTGTATTTTCACTGATAGAAGCATTTCTCAAATATCACCTAATGCAAAAGATTCTGTCAAATCCTAACCTCCTCTACTCAGAGTGCAGGATTTCACCTCTAGGAAAAGCAGACTTTGCTTAGTTTAGGAAGATCTGATTACAGCAAGAAATAGTGGTGGCTATTCTTATATTTCCAAAAGGAGAGTAGTCACACCAGGAGGCCTTGGTTCAAAAACCTCATAAAACATTTTGTACTAAGTCTATTTGCATAGCAATCATGTTTACAGAAGTATATCTCATAAGTACATCTCTCCAATTAGCGTGTTAAAATTATTCACCTGCAGAACCCCGTTCAGGCAAGGGGGGAAATACATTCTACTAGCAGTTTTGATATTACCACAGAACCTACATTGAATGCAAGCAAACCTGTCAAAGCCTGTCATTACAATCTATAATTGATTCCAAGAAACTTTAACAAATAGGGCCAAAGCCTGCTTTACTAAGTCTAGCTGTAAGAAAAATCTGGCAGTACACTTAATATTTCACCTTTTTCTGGCCCAAGTCTTGTCAAACCAGCATAAGCACTAACGAGATGGTATATGATAGCTCACCAGGATTATCTTTCAACACATTCCTGGTGATCCATAACTACACATGTTCTATAACATGTTCACCTCTCATGCCCTAAATACGCCTCTGAGTCAAGACAGATATATTTAGATATCATTTTGCAGAGAAACTATCAAGCAGAAAACCACTTCCTTTGCTATGGCTCAAAGCAGGGGCAAGCAACTGGTGCCTGGACGCCTATCTTTCCCCACTCCCAAAATCTGTTACAGAAGGCTTCCAGGAACATAATACAACAAGCTTAAACTGAGAAATATGGGTCGTGTTTGTGTTTTTTTAACTAGAAAAACAGAAAGGAGACGCATGCGGTTTAGAACAGTCTGACAATCCCTATTCTAGAACAAAAAGATTCATGGGCTGATTGATCATCGGCTCTGTTAATGTTACTGTAAATTCTTAGTAACAAACCAATTACAGGAACCAATATACACACAACAGGAAATGTATCCATTTAGAAAATGAAGAAGTCTTTTAATTAGATTTTGGTCTGATCTTAATCATGAGTTATATTTTAATCTAAAGAGCAGTCATCTTGAAAGCTGAATCCTTTCTATTTCTAAACTTCTAAACTTCCATTTCTAAACTTTCTATTGCCATCCGTATTTTCTGGAGTATAATCCCCACCCCTGCACAAGTAGACAGCTGTCAATTAAAAGATCTACATATAATACTAATTTAGCATGATTACTAGTAATCATACGAGCATGTGCACTCTGCTGGAAATTCCATTCCTTTAATGCATGCTTACCATATCCCATCTTTGAAATGCTATTTCTGTGACAACTAGAAATATTCCGCAGGTAAGCGCCTGCACAATCAACTCTACCAATCTTCCTAACCTGATATTCTCTAGGTGTTTTGAATTTCTAATTCACATCACTTCTGGCAATCATGACTAATAATCAGATATGCTAGCATTTGCAGTCTAATCATTTAGAGAGGATTCTTTGGGGAGGCTGAATTATGCTTTAATCTACTAATTAAGATGAACTTGTGGTATACAACCTCTGTTTCTTTCTATTTAACATAAGCAGCAAAGAGTGGTTCTGAGCTAGCTGCACAGTTTAAACAGATAAAGTCTGTCTACTGCTATATTATGCTGTTCATGGGAAAATCTAACCTCCTTGCTTTAATATGGTCTGCCTTTTGAAACAGAAAGCCACATAACATTATTTAACACAGAAGCAGTAACATATCAAATTTTGTCTGATCTGGGTCCAATGGCAGTAATGAGAAATTGGCTACCATGTTCAGAAAAAGACTATATCTTAATACAGGATATATACTATACACCCAGAAGCACTAGTAAAAAGTGTTAACACAAGGCTATATACTGCCACTCATCACTTCTTGCAGATAGGTTCAGCAGCCTTTGTCCTAGTTTTCTTTATAAGAAACTTTATACCAGAGTAAACAGCTGCGATTCACCAAATGCTTTTGTTCACATCAATCCTAACCAGCTTAGCCAATGGTGACTTGTAGTCGCAAAGCACCTAGAGAACTACAGTTGCTCACTATTCTAAAAATTATGTTGGATCATGGATGGATAGAAACAGTACTTATTAACATGTTCTTAAACCAACATAGAATAGGACAGTGTGAATAAAGTATATGCAAAAATGTAAGTAATGCTTGCATCTATGCTCACTTAAATCCTAAAAAACCTGACAGATAAAAGAGCACATATTAGGTAAGAAGTGTTACCTTGTGGTAACTCCTGTTTTTTATGATGCAATTTCCCCATGATGCCCACTTGTGGTCTTGTGTTGCTATGTCACACAATTCCAAAGTTTTGTTTCCCTCACACACACCAGGGTGGAAGCATGCACAGCTCGGTTGTGCACCCAAAAAAGTAAATATAACTGATAGCATAGTCACATCCACTTTCAGTTCCTGTGATATTTCCACAGGTACAAATCTCTGGAAGACAAGGGATGGCAAATTAGGGGAGCCAAGATGGAGAAATGGCTCAAAGAAGAGGTCATTCTGCTAACATTAGAAATCACAGCAAATTGTAGACCTACTTAAATATTCTAACAAAAAAGTTAAGACTTCTTCTTCTCTCTCTCTCTCTCTCTCTCTCTCTCTCTCTCTCTCTCTCTCTCTCTCTGTCTGTCTCCTTTGTTTCAAACACACTCACAGTTTATCCATCTCCTACCATGCAACATAAACATTATTACAGCAGGGCCACAAAATAGTTCATTTCCTACAGATTATCAAAGTTGCCTCTTTCTCCTGTTATGTTCAAATGACATTACTTTAGCTTAATAAGTCAGGAAATGAACAAGTTGTGTGCCACTGCATGTAGTAGACATTGCCACCCTATTTACCATGCATAAATAAAATTCATCAACCACAAATATAGCTTCCTGATTTTTCCAAACAAAGAAACCGTGATAACCCCTGTTTGAAAATTGCTCTAAGATCCTGGCTTGCTCCAAACAGGAAATTGTGATTAATTAGATTTCTTCACTGCACCTAAGACATGCTACAAAAACAGAAAAGAAGGGGGATGTGGACAAGGGGTGACTTGCATAGGCCATGTCAGCAAGCCTAATTATGACTGTCCAAACTAGACTATTCTGCCTGCATGAAAAACACTGTAGGAAAAGTGATCAGTAATTACTACTATCCCAGGTTACAAATTACTTTAGAAACTAACAAGCTTCCCATTGTCAGGATGATCGGAGCGTCTAAAGTTATTCATCATCTTAGTACTTTTCTCAGTACTAAGCTCAGAAGCTCAGTTATGTAGAGCTACTTATAGTTGGCCTAGCAACTCCTGTTTTAAGAAGTATGTTTTTTTTAAAAAGATGTCTCTGTTGGGCAAACAAACTACCTAAATCTGGGACCAAAGAACGTTTCAACAAGATTCTGAAATGAAATTAGAGGTGAATTCTGAACATGGTAGCCAGTACTAGATGTGAATGGAAATATTTAAAATCATAAATTAAACAAAAGACTGGTAAGGACATATCTATTCCCACCTCCAAAGGAATAAAATCCAGATAATACCACAGCAGTGTTACTTTTTAAAGTATTTGCCTCTTTCTTGATTCTAGCAGCCCTGAATCAAAGAGACAACTTTAACTGTTCCAGCTATTAGAATTTTTGCTGCAAAAAGTTATTCTATACATTATATATTACAGACCTATGTATGGGGCTTTGAAAAAAACCCACAACAGCCAAGTCAGAATAAATTTTTTAAATTGCTACTGGCTCTCCCACAAGTTTAATCTGTCTGCTATATGCTATATACAGGTTGAAGTTGGCTGTAATGGCAATAATAGATTTTGTATTATGTGCCATTTTCTTTTAGTTAGCCCTCCTTATCTACAAATTCCACTTTCCACAGGATGCCATTTCCAGCATGAATGGATTTTGGTATCCACAGGGGATCCTGGGACCAAACTTCGGTGGATAACGTGGGCCTACCATACTTTCTGGAAATGCAGAATTTGATGAATTAGTAATACAATGTGTAGGAGAGCTGAGAAGCTCGTAGTTTAAAAGTGTCTGCTTAAAAAGATACCAGAGGAGGTTTGCTTTTGACTCTATAGTTTTGATATATAGTGACACACATTTTTTTTTCAAAAAACAGTTGCAGGAATATTACACAGGGTTGAACATCAAAGCTATTAGGGTGCCTAGATTCTCTTCTAGTTTTCCGTTAAAAAAACATGCTATGGGGAAGAGACACATTTTACATTTATTATGCTAGACTTCCTCTGTAAAGCATTTACAGTTTTGCATTTTCAGACTATCTGCTTTATTGAAAGCAGATATAAGATCATTCCGAGAGAGCAATGGTCCTGCATTTGTGGAAATCAAGTGGTTAAGGACACAGAACATCACATATTATATTTGTAAGTTATATGAAACTTCAAGACACAAATACTTGGTAAGATCCTGAGAGCCTGTAGCTAACTTTAATGATAGGGATAAAATTTTATTTGCGGTCTAGTTCAGTTACATCCATTCTGGTTAATATATCTAGATTTGCAGTGAAAGTAACTCAATTCAGTGTATCCCATGAAATTATTGAGATAATTTCCTATAATAAATGTGGATTTAGTAAACCTAATTATGAATATTGTATTTGTATACTGTAGTTGAATTTTTGATGTATCTTTTAAGAATGTTTAAACTTTGTGATCTTACCACTGCATGGTTTGAATGCTTACTAGTTATTTTTCCTTTGGTAACAACCTGTACTTGGTTGACTAATAGTAAAATTGAAAGATACTTGGAGACTGGCTTTAAACCCACTTTTTTCCAGAACAATAAAAAAAAAACCTTTACATATTTGTGCCATTATTCAACTACAGAACAATGAGATACCTATCAAAGTATGATGAAAAGGAACAGAATGTTTAAATAGGAAATTTTAAACTTATTCACAATATCGGTAAAAGAACAATTTAATGGTCACTTTTTAATAATTTTAGATATATCAATGTATAACCTACAATGCAGACTTATTAGGACTAATGCTTCATTTCAGCCACAAACATACAATTTCACTTCAAGTCTTATTTAAAAAAATATTTTCTTGGTTCTTAATTCTTCCATCTATTGCAGCTTTTACACTAAATGTAATTTTAAGATAAAAAATACATGGTGTTTTTACAGAGACCTTTATAGTTATGTTCTGCAAATAAGAAAATTCAATGGCAAAGATATTAACACTGAATGCAGTGAAGAATGTGTAATCCAGATATACCATATTAGAAATTGAGATAATACTACTTGTCTTGAAAGGTCTGTTATACAGTTTGAAGGACTGAATTTCTCAAATCTCTGGTTAACACCGAACCTTGAGTCAAATTAATCATGGTTGGGGCTGATTCTAATATAAGCTGTATCATGTTTTAGGCTTTCCTGCAGCAGGGATGAAGCAGACTGTTCTATGGTCTGCTCTCAATTCGCAGCTTTTTATTTGCACAAACCTTAAAAAATCAAGTGCACATCCATTTTAAATTTTGCGTTGTAAAGATCAAATTATGTTTACTTCTCCCATTTATACCAGGCAATTTCATTTCAAATACAGGTTGAGCATCCCTTATGCGGAACTCTGAAATATTCCAAAATTGTCCACATGAGTGGCTGAAATAGCGACACCTTTGCTTTCTGACACTTCAATGTACAAAAACTTTATTCCACGCACAAAAATTATTTAACTATTGTATAAAATTATCTTCAGGCTAGGTGTATAAGGTTTATATGAAACATATATGAATTTCGTGTCTAGACTTATGTTCCATCTCCAAGATATCACATCATGTACATCAGTGGTTCTCAATCTGTGGTCCCCAGATGTTTTTTTGCCTACAACTCCCAGAAATCCCAGCCAGTTACCAGCTGTTAGAATTTCTGGGAGTTTAAAGCCAAAAACACCTGGGGACCCCAAGTTGAGAACCACTGATGTTCATATATGCAAATACAGGTATTCCAAAATCTGGAAAAATCCAAAGCACTTCTGGTTCCAAGCATTTTGGACAAGGGATACTCAACCTGTATTGACTAAAACTGTAAACACCAAAATAGTATTGCAGATTTTTCATAATAGTTTACCATATTTTAAATACCTCTCACATCATGCTTCTTATCCAGCAATATAAATACGTTGGATCAGCAATTAATTTCCCTCCCATTCCCATGGATGTACTCACTAAGGGTCATTGGTAAATCGAGGAAGTCGTGGCTGAGGGAAACCATAAAGATGACAGTAGAGTACATCAAAGCAGTAGCAGCACATCTCAGCTGTCACCACTAGATTTTTGGTGCTGTTGGCAGTTCCATTAGGACGAGCAAGTGGGCTCAATGCTCCTGAAGTGGGATTCATTCGAGTAATTGGAGAGTTTCCAGGGCACAAAGTCAAATCTGATACATTCTCCCTTCCATTGCCCCCATCTGCATGCTGGTGGTTCTGAAGAGGACCTGAACTAGAAACTGGCACGGTTGTGGCTTGATTCCCATGGTTATGTGTTCCACTTCCAGACAATTTGGGTTTCTTTACACCACAACAGCCTGCTGCCAACTTGGGCTCAAGTGGAGGAACACAGCGTCTTTTTCCCATCCTGATTCAGCACTTGCTGTCTGGAGAACTGTAGAACCCTGGCAAAACACACAACATGCAACACCCATCATTATACTAAAAAGAAAACCAAGGAAATATGTATTTTGTCTAGAGTAAAGAAAACTGTATCACACAATAAAACTATGCATTCCATAAGAACACTCACAAATACGTTTATAAAACTGTCCGAAAACTAAACAGAAAGTAGACTGATATATACAGGTATAAGATACACTGCCGTTTTTAAATAGGTCCAATACGCTCTATGAGTAAGAAGATATTTTGTTATGAAGCTTGTAAGAGCAACATGTGATCTCAGAACTAACTACAACCAGCAGACCCAGTATCTGTGTATATCCACATTGTGTGGCAGTAGCCAAAGAGTACAGACATACCCTTTCTTTGAAAATATGACATGAGAATACAGGCGAGTCTCAATTTACATTACACCCATTTATAGAATGTCAAATTCACATTATTTCCCCAGAAATAAATATATAAATGCATCACCCACAATGTAATCTCTGACAGTGGGTCTATGTTGGTTAAGTTAAGTAAAGCCAAAGAGGCAATGGAATGAGGGAAGTGAGATAAATTGGAATATTAGGGGGGGGGGGGGGAAGCTGACTGGGCCAATTTTCTTTTACCTGCCTAAGTTGAAGTGGTATGAGGGAAAGACAACTTGAGATATGGAGCAGCTAAAAGGAAGGGTTTTCCTTGGCTTGGTTAGAAGGTGTGTCTGTGCGGGAAGAAAGAAACTGTAATCTTGTGATTTTGGTGTGACTGGAGAGAAGAGTTTCCATGGCCTACTTAGGTGGATAGAGTAAGTGGTTAACACTTAATTTTTAAACTTAGTAATTGCTAAATTAAAAAAGATGAAGGACAGTGTGATATTGTAAGCATAGCTTATCACTGCAAACAGTACATGTTAAAGGGATTTAGGAAACTTAACAAACCACAAGCTGAATATGTGTGGTCTATGATGCAGCAGTTAAAAAAACCAATGGGATTCTAGGCTGAATTATTAAGAGGATCGTATCTAGACCAAGGGAAGTGATAGTCCCAATATAATATGTTTTGGTCAGTCCTCACCTGAAATACTGTGTCCAGTTCTGGGCACCACAATTCAAGGATATTGACAAGCTGGAAGGTGTCCAGCAAAGGGCAACCCAAATGAACAAAAGTCTGGAACCAAGCCCTATGAGGAGTGGCTTAGGGAGTTGGGTATGTTTAGTTTGGAAAAGAAAAGACTGAGAGGGGGCATGATAGCCTAATATTTCAAAGGATGTCACACTGAGGAAGGAACAGGCTTGTTTTCTGCTGCTCTAGAAACTAGGAAACAGAACAATGGATTCAAATTGCAGGAAAAACTTCAACTTAAACATTGGGAATATATGGAACAAATATAAGAGAAAGTTAATAGTGGATGGTTCATTAATAACTCCAATTACAATGGAAAGGAAATTTCAAAAAATCTAAAAAACATAATGGATAAAAAATTAAGGGAAAAAACATGGATAAAATAGGGGATTGGATAAAGGTTGAAATGAAAAAGGAAAGAATTAAAAAATAAAAATCTCAAGGAGATTTGGGAGGAAGAGTTAGGGACGAAAATAAATGAAACAGAGTGGTTACAATTATGGAGACGGAGACATTTGAAAAAATTTATTGATACAGGTTAAAGAAAATTATTATAAGTTGATATGGAAATGGTAAAAATAGCAAATATAAACAAAAACTATTCAAAAAAATTGTTGGAGAGGATGCCAAGAGGTGGGTACATATATACATATATGGTGGCAATGTAAATATGTAAGCGAATTTTGGGGAAAGGTATTTAAAGAGATAGAGGATATAATGAATATCAAGATAGAAAGAAGCCCTAGTATAGCTTTATTATCTATATATAACAATAAACAGTTGAAAAAAGAAGAAAAAGTTGCAATATCAAATTTATTAACAATAGCAAGACTGCTGATAGCAAGGAACTGGTCGTCGTCATCGTCTCACTCATTCAGACTCTTCGTGACCTCATGGACCAGTCCACGCCAGAGCTCCCTGTCAGCCGTCACCACCCCCAGTTCCTTCAAGGACGAGCCAGTCACTTCAAGGATACCATCCATCCATCTCGCCCTTGGTCGGCCTCTCTTCCCTTTTCCTTCCATTTTCCCCAGCATCACGATCTTCTCCAAGCTTTCCTGTCTTCTTATGATGTGGCCAAAATACTTCAACTTTGCCTCTAATATCCTTCCCTCCAGTGAGCAGTCGGGCATTATTTCCTGGAGGACGGACTGGTTGGATCTTCTCGCGGTCCAAGGCACTCTCAGGATTTTCCTACAGCACCAGAGTTCAAAAGCAATTATCTTCCTTCGCTCAGCCTTCCTTATGGTCCAGCTCTCGCATCCATAGGTTACTATGGGAAATACCATTGCTTTGACTATGCGGACCTTCGTTGCCAGTGTGATGTCTCTGCTCTTCACTATTTTATCAAGTTTGGCCATTGCTCTCCTCCCAAGAAGTAGACGTCTTCTGATTTCCTGGCTGTAGTCTGCATCTGCAGTGATCTTCGCGCCTAGAAATATAAAGTCTGTCACTGCCTCCACGTTTTCTCCCTCTATTTGCCAGTTGTCAATCAGTCTGGTTGCCATGATCTTGGTTTTCTTGATGTTTAACTGCAGCTCGGCTTTTGCACTTTCTTCTTTCACCTTGGTGATAAGGCTCCTCAGCTCTTCCTCACTTTCAGCCATCAGAGTGGTATCATCTGCATACCTAAGGTTGTTAATGTTTCTTCCATGATGTGTTCTGGGCGATGGTATACAGCCCTGCCGTACTCCTTTCCCAATCTTGAACCAGTCTGTTGTTCCATGGTCTGTTCTTACTGTGGCTACTTGGTCTTTATACAGATTTCTCAGGAGACAGACAAGGTGACTTGGTATCCCCATACCACCAAGCACATGCCATAGTTTATTATGATCCACACAGTCAAAGGCTTTAGAATAGTCAATAAAGCAGACGTAGATGTTTTTCTGAAACTCCCTGGCTTCCTCCATTATCCAGTGGATATTAGCAATTTGGTCTCTCGTTCCTCTGCCTTTTCTGAACCCAGCTTGGACATCTGGCAACTCTTGCTCCATGTATTGCTGGAGTCTGCCTTGCAAGATCTTGAGCATTACCTTACTGGCATGGGAAATAAGTGCCACTGTACGGAAGTTTGAACATTCTTTAGCTTTTCCCTTTTTTGGTATGGGGATATAAATTGATTTTTTCCAATCTGATGGCCATTCTTGTGTTTTCCATATTTGCTGGCATATGGCATGCATCACCTTTACAACATCATCTTTCAAAATTTTAAACAGTTCAGCTGGGATCCCATCGTCTCCTGCTGCCTTGTTGTTAGCAATGCTTCTTAAGGCCCATTCAACCTCACTTCTCAGGATGTCTGGTTCTAATTCACTCACCACACCGTCAAAGCTATGTTCTATATTTTTATCCCTCCTATACAGATCTTCTGTATATTCCCGCTACCTTTTCTTGATCTCTTCAGCTTCTGTTAGGTCCTTGCCATCTTTGTTTTTGATCATGCCCATTTTTGCCTGAAATTTGCCTCCGATGTTTCTGATTTTCTGGAAGAGATCTCTTGTCCTTCCTATTCTATTGTCTTCTTCCACTTCCATGCATTGCTTGTTTAAAAATAGTTCCTTGTCTCTCCTGGCTAACCTCTGGAATTGTGCATTTAGTTGGGCATATCTCCCCCTATCGCTGTTTCCTTTCGCCTTCCTTCTTTCTTGGGCTACTTCCAGTGTCTCAGCAGACAACCATCTTGCCTTCTTGGTTTTCTTTTTCTTTGGGACGTACTTTGTTGCTGCCTCCTGAACAATGTTGTGAACTTCTGTCCATAGTTCTTCTGGGACTCTATTTATCAAGTCTAGTCCCTGAAATCTATTCTTCACTTCCACTGCATATTCATTAGGATTATTTGTGAGATCATATCTAATTGGTCTGTGTATTTTCCCCATTCTCTTTAGTCTGATTCTAAATTTTGCAATAAGAAGTTCGTGGTCTGAACTACAGTCAGCTCCAGGTCTTGTTTTCACCGACTGGATGGATGTCCGCCATCTTTGGCTGCAAAGGATGTAGTCAATCTGATTTCGGTGTTGACCATCTGGTGAAGTCCATGTGTAAAGCTGTCTTTTAAGTTGTTGGAAGAGAGTGTTTGTTATGCACAGAAAGTTTTCCTGGCAAAATTCTATCAGCCTACGTCCTGCTTCATTTGGTTGTCCCAGAACATGCTTGCCTGTGATCCCGGTTGTCGTTTGACTGCTCACCTTAGCATTCCAATCTCCTGTAATGAGAATAATGTCTCTTTTTGGTGTGTTATCCAGGAGGTGCTGCAGATCCTCATAGAACTGATCTAATTCTGCTTCTTCAGCAGCTGTGGTTGGGGCGTATATTTGGATCACTGTGATGTTAAACGGCTTGCCTTGAACTCGAATTGAGATCATTCTATCATTTTTTGGGTTGTATCTAATCACTGCTTTTGCAACTTTATTATTAACTATGAAGCTACTCCATTTCTTCGGTGTTCCTCTTGTCCGCAGTAGTAGATTTGGTGGAACTGGTAAAGGGAAATAAATATACAAATAGAAGAGTGGTATAAGGAAGCATGGAAATTAGCAATAAATGATAAGCTGACATGTAATTAAAAGAGGGATATGGAAACAAAATGATTTCGATGTTTTATGGAGAAAATTTATTGAAAGAGGATTTAAAAAGGATGGAAAATTACCCCCACAAGAGGAAATGAAATTTTGGACAGATGATGTGTAAAAGAAATGGCTCGGGGGGGGGGGGGGGGGGGAAGCACGGTAGTATGGGCAAAAATAACAGTGGATGCAAAAATATATTGTAGAATTGTATTGAATAATGAATATTATTGTATTGAATGTTGAAAATTGAATAGTGAATACTATAGGTCTGCTGGATAACAAATGATGTATTTAAAAATTATTTTAAAAAATAAACATTGGGAATAATTTCCTGATGGTAAGAGCTGTTTAGCAGTGGAATATGTTGCTTTGGAATGTGGGGGAGTCTCTTTCTCTGGAGGTTTTTAAGCAAAGACTGAATGGTGATCTGTTATGGGTGCTTTGACTGTGTTTTCCTGCAGGGCAGAATGGAGTTGCACTTGATGGCTTTTTGGGTCTTTTCCAACTCTATGATCCTATTATTCTATTAAGGACTGTTGGAAGAAAAAATCAGTAGGCATATTGTGCAAGGATTCTTCCCCTGCCCCACACTGTATGAATGCACCCGATTACAATACAAATCTGCTGCCTTTCCTCCTTTTGTACCCTCTACATCTGTTGTAGAAGACACAGCAGTAAATGTGCTGCCCACTCTGTCCTGATGCATTTTCTACATCTTGAAAGTCTACTGGAGAAGGCACAGCAGAAGAACACAGTTCTTACCAGTTGCGCTCTGTGTGCTCCTCTGAAGAGGAAGTGACGTCTAATGGCAAACCAGTTCACCCCAGCCAATCTCCCTCGACATCAGCAGTTGCTTCTTCTTCTTCTGGTCCCTCTGGAGAGCATCTGCACATTTCTCTAGTCTGGAAAAGTGAGCCCTGATGTTTTATACTTTAAACCTCTTAAAATTCTGGTGGGTTGATTAAAACTGCAAACTTTGTGTTTATTTTAATTCTATGGCAGCCCTTGTATTCAATGGAACTGGCCCCCCACATTTACATCAGTCTCAATTTACACTGCAAGTCCAAGAATGCAACACCAAAATAAACTGAGACCCACCTATACTGTTATTGCCAGAGAAGCCCAGTAATAATATTTTCTTTCGGTTCTTCTAGATTTCATAAGAGAGAAATTAAATAAAGCTTTTTATATGCTAATATAATTTCCAAACGTTACAGTCCTCATTCACCAAACAACATACACATGTGGATTCAATAGCTATAGTATTATGAAACAGGCTCATTATGTTATGTTTACGTTCAAACTAATATCTCAACCTACTTATAAAATACAGATATATCCCTAGAGGTCTAAAACAGAGAACTTTTGGCAATAAAAACATTGGGTAGAATCCAGAATGGACCCTCCATGAATTAAATGCTCCTTTAGTTAGTGAAAATACTATCAGATCCTTCCAGTTGAAGAATGCATGCATTAACTTTCATCACATGCATCCTCCTCTTCCTCTACCTCATCCTCCTCCCCCCCCCCCCCAAAAAAAATCAGGACTCAAAGCAACTTATGATTTAAAACAAGAACAATATAGCTAATTGCTCCTATAGTCCCTAATGTCACCCCACACTGTGTTCCAGAAAGTCTGAAGGAGCACCTCCTCACTGATCTGGAGATATGCAGCAGGGATTAGCAAAAATCAAAAATTGCATCCTCCCTTCCTCCCTTTCGAATCATCCCTGTCAGAATTCTGCTCCATACAACTCCATTAATTCACTGGTCTAGAAAAGCCATGAGGGCAAGTAGCTATACTGTCAAGCCTTTTGGAGCCTCTCATCTACTATTCTATGATGGAGTTGGGATTAATGGAGCACCACCAAAATTTTGATTAAGGAATTGACTAAGGAATTGCAAATGACAATATATGGATGAAAGTGATAGTTATTAAATTTTTAAAATTTATGATAGTTCTAAACCTAAGATTCAGGATAAAATATTTTTCTGGATTGCTATCAGCTTAATCTCAAATTATAACATTAACATGTTTTGTTTTTTGTTTGATGCAGTTCTCGCACTCTCCTTTTTAAAAAGAGAATGTTGAGAAAGAGAATTTTCTTGTGCAGAAAATTACATGTAGGTGTGAAAGGTGAAGATACAGTGTTATACACAACTGTATCCTGACCATGTTGACAGCTGAGTTAGCATGGGCTTGAATTGCCTTTAACATGCAACATAATCTAGAATATTAATAAGTAGATCCCAAGTATATACAGTAGAGTCTCACTTATCCAAGCCTCGCTTACCCAAGCCTGTGGATAATCCAAGCCATTTTTGTAGTCAATGTTTTCAATATATCATGAGATTTTGGTGCTAAATTCGTAAATGCAGTAATTACAACCTAAAATTACTGCGTATTGAACTACTTTTTCTCTCAAATTTGTTGTGTAATATGATGTTTTGGTGCTTAATTTGTAAAATCATAACCTAATTTGATGTTTAATAGGATTTTCCTTAATCCCTCCTTATTATCCAAGTAATTCGCTTATCCAAGCTTCTGCCGGCCAATTTAGCTTGGATAAGTGAGACTCTACTGTATATCTAAAATATTATGTGTGGGTGACTACATAACAATATCTGTGGTCTGAAAATTAACGGAAGTGAAACAAACTAGGTGTGTACATTGTGAGGAGAAAGTTGTGAACATCAGAGAAAAGAAATAAACAAATGATCAATCACCAATTTACTCTCTTTTGATTCAAATATTAACCATGCAGCCTAACTGGTCATACTAAATAGACAGAAAATATAATAATTTTATAAGAATAAACTATTTGTAGTTCAATGTTACAGAATGCATTGCTTTGCTAATTAATTAGTTTTATAGCTTATTTCATGTCAATATTGGACTCTAACACTCTAATAAAAAGGAGTAAAATATCAATAGACAGATACAGTATATGACAGTGGTTCTCAACCTGTGAGTCCCCAGGTATTTTGGCCTAAAACTCCCAGAAATCCCAGCCAGTTTACCATCTGTTAGGATTTTCTGGGAGTTGAAGGCCAAAACATCTGGGGACCCACAAGTTGAGAATCACTGGTATATGAGCTAAGTGATAATTACAATAATCAAGCTTAAGTACTAGGGGAACAGACTAATATAGTGAGAGGTCACACAGCTGGGTGAAGATGTCCCTACTGCATCAGACTAAGGTATTAGCAATAGCTGCCAGCATTACCATCATTCCTGTTTTTATATCTGAATTTTATGTCCCTGCTGTCCCACAAATTATTCTAAACACATTATGAATGAGCTAATACTTACTGAAAGGAGTAACCTTGAATTGTCAAGGTGTGGATGGGGAACCTATTTTATATCTGGAATGAATTTTCTTTTCTCACGGCCCATTCCTGTTCCAGTCTGTAAATATCAATAATAACAATACTTTATTGCTCTGATATAGAAACATATACAAACAGACCTGAATGCACAAAACTCTATAGTTGGAAAATAGATACATAGCAGGGAACACAACCAGCATATGATACATAAGTTAAATATGAACCTGCCATGCATTCATCTTTTGGACATTCTGCTCCTGTTACAAATGCTATTAAAAGAAAACACATTCCACCCCACTGCTAAATACAAACAGTCTTTAGTATATTGCACAGATTGGTGCCATGTTGCAAGAAAAAGTGATAGAGACAAAATGGAAAATGGATACAAGAAAAACGTGCTGTGATAAAAATCTTGTCACTACAAGTAGAGGAAAAATGTCTGGATGTAATTTTATCATGTGCAAGCCTGAGAGTACAAGGATAGATTGTCAGAGAACAAGGGACTAACAAAGGGGAGACAAAATACAATATATCACAAAAAAATAGAAACAGAAACACCAGAAATCTAAACAAGACAACTGAGATGAAAGCATGCTTATTCCAAAATCTGAGTCACAAAATGTTCTGTGATATTTCCTTCCTAATTAAGGTTGTAATTATACCCAGACTTAACTAGAAACACCCAATGGCTACACTGGGGCATACTGCTAAATAACAACAACAACAACAACAACAACAACAACAACAAAATTTAGGCTCACAAGAGGCAACTAACTACAATTATAAAAGTGAACAAAGGAACAAAATGCTACTGAATTAATCCTGGACTGAGTTGAATAATATATATTTAGGATTGTATATGTGGCAGTTGAGAGAGGGGAACTATGGAACAGAACAGTGAAATAAAGACAGCAAACAGTTCTTCTTAATTCATAGCATTCTTCTGGCACAGAAAGCCTCCTCCTATTCTAATTTACTTGCACCATAAATCTTCAAGGGAACTTGGGCATTACTGCTGTTTCAGATTATTTACATATTGCCATCAAATATACATGGCACTTTACAATAAAACAAGCAAAAAGAATGAGTCTCACTGAAGACTTAAAATCTGAAATATATGTGTGTACACATATACATACGGGAGGGGGGGAATCACAACACTGTAAAAAAATCACAAGCAAATCCTCCAGATAAAATGCAAATAACAATACAATATAATTTAAAGCAAACTGACAATGAATGTAATCAAAACATACAAGGCTACAAAGCAATGTCAAACTAAAACCCCCAAAGCTTTGGAAAATAAAATTATTGATTGAGATTTAAAAACAGCTTTATAACTAAGGCACAACTGCAACTATAAACATGAGCTAAAGAAGCAAGTCCTATTGATTGGGAGAAGAGAAGGTTGAGAAGGGACATGACAGCCATGTTTGAATACTTAAAATGTCATTTTGAGGAGGGGGGAAGCTTGCTCTCTGCTGCTCTAGAGACTAGGACAGGGAGCAATGGATTCAAACTACAGGAAAAGAGAATCCACGTAAACATCAGGAAGTATTTCCTAACAGCCTTGCCTCAGAATGTGTTGGAGTCTCCTTCTATGGAGGTTTTTAAGCAGAGGCTGGATGACTATCTGACATGAGTGCTTTGATATGTATTCCTTAATAGCAGAATGGGATTGGACTGAATGGCTGTTAGGATCTCTTCCAACTCCTATGATTCTATAAATTGAACTAGTGTTACTCTGAGTAAAATATCTTTAAGGCTGCATAAGTAACAAAGCCGGGAAGGGGGGACGGGGACTCAAAACAACAGTGAGCATCAAGAAAGCAAGCAATTCTTAATTCAAAGCCTCTCATGTGTAGGTTTTTGGGAATTTAGGCTTTATCAGTTGAACCCTAAGCTTTTAGAACTGGTTCTCTTTATCCAGAACCAACAATGCCTCAAGTTTAGGAGTTAGACAATATTCAGAATGAAGAAGTCACAAGCGCAAGGCAAATAATACTGGAGGAGACGCTTCCTAAGGGTGCATCTATCTATATTTTGGAATGAATCCAGTCTGACACCACTTGAACTGCTATGGCTCAATGCTATCGAATCCTGGGAGTTGTAATTCAGTGAGGAACCAGCTCTCTTTGGCAGACAGGGCTAATGATGCTGTAAAGTTACAACTACCAGGGCTTCATAGCATTGAGCCATGGCAGTTAAAGTGAGGTCAAACTGCAGTGTGGATGCACCCTTAGACAGGGCCGACGTGGCTACCCTCTGAAAGGTTTTCTAAATGGTGAAATAGACCAGTTTCTAAAAACGGGTCCTCTGGCTCAAAAAAGTTGATAGACCCAGATTCCCCCAATCAAACAACGTATATACCTCTAAATTGTGTTTCCGTAAACACACACCTCAGTACAGTAGACTCTCAATTAACCACCATCCATGGGAATTGGTAGATGCTGGATGAATGTAGTTTCTGGTTGCCTGAGAGTTACTAATAAAAACAGGCCTAACTAATTCTATACTTTACATACCACAGACTTTATAGTAATAGTGATGTAGGGTAATTAAAAGCAAATAAAAATAAGCTTAACTTAATATATTTTTGCTGGTTGCTTTAGAGTAGTGGTTCTCAACCTGGGGTTCCCAGGTGTTCTGGCCTACAACTCCCAGAAATCCCAGCCAGGTTACCAGCCGTTAGGATTCCTGAGAGTTGAAGGCCAAAACATCTGGGGACACCAGGTTGAGAACCACTGCTTTAGAGTTTCAGCTAACTCAGACACTAATTGCATTCAGTCCATATGTGTGTGTGTGTTTCTCCTCTGGGTTGAAAGAGCTTGGAGACCGTCCTTTGGAAACCTGGGAAGATTCATCCCTTGTCAAATTACAACTCCCATGGTCCCGCAGCACTGAGCTATGGTAGTTAAAGCAATGGCCAATGACATTAATATCACAGTGTGGATGTACGCCTTGTCAAACTGTAATTCCCATGACAGTGCAGCCTTGAGCCGTGGCAGTTAAAAGTAGTGTCAAACTGCATCAATTCTAGACAGATGCACCTATGGTAAAACCAGAACTCCCATAATTCCATAGCCTTGAGCCGTGCCAGTTAGAGCGGTGCCAAATGGCATTAATTCCATAGTGTGGATGCACCCCTTGTTAAACTATCATGTCCATGATTCCAGTCTTGAGCCGTGGCAGTTAAAAGAGGCATTAAATTGCATTAATTCTACACTGTAAATAGAGGCACTTCTGATAAAACCACAACTCCCATGGCAGTTAGACCAGGTATGGGCAAACTTTGACCCTCTGGGTGTTTTGGACTTCAAGTCCAAAACATCTGGAGGAACAAAGTTTGCTTATGCCTGAGTTAGACAATGAAAAATAGCACTAATTCTACAGTGTGGACACAGCCCTTGTCAAGGTACAACTCTTATGATTCCAAAGCCTAGAGCTGTGGCAGTTACAGTGGTGTCAAAACGGAAATAATTCTACAGTGTGGACGTGCTCTGGAGAGGGCCTGGCGGAAAAGAGATGGAGAAGCTACCAGGGAGAAAGAGGTCCAGTCAGGAAGGAAAGGTGAGGCGAGAAGGAAGGAAAGGCCAGGTAAGAAGGAAGGAATGAAAGGAGGAGGGGGGAAGGAGGTGAGGTGACCTGAGAAAGAAAGAAGGAAGGAAGGGAAGAAGAAAGGGAGGGAGGTGAGGCAGGAAGGAAGGAAATGTGAGGTGATAAGGAAGAAAGGAAGGGAGGAAGGAGGGGAGAAAGGGTGAAACGAGAAGGAAGGAAGGAAGGGAGGGAGGGAGCAAATTTTAGGTGATAAGGAAGAGAGGGAGGGAGGAAGGAATTTGGTATGGCGGAGGAATCAGGAAGGAAGGAAAGGAAGAAGAGAGTGGGGAGGTGAGAAGGAAGGAAGGAAGGAAGGAAGGAAGGAAGGAAGGAAGGAAGGAAGGAAGGGAGGGAGCAAATTTGAGGTGATAAGGAAGAGAGGGAGGGAGGAAGGAATTTGGGATGGCGGAGGAATCAGGAAGGAAGGAAAGGAAGAAGAGAGGGAGGGAGGTGAGGAGAGAAGGAAGGGAGGGAAGATTTGGTGATAAGGAAGAAAGGGAAGGAGGAAGGAAAGGTGAAGCAAGAAGGAAGGAAAGGAGAGAGAAGGAGGAAGGAAAGGTGAGGAAGGAAGGAATTTGGGAGGGTGGATTTATCAGGTAGGAAGGAAAGAAGGAAGGGAAGGTGAGGCGAGAAGGGAGAAAGGAAGGAAAGGTGGAGGAATCAGGAAGGAAGGAAAGGAAGAAAAGAGGGAGTGACGTGAGGAGAGAAGGAAGGGAGGGAAGATGTGGTGATAAGGAAGAAAGGGAGGAAGGAAGGAAGGAAAGGTGAAGCAAGAAGGAAGGAAAGGAGAGAGGGAGGGAGGGAGGAAAGGTGAGGAAGGAAGGAATTTGGGAGGAACTGGGAGAGAAGGAAAGAAAGAAGGAAAGGTGAAGTGAAAAGGAAGGAAAGAAGGAAGAGGAGAGAGAGAAGGTAGGTAGGAAGGGAGGAAAGAAGGAAGGAAAGGTGAGAAGGAAGGAAGGGAGGGAGGGAAGGAGGAAGGAAAGAAAGGTGAGGCAAGAAGGAAGGAAGGAATTTGGGAGGGTGGATGAAACAGGAAGGAAGGAAGGAAAGGTGAGGCGAGAAAAGACGAAGGAAGGAAAGGTGGAGGAATCAGGAAGGAAGGAAAGGAAGAAGAGAGGGAGGGAGGTGAGGAGAGAAGGAAGGGAGGGAAGATGTGGTGATAAGGAAGAAAGGGAGGAAGGAAGGAAGGAAAGGTGAAGCAAGAAGGAAGGAAAGGAGAGAGGGAGGGAGGAAGGAAAGGTGAGGAAGGAAGGAATTTGGGAGGAACTGGGAGAGAAGGAAAGAAAGAAGGAAAGGTGAAGTGAAAAGGAAAGAAGGAAGGAAGAGGAGAGAGAGAAGGTAGGAAGGGAGGGAAGGCGGAAAGAAGGAAGGAAAGGTGAGGTGATAAGGAAGGAAGGGAGGGAAGGAGGAAGGAAAGAAGGATGAGGCAAGAAGGAAGGAAGGAATTTGGGAGGATGGATGAATCAGGAAGGAAGGAAAGAAGGAAGGAAAGGTGGAGGAACCAGGAAGGAAGAAAAGAAAGGAGGGAGGAAAGGTGAGGCGACAAGGAAGAAGGAAGGAAGGGTGGGTGGGTGGAGGAATCAAGAAGGAAGGAAAGGAAGAGAGCGAGGGAAGATGAGGTGATAAGGGAGGGAGGGAGGAAGGAAGGAAAGATGAGGCGAGAAGAGAGAGAGGGAGGAAAGGTGAGGAGAGAAGGAAGGAATTTGGGAAGGCGGAGAATCAGGAAGGAAAGGAAGAAAGAAGGGAGGGAGGAAAGGTGGCAGGCAGGCAGGCAGGCAGCCCACCCAGCCGAAGACAGACTGCTAGGAAGCAGGGGGGGGGGGCCGCTCACCTTCTCCTCCTCCTCCTCCTCCCTCTCCACCGGCCTGGCCTGGCCTGTCGTGGCCTTGCCTGCTGCTCCGTCAGCCCAGCCACCTCGGCCGCCCCCAGCGCCTCCGCCGCCGCTCCTGCTCTTGCCTCCCCCCCGCCGCCCGCTCTCCTGCCCGGCGCTTCATGGAGCCATGGGCCGGGGCGGGCGAGGGCCGGAGAAAGGAGGGGAGGCAGGCGAGGGGGACACCACCACCACCACCACGTCGACGCCGGCGCTGCTCCTTGCCCTTCTCCTCCTCACCCTCTGCCGCCGCTGCTGCTGCTGAGGGGATGAAAGGCGCGAGAGCCCCGGCCTTAGTCCTCCTCCTCCTCCTCTTCCCCCGCGCGCGAGGCAATGGGGCACGAAGGGGGGCGCCGCCGGCCCCGCGGAGACCATAGACAAGGCTACACAAGGCAGAGCGGGGCACTCGCCTCTCCGCCGGCCATAGAGCGCGCGCCCGCGTGGGAGGAAAGAAGGGCTTCCGGTTCGTGAATCGGAGGGGGAACCGGGTCACGTGAGCCCGCCCTGCTGCTTACCGTTGACGCCTCCAGGCGGGGAAAGTCTTAGGGAATTTCCTTCCTATTAGGAAGAGATACAGGGAAAGGCAGGTGCCATCTATGGATCAATCTATTCAGTCAATATTTATTGATCTCTTTCTTGCTCTGTTCAATAAATATATCAATAATAATGATAATAATAATTGTATTTATGACCCGCGTCTCCTGATGGCTTAAGATATATATAAATATATACAGTAGAGTCTCACTTATTCAAGCCTCGCTTATCCAACATTCTGGATTATCCAACGCATTTTTGTAGTCAATGTTTTCAATACATCGTGATATTTTGGTGCTAAATTCGTATCAATAGCATTACTGCGTATTGAACTACTTTTTCTGTCAAATTTGTTGTATAACATGATGTTTTGGTGCTTAATTTGTAAAATCATAACCTAATTTGATGTTTAATAGGCTTTTCCTTAATCTCTCCTTATTACCCAACATATTCACGTATCCAACGTTCTGGCGGCCCATTTGTGTTGGATAAGCAAGACTCTACTGTGTGTGTGTGTGTGTGTGTGTGTGTGTGTGTATATATAAATATAAAAATAAATAGAATATAAACATTGAAACAATGAAAATAATATAAAAATAGGAAGATGACAATAATACAATAATATAAAAATAAAATAAATATTAAAATAAAAAATGTAAAATAAAAATCTATAAAATAAATATAAAAATAATATAAATATTAAAATAAATATAATATATAAAATACAAACACATGTAAAATTATATATTATAGGTAAAGGTTTCCCCTGACGTTAAGTCCAGTCATGTCTGACTCAGGGTGTTGGTGCTCATCTCCATTTCTAAGCCAAAGAGCCGGTGTTGTTCGTAGACACCTCCAAGGTCATGTGGCCGGCATGACTGCATGGAGTGCTGTTACCTTCCTGCCGGAGCGGTACCTATTGATCTACGCACATTGGTATGTTTTCAAACTGCTAGGTTGGCAGAAGCTGGAGCAACAGCGGACGCTCACTCCGCTCTCGGGATTTGAACCTGGGACCTTTCGGTCTGCAAGTTCAGCAGCTCAGTGCTTTAACACACTTAAATACATATAATATAATATAAAAATAAATGTAAAATAAAATCTATAAAAATAGATATAAAGTAATATAAATATTAAAATAAATATAATAAATAAAATACAAATAAATGTAAAATAATGTATATATAAATAAATAGAATATAAAATAATATAAATATCAAAAATATATAAAATAGAAATGTAAAAACAAAAAATAAATATAAAATAAATATAATTATCAAAAATAAATATAAAAATAAAATATAAAATATATAAAATATAATATAAAATAGATATAAAATTTTATAAGTGATATCCTAAAGTACTAAAATAATAATATAACATAGAAAATCTTAGAAATGCAATGGGAAGAATGGGTGCATCTCTACAGTGTAGAATCAATGCAGTTTGAACCACTTTTAACTGTCATGGCTCAATGAAATGCTATGGAATCATGGGATTTGTATTTTTGGCCTGTTTGTATCTGCCGGCCTGTTTACATTGGATAAGCGAGACTCTACTGTACTTCTATTTTCATTAATTCAAGAAGCTGAAAGACTGATTGAAAGCTGAAATATATACACTTACCTCTAGACAGTTGCAACCTTTCTTCTTAAAGGTTGAAAATGGCTGAATTGTTTAAATCTCAGATCCAAGGCAATCTAATGGACTGGTTTCATAATACTGTACTCCACTTTGTATCACATGGTTTACAATTACTCTTTATCTGATTTTTGGAAAGCCCCTTTTCTTTCAAAACAGGATCCTTTTCTCTGTTGGTTGGATTTACTGCGTGAGCGCCATCATTTTGAGAAGATGCCGCACAACAGTTACTCAAACATTAATTCAGCTGAGCTCGAAGGGAGGCTGAATGCAGCTGACAGAACAAATGCAATTCATGTGACTCATGAATACAATCGACAGACCAATGTGATGAAAATAACTGTTAACAGTATTGAATTGAATTACAGTAATGTAACATCCATCCATACAAATATATATATTTTTTGGTACATCAGCGGCTGATACAGTGTTTGTAAAGAAATAGAACATAGAAGCTTCTGCTACAAGCCTTTGGGAGATGTGTGTTTACTACAACAAATACAATTAAACTTGAAGAACAATATACTGTGAAGTAATTTATGTCATCATCCGAAATTGGGAATCATGTAGCCCGCCAAATGTTGTTGGACTGCAATTCCAAGCATTTCTCGCAACTGGCATATAGTTTTTAGAAATCTGTGTCATTCCCATCATGGCCTAATCCAATTGCTATTTTTGGAATCAGCAGATCAACCAAATCATTGACTCGATAAATCAAAATTTAAAATACGATTGGTTCAATGTAGGTACTCTAATACAGCACTTCCTAAACTTTTCCTCTTGGGAGTCCTTTTGGCCTAAGAACGTTTTCCATGATTTTTGGTATAGAGGTATATAAAATCAGTATAAAAATAAAACATACTGATAACAAATCAGCATTCGCAAGGCTTGCTAAACAGGCTGATTTTCCTTTCTATGAAGTACAGTTGAGGCATCTTCTGCAGAGTTCACTGTGAACACTGCACAACAGATGCATGCAAATGTCTGAAACAGTTCAGAAAACTTTTATTGCTGCCAAATTTTTGGGGACCTCAACATTGAGCTAAAGGGGCTTCATGTAGGATCTGGACCCACAAGTTAAGAATCAGTGTACTAATAGGAACTAGCGAATGGATTTAGGCTTGTGTTCCAAACAATACCTTTTATAGGGTTGTATGTCTTTCGGGCATACTTATATTTAGAAGAAAATCTCATTGTATTCAGTTATGCTTATCCTACATAATGTGATTCTGCTTAGGAACTTTAGATTAACTTCAATGAGACTGAGCTCAGATAAATGAGTAAGGATTGCAGACTATATACACTTTCTGTCTGGTCTCACACACTTGCAGAGTACATTAACTTTCAAAAATGAGGGGGAAAAGTCCAACTCTTTCTGTGCCACATCACTCCAAATCCGTTCTTGTAATGGCCTGCAGTGTACATTATGTGGCTCAGTTGTGTGTTGACAAACATCCTGCCATTAAACCTAGCTAGAGCGGCTTCTAAGTAGACATTTGACCTGTTCAAGGATTCCTTATGGTGAAACAGCTCATTGAATGCAAAGCTTGTCCATCATTATTTTTTTCCTTCCAACATGTTTTTTTCAGAAAATGGAAGGTAGTCTATGATAAACCCTCTGAAGAGACAGCATCAACACAAGTTTAAAAATCCAGAAATCCAGTTATAAGAGTGAGGTCCTGATGGAAATCGAATCCTACTTACTTGAACTGATTAAAAAAAAACAACAACTTTGAAGTGATGGCACAACTGTGAGGACAGAAATAGGGCCCTTTGAGACTCATCATATGAGTCTCATGATATGAGTCCAGGGATTGAGGATGTGTGTTTTTTGAAAGGTTAGATCACAATCTCCATAAACTCAAGCATAAACCACAGTGAGGAATCATGGCAGTTGTATTAATACATTTGCAAGCCAAGTATTTCTCATTTTGGGGAATTTTAGAGGTATTTAATTTGGAAGTGCAAAACAAGACAGTGCAAAGAAAGCTTTGGTTGTGCTCTTTTTGTGCAATAAAATAAAAAATCAAATTAGAACATACTGGACTAGGATTTTGTGCATGACATTTTGTGCATCACTATACAGAATGGAGATCTGTTACTCCTGTGCAATGTTAAGGTAAATTGACTCTGAACCTTGATTTAAGAAGCACAGCAACTGCATCTTTAACTCATCTGTCCTTTTCTTTACTATTCTGAAAGAAAGCATATACTTTACACCATGTCTTAATAGGACACACTTTGTGATTTTTAACTAAAAAAATTAGACCAGCTGTCCTTATACAAAATTCTCCAAATCCTTTATTTATGTTTTCAGGATGTTATATAGCACAATTGTTTGCAACACAATGAATGGCATCACACCAGCTCCAGACGTACTGTGCTGTATGACTGTATTTTGAAAACAATATCCCAGAGCACTGACACACACACACTGCACAACACTACAAATCACTTTGAAATGTATTATTTTTAAAACTAATAGCTAGAGACTTCAGAACCACAAGATTCTAAATGTAGCAGGATTGCCAGTGCAATGCACTGGTTTATGAGGGTCGTTCCAGCCACTGCAGTGTCGAAAGAGGGGTACAGAGACGACTAGGTGGAAGTAGTGTTGTCTTCAAAACATTCTGAACACTTAGGACAGTTTCAAAACTGATGGTTCTTGAGGTCTGTTGCAGGAATCCATTGTACAAACCTGTGGAGTTATCTCTAAAACTGTAAAATGGAAGAAGGGGGACTGTCTATTATGTTTGCATCAATGGTTCCTATTAGTAGGCACTGGCACATCAAGAGAGCTAAAGAAAATGTGACTGTGAAGAGTTTAAACAGGGATGAGCCTGAGAAAAATCTTTTGTTCCTTTGAGAGGTCAGTAACAATTCCTTAAGGTCACTGGGCTCCAAGTATCAATCCACTGTTCTTCTCTGAAACTCATCTTTTTTTAAACTCCAATGCAGCTCTCTAAAATAAACCCCTCAAATAAAAGAGCTTTAACACTGTTCTGTACAATGTTTGTTTCCAGAGTCCTCATTAGCTCTGGCTCTAGACCTTTTCTTTTCTCTTCAATTTGGATACTTTCTTGACAGTTCCGTTCTTGTTGAGAAGCTTCAGAACACGTTCTTTATGATCCAAGACCTTTAGCATAGATTCTCTAGCCTCGCTTATCTGATCCATTACAAGCTTACATCTCTGCATGTTCCCCTGAAAAACATGGTGTTGACATTAAAAAGGCTGAACATGTCAGATGCCTGCAAATCAGTCTCTTTCACAATTCCCTTCTCTCTGTTAACATTTAAAAAAACCATTTAATATACTCTGCAGAGAGAGAAAAACTGCAATAGGCATTACGGAAGAAATGGACAACAAACCCCTACCTGTATCAGTTCGTTTATTCGATGCAAGTCATCATCTGTTGCTGCCTTTTTCTTGGGGATGATTCCTTCTTGTAGGGTTGTGAGTCGTTCAAACACATCATGTTCCAGGTTGGTCTACAGGATATTAGGATTTTGAAAGAACATCCCACATTTTTACATCTTCATATTTCAAGCTGCATAAATTACATCTCCCTTCATTTTAAACTGCCAACTGATCCAGTACTACTATTCACTGCTGAAAGAACACAGTTTTTGGCTTGAGATCAGCATATCTTTATTCCAACTGCCATACAATGCACTATAAATATGTTTCAAAATAATACAGGAATTGCCCCAACACTGGATGAGAAAACATGGGTCCTAGATATGCCTCCTACAGAGAAAAACAATATCTCCCCCCAACACACAACTAATCTGTATCTGCTGAATACTCCATCCTCTTACCACTTCCACCTGGATCCAAACCATCATCCATTCTATAGGTTCTTTTCACAACCTGATGACAGCCCCTGTACTCTTATATATGCAATGTAACCAGATTATTTCACATTAATCATCTGGGAACGTAAAGGCTTGGGGAGTTTGGTGCTAGAATTCAAAGCACCTACCTCACCCCCACCTGAAAGAGAAGCATCCAGGAATGTGGAGCAGTGCTGCCTCCTCAAGTCAGCGGCACCATCCCAGACACTTCTTCAGACCTGCGCACCAAGGGAGGGATTTGCCAGTTTCGAACATAAACCGCATCAGCTCTTATGCCTGGATCAAAGCCTCCATCTATACTAAAGCTTCACGTTCAATTGATTTCAATCTGCCTGACTGTGACAGTTTATTTGTAGTGAGGGATTTAATCCCAACAATGTGCCCACCTAGTGGCAAATCTAATATATAGAAGTACACACTCGCATTTATCCATTTTCAAAAGACTTACTGGGTCAATGTTTGTGCCAGAGTAATTTCTCCCCCATTTTTAATGAAATCAACAGTTTTTCCCACTTACCAGCTGTAATAACTGTGCTGCGCAGAGATGGACTTTCCATCCCTGTGCACGGCATGACACTCCTTTTTGATTAGCTATCTCTTGCAGCATAGCCTTCTTCTCTTCTAAAATAGAAGTCAAAGATGAGAAGAAAGTGACTCATGATGTATGGGAAGTGTTAGCATGTACTTCAGTCATCTTTTCTTTAAAATAATGAGAACACATGGATCATCTAGTAATCTACACAGAGGTGCATTAGTTATTCATCCTCTGGGTATCTGAAGTTTGACTACAGATGTTGGTGGAATGTTGAAATAAGGATCATGTGTCAAATATGTTTTTAAAATTCTCTAAAAGCTACATTATATAATCTAAATGCAAAATGGCAAAGTTGAATGAGACTATTATTTTTGTCTGAAATCTTTACATGATTAAATATAGATATCTTATAGCCATGGGCAGTACACACCAATCTCAAAAGTGGTATTCTGTGATTCAAACCTAATTGGAAAGTAGCAAATATGTGAATGTTTATAGCATAATTTATGAAACTCCTACTAATCACCTGGCAGGAGAAAATAACTACACATATCTTGAAGCTCATTTCCTGAAAGTAAAATCCTGTGAATTGAATTAAGTATCACTGTAATCTATTAACAACAGATACACTATATTACTACATCTGTAGTATAAATATTTGTTTGTGGGTGTGTTGAACATCTTGTTTCAAGGGTTACATGTTTCAAAGAAAGCACTTGGATATACCTTTTACATATCTTAGAAACATCATACAAATTATAATGACAGGAAGATGTACCTTTCACCCTGACATCACTGTACCGCTGGAAGTGATGATAGGCAGCTTTCCATGGGTTTCGATAGTGACGAAGGAGTGTTATGGGGGGCCGTGGACGTACAGGCACATACCTAACACCTTCTTCATCTAAGAAAGGGTTAAGAAAAAGATACAAATCCTTTTAAATGTGTACATTTGAGCTAGAAAAAACAAATCCCATGACAGGGCCACATGGATCAACCATGCCCATGGACCAGCTTGGGAAAGGCTGAACTAAAGAGCAGATCATTTCCAACATTACTGGTAAGTGATTTTCACTTTGATTTACTGTATAATGACATGAACACCGAACATATGGCGAAAAAGGATTACTATCTTCTGGAGATGGTGGCTAACTAAAAAATAAAGTGCTTCTCAGAAAAAAAATATGATCACCTATATATTCTTTGGGAGGTGACTTGCGTTTTTCTGCCTTCACCAGCAAACTTTTGGTAGTAGATTTCTCATCATCAGTGCTATTGGTCTCCATCATATCCCCTTCCTCAGTAGAGATGACATGCTGCTGTTTCCGGGGTTTTTTCCTTGGAGAGGCACCAGGTGGCAAGTCACTTGGGAGCACTGAAAGATTGTTGGCCAACAATGTAAGAGATGGAGACACAGTATTCGTAGTCAGAGGAGGAACTGCTGAAAGGCAAGAAGCAGGGCATGTTTAGGAAACAGACCATGGGGGTGTTATATATAATTCCCCTTCCACTTGATAGGTGCTGTATGGTTTGTCACTTGCGCTGATCGCTTATTTATATAATACTGTACTTTAGAAAATGTGGTTTCTGTAGGGCCTCTCTCTCTCTTTCCAGGGATTTTGACAGTCTCTGTGTGTCAAATCCTTCCTTAATTTATTTTTTAACAGTTTAACCTTAAACTAAGGACAAGTTGGGTTTTTTTACTATAGCAAAAAAATACAACAACAACACAACTTTACAGCAAATGTCCTTTGTAAAAAAAAGAGTTCCATTCAGAAGCACACAAATCATTTGGAGCCAGTGCAATTGCTTTCCTCATTTCGCTCTTGCTGACATGCTACTATTGTTGTTGTTATTATATTTATATATACCCTGCATTTCTCACCATGGGGACCTGATGCAGTTAACAACCAAATAATCTAATGACCATTTAAAACAAAGCAAATATAAAATTAAAAAAATATTAGTGTGTGGATATAAAGTTAAAATACAATAAATGTTAGTTTAAAATTCATCATCCCCCCCAAAGTCCCACTCACAACCTCCTCATCCTCATCTTCCCCCAAATGCCTAATAGCAAAGAAAGGTCTTTACTTGTTTGCCATCCTGGTCTCTTCTTGGGAGAAGAGTTCCAAAGTCTGGGAGAAGCCACCAAAAAGGCCCTCCCAGACATTCTAATCTATGCCCATGCTATTAGACTGTGGCGCTTCATTTTGAAATCAAATACAATAGCATAGTAGTTCTAAAGATACATGTAGAATTACGAAAAAAACGGTTTCATGTTACACGCTACTTTTCAGGAGATGCTCTGACTAATTCTAAAAAACAATTCAGGCACCTCTCATTTTGTGAATTAGTTAAGCAGAGAATTACCTGAGACTGGTCGCATGATGTCCATAGGCTCCACCTCCTCTTTAATCTTTATCTCTGGCACCGCCGGGCCCAGTACTGTAGAGAGGACACCACTTATTGTTGATGGAGGGGGAGGCGCAGCCACAATTGTGGCTGAAGTCGGTGGAGGAGCTGGAACTGTTCCTGGAATGGTTGATAGGGCTGTTGCAGGTTGGGAAGGTGGACTAGCTGCTGTGATTATGGTTGGAATGGCAGAAGGCGGCTGCTGAGAAGTAGGGACTGAGATAGGAGGTTGCTCGTTGCTTTGAATAGACACTGCTTCCACAGACACAGTTACTGGAGCGGCCATTGATACATGAATTTCGGGTTTAGGTTTGGCACTAGAGGAAAAGCAAAAGTTAGACAGGTTTCTTATTTAAGATGTTATAGGTAAAACCTTGTGGAAACATCAAAAACATAATCTCAGCAATCTGCTGAAAACATACTGCTCCTATAAATAAATATAAATCTATAGCTCTTTTATGTTCCACAATTGTTACTTTTTATTTTTAAGAAGCATTACAGAAAACAAAAGGTACAGTCTGTTCCAAAATCTTCTAAACAGATGTCAGCAGAATACTTTCTAATCAAATTTTCTACATTGCATTACAAATTAAGATTTGGGTTTTCTAACACTTCAAACGTTTAGAAACAGGTTCTGTGGCACAACTCCATCCCAATCATGCAAGCAATTCTCTCTGAGTAAAGCCATACAAACAGGGCTTTGAATAAGGATGAAAAATCTTTAGAGGAAAAAACTTCAAGGGCCAAAACACCTCAAATCATGTTAAAGAAGACTATATATTTCACTAGAGCTGGACACAGAACAGATTGACTGACTGCTGTGGAAATAAATGAGAATGGGCTAAGACATTCTGAAATATTCCATGGTTGGCTACTACCTGAAAGAGGACTGCTTTTGTTGCAAGTTTAACATTTTCTGTTATACGTGGCTTTCTACAGCAATTTGGCTATTAGTGATTGTAGTCAATCATTTGGGAGACAGCAGTACTAGTCAGAAAGGCAACAACGACCTGGAAAGTGTGTAACATGCAATTGCTTGGGGAGGAGGGAATTAACAAGAATCAGCGCAAAGTTGTACAACTTCACCAGTCAAGAATGCAATGTGCATATTTCAGTTAACATTTGTTTGCTCAGCACAGAACCAGTTGTACATACAGTAACTGTCTTTACTATTTTGTAGTGCATGAAAACCAGCAGATCGCCAAATCCTTGGATCTTTTATTAATCACTGTGCTATAAGGTCTTACCCGGCTGGCCTTGGTGATCCAGATGCACTCCTCATAGAGCTCTCTACTCGAGTGCCAGCAACCTCAGGTGGCTGAGGAGGAATGAGGTTTTTCCTAATAGCCAACCTGCAAAAAACAAAACAAAAAAACCCACAGAGCTAAATGCTAAATAGTTAATATTTCCACATGCAAATTGATCCCGATTCCTTAAAAAGAAGGCTGGATCCAGATTTACTACCATTAAATGTAATCAAAGCAATGATTTACAAATGCCATAGATTCTAATGAGTCTACTCTCAGTATAAGCAAACCTGTCAAACTCCAGGTAATTGAACTACTTCAAGTTTCCTGTTTTCCTAAACCACTTATAATTTTAATCTACTAATGTTTATAAACTGAGCAAAGATAGAAACAATCCAGTTTCTAGATAAAACTTACAGTTTTTTAAAAAAAATAAGCAATCAAATGATAGAAATGTTAAATTAACGTTTACAGCATGGTTTCCTTAGTATGTCAATCACATCTAATACGGGTGATAAGCAGTATGAAGCTGCTTGTCGCACAGTAGCACACAAGTCATAACTATTATTATCCCAACTAGATTTTCACTCACCCATCTGTAGTAGGCTTCTTTCGGAGAATGCTTGGGCGGGGGGATGAACCTTGGGCTGGTGTGCCAGAACCAGAACTCTGGCTATGGGTTTGCACCACTGTAGTCGAAGCTGGGGCAGCATTGAAAGTATTGCTAATTGGATTGGCCATTATAGTAGCTCCATCTGTCAAGACCACTAGTGAGAGGAACAAGTATACAAAGTTAGCATAGGGGACCAAAAATAAGCCAAACATGGTTTCCTTTCAAAATAAAATGTCTGGATATTGCTGTTGATTCTGTGCTTCCTCTACAACAGGCCTGCACGACTTACAGTTCTCCAGATCTTTGGGCTTCTAACTCCCAGAAGCCCTAGCTACTTTGTTCAATGACCAGAAATTCTGAGAGCTGATGTCCAAAACAATTGGAGGGCAGCATGTTGTGCATAAAGTTGGAAGAAACTCGGAGCGGCTTACACTGGGACAAGTCCAAAACAGTATTACATCAATAAAAACAGTAACACAATAAAATCACAATATAATAACACATCTTACAAAAGTTAAAATAACTTAAAACATAGACAGTAATCCCAATCCATGGTCAAGCACCACAGGCCATGGGCCATTTTAGGAGGAATGGAAATCTGAAAATGCATATTCTTCGGTGACTAGGGATGGGAACGACTAAAGATAATGAAGTGCATGGAATGGCCAAGGCCTAGGTAAAGCACATAGACAATCAATTATCAGTTATGAGAAGGCACCTGTGAACATCCAAGTTTTCAGATTCTTCCGGAGGGAATCCAGGGTGGGAGCTAATCTAATCTCCTAATAAAGTTTAATCTTTTAAATTCTTACTATTTTATGTTTTACATTGATTTTACTGTAAGCAGCCCTAAGATCTTCAGATACTGCATGGAGAAGAAATATTTTAATCAAGAAACAAACCTTGCTGACTGGTTGTTGTGTAAACACAGGGTGTTTCAGAATGATGGATCCAATTTCAAAGTAGCATATTTCACGCTGGCAACATGTTACAATTACACTAAATGTTACAAAGTCTCGTGAGTTATCAAATTATAAAATGTTACTAACCATTTTGAGGCAGAAACAAATCTAAAAAATAACTCTTCCAATGAAGAATATCTCATTAGGGCTTATGTTGTGGGGTCACCATCTTTTGAATGACTGAGTCTAAGGGCTGCTTGTATGCTGTGAGAAGCTTCTGGCGGTAATCATTTGAAACTTTGTACCTCGCCTTTCAAGTGGTACAAATTTCATTAATGGTTGGTTTGTGGTTCCAGAGATATGGCGATTTCAAATTGAGTCAATTTTTTAAAAAACACCCTGTACGTCAAATACAATAAATAAATACCTGATGCCTTGTTTTCCGTCTGTGGCTGCTGAGTGCTCAACGGTGCAGTCTGAAGACCTTGTGTGCCAATTGGTGCAGCTGGATGGAGCCCCTGGGTCCCAATTGGTGCTGACTGTATCCCTTGTGCACTGATGGGGGCAGGCTGTATCCCTTGAGCACCAATCGGTGCAGACTGGATGCCTTGTATATGCCGGGCATGAGACGCATCCACTGTCATGAGCTGCATGGGATTCAGATGGACTGTGGAGGCTACTCCCACTCCAGTCTGAGCTGCTATCGCTGAATTGGGAGCCTGAGCTGAAACTAGAGCAATATACTCAATTAGTTCAACACAAAGCAAAGCACTTTGTTATGCTCTGCTACCAAGCAATATTGGGATTCAGTATTTAAAACTCAATGGTTTATTTGCACATCTGTGGTTCTTCTGAAGATACCAAGGTTTTAAATAAAATTCCCAAGTTGGTTCTTAAAATTTTGGATGTTTGCATAACAAAGGTGGTTCTGTATTGGTAAAACGGCATTATAACAACCTTCATGAGTGTTACTGCAATTATGCTGCTCAACAGAGATAATACGTTTTGAGACATCCAAATACGTTTTGAGACATAGCTTCTTCAATGAGCTGATATTGTACAATATATTAACATTTTGCAACAGACAATTACAGCTTTTAGTATACTAAAAATTACAGCACAAATGAACCCAAACTGCACCTCCACCTTGTATTATGTGGGTTGCCACTATTCATTTGTAATACAAGATCAGTAGGATTATAGTATAAAGTCCTCAGGCCAACCACAATTTGCCATTTGTCATGAAACAATAAACCCATTTCCAATGAAGTATATACCAAGTAAGCAAGCACACATGAACTAACATAATCTCACAAATAAAGATACTGGCCTCTTACATTGCTATGGATTATAGAAATAATATATGGCAACATATTTTTCAAACAGATAGTGCATTTTTGAATTCTGATGAACTGACCAGCAGGAGCTAACACTGAATCCTTTGGGGGGGGGGAGTATGTCAATGTAGAATGGTTGGACTTTCACAGAGGTTGCATAAGGTCCTTGGAGCAATTAATTATTTCTCAAGCATACATTTCATACTCGGACTTCTAATTTTGTGGGAAGGGGACTAATTGACTATTTCACAATGAATTATCTCAGGACCATATTGTTCCCTACACTATTGTTTGAGCAACGGTGGAATCCAGCACAATTATGATGGCAGATATTTACACTACACTAAGAATGGATAGAACCTTGGGATATACATTCTCCAATTACAAATTAAGACATTTGTTTCTCAAAGTAACTGCATGTTAGATTTTGCATCACTGCTATCTCCAGTGAAGTACTGATGTCATTGCAGCATTGGCCTTCACTTCTTGCTTGTAATTTTCCACTAGAGCATAGAACCATGTTTTCTCTTTTTAAAAAATCAGCTGTTCATGGCTGTTCTGAAGCAGTTCATAAATCAGTAAACTTAATAATTTCTTACCAGGATACTGGCGGATAGTGGACACAGAGCTGGTAATAGGTGTGTAAGTGTGGGCAGCCAAGGGGTAAGAAGGCGGATATGTCGGTAAGAAGTATTGGAATTGAACAGGCACTGACTGTCTATAAGAGTGAAGATAAGTGTTAGAAACAGTGTTATAGTTATAACCACTTAAAGCACTACAGCAATGATTATTTCACTTTACTGTACTTCAAACCACTCTTCTGGTTTCCTTGTTTACCAAATGTTCTTACTTTGGAATAAAACCTGGTGAAAAGCCTCTTAATTCACATCCAACTCCTTAAACATCTCATCACAACAGTATAGAACAGTGGAATCAAAAGAGTAAACAGATGAGATGAGAAAATGTAAAGGTTTGTATATATTCTATTTTGCTACAGATATACAAACCTTCTTACAGCAGGAACAGCCAGTGATCTTTGAGAATACTGGCTTATGGAGTGAGAGCAGTGTGCTGATGCCCATTATTGATTTATGGAGTAAGAGCAGTGAGTTGCTGCACATTTTCCTGCTTGCAGTGGAAGCAACTAAAAAAATGTTTTGTTGTTCCATCCAACCACAGGGGTTTTCCCTGGTCTGCGTCACAATGCTTCTTTTCCAGCAGACCAAAGAAAATCCATGGGATGTGCTTTGTTTCTCAGGATTCTTGGGAAACAAAGCAAGAAAATATATATATAAAAAACTTGTTTTCAGATGATATCACCAAAAAGCATGGAGTACAGTTCCCTGTTTTCTTCAACCACTCCTGCTGCAAGTGAAAGTGATAGATTAAAGTACATGAGCGTGTTACCAATGAACTTGGATTTCTATGCCATGCAATCACAGGTATTAGGGACAGCCTTAAAAAATCCAAAGTAATACAGCAATATTGATAATTGACCCTGAATGGAAACTTCTTCTCTGTCAAACTTCTCAGTCAGATGGGCATGTGTAAATACTTCATACTTATCTACTGAATAACATTACATCCCCTTTCCCTTATTTCTGTGATTCCCTCACAACTGATTTTTGAATACAAAAGGAGTTGACATAATCCATGCTGCCATAATTTCTCGGAACTAAACTGCAGAATACACTCTGTCCATAACAGGGATCATCAATGTGCCTTGGCTACTCTGGCAATTCCAAAACCTACAAGGGTTTCCCAATGTGTATATGCAAGAGTTTATAATGCGTTTTAAACCTTTGTCTCAGGTATTTCAATATGTATATGTTTTAATATATGCTTTCATGGTTGCATTTTAATGTTTTAATGTGTGATTTTGTAGATGTATTTGTTGTGCCCTACCTTGATCTGAAAGGAGACAAAATAATCAACAAAACATTATCATTATTGTTATTATTATATTAAAATCATGTGGGAGATCCAATTATTTAATTTAATGAATGCAACTATCCTTACATACAATATACAGAGCACACAGCTTGTCTGATATAAGTAAATTTATTCAATTACCTGTTATCATTTCTAGCTTCCATTGCAACTGGATTTGGAGATGCCCGGTGCCCAGATATAGGAATGAGATTACTCCTCTCTGCAGTGTAGTCAGATTGGATGCGAGGAGAAGTGTGTGTGATTTGCTGGGGGACCACTTTTGCTGCACAATTGGAAAAGACACTCATTATTGAAATGCGGACTAAACAAATGATACTATTTACCAAAAGAAAACTGGCAAGTCAAATTCCTCTGTGTTGTTTTCACAAAACTACAGGAATTTGGAAACGTAAGTATTTTTGAATGGGATGAAAATGTGATAAGTGTATCTAACCATGCTGTTCCACATTAAACATTACAAATAAAATGAAAGCATGACTCAGAACAAGCCTTTTCTCACCAACGGGGATGTTTGAGGTGGTCACAGCAGTTGCATGGGATGAGTGTGAGGGCATTGTAACAGTGACAATCGTACTTGTAGGCGCCTGAGTATGCGATACAGAACCTGAAATAAAGATATATATGTGGTTTAATCTTCAATATCTGTTGCTTTTAGATCAATAAAATGTAGATCACAAAACAGGCAAACATTAAGTCTCCACCAAAATAAATCTTCTTCCTCTCCAAAAAGCTTAGTAGCCCTGAATAAGCTCAAACTTTCTCTTCTTTTACATGGTAATTGAGGTAGTCTACGTTTTCCATGTCAGACTACTCTCTGAAATATCATGTTAAAGGCATTGTGTAATGTCTTATAGTAGTCAACAAATGAGAGACAAAGAGCTATTGAGTTTAACAAGATATGTCATCCCTTACAAAGGTTCTTATTTTTTACACAAGGATACCACACAATGTGCTAAATACTCACCAGCTGTAGTTGCTGAAGGAATGCTATTAGTTGCTAAAATAGGTGCTACTGTTGCTGCAGCCACGGGAGTGCCAGTACTAAAAATGGTTTTCTGTAGAAAAAATTGTATATCAATAATAGTAGTAATAATAGCAACAATAATGCAATTTTATTTGTTACCTGCTTCTCCTCACACTGTGAGGCGAGGCACAACAATTAAAACACATAACATAAAATACATACATTAAAACACACAATCACAAGATACATATATTACCATACATAGTGCAAGGATTAAAATCCAATACTATACAAGGACATATATTAAAATACAGATAGAATATAAATTTAAAATTCACTGTTAAACGAAGGGTTGCTTGTATGCTTCCTGCTAGTTTGACTTATTATCTTGCAGAAATGTGCGTAATCACTATAGTATACAGACTTTAAAAACACATGATAACAAGAGTAAAAAAAAAATAATTGAAAAAATTCTTTGTAAGGATTCACCTGGGCCATGGTGTGCAGCTGCTGTTTCTGTGCTCCTATGGCTGGGTGAGAAGGCAAGGTGATTCTGGTGGCTGTATCCCGTGGCTGTGCAGGACGTTGAATACTGATAGGTGCAGAAGGCGGGTGCTGCTGGATTGACAAAGTTGGCCGGCTGGGAAGAGATTATTTTGCTGTAAGTACTTAAGAGTCAGTGAATGCTAGCAGAAACTGTGGTCTCACTGATGTGTGTTATATGAATATACCAAAAGTAATGCAGAATTTCTCGGGTCCATTTGACATACATGACCATATCAAGTGAAAGGTACTTTAATCATCTGCATAGCAAGCAACTGCTTTTAAGAGAACATTTTAAAAGTCTCCATATGGTTGCTATCTTATGCAAAGTGGACCTCAACTACATTACCTACATATACTGTTTTATATTATATTATATTTTATATTCTAAGGCTGTAATTTGAAAGATATACAGGGATAGGAACAAAATGGGACTTACTTTCCAATAAACACATGTAGGACTATATTTTTAATAGACAAAAAATATTTGAGTTACTCAACGCCACATACAGTAGCCTTTACCTGAGAGTAGACTCTGTAGCATGTGTTGTTGTAGTAGTAATAACAGGTGACTGAGCCCTTGTTGCTGAGACGGTTGCTACCACTGCAGGAGGGATATTACTCGACGTTGTCACAGCAGGCCGGGACTGTAGAGGCAAGGAATAAACAGCAATATCATTTAAACTGAAGCTTTAAACAGATTCTGCTTTTTGGGGAAAAATTAAAATTAAAATGGTAACTGAAATGGTTAAACGTTTAGAAACGGACTCCGCTGAGTGAAAGGTAATTGTGTGATCACCAGGGGTAATTTCTTCCTCTGGGAGATTTTCCCCTGCACACAGGACAGATATGTACATACAGTAGAGTCTCACTTATCCAACATAAACGGGCCGGCAGAATGTTGGATAAGTGAATATGTTGGATAATAAGGAGGGATTAAGGAAAAGCCTATTACACATCAAATTAGGTTATGATTTTACAAATTAAGCACCAAAACAGCATGCTATATAACAAATGTGACAGAAAAAGTAGTTCAATGCGCAGTAATGCTATGTAGTAATTACTGTATTTATGAATTTAGCACCAAAATATCATGATGTATTGAAAACATTGGCTACAAAAATGCGTTGGATAATCCAGAACGTTGGATAAGCGAGTGTTGGATAAGTGAGATTCTACTGTAATAGGATTTTATTTACATGAAAATAAACCAGAAAGCCATACTAAGAATTTTAAATAAAATGAGAAACTTTTAATAAGAACAGCTCATCTGTGGTTTGCAGTTAGGTTTATTGCAATAGAATTTGAGCTGTAAGAATTTGGCACCAAATTTTCCTGGTTATTTAACGATGCAGTAATGAACAGACACTTTTCAGTGGATTCCCACTGAAAAGGCTACAATAATGTTAACACAGCAACAACTCATCTTCAACATAAGATAAATGTCACCTGCCTGGATTGGTTGATGAATGATGTGCTGGACTGCTGGTTGCGCGGCTGCAGCATTTGGCAATTGTGAAGCTGGTCTCAGGACTGTTGTTACTTTAGAACTGGACATCACAGCAGCTGCTGCTGCACCTGTGGAAAAATAAAAACTCCCACTACAGTGTTCCCTCACTACTCTGTGGTTCACTTTTCACGGATTCACTGTTTCGCCGTTTTTCAATAAACTCTAATCATAAAAAATTACAATTTACAGCCTAAGGAAGGGAGGAAGGAGAAGCCAAAGGGAGAGAAAGGAGCCCAAGCGGCAACGGGAGGAGAAGGAGGTGATTTATCAACACACGATTGGTTGATAGACTTAAAATAGTGTATAACTACTAAAATAATATATAAATATTAAAATAAATATAGCGTCCCTACTTCGCAGATTTTCACTTATTGCGGGCGGTCCTGGAACTTAGCTCCTGCGATAAGTGAGGGAACACAATACTTTACTTTTCACCCCCAAACAGCCATAATCCTACTCCTCTCATGATAGTTTATCCTTAATCCTTACCACTCAAAAAAGCAACTTTCTGGTTTCAAATCTGGTTTGCACAGCCAACAGCTAGAGGGTGAGGCATTGGTGAACTATACAGCATGGTTCAAAATGATGGACCAAGTTTCAAAGCAGGATATTTCATGATGGCAACATGTTACAATTACACAAAAACTAGGCAAGTGAGGTTTATGTATCTGTGAAATGTTCAGGGTGGGAGAAAGAACTCTTGTCTGCCTGAGGTGTGAATGTAAAGTGGTTCCCCTGATGTATGGTAAAGAACACTTTTCCTCTGGGTGGATCTTTGTCTTTATTCTCGTGGCTTATTCTTGGCCTTGCAGCTCTTTCTGATGTCTGTGGTGGAGGATCCATTGGCCTGTAGAGCCCAGTTTAGTTGGTTCAGTTCACCCTGAAGGAGGTGGGGTTCATAAAATTCTTTTGGCACGGTCTGCCAGGGCTTTAATTGTGCTTTTTTGACCTGGAGCTTTTATGCAGGTTTCTATCCAATGTGTGTAGGTTTTCTGTAAACTGTGTGGCCCAATTGTTGATTTGGTTTACAAATGACTAGGACTAGCCCGGAAAACTCACAGCAACCCAGTGATTCCGGTCATGAAAGCCTTTGACAAGAAATGTGTTTTAAATGTCTTCTATGTATTTTGATTTATTTTATTTATATTTTAAAAGGTGCTACGTGGTGGAGGAGGTTGTGGGGATGGGTTTTTAAGTTGTATATTTTTGAAAACCTTATAAAAATTGTGTATGTGTGTGTGTGGGGGGGGAGACTTCTCAATCATGAGTGGTTCATGGTTACAGAAATATAGAGATTTCAGATCAGAACCATCTTTTTGAAACACGCTGTTAGTAACCATTTCTCACTGTATGCCTAGTTAGGTCTTAACATTTTCTCCAAGAAACACAGCTATACAATGCAAGGTGAAACTTAATGCTCCAGTATAGTCTTTGCTAGATAATTCAAAGCATAGAATGAAACCTATTTATCAAAGCCCCAAATTTGTTCTTAAGAGATGAGCACATTATCGTTATTCTCAAAAAGATATCATTCCATACAGTACCTCGAGGCAAATGGGAAGCACCGATGTGCAATGGTGGCCCAGGAGCACTACTCCGGATTATTGACATCTGAACATTGGTTGTCATGATATGGTGCACATTGCTGGGATGTCCCTGTGGGGAAGAAAAACTACATGAGAATTTTTCCTATGTAACCACAAATAACACCTTAATTTTGCACTATCATCATAGGAGATACAAATTAAATTTGGGGTAGAGTTAAGCAGAATGGCTTCCAGCCATTTCCCTTTTATCTTCATGGCTTAACAAATAAACATCATACTTGAGCTGTAGAGAATGCTCACCTGTTGTCCACTGATAGTTGCTACAGGAATAGCCGAGGCCTGGGGGATGCTGCTCTCCATTGTCACAGTCACCTGCCCAGGGACTTTGGTGGGACCAGAAAGAGTGGATGGTGGAGCTGGTGCAATAGGGCGGCTGGGGATTGTAGGCTTCAGGGGAGGCTGGAAAGAACATGAAGATATAACAGCTTGCTCATTGCATTTTGTGGCAAAGGAAGAAATGGAAATAATACAAGAACACACCAGTTTTCTTATCTCGGAGGATGGAGCATACATTCTGTACAAAACTCATGAGTGAATCTACATAGACTATTTTGCATTTCTTTGTACAGTATACAGTAGAGTCTCACTTATCCAAGCTAAACGGGCCGGCAGAAGCTTGGATAAGCGAATATCTTGGATAATAAGGAGGGATTAAGGAAAAGCCTATTAAACATCAAATTAGGTTATGATTTTACAAATTAAGCACCAAAACATCATGTTATACAACAAATTTGACAGAAAAAGTAGTTCAATCCGCAGTAATGTTATGTTGTAATTACTGTATTTACGAATTTAGCACCAAAATATCATGATATTTTGAAAACATTGACTACAAAAATGGCTTGGATAAGTGAGGCTTGGATAAGTAAGACTCTACTGTATATAGATTCTCAGAAGAGAAATAATGGAAAAGATAGATCTTTTTAAAACAAATACTATCTTAGATAAGTAGAGCAACTAGTACATGAGAGCATTAATACTGGGTAAGACATAAATGTACAAATGTTTCAACTTCCTTGAAATGTTTTTGATTTTGTATCACATGCATTTATTTTTGAAATCAAGGATAGTTTGCCCACTCAGAACAGTTTCAGTGAATGATTCCGCATGGTTGCAAAAGTCATTTATGGGGCAGTTCACTTCACACAAAACAGGCGAGCTCTTAAATATTTTCAGTTAATTTTTCTACTAGTCTAGCTTATTTATCAGGGTACATCGATTTACATTTACAAATGTGTCATAAAATTTAAAATACGACATAAATGTTTGCAATTTTCTCTGTCCCAAAGTTTAAAAAATAATAATGAAATTCTAAATGCTAATGAAACGCTATAAGGAAGAAAGAGTTAGTTGTAAAACATACCTCTGCCCCCCAGGCATTTAGAGAAAGACGAAAGGCAAGTTGTTGGGGGTGGTGTGAGTAGGATTTTGGGGAGCTATGTAGTTGTTGACTGTAGTTTTAATTGCAAATTTATTGTATTTTTCTTTTCATTCTTCGTAACATAAAGATGTGATTGTTTTTAAATTTTTTATAAATGTATTTTTATTTTCACCATTGTATTGCAGATATTACATTTTCGATAAAATGCAATGCAGCTGTATTATTGCTTCCCCTCCCTCCACACGCTCCCTTCCCCTAAACTCTACACATATGTGTATAAACACATACAATTTTTAATAGCATCTACAACAATTTTTATTATATTTTATATTTCATAAGGCAAAATGTAATTGTTTTATTATTTTTATAGTTATATATACATGCATTTACTTTGTTGTATTGTGTCATGCTTGCTATTAGCCACCTTGAATCCCTATATCAGGAGAAAGGTGGGATAAAAATAAAGTAAATAAATAAGTAACAAATCTAAATAGAGTTGTAAATAAAATTTAGCCCAAGTGAACTTCACTGTTGGCAGTACTCTGAAACAGTATCTCCAGTGTAAACACGACCCTTCATTACCTTCATAAGACCTTCAGGAAAAGAAAGTGGCACTGCTGGAGTCAAATGAGCTGGAGGAGCTGCCACTGTGACTGGAACACCGGGCTGCACTGGATGGTGTGGAGTCAGCATCTGCACCTGTGGATATGGCCGCACAACTACCGTTTCTTGCTTCTCTTCACGAGACTGGAGGGAGCCACCTGGGACCACATGATCTCTGGGAGTAACTTCCAATTCTCTGTTAGGTTCATCATTTACTACTGAAAAGAGACAAAGATGTAATGTTTTGGAAAGGAAATGTCTTGATTATGTTTGATTAAGATAGACCAGTATGATATTTGATCTCAATGGGATGTATGCCCAGATAACTCTATTTGATAGTGCAGATTTCACAGGAAAAAATCCAGTAGCTGCCTTACCTGTTGCTGTTGGGTTTATCAATCCAGTAGATCCGCTTGTGGAGATCGGAGGAGCTGGTCCTAGATTTGTTGAAGGGGCTCCGGAACGAGGAAACTGCTGAGAACTCATTTCCACCTATGGACCACACAGAGAGTGATAAAAACGTAACCATGCTCTTGAATCACCTTATTTATAAGGAATCCAAGTCAACTGAACCTGACTACACACTTCTATCAGGTTATCCTGAGTTAACCCCACAGAGACTTCTAGAAATGATTAGTTCCACTCTAGACAACATATCTCACTAAGCTTAACTTCAATTCAAATTCAATTTCTACCTGAAAGAGAGAAAAATAGAATTTTATTCAGTCTTCTTCCTTGTAGAAATGTGCTTGATATGGAAATTAAGAAAACTGCACACATAATATATGATTTGGATGGCTCTGCACAAAAAAACTGATATAGACTGCTCTGCAAAAAACGATTTAATGGGAGGAGGGTGCACACATTAAAGACACAGGATTTGGCTCTACTTCAGAAATATACAGAATACCTAGTTCTTCCATCTATATTTAAAAGACTACAGTATGTCCCATATGGTGAGTTTTTGAATAATGATGTAATCACATTTCCAAACTCCATCTTAAATTCCAGTTCGGGTTCAAATCATTGTCCCTGCAAAGCAATACACTGATAGCATTGTTGAACCACTGAATTGCAAATCTCATTTAAAGTTTATTTTGTAAACTTATGACACTACTATTGGAATCTTTAATCATGTCATAAGTCTGCACATTATTAGGGGAAAATGTAAATTTCCCTTGCAGAATTGTAAGATGTTAAGGGTGTTTACATTTCTTTTGGCTATGCTGTATAACAACTGACAGCGGATAGACATTTATCCTATGTTCCTAAATCAGCATATTTTATTTATATTTTATTTTATTAGTATATTTATACACATTTTCTTTAACAGTAACTCTGCTGTCACACCAAAGATGTTTTAAATGTCTTTAATGCTAATGTGTCTTAACTTTCTATCAGCTTGGGGGATGCTGGTTTGCCTTCCTGTTTGAGCAAGGAACCCCAACAGAATCAATGTCCACGGTATTATTTAAAGAAATAATAACAATTCATTAATTGGTCTTGGGCCTATTTCCACCCAGGCACTATCTTCCCCAAAACAAAGTCCATACTTTGAGTTTGAAGGTAACTGTTTGTTATTGCTCATGGATGATTCTGGAGATGAAGGACAGATGAAAGTTTCCCTTGCTCACTTTCTTTGGTAAAGGGGCCTTTGAGGCACCCAACGCCCAAGGTGATCAGGCTGGAGGCTGAGAGAGCAGGTCTCTCCTAGTGAGGCCTGACACCTCATTGAAGGCGCTGGAAACTCCACAGGCTGTCACGGACCAGCGGTAGATCAGTATACTCTGAGTTCCCAGAGTAATTAGTATTGGCTTGAAATGGCTTGTCCAAGCATGGATCTCGCTGAGACCAACTATAGACACGTCTTGCTTCCAAGATTCCCTGGTGGTAATAGTCCTAAACTAAAGATAGCTCCCTTTCCCTGGGCAAAGGGGCAGGCAAATGTACTGATCCAAACCAGAGAGGGTTTCCTTAAGCTCCACTTTCATAAATCTAACCCAAAAAATTGATATTCTCAAGCTGTGGGTGAGACAGCCTAACAAAATGAGCTGGGACGTACACAGTTCCATGACAGTGACCCTAAGATAAAACTTCCTTGGCAAGATGTGTTCAGTACAAGTTTTTCTTTGCCCTCTTCTGAGACTGAAAGAGTGTGACTTGCATGTCCCAAATGGTTTCCATGGCTGAGTGTACATTTGAGTATCCAGAGTCACAATCTAATACTCAAACCACTACACCAAGCACAGGCAAACTTCGGCCCTCCAGGTGTTTTGGACTTCAACTCCCACTATTCCTAACATCCGGTAGTGCGAGTTGAAATCCAAAACACCTGGAGGGCTGAGGTTTGCCCATACTTCACTACACCATGCTGGCTTTCATGAGTAATTATTCTATGTATCATGTGTGTACTTAGCATGTTCATATTTTATATTTTAACTATATTGATTGGGCATGTAAACCGCCCCGAGTCCCTTCGGGGAGATGGAAGCAGGGTACAAAAATAAAGTTATTATTATATTATTATTGTTTGATTTATTCTCCCCCCAAATACCCAAGGCAGTTAAGGGACAATTGGAGCTGTAATTGATCAGTCTCAAGGGCCACATATTCATCATCCCCATGCAAATGAATTGATGGAGTTTGGCACGAGTTTAACAAATATGGCTCAATGCTGTGGAATCCTGGGAGTTGTAGTCTGGTGAGACAGGGGCACTGTTCGGCAGAGTAGGCTGAATACCTTGCAAAACTACAACTCCCATGATTATGTAGCAATGGATTGTGGTAACTGACGTGGTGTCAAACTGAATTAATTCTACACTATAGATCAGGCATAGGCAAACTTGGGCCCTCCAGGTGTTTTGGACTTCAACTCCCACAATTCTTACCAGCCTACCGGCAGGTAGAAATTATAGGAGTTGGAAGTCCAAAACACCTGGAGGGCCCAAGTTTGCCCATACCAGATATAGTTGCACCGAAGGGCTCTTTCCACCATCCATTTTTCTTGCCGATCCCATTAATCCCACCTTCGTTGCGTAGGATCAGCTCCTGTCTTCACATTTCGGTCCCGTCTAACTTTCTCCTCTGCGATCAGAACGCGTTTACTGCCAAATCCGGGCGAAAGAGTGAAGGCATCGAGCAGGGGCGTCTCCTGAGCTCTGGTTCTCGGCGCAAGCTCCGCCCATTCGAGCCTATGTTAGCCCAGCCTCCCACTCCCGCAGCAACCAATAGGAAGCAAGCCTCTCCTCCCGCCTAGCCAATCCAAAGCATGGTCGAACACATCCTACCAAGCAACAGGCCCCGCCCACAGGCTCATGAGTAAGCCCCGCCTCTCCTCCAATGACAAGTAGCCTTCTCCCTGCTTTTGGCCAATACAATGCACCTCCCAACCAGTGAGAAAGCCTGTAAAGAGCCAATGGGGAGGCGGACCATGGCTCGTTGACCCGCCTCCCTTCTCACTATGTGAAACAAGACGCGCAAGGCCGGGGACCCGGATGTTGGCCGAGGATAAAAAAGCGACAGCGAACGCACTCTCAGACAATCGGGACCTCGAAGAGGAGGTGCGCGGTTGCTACTCCGCTTTGCCTTTTCGAGCGCGGGCTGGCAAGCACAGGCGCCTTTTTAAGGAGCCCTGCCTCCGAGGCGCTTCCCGCTCCGCCCAGTTACCTGCAGCCGGAGTTGCGGCGGAATCTCCCTCACGAAAGCCCCCAGCGCCGCTTTTGGGGCTGACACCGCGCGGGGGCTCAGTCCGGGAGTGTTGCTTCCGCTGCCGCAGCGACGCACCCCTCCCCGCTTCCCGCCGATTGGCTCCCGGCTAGTTCCGCCCACTGTGGCGGGAGGCGGCGATTGGCTGGAACGCTGGTCGCGAAGGGGCTCTTGGGAGTTGGAGTTCGCGATCTGAGACTGGCTTTGCTTCATGTCGCGAGACGCTAGCTGAAGCAGAAAAGGCTCGATTGGTCCCTCGGAAGAAGGCGGGACGCTTGTGTGTTCCCTCCGCCTACCGAGGCCCTGATTGGTTGGCTTCTTTTGGAGCGCTTTGGGAAAGGGCTTTGGAGGGAGAAGCAGTTTCTGGCGGAGATGGCGGGAAAACGGGCTGGGAGCTATAGGGGAGCGGGTCTACGCTGGACTTAAAGCAGGTTGATGTCGCTTTAACTGCTGTAGCTCTATTATATGGGATCCTGGGATTTCATAGCTTGATGAAGCGCCTGCACTTTTTGGCAGGAAAGGCTAAAGACCTTGGAAACTATGACTCCCAAGGTTGCATAGCACTGAGCCATCACAGTGTCAAACTACATTAATTTTACAGTGTAAAGTACATAACGGTGAGGGGGACAAGGGAATTCTGATTTAATCTGATTCATACATAGTAATTGTATGAAGAGTGAGTTAGATTAATAAATAGCCTTAGTCTTTAGTGTTAGAAGGAATCAATTGAATCTGCCATGAGAAAACAGGGCAATGAAACATGGCAGGGCGATGAAACACGAGCAAGGAGAACAATATTTTTGTTATAGAAAAGTAGGAAAAGTGAAGAAAGAGAAGAGAGAAAAAAACCCCGTGATATTGGAAAAAAGGAAATTCTATATATATACATATATATATATATATCCACCCACTCATATATATATATATATACACACACACATATATATATATATATATATATATATATATATATATGCATATATATATACACACACACATACATATACACAAAATAAAACCATTTTAAAAAAATTAAAAGTTCTGGACTTCCAACCTGCTCTTGCTATTTCTTAAACTGTCGTAATTAATATTCCATTAAACTACATCCCCTTCGTTCTCTTCTAATCTTGGAAATGTTAAGCTTCAGCAGATAAGATCTAATTTTGCCTGTTTTAGATAGTCTTTGACTAAATCCCAGTTGGTTTCTTTTTTTGGTAGTCCTTGGTTTGGGGATAACCAGTAAGTCAACCTGTCCATATTCATAATCTCTAATACCTTATTTAGCCAATCTTCTTTTTTAGGTATTTCTTTTTGTCTCCACATTCTTGCATAGACTAGCCTTGCCGCTGTGACCAAAAAGTTAAACAAAATTTCTTTATTCTTATTTTCAATATCCAACATTCCCAACAGGAAGAGTTCTGGTTTTCTTTGGATTTTTATTTTTAAAATTGATTGTATAACTTCCCATATGTCTTTCCAAAACTGTCTCGTTTTCTTACAAGTCCACCAAGAGTGGAAAAAAGTACCTGTTTGTTGTTCACATTTCCAACATTTGTTGGAAGCGTTCTTATAGCATTTTGAGATTTTATTTGGTGTCAAATACCATCAATATTGCATCTTAAACCAGTTCTCTTTTAAGTCATATGAGTAGGTATATTTCAATCTTTGGTTCCAGGCTTTTTCCCAGTGCTTCAAATCGATCTGGTGTCCAACATTTTGGGCCCATTTCACCATACAATCTTTTATCTGTTCAGTCTCTGTGGCCCACTCTAATATTTTTTTATAAATTTTACTGATCAGTTTTTTCTCCGCTTTCATTATACTATCCCAGAAACCAGTTTTGTCTGCAAAACCATTCTCTCTATCTTTCTTAAAGAGTTCCAGTAGCTGTCTATAATGAAGCCATGTACAGCTTGGGCATTTTAATTTAATGTCTTTTTCCTCTTTTAGTTCTATTTTGTCTTTTCCCCTTATTATCAACTCTTCATAGATGGGCCAAACTTGCCATCCTAATTCTCTTCTTTGAAAAGCTTTGAAAGGAGATATCCACAAAGGGCACTGTCGATATAATCTGAATTTATGTCTGTTCCAAATTTTTATCAGACCGGCTCTAATATAATGATTCGAAAAATTTCTTTCAACCTTTGTCTTGTCATACCAAATATAGGCATGCCAACCCCTTCTTAAATCGAAGCCCTCAAGTGTCAATAATTTCCGATTTTTTAAAGTGGACCACACCGAGACTATTAATTGCTATTGAACCTGGCCAACCAAGGATTCTACAAGGTAGAAAGCGGCCAGGCTTGCAAGCAGCAAAGCTATTCAGTGCTTTTCAACCTGGCCAACCAAGATTTCCCCTAGGTGAAGAAACCCCCAGACTTTGAAGCCATGAGGCAACCTGGCCTAGCAAAGATACCCTATGGAGAAAGCGGCCAGGCTTTTAAGCCGCAAGACTATTCAGTGCAATTCAAGCTGGCCAAACAGTGATTCCCCTACAAAGGAAATAGCCAGGTTTCAAAGTGGCTCTTTGATTGAGGGTGCGACTCCAGCTACTCCAGAAAATGGCCAGGCATTGAGGCTGCAAGGCTATTCACTGCTATTCCACCTGGCCAACAAATGATTTGCATAAGCTACAGCAATGCGTAGCCGGGCAAAGCTAGTATATACTGTATATATAAATCCCAAAATGAAAACCTTGATTCTTGCCATTTTATATAAGGAATTGCCCCCTGAGCATCCCTGGATATTTTAAACCCAACACCAACAGATGTCAAGTGTCCACTGTATCATAAAATGCAGCATTGGCTGTTGGCCATCTTTGGTATGTTAAATGCAAGACCCTGTCTTTTATGGTTTCCAGTATAGCAAAAGTGGCCCATATTTCCTTCACTGCTTCTTGGGCCCCTTCCATACAGCTGAATAAAATACATTATCTGCTTTGAGCTGGAATATACGTCAGTGTGGACTCAGATAAGTTATAACCCAGTTCAAAGTAGAAATTGTGGGATTTTCTGCCTTAATAGTCTGGGTTATATGGCTGTGTTGAAGGGCCCTTGCATTGCAATGCTAGTATGTTCCCAGACCAGAACTATGGAAGAAGACACCAGATGAGAATCCCTGTCCTGGATTATCTGGCAGTATAGAAAAGGCCTGAGAAAGGGCATGGAAAGAATGTGCAAAGAAGAACAGGGAGATGAACCCAAACAACAATAAAGCACATTTTCCTGCATGATGGATGACACATAACAAGAGGGAAGAGGGAAATCAATTCATTTGAAATGTATTGTTGGAGAGTTCTATGGGTAAAGACAAGACATGGGAAAATTTTGGCCCTCCGGGTGTTTTGGACTTTAACTCCCACAATTCCTAACACTCTACTGGCTGTTAGGAATTGTGTGAGTTGAAGTTCAAAATACCCAGAGGGCCGAAATTTGCCCATGCCTGCGACAGACCCTTCCTCAGTGGGTTGCTGTGAGTTTTTCGGGATGTATGGCCATGTTCCAGAATCATTCTTTTCTGATGTTTCATCTGCTACTATGGCAGGCATCCTCAGAGGTTGTGAGGTCTGTTGAAAACTAGGCAATTGGGGTTTATATAGCTGTGGAAGGTCCAGGGCAAGAGAAAGAACTATTGTCTGTTTGAGGCAGGTGTAAATGTTGCAATTGGCCATCTTGATTAGCATTCCAGCTTCAGGGTCTGGCTGCTTCCTGCCTGGGGAAATTCTTGGGAAGTGTTAGCTGGCCCTGATAGATTAATGTCTGGAATTCCTCTGTTTTCTGAGTGGAAAACAAACCTCCCAACAAAGGATTCCCCAGGCAGTAAGCAGCCAGACCTTGAACCTGAAAGGCTATTCAGTGCTAATCAAGGTGGCCAATTGCAACATGCTCACCTGCCTCAGGCAGACAACAGTTTTTTTCTCCCACCCTGGACCTTCCACAGATACATAAACCCCACTTGACTAGTTTCCAACAAACCTCACAACCTCTGAGGATGCTTACCATAGATGCAGGCAAAACGTCAGGAAAGAATGCTTCTGGAACATGGCCATACAGACCGGAAAACTCACAGCAACCCATTGATTCCGGCCATGAAAGTCTACGACAATAACCAGACCCTTCCTCAGTTTGCCTTTCCCCTTCAGCCCCCCACTGGAACAGTGCCGTTCAGGGACCACCGAACCAGAGGCTAAGGGCATATTTGCCCTCAACCAAGATGGCGGAGCCAACCTCCAAGCTTGTCCTCTCCATAGAGAACGTCGTTATCTCTATGCAGGTCGCCCTTCTTCCTAGTAGCCGGCAAGGAGCCGGAACCGGAAGGGAGCTGTCAGGAAACTGAAGGAGCCGCGGCAGTTGAAGCAGGAAAGGAGCGTGGCGGTCGCTTACAGGCGCAAGGAGCCGGATCCCTGCAGCTGCCCCAGGAGGAGACCCGTCGGCGCCAGGGAAGCGGGAAAGAGGCCGCGGCGAAGCGGTGAGTGGGCCCTCCGCGGGATCCCCGCCATGTTTCACTTCTATGGAATCATGGGAGCTGTAGTTTGGCGAGTCAGCAGCCGCACTCTGTGGAAGAGGAGCCTCCGGATCTTGCGGAGCGACCAATGCCGTAGGGTTGAGCAAGCGCAGTTAAAGTGATGTCAGGCTGCATTACTTCTGCAGTGTGGATGCACCCGGGGCTCGCCAAGGCAGAGATTTGAGGAGAGCAGGAAAGTCCCCTTGGAAAGCCGCCACACTGTAGAATTGATATAACTTGACGCCACTTTTGACTTCCATTGCTCACCGCGGTGGTATGATAGGAGTTTGTAGTTTGACTATCTCTTATTAATGACTTAGATGAAGGATTAGAAGGCATGATCATCAATGTGTTGTGGAAGGCTTTCATGGCCCGAATCACTGAGTTGCTGTGAGTTTTCCGGTCTGTATGGCCATGTTCCAGAAGCATTATCTCCTGACATTTCGCGCCCATCTATGCAGGTATCCTCAGCGGTTGTGAGGTTTGTTGGAAACCAGTCAAGTGAGGTATATATATCTGTGGAAGGTCCAGGGTGGGAGAAAAAAAACTGTTGTCTGCCTGAGGCAGGTGTGCATGTTGCAATTGGCCACCTTGATTAGCACTGAATAGCCTTTCAGGTTCAAGTTCTGACTGATTCATGTCTGGGGAAATCCTTTGTTGGGAGGTGTTAGCTGGCCCTGATTGATTCATGTCTGGAATTTCTTTGTTTTCTGAGTAGTATTCTTTATTTACTGTTCTGATTTTAGAGTTTTCTTTAATACTGATACCCAGATTCTTTTCATTTTCATGGAAATGAAAGTCTAAAATCACGGCAGTAAATAAAGAACACCACTCAGAAAACAGAGGAATACCAGTCCCATGGGGATTCAGGGTGGTTTCCAACACAACAGGCACACATTCAATGCCCATATAAAACAAAAACCATAAAAATGTTAACAAATAACAAAACTAAACATTATACACTAAATTAAAATAAGCAATTATATAAGTAGCAGTCAGCAATGAAAGAACGAAGGCATTGACATCTCTGGCCCATTCTCTGTTCGGATATCAGCCAGTACGGCAATGCTTTAAATCAAGAAATCGTTTTCTAAGATCTAAAGAGATACTTGCAGGAACACCCCAGCAAGTGAGAGTCCAAAAGTGGCAGGCTAAAAAAGTGGCACTCCAAGTGGCCAGCTACTAGTCAAAGGACATTTAGTATAGTACCAAGTTTTAAAAAACTTTTGTGTTTTCAAATACATTACAACTTGTACCTTTGGTTTGCTTGGGATACGATAAATAAATAGCAATTATATTAAATGATAACCATTAAAAGCCAGCCGAGGTAGAGTTACATTTCCAATTTGGTTAATCCGTGCTCTGGGATTTATCCCTCCTCATTATATGCTTGGGAGTATAAAGAAGTTTTACATTGTTAAAGTAGAGTAAGGAGGGACCATTTTGATCTCCTTGGGGAGGGCATTCCACAGGCGGAAGGCAACCACCAAGAAGGCCCCCTCTCTAATGCTCAATTTGGGGCCGAGATCAGGGCCTCGTCAACCAATTGAAGGGCCTGGACAGGCTTGTACTAGGAGATGCGATTTGTTAGATAGTATTGAGTCCTGGATGTTGAAAGGGTGAGTTTCGGGAGACACTTGCACTCTTTTACAGGGAAAGCTCAAAAACAACTTCAAATATTCTGTTGGATTCAGTGCTGGCGGTTAAAATGGTGTGAAACTCCATGTTTTATCCAATGTATAGATCAGGCATCCTCAATCAATCAATCAATCAAACATTGTTTATATCCCACCCCATCTCCCTATGGGGACTCAGGGTGGCTCACAACATGAAGGCAACAATTCAATGCCTCAGAAATCATAAGCAATAAATTGAAAAATAAATATAAGCATTCAATCATAAAACAAATCATAAAAAAACCAATAAAACACTTTCCACAACAACAACAAAATGGGTTAAAAACCATATCCATAGTTAAAAAACCAGAATTAAAAGCCATATCCATAGAGTAGTCCTTATTTGGTAGCTCTCCTGACGAACAGCCACTAGCTAAATGTGTATTTTTGTGTAACTTGAAAAACGAGAATCCCTGAAGTGCCACCAGATCACTCAAAAGTATTGTAACTTAGAGGCAGAGCTAGAAAGAGAACTGGACTGGAAGAAAGAGCTTTCCAAAGATACATCTATATAAGGCATCCTCAACCTGCGGCCTTCCAGCTGTTTGGGCTTCCAACTCCCAGAAGCCCTAGCCACCTTGTTCAATGACCAAGAATTCTGGGAGTTGGAGGTTTGGGTATATTGGACCTACTGGGTCCAAAAATGGCACCAGTTTTTCCTCTCAGCTCTAGATTTGAGATAAATAACATATGCTGTATATTAGTCACCATCTGCTCACCCATAGAAAACTATGATAACCATATCTAAGAAACTAGAGCTGATGCGATCTATCCAATGCAATTTTTTGAATCAGCGCCCCAAATAACCCCAGGAATAGGTCTAAAAATCAAAACTCCATTAAATTTTGTTGTTGGGCTGTGTTATTAGCTGTTAAAGGGTATATTATACATTTTTGGAGGAAATATTTTAATTTCAGGTAGCAATGTATACACAATCAGTTTAATCATTTGAGTAACACCCTGAGAAACCAACATAATACATGATAGCTTTTTGATACTAGCAAAAGAGCTGGTTTGCAAACTGCCAAGAAGGAGCAATAGTTAAAACGCACAGCTTTAGATTTCGGCCCATTAGTAAAAATATCCAAAAATAGCTCCAAAAGTATTATTGTAATTAATTTATCAACATTGGTAAAGAAGGTTTTGTCCAAGCAGTCAGTGAAAAAAACTCTAGGTGAAGGCTGGATTCCCAAATGTTGCTAGTGCTCTCATCCCTGCCCAGCAATTTTGACAACTGAGGCTGATAGTAACTGGAATTTAGCATATGAAGGACCCAGGTTCCTCTCTAGTGCCACAGTAAAGGAAGAATGTGGTTTATTCAAAAGTGAAAGTAGAAGCTTTCCCAGTTCCTGCTCATACATTAAAGAGAAGGGAAGAGATTTTAACTACCGTAGTTTTAGTGGTGTCTTTATGTCCCCAAGTATTTACAACTTCTTGCAAAAATTTGGATTTAAGGTTCTCTACATAAGCAGTGTATGTGTCTATGTGAACTGAAACAAAATTTTTATAACAAAAGAATCTTCACTTTTATTTCAGACATTCGTTTTTACAATGGGAACTCTAAGAATACTTATTGGACTATGGATGAGCTTCTCCTTTGTGAAAGCAGATTCAAAAGCAGTTACCTCATCCTTGACTACCAAATGGTTCTCAACACCATTATTGCTTGAAGCAAGGTAATAATATTGTCTAACCAGCTTTTCTAAAGGTACTGTAGATACTTCATTGTCAGAATTTATTTTTGTGTGATAAAAGATAGCAAAAGCAGCCTCAGTTTTGAAAGCAAAACATTAAAATCTATGAAGGTGAAAGTAGGCAGATATGTCAGATGTTTCTTGAGCTGATGGTTTGATTTGTTTCCTAAGACATTTTCAGTATCCTCTGATTTGGGGCACATTAAAACAGCAGAAAGTAGATTTTGGAATGGGAAATTCTTGAACAGTGATAACAGGGCCATGGTTGATTAAAAGGGAAGCCTGAAACTTCTCTCATCCATAATCTTTGATTTTAAAAAAATTAATAGACATTTCCCACTTCTGATGCTATATTAAACTTTCTCAGCCTGTAGGCAGCAATCCAGTGAAAAGGGATCCATCTAGTTTTGCATTAGATTCCACCAAGATATTGCTTTCTTGACACAGGGATGGCTGATGTCTCTCCTTCTATGGTAGCCAAAAACATTAGATTTTTCTTTAATCTATGTTTGGTAGGTGAGATTGGGGTTGTGTACTGGTTTCTGTCTGCTGGTGGGAAGTAGAGGAAAGTGGCATGGCCCGTCCTGCCTGCTTTAGAAAAATAATCCTTTTAATTCATACAACAGTTTTGTTGATAAAAATGATGTTCTTAGAATTGTATATTTGGGTGGCAAACTGTTGTTAAGTAATAGTTATATACTAAGATTTACCAGTGTATTTATAGCTGATTGAAATGAGCAAAACAGGAGATTCTGAGACACAGTATATTCTGTCAACTACTCCACTGCAAAAACATTTTAATGAATATTAATCTAATGCTTTCCCACTGTCTTTCTTTAGTGAATTTTTAGCAGAGGAAAGTCAAGAGAAATTCTGGAGCTTTGTTGAGACCTGTCAAGACTTTGGATCATCTAATCATGGTAGTAATTACATTTCCTTGTTTCCTAGCTACTGAGATTTGTGCTGAATGTTGGGATTAGTTGTAAACATTATTCAGTATACTGATAAACGTTACATTGTTTTTTTCTGGTATTGTTCCTAGTATAATACCAGAAACAAGAATAGCTAACCGTTTTCTTATATTCTGTACTCACTCATATTAAGTATGTGATCTTAGTGTACTCAGGGCCTGAAATCTAATTTGGATTGGTCTTGTGGCTCAATTCCATCAGTGGATAGGGAGGCATGGGGTTGGACCAAGAAAAGAGTAATGAGGTGTGATGTAATATGTAGTAGTTTGAATATTTCCTTAGCAACAATAGAAAGCACAGGTCAACATCTTTCTTTGCACAGCTCTGTTTTGTTCCTTCAATACCCTCCAATTTCTGGTTGCTGATAGGAGATAACAGGAAAAGAAACATCTGCATGCCACATCTGGCAAGCAGACTTGAGGTTCTCCATCCCTGTGTTATAAGATACAAAATGGTAATGAACTGGGCCTGGTTCAGATAGGGTGTATAATGTGGTATTGAATAAGCCAACTACAACCCATTTATTGAGTATTGTATTACTGCCCATTGAGGGCTGCTGCAACAGGGAGTTGCACAGCTCTTGAAGGCCATGCCACATTTTGAGCTGCAGTTAAGTTTCTGAGTCTTGAGTCTACTTGGGGTGTCACCTTATTCCTTCTCATATGGTGCATCTACACTGTAGCATTAACCAGTTTGACACCACTTGGCTCAATGCTATGGAATCATGGGAGTTGTCATTTTACAAACCCCTTTCACTTTACCAGAGTGCTGATGCTTCACCAAACATTAAATCTCAGGATTCCATAGCATTGAGCCATAGCAGTTAAAGTGGTATCAGACTGCATTGATTTTATGGTGTAGATACACTCACAGACCCCCCCCCCCCCCCCAATTACATTTGCCTTTTGAATAATTTCCAGCTGTTTTTCTGTATTCAGGCCTATGTATGGAAATATATGCTTTTCTGTTTATTTATCTAGTTCCTAGAATAGTGTTTTACAAGTTTGGATATTTATTTTTCATGTGTGGTAGGCAGTGTAAAGATGTCAGATATCAAGGTATGATTCTAATATGTTTCCTCACATTTCATATGATTGAAGATCTCTGCAGCAAAGCTGGTAAATTTTGGATAATTGTGCAAAATGAATAACTGACTTTGAAATGGACAGCATTGCAGCAGAATGACTAAAACATGGAGGCGTTTGGTTATGTAACACATTGATTAATGTTTATTAGCCAAAGACTAATTATTTGCACATATATTTTAGGAGTAGCACAGTATAGTTCCAAGAAGCATGCCATTACTGATTAGATAATAACTGCCAAACTGCTGAATGATCAAACAGTTCCTTAAAATATTATAGGTTAACATGGTTTCCTTTCAAATAGAAGCCCCCCAAACTTAAAAGAGCTCTGAATAGATCTTCAACGTACTTACATGCGCGACTATTGTAGAAATAACTGCCCTGTTGTCTCTATGGGTTGACAGATACTGATTATTCCTCTTACAATGCGATACTGCAAGCAGCTTCTCAGCATCTTTCACCTTTGCAGCAGAATTTGTTGAAATTTGCCTTGTCCTTACGTTCTTATTCAGCAACAGTTCAAGCCTTTCAGCAGGTTAGTACAACATTTTGGGGGGCCTTTCGAATATTTGTGAATGATGCCAGTGATGATAATGTAGAAGGAAGTGGCAACTGGAAAACACACCTTGCACTTGACACTTCAGTTTAGCTGACAGTAATTAAATCTCTACCTTATATTGGGATATGTAATAATGCTGCTGAGTCTACTACTGAATCTTTTGCCACCCATCAGGGCCATAGCCGGGGGGTTAAGGGTTCAGTTCCCCCCAAAAACCTGGTTTACTCATGAATTTGAATTAGTCAATTTATGACTAAACTAGTTTTTTTAACCTGACACATTATAGGGTTTTGTTTTTTTTAACGTTTAAACCTGTCCCTCTGGCTATGGCCCTGCCATCCATCCACCCATTCCGAACTTCCTGGTTGTTTGCCAATTCACTAAAATCAGATGTAGCCTTCAGCATTTCCACTTACTTCAATCTGATCAATCCCGGGGATTTACTGAGCAAAATAAAGATAAATTGGGAAGGAGGAAAGTCATCATGCTGCCTTGAGATCACTGGAGGAAAAATAGGATATAAATGTAATGGAAAAATATAAGTGCTGCCAAAAGTACAGCATAAATATATTTATTTAAAAAATATTGAATACATTATTTTTCAGTTTCCAATTGCAAAGAAAGTTTCTTTCACATACCTTTAGTTAACACTTGCAATTACTAATTCCAGTTTATAGGAAAACAAAACATAAGACTAGGTACATCTGCATTGTTGAATGAATGCAGTTTGACACCATGTTAAATGCCATGGCTCAGTGCTGTGGAATCCTGGGAGTTTGAAATTTGGTGAGGCACCATCACTCTTTGGCAAGAAAGCTAAACACAATGTAAACTGCAACTCCCAGGACTCCATAGTATTGAGATATAGCACTTAATGTCGTCTCAAACTGTATTAATTTGACATTGTGGAATAGATCAATCCTGAGAAAAAAAGGGAAGTGGGAAGGTGAAGAAACATAGGTTACTATAATATCATTCCACTATTTACTGTTAATTCGAAGACAACTGAGCTTCCTTGATTGATTAAGAAAATTTTTATTTGGCATTTTAGGAATCCTTTGAAGGACCTCTAAGGAATTAATCTGCCTCTTTACTAATGTCTAAGAAGTTGGAAGCAGGAAATTGTGGAAATAATAATAGTAACTTTATTCTTATACCCTGCCACCATCTCCCCAAAGGGACTCAGGGTGGCTTACATATGGGGCAAAATGCCAACAAAACACTAAAAAGCAATACAAGATATCCATCAAATAAAAAACAGAATTAAAATAAGAACAAGACCAAATATAACAACCTAGATAAAACACACTTAAATAAAACATCAGAATATAAAATAGCAGCGAAAGCTCAATCAAAACAATACTCAACAAGGGCCCATGATTCAGTATCTCTGCTGTTGTTGCTTTATGTAGTCAAATGTTATTACACAGATTAATCCATTAGCAGCAAAGTATCCTGTTGCTATGATTAAGATATGGTTTGTTTTCCCCCTATGGGGGGTCGTCATCATATTATAACAGAAACATTTTCATACAGATAGCAGCTGATGAGCCCCCACCAGAGAGATGTAATTCATTCTTTGTTGTCCATGGAGAGAAGACTTGTGAATCTGATAAACTTGGAGTTCTTCTACAGACAGCTTCAGAAAGGTAATTTTATTTTGTACCAGACCCTAGGCATTTTAAGCTTGCTGTTAGCACCTGACATGCACAGGTTTATATTACGTGGATTTATAATTATTTGTGAATTTCTAGATTCTGCTTAACTAGGTCTAGCTCTAGCTCTTCATCCCTTTTGGTGCTCCTTTGCCCTTCCTTCATTGTTTAGTGTTGGGAAGGTGGAGAAAGGAGAGAGGAAGGTGTTTCAAATCAGGATAGGCATCATGATGGGAAGGTAGGAAAGGGAATGAGGGACTGTTGGCAGGACAGTGCTGGAAAGGTGGAGGGTCAGCAGATGGTGTAGGGCAAAGGATTGGATTGGAGGGGAATGGCTTTAAAATCTGAATTGTGTGGGGCAGTTCGTGGGAAAGGATCCTGTAGTATGCATGTTTGGGAGGGGCTTACAATATTTGCAGCTTTCTCACTTTCATTGGAGTCCTGTGCCTTGAACCCCCATGAAAACGATGGTAAATTTTATTTCCAACATAAGATTTAAGCAAAATGCTTGGAATGTTGTCTTTGCCAGCTTGACTGTCTTGATTAATGTGGAAGTGGACTTGAATTGGTGTTCTCTGTAATTTTAAAATTGCAATTGTTGTCAGGGACTTTTTTTCTATTGGTGTTTTGGTGTTTATAGCAGATAATGAGAAAAAGTATGTTTAACAATATTAAGAAAGAATATATTATATTAATATGTGAGGCTTGATCAAAGAGGAAACTATTGGAGTAATTTTGCAATACAGTTTCTTGTGATAAAACATCAGTTTGTTTGCTTTATCATCCAGAATGGCTAACTGGCTTTCTCTTGTGTATTTTGCACTAAAGCAATATTTCTTTGTATAAATTCCATTCCGTTGAATGCCCAGTATTGCATGTAATGCTTCCAAAAAAGAACATTAATGTTTTGGCTTCTTGAATCCAAAAAATGTCAAACATAGGCGGAAGCTGATTTGTGTTTCACTAACCAAGGTTCGACTATATCATAATGATTCTGTTTCATTATAGAAACACAAAGGCTAACACGACAGTTTGCATTCCAAAATAGTTCAGAGATAATGTCATTCTGGGCATTTGTTCATTATAAGAACAATAATGGATTGTAGCTCCATGTGACAATCTTATTTTAAATCTATTTAGTGAAGCGTTTTTTCCCCTATAAGCATCATATAGAGTATAAGCTATGCATAGTACTTTTATGTGTATGTTCTGATTCATGTGTGTGATTTAATTTGGTTAAAGCGCAACATTTCAATTTGTGTGTTTTTTGTCTTGCTCTAGGCCAAAACCTTTTATGTTTAAAGGAGACCACAAGTACCCAGTATCAAACCCAGAAAGTCCTGTTGTTATAATGTATGCTGAAATTGGTTCTGGAGAGTTTTCTACATTCCATAAACTTCTCATATCAAAAGCCAATGCAGGAGATATCACCTATATCCTTAGGCATTATATCGCTGTAAGTACTGATCTGATGTAGAAAATGCCACATTGTTCTCAAGAGTTCTTTATGAATTTTGTGTGTTGCTTTATATTTAGATCTAAATTTGGAGATGTTTTTTGCAAGTCCATTTGCTCGGAGTCAGAAAAGGATGATTGCTTGCAGTATTTGTTCAGTAGAGTCTCACTAATCCAAGCCTCACTTATCCAAGCCTCTGGATTATCCAAGCCATTTTTGTAGTCAATGTTTTCAATATATCGTGATATCTTGGTGCTAAATTCATAAATACAGTAATTACAACATAACATTACTGTGTATTGAACTACTTTTTCTGTCAAATTTGTTGTATAACATGATGTTTTGGTTTGTAAAATCATAACCTAATTTGATGTTTAATATGCTTTTCCTTAATCCCTCCTTATTATCCAATATATTCACTTATCCAAGCTTCTGCCGGCCCATTTAGCTTGGATAAGTGAGACTCTACTGTATATTGAAACTAGCCTTGTTCTTTTACTGTATCACAAAGATAATATTTGTCTGTATTCATATAAAAATGCAACTGGGAGGTTAGATTGTCTATGTTTAATGGCTTAGAATTTGCTCAGCCTTAGTTTAGAAAATGAACAATTTTACAGTATTATTGGTTGATATTCTTCTTTGCTTATAAGATATTTTTATTGCTCAATGAGTACATTCTTTTTGCCTTCTGCCTTGAATATTGTATCATCCTGGTGTCATGTGTCTTGAATAAATTGAAAGAAGCCAAAATCTTGAGCTCAGCATCTTTCCTCTTACCTAAGAAACACTTGCTAGTCTCACTGTAGGCATTATACAATTAGAGGTGTCAAATTTGCCATAGTCTGCTCCAGTGGCTATGACAAGTATTGTAGAAAGTGTGACACACTGGCCACATGCAACCTCTTCCCACACTTCAAAGTATTTGGGCCTCACAAAAAGAAATGAAAGGTGTTAAAAATATCCTATACATAACCCAAAGCAACTGAATTGCCATTTCTGGAGATGTCCAGTAGTGATGACTTTACTCACCTCACTCCCACCGAGTCCTACTATACTCAGAAATCCAGCTTTAATGACTTCTCATTACAGCTTTTGACAATTTATGACCAAAAAGTGGCACTGCCCTTATGGTATCATTTTACTGAAAAACTAAAAGCTCACCAGATAACCTCAAGAGCACAATTCCAGATATCAGTATATCTTCCTACTGAGAGGCAATGTGAAGAAGGAAAGAGCCACTCTATGTTTAAAATATGAAAGCCACCCTTTTCAACTCTTATCAGTAGGAGCACAAACTTACCTTATAGAGGCATGGTGGAGGGTGGCCACAAAACCTTCAAGTCACATGGAGATCATTAGAGTTCTTCATTTTCCAGGAAACCGTGGTCCTGTATAGTTGAAAAAATAAATTAGTAGATATCTTTAGTCGTTAATCTTAGTTGTTAATTGTGATCTCATTTTCTTCATTTTTCTTTTAGAATCCAAGGAAAGAAAAAGTCTACCTTTCAGGCTATGGAGTGGAGCTTGCCATTAAAAGTACAGAGTATAAGGCCAAGGATGATACCCAGGTGAAAGGTGAATCCCTCCCTTCAGTGTAGTAATGGTTCTGCCATGACATGAATGGACACCAAAGTTTTCCTTAGTTCTGTTTAAGGTTGAGTTACTCTTCTATGCTCTAGTAATCTCAGATTTAGTTATGTGTGATTGTTCTAAAATAAAGTTGCACTGGAAGTGATCTACAACAAAATGCACTTAATATTAATAATATTATTATTTTGTAATACAATATAATACTAATTTAATATTAATTATAAATTATATATTACATGTAATATTAATAATATTACAATATATAGATATAGTACAATATGGTAATTTATTGCCAGTATTGTGCTATGCTAATAATATAATATTGTATGTAAATTTAATTTGTAAGCTGCTCTGAGTCCCCTTCGGGGTGAGAAGGGCGGGATATAAATGTATTAAATAAATAAATAAATAAATAAAATGAGAGCAATAAAAGAAAAGTCATTTAATGACGATGTTATTGGCGTTGATCAAAGGAGGTCCTTTTGATTTTCCATCACTCTGGTATTAGCCAGGAAACCATGTGAAAATCTTTGAGCTATCTTCTGCTGCCTTTTGTAGTGAGCCAGAAGGTTTCTGGATATTAACTATTTTGGAGCAAGGCTATCCGCCAAGAAGTGCATGATGATTTTCCATGTCAAAGAAAGGGATGGGAAACTCCATATGACTCCTTGATTCTGTGTAGATTTGTTCTCTGTCAGTTGTTGGCTTGCTGAGTGCCTTCCCGTCAAAGCTGCCTGATGCCTCACATTTCCAGTGTTTAACTGCTGATTAAAATTTGATGCCAGATAAGTAGCAAATCTCCCAAATTAAAGAAAATAGATACCAATTAACAAACAGGTTTGATAATACTCTCTAAATGAAAATTAGAATGCGTTGTGTCATTTATGTGCCTAAAAAAAGGTAAAGAGGCAAAGAGAAACATTTGGTCATTTTTGTGCAGCCTCTGACTTCTAATTATCTAGTAATTTGATTTTGGCTTCTTATAGAAATTGTATAATAATACTGTATTTTACTAGAATCTAACGCTCACCTTTTTTGGCTAAATCACCTTGCCAGAATTAGGGTGCGCATTAGATTCACGTAGTATGGTAATCTTAGTGCTGGGCCAAAGCAATAGGGAAAGCTGCTTCAGGAGCACCTGGAGCTCCTATTTGAGAAATATCATCTGTAATTTAATTTCCAATAGATCAATGCTATGTAATCCTGGGATCTGTAGTTTGGTGAGACATCAGCACTGTTTAGCAGAGCATGCTTAAGGCCTTGTAAAACTACAGCTCCCATGATTCCATAACATCAAACCAAGGCAGTTAAAGTGGATTCATCCTACAGCATAGATGCACCCCAAGGTTTTCTTTTCCATTTCTGGAAGCTTTGGTGGTCTAATGATTTTGTTTTTAAAGAAGGAATTTTAAGCAGGCAGCAACTGTAATGGCCATATTACAGAGTGCACCTCTTGCTGCTGCGCATTACATTTGTCAGCAAATACTTCGTTGATTTCACGGTTTTGAAAATTGAAGTGCTCATTAGATTCGATGGTGCGTTAGATTCGAGTACATACGGATAATAATAATAATAATAATAATAATAATAATAATAATTCATTAATGTTGTATTTATTACCCACCTCTCTTTTCGGCATGAGGTGGGGCACAGCATAGATGCTTTTTTCATGTCAGGAGTGACTTGATAAACTGCAGGTCACTTCTGATGAGGGAGAATTGGCCGTCTGCAAGGACGATGCCCAGGGGACACCAGGATGTTTTGATGTCTTACCATCTTTTTTGAAGTTTTCTCTCATGTTGTTCAGCAGTCCTGCTGGCACAAGGGTTTAACCCAATGCGCCACCAGGAGCTCACAACATCTATAAAATCACAGATTAAAATATAGTTAAAATGCAAGCATAAAAGCATATATATTCTGCATCCCAAGAAAGTGGATGACTGTGTGGAAGGTGTGAAGTCTAGAAAGCAAAAAGAACTTGAGTGTTCTGGACCTTCCCTTCCACTCTAGAATGTGGTGATAGTAAAGGACAGTACTACAGTTGCAGTGGTGGCAAGATGCTGATTGGGGCATTTTGTTTTAAGATACTGCCATGATTGCCAACATCACTGAAAGGCGGTGCCCTCTTTCTCGTATGTGTGAGGTTATGTGTGCTGGAGACTTGCAAAAGCCAAACCAATTGTTGCTGATGGTTTTCTGAATAGTATTGTAATCACAGATTATTTTTCATGTTTTTGTAGGTACAGACACAAACGCAACCGTAATAGGCGAAAATGATCCTATTGATGAAGTGCAAGGATTTCTGTTTGGAAGATTAAGGTGCACCATTACCTTATCAACCTGATCATTTTATATGTGTGTGTGCTTTTTCACCAAAACCATTCCAGAAACTAACTAGCAAGCATTTAAAGAATTAGAACAGCTTTATTGAACTGACGCCCATGAGTTGCCAGAAAAAAAGATCTTGTGGAGCAATTGTTACTTTTGTCTAATGCAGATTTTCTGGATCATTTTTTATCGTTTCAGACAATTACATCCCACTTTGAAAGAAGAACTGAAAGAATTAAGAAAACATCTCATTGAAAGCACCAATGAAATGGCACCCTTAAAAGTGTGGCAATTGCAAGGTAATGTTCACATACTAGTTGTATTTATTCATTGGGAGACATGTGTATAAATATTTTTGTGTTTGGAAAAATCCAAAAAAAGCAACAGATATTTTTTGGATACTTCAGAGTTGTTGAAGTTGTTTCCATCCCTGCAGTTGGAAGTATAAGAATAAACATAAATGGAAGTCCCATTTAAACTAATTACAAGCTGTGTGTTCTAAGACATTTTCCATTTGCACACCATTGTAAGTACCCATATTTACTCGAGTCTAATGTGCCATTAAATCTAATGCACAACTCAAATTTCAAAATCCTGATACTCAAAATATAATTTATCATATTACATGAATATTGCACACCCCAATTTTGGGAAGGTAATTTAGTAAAAAAAAAAAAAGAGCATTAGAATCAGGTAAATAGGGTAATTTACCCTCTGTACAAATACTTGCTTTTGGAGAGAAGGAAGAGAAGCACCACATAGACCACATGGTGTTCTGAGAAGCATGTTATGGTTCATAATCCTGTTATTGAAATATTAGTTGACTTAAGGCTGCAGTCCTAAGCAAACATGCTGCAAAGGAAGTGTCTTTAATGTGGTGGGGAAATAGTTCTGAGTAAGCATGGATGTAATCATGCACAGAATTGTAGTGTAAAACCCAAGTCCATCTGTTTCAATTCCATCTAGTGAATGTTGTTCAGTTGCATAATTCGTTTTTGATTAAAATGCGGTTGTGTGAATTGTGTACATTGCTAAAATGATTTGTGGATCTTGAATTAGTGATGCTCTCAATATTACTTTATCAAAAATGTGGGGGAATATTTATGTGCTTAGGAACTTTTAAGAGGTTAGACTGATGGCCTCTGTACTTTCTAGGTTAAGTGTAAAAGTTGGTAACTGTTTTTTGTGACAGGTCTTTCACCCCCTGCAGTTTCCAAAAATCTGCCATGGAAAATCCCTCCTCAAGCAGATTTGGAGAGTGCAGAAAAAGGAAGGGAAAATATTCTCTTCCAAGTTCAACTGACTTGAAGCAATTCAAACTGTGGAAAAATGTAATAGAATTTCATCCAGAATATGTTCGTGCTAAGGGACAGTCTTAGAACTAACAAATGTTTTCATTTTTAGATCTAAGTTTTCAGACTGCTGCCCGCATTCTTGCTGCTCCCACTGTGGATGCTCTGATGGTCATGAAAGATCTAAGTCAGAATTTTCCCACAAAAGCTAGGTAACTGCTTGGAAACTGCTGCTACCATGACTGCTGTTATATAAAATGTAGAAATCGTGTTATGCTAACTGTTCACAGTTCAGTGAAGGTATTTAAAGATCTCGGGACAAACAGGAGAATTCTGGCTGATGAAACCTGAAATGAAACACTATTGCAAATCAATAGCTTTTGTATGCTTTTTGAAACGATGACCTGAATTCCAGTATTGCAATCATTTTTTATCTTAATACATTGCATTTTAGCTTCAAAAATAGACAGTGAAATATCAGTTTCACATCTGAGTGTGTGGCTTCAGTTTTAGACTGTGCAAAAAGAGGATTCTGTTCCCTTTCTGGTATCTGAAATGCAAAGATACAGAATGGGGGACGCCAGGCTAGACAGCAGTACATGTGAAAAAGATCTTGGAGTCCTTGTGGACAACAAGTTAAACATGATAGCCATGTACAAATATGTGAGGGGAAGTCATAGGGAGGAGGGAGCAAGCTTGTTTTCTGCTGCCCTGTAGACTAGGACACGGAACAATGGCTTCAAACTACAGGAAAGGAGATTCCACCTGAACATCAGGAAGAACTTCCTCACTGTAAGGGCTGTTTGGCAGTGGAACTCTCTCCCCCAGACTGTGGTGGGGGCTCCTTTGGAAACTTTTAAGCAGAGGCTGGATGGCCAACTGTCGGGGGTGCTTTGAATGCGATTTCCTGCTTCTTGGCAGGGGGTTGGACTGGATGGCCAATGAGGTCTCTTCCAACTCTACTATTCTATGATTCTATGATCTCTGAATTGTCAGTATCTTTGGAACAGGGGTTTAGCATTCTTTATCTTAATATTAAAATATGCCATTATAAGTGTTTTCTCTAGCATAAGATACCTCAAGGCTCCAGTTGGTTTTTGGAGTTTGTCATTTAAGAATAAAGTAGCACTTGAAGTCTTCCCTTGTACAGTGTTTTGAAAAGGTGGAAGTATTTGATCACTGCTCAGTGCTTTTTTGCACTATCTTTGAAGCTGAAATGTTGCTAGTTTAATGCATGCCTTGTAAATTCTAGTACAGACTATTTTAGAAAGTTTTAATTAAAAACATTTTGTGTAGCCTCCTGTTTTGGTTCTGCAGTCTATTGATATATACAGTAGAGTCTCACTTATCCAACACTCGCTTATCCAACGTTCTGGATTATCCAACGCATTTTTGTAGTCAATGTTTTCAATACATTGTGATATTTTGGTGCTAAATTTGTAAATACAGTAATTACTACATAGCATTACTGCGTATTGAACTACTTTTTCTGTCAAATTTGTTGTATAACATGATGTTTTGGTGCTTAATTTGTAAAATCATAATTAATTTGATGTTTAATAGGCTTTTCCTTAATCCCTCCTTATTATCCAACATATTCGCTTATCCAACGTTCTGCCGGCCCGTTTATGTTGGATAAGTGAGATTCTACTGTATTCCTCTTTTGGGAAGAAGTGTAACAGATAAATATGATAAAGTGAAACTTGCTATTTGCAGGGCAATGACGAAGACTGTTGTTTCTCCAGAACTCAGATCAGAAATTGAAGAGAACCAAAAGGTAATAAAGTGTACATATATATGTTTTTGACCTTCAGAGCTGAATTGGATTTAAATCTAAGTCTACTAACCAGCACCATTCCATATCTCTCTCCTTTTGGGAAGAAAGCACTATTTTATACATCTGTTAAATACCTTTGAGCGTGTGTGTGTGTGTATTACAATGATAGTAAGAAAAAAGTATTCTACATTTTAAAAATATCTCCAAAACCGTGTATCCAACATTTAACATTTGTTCAAGTTTAAGAAAGGCAGAATAATTCTGTTTGTACAAGGCTGTTCCTCAGTGGTTTCAAATGCTTTCTGTTAAATTCTTGCTGCATATATTCAGATTTTCATGTAAGGTGCTTCCTTTCTTATATTGCTTTCTCTAAATAAGTGTTGTTGAGAGATAGCTGCTGAAAAGGGGGACTGTAACCACTGTACTAATTTAAGTATAATGTCCCTAAAAACTTCACTTGAAAAGTGCCATGAGACTTCCTTATTGTACCAAACACTTTTTGAAATGGTTGCTTTGCTGGAAGAATTGAAGTCTCTTAACAATTTACAGTTTTGGTTGGTTGTGTTTTCTGCGCTGGTTGCCTTTTTATTAGAATGAGGAAGGCAAAGGATTGCCCACTTTGTGTTCCATGCAATATGGTGAACTTCCAGATTATGGTAACCCCAGGAGTGAGAGTTGTAGGGATGGCTTTTAGCAAAAAGCTGCACTTTTTCCTGTATGTCTTGTACAGGATATCCTATAGATGCCACAACATGGCAGAGTATCCAGAGAAAGGTTATTAGAAATCTTTAAGAACACAATGATAATTTTGTGTATTTTTTTTCTGAATACATAGAATCTTGAATAAAGTGGGTCATAATTGATTTAATCTGGATATTTCCCATAAGATGCTAATGAGTTCTTCAAAAAAACCTTGGCTTGTGCGTATAATTATTCCCTATGTGTCAAGCAAGCTGGTAAATGACTCTGGAGAAGTGTTTGAGAATTAAACAAATGAAATAAATAACTGATGTAGGAGGACAGTTCCATTTGTTGTCATATTTTATAACTTTTCTCAAATTGAGATTGTAGTATAATTGATATTTTATCTGTAATCTATTTTATTATTATTCAGAGGAATTATAGGAATTTTTCAGACAAAAATATGCAGAAAAGATAAAAACATACTGTAGAAAATATCACCATTAAAGTGCAAAACATCAAGAAAGCTATCTTAATGAGTTCCCTGAAGAGTTTTGTTCTAAAAAATGAAATAATACAGAGCAACAGGGTTGTCACAACAAAAAGGAAAGAAGCAGTGAAGCAAAACTAGAGACTGTCTTTGTCAAACCACTTGTGGGATTAAATTGACTTTAAGAACGTGTACTATCTATTTCCATCTATTACTGTTTGTCTTGCCAACCAATAATGCCACCCAGTCTAAATAATTATTATCAGCAATACATCTGAATTAGTTATTAATTATTTTTTAAAATAGCTAGTTTAATTATCTTCTATAGTATAACTTTATCCATTGGCAGAGTGATAGCTAGATGGTTTGAGAACTGTAAATCAGAGATAGTTGGGACTGATTTTTTCTTGCCTTTCTCAACCTTGAAAGGGCTATGAGAGTACTGTACTAGGGAATGAGCAGTTTGCAAATTTAGTGATAGTTTCCTTATGTATTGTCCCATCTTTCTCCTTTTCCTATCATAAAGTAATTCATACTTGAGTCTTGAACAAAAGTGACCAGTTTTAGTTCTTGGAATACTATTAATGTTTTTGTTGCATTCCCCCCCGCCCAGTACTTCAAAGGAAATCTAGGATTACAGTTGGGGGATTCAGCTCTGTTTGTTAATGGGCTGCATATAGATCTGGACACACAAGATATATTCAGGTATGAATCCTTCTGATTATTCTTATTTTAAAATGTAAGATAATGATTTTAAAAGGCTAGACTATGTTGATAACTATATTTTAAAGTTTTCCTCCCTGGTCTGTGCTCTTTCTAGCTTGTTTGATGTCCTAAGAAATGAAGCTCGCGTTATGGAAGGGCTGCACAGTTTAGGAATTATGGGTCTTTCCATGCACAATGTGTTAAAGCTAAATATCCAGCCATCAGATTCTGACTATGCTGTCGATATCAGAAGTACTGCAATTTCAGTGAGTATGCGTTCTTGCAATCGAAATGCATAATGCCATGGCTACCACAAAACACACAAACAAAACCCGCCCATTCTCTTTGAATTATATCTGTTATGAGATCCTTACAAAGGAGTGTATTAAAAACAACTTGTGTAGATATGGGGTCACAGAATTATTTCAAAGAATGTATGCTTTAGCAAGTGATCTGTTAAAATCAAGCAAGAAGCAATATACTACAAAGCTTAGTGAAAGGGGATTTGTTCTGTGTCAATGCAATGTTCTCTGGCAGTTTAGCTGGAATTCCAGAGGTCTGTAGAGATGTAACTAGTGAAGCAGCTATGGGATAATTTTCTTCTAAAGAACATAGCCTTTGTGTTCAAGGTTTTCACTGCCCAATGAAAAAGGGCCATAGATTCCCTTGCTGCAATACTGGAGCCCGATCCTGTGTCAAAGCATAGTGCAAGCAGTGCGGATCTTCAGGTGCAAAGGAGAATTGCAAGTCAAAAATGGTTTCCGAGTAACTGCTATTCCTTGGGAACATAACCTTATAGTTAGACAAATAGGCCAGAGCTGTAGTCTTAAGGCCTGCTAGAATTTATGTGTTGAGACTGAAATGGTGAGAAAAATAATGCTGTACAGTAAACTTTTCCTATATTTTTTCTTTACTGTTTATTATGTCTCATTGTTTTTACTATAGTACAGTTCTAAAAAGTAAAGTAATGTTGGGTGAAGGGTAACCCTAATTAACTTGGGTTTTTAGGAATTAGCTGTTCATTCACAGGATTTTTATCTCTCTTTTTCTATTTTTAGTGGATCAATAATCTTGAAATTGACAGCAGGTACAATTCCTGGCCTTCCAGTGTTCAAGAGCTGCTACGTCCTACTTTTCCTGGAGTAATCAGACAAATAAGGAAAAATTTCCATAATCTTGTATGTAATCCTCTGCTTTATTCTAACTGCACACTGATTTTTTTTAAAGTTGGACAATTTTAGGTTTTCTTCCCATTATGTCACTTTCTGAATTTACCTGCAGATAGGAACAGAATCAGAATGCCTTTGATTTTGAATCCATAATAAATCCAGCAAGATACCATGATCACTAGTATCCAAACAAATAGTAAGAATATGATCACTACACAACTGTTTTCCAGCAGAAGTATTCTGTCAGGGCAACTAAAATAATTTCATTAGCAAATCCAGACTGAGATTGGTCTAGATATTTTGCTTCATCCAAGGCAAATGGGGTTGAAACACCATAACTCTCTCTATAATTTTGCCCAGTTGAGTGATGGCTGCTAAAAAAATGCTGTCTCCAAAAAGTGTTAAAGAGCCGTTGTACAAAATAATTTTTCAAAGCAGTTGGTGCCTTTCTTCATTGTACACAGACAATAATTGCTTTGTGGACCCACGTAGTCAGTCTTTCCTGCTAGTTGTTAATACTCAAAAATAATGAATCCAAGTAACTGGCCACAAGTCTCCAAGCACTTTCTCTAGATCTTCATGGCATGTTAACTGAGACTGATCCCATGCAACTAGACTAGATGGAGCTGTGGACATCAGCTAGAAATGTATCATCATGAGTGTCAATGCAGTTCCATATGAATTGGAGTTTGTGCCATGTAAATTTGTCATAGTAGGCCTTCAAAGTTTCCTGAGGTTAATAATAACTTTAACCTTCAAGTTATGAATCTTTGCTGTTCATCATCATGCTTTTGTTACATCTTTCAGGTATTCATAGTAGACCCATCCCATGAGAGCACAACTGAATTACTGAGTGTGGCTGAAATGTTCCTTAGTAACCACATACCACTGAGGTAATCCTGTGATTTATTTCTCAAGTTCCTAACTTTACCTCTGAGCCTTTATATAACATTCACAACTGATAAGTTTCCTGATCATTAGAAAAGTAAAGACTGGGCTTGCTAGAGGTCTGCTGAGCATTCATTCATCTTCTCCATTCAGTTTTCATGCACTTTCTTTATCTGTTTTTCCTGACCATGTGAGAGAGAACAAAGGGCAGAAGTGTTTTGGAGATATCAGTAGGAGTTAATGAACAGGCTGATTTGTTTTTTGAGCTGTGGAAGATCAGATATGGGATTGCGGTGGGACTGCAACAGATGCATATGCTTGTGACTGTAGTTTTCTGAGAACTGGTGCAGGTGTAAAACTGGTATCATGTACCATAATCCCTCTCATGCATAACTTCTGTCATGTAGAACAATGACTGAATATCTATAGCAAGTTCAGTAGCAGTTAATATTATGAAGATTATGTTCTTACCCCAAAATTTGAAACAAGTTAACAATTTGCTAAGAGAAGAATCTCAATTAATGCTCAGCAGACAGGTTAAAATCATTATAAGCATAATGGGTCACATTGGTAAAAACGACAAAAATGTTTTTGCTGACTTCTCTTTTCAGATAAAGGAAGGGATTAATTATGATCAAGGAAAGCACATGCTACAGCTTTCTCCTAATCCCTTTGACCAAGGTCAAAGAACTAATTGTGATGGGCAAAATCACATCTTCCCCATTGTTAGGTTTTGATCAGTGTTTTCTGCCACAGAGATTTTTACTGTCAGTAGCTATGCATTGAATATTCCATTATCATTCCAATTGATTATTGTTTTTTTTATTTAAAAAAACAGGATTGGTTTAGTCTTTGTTGTAAATGAATCTGACGATGTTGATGGCTTACAAGATGCTGGGGTTGCTCTCCTTCGGGCCTACAATTATGTTGCACAGGAAGTAGATAATAACGTTGCCTTCCAGACGGTTATATCTGTAAGTAATTCTTCCCAAAGCCAACATAGATATATTTGCAAATGTCAGTACTATGCTGGAACAATAAGAGAAAATGCTTTCTTTACGTCTTCAGAATAGTTGGGCTGATAGTCATTAAAAGAATAATAAACCTTATTTCAAAAATGTAAATTGCCATATTTATTAACTTGGTTTTACTTCATTACTAGTTAAAATAATTTGTTCTTCAGACCAATAAAATGTTTGTTTTTAAAATCTGTGTTGGTGGTTTTAACTACCACTTTATTTCAGGTTGGTGATTTTAACTACCATAACTACCATGTTATCACATGCTTGATTTTAGTCTGTCATAGTTTTACCATCCTTTGGAGTCATGGCCTATGCTGTATTTTAGTTATTTTGACCAGGTTTATTTGCCTATTCCTTAAAATCATTTTGAAAAATTAAAGTAGTGTGGGTAAGGTGTTTTGATTCTCCCTTTTTTAAAAGGACTGTCCTATTAAAGCACCCAGGAATAGAACTTCTTCTGTCAAAGCAACTCGTCTCCCATTTTCCTTCTTAGTGTGTCAGTGGCATGTGTGTCCCTTGTGGTATGCTTTATGGAAATCTGATAGGGGACTAAAGAGGAAAACATCTGGAACCTGATTCATTTGGGCCACATTTTATTTGGCATTCTTTTCCTCTCACACTGCAATAGTAGTAGAGAAAGAAAAGCAGTGTGCAAATTTCTCTTGAGACCACAAGACTTTACTCTCCCCTTGCTCCTATTTTCACTCTGCTTCCTGTCTTCTATTGGTTTTGTACCAATGTGAGAATTTAAAGCCCATCCTCTCTCTTCCCATTTACTTTTTGTTGAGGGAGGACATGTTGCAACATGTCTCTCTCCCACCCTTTTCTCTTAGATTATTTTTAAAAAGATCAGCCTATTTCTATTCAGGAATGTATTTCTTTAATTATTGTTCCTCCTGTTGAGGATTCTCAAAATATTTTTTTCTGGCTGTAATTTGATTCTTTCAAACTTGTCATTATAAAATGGGCACCTCCTCTGTGACTGGAATAATAGCTCTAAGAGGTCTTTCATTCCAATAATAATTTCTCACAATCCATGCCCTCTAACTTAGATTTGATCTGAAATGTGCTCTTTGCAGAAGGAGTTCAAGGCTGTATTCCCACTCTCTTACAAAGAGAGTGGGAATACAGTTGATATATTAATATTCTTTCCTGAAAGAAAGGGAGACAAGGTAGTCTCAAGTGTGCTTCATTTTGTCTTCATAGATCTATAACAAAGTAACTGCAGGAGAGAAACTGACAGTGGAACACGTGGTTAGTGTTCTTGGGAAGCAATATCCTTATGTTGAAGTTAATAGTATCTTAGGCATTGATTCTGCCTATGATCTAAACAGGAAGGTAAGAAATGTCTATACAATGCCTGGATCTTATAGTTTTGTATGCCTTTTGAGATAAAATTTCTGTCAACTATTGGGTGCAGTGACAATCAGAGCAGGATACGTTTTCTGAATTATTGTAACACTTTAAAAAGAAACAGTGTGGTAATATTCCCTGTTCTATTTTTTCTATGAGCAAACTGAACCTACCTATCAAGGCTTCCCTTATTATTGTCATAATTTTGAATCCTTTGCACTCAGCTCAGAAAAAGTGGAAAGCATGAGAGTGGCTGAATAAACACTACCCAATATAGCAACATGCACTGTGTTAAATTTCCTTGTAATTCCCTCTATGAGCAGCACATGAAAGTGGCTATTCAATGCACAGGGCTCCAGGGAAGCCTACAAAAGAGTGTCATATAGCTTCTAATGTCTTCCAGGGGTCCTCTGAGGGTTTTTTCAAATTGAAAAAACTCTTGGAAGTATATGTGCCATCTGAACTACTGACCTGAAGATCTGAAGATTGGTAGTTTGAATCCGCGAGATGGTGTGAGCTCCCGTCTGTCAGCCCCAGCTTCCATGCAGGGACGTGAGAGAAGCCTCCCACAGGATGGGAATACATCTGGGCATTCCCTGGGCAACATCTCTGTAGATGACCGATTCTCTTACACCGGAAGTGACTTGCAGTACATTCTCAAATCACCTCTAACACGATAAAACCCCACTAAAAAAAGCCGTTTTGGGGGAACCTACCTCTGAAACAGATAACTAGTGAAGAAGAAACGGTCCAGAAGTATCTGGAAGTGACTCCCTGACCCATTGAGATTCCAGAAGAGTTATAATTGTCCTTGCGATCATCCATATGTGCCCATTTCTAGGCTAGATTATTCTGAAACAGGTTCATGGGATGGATGGTCTGTGACATGATATTCAAAACAGCATTAGTGTGTTGGGTCTTGAAGTGAGATCAGTAGCAGTGGGAAAAATTTATTTGTTCTGTATTTTGTGTATTTAGAAAAGATATAGTTACTATGGTCTGTGATGTCATGCTCAGAACTGCATTAGTGTGGAAGATTGTTGCAATGAAGCCAGTAGCAGAGAGAAAAATACTTTTATTTGTTGTGCCTTTTGGTTTTTTAGGAAGGACGTGGTTACTATGAGCAGACAGGTGTGGGTCCCCTCCCAATAGTGCTTTTTAATGGGATGCCCTTTCAAAAAGATCAACTTGACCCTGATGAATTAGAAACTGTGACAATGCATAAAATACTAGAAACCACAAGCATTTTCCAAAGAGCTGTGTATTTGGTAAGTTACATTCTTTTTAAAAAGTACTGTAGACTTGAAGCTTTGGGACAAAATTCAAAAATCTATGTAGGTAACTTTGTGTGTTTAAGTACTTTTTAAATATCATAAATATTTGCCACCTACTGCCCCAGAGCAAAACATTTTTGAATGGGAGTGGATGAGTTTCACTAGTAGTTAATGATATGATAGAGAGATTTAAGAATGATTTCAAATCAGCATCTTGGGTGCAAGTGAAATCTAAAGTATCCTGATATTTTTTTAAATCCTTCTTTTTAAGATTGTTTCTGATTTCTCAAACAGATTCTAAAACAATGTTGTTGAGCTTTTTGATCTATATTTTTTGTGTTTCAGGGTGAACTGTCAAATGATCAAGATGTGGTTGACTATATAATGAACCAGCCAAATGTTGTTCCAAGAATCAACTCTCGGATCCTGATGTCCGAGAGAGAGTACCTAGATTTGACTGCAACAAGTAAGACACACTTTGTGTTGTAACAATACAAACATTTGTTGGTAGGCCCTTAAGTCTTGATTTGGACGCGAAACAGACCCATAGTTTAGCATGTATGCCAAAGTTGTTCTCCCAGTTCTCATATCTAGCATGGCATGAAAAGGAGACTGGAATCATCCACATCTGTTTTCAAGTAATTGCACTTTATTCCTCCATAACAGGGCAAATAATGATTAGCTTAGGCTAGGGGTTAATTACCTCTTTCATCTTGAAAATCTTATTTGTTCCTGTGTAATTTTTTTTTGAAAGGCACATGATGGGGTGAATATAGTTAGATCAAAATGGACATGACAGAAGCAACATTCGTTCTCTGACCATCATTGTTAATCTCTTTGTCTTCCGTCCGCTTTCTGCATGGAAGGAATAAATGGAGGGATAATGGGCAAAGAATGAGACAGAGACATCAGGAGCTGGAAATATTTGGATAGAAATAGTGGATATGGAACTAGGGACAAGAAGGAAAGAGAAAGAAAATGTTACTTTCGCTACATCGATTTTGGTTTTAGCTACCTTTGGCAAATGTCCCTCGAAGAGTGCATAGAAACAAATATAGTCCTGTGTCAGGACCCAGGCTGCAGAACACCAATAACCATGCGCAGAGGCCAGACTCTATCTAATATCTTTATTAAAGAAATATATAAAAACAATAAAAACAAGTGAAGAATATAGTTCAGAAGCAGACCTTTCAGATGAGGTCAAATATAGTCCAGAAATGTATTGTCCAATATAAGATATTAGAGTTCAAAGTTTTAATCCACTTGACCGAAACACACACTTTGCCAAGCAATAGTGTGGGGAAATAACAGAGTCCTTATAGTCCAATGAAGCTTGACAACAAGGCTGGAATTAAACTTGATTCTTGACTTGATCCTAGACTTGAAACGAGGCAAACATGAAGTATGAAACAAAGTCCGTGGCAAAACGTGAACAAGGCAAGGCTCGAAACTTGATCCGGGAAGCAAGGAACTGGGATTACGAAGTCCACACACGATCTCTCTCCTCAAGCTGATCAATTGACTCCGCAAAGTTCCCCTTGCGACAAACACCTATATTGGGTCTCGTTTTCCCGCCAACAGAACACTTTCCCTAGAGAACGAGAAGCGAAACCCAACTCTGTCCAGATGCATGACTCCTTAGAATTTCCCAAGGGAAGCAGACCTAATCAGCTAGTTGTTTGGCAGCGATTCTCAGGCTCCGGCGATTAGCCTCTCTGACTCCTCTATCTCTAGTATAATTGTCCCTCCGGGGAAACGGGGGGGAGTTCTGCCCAAGGCCTGTTTGGCTGAATTCTTGAGGGCAAACATCCTCCAGGTGGAGAGGCTCCAGCTCTGGCTGAACCGGCGAAAATCCCATGTTTTCCTCTTCGTCTGCCACAATAGTACTAGGAACAGGATTACAAGGCCCATGAGTCATCACATCCTGAAATAAAAATGATTCTACTTTATTTATCTACCATTGAAGTGTGAGATTTGAAATCTTGCATTAAATTTGACACTCTTGTTCTGTTGTATCCAGATATATTATTTATTTATTTATTACAACATTTATATCCCGCCCTTCTCACCCGAGAGGGGACTCAGGGTGGCTTACAATAAACACACATGTAAAAATTATACAATACACTATAAATTAGATTAAAAATTATTAACTTACATCAACATTCATAAAAACATTCTAAAATACAAATGGACGTGTTCAAGTTCAAAAGACTGGGTCTGTCAATTGAGTTCAGATATGTGTCTTCAATTGTTTGTCACTCTTTTCTGTGTTGTACAGGTCTTTCACATCCCTTTCTGTTCGTTCCAATCTTTACCCGCCATTAAATAATACTATGTAACACAATTTTTGCTCCTGGGTTATAAATGTCATTTCCTAATTAGTTATATCATTAAAAACATGGGAGAAGTTCATTAAACTGCAAAAACTTTTTTGTGGGAAATTCTGCAGCACATTTTGCTATAGCTTTTCAATTATTATCTCATTGAGTCTCAGTCAATACAACGTAGTTTATGGCAGCCACAAAAACCAAGTTTCTGGAGTATAAAAACTACTTTGAAAGTAAGAAAGCACAATTAAACAGGAATAACACTTTCAAATCAGGAACAGAATGTTTTTCAAATGATGTTATATAGTGTAATCTGATTTAGATTTCCTCCTGTCAGTTTCATTTGATTTAATATGGACTAGTTCCTCATTTCTTAGAATTTGCCCTACAACAACTAGCGTGTAATTTTTGAGGTCATAACAGATATGGAATTAAGTCTCAGAGAAGAGCACAAGGGTTTGTAATAATGCCTTTGTTCAGAAATATAGGAGATGCAGGAGAAAGTGTTTTCTGGAATTCTGTTGAGATTATGGAACTCTCTGTCTAGTTTTCCCTCCTATGCCCTTCAGTTTCTCTCAGCTGAATTTTACTAGCTATTTTTTTAAACAAAATACCCTGTTGTGTCTTAATGTGGAATTCAAGTTTATTAAAGAAATTATTACATTTTAAATATTATTTGGACTTTTTCACATTTGAAATGAAGAAGCATAAAATATAAACACCCTCAATGAATGCTGGGTTCCTACTGGTAGCTTGTACTTCTCACTGAAATAGTTAAGGCTCTGTGTTTTCCCATTACATCCTTATGCTCTCTTGGCCTGCCAAGGCTACATTTTAAGGTTGTTAAATGTTGCAGCAAATATGAAATATTAAATTGCTGATGTAAGAGTTATAACTTTAAATAATTGACCTATCGGTCTAGCATTCCTGTTCTTTTCATGTGTTCAAATATCAACCTTAATGTAGGGTTCTTGCTATGTTAAATTATTCTTGCAGATAATTTCTATGTGGATGACTATGCTAGATTTACATTCTTGGATTCCAAAGACAAGACAGCTGCAGTTGCCAACAGCATGACATACTTGATCAAGAAAGGTAAAATTGTGAGATTTTCCACTCTTTTCTATTCACTTGCTGCATCTGATGCAAGTGGATACTTATTGTTCTACTTTTATCCAGGAGTCCTTTGTCTCTGGTGATATATTACAGTTTTTCGTTTTTGCTAGCTTAAATTTCTTTTTCGTCCTCTGGTTTGTCCCTAACATAGAGCCAGTTTGGTTTGATCAAATTCTGTAGCTTATATGGTAAGTATAAGAAGACACTTTGGCTAGTCTTCAGCAAATGCAAGCAATGTAAGTGACTGGATTCCTTTAGTCCGTAAATGAATTATGATCCACTGGATCAATAGAGCTAGAAATAATTGCTGACTATCCTCCTGGCCCCACTACACCCCTCTTCCCTTGGAAAATCTTCTCTATAGGATTATCTTTAGCTTGAAATGCTCCTGCTGGAAGAAGCAAGCTCAGAATCCAACTATCCAGCCATTTTTTGTTTATCAAATTTGAAAAGTCAATTATAGCCAAATTGCATGGGAACCAGAAAGAATCAGCATAGATTGGCTTGTAAGTTACTATAAAAGAAATGTTTATATCTAATTTTCAGACAAGATCATAGAATCATAGAATCATAGAATAGTAGAGTTGGAAGAGACCTCATGGGCCATCCAGTTCAACTCCCTGCCAAGAAGCAGGAAATCGCAATTTTCTTTGTGCGTAATATGATTTGTATTCATAGACCTGGTCTATACATGAAACAAGATCAAACTGGTAGATTCATAAGGTGATAAAATAGATTCCTTTGTTAGGTTTCACATAGATGATACAATTTTAAATTGTCTTTTGTATAATGAAATACCACAGAAGATTATAGAAAAACTAGCATAATACAAACTGACATTCCTGCCCATCTTTCTGCTTGTTTGTACATAATATTTTTCCCACTACCAGTTCATTCCTATCTCGTTTGTTTTTGTGAAATCATATTTCTTCTCTACAGGGAAAAGTTAAGGAATTTCTTGACAATGTTTTAACAGTATACTATTGCTCAGTCAGCAATGCTGGCAGACCGTATCCTTGTTTGATTGTGTTCAGGAAATGAAAATATTATTTATTTTCTTAGGCTATAAATATACATTGTATTCGTTTTTGTTCCAAATGAGTCTGGAAGTGTTTGAAATATTTGTGTTTCTACTTTTTATGTAAGATTTTGGGTTATTTTTGTCTTAATCTGTAAATTATATTGAATATATAATATTTGCACACAGACAACTAAGATATTACAGTATGTAGAATTCTTAAAAATAAATGTATTGAAATTATGAGACCACCACATTGTTTTACAACTTGCCAAGTTTTATCAAAGTAAGAGAGATTGGCTGGGGCTGTAACAATTTTTTTACAGTGAAGTAATGATTTCTGATTCTCTTAAGGAGGCCACAGTTCACTGCTTAGGAAAGCTTTGCACAGAGTGTTCCAATTTCAAATCTATTTGGGCGGGGGGCAAAGTGATATATCATGTAGTTGGTCACCAAGGAGTTACATTGGATTCATCTATCCTTCTATAGACCTTGCTTCATTGCATAAATTGTTTTGGTCACATTGGGAAATGAATTTTGTGTGAATACGCTTTCAAGTTGTCTGTCGACTTATGGCAACCTCATTAATTTCATAAGATTTTCTTAGGCAAGAATACTTACAGTTCTTTCCTTTGAAATGTAGCTTACAACATATGGTATTCATTGATTTGGGTGACCTTGCTTAATGTCCAAAATCAGAAAGTGAGCAATTACAGTACTATACCTCTGTTGATATCCTCCTAAAGGCACCAGATTCTACCTGGTAGGATTCGGACGGAGAGACACTACCTAGGTAGTTTCCAGATGATGAGGCCACAGATATTATGTTAGGTTTCATGAATATATTTCTTTGGGAATCCTTTAATCATTGGGTTAGGGAATCATTTCTGCCACTCATACTTAAAATATTATCATGAAGCCTCTGGAAGAAGTCAGTGGGAATTTGGACTCAATACTATCAGTATGCTTATGAAACTATTTGCTGTTCTCATTTGCTTTGCACTTAAGTGAGGCAGTGAAGTCCTTCTGTAGATGCTTTGTTGTACTAGTAGTAGTGGTCTAGCTGTGACTATGTAAATAAGAGTTTGGTTACTGGGATGTAGTCATGCAAGGCATAGGAAGTTATAGAACATGTGTTCTGAAACTGTGTGTTCCTAGATGTTTTGGCCTTCAACTCCCAAAAATCCTAAGAGCTGGTAAACTGGCTAGGATTTCTGGGAGTTGTAGGCCAAAACACCTGGAGACCCACAGATTGAGAACCTCTGTTATAGAATATAACTGTTATAGACTATAACTTCAGTTTATTAGAAGAGGGAAAGAACAGATATGCGTATTAAGTAGATAAATAAAGATTTGGATGCAATTAATCCATTAAGTGTTGATTTTGTAAGAATATTCATAGAATGTTCTTTCCATACTTCCAGTACTGATTTCTGAAATATTGTAGATAGGAAAACAAGGAAAGAAGATCTAAGATACACAACATGGCTCTTTTTCTGGAGTTAATGCCATCCAACATTTGTGGTTATTTGTAATGGTGCTGCACACCTAGCTGTAGCTCTTGGATAGGTCTGCTTTGTAAATTAATTATATTTTTCCCCACTCTTTTCTATTTTACCTCTGTCAGGAATGTCCTCCAAGGAGATTTATGGTAAAGATTTTCAGTGCTTTCTTCTATATTAACAAATTTTCATAATTAAGGAAGATTCATACCTCTTTTTATTGACATTAGTACCTGTAGGGAATAAAATATGAATTATTTGTGTTTTTAAATGTCTTGGTATGTTATAGTTGGTACTGATCTAAAAAAGTTTATTATCCTCGGATGAGAAAACAAAGACAATTGCAGCTTCTTTGTGATTCTCCTTCTTGTCCCATTTTTAAATAAGTAGTAAAACAATATATAATTTTAGAAACAGAATTTTGGAGCATGTTTCCAAAAGGTATCAAATCCATCTGAGCAAATTTTACAAGAATCGGAAAAAGGTGCTGAGGATAGACATTCTTTTGCTATAGAATGCAATTTTCTAAGCTCTGTACCAAGGAAATTACCTCATTTTGATTATGTTGATCTATACATAATATTCTACATACATTTTGATAGTTTTGATCTATACATAATATTCTACTCCAAGAAAACATGTGTGGCCACTTATGACTCATTTTTCAATATTTTAAATTTGGTACCATTTGGAAACAGACTCCATAATCGTGCACGTGTATTTTGCATTGCTTGAAAAAAATCCTTAATTTAACATACCTATTCCTAAACTCAAATATCTCTAGGATATTTATATATATTACCTTACATTTCTTTTCCTTTAGACTGCATGTCACTAGCATGAAATGAAAAGGGTGCATTGTAATAAGGTCAAGATTTTTTATATTGTTTTCTTAAATGAATTGATTCTTTTTCCTTCGACAGATGATTCTTTTATAAGGCCAGTAACCTTTTGGATTGTTGGAGATTTTGACAGACCTTCTGGAAGACAGCTGTTATATGATGCTATCAAACACCAGGTATGTAGCACCTCTTTACTTTAGGAGAAAATGAAGAAAGACATTAGCCTCAGCACACATAAAGTACTGAGCTCAACTACTATGATTTTCAGAGACAAATTTAATTAACTTCACTGTTTTCTATTTTTCAAAGAAGATTAACCACATATTTTTCATGCAAGTACATCTTGTTGCATTCTGATATCTCTTTGCATCAGGCACAGCCTAGCTTAATTATAGTTGAAATTCTATAGACACCTACCAGGGAATGAGTGCTGTAGAATTTCATGCAAATTATGAGCGGACATGCATGACATTGCAGTGTAAACCTCCAGTATTCCATTACTTTAATACCTTTGCAAAATAAAGACTAGGGCAGTCTTCTTCAGCTTAGTGAACTCTAGAAATTTTGGGCTATAGTTCCTAGTATTTTTGACAGGACAGGAGTGGATTGGATGGAAGTTTCATTGTTTATAAACATTTCATTGTTTATGCAGAAATCCAGTAACTATGTCCGGATCGGAATGATTAACAATCCTAGTGAAGACCCAGACAGTGAGAACACGGTTATTGCCAGGGCCATCTGGGCAGCCTTACAGACACAAACATCTAACAATGCCAAAAACTTTATCACAAAGCTGGCTAAAGAGGAGAATGCAAAAGCACTGGAAGCTGGAACTGATGTCACAGAATTTGCTGTTGGGGTAAGCATACACTGGCTTCTGCTGTGAGGTACATTTGTGAATGCCAAGTAAGAGCAACACTTGCCTGTTTCCTAATTTCCTTAGCTTGGTTTTTGCCAGATGGATTAGGCTGCATTTTCTAGAATCCTTTGGCCAAACTTACTGTGGAATTCTGAGAACTGTAGTCCAACACATCTAGAAGTACTATGTCGGGGAAACCTTTTCTAAGGCAATCAATTCATTTTGGAGAAATGCATTGTCTTGTCTCTTTGTTCATTTGCACTAAGGATCATTTCTTTCCTTCTCAGGGCATGGATATCAATACCTTTAAAGCTGCTTTTGAATCTTCTAAAGTTGATTTTATCTTGTCACATACTATATACTCCAGAGATGTTCTTAAACTGTGGAAAGGACAGAGGGCAGTAATCAGCAACGGAAGGGTGAGCAAATTGAACTTTTAAATCATGTTTCACATGTAGTAAAATTTAGTTAACATGTTTAATCCGCTGAATTGTTCATACTCAGAAAAGCTTAACAATGTAAATTGATTGACAACTGATTAAATAAATATAAGAATCAGCCCTTTGGTTCTGAATGTGGTGAAAAGAAAGTTAAAAATAAAAATCATCAATGTATAGTGTTATGAATTTTGGCAGGGTGTGTTCCTCTACAGTGCTTCTCACCTGTGGGTCCCCGGATGTTTTGGTCTTCAACTCCCAGAAGTCATAACAGCTGGTAAACTGGCTGGGATTTTTGTGAGCTGTAGGCCAAAACACCTGGGAACCCCCAAGTTCAGAACCACTGTTCTAGAACTTCAACTTCATTTGGCTATATTTGCTCTGCCTAGTACTGGGACATGACAGAGTAGTAGCTCATCAACATCTGCAGAATGGAATGTTCCCCAAACCTTTATTTTGGGCTTAGGAGTTTTAGTCATGACTAGCTTCCTCTAGTTTATTTAAAGTACTATCGAGGTTTAAAAAGCTGGTTAGGGCATGAATAATAATAATAATAATAATAATAATAATAATAATAATAATAATAATAAAACTTTATTTATATACCGCCCTATCTCCCGGATGGGACTCAGGGCGGTTTACAGTCATAAAAGCAACACAAACATTACATAACAACATAATACACATTATTAAACAAAGTAAAATAATACAATTATAACAATAAATCACACTTACATGACCAGATCAAGGGGACGGGAACCATAAAGGGAAATCTTATGCAATATATTCAGGCTCAGAAGTCGGCGGTAGTCCAATATAATTACTCAAAAACCTGCCGACACCACCAGGTCTTCAGTTCCTTACGGAAATTGGATAATGTAGGGGATTGCCTGATCTCTTTTGGCAATGCATTCCAGAGCCGGGGGGCCACTGCCGAGAAGGCTCGTTCCCTCGTCCCCACCAGCCGCACTTGAGACGGTGGTGGGAGCGCGAGAAGAGCCTCCCCGGAAGATCTCAAGGTCCGCACTGGCTCATAGGAGGAGATGCGATCACGGAGATAGATAGGGCCCAAGCCGTGTAGGGCTTTATAGGTCAAAACCTGCACCTTGAATTGGGCCCGGCAGTTTATCGGCAAAGGGTTCCAAAAAAGGCTAAGAAATTGAAAGTTAAAAACTCTCTAGGTGTTTCTTGATGATATTAGGCTTTGGAATTTTACTATTCACACCTCTTGATCCATTTAAGCACCAGATATCTGGGTTTTCTTGGTAACTGGGCGAGTGAGGGTTCTTCAGTTCTGACAATCCTGAAGTTCCTTTCAGGGCCTAACTCAAGAAGTTGATGTTGCCCTGTAAAGTCTTACAGCTTTGGGCTGCCTGTCTGCAGAATCGGCTGTCTCATTTTGAGCCTGTCCAGGTGTGAAAATCTTTAGGGGTGATCCTGTTGAGAATGATACTACCTGAAGAGGTCAATTTGATGGATTACGCTTTCTCCTATGTTGCTCCCAAAAGATGGAATACATTCCACAGTGTTGGAAAACCCTCCATTCTGGTTGCTTTAGGAAGGGTGGGAATACACATTTTATCATTCTAGATTTTTTGTTCTTATTTATATTATTGTATTGATTTTATAATTTAATTTGTTTTCAGGTATTGTTAACTGCTTTTGTCATGTACTGTCTTTTAAGTTAAAAGGTGAAATAAAAATATAGTGAACTATCTTTGTTGTTACAGTTATGGGCAATAAGGTCTCTCAAAACTCTGTGTATTGTTAACTCGTTAAAGTTGTTATGCATCAGCTGTAATGACAATTGGAATATTGCAGACTGTGTCCACCTCTGTAGCTTTATTTTTCTGACTTTGTTTAGATTATTGGTCCTTTGGAAGATGGTGAGCTTTTCAATCAGGATGACTTCCATTTGCTAGAGAATATTATTTTAAAGACATCTGGACAGAAAATAAAGGCTCACATTCAGCAGCTAGGAGTAGAGGAAGATCTGTAAGTAAAAATGACCAAACTGTAAAAAGGAAGAAAGATGCCTCTGTTAATATGGCTTTTCTAGATATATTCTTCAACTGTTAGAAAGAAAGAAATCAAGAAAGTTTTTCTCCTTTCCTTTTATTGGCAAACCTCATTTGGATATTTTACATTCTATGTGAATGCTTATCATAATGGATTTGATACTATTAACTTTATCCAGGCTTTTTCTTAGAAAACAGGGACTCTTCCTTCCCATTGCAGTTCCTTTCATCCCTCCAGGCCACTCTTGTGGGAGAGTTGGCAGAAAGAGATAGCTCTTGTGCCAGGTTTTTAATGGCACAGTTGAATATAAGCCATTGATTATTTTGTCTTTTGCTAAATCATCTGATAGTATTCTTAATTTTCTTTATTAAAAACTAGTTTGGGGACCCAGTGGTGCCCCGATTATTAGGAGAAGGCATTGTTTGTTTGGGGATGTTAGGTAATATCCTAAGTTTGGTCTAGTTTAGCAAGGGTGAACTACAACTCCCAGATTCCCAGGGAAATCACCCCCAAACCCCGCTTGTATGTACAGTTGGGCATGTTGGGTCTGTGTGCCAAGTTTGGTCCAGATCTGTCATTAGTGGGGTTCAGAGGGCTCACAGAATACAGATGAATCACCTCCAAAGTCCACCAGTATTCCCAGTTGGCCATGTTGAATGTGTGTGCCAAGTTTGGTCCAGCTTTCTCATCTGCTGGGTTCAGTGTACAGGTGAACTATAAGTCCTGGATGTCGAGGTCAATCACCCACAAAGCCCGCCAGTATGTAAATTTGGCCATGTTGGATCTGAGTGTCAAGTTAGTTCCAGGTACATTGTTAGTGGGGTTCAGAGTGCTCTTAGATTGCAGGTGAACTATTCACCCGAGTCCCTACAACTCATATAAATCATGGTGAATTCTTCCAAAACCTCTCTCTCTGGTATGTTCATTTGGTGATCAATTCCTGTTTTCTGTGTGCCATCGGAAAGGGTAGGAAAGGGTTAAGGGAGAGGCAGTGGGCAAGGTCATGGAAATAGAGAGAGAAAGGAACACTGAAATGTGTTTGCTGTAACCTGCAATGTCCTTGGAGAGAGAGACTTGATGTTTCCACAGCACTGGGAACTATAGCCTGTTTGTGGAGGCTGGAGGCTGTCAGTGATCAGACACCCGTGCCACATACACACATACAGATTTTCACTTTTATTATGTGTATAGATATCCTGTGATGAACTTAGTAACACTGGAATAAATATTTGAACAGGTGTCTCTTCTTTTTTCTTTAGTGCAAGTGATCTTGTAATGAAAGTGGATGCCCTTCTGTCTGCACAGCCAAAGGGAGAAGCAAGAATTGAATACCATTTTTTTGAAGATAGACACAGGTGAAAAGAAAATCAGATTGGTTCTTTGCCAGTATAATTGACCCTTGGTGTCTGCTGGGGTTTGGTTTCAGCTAACCCGCCCTCTGGGTATCAGAATCTCTGGATATTCAAGTCCCATTATGTACAGTGGCATGGCATAATAAAATAGTGTCTCATAGGTAAAATGGCAAAATCAAGATTTGCATTTTGGATTTTAAAAAAAGGTTTTCAAGTCATGAATGGTTAAATCCATAGATACAGAATTTGTGATTAAGAAGGGCTGACTAGATATGTGTAAAACTAACTTACTTTATAATACATTAAACAATCCTAACAAAATCTTGACACTTAAAAAAAACTTTTTAGCATTAAGGAGTGTTACGGATTACTATTCCCTATATGTTGACAACTTAATCTGTGTTTAAAGAAAGTTAGGATTAATATACTAAACCCTCCTAATGTTGGCTTTTGCTGATACTTCTTTGGTGGACTTAAGGGGAAAAGTCTTGCATGCATATAACTAGTTGTCTTTCCTCTTCTTCAGTGCAATCAAGTTGAGACCAAAGGAAGGAGAGACGTATTTTGATGTTGTGGCTATTGTTGATCCTGCTACCAGAGAGGCACAAAGAATTGCTCCACTTCTTATGGTATAAATCTCTTTTTAATTTGAAGTAATTGGTTGAACTCGGCAATGAATGTTCTGCCACTTCCTGCATTACAGAAGACAAGACAATCATTTGTAGACTGGATATGGAATCTACAATTAGAGAGTAAATCTCACTGAAAAATTCTCAAAAATCATACTTGATATTCAAATCATGGTGGCATTCTTTTAGTGAAATTTTCTGAAAAGATACCAAATGTCTTGATCATTTTTTGTTAAGCTTAAAATATGAATATTTGAAAGCAAACATGTCTTGATATGGAGGAAATTAAAAGCTAAATGCATAAAATCTGATTCCTTGGAACATGAAGTAGATATATTCTCATGAATTAAAGAAAAAGTGTTCAAACTATAGTTTAAATATAAAAAACACCTGCCGCCATCACCTATATGTTCCTTTTTACAGCATCCTCTGTTCAAACAAGAAGATAAATACAACCAGTATAACAAATAAAGATACCAAGGAATGCATAACGTATTTATTTTAAAATGTTAAACGGATACATTTAGATTTAGGTAAAAATAAACATAGACTAATAGATCCTATTTGGTTACAATTAGTACAAATAACTTAAGTCTTGTGAACTCTGGATTTAATCCCCCATCACATCAAATTTTGTGGGAGAAATCATAGAATCAAAAGTTGTAAGGGATCACAAAGGCTATCTAGTCCAACCCCATTATGCCATGCAGGAATACATAATCAAAGCATTCCTTGCAGATAGCCAATCTAGCCTTTGCTTAAAAACTTCCAGAGAAGAAGACTCCACCACACTCTGAGGCAGCATATTTCAATATTGAACAGCACTTATCATCAGGAAGTTCTTCCTAATGTTTAGGTGGAATTCCTTTTCCTGCAGTGTGAATCCATTACTCCATGTTGTAGTTTCCAGAGCAGTAAAAAGCAAACTTGCTCACTCTCAATATTACATCCTTTCAGATGTTTAAATATGACTATCATGTTCCCTCTTAACCTTCTCCTTTCCAAGGTAAACATGCCCTTCTCCCAGTGCTGCTCTTAATAGCTATTAGTGTGATTACTCCAGAACAAGTGATAGGAGCATTTCTGGCTAGTGAGCCAATATAAGAAAACTCATTTGTATGTATGGGACAGTAGGAAATCTACTCTTGCTTAGAAATTTAACTTCGTGTTTGTCTTGCATTTTAAGGTGTTGAACAAACTGATTAACATGAACCTCAGAGTATTTATGAACTGTCAATCCAAGCTCTCTGAGATGCCTCTGAAAAGGTGAGGGAAAGTGGGTAAGATGGAAAAGTAGCATGAGCTATCTTAATGTAGCTTCCATATCTCTGTCATAAAACCTATTTACAGCATTTTAAATACTGCAATTAGATCTTATGGTAGAGGTATGAAGGCTTCATAAAGTTGCATTAAGCGCCTTTTTTACTGACTTCAGTAATGGAGGGAACATGTCTTTTGTGAATCTTTTGCTTAATTTACCTTCTAAGTACAGCTTTTATAACTGCAACAAATCCTGTGTTTCATCAATTTAGAATTAGATTGGTAGAAGTGACACAATAAATTGCCTGAGAACTGAGCCTATGAAATGTTGGTAGTGACAGAGTTCCTTCCGGGTGATATTTCATGAGATGAAAAAACTGTTGTTGAAAAGGAAATGGCAGAAATACCATACATGGTGTGACTGCATAGTCTTTGCACAACACAATAGAGCAACCCACCATGACTGAGTTAATCCCTGCATTCCAGTCTGACTAGGCAGGAAGATTTTGAGTGAGATGCATGTTGTACTACGAATTGACAAAGTCCAAATTTGAGTTTTGTTGCTGACAATGTCAGTAGTTTGGTGACATTTTCTAAGGACTGAAATACTATTCATCAGCTATGATTCACAAACATTTCAGTTTATCTACCTGTTAACATCACAGCTCTGCAACTAAGATACCAAGCTTAGATCTGTAACTATGTTTTGCTTCAGGGAAGAACCTTGCATGGTTTGAAAGCTTGCAGCTTTAGGCTTATTAGGCTGATGTTTCTATTCGAAAAGAAAGGAAGTTACTTGCTTTGTCCCGTTTAGAAAAAGCACTTGATCAATATAGCTCCATTTCAGTCTTTTACTTTCTCTTGCTCTGGTATCACTTGTTAACAGATTTTATAATTAGGCTTCATGGATATAGAAATCTGTCAAGATTTTTTTTTAAAAAAAGACATATATTGAAAAAAAAATAACTGTCACCTATGCTACTAACATACTTTGGCACAATTTTTTAATTTTAGTTTTTACCGCTATGTTTTGGAGCCTGAGATCACTTTTACAGCAGACAAACAATTTGCTCCTGGTCCAGTCGCCAAATTCCTGGATATGCCTCAGTCTCCCTTATTTACTCTGAATCTAAACACTCCAGAGAGCTGGATGGTGGAATCTGTAAGAACATCATATGATCTGGACAATATTTACTTAGAAGAGGTAAGTTCCAGTTCATGTCTAAATGTGGAATCAAGATTCAAAGCTTTCAGTCAAAATCTTTTAAATAATTAAAGGTTTTAACCGCATTTTAAAATTTGCTCTAATTAATAGGCATAGTCAAGTTAAGAGAGCAAGCTGCACAGGTATATTCATTTGCATTAGCCTTTGACAAAAGTTGTTGTTTGTTTTTTAAAAGGAAAGCCACTGTTGCTTTTCTTATATTAGTAAGAAGCTGAGGAAACTGGAGCTGGTATTTTAATCAGGATAAAAATGTTTGCATATGGTTTTCTATTCTACATTCTACAATTTACATTTCCAAGCCATTCTACACTGAGGAGGGAGCAAGCTCGCTGAATTAACTGTGAAGTGTTTTTAGTATCCAGATCACCAGTTCATAAAAGTGAAAATATTTAACAAATTGAGGTTTTGGCAGAAGAGAACTTAATGTGAATTCTGTATTCGCTTAAAAAGAAGATTTTGTGATCAGGTTAAGATTCATTTTGAGTAGGTTACAGTTTATCATCATTCCCCCTCATACTATTTCTGTGAAGTAAGTTAGATGGAGAAGCCTTGAACTGGTCAAATCCATTCAATAAATATCACAGCTGACCCAGTGTTTGAACTCCAGTGCTATCTCTACATACAAGCTCAGTGTTCTTTTTGTTGCATATCACTGACTCTGATAACCATATACAGGGCCAAGATTATTGGAATAATGGAATATAACCTGTTAGGATCATAATCTATTGGGTAGCGGAGTTTCAAAGGTGTTTCTTTAGTTTATTGGGTAATGGAAGATTATTAGGCACATAAATATTTTGTTTCTATTCAATGTTTCTTTAAAGATTCAAGTAGACATCTTTAAAAACAACATGTTCATTTTACTCATAACTTCATGTATTTAAAGATACAGGTACATTTCTTGTCAGGTTAAGCTTTAAAATGTTTCTGTTTGTATCTTTAACTTATAATCTTCAACAGTCTCTTCAAAACTATATTGCTTTGTACAGCTCTCTTTAACAACAGTCTACTTCCAAGGGACTCAAGCCTCAACTGATTTCTAACTCCTATAACATTGGCATCAGTACTTAAACAGACTTAAGCCTCAACATCTTCTGTCATCCTTTTATATTATAAGCTTTTAAAAAAATATTTAAGGCTTTTAGGTGAAATTAGAACTGTGTCTTATATCTCAGAGTTCATGTTGTGTTTTGATTACATCTCTCAGTGGCTGATTATTCTTGGCAATAGGATGTGCATTTTGCATGCTAAAACAGTGATGGTCTTTTTCACAGGTGGAGAGTGTAGTGGCAGCTGAGTATGAATTGGAGCACCTCCTTTTGGAGGGTCACTGCTATGATATCACAACCGGGCAGCCCCCTCGAGGTTTGCAGTTCACACTGGGAACATCGACAAATCCTGTCATTGTTGACACTATTGTTATGGCTAACTTAGTAAGTGACTGCTTTTCTCACTCACTGAACCAAAACAAAATGTCTTTTGAAACAGAACTGAATCCAAATGACAACTGCCCTTTTCTTTCCATCCCCATTTATTACAGGAGCCATTCAGAAACTATTACTGAAGCCTTATTTTTACTGGCAACTCTTTTCATGCTTTCAGTTCTTCTACTTCCCCCAGATGTGTTTTTTTTTAAAACACAGTTAACGTATAATACCAAACAACAATCTAAAAAGTAATGGATCAACAAAGGTTAATGGCAGTGGATTCAGTGTCTTATTGCATTTCTGAAAGAAGAGTAAAGGAAAGTTCCCTTTAGGAAGGAATCAGTAGATCTTGATATTTTCATGAGAACTTCATATTTGGATGGAAATTCTTAAAAATATGTAGACCTAGGATGAATATATTCTCAGTCTTTTTGTTTTGGGCTTTGGATCCCAGAAACTTCAGCCTGGATGGCCAGTGGTCAGAAATCCTGGAAGGTGAAGGCCAGCACATGTTGAATACCAAAGTTTAAGAACCAACAGTTCAGAGACTTGCATCCTAACAAATCCTGCATGGCAGATTGTTAGACTGGATGTGCCTTATGGTTTTTTCCAAACGTATGATTCTAAATTAATTTAAATTTGAGTCCAGAAATGGTAAATATTCATTGAAGTCTGAATGAAAGTAGTAATCCTTGCTGATTTGAAACTTGATATCTATCACATACTTGACAACCTCAGACTTACTACATAACCATTATGTACAGTAGAGTCTCGCTTTTCCAAGCTCTGCTTATCCAAGGTTCTGTATTATCCAGTGCAGTTTGCCTTTTAGTAGTCAATGTTTTTGTAGTCAATTTTTCAATAAATTGCAAAATTTTGGTGCTAAATTCATAAGTACAGTAATTATTACATAACGTTATCGTGTACTGAACTGCTTTTTCTATCCATTTGTTGTAAAGCATGATGTTTTGGTGCTTAATTTGTAAAATCATAACATAATTTGATGTTTAATAGACTTTTCCTTAATCCCTCCTTATTATCCAACATTTTCGCTTATCCAATGTTCTGCCGGCCCGTTTATGTTGGATAAATGAGACTCTACTGTATATGCAACTAAGAAATACAGAGCATCATCAGGAATATCAACTTGTTGTCAGCTGAGTGAGAAGTTTATTACTAATACGCTGTCTCATAGGTTTTCTCTATAATTTTTTTTTGTCTCTGTCTACTGTACAGGGTTATTTCCAGTTAAAAGCCAATCCTGGTTCCTGGTTTTTGAGGCTCAGAAAGGGAAGATCTGATGATATATATAGAATTTACAGGTCAGTCATTTTAAAAAATTGCTCCGGTTTTACTATTGTAATGAATATCTGTGAGGAACTTTATGGTTTATAAACATGGCATTCATACTCCCCCATTGACAGAAAAAAAATTGAGGATTCAGTACTTTTGGCTTTTCTTACCTTCCCTAAATAGCTAACTAGATGTCAGTTGAATGAAATGTACAGTTTCATATGCAAATATGTAAATCTGTGCTTGAATCCTTTTTGATTTTTTGTCACAATGTTTTGATAAGCTAAGACAAGCTCATTTTGAAAAGTAGGGAAGAAGTTACAAAAATATAATATTGTATCACCACTGATGATTGTGTTAAATGTTTGTGTAATTTCAGCCATGATGGTACAGATTCTCCTCCAGATGCCAGTGATGTTACCGTTGTTATCAATAATTTCAAGAGTAAAATTATTAAAGTGAAGGTGAGATTGACATAGAAATATTTTAATATTTTCATCAAGGTGTTCTTCAGTCTGGTTCTTAGTTTGTATCTGTTACCGACTGTTTATTTATTTTACTATAGCTTGCTATTCCTATGACATCTGCTGGATATTCAGCCTCCTTTTCAAGACTTAAGAATAGACTACTTGATGGCTGGGCAAGGAATGATAGTAAATGTCCTACATATTAAGAAATTGCTTGATTGGGGAATTCAGTTCATTTGCATGTTATTTTGTACTGTATGAAATCATGTCGTTAATTCACTGTTCTGTCTTTGTAGGTTCAAAAGAAATTAGATATGATAAATGAAGATTTACTAAGTGATGGAACTAATGAAAATGAGTCTGGATTTTGGGAATCTATTAAATGGTATGCTTCATTGTCTGTTCTTCAAGGCTAGCAAGTTGCATTAATCTAAAAATATACCTTGACATTTTAATTGTACCTGATATGAAACACATGGAATTGGTGGGTTACAAATGGGTGGTAAGACGCAGTAGTTTGAGTGTTGGAATAGAAGTCTGGAGACTAATAAGTCAAAAACTGATATGGACATGGAAGTAGACTTGGTGGCTTTGGGCAAATAACACTCTTTCAACCTCAGAGGAAGAAAATGACAACGCCCTTCTAAATAAGCCATGCTTTTAAAAAAATGATAGGGTTGCTGTAGGATTTCTATAGGTAATAGAATCATAGAATAATAGAGTTGGAAGAGACCACATGGGCCATCTAGTCCAACCCCCTGCAATGCAGGAAAAGCACAATCAAAGTACCCCTGACAGATGGCCATCCAACCTCAGTCAGAAACAACTCGAAGGCAAATTGCTACTACTACATCACTTGGACAATAGTTTAAATAGATATATCTATATATCCCTTGCACTTAATTGCATGTGGATACATTTTTAAAAACTGCAAAATTATTTTGACTTTCTGGGCAACTATGTTATTTTTCTCTGGCAGAATTATGCATGATGGTCTGATTTATCCTAAGCAAGAGCTATGAAATTATGCATGCGTATTTCAGCTGAATGTTTCACTGCCAAGAACGGATAGGTCTTTTATTTGAAATTGTGGACTCTACTTGTTCATGTCATAGAAAACAGCTTCTGGTCTGAGGAATAATTTGAATGCATGATTACTTGATAATGCCACCCTTTATCCATGAAGCAAGGACACTAATACTTGAAACATTCCCAACCAATGTTGGCTAAGAACTAGATGTAAGCCAGCCAGGAGTTGGCATCTACATTCTGTGTCGTTAGAGATTTGCATATTATTTTGGTTTTGGTCTCTTTAGGGGGTTTACAGGTGGACAGAAGAAAGAAGAGGTGAAACAGGATAAGGATGATGTAATCAACATATTTTCTGTTGCATCAGGCCATCTATATGAAAGATTTCTCCGGTAAGTCTAAAATAAATATTAATTTATCATGAAAGTTTGGGAGACTGTATCTTGTGTTTATGAAATATGTGCTCTTGCATAAAGGCTTTGTCAGAGAAAGTTACTGTGATCCAAATTTATAATAACTTCCACCACTGCAACAATAATAAAGTGGTGCTCTTCATATATAAATAACTGCTTGTTTGTATGTAGGCAGTTATACATATTTAATTCTGGCTGTCTAACAGACAAGGTAGAAAAATAAAGCTTTTTCTCTTAGGTGGTAATAACAGCTATTCATAAACTTTGTGCTTTAATTTTTGAGACAGATAATGGCACCCAAAGACTATGAATCATAAGAATTTTTCCATGGTTTTCCACTGAGTTCCATAGCCTAGGAAAGTTCATTTGTAGACTTCAGTTCCCAAAATCTGGAAACTAACAATTTTTCCATGTTCCACAAGTTTCACATCAGATGTTCCCAACTTCAGAGAATGATAATTTGGGAGAGTCTTCTGAATTTCTAAAAAAAAGGTTTCCAGAAAGCATTTGGCTACAATACTGTAGGGTTGGAGAAAATCTTTTAAATATCTGTTGTGCCTTCTTTCACAGTGGCCATTTCTGCAGGACAATTAAAACTTAAGACGTCTCACTGAATCAGACTAAAGACCTATTTTGTCTAACAGTCTGTTCATACAGAGGTCAGTCAGTTGCCTGCAGGAATCCTACCAGCATGAAATAAGTGCAACTGCGTTTTTTGTTAGCTAACTCTTTTAGTTTTTATGCAAGAGTAGTTTTATTACCCCTGCAATGTTGGAGGGTGACCAGAGGTAGTGTGTGTTTATAAAAGTGTGATGTATAGCAAATACAATTTTCAATGGAGCTTGTTATAAGCATGTGACATTGAAGGTGTGGCATTTGATTTGTGCTAGTTATTTCACATGCTTAATAGGTTTGTTTGTATTGTTTTTATTGATCTCAACAGCATAATGATGCTATCTGTACTGAAACATACAGCCACTCCAGTGAAATTCTGGTTCCTGAAGAATTACCTGTCACCTTCATTTAAGGTTTGTTGCATTGAAGAGTTTTATTTCTCATTTGTTAAAGTTTGAAACTTGCAAAATTCATCTTTTTCATATGTAGATTAATGAATATTAACCCCAGCGTGGCGGCTAGATTGGAGTACATACTTCAGGAAAGTTTTGCAGATATTAACAAAACCCAGGAAAGGATGCTTCCCATCTCTGTATTTATTAAGAAGGCTTTTTCACCATTCTTTTGACAAAAAGGGCTCCTATACAAATTTATGCTAAATAATAATAAAACAGACTCTGCTGACAAGATTATAAAATAAAGGCCACAGCCCAAAAAAGAGATACTTTTTGGAGACAGGAGGAAACAAGCAAAGATGGTTGTTAGTGAAGGTAAATGACAGGAAGAAAACTGATACATTTGAAATGTGATGTTGGAAGAGAAATCTGTAAATACAATGACCTGCTAAAAAGACGGGGAACAATCATGCTGGAACCTACTCTAAAAGCCTATATCATGAGATGATGTGACTAACTGGATACTAGGTAAAGTTGAAAACAGTAGGAAAAGAGGAAGACAACAACACAAGTATAGTCAATAAAGGATTTAGTCATGGACTCCATGGCCCTGAGTTTGCAAGACCTAAGTTTGGCTCTTAAAAAGAGCCATTCTTAGGGCCACCATAAATTTAAGCCAATTTGATGCCAATTAAAACAAGAACGTATGTAGAAACCATTGGAATTTTGGGTTCATCACAAGGCGGACTGCTGCAGCCTTCTGACAAGCCTTAATCAGAATTGCCAATGATAAATATTTAAGGGAATTTCATTCTAGAAAATCCTTGCTCTATCTTATATGAACTTTATACTTCTTTTGCTAATTATATTCGGCATATAGGAGGTATTAGGGGGGGAAAATAATCTAGTGAGCACTGTGTTTTCAGAACATACATGACTAACATTTTCTAGTTTAACATATAAACTAAAAACAGACTTTCCATTCCAGTAACCAAGTGGGCTGAATTCAACAGGAGAAGGAGATGGGGAAGAAGAAAATAAGAATATTTAGTTACTATACATGATTGATTCCCAAACCTTGGCCCTCCAGTTATTTTGGACTTTAATTCCCAGAAGCTCCAGTCAGCTTTTCCTATGATTAGGAATTTTGGGGGCTGAACTCCAAAACACCTGGAGGACCAAAGTTTTGGAACCACTGATCTGTATAGTTAGATCCATACAGAATGATCACGTAGGGAGTGACATTTAATCCTAGTGAAGCTAATGGATAAGGTCTTTCTTAATTCATTTTTCTCTGATGGAGGCAGGTAGAATAGGCTTTGATGAGAACAGTTCTGAAATGGTCAAGATGGTTCAGGATTGATTATTGTCCTCTTCTTATAAGATTATTCCCTCTTCCCCACCCCCTGGAACAGGAAATGAAAAAAGCCAAACCTGATTGGTAGCCAGATTCTGTTACACCTTCCTCTTTTAGCTCATACTTTTATCATTATGCATGAGTAGCTTGTATAGTCAAGTGCACTTATTTTAGAATTTGAGACTTTTTTGTTTTATCTTTAAAAGTGCTGCAATGCTGTCCTTGTATCAGCAGCACTAATCTCTATTTTATTCCAGGAATTTATCCCATACATGGCTGAGAAATACAATTTCCAATATGAGCTTGTCCAGTATAAATGGCCACGATGGCTCCACCAGCAAACAGAGAAGCAGCGCATGATCTGGGGTTACAAAATCCTTTTCCTGGATGTTCTTTTCCCCCTCGCTGTTGACAAGTTTCTGTTTGTAGATGCTGACCAAGTAAGTGGTCTTGAAAAACAATGTGATCACTGCAAATTTTAATTGCTTCATTTCCCTTGAGAAAACCTACTAGTAAGATTGTAAGGTAGGGTGACTTTGAGGTAAAAGATTCAGGTGAAAGAATATGAAATAACTGGGAATATTCAACAGAGTTCACAGACAGTTGCTTGTCAACCAAATGTTCCTTCCATTTATTACTTATTTGAAGAATGGCAATAACTATATATAATATAGAACTGGAACATGACCATAATCTCCGGCTTCTGTCTAAATTTCCTATCCTTATTCCCATTTCTAGTAACAGTTTAAAAGAGAGATAGAGGGAGAAAGAGCAAGACAAACATTGGTTAAACTTAGATAACTGATTTTGAAATTTGTGCTCTACATTGTGAGTTCAAACCAACCTTTAGTAGTAGAAGTAGTACATTATAAGATGCAGAGAGAGGTAGAAAATATGCAAGACTTTTTCATTAGGCTTGTGCAATCTGGGTAAACAGTTATCCATTTTGGTGTCCCAAATTTCAGAGGGGATCCGGATCCATTTTTTTGGGAGACTCCCGAATCCAGGAAGACAGAAATCTGTTTTCGATTTGGGAAGCTGAAAGATTCATTTCCTATCAGGCCCATAATGGAGGGAATTTCCCAGGCTCTCCTTCTCATCATTTTAGGAATTTTTGTACTTATATCCTTCATTAAAAGCATCAGAGTTAAGATACCACCTTTTCTGTGATCCTTTCCCTTCTGTCTGTAGAGGAGACCTGGGTTTAGTGCTTTGCGAAAGCTGTTTCTACTCTAGAGGAGACAGGAGCTGCAGGTGCGCACACTGCACAGCTCTCTCCCTGCAGTTTTCCAAGGCATTTTAAGGGGGCTTCCCATTTCCCAGGGAAGGAGAAGGGATCCTACCCTGGTCTTCCTTAAAAATGCCCTCCCTTCTCTCTTTGTTGAAGGCCCCCTCGCGCTTCAATCTCCTTTTTGCTTCCAAATGAAGAGAGAAGGGAGGACTTAAGAAACCTCGCTTCCTGTGATCTTTTACCTTCTAATGGCTGTCTCCCTCCCCGCATTCCATGTGTAACCAAAAGAAACTGAAAGCAGCCGGTTTTTGACAGCCACTGTTATGTTGCAGTCAGTAAAAAAATGGCTGCGGAGCCCATGCTGTTACAGGCTTCTGAACAAGCCAAAGGCAAACGTTCAAAACAAATCTGTGCATAAGCCTATTTTTCACCATTTTCTGAAGGCAGATCCAAGTTAGAGGAAAGGACAGTGTGCATGATACCCTTTTCTTCTTTCTTGAGCCCCTATCTATGACGGGGGAAAAGGAAGAAGGCACTTGAAGTTCTTGGAGGGATGACAATACACCTTTCAACCTTGGATTACATATAGTTCAGAGGATGCATGTCTAGATCTGGAAATGTGTCTCTGACCATGCTGAAACAATATGATTTCCTTGGTTATAGGACAGGAGAGCAAGTTTGAAGGTTGGGACTGCCCATTTATACCTCATATTTCAGCCTCAAAATATTTTCAAAATACTTTAAACTAAAAACGGTGAACTATTTTTCTTCAGATCGTTCGCACTGACCTCAAAGAGCTAAGAGATTTCAACTTGGATGGGGCGCCTTATGGTTACACACCATTCTGTGAAAGTCGCAGGGAGATGGATGGCTATAGATTCTGGAAGTCAGGATACTGGGCAAGTCACTTGGCTGGAAGAAAATATCACATCAGGTGAGCAGATGAAAGTTAATGTTCACTTGCTTTTGAAAAGGCACTTAAAACTGCTTACTCCTGCTTGATACACTTGAAATGTGCGTGAGTTATGTTTGTGTGAATTGTAGGATTTGCATTTTTTTAAAGGATGCCCACTTTGGTTAGTGTAGCCTAACTACCCAAAAGATACCAGATCCTGTCTGATTTTGCAAGCTAAGCACAGTCAGCTTTGGTTAGTACTTGGATGGAAGATTGACAACTAATACCAAATTCTTCAGGCTATATTTCAGAGGAAGGAACTGGCAAAACCATTTCTGAATATTATTCACCTAAAAACACCCTGTGAAATTCATGGGGTTGCCATAAGTCAACCAGTGACTTGAAGGAAGATGCAATGATTTATAATAACTTTATTCTTATAACCCGCCACCATCTCCCAGAAGGGACTCAGGGCGGCTTACATGGGGACCAAGCCCAGTATACGGAAGGGATTAAAATTACATAATTAAAACAAATAAACAATATAATTAAAACAATTAAAAACTGAAAAGTAAAACATCATAAAAATACAGCCATCAACATCAAAACCAGTGCTGGAAAAAGACACATAGTGACTCAAATACTTTCTCTGTTCTTAGTGCCCTCTATGTGGTGGATCTGAAAAAATTCAGGAAGATAGCTGCTGGAGATCGGCTCAGGGGACAATATCAAGGACTTAGCCAGGATCCTAACAGTCTCTCGAATCTTGACCAGGTATTGGTGTTACTGTCATCTTTTAAAATATAGAAATGCCTCAAAGTTGCCCAAAAGCTTAAGATCCCTCACCAAAGCTTTAGAAGAAATAAATGGCTTGTTTTTAAAAATGTTACCTTATTCCTAAAAGGATTATCATTCTGTTCCAGAAAGTAATGAATTACAGATAATGCTGTTACTTGGTAATGACTTTTGTTATGTGAACTGAAATCTGGACAGAGAGATTGTGCAGGATAGATTGTATCCCCTAATATAATTTGCTAGATTTTTTCCTTTAATATTATTTCTTGCCAAGTAGCCATTGTAAGGTTTGGTAATTTTTTTCCCTTTAAGTCCTGGTCAGCACAAATATCTTGTGCTTGGGCTCATTTTATTTATGTATTAAAAATATTTCTGTATCACTTTCCAACCCACAAGAGTTTGTGAGGCAAAGAACAAATAAAAAGTCACTAAAATGACATAAAATTAAAATAGTTTAAAACAAATTAACTCTTTAAACATTACTGAAATGAGTCTAAAAACAATCATAGAATCCAATTTTGAAACTGAAAATACTTTCAAATATTGAATGCCATGCAGGACAGCACTGTTTTAACTGTCTGCTGGAAACATTATAATGATGGAGCCTGCTTAACTTATTTGGATAGGGAGTTCCACGATTGAGATGCTTTTATAGAAAACCTGTTGCGTATTCCTATCAACCTAACTTCACAATATGTTGGAATACACAATAGCGGCTCCTTTAGTGAGCTCAAATTTCTGGTCTTTCAGATCTTAGGTTATATCTGATAATATATTCAAAACCCCTTTACAAAGGTACATTTATCTTGAAAGAATGGTGACTGTGTTTTCCTTTAAACAGGACTTACCCAACAACATGATCCATCAGGTGCCCATTAAATCACTTCCCCAAGAGTGGCTTTGGTGTGAAACATGGTGTGATGATGCATCAAAGAAGAGAGCAAAAACTATTGATCTAGTAAGGATCTTTGTATATATAAAATGAAAAGGGGCTACTTTCTCTCCTCACTTATCCAAAGTTTTGGATTATCCAACCCAGTTTGCCTCCCATCCCGATCCACAGCTGTTTCTCTAGGCAGCAAGGATTGAACTTTTTATTGATTTAATTTCTGACAATGTTGCTACTGCAAGTTCATTTTATGCAATTCTATCTTTATTTGTAGTCAGTTTGTTAGTAGCCAATTTTTTGTAGTCAATGTTTTCAATATATTGTGATGTTTTGTGCTAAATTCATAAATATAGTAATTACTACGTAACGTTACCGTGTTTGGGACTGCTTTTTCTGTCGATTTGTTGTAGAACATAGTGTTTTTGGTGCTTAATTTGTAAAACCATAACGTAATTTGATGTTTAATAGGCTTTTCCTTAATCCCTCCTTATTATCCAACATTTTCACTTATCCAACGTTCTGCTGGCCCATTTATGTTGGATAAGTGAGACTCTACTCTCTGTGTGTGTGTGTGTGTATATATATATTCATTTAAAGAAAACAGGGGTGTTTTTCCACAATATATTGCTTTCATAGTTTTTCATACTGGTTTTATCTTTTTAACAATGACCACACAGCACTAAAAATGTCCAGTTTCAGTATTCTCAGGGGACACTCCATGCAGTAATCTCAGAATTAAGAGGATATTTTGATACAATAAGTTTTCTTGTTGTTACGTGCATTTGAGTCCACTTTGACTAATCTCAACCCTAGCATAGATCTTCTTTGGCAAGATTTATTCAGAGGAGGTTTATCGGTGTCTTCCTCTAACAATCAGAGTATAACTTGTCCAAGGTTTCCATGGCTGAGTAGAAATTCAAACCCGGATCTTTCACAGTCCTGACCCGAGACACAGATGACTGAAACATGCTAGTTCAGAATATTAATGATGTATGCCTTTGCATTCTAGCGCTAAATCTTCTATTGTTAGGAGACATCTGTGCCCATGAATTGTCATGTATAAAAAGAAAAAGCAATCTAACATTGAAATAACAGAATTTATTATTTAATAATTGCAAGCAATTTTCCTTTCCTTATAAATGAATCTTGGGGCAAACTATCATATCTTGATTGCTAAATTAGAGTATCACTGAATCTTTAGATTGTATCAATGTTTAGAGACTTCAGACCTATGTCCTTAACATATGGGAATTTATAGATAAATTGCATACATTTTGTCATTTGGGAAAAAAATGTCAGCCCTTAGGACTGTGATAGTGAAATTCACTAGAGCGCCAATATAACTTTTCATATCCACTTAATGTTTGGAACTTGAATTATGAAGACACTGTTTAGTAGGGTTTCTTTTCTATATTTATGAAAGGCAGTGAATGTTTTACCATGGACCCCTGTCTTATCTCTCAGTGCAATAACCCAATGACCAAAGAGCCAAAGCTGCAGGCAGCAATGAGGATTGTTCCTGAGTGGCAAGATTATGATCAAGAAATTAAACAGCTACACAGCCGTTTTCAACAAGAGAAAGAATCGGGAACACTTTTTACAACAAATGAAACAAAACAGCAAAGTCAAAAGGGTAATTCTTTCCTTTCAATCTATTAAGAAGGCACAGTTATCCCAAGGTCAAATGTGCATGACATTGTAGAATGACACCGTAGCTTTTGTTTTTACATTTCCAGATAAACAAAAGCTTATGTAAGACCATTAAAGGCAAAATGGAGAAAATGTTGTGAGCCATGTAAATATGAGCTCAGCGGAAATGAAACTGCAACAACATTTGTTCTTTTGTTTTTGTATTTTATTTATGTTCCTTGGTGATGCTCATCAGTTTACTTCATAAATGTACACAAAAGAGTCTGTAGCTAACTTGGTTGAATTCTTGCTATATAACCACTACAAATATTTGTATTTGAGATGGGAAGTATTTTTCTCTCTATTGTAATAACTTAATATACACATTTTACTATTATGAAGATAAGAATTCTCATTGAGAGGCCAGGAAATGATGATGGAAGCAATATTCGCTCATAATGTTGACTTCTTGGCATAAGAGCAATTGATTATTTGTAGAGATGTGTGCCTAATGCTAATATAAGCTAATAGTGATTGATTTTAGAGAAACATCTCTAAAGCTGACATAAGCTAATAATTGGGTTTTTTATAGAGGCATGTGCTTTAATTAGTATGATATTTAAAAAGCAGAATTATCCGCATTTCCACATAACTTATATTTTTCTTTCTTGTTTTTCAACAGCAACAGCACGCACGGAGTTATGATCCATGGTGATCAATCAAGTGAGACTATTTCATAGACAATTTTTTCTATCAAATGCTAGTTTTTTTCTAGTATGTTTGCAAAACTGCTGAGACACTGAAAGGGGCATTGATAATATGTATTACCTGAGATTGAATTTGATTTTAGCAGATGGAATAGGACCTGGATGATGAAGATTAGTATATCTGGTGTTCTTTGAACTTGCCAGAAAATGAAGGCTCCACAGAGGAATACAGAAATGGATGGTCATGATGGAAGGATGTTGAACAGCAGTTTCTTCATCCAGCCTTTGGCTGAGTCTACAGCAGGAAGTCAAGATTCTTTGAGTCGCCTCTTCTTTGCTCAGGAGCCTAGAGAAAAGGTACTACTTAGAGGGGAATAAACACTGAATAACCACAGGCACTTCCTTGGTTCAGTGTCCTGAGGTAGACCTAACTCTTTCAGGTTTGAACAGGCTTCTCATGCCTTGAACTGACTGATATAGTAGTCACAAGTATCAAATTGATTATGTTTTCCCATCCCATTTATATTCTTGATCCTGGTAGTTCTTGTATTCAAAATGAGAGACATTGTGAATATCATATTTGATAACTCTTGTAAAACAAATGACAAAACAATCCACCCAACTTTTGAAATATACATTAGCCAATAAGTGTGTATTTTAATGAAGCGGCAAGATGTGGCATCTAACATCCCTTTTCCACTGTAGCATTTTTCAGCAGTTTTGCCAAATTACTCTGTTGTAGCAAAATAACAAAGACTCTTGTGACTTAAAGGTGGCACAAGACTTTTTGTCATTTTCCCACTGCAGACCCGAGGGAAAATTTTCCCTCAGCTGTTGAAAACTGCAAAGGTAATAGGGTATTTTTGTGACTATATTGCTTTTATGAATGTATTTTTGTTAATGCAAATCTGTGGATTCTTCCTGATTATCTTAAATTTCCTGAGTTTGATTTTCCTCAAACAAAAAAGTGATGTCAGGTTAATAAAGCTTTAGAGTTCCTATACCTTTTCTTCGAATTCTCTTCTCTTGAGCCTCATGCTCTCCAAGTCACTGTTACTTTGATTTTCCTAATATTTCTTTTCTTTAAAATGTCAGGCTGCTTTTGTTTTGACAAAATACATTCAAAGGTTTCTGCAGCAAACATCTTCCTTCAAGTAAAGGACATTTGAAGGATGAATAATCTTGTAATGTTTTTATTTTTCCATTACAAATATCTTCATATGGAGCAACCTTCTCCAGTATGTTGAACAACTGCTTGCAGGTTTACACGTGAAAATCTTGATGAATGTGTCCCTTTAGAATAATCAGAGTGGAGATTGTAGGATCTTGTTGAAGGCTGTGTTCATACTTAATACTCAAAAGATATTCAAAAATAGATACACAGACTTTTTCTGTAAATAAGAGATAATAATGTCTGTTTCTGTGTGCAAAAGACTTAAGTTCATGTAATTACACCTATGGGAAATAGCCTTTTAAAAGCAGCCTACTAGATATTTATTCAAGATACTAACATTGTGAAACTTCGTAGGTTAGAACGTATTCCTATATTAGAACCTTTTTATAAAAGTTGCATGATTTTTCCTGCTACTTACAAAGGAAGTTTGCAAGAAAATTGAAGTCTGAAGCAATGCAAATCAGCTTTAAACCCCAAAAAATCTCAGATCTTCATGGTATTCAAACAGGCAAGCAGGCTGGCTAATTTTGAATAAAAAATAAATAAATAATAATAATAAACAACTTTATTTATATTCCGCCTTATCTCCCCAGAGGGACTCAGGGCGGATTCCAGACATAAAAGGCAAACATTCAATGCCCAAACACAACAACAATACACCCATAACAATTTTACTTGAATTCAGTTTTTCTTTTGCATATTCTTTTTCTGTTAGTTGAGAGAGGAGCTTTTGTTGCTGGAAAAACATTTTGACCCTCCAGCTTTGGCTTCATCATTTCCATTTTCTGCCTCAGGAGGCTCCCTTTAAGCTGTTAAGAAAGCTTCTTCCTTTGGTACATGCTTCTGGCTTTCCCTTTCTCTGGTTTGTGTATATAAGAAAAATGCCACTGGGAGCTCTGAAGATGTTTCAGTACAAGCTGTTGTCCTTTTATCCCTCCTTATCGGAAAGGGTTTTTATTTCTTTGCTATTGTTTTAGATGTACTTCAATCCTGCTTTCCCTCAGTGAGCTTAAGGCATTGCATCTGATTCTTGTCGTCTTTACTTTATTCTCCCAATAATTCTGCAAGGGAGGTCAGATACTCAAAGCATGACCCAGTGTCATCCAGTAAGTGTCACAACTTGAGAGATCTAGAGCTTGGGATTTCTAGATTCAGTTCTCCATTGCAACCATGACAGCACACCGATGGAGACAGTGCCAACTCTCCACATATTAAGAAAGGGCTAGATCACCAGGGTTTCTGACTCCCTCCCTTCATTTGAGCAAACTCTTGAAGTGAACTATTGAAGCAGGTTTTTTTTCTAAGAGGACTAAAATTGAACTTGGACTCAGATATAACTTTTGCTACTGAATTCTGTCTCCAGTCGTCCCTTTTCTCTGTTTCATATTTGGATACAGTTAGTGGATCTTGTGGATTTAATAAAAAATAATAGCAGCAGATTTCACAACATTGACGTTTGCCCACTCTTGGCCTGGGTAATACAGAATGCACTGTGTGGCTCTGTAACACTTCACTTTCATGAGGCATCTGCTCAACGCAGGACTTTTCTCAGTTTTATGAAAGTGGGAGAAATTGCAAACCATATGTTTGGCAGAGTAGATATTACTTCACTTGGCTACAGACTAATCAATACCTGGCCATGCACACCACAAAGCATGCTGTATTGGCTCAAGATTATTCTGTCTGTCAGCTCTCGGTTCAGAAAAATGAGATCTTGTGTGCAATTGATTATCCGGACTGCCCAATTGATTTACAATATCAGGAGGTTGATGGTAGAAAAGGGAAAAGCATACTTATGGTGTAAACTGATGTGTGCAATACAGCATGAAGATATGTGAGTATCCTAATAAGGGTGATAGGCTGAATTTCTAGTTGTGAATAGTGCTTTGGAGAAGAAATGTATAATTTTCTAGCTATTTATGGGTAACATAAATTTGAGTTTAAAGAATTGTTTGGCAGCCTTGACATATGTACCGCCAGATGAAGCAGAACATATAACATTGCTCTACGGTTTGTTTTTAATGGCACTTGGAAAGCTATTTAATAAACTGACTGCAGCTTTGAGAGACAGCTTTATATGACTATTAAGCTTCATAAAGAAGATTCTTTTAAATTCACCCAAAGATATGTTCAAGTGTGATCCATATTTACCAGTTCCAGCATCAAAGAAATGGAAATGAGAAATACTTACATTGAAATATGTTTCCGGACTAGTGAGATCAGGTTTCTTTTTTAGGATAAGGCAGTGTGATTTTCTCCATTCCTATTCTCATTTATGTTAAAGCTACTGTGTCCCAGATTGGGTGGAATACAAGTTAACATGATCTGTCCTCAGGTTTGCCTATTAAATCCAAGAGCGATATAAATAATGAACCGCTTGCCTGTGACAACTGCTCATCAGAGCTCTGTTTGAATTATGGCAGCATAGAGAAAACATTGCTTATTGGTGCAGTTGCTTCTCTGCTACTTCAGCAGATTGATCCGAGGTAAAGGAAATGCCAGTTGAATGTGGTTTCAGATTCACAGCCACCTTGTATTCATACTGAAGATAACCAGGAATGCAAGTTTTGACATTCTCTGCATTTTTGTGAAAGTTCATTGCTTGCCTAGTTGTAAATATTTAGACAGTATTCTCTTTTAAGTGGTAAAATCCATTAAAAGTACTTCACCAAGCAACTTTAAAATGGATGGTAGCTGAAACAGGAAACTAGGGATTCAGATAATAAAGATTCCTCTTAAATCTATTATGCGCAAGATGGTGTTGGGGCAAGTAAATAATAGATCTCACATAGGGGAACCAAAGCATGAGAAGACAAAGGAAGAAACATGAGATACGAATTCTTGTGTAGGACAGTGGTTCTCAACCTGTGGGTCCCCAGGTGTTTGGTCTACAACTCCCAGAAATCCCAGCCAGTTTACCAGCTCTTAGGATTTCTGGAAGTTGAAGGCCAAAATATTAGGTTGAGAACCACTGGTGCAGGATGTATTGTAACTGCCATTGAAATTATATGGATGACACAGCTACGGGATCTGTGTCCCTTACATATATATTATAATATATATGTAAGGAACACAGATGCCTTAACTGTGTCAAGCAAGTCTATATTAGTGGCTATGTACCCGATGGAGTACAGTCCTGTAAACCAAGAGGTGATGGCAGAATATCCTATGTCTGCTTCTCATAAAAGTGGGATAATGCTTACTTTGATTATTTTGACTCTGTAGATTTGGTTCATTTATAAGCTTACTTTATAATCATGAGAATTAACACTAGAAGTAACAAGTAATTATGAAATGCAATTGGGTAAAAAGGGAGGTTGTCATAAAAACCTATTATTTGTATAGCAACATCCAAGTGGCATTATTGTAATATTTTAATCATTTATATTCTGTCCATTTTGCCTGAAAATGGGGCTCAAGGCTGCTAACAACATGTTTAAAATAATACCAATTAAAAACAATTCAAAAGTTAGAGCAGCAGTGCTTCAACATGGTATTCTCCAGATATTTTGAACCTTTCTTCCCATCATCCCCAGCCACCCAGTGGAGTGCTGGAAGTGGTAATCACAAGGGTCACATAATCACATAAGGTTGTTCAGTATGCTTAACAGTTAATAGTCCAAATTTTGTTTAGAAAATTGGTTATGCTGTTATTTCTACTTTTTACTCTTTCTTTTCCAAGACATAGAAAAAGGGTTAGTCTTAAAATAAAATACAGTTGTCCCCCTTTCTTTCACAAACTTAACCTCATGCTATTTTCATATACTTAAGAGGCAAAGCAAGTAAATGTTAGATAATGGTTGGACTTAAAATTGGCTGTATTCATGTTCAATCGTATCATACTGATTCAAAGTCCTGTTATCTTCTAATGTATAAAATGTTCCCTGTCTACAGAATGAGATTATATTTTATTCTCCCAGGTCTGCTGAACACAATAAAGCCTTTAAATCATTTCTCTTAAAAATATGTGTCTTGTTTTTTGTCCCCCAAATAAATAAAAGAGGGGTTTGTGGTTTCGTTTTTTTCTTGAAATCTACTGCTTCTAGAAAAAGGTTATGTGTCATAGTGATAAAGTAATACATCTATTTTATTACACTTCCTAGTTGCCTTGTAACAAAATTCTTGGGTTGACAAAAACTGTAAAATTCAAAACCACAAAATCTATAAAAAGATAGATCAAAGAACAACACCCTATAAATATAGCTACAAATACCATAGTCATATAATGAAAACAAGGGGAACCAGAAGAACCTGTTCATAGGGTACTGCCATCGTGAATGGGAAGATTAATATATAAATGGAGATTTCTAGTAACCACAGAGATTTCTTATAACCATGACAGTCTTCTCTCCGGTTTATGTCAAAACAGTTGGATCAGCTTTAATTGCATGTAGTTCTCCCTGCTGGGGGTGTCATCAAAAAGCGAGGTTGCAGAACAAATGAGGACATTTTTCAAGGGAAGGAATATAAGCATGAAAGAAAAGGAAATTTCCAAAGCTGAGGTACAAACAATGAGATCTCTCACCTGTCTGTTTAATAGGATGAACTGAGAATTGAAACACCTTGGCATGTATCAAATTGCTAATCCCAAATGGAGAAAACCCAGTGATTAAAAAAACAATATGTCAACATCTATGCAAATCCCATTGATTTAATGGATCTAATTCAATTTAGGCTTACCATTGCATTTAGGGCATTATTTTTTATACATGCTGCTCTGTTTGTTGGTCATTTAACACCTACTTGAGAACTACAGGTACTGACCTTTCCCTTCCAACCATACTTTCTTTGTCACAATGTGTGTGTATACCCTGTTTCCCCTAAAATAAGACATCCCCAGAAAATAAGACCTAGTAGAGGTTTTGCTGAATTGCTTAAATATAAGGCCTCCCCTGAAAGTAAAACCTAGCAAAGTTTTTGTTTGGAAGCATGCCCGCCGAACAGAACACCAGAGTGTGCAGGATCGGTAAATGTACATACCATGGATTGTTGTACATGGAAATAATGGTAGTAACAAGAAATTCTTGATAGGATTCAGTTTATCAGGTTATGTTGGTTTGTGATGACAATTACTGTACAGTATATAATAAATGTGCATTTTTTTTGTTCATCAATAAATGTGAATTCTTCTTCATGGAAAACTAAGACATCCCCTGAAAATAAGACCTAGCGCATCTTTGGGAGCAAAAATTAATATAAGACTGTCTTATTTTCGGGGAAACACGGTATTTGTGTGTGTATAGATATATAGACAGATATATTAGCAAATCTCATGTGTGGGCAGAGAATATATGTGTGCCGTGGCAGCTTCAAAACAGTTTTTCCAATTAACATTTCAACATTTTTGCCTCAATTTGTAAAAATTTTATTGAAATTTTTAATTAAAACTGCAAAATAGAACCCCAACCTGAATCAATTAAATATCAAACCACAACTAAATGCAAATAATGCCTAACCAATATTAAACTAATACAAACATCTGTAACTCATGACCAAACGTTAATTTTTGTAGGGGGAAAGAAAGAACTGTGGCTAAATAGCAACACAGATAATGTTTTTGTATTGCTTCTTTATCCAGGCAGAAATAGAAGGTCAGCATTTCAGCTGACACTATCCGCCGGTTCATCAAGGCTCCTCTGGAAAGAGAGTCCCAATTCAATTATGGCTGAGGAGTCTTTCCCTCAGGGAACCAAGCCCTTACAACAACCTTTGTAAAGGGAAAGACCTAAAAGCAGCAGGTGCTTTTGCATTATTTATCAGCGATTAAAAAAACATTCTGGGAGCTATCTAGTCATGGGGGAAACTCTCTAATTATTATGGATGGCAATGACAGCAGCTGTCAGAATGATGTGGACCAGTAATTTTCTTATTTTAAAAGCTCCCGTGATATATTCTCACGTCAAAGTTGAAGAGTTGTAGAAATACATTTTAAAATAATTAAAATGTTCAGGGGTTTTTGTTCTGTTTATGATAACAGCACCCAATGTTGCATTCTCTCTCTATAGTTTTTCATTGATGTGTAATTCTGCTAATTTTTGCACATTATGCCCATCACTTCATATTCAGAGAGAATTAAGTTTTAAGCACTTACTAAGGGGAGCTTAGAGTCTTGGATAGCTGACTGGAGAAAGGCAACCATTCACATTGTTCTCCTCATACTGGGAGGTTTTTATACAATAAGACTCTAATGTCCCAGTTACGTTTGGAATTAATTGCTTGTAATAACCAATCTGATTTCCCAGTTACCATGAACCAAGTATTTTTAAAGCATCTGATAGGTTGGCTTCTAGCTTTAAATAACAAAGCACAGGAAAGTAACCCTACTATATACAATGTTCCCTCAGTTATCGCTGGGGTTAGGTTCCAGGACCACCCACAATAAGTGAAAATCCGCGAAGTAGGGACGCTATATTTATTTTAATATTTATACATTATTTTAGTAGTTATACACTATTTTAAGTCTTTATCAACCAATCGTGTGTTGAAAATCGCCTCCTCCTCCTCCCATTGCCGTTTGGGCTCCTTTTCTCTCCCTTCAGCTTCTCCTTCCTCCCTTCCTTCGGCTGTAAATTGTATTTTTTTATTATTTATAATAGTCTTTTAGAGTTCATTGAAAAACCGCAAATCCGCGAAAAGTGAACCACGAAGTAGCGAGGGAACATTGTATATACATTCCTACAAAGTAAGGCAATAAGGCATTGGTGTCAAACACTTGGCATATATTATCCTCAATTGACTATTAAAATATTGCTATGCATAATAGTTTATTTGTACTAGGACTTCTGGCTGACAAATTGTACTTGACTTTGTACATGGCTGACGGCTCTGTTCTAATGTTCAGGTTATTTAAGGGCTGGGGGCATATTTTCTGTTGTGTACCTTGAAGTCCTTTCTTATGGCAACTTCTAAGCATGACTATTACAGGGTTTTCTTAGCAAGATTTGTTTGCATAGGGTTTGCCTTATCTCTTCTCGAAGGCTGAGATGTGTGACTTGTGCAAACCCACTTAATGGGTTTCTATGGCTGAGTGAAGGAAGATAGACGCTTATTGTGTTGGAGGAAAATCCTGAGAGTGCCTTGGACTGCAAGATCAAACCAGTCCATACTTCAGGAAATAATGTCCGACTACTCACTGGAGGGAAAGAGAAGACAAGAAAGCTTGGAGAAAACAGTGGTGCTGGGAAAAATTGAAGGAAAAAGGAAGAGGGGCCAGTCAAGGGCAAGATGGATGGATGGATGTTATCTGACCTTGAAGGAGCTGGGGGTGGCAACAGCCGCTGGTCCATGAGGTCACGAAGAGTCGGAAGTGACTGAACAAATAAACAACAACAAAAATGTCTAAGCAGAGTTTCAAACCACAGTTGTAGTCCAACACCAAACCACTATACTGTTAATTCTCGTGGAATTTTAATAATTACAAATAAAATATAGTTACTATGTAAGCATATATACCAATTTAACCAGTGGCACAATCTTGCATCGAAAAATAATGTTTCACTTGCACATCATACTATGTGTGTGTATGCATTGTGACTGAAAAGCAAACCAACAACACTCCTCTAGTTTGCCCTGGAATCCCAGAATGATACAGGTTATCACTATATTTCAATCCTGTTTTTCAGTCTTGCTAATTGCTTCAATGAAGTTATTTCAAGCCTTTCTCTTGCTCTCGCTTTCTGCTGCTGCTCTGTTCTTAGAACCTCTGTGAAGTAGTAGAAACCTATAGGTGGAGCACTTGCACTGTTGAAATACGGTATTCTCTCATAGCTGATTTCAAAGCATTTTTCAAAACTGGAAAACACATTTGTTCCATGTGGTTGGAAATGACATTTAAATTGGGGAAATTAACAGAAAAAGAAGACAGTTGGAGCTTGGTGATCTCTACCAAAACGAGGCCTCAGTATAGGAAATGCACAATCCTTATGTTTCATAAGCATCCCCTGCTGGGTTGGCCCATGACATTAGCTTGAGGCTAAGATGGTGCCCCTCAATCCAAGCTGATCGAAATGGCTGATGAATCTTGAACACTGGCAGTGTTTTCTGCTATAAATAAAGGCAACAAGACAGTTCAGGGGATGCAGGGCAGATACCGTGACATACATAGCCACTACACCACCACTTTGTCACAGCTCCCTGCCTGTCCCTAGCATCTGCTGCCTCAGGTGGCCGTCTCCATCCTCCCTATTCATAGGGCTACCATACTTCACTATATTGGCTTCCATTAAGGTTAAGTACATACTGATACTAAAATATGGGTCATCTGCTTAGGTTCAAAATCGGTATTTTTCCATTTTTATTATACCTGAAGGAAGAGTGTGCGGTATACATATCAATTCAATAAAAATAAGAATTATATCTCAATTGGTCCATTTCTGTTGATGTGCATCCAAGAGCATCTGCCCAAAGCAGAACAGAGCAGCTCTTGAATGGCTGGATAATATGTGTCTCCTGTTCATCCATCCATCCCACACATTTTTCACTCATTGGTTCACTTGTTCAGCTCAGCAAGTCCAATCGGGTCCTACTGTGCCCAGACTATCACATTCCTTTTGTTCACTTTGCTAGACAGTCATTTCACATAGCACGGCTGAGATAGCCCTATTCTGTTATAATTAAAGTGGAATTTGGTTTGTTTGTAAGAACTTGGTGATTTATTGTATGATACAAAATGCCTTTGCTTGGCGAGGTCAGGCTTGTTGTTTGCTATCAATTTCCAAATAAAATTAAATCCAATTGTAGCCAATACAAACATTTCCAAAGATATCTTGCATGCAGAATTTGCAAGGAGAAAACTATTAGAGGAAAATAATATTTTCTGGAGACTCCTGAAGTGCATTTTTTCAACTCAGATAAACCTGGTCCAATCTCCATAAGAATGGGTCCTCCTGCCTTCCTAAATTGTCCTTGGCTACTAGCCTGTGGTGGGGGATCCAGGTGGAATTCCTAAGAGTCCTATTCTTTCTCTATTTAATGGAGGGTTTTATTTTCTGTCTTATTTTTTCTTCCTCTCAACCCTTCCCTCCTGTTTTCCTATAACCCCTTTCAGTCCCACTCAACACGTCTGAGTTGCAATGATGGAAGCCATACGGATGCAGGGAGTAAAGGAGAATAAAGCTACCCCATTAACACCTTTCTGGTGCCCAGAGACTCAGACAAAGCCCATTGCAGTGTGGCAGTAGTATGATAGGTGGGGGAAACAATGCAGACATGGACTTAAATCCTATTGTTTTTCCCAACCAGGGCACACCTATTGAATCAAATGTGTGTACTCTGGTTGAGAGTAACATGTCGGAAAGCCCAATCACAGTCTCCCAAAGCAGTTACCATACTCTTAACTGAAGAATGGAAAACTGAATGTTGGTGGACAGGAAAAGAGATTTAAAGATTGGCTTAAGCCAATCTTAAAAACGGGCATAGACACCAAGAACTGGCCCTCAAGCTTTTTAACTGGAAACCAATAGTGCTGTGGAATTTGAAGAGGCATGAATGAAGACCAAAAGGGAGAAACGTGTCAAGAGGAAGGTGTGGCAAGCCAACCCTTCTCGGGACCACTTTCCATCTGAAAATCAATGTCCTCTCTGCAAAAGAACATGCAGATCAAGAATAGGTCTCTACAGTCACCTATGGACCCACTGCCAAGATCCTACACTTGGAAGGCAATCACTTGGTCGTGAGTGATAGCCTATGATGATGATGTGTTGATTCATCAATCAATAACAGGTACTATTTATTTATTTATTTATTTACATCACTTTTACCCCACCCTTCTCACCCGGAGGGACTCAGGGCGGCTTAAAATAGTCGGCAATTATATTGCCCAAAATACATTCAATAAAACAGTAACAGAATCCATAAACAATAAAACAGTACCACATTAATTAAAACTCTAATTAAACTCTATTAAACCATGAATTATAAAATTTAAAATGCATATATAGTTACGTTCGTCCACTAACACCTTCGCGTATGCCTTGATTCACATCATATTGACCTCAGATGTTACTCCTCAAAAGCTTGAGTACATAGCCATGTCTTCACGGCTTTCCTGAAACCTAGGAGAGTTGGAGCTTGTCGAACATTACTGGGGAGGGCATTCCACAGCTGGGAGCCACCACCGAGAAGGCCCTGTCCCTCGTTCCCACCAGCCGCACCTGCGCGGCAGGTGGGACCGAGAGCAGGGCCTCTCCAGATGATCTTAACACCCTAGTTGGTTCATAGGAGGAGATACGTTCGGATAAGTAGTTTGGGCCAGAACCATTTAGAGCTTTATAGGTCAAAACCAGCACTTTGAATTGGGCTCAGTAGCATATTGGCAGCCAGTGGAGCTGACTTAGCAAGAGGGTGGTGCGCTCCCTGTATGCCACTCCAGTTATTAATCTGGCTGCCGCTTGTTGAACTAGTTGAAGCTTCTGGGCTGTCTTCAAAGACAACCCCACATAGAGAGTGTTGCAGTAGTCCAAGTGGGATGTAACCGGAGCGTGGACCACCGTGGCCAAGTCCGGCTTCCCAAGGTACAGGCGCAGCTGGCGCACAAGTTTAAGTTGTGCGAAGGCTCCCCTGGTCACCGCCGAAACCTGGGGTTCCAGGCTCAGCGATGAGTCCAGGAGAACCCCCAGACTGCGAACCTGTGTCTTCAGGGGGAGTGCGACCCCGTCCAACACAGGTTGCAACCCTGTACCCTGTTCAGCCTTATGACTGACCAGGAGGACCTCCGTCTTGTCTGGATTGAGTTTCAATTTGTTTGCCCTCATCCAGTCCGACACAGCGGCCAAGCACCAGTTCAGGACCTGGACAGCCTCCTTAGTAACAGGTGGAAAGGAGTGACAGAGCTAGACATCATTGCGTACAGATGACACCGAACCACGAAACTCCAGATGATCTCTCCCAGCGACTTCATGTATATGTTAAACTACATGGGGGAGAATACCGACCCCTGTGGGACCCCACAAGACAATGGTTGTGGGGCCGAGCAGGTGTCCCCCAGTGACACCATCTGGGACCGACCCTCCAGGAATGAGTGGAGCCACTGCAGAACAGTACCTCCCAAGTCCCATTCCTGTTAGGCATCCCAGAAGGATACCGTGATTGACAGTATCGAAGGCCGCTGAGAGGTCCAGCAGAACGAGCAGGGACACACTCCCCCTGTCCAGCTCGCGGCGTAGATCATCGACTAAGGCGACCAAGGCTGTCTCGGTACCATGCCAGGCTGTGCCGGATCTAGATAATCAGTGTCTACCAAGAATGCCTACTATGGGTCCTGTGTTGACTCACCAATCACTAACTGGTACAAAAGAGTTTAAGCCTGAATCAGCTAGCAGCTAGGAGTCCCAGCTCTCACACTGGACAAGGCAGGGGATCAGTTTGTGCCATCACTGTTAGAGAAAATGGATCATGTGGTATTGTGATTATTATTGAAGTGAAAGAGTTGTTAGAACCTTTACCCCAATCACAGCAGAGGATGATAAGTTAGATCAGTTCTTCTCAACCTGTGAGTCCCCAGGTGTTTTGGCCTACAACTCCCAGAAATCTCAGCCAGTTTACCAGATGTTAGGATTTCTGGGAGTTGAAGGCCAAAACATCTGGGGACCCACAGGTTGAGAACCACTGAGTTAGATGGAACAAAATTGCATGTGGAAAGAATATGTTTACAGTCCTCAACAGAAAGAATGTTTATTAAGGAAATATATTCTTAGATAACAGTAGTCTGGTCCCTTCTAAACCAATCTAAAAGAGAAAAGGATGGGAGGGAGAAATATTGCTGAATGCAAGTGGAAGGGCTCTTCTTTTGTCTTTAACAAAAGTGGGCAGTCACTTAATTAACCCTGAGTGAACCATACAATGTTATCTTCCCAAAACACTTTTGGGATAGCTGGCCGACAGAAGAAGAAAAGCATGCAGAAAGGGAAGACAAAAGATCCTAATCCCTCTCTCTCTAAACCATCTCATTCCTAGTGGACAAGACAGCAGCAAGAACAAGTGCAGGCCCTGCTGTTTCTTCCAATAGCCACCAACAATGAATTCCACATAATCCTAGAAGCTATAGCTTCTAAGATCAGACGGTATCTGGTGCCTTTAGGGTATTTTGATCCTATCCTTTATATTCACACTGTGTTTCATTTTGTGCATAGTTTGAAGCATCATGTGCACTTACTAGAAAATGAATCTAAACAGTATCCTAATAGGGCCGAAAAGTTGTTATGTTTTTCCAGTCTGACTGTATGTGGTCGGGGTAAAACAGAGTCACCATCTTAAGGTGAAACTTCTTTTCTAGAAGCTTCAGAAAAGACAAAGGAAATGAAAGAAAACTCCCGCTTTTTGCTTCAGTTAGCTGAGATTTTTGGGGAAAAAAGGTATACAATGATAAAATAGCAGTCCAAATTCAGAAGTGAGCATATGCCAATAAATGTATTCCTCTGGTAAATGGCATCCATCTGTGAAGAATTTATTTAGCGCTGTTCACAGTCAGTTCCTGATTTTGCCTTAACTGAAATGATTGAAGCTTTATCATTCTTTATTTTGATACGCAAAACAAGTAGGCTGCCACTCATTTTTGTCACCGTATTATTTTTACTCCAGTTGTTTTACTTCTCATTACACAAATCTTGCTACAAGATCTCTCTTTAACGGTTTATATGTGTGAACCTGAGATTATAATTATGAAATGTAAGTTTTTGGAGGAGTGTTGTTAGTGGTTTCTATCTCCTTTCTCTGGATGATCCCCCATTGATACCAGCCATTACTCAGAAGTAAAGCTGAACTTGGCAAAGTTGCTTTCTTTGGATCCCAGAACTGGGCATTGGCCATGTTGGCTGTGGGATTCTAGGAATTGTAATTCAAAGAAATCAGTTGCCAAACTCAGAGTAAGCCACAATATTCTCTGTGGTGTTTATCCCCTCCATGCACATGGCTAGGATGCCCTAGGGTGCACTGTGCTAGTTGAAGAGTTGGCGCATGAAGCACGTTACGCTGGTTCCTATCTATTATGGAATAATAAATGTCATTGGTCCTTTTGTGCTGTTAATCAAAGTGAGAGCTGTGCTCCACAAGCAGAAAAAAATATTTGAAGAGTGTTATAGTGCTATCAAGCCACAAGTGGCTATAATATTATGAGAAGCTGAGTTATTAGGAGAAGCCAAGTTATTTAGAATCATAGGGTTGGAAGAGACTGTATGGGCCATCTAGTCCAATCCCCTGCCACACAGGAAAAGCACAAAGCACCCTCAACAGTTGGCCATCCAGCCTTTGTTGAAAAGGCTGCAAGGAAGGTGCTTCCATCACACTCTGTTGCAGAGAGTTCCATTGCTGAACAGCTCTTACAGTCATCTGCAAATTTGATAAGCACGCCCTCTAAACATTTATCCAAGTCATTAATAAAGATGTTAAACAGCACCGGGGTTAGATAGAACCTTGCAGCAGTCCACTAGTCACTTCTTTCCAGGATGAAGATTAATCATTGAGCACCCATTTGATTCAGTCACTTGGCCAATTACAAATCCACCTAACATTAGTATTATCTGGCCCACATTTTACTAGTTTGTTTGCAAGAAGATCATGGGGGACCTTGTCAAAGGCCTTACTGAAATCAAAATATACTACATCCACAGCATTCCCTTTACATCTACCAAGCTTGTAACTCTATTGAAGAAAGAGATAAGATTAGTCTGGCATGACTTGTTTTTGAGAAATCCAAGTTGACATTTAATAATCACAGCGTTTCTTTCTAAGTGATTGCAGACTGCCTCCTTAATGATCTGCTCCAGAATTATTCCTGGCTTTGATGTCAGGTTGACTGGACAGTAATTGTTTGGGTTCTCTTTCCCCCACCTTCTTGAAGATAGGGATTTGCCCTTCTCAATTCGTCTTCTTCTTTCTCTCCCCTTGTTCTCCTCTTCTTTCTTTTTATTCTTCCTCCTCCTTTTCTTTTTTCTTCCTCCTCATTATCATCCCACTAGGTTTCAGTGATGCCTATTACATTGGAAATGTTTTGTTGTGTTAAGAGTTCCAGTTCATCTTGTTTATTACCCATGCTCTAGCTCAGGGGTCCCCAAACTAAGGCCCGGGGGCTGGATGCGGCCCATCGAAGCCATTTATCCGGCACCCATGGCACAAGGGCTGAAGGGGGTTGGACTAAATGATCCAAGGGTTCTCTTCTTCTCTTACAACCATTATTATTATTATTATTATTATTATTATTATTATTATTATTATTATTATTAACATTAAGGCTGGGTGGCCATCTGTCAGGGGTGCTTTGCTTGTGCTTTTAGTCCACAGAGGCAGAAGAGGGTTGGACAAAATGGCCCAAGGGGTCTCTTCCAACCCTCTTTATTATTATTATTATTATTATTATTATTATTATTATTATTATTATTAATTAACATTGAGGCTGGGTGGCCATCTGTCAGGGGTGCTTTGCTTGTGCTTTCGGTGCACAAAGGCAGAAGGGGATTGGACTCAATGGCCCAAAGGGTCTCTTCCAACCCTCTTTTTTATTATTATTGCTGTTGTTATTACTGTTGTTGTTGTTGTTATTATTATTATTATTATTATTATTATTATTATTATTTATTAACATTGAGGCTGGGTGGCCATCTGTCAGGGGTGCTTTGCTTGTGCTTTCGGTGCACAAAGGCAGAAGGGGATTGGACTCAATGGCCCAAAGGGTCTCTTCCAACCCTCTTTTTTATTATTATTGCTGTTGTTATTACTGTTGTTGTTATTATTATTATTATTATTAACATTGAGGCTGGGTGGCCATCTGTCAGGGGTGCTTTGCTTGTGCATTCGGTGCACAAAGGCAGAAGGGGATTGGACTCAATGGCCCAAAGGGTCTCTTCCAACTCTCTTTTTATATTATTGCTGTTATTATTATTATTATTATTAATTATTATTATTATTATTGTTCGGTGGCCAACTATAGTCCGGCCCTCCAATGGTCTGAAGGATTGTGAACTGGCCCCCTGTTTAAAAAGTTTGGGGACCCCTGCTCTAGCTGATTATTTAAGATTATTGTCCTCTCACTGCTTGGTACTTGTTCTGTTTGTCCAACTCTCTGTTTAGTTTTTGGGATGTTTTGTCTGGGCCTTGATAAAGTACTGCAGGAGAGGAGGATGGTCAGTGGGCTTCATGAGTCTCATCATCTGCTTTTGAAATGAAGTCCTTAATGTAATGTAACATGGTTTTATTTTATTACAAAAACTGACTTTACTATATTATAAAAATGTATTTAATTTTTATTTAAAATATTATTTCTATGATTTTTGATTTATTTATTTACCATATTTATATCTCACCTTTCTCAATCCCTGGGGAACTCAAGGCAGCTTACAACAGCACTACATAGTGCCTACAGCATAAAACATAAAAAGTTACATTAAGATTAAAATAAGCATACATAAAGACACATTCAGATACAATCCAATGTTAAGACACAGCATCCAAAGGCAAGGTCTAAGTCCGATCCAGAGTCAATTGCACAATTTCAAGTAACTTATTCTACAACTACTTCTCGAAGGCTTACTCCCAGAGCCAGGTTTTAACTCTCTGAAAGCCAGGAGGGAGGGGACTGACCTGTCATCACTTGGGAGAGAGTTCCACAACCGAGGGGCCACCACTGAGAAGGCCCTATCTCTCATCCCTACGAACCGTGCTTGTGAAGGAAGTGGGACTGAGAACACGGCCTCCCCAAATGATCTCAGACTCCAAGGTAATTTGTAGGGGAAGATATGTTCAGACAGGTAGACTGGGCTGGAACCATTTAGGGCTTTGCAGGCTAAAGCCAGCACTTTGAATTGAGCTCGGAAGCAGATTGGCAGCCAGTGGAGCTGAAGTAACAGGGGGGTGGTATGCTCACTGTACGCCGCTGGTTGCTTGAGGGTTCCAATTGCTTAAGCTTTGATTAACTGAGAGTGTACTGGATATTGTAAATGGCCACAATGATGCACCCAGAATTTGAGTCCTACCTTCTGCTGACAAGAGCAGCCTGCAGATCTATGTGAGTCATGTTACACTCCCCAAAACAAGTTGTAATATTGTGTCCTTTCTTTATTCAATATCCTGCTTTTACAGTTGATGACACAGCCCATAAACTCCCACAAGGTAGTGGTGCAGCTGGTGGAGGGTGGGGGAAGATGAATGCATTGATCTCCTAAATTGTATATCTGAAGTTTCAAGTCAAGCCAATGCTAGAATTTTGGGCACTAAAGGAAAATGTCACTTTCAGAATTCTTATCAGGAGGGCAATGCCTTCATTTTGCTTCTCCGGTAACTACACCCCTGGTTGCTGAATTTTGCTGCTCCAAATCAAAATAACCTTGCTGTTTCATTTTTATTTCCAAATAATGTCTTTTGTGGAAAAGTTGACCTTTCTGGTTAGGTGCTGTGCTTGCACTGGAATGCAGTTACACTTGGCCAAGGAACGTAACAGCATGACCAAATAAAAGCAGTTGCCAAAAAACAGTCTAAGAGCAGGGAAAACAACAAAAGGAAGGCCACCATTGTTAAAGCAAACCATACATTGTTCACTGGTGGATACATTATTTATTTCTATTATTTATGACCTGTCATCATTTGCTTGTGGACAGGATTTTCTGTGTCACTGGAGAATTACAAGGTCATTAATAACTCATAGAAATGAATAATATACCTCCAGGTGCCCTGATAGATCCCCTCCCCAGCTGTCTACATTGGGCAGCAGCTACTTATTTATTTCTTGCAGACATTTTCTAAATGGTAACATTGAACGATATGCATCAACGACTCACAAGAACAGCTGCTTTTGAAAACGGGTATCTCTTTCAACTCAGTATTTCTCCAAGTACATCCCCAAACAGGAAAGGCAGTTAAGGCATATCCTCACTGTAGAGTGACGGCAATTTGATATTGCTTTCAACGTCATGGCACTATTCTAGGATTTGTAGTTTGGTAGTACGTACTGACAATGCCCTAGTTCCCTAACTCTCCCTGAGCACAGCATTAGATTTCACTAGTAAAGAATATGAAATAGCACTTGCAAATATGACTTCCATAAGATGGAATCACAGCAATTCAAGTGCTATCAAAATCCTACAATTTTGTCATGTGGGTACACCCAAGTGCAACATAAGTTCAAAATCAGCAGTTGCTTCCTGCTTAAATAGTAATATTTAGAATAAGCATGGGTCAGAGCCGGCCCTAGGTAATTTTCAGGTGTAAGCGAACAGAATTTTGCCCCCCCCCCCCGCAAAAAAACCAATCACTGAAAAATAAAAGCATTGGATAAGCAAAAATGTTGGACAATAAGGAGGGATTAAGGAAAAGCCTATTAAACATCAAATTACATTATGATCTTACAAATTAAGCACCAAAGCATCATGTTTTACAACAAATCAACAGAAAAGGGAGGGAAGGAGCCTTCAAACTCTTCAAACAAGCCTAATAAAGGAAGCTTTATTTTTTATCATTGACTGTTTAGTAAGAGGAATAAAGGGGTTGAGCTGGGTTTTACTTTGAAGTAAATGAACGAGAATAAAGGGGAGAACTGGGTTTTACATCTAAGTAAATGAAAGGGAATAAAAGGGAGGACTTGGTTTTACTTTGAAGTAAATGAGGGAAATAAAGTGGAGGATTGGGTTTTACTTTGAAGTAATGAGGGGAATAAAGGAGAGGACTGGGTTTTACTTCTAAGTAAATGAAAGGGAATAAAAAGGAGGATTGGGTTTTACTTTGAAGTAAATGAAGGGAATAAAGTAGAGGATTGGGTTTTACTTTGGCCCCAATCCGGAGTGGCCAATACCTGTGGCACCAGAAAGGGTCCCAAATGCTGCGGAAGGTATGGGGGGGGAGAGAAGGAGCCTTCAAACTCTTCAAGAAGCTCCACCGACTGGGAACAGATCTGCAGCCCTGGCAGCAGTGGCTCCCAGTCCAGAGCTGAGCCCGGAGGGGAGCGTGGCCACATACAAACCCCGTCGCCGCCGGAGGAAGGTGCACATGGGCGAGGGAAGAGGGAAAAGCAGCGGGGGGCTTTCTCCCTGGCCTCGCTCTCCTCTGAAGGAGGGGAAGCGGGAGGCCTTTCCTCCTCCTCCTCCTCCTCCTCCTCCTCCTCCTCCTCCTCCTCCTCCTCCTTCTCCTCCTTCTCTTTGGCCCTGCATGTGCTTTCCTCAGGGAGCTGCGGCGGAGGGTTTTCTCCATGGCCTCACTCCCCTGGAGTGGAGGGTCAAAGGGGGCGGGAAGGCAGAGGGAGGCATGGAAGGCATGGAAGGAGGCAGGGAGGGAAGGAAGGAAGAGGTCGCTCACCCACTAATTCCAGAGGCAGGTACTCAGGCCTTCTCACATCCCCTGCTACATCTTTGGGCTCAGCAGCAGCCCTTCCCTCACCTCCGGCAAGTGCACAAGCAGTAGACCTCCCCCTCCCACCCTCCTTCCCAGCTGTGAGCTTACTACTGGCAATGGCACCTTTTGCAGCAGAGGTGAGGATCACGAGCCTAGGAGGAGGAGGCGGGGGTGCGCATGCATGCACACACGCATGTGTGCACGCGGGAGGGGGAAGGTGAGGCACGCCTGGAGGGTGTGCCCCCCCCCCCCCCCAGTGGGGAGGGAAAAAAAGAAGCTGCTCGTTTAGGGCATCTGGAGGCGCCTTAACTGTGTAATAATAATAATAATAATAATAATAATAATAATAATAATAATAATAGTAATAATAATAATTTTATTTTTGTACCCCGCCACCATCTCCCCAGAGGGACTTGGGGCGGCTTACAGATATAAAACCAACATACAATAATATCAAATACAAAAACACACAAATAAATTTAAAGGCATTAAAAATCACAGTCATTATAAAACACTTGAGAAACACAGCAATAAAAACATAAAATGAGCTGGGCAAAGTGCAGTGAGTGGAACTTGTAAACAAGAAGGAAGTTAAGGTGCTACAAGGTCATGGGAAGAGCCTTAGACTGGGGTGAACACTGAGGCTATGTCAGGGAGTTAACCAAGGGGTACAACTGGTCAGAAGGACCCGCTAGTACCAGGGTTTAGTATACTTCTTCAAAGGCCTGTTTGAAGAGCCAGGTTTTCAGGCTCTTCCTGAACACTTCCAAGGTGGCAGCTTGCCTAATTTCCCTGGGGAGCGCGTTCCAGAGCTGGGGGGCCGCCACGGAGAAGGCCCTCTGCCTCGTCCCCAACAGCTGTACTTGTGACGGAGGCGGAAGCGAGAGGAGGGCCTCCCCCGATGAACGAAGAGATCGTGCAGGTTCGTAGGGGGAGATGCGGTCAGAAAGGTAAGTGGGTCCCAAACAGTTCAGGGCTTTGTAGGTCAGCACCTGCACCTTGAATAGTTTGCCTATTTATAGTTTGCATAGTTTGCCTATTGGTTGAACCGCCCCTGGCATAGGTAACTGTGAATGACTAGGGGATCCACTCTATGTCTCAGGTAAAGGTAAAGGTTTTCCCCTGACATTAAGTCTAGTCGTGTCTGACTCTGGGGGTTGGTGCTTATCTCCATTTCTAAGCCGAAGAGCTGCCGTTGTTCGTAGACACCTCCAAGGTCATGTGGCCAGCAGGACTGCATGGAGCGCCGTTACCTTCCCACCAGAGCAGTGCCTATTGATCTATTCTCATTTGCATATTTTCAAACTGCTAGGTTGGCAGAAGCTAGGGCTAACAATGGGAGCTCACCCCGCTCCACGGATTTGAACCTCTGACCTTTCGGTCAGCAAGTTCAGCAGCTCAGCGGTTTAAACAGCTATGCCACCACGGACTCTATGTCTTATGTTGGACTATTTTTCTTTATTAATACCGCTTTGTAAACATATTCATAAGTATTTTTCAAATTTGACATTTGTGGCTCCCAGGAATCCAGTTTTTTAAACCATTTTTGTTATATGTGTGTGGTTGTGTTGAAATGCCCAAAATGAATTCTACAGAGTATAGAGAATATTTTCACCATGGCTAGGGTGTCCTTGAACCTTGCAAAGATTAGAATGAAATGCCTATTATTTTTAGGCTCAAAAACATGCACACATTTCCCCTATGGTCTTTGAGGGGCAAAACATGATTTGTTGGGGGAATGAGCCAGTACATGCAGCCTCTCACTCCTTTTCTTAATATTTAAGTAGGAAACAAAGCCCTATGTTTTGGCTTTGTCTCACTTCTACCAGTCGTAAATGACATACAGCCCGATCCCATGAGCTGCTGGATCAAGCTCGCAGCAAAAAGCAGCAGGAGGTAGCATCAAAGTGCTGGGACAATGGGACAACTAATTATTTCTTCAGTTACTGTGAAACACAACAAAGATATTGGTGGATAGGAATGTACCAGCTGGCCTTAGTCCTGTTTCATGAGCTGTTGTCACGCTGAAAATTTTATTGGCTTCCCTGTCCATCAAAACATTGAAAATAGCATACCAAACAAGAACTAAAAATAGCAGCTGCATAATCAAACCAGTAAGAAACATTGTCAAATCAGTATGTATAGAAGATGTCTGTGCTGTAAAGTTATGTTACCTGCTATTGCAGAAATGATATGGAGATGTTGTCAGATAGGTTTTCATGGACAGGGAGTTTGAGAAAGATCAGTGTCATTCTCTATATGGCTCATTTGACTGTGCCAACGAAACCAAACTCATTTGGCAGTGGTCTGGGATGTATTGATGTCTTTTTCACACAGATAGAGCACCACAACACGACCATCAAGGCTCAGTTCAATGGAATCCTGGAGACTACCATGGCTGCATCCTGTAGAATCTTTGGAGTTGTATTTTGATGAAATGTTAAAGGTCTCTGACAGATAATATTATCTATCTCGTGAAACTACAAATCCCAAGTTTCCACTGAATGGAGCCGTGACAGTTGAAGGGGTATCGAATTGTGTATAATATGAAAGACAAAGGTAAAGAGAGAGTGTAACATCTGAGAGAGGAGCCCTCGGTGGCACAGAGGGTTAAACTGCTGAGCTGCTGACAGAAAGATCGGCTGTTCTAATCTGGGGAGCGGGGATGAGCTCCCACTGTTAGCCCCAGCTTCTGCCAACCTAGCAGTTTGAAAACATGCATATGTGAGCAGATCAATAGGTACCGCTCCGGCGGGAAGGTAACGGTGCTCCATGCAGTCATGCTGGCCACATTACCTTGGAGGTGTCTGTGGACGACGTCAGCTATTTGGTTTAGAAATGTAGATGAGCATCAACTCCACAGAGTCGGACACGACTAGACTTAATGTCAGGGGAAAACCTTTACCTAGCACCTGAAAGATCAGGCTGATTTCCTTGTGCATTCGCACTGCTAAATCAAAGGCCTGTAAACATAGGGAGACCTTAGTGGTATTCTCCACCAGGTTGGCTAGGTGGGTCCATTCTTCAGTAGCCTAGCCTACAATCCTTTTTGGCTGCTTTTTGTAGCACTGGATGTGATATTGCAAATTGGCATCTATTTCAAAATTGGAACTCATTCAAGGCTGGGGAGTTTCAGCTAAATTTGGTCCCCAAGGCTTTCCCAGATGGTTACACCTCTATTTCCATTTCACCATTGTTTGGTAGTTTTTCATCATTTGTGTGGTTCCCTTCCCCTCCTTATAAAAGATTAAAATGCCTCTCATTAGATAGAATCCCTTTCGTAAGAACTGTATACTAAAAATTGCTGGCATTTTGGGTTTTCTTTTATCCCTGCAAAGCACGGTAAAATAGCCCCCAATTACTGATATGAAGATGAATTTCGCCCTTGGACTGAAAGAAGTTTCCTCGGAATAACTATGTGAGGTGTACCTATATGAGAAAGGAATTAAGGCATTACCACCCATTAGACCTCTGTTTCCTCAAACGATTTTTCCCTTTATTTCCGACTCTGCAGAGAATGAGACAAACTTCTTATATTTGCTACGTTTTCATTCTGTCAACTTTCTTTGCCCCTTTTCTTTGGATGTCTAAACTGTTCTTGTAAATGTTCAACTGAAGTTTAAAGCTACTGCAATGCTAGAAATTTGCGGACTAAAGGAAAATTGTATTTAGGGGAACAGAATTCGTATTTGGGGGCAATGCTCACATTTTACCTCCCTCTACCCATTCCCCTTGAACTAGTTTTACTTCCTGAGATTGCTTCTCAAAGTTATTACACCCCTGTGTCTTATTTCTGGACTTTCCTTTCTTTATTAGCACCTACTGTGCAAACATCTTTGTGTGCATTTCCTCAAAGGTAATAAAGTGCCATCCGTGCATCACCCTTGTCTTTTGCAAGGCAAGGACTGTAAAGTTCCTAAACTCCTTATATTATCACTTTAAAGCTAATTTAATGAAGAGTGGGACAAATGTCAGCAAATCTTGAGTTAAGGGGCAGGTTATGACAAGGAGACGCACAAGTGCTGGGACCTTCTTAGTGCTGACTTTGCTGCTCATTATCTGCAATTAAGAATTAAAATGCAAACCTAAGAATCCTGTTGGACATCAGGGTCTTGCCATCGGTCTAAGGTCAGTCGCTGAGTGCTTTAGGGCAGAGCTGAATGTTTATTTATTGTTACAGAAATAGGCAAACCACAGGGACAGGGACAAATCCAGATAAATGATCATCCAAACAAAGCACCTGTATGTGTGTTTAAAAATGATTGCCTCAAAGTCCATGACAAAGGATTTCAAATGGAGGTCAGTTGTCACCTACTGATCACTGAATAATTAAATATGAAACTGTGTGTGAGAGAAATCTAGCCCCTTGCTGGGCAATATATATGTGAAAAATTGCTCCATGTCCATTTACAACTACCGCTGAGCTGAATTTTGATCAGAGAGCTAAACATAAGAGGCTTCTGCTACAAGCTCTGCAAGTGACCATTGACAGAAATATTTAGCAGATATTCCCTTGATGTCAAGGAATTTGTTTAAGGGAATTTTATTTTAAAATATGGAAATGTATCAGGTAACTAGGTTATATAAACTCTGAAGACAGTCACACTGGCTCCACAAATGTATTCCAAGTGAATACTACGTTACCTCTCATATCTACATGTGCGTTTGTAGGCCACACATTGGTGGCCGTGGTTTTAAGTCTCTTTCACAATACACAACTTTAGCACTTTGGATACAGTCAGTCCTTCACGTTCATTGGAGTTAGGGGCACAGGAGTCCCGTGAAAGTGAAAAATCACAAATAAAGAAATGGTTACTTTTTTAACCTGAGGAAAAAACCTCCCTAGGAATGTCTAGATCTTCCAGCATTACTCTATTGTCAATGTCCACAGGAAGCATAGAATTGCATTGGAGGACCTAGAGATTTCTAGAGAGAGCATGACTAGAGGCTGTCCATAGAATCACACTGGAGGAGCTAGAACAGTGGTTCTCAACCTTGTAACGAAATGAAAAACCATGTGTAGTCCACGTTTGATCAGCCCACACACTGCCTTGCCAGAGGAAGAAAATATGTCATGCAGATGAACAATAAAGAATAAGTAGTTTACTCTTTGTAGTTCAGAACAACATATTTACAATTATGTGATCAGTGGCATTGATTCACATAATGTCCTTTTATGAGATATTTAAAATGATCTTTCTCTGCCCTTGTGGAGAATCTCCCTCCAGCAGCTCATGAAGCAAGAGCACACTTCAAAGTCTCTCTCTCTGATTCTCTCGTCATCTTTCTCTGAGCACCTGCATAGCTCAAGCCTGAAAAGTGTAACAGTATCCAAAAGTCCCAGGATCATCCAACTACCTGGGCATAGCCCAGCCAATCAGTTTCATGCATCTTATGTTACAGTTGACACACACACAATAACTGATTTCTTACACGGTCCCACAAACGTGTGGGTCCCCAGATGTTTTGGCCTTCAACTCGCAGAAATTCTAACAGCTGGTCATCTGATTGGGATTTCTGGGAGCTGGAGGCCAAAACATCTGGGGACTCACAGGTTGAAAACCACTGAGCTAAAAAACCTAAGCGAAATCAAACCCATGAATAATCAAATTTGCAAGAGTCAAAACCACAAATGTGGAGGAATTACTGTAATGTAAAAAGGTCCTTCACTATATAATTATAGTATTTTGCTATTTCTTGAAATGCTGTGGCTGCATCCTTCATAATGGTGAAATTACACATCCTGAGATACCATTGGCGGAGTAACAGTATTTACATTTTCTGTCTTTTAGTAAGTCGCCTTGAATCCCAGCCTGGGAGAAACGCAGGAAAGAAATGAAGCAATGAATAGGGACATGACCACATTGAGTGGTGGATAGATGCCTCCATATGATTTTTTTGAGATCCTAGCAAAGACACCTGGCCTCTGCCGTAGTATTTTCTGTTGGCATTTCTGGAGGCCTGAAAGGGAATGGAGAACAAAGCCCGTTTTCACTCATTTAGAGCTGGATCTATCCCAATGTCAGTGAGTTTGTGTCGAATCAAACTGTCCCATGATTATATTCAGCTCCTTCCTACTTTCTAAAACATTTGTCCTCCTTTTTATTTGGGGCGATGGTTAGGGTACAATTTACTGCCGCTCTGCTTCCGTCTTCCCAAGAAGCTTTATGATTTTGTTGATAACTAGCCAGTTGAAGAACTTTCTGAACTGATCTCATTTATCTAAGGGACATGTTACCTTAAATAATTCTAATATTTAGTTAGAGTTATGGCTGCAGTGCCCTCCGGCCATGTTAATTAATGGGCTTTTGTCAGACTATTAATCATCTCTCATAGTGAACTCATTGTGGTCTCAAAAGGTGAATTGCACCTTTCAGAAGGTTTTTCCCTCCTGAAGTTCGAAGCAATCCCAGAAAAGGTATTAATCCAGTAGAAGCTGGTGAGTATTATAGGCTTATAGCCTCACCTCATAACATGATGAAAAAGCTTTGTGGAGGGGGAAGCGGGAAGGCGCTCACCAGACCATCTGGAGATATAATAAATCTGACAGCCACAGCAATCTTAGAATCAAACACAACTTCATTATATTAGGAAAAAATGATTTTCTAATTAACTCATGAGGAAACCTTGTGATTCATTCACCCTAATAGAGTTTGAGAGTTCAGTCTTCCTCATCAATGTCAGAAAATCATTGTCCCTTATAAATTATCACTTTCTGTAGTCTACCGAGAAGAACAGCCTAATAGATTAATTGGGTATTTAAACAGACTACAGATAACTCTAATAATGATCTTTACATTTTGACATGCAATAATGTATCTAGTTCTAAGCTGTGCTTAAGAAAGAGCTTTGGAAGTAAATACTTTTAGATTCAAGGGACTCTTATTTGAAGCTAACTCCATATTGATTTTCATTCTGTAAATAGAAACCTTCAAACCTGTAAAGATTGGGAAACAAAGTTTTTCTCTTGTTAAACCTTTACATTAGTCCAGTGTAGTCATATGGTTGGACAAAACTAAATGTCTCTGCTAAACAGGACACTGCCCAGGATTTATCAACTCTTGAACAAATACAACCTCCAGGGTTTCAAGCAAAAAATAATTTCCATTCTTAGCTGGAGATTTTTGATATTCCCCTGTGGTCTCCCATCCAAGTCCAAACCAAGTCCAGTCCTGCTTAGCTTCTTAAATCAGCTGTTCGGCAGTGGAACTCTCTCCCCCAGACAGTGGTGGAGGCTCCCTCTTTGGAGGCTTTTAAGCAGAGGCTGGATGGCCACCTGTCGGGGGTGCTTTGAATGAGATTTTCCTGCTTCTTGCAGGGGGTTGGACTGGATGGCCCGCGAGGTCTCTTCCAACTCTACGATTCTATGATTCTAAGATGAGATCAGATATGTTGAAGGTGACGTGAAAACACACTATATTTAAACAACAATATCTAGAACAGAGATGAAAGGAGAGTCCCAAAACATTACTCCCGTATTAAAGAATGGAAACTATTGGGAAATGCATACTGCCATTATCTTTAAAAGCTTTCAAAACAAGACTTATTGTTAACCTTTGAAAAGCTCTGGTAGACTAATGCACAATCAATTACATTTCCAAATGGAATAAGGAACATTCCAAAAGTTTAGATGTGACTGAAACTGTGCTACCAATATTAAACATCTTAAATACTTCTGTGCTGTAGTCTAACTCCATAGTTGATCATGATAGCACAACAATACACAACATTGTACTGGCTGGCAGATAGCTCACCAGCCTGATATGATTAAGGCCTAGCTCTCAAAACACATGAGATAAAGCAGGATGCCTGGTTTGTAGCACATCACATGATGGTCTAAGCCCCCAAACGAAAAAAAAAATGTGGACCTAGGAAAGTGTCCTGTCAGAGCAGTGGTTCTCAACCTATGGGTCTCCAGATGTTTTGACCTTCAACTCCCAGAAATCCTAACAGCTTAACTGGCTGGGATTTCTGGGAGTTGTAGGCCAAAACAACTGGAGACCTACAGGTTGAGAATCACTGTGTTAGGGAGAAGCAAAACATTATTTCAAACATATTTTTATGTGCCTGACCACTTGTGGCCTCAGCAGGGTGACCTTCCATTTTACCTTACTTTCCATATCGGGATGAGATTCCTGTCTGGCTGTACCACAGGTTTTTAGGAGGTACATTATGCCTCTTTTTGGGATACTAGGTGTAATCTCAGAAGACCATTGGAGAGCTGAAAAGGCTGCAGAAAGGTGTGTCCAGCAGGATTGCATTGGGACAAGTTTTTTTAGATGAAAGTTTACAACATTTGTGTCTTTTGAGACTAAACATAAAGTGAGTATAAACAATGTGATTTGCTGTTTTTTTGCCTTCAGGCTTAGTTTGTTTTATGGCAAAAATATGGAAGAAAATCTTCTAAATGAGTCCTGGTTATATATAAAATAAAATTGTTTACTAAAAAAATAATAACTGCTATCCACATTTTACTGATGATTTTGTGTATTCTACATCATTGCAGGTGCGTTTGGAGAGAGAGGGCCTTTTCAGTGGTGGAACTCCTTTCCTAGAGAGGTATGATCGCCCCCCTCCTTACTGACTTTTTGTTCACAAATTAAAACTTTTCTGTGGAGCCAGGCCTTCCCAGACGAATGATAACAGGCACTGCCAGATAACCGCTGATAAAACTTCACAATTGAATGCTTTGTTGGCCCTGGCAATTGCAACCTGACCTTGAAAAGGGGTGTCTTAGGAGCTATATCATTTTTAGTTTTACAAATAACCTCAGTGGCTGGAGATTATGGATACTTTTAAATGGTACCTGTTGTAAGTTTTAACTGTTTTATATGATGTGTTTAAATTGGGTTATTTTTATATTTGTATATGGTGTTTAATTGATTATGTATTGTGTGCCGATGTATTTGCATTGGTTGTAAATTTTGCATGCCGCTTTGAGTCCCACCCCTGGGAGAAACGCGGGATAGAAATGTATAAATAATAATAATAATAATAATAATAATAATAATAATAATAATAATAATAATACAATAAAATTACATTTAAAACTGACCACCCTCCCAAATCCCACCAGTAGCCTCCCCAGCAACATGGCTCTCATCCTCCCCCAAATGCCTGCTGGCACTGAAGTGTCTTTAGCTGCTTGCAAAGGGCAAGCAGGGATGGGGTCATCCTGGTCTCTCTTGGAACAGAGTTCCAAAGTCTGGGAGCAGTGACCGAAAAGGCCCTCCCCCTTGTTCCCGCCAAATGTGCTTGAATGGGTGGTGGGATAGAGAGAAGGCCCTCCCCAGATGAGCATAAATATCTGATAGGTTTGAAGACATATATGGTCCTTCAAATAACCTGGACCTATGCTGGTTTTCTTTGGCAAGGGAGTACACAAGAATGATTTTGTGAGTTCCTCTGAAAGATAGCTTGAAGTACCTGGTATGATGTAGGCTGGTCTCCCATCCAAGTACTATCCAGGGATTACCTTGATAGAGTTGTTGTGTGTTTTCTGGGCTGTATGGCCATGTTCCAGAAGTATTCTTTCCTGACATTTCACCCACATCTATGGCAGGCATCATCAGAGATTGTGAGGTATATTATACAGCCCGGAAAACACATAACAACCCTGTGTTTCCGGCCATGAAAGCCTTCAACAACACATTATCTTGATAGTTTCAAAGATCAGAAAGGACCTGGTGACTTTAGGGTATTAGGGTGTAGTAAAAGGTAAAAGTTTTCTCCTGACATTAAGTCTAGTCATGTCTAATCTCCATTACTAAGCCGAAGAGCCAGCATTGTCCATAGACACCTCCAGGGTCATGGGGCCGGCATGACTGCATGGAGCGCCGTTACCTTCCTGTCAGAGCAGTACCTATCGATTTACTCACATTTACATGTTTTTGAACTGCTAGGTTGGCAGAAGCTGGGGCTGACAGCGGGTGCTCACTCCGCTCCCCGGATTTGAACCTGTGACCTTTCGGTCCACAAGTTGACCACCTCAACACTTTAACATGCTGCGCCTCGAGGGTTCCCAATTAGGGTGTACTAGTGGCAATAAAAGACAGTTTAACTGGAACATTGACTGAAGATGCACACTCCCTGATCTCAGATGGCACTGTGTCCCAAACCAGTATTTATGGAATGTAATTTAATTGTTGAAGTGATTGAAAAATCTGGTGGTGAAAAAGAGGACTTCCCAGGGGCCAGTGAGTCTTTCCGCTGTGGTGGAGAAGTGCCTGGAGCAGTACAGCTGGTATCTCAACATCAACACATATTTTCTTGCTTGTATCATCTGCAGTCAGGCAATCAGTCCCAATAATGAAAGGTAATAGTAGTCACCTTCATTTTTTTATTTTTTAATGTTGCCTACTCATCTATTTAATAGCATTCTTCCAGATTAAATATTGCAAACTGCATAAAACCAGATAACCATATTGCTATTTGCACTAAATCAGATTTCCTACTGCACATTTTATTTTTCTGCTGCACAAAACATATCCCGTTGCACATCAAAGTAATGCTCAGGTCCATAAGATTCCTACTATTCAAGACTAAGGAGCATTGTATCACATCAAGACCTATTTCCTTTTGTGCTTGCAGATAAAACAGCAAATGCCCTCAAAGCTGGTTAGAAGGGAGAGATGGAAGAGGAAATCCTGGATTAGAGACAGACCATGTGTTGATGATGGTGCATCAGATGTCCACCTCTGAGAGACAGATGTACTGTTCTGACAGCAACTCAGCCATGCTTTCTCTGATATTGTGCTTAGATCACCAGGGTCCACTCTTCCATACTGGAAGAGCAAGCAGTCACCGGAGGCAGCGAATTAATGAGCAGCTGCTTATTGTTAAGAGGCGGCCCTGGATATACGGAGTGGGATGACATAAGGCTCCAGGCCTCTGTCCCAAGAGGTCATCTGGGAGAACCAGAATAATACACAAGGCTTGTTGTAAGCAGATCATTTGTCAGCATTTTGACATTTAAGGTATGCTTTTGCATATGTGTCTACATTTCCAAAAGAGTAAGGGACATATTCCTCTAGGCTTGAAGCTCATCCATTTTCATTCTCCCTGCTGTAGGAATGGATTTTGATCAGGATAAAGCTAATAGAAATAGGAGAGATGTTCATTTTTCTGGATTCATTCAGATCTCTGGCCTGAATAAAAAGAGTTGAAGTCTGACTGGTCATTTGTAAAAAACATATTTCTTTGTGCAGCCATCCTCGACATGGTACTCTCGCCCACGTACTTCGGACTTAATGTCCTATCAGCTTCAGCCACGATAGTCAAGGATACTGTGAGTTGTGGTCTGAGGACCCCAGATTGTGGAAGGCTGAGCTCGGGCATTTCTGCACAGTCATTTATGTCATTGCTACTCATAGAATCATAGAATCATAGAGTTGGAAGAGACCTTACGGGGCATCCAGTCCAACCCCCTACCAAGAAGCAGGAAAGTCACATTCAAAGCACCCCGACAGATGGCCATCCAGCCTCTGTTTAAAAGTCTCCAAAGAAGGAGCCTCCACCACACTGCCGAACAGCTCTCACAGTGAGGACAAGTTCTTCCTAATGCTCAGGCGGAATCTCCTTTCCTGTAGTTTGAAGCCATTATTCCGTGTCCTAGTCTCCAGGGCAGCAGAAAACAAGCTTTCTCCCTCCTCCCTATGACTTCCCCACACATATTTATACATGGCTATCATGGCTACTCAAATTGATGGTTTGTGGACCAGTGTTGACATCTGGGCAGCTTCAGGGAAAGAAAGAAGCAGTTGTAACCTACTGGTACAAGTATGGTTCTAGTCCTTGGCCCATGGGCAGGGGGGTGCTGGTGCCCCTCTGACGAAGAACTTTAAAGCATACATGAATCTACTTTAACTATTCTGTGATAGTTATACAAGCAATATTTCAGTAACAGAAAGAGATTATATGAATGCTGTCTGACTGCTTTGCTCCTCTTAGTTATTCAAGTTAGCATGTATCACGTGAATAAAGCATAAATTCTGCTACATAAATAGAAAATAATGCATAACTGTCAAACACTTGGAAAAATATGTACCCAAATAAAAAGAATACATGAAATATCAAGTGATTAATTTGGTGTTTGTTGACAAGTTGAGATAGTGACATACTCAAGGTGACGTTGTAGGGTTGCCAAATTTCCGTTCCTCAAATCTGGATGATTTCAGACCTATTTGACTTTTCATCACAATATACATGGAAACCTCCACATTTTGCATCATATCTTGGCTCCTACAAGGGCTGGAATTGTTTTATTTATTTATTTATAGTATTTATATTCCGCCCTTCTCACCCCAAAGAGGACTCAGGGCAGACCACAATGTACATATATATGGCAAACATTCAATGCCATTAGACATATGGCATACAGACAGAAACACAGAAGCAATTTAACAATTTCCAGCTTCCAGCTTCATGAGGGTATGTTCAATTCCGGCCACAGGGGGAGCTGCTGCTTCATCATCCACTGTGACACTGAGTCCTTGAACCCTACATTTTTAAACAACAAACGTTTAAAATCCAGGTCAGATGCCCTGAATGTGGTTAAAACATGGGATGTCCAGGTTACTGGGTAGTATGGCAAATCTTATGTAGAGGAAGTGTAGCAGTTGAGGAGAGATCAGGGAGTATCAAGCCTGTGTGTAAGAAAAACCAGAGTAGATGCCCCAATTATAGTCCACTCTTGGTATGCTTCCCTGTTTTTAAGGAATAATTCACGTTGTTTATCATCTTTAAAATATGTTGTTTTTATCTGTTCCCATTGCTGTTTTTAATCTTATGGTTTTTGTTTTATTGTTGGAAACAATCTTTATGGTGGTTGCCTTCACAATTGGCCTATATATTTTATAAATGAGAAGTAGACACAAACAAATGTAGAAAAGCTTAACTGCTGTGATGCAGTAAAGGTTTTCCAAACCCTATCATGCTTGGCAACCACATTGCTTAAGAAAACTCAGTTATGTGACACCAGTATTGAGTCAAAATCTATTTCCTTGCTGTTTTCATCCATTAGTTCTATTTCTGCCTTCTGGTGCAACAAAGAAAAGGTCTGTTTCACCTTCCAAATGACAACCCTTCAGATAGTTGAAGACAGCAATCATGTTTTCCCCTTGGCCTTCTCTTCTGTAGGTTAAACATATCTTTCTTACTTCAGCCTCTTGAAATCATGCAATGTGGTTGGGTGGTAAGTCAATACATCGTGGTTCATTCCTCTGGAAATTGGGCTGTACAAAGTTTTTGTAAAAAATGTCTACTACAATAATTCATCTTTTCTGTGCTGGCACATCTGAAGGGTTCAACTATAAATATGACTTCTTGGGTTATCTGTTGTTGAAATGTATGTTTGTACTTCCACCTTGAATGGGACTTGCATATCCCCTAAAACTGTAATAATATTTTCTGGATAAGACTGATGGTGTAAGCTCTGGTGATCTTCTCCAAGAACATGAGTTCAGCTCACAGGGTTAACAAAGATTAGCTTATCATCCTCTGATTTTAATAGAACATTAGTGTGATTTGTCTTTTTTGTGTTTGAACCAGTGACCATGCCTTGTTGTTATTGTTGTCCTGTGCCTTCAAGTTGTTTCTGATCTAAGGACACTAAGGGGATTCTGTTACAGGATATTCCTGGCACAGCTTGTTTAGAGTAAGTTTGCCTTTGCCTCTGTCTTCCTTTGGGGCTGAGGGTGTGTCACACAGTGGCTGAGGGATTTGAACCCTGGTCTACAATCACTACACCACACCGGCTTCCAAGAGACTATGCTTGAAAGTGCCAACTTCTGATTCTTATGGGGCTATGGTACCATCTCTGTTAGCTAATTTGCACATTTACATGAACACAGCACAGATACTTTGTTTAATTGAAGAACAGCTGTTCTTGTCTTCCCTCTCCAGATCTGTATTAGAATAATGAAATAGTTTAGTGGAAAGAGTGTTGCACTGGATTTGAGAGATCCAGGTCCAGATTCCCAAGGACACACTGGATGTCCTTGGGCCATCCTCATCCTAACTTAGCCTACAGTTTTTGCAAAGATAATGTGGAGGCAGGAGAACCAGGTACATTTAGAAGAAAGTGGAATATAATATAAATTGAGCACAGGTGTAGGATTTCAGGTATAATGTTGCATGGCAGTTGGGAGAAGCTAGATTCTGACTCAGCAGATGAACTAATCTCACTGGGGCTTTATGGACAATTTCCAACTTGGGTTTTAATAAGTTTTTTAAATTCACTTTTCCCACTTTTGCAGGAGTAGTGCACCCTAGCCCTAGTGAATTTGGAAGACTGGCTACGGTAGAGTCTCACTTATCCAACATAAATGGGCCGGCAGAACATTGGTTAAGTGAAAATGTTGGAAAATAAGGAGGGATTAAGGAAAAGCCTATCAAACGTCAAATTATGTTATGATTTTACAAATTAAGCACCAAAAGATCATGTTTTACAACAAATCAACAGAAAAAGGAGTTTAATACACAAAAACGTTATGTAGTAATTACTGTATTTACGAATTTAGCACCAAAACATCACAATATATTGAAAACATTGACTACAAAAATATTGGCTACTAACAAATTGACTACAAATAAAGACAGAATTGCATAAAATGAACTTACAGTAACAACACTGTCAGAAGCTAAATCCATAAAAAGTTCAGTCCTTGCTGCCTACAGAAACAGCTGTGGATCTGGGCGGGGGGCAGACTGTGTTGGATAATCCAGAACATTGGATAAGCGAAGGTTGGATAAGCGAGAATACTGTATAAATAAGAGAAATCGGGGCCAGGACTTTGAAAGCTCAGGATTTGAATCTCCTCTCAGCTGTGTAAACCTGACAGGTAACCTTGGGCAAGTCACCCTCAGACATAGAGAAAGGGAATACTAAACAGCTTTTGAACTAATATTGCAAAAAAAAAAATCTATACGAGAGGTTGCCTTAAGTAAATGTTGTTTGAAGGTACATATCAAACTGGAATGTGTCCAGAGAATGGTGAAGCCAAGCCCTGTGAGGAGCAGTTTAGGGAGCTGGTTATGTCTAGCCTGGAGAAGAGAACGTGAAAAGTTGACAAGATAGCTATGTTTAAATATTTGAAAGGATGTCACATTGGGAGAGGGGCAGGCATGTTTTCTGCTGATCCGAAGACTAGGATATGGAGCAATGGGTTCTAATGGCAGAAAAAGAGATTCCATCTCAACATTAGGAAGACTTTCCTGATGGTAAGAGCTGTTTTGACTATAGAATATGTTGCCTTGGAAGCGCAGTGGAGCCTGTGTTGTCGAAGGCTCCACAGCCCGGAAAATGCACAACAACCCATAGTGGAACCTCTTTCTCCAGAGGTTTTTAAGCAGAGGCTGGATGGCCATCTGTTCAAGAATGCTTTGATTGTGTCCTTGCATGGCAGAATGGGATTGGACTGGATGGCCCTTGGGGGTCTCTTCCAAATCTAGGGTTCTAACAATAACAGCAAAAATAAATACTATAAGCAAACAATATAAGCAAATATTGTAAAATAAATACTATATCTTCTATATCTGTATCTATATCATAGATATATAGATATATCCATAGATATATATAGATATCAGATATATTAGATATTAGATAGATATATCCATAATAAAAGTGAAAAACCTGTATGTGTGTATGTGGCACGGGTGTCCGCTCACAGAGACAGTCTCCAACCTCCACAAACAAACTGTAGTTTCCAGTGCTGTGGAGCCACCAAGTCACTCCCTTACCTGACTTTGCAGGTTATAGTGAGCGCCACAAACATGCAGCCCAAAGCCTGCCCATGTCCTCCACAAACACCATTCTGCCCCCCCCCCACACCCAAGTGAAGGCTTTTATGTGGGGCGCATTTCATCCTAGATGTTCCGTTTTTCCTCCAGAATGGACATCCCAGGGTTCCTTCATTTGTATGACCCTGCCCACCACCTCTACCTTAACTCTTTCATACCATTTCCTTGCACACAGCGAATAGAGGTATTGATCAGCAACTGAACAAGAGGTTAGGGGAGAATTCACACCATGATTTACAAGACTTGTACTTGACCTACATCCAGAGAGTACTATTCACCCAATCAACAATGCATCTGGACCACACTTGCCATGGATGATAGGACTTGCAGTACCTTCACTGGTACTGTGACCCCCACTGACAATGGATTGGGATCAAACTTGGCACAGAGAAACCCCATGACTGACTGAACATATTACAGGGGGTAGTAGGAATTGACCTTGATTTTGGGAGTTATAGTTCACCTACATCCAGAAAGCACTGAACCCAGCTGACGGCACATCTCGACCAAACTTGGCACACAGATCCAACATAGCCAACTGTGCATACACGGTTTGGGGGTGATTTTCCTCGGATCTGGGAGTTTTCGTTCACCCTTATCCAGACAGCACAGAACCCAGCCAACGATGGATCTGGGCCAAACTTAAGTGATATTTCCAAACATCCCAAAACAAACAATGCCTTCTTCTAATAACCCGGGCACTGCTGGGTCCCCAAGCTAGTTATTTATAAAATACCTGCTACCTAAAATTTAAATAAATGTCTTAAGTTGTGTTCAAACAGCATCTAGGGTCACAGGGCAATGAAATCTGGAAGATGGTCCAAAAGCAGCTCTCTGCCCGTCCTGCCCTTGGTCCCAGTCTGGCGCTTTTAACAGGCAACGATGGCGCCCTTCTCCCTGCAGGTATCTTGCTGCATCCATTAATTTACTCTTGTTCCTGTGGAAGGAGCTTTTGCTAGCCATTAGCCGAAGCCAGATGGTGCTTTCATACTAATGAGACTTTGCATTCTGGAGAAACAGAGAGCAACCTCTGATTCTGCAGGTATTGCTTCCTTAGAAGCCCCGTCAGGCAAAGTAATGGGGACAATGATTAATTTCTTCCCTGTGCCATGCAAGTTTGCCCATGATATATAATCTTTTGGTGGGACATGCTTTTACAAAATTGACATGCAAGGAATGTAGATGTACGGTATTTTATCAGCCTGCTGTCAAAGCATCCCTGAATAAACCTGAACACAGAAACACTTGTGACTAGTCATGTTTAATTTTAAATTACAAAAAAATAACTGTAGTGTTTGATGGTGAAGTTGGAAGATGAATGTGTTTCCCCCGCAGAGCTTTGAAATGGGACAGTGTTGTACTCTCAAGTTCCAGAATCTCCCAGTTTGCCAATGTGGTTGTGCTGACTGAGGGGATTCTGGGGTTCGTAGTTCAAAATGTAATTTTTAAAAAAATCTGTTCCCAATCCTGCTAATTTTAAGATTAAAAATGAGCTTAATCTTTTACTACATATAAGGTTAAAATAAAATATAAAGTGATAACAAATACATTAGAAATTCAGAAATACTCATTACAATGTAATGCAGTGGTTCTCAACCTGTGGGTCCCCAGGTGTTTTGGCCTGCAACTCCCAGAAATCTCAGTCAGTTTACCAGCTGTTAGGATTTCTGGGAGTTGAAGGCCAAAACATCTGGGGACCCACAGGTTGAGAACCACTGCTGTAATGAGAGCACTGTTTACTTCTTCCTAGGAAGATATGGCATCCATAACATTGAAAGTACTTTGAAAGTTACATGTTTCTATAGTGTACCCCAGCAATTTTCTAGGCAACTTTCATCACCTAGAAAACAGCAAAGTTCACACTTTTGAACAAGCTGAATCGATGGAGAAAAGAACCTGGAGAATATTGATAATATGCACTCCAAATTACATTTTTAGAGTTTATTAAATCTGCTAACATCCAGTCTTGACCTAGACAAAAATCAATTAAATGACTGTTTCTTTGCTTTCTGCATTTCGATCGTAGTTACGGAGGAAAAGGAAAAGAAATATGTTTCCTTCTCATTAACTCTTTTTAAAAAGAAGCTATAAATAAATATATAAAGTTTTAAAGGTTACTTGATTCAACTTTGCTTTTAGTTCCTGCAGCAAACATGCAGACCTGGAAGATTCAATCCACTGGCAAACAATGGTTGGGATATTCTTGATTACCGTTGGCATGAAGAGACACTTTGAAGTCTCAGGAAGGTAAGAAAGCGAAAGTGTATTTTGAGACACCGGAAATAGACCTGGGTTCCTTGACAGGTAAAAACTATTCAAGAACAAGAAACAGATCCAAGGTATGAATTGTCCATTGGCTTCCTGATACTACTTGTACATCAGTGAGAAAGCAACATGAACAAATGTTAACGTAGTACTTCATTTGATTCTATGATAAGTGATGGGAAACCTGGGTGATTTTTTAGAAATTTATCTAGCAAGAAAAGCACTTTAAAATCAGTTCAAAAGAGACAATAAAAATAAGTTAAAAGCATGTACAAAACAAGACATCCTTTGAGAACAATTTTAACATAATTGGCATAGTTCAGCTCTCACATACATCATGAAGACAGGGAGCACCTGAGAAAAGGTAAGAGAGGAAAGAGTATTGTGAAGTGGAGAACGAAGAGATGCATATAATGCGCTACAGATGCTATTTGAAATGAAAATATGTAATATGTAAAAAAAACCCCAGCTATCTCTGAATAGATTACTGCATGAACGTAGTTAGGTGCCTGTGGTGATGACTTGGTTGTCTTGATGTTCTGTGCTTTTCTAGGGACTTTTATTTCAACAACCAAAAACCTTGAGTGTACTTCTGCTAGTGAAATGTGGCAAAATACTGCATTTACTCAATTCTAACGCTCACCTTTTTGGACTAAATTACCTTCCCAAAATTAGGGTGTGCATTAGATTAGCATAATATGGTAAATACTTTTTGGGGTTTCAGGGTTTTGAAAATTGAGGTGCGCATTAGATTTGATGGCGCATTAGGCTTGAGTAAATATGGGGTACATCATTCAGCAAAAGATAATACCATAGTGAAACGAGAAGAGCTGCAAACGGAAGTTCATTTTGTGCAAAGCAGTGAAGGGGAGTGATTTGTAAAGATATGTGTTGTGGTGTTGCCATCCTCTTCACCCCTCTTTTCTCCCCATTTAAGAAACTACATGGTACAATGGGTATCAAGGCATCATTGAACTGGTAAACTCTCTGGTGTTCAACTGGTATCTGGTCACACTTCCTTCAACTGCGAAACCATCTAAAGCAGGACTCAACATTGGCATGTCCTTAAATTACATTTTAGGATCATTCAAAATTATGTTTTACAACTTTTCCACAATTTCAATACCTGATAATCAAACGGTGCAATATCTGTTCAAATGATTTTTTCCCCAGCTATTAGCCCCAGCTTCCTGCTGTTAGCACCAGCTTCTGCCAACCTAGCAGTTCGAAAACATGCAAATGTGAGATCAATCGGTACCACTTCAGCAGGAAGGTAACGGCGCTCCATGCAGTTATGTTGGCCATATGAGCTTGGAGGTGTCTATGGACAACACCAGCTCATCGGCTTAGAAATGGAGATGAGCACCACCACCCAGAGTCAGACACAACTAGACTTAATATCACGGGAAAACCTTTACCTTTACTTATGATCTGATGGACTCATGGATTGTGAAGATGTGACTTTACCTTTACCTGAAGATGTGACTTTACCTTTACTTATGATCTGATGGTCTCATGAATTGTGAAGATGTGACTGCAGGTGTTGGGTGTGGTACCTGTGCCTAATTTCCAAGGAAAGGCAAACCTGGATGTTTTTGGTTTTGACATAATGGTGGGAGAGGGAAGAGAACCAGCCAGCTTAAAAACCAGATGCACACGTCACACTATAGCAGTGGTTCTCGCTTGTGGGTCCTCGGGTGTTTTGGCTTACAACTCCCAGAAATCCTAGCTGGTTTACCAGATGTTAGGATTTCTGGGAGTTGAAGGCCAAAACATCTGGGGACCCACAGGTTGAGAACCACTGGTCTATAGAAAAGCAACTGTGTAGTGTGGATTGTGACTCTCTGACCATTCCTGCAATCCAAGTAGTTATGTAGTCAAACTGCTGTAGTGTCTGCTGGATAGTCTCATTATATATAAAAAAACTCCTGCTGCATTCAAAATAGACCTCATATGCTCTGAGATGAGAGCCACCATGATATGAGTGTTTGACTGACTCTAGAGACCAGGGCTAACTTCTCACTCAGCCATGGAAACCCACTTTGTGACCTTGGACAAGTCATTCATTCAGAGGAAGCCAAAGGCAAACCCCCTCTGAGCAAATCTTGCTAAGAAAACCCCATGAAAAGACTGTCTTAGGGTCATCCTAAAGCAGAAACGACTCAGGAAAACCATTTAATTCAAGGAAGGTAGGATACAGGTGATAGAGAAATTGCTGCTGAGAAGTAGTCAATATATGCTGACATGTATCTTATCTGATGAGCTGAGTAAGGGATCTCACACAGCACTGCTTATTAGTGATTACACTATGTAACACCATTTTTGTTCCTGGGTTATAAATGTCATTTTCTAATTAGTTCTGTCATTAAAAACATGAAAAAGGTTTATTAAACTGCAAAAATGTTGTTGCAGTCTGCACACTGAAAGGTTAAAAACTGTATGATTTCATTAAGGAAAATTACAAACAGAGTGCTAGACTGAAGGAAATAATAGTACTACCCTCAGCCACAAAGTTTCTGGAATATAACAACTACTTTCAAAGTAAGCACCACACAATTAAACAGGAAATAACACTATCAAACCAGGAACATATTTTTTTTTTCAAATTTGGTTACATAGTGTTGTTAGCTTGGGTGATGAGAATCTGAGCAAACTATTGAATAGCTGTTCTATTGAATTCTTGTAATATTGGTTATAATGATACTATTTATTTACTAATAGTTTCTAGGGAAGTTGCTAGATGCAGTTTCAAGACTACTGTCCAGATTGTTACAATACCAGACATATGTCTGATCGAGACATTAGGACTTTTTCATATAGGTAGAAGTTTTCAAACGTTGGTGAGAAAGTCTTCCCCTGTGTTCATTATTTTTTTAAAAAAAATTACCACATGGGTCTAGCTGTAATCTAGCATTATATCTGTGTAAGTTTCCTTATTGAAGTGAATGAGAATAATTGTCCAATATATAACATCCATATTCAATTAAAGGATGCCTAAGTAGAACTGCCCATGCAGTGCTAGTGTGCAAGCAGATGACCATTCCCAGATGGTTTGCATCCATCTTCCCTGCTGAAACCAAAGAAGGACTTCTTTTGTCAGGCATTTGACTCTATGGATCATTGTACATTGGACTGTGCATTCTGTTGTGTACCATTGCTATTCAACACAAGGATCACGAGGCACAATCATGGGGAGATTTATATTAACTACTCCGGTATAAGATCTGTGCCATGCTGAACAAGTCTTTCTTTCACTACAGATATCATTCTCCATCTATCTTTGGTAAGGCATTCATGCAGTTTTATAGGATCAACCCATCCATGATGAAGGGCAAAGGACTGCCTGAGCAGAAACCTTCCTTCTACCCAGGAGCTGGACTGAGACTTTGGAAGCAAACATAACAATGACCTGATAGAGAAGGCAGCCAGATCAAAGGAAGTTTAGTATACCAAGTCGCCTAGTGTTGTCCACACTGATTAGAAATAGCTTTTCAAGAATGTCAGGTGATTCTAATGTTGCTATCTACTTTCTTTTAAAGAAAGATGGCAGGAAATAATGTGGGACATTCAGCATGCAAGGCATATGCTCAGTCACAGAATTTTGGCAGATGCTGGAAGTTACTGCTGGCTAAGGGATTCAGGACCAAAATAACATTTTTTTTGGATCCGAAACGACAGCTTTCCAGCTGAAGGAAACCAGTGCCTTGCTTAACTAAAGCCTTGTAAGCTTCTAGTTGACACTGGCCTTCTCTTTCCATGTCCTTCTAGTTGTCATACATTTGTATGTGACTATATATAAGTAGTTCCTATCGTCCTATCCACTTTTGCACTCAACTTGACCCAGAGTGAAGTTTGCTTTGCTGGCTTCTCAGATGGATTCCATCTTAAAGAGGATTGGATGAGAAGAGGTTCTGTGTTCAGATCATATGGTTCTGTGATGGCTGCAGCAGTTAGGATTGGAAACATCAAGGCTCCCATTCCAAGCTGTCATCATGAAAAGTGTCCATAGTAGGGAAGATGCTTGATGAACTGGAATCAACAATATTTGCATAGGTATGCTCCCCCTCCTTGTGACAAAGAGACCCCGCCTTTTATAATTTAAAGGGCAGCATAAACTTTGTGTTTGATTCATTCATTGCAAAGTTGTTAAACTTACAAAAACCTTGAAATTATGATGTCCAATTATCTATTGCTATTATCTATGTCTCATTCAAGATTTTCTAGAACTTTAGGGTCTGGAAGGGTCATTGAAGGGATTCCACAAAAGATTGTGATTGGAAAAAACCTGATGTTTTGAGTTGTGAGCATAATACTTGCTACATAAGGGCTCTCTGAAAGGTAAAAAGGTTGAGAAAGAATTATCTATGTCACAAAACTTGAATATTCTGCAGACCCGAAGAAAAGTAATTGCAAATACAGACATCTATTTGCACAGGTTATAGCAACATTTAGTGAGATGATGGAAGGGGAGATGCAATCGTATATTGGCGTTGCTGCTTCAGCCTAATTGTAGTTCTGCACAAAATGGCAATGGGGCCAAGGGAGTCTCAATGCACACTTCAGCTTGTTAATGACATGAAATCCTGAGATGGATCAAAGCAGCAATACCTTGAGCCCAAGAAATTGTTCTCCACAATTACAGGAAGATAATCAAAGATTGAAAGCACTAGGCCTTCTGTCTTCTCATGCCCCAGCAACTGGTTTTGAGAGGCATATTGCTCCTGAATCCGTTTCTCCTGTTTCTCTATTGTGTCGATCTCCCATAGGAACTCAATAGTCAGAACAGGTGCAACAACAATGGTAGTTGGCAAAGAGCAAAGAGCGCTCTATATTTTTAGGCATATAATTTTTCAGTGAGATACCACACTTCCCCAATCACAACTTGTCTATTTAACACTATTTTAATGGGGAAATTGCCATCAACATTATTCAGGAGTACTACTCATCCAAAACCATTACTATTTATACTTCTTTCTGAAAATAGTCCTGCAGCCGTGGCACACAGGAAACACTTCAGGTTGTACAGAAAAATGCTTTGTTAAGTTGGGATCAGATTGAGCACCTTCTAAGTTTCCTCAGATCTATTTTATTGAACTCGAATAAGCTCCAGCTTCACGTTTTGGTGACAAACTACCTCCGGTCTTGCTTCAGGTGGCTGGTTTGCAACTCAGTCCTCCTCTGCTTGAAGTCGGAGACTGCAAACCCGTTTCTGTAGTTATTCGCATAGCTAAATGAATATGCTGATGTAAAAGTGGCTGCAGTGGGCTTATTCAGGCATCCAGGCTCCTTTGGCATCACTACTACGGATATTATTATAAGGTGTTGCTCTTAATATATGAAAAGTTCAGTAAATCACATTTAAAAAGCAGGACCTTATTTTCCAGAATCATGACCGATTTGAGGGTTATGCAGTTCCTGTATGGCACATGTTAAGCTATGTTGTTCGTTTCCAAGAACATTGATCTGCACTTGAAACATCTGGTATCACACCAAATAAACAGTTGATATAAATTCCACTGTGCTATATTCCCACAATGTTAGCCCCTGAAACACAGTTGTTTGAGAAAGCTTCACCATGTCATTTCATATCAGCTCTTACATTAATTTAGGGTAAAGTCTATGACTCTAATGACTAGGCTTTAAATCTCAGATCAGCCATGGAAACCTTGGGTAGGTAGGTAACACTTTTTCAGACCTTGGCGAAGGCAAGGGCAAACTCCCACTGAACAAATTTTGCCAAGAAACCCCCATGATAGGTTCACCTTAGTCAGAAATGAAGGCAAATAAAGTCTTCACCTAACTTCCTATACTTCCTCTAACTGACTGTAGTTTGTTCTGTCTTCTAACTATTAAATTCTGAGTTCCTTCCAAACAATGGAAGTGTTTTTAAACTAAAATAGTTATAAGATGTCTTGTAGTCAATCTTTTTGTGACAGATATAAAATCTGAATACAGGTCAATTCAGTAAAGAGGTCAAGCATTGTGTAAGAATTCTGGATACAGAAATATATTCTCCGTGGTCATCACCTCAAAGACTCATGCTTGCACTGCAATGGTCGATCCTACAGCCATTCTGTTGCTGGTGGGATTAGAGGAACATCTGGATGATTTAGCTAGACACAGAATGAGGACATCTTCCATTGAGATCTGCTAGCGCAGTGGCTCTCAACCTGTGGGTACCCAGATGTTTTGGCCTTCATCTCCCAGAAATCTCAACAGCTGGTAAACTGCCTGGGATTTCTGGGAGTTATAGGCCAAAATACCTGGGGACCCACAGGTTGAGAACCACTGTGTTGGAGTCCTTCAGAGGCCTCAGTAGATGATATCAATGATTTGCATCTGGCTAAACTTTCCGTTCCCCCTTTCCCTTTTCCAGAATGGGCATGAGAAAGACTATAGTATTGAAATATGAGAAAACACCAACCACCAGAATGACACAAAATGCAAATGTAAGGTAGGTTTATGTTTGTGAATGTCATTAACACCAGGCGCCAGCTTATGTGTCAGAGCTGGAACTTTAATCTGAGACCTACTCACTCCACTTCCACATCTGAAAGTAGCACAAACTTAATATCCACCCACCTTCCTTTGGCAGATTTAAGAGAAACTGATAACAATATTCAGTAGTTTTATTTCCTTAGAATGTAGTCATAACAATATTACATAAAGAAAATGCTCGAGAAAACCTCTGACCGGTATTCCCAAAGATCTAAGGTTCCCGCAGGCAGATCCATTTCAGTTTGTTTAGATTTTTTTTGTGGAAATTAAATTGAGACACAAAGAATAAATATTTAGCCTTCATCTTTGACCACACAATGCGTGGAAGCGTATTTTGGCCTTTGGAAGTTGCTTCTAATTGTTCAAAGTATAACACAGTAAGTTGCCTAGTATTCATACTATGAATATGGATTAGCATCTGCAACCATTTTTAGAGTATAGATCCATAACTATAAATGCACAGTGGAAAGCCTTTGGATAAAGCTAATGTTCTGCATACAGAACAGCTGCTTCGTATAGCTCACATATGTTATATGAGTAAAGAGAATGTGAAATAGCATTTTAAAAGGTTTTTCTTTAGTTACAGAAATGCCTGGGAAATAGCGAAGTGTCATTAATTTCCAAATGTAAGATTTTTAGCATGCTGTTCTCCCCTTCCTGCGCCCTCAGATAACATTTAGACAATGTAAGATGTGAGAGGTGTCTTTCCTAAACCTCAGGGGTAAATTGTTTTTACCCACATGTACTTAACTCAGAAAAGAAGAAGGCTTTCTGTGTGGGATCACATAAGAGGCACATGCAAGGGGCAGCAAACAGCTCCAGCACTGATAGATGGACATGGCCAAGGACTTAAGGACCTGTGTATTTTTCAATATATGGGTAATTGGGAGCACTTGGATATTGGAGCTCATTCAATGAATACTGAAACAATGGCCAGGTTTTCCAATAAATCGGTGTGGGTTTGCATTCTACTGGGCATTCCTTTCATATCTTTCTGAATAATACTCATTGATTGACTGGATGAGACCACGAATGCTTAGCAATAGCCAACTGTATGTATTTAAATCCGGCAAACCTTTGCGCAAGAGATATGACTCTCGTTCAGGAAAAACAACACACACACACACCTCAGTTTGAATTCCAAGGCTTTGGAAACTGTGCATACATAGAATGAGCAAGGGATGGAGAAATCAATTACAAACCATAGGAAATTTCAGTGCTTCTTTATGCTGAAAGACACACTGGGACAAGCACACATATATCAATCTATCGTTCTATATTTTCAGTTCTCTTTGTGAGATGCAGTGAGCCCATCCTTAGAGACTCAAGCTTATTGATAGCTTATTCAGACTTTGCCTACAACCTAGCCATTTACATCCTAATAAGTACAGAAGGTGGCAAACACATGTTGATTCTGCTTCATTCATCTTGTTCAGCTCAACCCACATAAGTGTTTAGAAAGCAATGAAAAATTGTGCTTTTGATGAGAAAGATCAAATAAATGATCACCGGATGGTCTCCGAACAAAAGCTTAGATGGTGTTGGGAAGGGGAAAAAAAAAAAGAATATTGTGGTTATCAAAGCCTCGTAAAACCCAAGCTTGAAGCAATCAGGATTTCCAGTCTTCCAAATGCAATTGCTTTGCTCAACAATAAAAAGGCAAGACAGGCATTGCCTGTCCTGCAGAGAACAGTGGGATCTAATGTGCCTCTTAAGTTCGACACAGCAACAGTTCGACAACTAGTGAATGCAGTCGAGCAAAAGTTAATTGTATCTAAACCCCACTGAAGTCATTAGAGTTTATGTGTCCAGTTCCCACCTGAAATTTGAGAGTGTCTAACTTTTACTGTAAAACACTCACTGGTAATGAGGACAATAATTAGTTTCAACCAGTGAGCAATCTGAACTTTTAATATTAGCATCTAATTAAATAAATGTCCCAACTGGAAGCAAGACGTGTTTCTGAGCATAAACAAGCACAAGCAGGAGACCAATCAAGCAGATAATGATATAGAAGTGTCTATGTGGAACATAATCACCCTAAATGGACTAACTCCTTTTTGAGTGTGATGAATAATTGGTGCACACCATCTACTTCTACAAAGGATTTCTACGTGAATATGTGTATGATCACCTATGTTTGATTTCATGGTCGGGAACTGGTTACGTTTTGAACAATCACCTATAAGGCAAAGGATGCAGATATTTGTGTATAAATTTACCAGTAGCTTGAGTAACGCAATGAAAGTGTATGCATGCAAGATATCAGTGTCATGTATCCAAACTTCTGTGCTTGATCTGTGGTCCAGGCTGTAGTCTGTTTGCTTGAATATTTCTCCTTCTCTATTTTTCCTTTTCAGTTGGCTGTTTTGAATGGGCTGCTTTCTCTCTGACTATGGCTGCCATTTCAAGTCAATCGGAGGTGAAATCACTCATTGTCTGGCAGAATCCTGCCATTCTCATGGCTTTCACAGCTGAAAACCTCACACGTGAGCAAGGGAAAGAAACATTTTGAAGATCAATGGTTGTTGCTAAGGGGAAAGAGTGGCTACAAAGCAACAATCCGTGACCTCCAGGTTTACATTTGGAAGGGTATGAAACATTTTCACTGTATTTGGCTTCAGAGATGGGGGAACTACATTGTGCATTGACCTCTGAGCTCTCTAGGATGGACTCTTTTTTTGTTTATTTTATTTTATTTTTTTAAGAACCCCATTGGTCTTATAAGAAACAGTAAAAAGACCCTTTGTTTAAAGAAGCATTCTACCTTCTGTTTTACAGACTGTTTTTAAATAAGAGTTTTTTTTTAAATCCCATGTACTTTTTTATTATGGAAACCCTAACATCCTGTTCTCAGTATAAAATTCTGCCAAGGCTACCACTTCTCTATAATATGGCTCATGTAGTCCTCTGTCGGCAACCGTCCTTGCTCTTCAGTCTCTTCCTTGGGAAGTGCCTCATTAGACCGGTGAAGAAGCCTCTCTTCCCGATTTTTTATCCTCTGCTCCATCCGCTCCAGCTGCCTCCTATACTGGTATTGCTGTTGGAAGAGGTCTTTTGCATAGTCATACAACTGCATGTCCAAGTCATTAAGTTCTTCAATCCTCCGAATAGTGTTGTTGTCCACTTCCACTCCCCCTGCCCTAGTGCTGTTGTACTGCATGAATGGGCGGATGAATTTCAGATTGAAAGTTCTCTCAAACAAGTACTGCGTTTTCCTCTGGAACTCAGTCAACCCAAAAAAGGCCATATCTTTAAGATTCTTCTTTGCGCTCTCCAGCAGTATCTGTGCTCGCTTGTTTTCTGGTATGAAGGACATATTGTAACAGCCCACCAAGCTCAGGTCAGCCAACATCCTCACTTGGCGGTTGTTGGCTAAGTTATATGGGCACTCCATGAATTCTTGAAGAGTGCATCCTGACCAGTCCGTGCCTTCATAGCATGACGGCAACTCTTCAGGAGTTGGTGTCCGGCCATCGCACATGTGCAAGGATGTTTTCCAGGTGGCTCCCCGTTGGACGTGCCTCCATTCGCTGAGGTAACGGGAGACAGGATCTCTCAGCAAAGTGATGTAGTAAAACTTCCTGAAAGAAAGAAATGTGTATACATTCAGTAAATGTAAGAACAAACAACAGTCAGTATCCAAATCCTGTCATCCTTTGCCTGCTTTTCCTCATAAGAATTTATCTGATAAAAATGATTATTTACTTGTTTATCACAAATATATATGACAAAAAGATTACATTCTTCTAACCAGAAAGTATTTGACTATGACTACTATCACACAAAATGAAATGAATTAGAGTAATAAAAACAAGAGAACTAGCTGTTAAAATGGAACAATCTAGACCAGTGGTCCCCAAGAACTAAAATATGGTCCGTGGTTGCACCCTTACTACACTGTTGCAATGACAGCAACTGGTCTCACGAGTCAACAGGGATGTCGAGAGGGGAGAGGCAGTCTATCCACAAAAGGTGTGACAACAAGCCTTCTGACTGTTGCTTCTCCTCCTTCCTTTTCCTCCCCCTGAACAGAGCCGTTCCATGTCACGCCTGGAAGCAGGGGCGCCTTGATGTCTTTGTTTTTAGGCCTGTTCTTGGAGTTATTTGGGGTGCTGATCCAGAAGATTGCATTGGATAGACCACATCAGCTCTAGATGATTAAATATGGTTGTCTGTGGGTGAGCAGATGACGACTACTGGATGACATATGTTCTGCATCAGAAACTAAAGCTGATGTGGTCTCTCCAATGCAATTTTCTGAATCAGCACCCAAATAACCAAACCGAATCTAAAATTGTCCAAAAACTGATTCATAACCCTTTTGGTACTAATGTTGGAGAGTGGTCCCTGGTCAAAGTGGTCCCTGGTCAAAAATGGTTGGGCACCACTGATCTAGATGAAATGCACACATTATCTTCTTTGCTTAAGAGAAAAATCATTGGTGACCTTGAAACCCTGATTGTATTTTTTGCAGAGAAAAGAAAGTGATATGATAATTTTAGGTTTTGATAATGAGTAAGGCTGAATTAGTGAAATAAGTATATGTTTTGTTTATTTGAAGAAATTAGGATCGATGTATTAAGACTTATAATTACTGGAAAGAAAATGGGAAGTAATTATAATTTCTCTTCATTGTATTGCTATGCTTTCCTTTTGTTCCCTCCTTCCTTTTTCCTTATTTTGCGGTTTTTCATTAAAAAAATCCCTTACTATATCTGGAAGTTCTCTTTGTATATGGGAGAGGGAGGGGGAAAGCATTCTCCCTCCATGCTCTCTGATACTACCTTCTAGCAACACAACGATGTCAGATTTATCATGTGTGACTAAGAGCAACCCTAAGGCAACATTGCCATGGAGTTTTCCTGGCAAGATTTATTTGGAGGGGTTGCCTCTGCCATTCTCTGAGAGCGTGACTTGCCCAGAGTCAACCCACTGGGTTTCCATAGCCTTTAAAACAAGAAACTAACATTTTCTCATTATTATTATTATTATTATTATTATTATTATTATTATTATTATTATTATTGTGATCATCTTCAGCACTATCCATCCATCAACTCCCACTGCTGCCCAAGATGGTTGCATTATTCAAAAGTATCTCATAGGTAGCGGGCAGGATGGTTTCCTGAATTGGAAACAATGCTCATACTCTCACTTTCAACTAATTCACCAGAGACATGAGTGGAACTCTATCTGTAATTACTGAGAGAAGTTGCATTTAATTTAATGGGTACCAGAAGACGTCCAAAGGGCACGTCTCCTGGTTTTGTAAGCAGAGCAAATAGGAATGTCTGCTATTTAGATGGTTGCCGAGAGAAGAATGTCACTCTGTCTAATAAGGAAACATTTATAGAGAAGGGTGGAGAGGAATCAAGCTCCCATATATTCCCTTCTTTCATTCATTTTAATAGCAGACCATAATAATGATTCATGTTTCCTGACCAGGATGTAGCTGCAGTTTCAAATGATCGGTGCTATGAAATCCCTAACAGACAAGAGTAATATTTGGGAGCGGAAGGCACAGGGAAGTGAAGACTGTTGCCAGATGTTCCAGAGGGAGGTAAGAGAGAGAAAATTATTCTAAACGTTATAACCTTTTTACTTTAAAAAAAGGTAAAATATGCAGGGAGAACACACATATACAGAAATTCTGAATCTTATTTAAACCTTTTCCCTTCCTTCCCAGGAGGAAGTATTTAAGATGACTGCAATACCAGTCTGGGTTCTCAGTCCTGAAATATGATCGCCTGGCAGTGCGTGATGATTACAGTTGTACAAGAATCTTAATGATGTGCCAAGAAAGCCCAAAAGCATACTAACAAAACATAAATTTATACATTAATGAAATGTAACAATTTACTGTCTTTGGAACTGTTTGCATGACCTTCTTGGAAATAATTGGTATGTATGATATTTTAGGGTTTTACCAAATATGGAAGCTTGAGTCTGGTCAGTAGAGTGGCTTATGATTGAAACAGGCATGTGTGTGTGTGAATGTATATGAGAGTTCATCCAGGCATGTGTGTGTGTATGTGTGTTGTTGAAGGAGAACAGAGGAATAAGCATCTCTGTTAAGACCGTGGGCTTCCAAAGATGGATGTTTGGTTATTCTGGAAGGCATCTGGTGGATCTAAAATCTAAACATGATCCAAGACATGATCTAAACATATCTTGAGGCTCTGTGATAGACCTATTAATGACCACAGCAAATGGACTTTGGCCTTACAACACTTGAGTTTTTCCTTGATACCCCTTGCACCATATTTCCACCACAATTAAGTTCAGGAATTTGTTTAAATTGTTCTTGCACATAAGATTTCATATACAGCCAGTCTTCCAGATTCTGATGGCTTCAAAATGTGAAAAAATATATCCAAAAGCAAACTTTGATTTTGCCATCTTATATAAGGGAAAACATTTTTCTATGGATTGGAATACACTGGGACCTGAGCATCCATAGATTTTGGTATCCATTAGGGGTTCTTCAACCAAACCTTGGCAGATACCAAGGGGCCACTGTAGTATCACATCCTGCACAGATGTATGGAAATAAAAAGCTGTTATAATGACAAACTATACCCTACCTGGAAGGGCATAGCTTAGTGATAGAATTCATGTGTTCCATGTAAAAGCACATAAGTTCAATCTTAGACCCCTCCACCACAAAACTTTGGAAAGCTGGACCAGTAACTATGGACAGAACTGAGCATATGCCAGATTTCTAGATCTGTATGTTGAGACACAGCAAATTCAGCTACACTTAAGTTTGTGAGTTTACTAATCTTAGTTGATGAGACAAGTCAGGAGTTATAAATGTAGTGCCCTTGCTGACTGATTTCTGTCTCAGTTTGTGTTCTTAACCATACAGAATGGCATTCCTCTGAAAGACCAAACGCCAGAGGCCTCTTGACCTAAGCAAATGCCAGGAGAGCCTCCTTCTGCCTCTTCCTCTTAGCCTGCTGAGGCTGAAAAAAATACCAGTGTCAGCACAAATTTGATGTTGTTGGGAAGCCCTGGGAAATTCATGGGAATGGTTGCCAAGCAACTGTTTCAAGCTGTCTATTATTATTTCTAAATCACCAGGAAGTCCCTTGACTGATGCTGGGCTTGTCCTCTTAAATGTTGCTTGCTTCCTTGGTTAATAATAATATTTTTTCTCATCACTGCTACGAAACATGCTCTGATTGCTATCTTTTTATCATGAGATTTGAGTAACATAACATTTGGAATACATGCCTCAATGGACTCTTCTTTGGCCTGGAATCAACAGGGCCACAACAGTTCAGTAGGAGTTATCCCCAAACTGCATCATTTTTATCATGAGATTTGAGTAACATAACATAGGAATACATGCCTCAATGGACTCTTCTTTGGCCTGGAATCAACAGGGCCACAACAGTTCAGTAGGAGTTATCCCCAAACTGCATAGGACAATTTCCAATTCTTACCTAATTGTTCAAAAGTTTGGCCTAAATCCCTAGACATAAGCTCCTAATACTGTAAAACATTGTTACAGAGAGGTTCTGTCTACCTACTATTACAAAATGAAGAAAGAACTACAGTGTTGTCTAGAGTCCTGATTCATAATATATTAATGTATACAGCTATATAACAAGTAATGTTACAATACTTAGCAACAAAAGTGAGATGCTGCATTGGAAACATAGCTATAATGTCAGGGCTATACTTCATTTCCTGAGCTGGCCTTCCAAACCTACTTTAAATTCAGGCAGCCATAATCTATATGGGGCTTCTATATTTTTCTCTATTTTATTTGATGTGATTTTACATGTTTTTAATTGATTTGATTGTTTTGGTAACTTTATTTGCATTTTATCATTAACCACCAGTATTATTTTTTGTGGAAGGACAGGATATATTGAATAAATACATGAATCAGATTTTCCATTAAAAAAACCCTAGTGTATTTAAAAGACAGCAGGAAATGTTCTCTATTTTTGTACATGCACTCATCCTCTTTTTGTGGCCTGTAACTAACAATACCTAATGATATCCTATCTTGTTAGGGTGTCTGCTTTAATCCATCACACTTGTCATCGAACAGGAACAGAAACCGACATTAAAATGGGGCTTTTCCAGCAGGTATCCACACACCTGCCAGGATGAAATGCCTGCCTCAATGTGATAATGTTTCTGCTGGTGCAAAATACTGACCTCTGCAGCTCCCTACTGCATTAAACAAAGAGCATCTGTCTTAATATAAGAGCCATTAAAAAAAAGTGTGCTAGAATATTGTAAAGAAGGCATCTCTAACTTTGTATCATGAAGAATTGAACAGTTACTTAATCCACACTGTTTGTTTTTGATACTAATAGACCATAGCCTGTGATGAACTATAAAAACCATCAGGGTTTAAGGTTGGTCTGAAGTTTTGCAAAAAAAGTTGACCTAGATTTTTGCAAAAATATGCCAGAATACACTCAAAGCAATTTTCCTTGCGGTGGTTTTTATGCACTTCATCCACCCCTCTGCTAGAGACACACAAATATATAGATTTGAAATATTCTGATTCAAGGCCCTAAGCATTAAAAATTCATAAGAAACAGGAGTTAAATGAGATCAAACAATCACAAAAGTAAAAACCGATTAAAGCAAACATCATTCAAATATTGACATAAAACCAGCACAGTAATTAGTAGGATCCAGAATATCATTTGGAGTGGAGGGATCATCAAGCATCAAATGTCTGCTTAAACCAGTGGCTCCCAACCTTTGGGCCTCCAGGTGTCTTAGATTTCAACTCCTAGAAATCCCAGCCAGTTTACCAGCTGTTAGGAACTGTGGGAGCTGAAGTCCAAAACATCTGGAGGACCCAAGTTTGGGAACCACTGGCCTAAACAAAGAAGTCTTGTATAGACTCCAAAAAGAAAGTAGGGAGGACATTAGTGTTACTTCTCTGGGAAGGGAGTTCCACTTAGAAAGCCCCCTCCCATGTTCCTGGCAGATGTTCCTGTGAAGATGTGGGACAAAGAGAAGAGTCCTCCCAGCAGATTTCAAAGCATGGGCTGGGTCATTAGGTAAAAATAGAGTCCTTCAAAGAACCTGGATCTGAATCATATAAGGCTCTATAGGTCAAAACTAACACTTTCAACTGTGCCAGGGAAGCTATTAGAACAAAGAAGTTGTGTGATCCATGTAGCCAGCCAAGGGAATCAAGGAGCCTGACAGCTCCCCTTTCTTGGTTGGCCCCTCCAGGAACAGACTCATTGTAAAACAGTACCCCTAAAACCCAATCCAGCAAAGTGACCCAAAATAATACAATATTTGATGGCATTTGAAAACTCCCAAGAAACCAGAAGAATGAGCACACTTTCACTGTCTAGACCAGGCATGAGCAAACTTTGGCCCTCCAGGTGTTCTGGACTTCAACTGCCACAATTCCTAGCAACTTATCAGCAGTTAGGAATTGTGGGAGTTGATGTCCAAAACACCTGGAGGGCCAAAGTTTTCTCATGCCTGGTCTAGATCCTGGCATAAGCCCTCCATCAAGGTGACCAATGCCAAGAGCCAAGGCTCTGCACTAAGGACTACCACTGGATTTAGCTATGAGATAAATAGCTACTCAGTCTCAGGACTGAGCTAAATGAGTGTATCTCGTGAGTAACTGTATAAAGGGTTGCAGCCTAGCAATGAAATCTTGGGCATAGCAATTCAGAATAGGATTGCTACATTAAATAGGATAGCTACATTAAATCGGGTGTTGCTTGCCACAACAGCAACAGCTATCAGGTCAATCTAATCCATGTCTATCTCAGAAGTAAGTCTCATTGTTTTCAGTAGAGTTTACATCTAGCTAAGTGCACAGGAGTACAATAACTGGGAGAAGGCAACAGAGTGTGAGTGTGGGTGCATTGTGGTTAAGTGTGGCAACTGGAAAAGAAATAACCAAGAAGGGAACATGGAGTTCATTTTGGTGGCCTCTTGGCCAGTGTCTTCCTGATTCTGGTAGTGTCACTGCAGTAACTTAACAAAATACCATATGTTTACTAAGTATAGTGAAAGAAGTCATCTACTTCCATGTCCCAGAGGTATTGCTAAGAAGGTCAATCTTTAAGGGAACTATTCCATTTTTTTCTTTGACTAATATAAAAGCAAGTATACAGTCCTTGTTAAAATGACATGTAAACACATATACCCTAATTAGGAATGAATAAGTAGTAACCAATTACAACTGGTGACAAGAAAAATGACCATGAAGGCTGGCCCTAAAGAATACTGGTAATGGTTGTACCATTGTTGGGCATCAAAAAACACTCTTACTTGTTATGTGTCAAAGTTAACAAACATACATATCACACTAAGCATGCATTTAAGGCATGTCCCAGACTAGCTGCAACAAAGGAAAAGATGGCAATGTTTACTTATCATAACTGACAAGAACATATTGAGAATGTGCTCAGAAAAGCCACATGTTCAATAAAATTATTTCTTGCTGTTACATAAAACTTTTGCTATAAAATGTTACTGTTGGACCTGTCAAAGCCCTCAGCTGATGTTCTTTTTCAGTTAATGTGATATATAGTTCCGAAGAAAAGTAATCAATAAGCTCCTTCTAAAAAAAAATCTCCGAAAAACCACTTCCCTAGGTCTTTTATTTATCTCTTGATGTCTAACTATTTAGTTTCCATGTTTTTCTCCAGCATTACATAACAGGCCCTTTCTGTTTCAAAATAATTCCATATGTGTATAATAGGTCTAGTTTTCCTAGACTTGTTTCCTTTCAGATGATGCTTATTCAAGCTCTTCCTGTGTCTTTTTGATACACAAAATAAAACCTCTTTCCTTTTGCTAACAAAAAGAACAAGCACTTTTCCACCATGTTTATGGGCAAGCTTATGCAAAATAAAAGTTGTAACACAAATTAACAGAAGAGGAGAAAATAAGGTCCTCATGTCTCAGGTCATGAAGCAAAAGCAAGTTCCAACCCCTATCATCTTTTTATGTTCCCAGCAGTCACAGCCTTCTGCATATCAGTGAATGTGTGGCTTTTGTTAGCTGCATTTATTCTGAAAGGCCATTTTTTTAGCTTGATGTATAGTACCCTTGGGATGTTAAAGAGATGAACTGTTCATGATGTGAAATGCTGAGCAGCTTCATGAACACACTCCTCTGCTCGGGTCATACCTCAAGAAATGCTTTCTGTGGACCAGTCTCTTGCCGTATAGTGATCCCGGTGATAATACTGTTTCAGTAGCTGTTTACATGGGCACCAGGTCAAAAGCCTGGGGATGTAAACTAGCAAGCGAGCAGAAACTGAATGTGAAGGGAAAATAATTAGAACTGCTTTAAAAAACCAAAATTTGAATCTGTGCCATTGAGTGACTTTTAGGTAGGGCTGATAGACATGCAGCTGTCAGTAGTTGGAAAAACTCTGAGCAATGCTCCCCTTCATCTCTACCTATTGATGCGAATCAGGCTTCTCAGCTTATACTTGCCCTAAAAACAAATTTAGGAGTAAGCTGGATGCTTTTCTGAATTTACGTATTCAGTTGTCGGTCAAAAAGCCCAATTTCAAAACTATTTCAAGTATAGTAGAGTCTTGTTTATCCAACATAAACGGGCCGGCAGAACATTGGATAATAAGGAAGAATTTTTAAAAAGTCTATTACACGTCAAATTATGTTATGATTTTACAAATAAAGCACAAAAACATGTTTTACAACAAATCGACAGAAAAAGCAGTTCAATACATGGTATCATTATGTAATAATTACTATATTTACTAATTTACCACCAAAACATTGTAATGTATTGAAACCATTGACACAAAAACATTTACTAAAAGGCAGATTGTGTTGGATAATACAGAACGTTGAATGAGCCAAGGTTGGATAAGGGAGACTCTACTGTACAACTTTTAGGTGTGAATCCAATATTTTCCTGTACCAAAATAAATGTTTGTGGTTATATTCAATTTTTTTGTACCAATATAAAGGTGTGTGGTTATATTTAAAATGTTTTTTTTTTCAAATTTACTACATTATACAAAACACTTAGGCAATGGGAATAGATGAATGAGTAAAGAGACCTTTGTAGGCTCACAACGCTAAGGGACAGAGTTAGGGTTCCACAGGAAAATCAGGGAAAGAGTTTGGGTTCAATGAGGGAAAAAGTCTTCTGAAGGATTCCATGACTGGAAAAGTTTGGAAACGACGGTTCTAGGATTCAAGAGGGCACACACCATCCCCACTGAGTGCTCCAACACCTGCTGCCATATTTACCAGGAACTGCTGTAGAAGTGACAGCCACGGCTGAATTTTAGTGGCACAGCTCCAGGTGAGCGAAGAATGACTATCTGATGCATCTGTTATCAACCACCTGTACTAAACGAGTGAGTCATGGCAAAAATTTGGGAGGACTAATGTTAGGTTTTTTTTTTTTTTCCGTGTCAGGAGCAACCGGAGTTGCTTCTGGAGTGAGAGAATTGGCCGTCTGCAAGGACGTTGCCCAGGGGACGCCCGGATGTTTTTGATGTTTTTACCATCCTTGTGGGAGGCTTCTCTCATGTCCCTGCATGGAGCTGGAGCTGATAGAGGGAGCTCATCCACACTCTCCCCAGGTGGGATTCGAACCTGGCAGCTTTCAGGTCAGCAACCCAACCTTCAAGTCACTTAGTCCACTACGCCATCTGGGGGCTCCAATGTTAGGTTAGTAGGCTAGTAAAGAAATTAGGAGGAGAAAGCCACAAAACCTATGCCACAATTATTTGCTTGTCTTTGTTCCACAGGCTTTCCCTCTGGGACTTTACAGATAAATTTGACAAGAAATGTTAGTTTATTTTCCTGATTAATTACTTGGCTCCAGGCATCGAGAACAAAACTACAAAGAAACGAGAAAACAGCTATTAATGATGTATATATGTGAACTGCTAATGTTGCAGGGGCTAGAATATTAAGCTTTGAAGATAGAAACAGAACTTTAGTTAGTCAAAACGACTAGTGGATTACCTACTGACTATTCAATATATCTCAATTTGATGTCCTATCCAACTTTAAAGTGTACTGTGAACAAAGGGGAGAAAAGCAGAATACATAATGTATGTTGCTTTAAGCATACTAAAAAGATGTAACTATAGTTATCAAATGGATAAGGGGCAAGTGGTTTTGTAATGCAGTCAGGACTCACAAGGTTTAAGTGAATTTGCATTATTTGCCACCAAACTCTTTGTCTTCTCCAATGAATCATGCAATTACATACATGCTGAGCCCAAAGTACAACAGTCTCAATTTAATCATCTTGGCTTCCAGGGCCTGGTTTGCTCCACCTTGCAGTATTATCATTTTAATCCATTGTGAGCTATGCCTATTGTAATGCAAAACCTACAAGAGTCATATGATATGAACATAGTGATCCAAATCGTTGCATTTTTAAATCCTCAGTGGGAATATGACCATGGCAGTATAATGAAGCATACATTCATTTCAAAAATTACTGCTACATCACTGAAGACGGGTCAAGAAAAACATGAAGAGTAGTTCAGGTAGACTATGCAGTGTCGATGGAAACTGAGGGTGAATTAGCAGACTGGTGGAGTGAAAGGACTTTGGGGTGTTGTGTGGTTTCAGGGCGGTATGGCCATGTTCTAGCAGTATTTTCTCCTGCTGGAAAACAGCCATACAGCCCGGAAACCACGCAAAACCCCAATGATTCCAGCTGTGAAAGCCTTTGATAATACATTAAAAAGACTTTATTTCAAGAAAATACAGAGCAAACCAGCATAGAAGCAAGACACTCTCCTTTAGTCACCAGTCTCTATCGCATAATGCTGTGTGCAATCCACTGCTGGTTTGCCACCTCTCCATGACCAACCTGACCTCTTCTCCCACTTTCCCCATACAATTAAATAAAGATTTCAAAGTTTTGGCCATATTTTGCTAGAATGGCAAAAATTCCTTAACAGAAACAACTTCCAGTGCAGCAGAATTATGGGAGGGTGGGACCTTTGACGTCCAAAGTGTTGCAGTTGTGTGATGTTTGGAGCAATATGGTATTGAGGGTCAGTATGCTCTTAAGTTGTCACTATCTCTGCTCATGTGGTGCAGAATAATGACATCATGCACTAAAGTCCAACGTATTCAGTTGGTAAAGGGGATGGGGGCTATGCAACAGCCTCTCTTGTTTGGCTGGAGATCAGAGCAGTGTCTGTCATGGATTGAAAGCTGTTCCTCCTTCCTCCGGTGCTTGAGGTAGCCAGGATATACCCACCCTCACACTCAATAAATGTGTTTCTAAGGAAGAAAGCCACCCCGGGCACATCCTAGCCACTAACTACACCTGGAGTAAAGGGATGTACTGCACCATCTCCAGGGGTATCTATGGCATATATGGGGCTTACAGTATAATATATCACTTGCTGGATTCTAGCCAGACTATCAAGGTTGATTATGCATTATTGTCCATGGGTGGTCTAGGGTAACTCATTTTCACATAGCCTTGCTTTTCTATCTATTGAGTTTGGGAATATATGTAAAGGTGTAGCCCCAGCTCATACAGGAGAGTTGTTAAGCTGACACAGATGGTGTAACATACTTATGGAATTACTAGAATTCACTAGTAATTCCCACAACTGCTGTGGTTTCAGATAAAAAGAAAATATATTTGTGTAGAATTAAAATATTCTACTCTAAAATAAATCAAAATTGGGACAGGCAGGGTTGACTGGAGGGGGGGGGGAGAGATTGGTTTTCCAGATGGTGCTGTAAATTGTGCTATGTCCGCTTCCTATCTCCTCTCCCATAGGCTAGGATGGTTCTTGAATTATTTACTTATAAAATGACTCAAACAACAGTCATCTGCAAATTTGCAATAAAACACACAAGCTAACACAGCTGTTGCAGTACTTTAGGAGGGGTGATTCAGCTGATCGCTGTTACTGCATAACTTCTGTAAATCACAAAGTTTTAAAAAGTTACTTTTCTTGAACTGTACCTCACAGAAACCATTAGCTGATATGATCACTAGAATTTTAGAACTGAATTAATATATTTTAGAATTACATAGATTTCTATGTTAATTTTTGAATATCAGTAGCACCTAAGGGGCTAATGGAGATAATATAGTTTGTAACATAAGCTTTTGTAGATGAAGAGTGCATCCACACTGTAGAAGAGTAGTTCTCAACCTTTTTTTTTTTTTACCAGGGACCACTTTGACCAGGGACCACTCTTCAACATTAGTATCAAAAGGGTTACGGGTCAGTTTTTGGTCAACTTTAGATTTGGTTTGGTTATTTGGGCTGCATTCAAATTGCATTGGATAGACAACATCAGCTCTAGTTTCTGATGCAGAACATATGCCATCCAGTAGTCATCATCTGCTCTCCCATGGAAAACCATATTTAACTATCTAGATTTGATGTGGTCTATCAAATGCAATGTTCTGAATCAGCACCCCAAATAACCCCAGGAACAGGCCGAAAAACAAAGACAACAAGGCGCCCCCACTTCCAGGTGCCACATGGAACGGCTCCGCTCAGGGGGAGGGAGGAGGAGGAGGAGGAGAAGCACTTCCAGGTGCCACATGGAACGGCTCCGCTCAGGGGGAGGGAGGAGGAGGAGGAGGAGAAGCAGCAGTCAGGACCTTCCATGAATGGTCAGCTTCTCAGCTCCCGACATCCCTGTTGCCTCGGTATTATAAGAGGGTTTCGTGAGACCAGTCATTCTCTTTGCAATTGTGTAGTAATTGTGAGGCCACAGAACATAATTTAGTTCTTGGGGACCACTGGTAGTCCACGAACCACAGGTTGGGAAACACTGCTGTAGAACGAATGCAATTTGACACTACTTGCTGGATGAAGAAAAAAACTAAAACTGAACCCAGACAAGACAGAGGTACTTGTCATTAAGGGTCCTAACCTGGGATTGGAGATGTGTCAAACAGTTCTGGACAGTGTTCTGGACTCCCCTTAAAGACTGTGTCTGCAGTTTGGGAGTCCTCCTGGATCCTTCTCTCCAAATGTCAGCCTAGGTAGATGCAACGGTCAGGAGTGCTTACTACCAGCTTTGGCTGGTATGCCAGCTGCACCCCTTCCTAGATTTGAAGGACCTAAAGATGGTGGTGTATGCACTGGTAACCTCAAAGTTGGATACCTGCAATGTGCTTTACATTTGGTTAGGTTGGTACCAAGGTTGGAAACTCTAGTTGATTCAAAATACAGGTTCAAAAGTCATTCCACTGGCTGCTGATTAGTTTCTGGGCAAATTGCAAAGTGTTATTTTGACCTTCAAAGTCCTACATAGTTTGAGTCCAGGTTTCCTACAGGATCGCCTTCCCTGTAAATGGAATCATGGGTATTGCAGTTTTACAAGGTCTTTAGCCTTATCTGCCACAAAGTGCTAATCTCTCACCAAACTACATCTCCCAGGATTCTACAGCATGGAGCCATGGTAATTAAAAGTTATGTCAAACTACATTATTTCTACAGTCTGTGCGAACTTCCTTAGCAGCATCTTCTTTCTCTCAGTCTATAAGATTCCTTTGCAGACAGCTATAAGCACTGAAAGGGGAGGGGGGTATATTTCCTTTTCGGAAGATACAGTTTTATAACCAGAAAGGAAACCTGTGCGGCCAAGTACTTTGCCTCTAGTGTACAAACAATGATCTTGCTGCCAATGCCAGTTATAATAACAGCCTGCCTGCATAAATGGAAACCTTTGTGTTTCAAGAGATATTCAAAATGGTGGCTAAAACTTAGCCTTAGAAGTGCGATGGGGGAAAAACACATCCCTGCGTTTGAAAGACGAAACTGCTGTGCAGAAGGCAAGCAGCATGAAAACACACTGTAGGCTGATCATGGCAAAAGTATTCATTATTATAGTAGAATAACAAAGAGCACTGCGTTCTGAAAATGCGACTAGAGACTTTACAAGCCTCATTAATCATTTTTCACAAACTGCTGATCTAGAAACAGCAGGGCAATTCGTGGTTTCAACTTCATTTGCCTGAAAATACCACAGCATGTTTTGTCCGGAAATTAAGGTCTTCCTCCTGTTTTGAAAAGAATCTGGAGGGTATAATTGCTTGGTGCCACATGGCACTATGCTCATCACAGCATCTGCATCTATCAACAGTCTGGTTTAGGCAGGTGTAGTGGCTAGCACAATACTTTGTCCTGCTTATATAATTAACAAAAGCAATTATTTTGAAGGAACAATGATTCCCTAAGATTTATCTCATATATCAAGAAATATAATGGTGAAATTGGTTAGCTAATTTTTTTAAGACCACAAGAATCACAGAAGGGACCTACTGAATCACTTTGGAGTACTTGAATGGTAGAAAAGTCCTACAGAGAAATGAGTAATGGACCAAAAGTCAAGAAGCAAGCTCATTCCTTTATAGATATTTTGAACTAACATGTACAATTTGGTAAGAACAGATGTAACAGAAATGTGCTTAGTCCATTTTTGAGGTACATTGTAGTGATGGTTTCCTCTTTTTAGATGTAACTTGTTTGCAGTGCTTGGAAAAGTTACTCTACGGGATGGGTGATTCTGGGAGGTTTGCTCCAAAAAGTAACATTTACATGCTCTGCACTCACATATTTGTGTGGCTGTGACTTAGCAAACAGGTGCAATGACAAGCTTGTTGGAAGAAGTTAGACTAACTATGCAGCTGGATATTTTTACTTATAGTCGCATGGGGACAAGAGAGTAGTTTAGTGTCTTTTTCATTTGAGGAGTGAAAGCCAAGCACCTGCTAGGAAAAAATTAGAGACTTGTTTCCTTTTTTTCCCCCTTAGCACGTCACAAAATATTACCTCTCTAAATGCTGGAACGGTTAATTTCTCCATGAAGGAGAAAGAGTAGCAACAGCCATAGTTTTTACAGGAAACTGTAAATGTCTTGTTATCTGAATCTAGATGTTGATGTTCCTGGTCTTACAAATTCTAGAACTTTGACATCAAGTCGCCAGGGTTGAATTTTTTTATCCACCAGCTTTGCTGCTGCAATCTACAAAGCCTCTTCTAAGTACTGTCCTTGACTAAGTAAATAAGGATAATCCACATTCCTTTTCATTAAAACTCGCTCAACAGCAGTTCCCTCTATTCCTTTAATTTCCTTTCTTTTTCACATTTAAGTCTTTATTCACCTTACACAGGTTGCAAATATTACTTTGCACCTATCACAAAAAACACATTTCGTTCCTATTTATTTTCCTCTCCTGATTTCAATTTTCTCTGCCACAATCTCTCTGCAGGAAATCCCTATGTCCTGTATGATGGGCACAGACAGCCGAGTAATAATCTGACAGAGGCTGTAAATTTAACCTTTTTACATGAAAAATCCCAGGATATCCCAATCAGAATCATAAAACACATGGACACAGAACCTTCTCTTTTTTGCAATTGTACAGTAATTGTAATTTCCAAGCTGCTGGGCTATAAGCAAGTGCAATTTCAGGCATTAAAAAGTGTGCAGGTTGAAAAGCATTAAATATCTCACCAGTGACGGAATGTGTATGAACCTCTCAGTCAAGATATATTAACAAATTAGTAAATGAGGAAGGACATGATATGTTAGCACACAGCAAGGAGATTCTAGGAGCTGCAGCGCAGTCCAAAAGACAAAGCAAAGCAAAGCTTCTCCTTTCCAAGCTCTGTGGATGTCTGTGCTCACACAAGCTATCAGTTGGCTTTGTTTTACCCTGATATATTTGACTGACAGTGACATGTGTCCTGAACGATTAAAGCAAGTCTTAAGCAGAACATCAGACATTATTTCTTCATATCATCTCTTTCTCTCTCCTGACTTATGTACTACTAAGTTAATTGTGGAAAAAAGATGTATACTTTAGTCAGCCTGATTTCATTAATTTCCGTCTTCTTGTTATTATTTGCTGTCAACTTGACTTTTGATTTATAGGATGACTAGGGATGAAAATAATATTTGAAAGTGAGCAGAACTACCAGTATTATTTTCAGGGCATAAAATACAGTTTCTGTGCAAAATGACTATGTGAAAATTCTGTGCAAACTCAGGGATGTGGCTTCCTTGATTAAATCTGTCTGCCTGTGGTGCAATTTCTCTCTTTCCCTACTGCTTCCCACTTTATGAAGCAATATCTTCTTTTCCAATGAATCATGCTAACTCAAGGTATGCTTTTATTTAGTCATTTTGGCTTCTGGTGAATGTTCAGGCCTGGTGTGCTGTAGGACACATTTATTTGCCTTTTTAGTCTTTGGTCAATGGTATTTGCAGAACTCCCTTTCAGAATGTCATTTCAAATGAATTGATTTTCTTCCTATCAGCTTTCTTCATTGTCCAGTTTTCACAACCATATGCAGAAACTGGAAATGCACCAACATGGGTGATCCTGATTTTAGTATCATATCTTCATGCTTGTTGCTACATAGCTGCCCTTCTACATTAGCTTTCTTCCTGTCAAGTTGTTCAACGATACCCACACACAACTATACCTGAAACAAAATTTAATATTTTCCATTCAATATGTCTTACCTGCTGTTTGAATAGGGATTATCTAGGCTAAGGAAATATTATTAAATATTTTTGAAACTTCCTTTGTGAATAATATTGGCTATATATTTGGAAATAGAATTGACTTTAGAGCAGCTTTTTCCAACCTGGCTGCCTCCGGGTTACAAATCCCACCATTTCTATTACTGTCTCAAGGTGATAGAGATGGTAGTACAGTCCACTGAAATGCTGGCAGTTGGAGAAGTATTATACAGAATCTCAAAGCTTTCAACGAAACATGAAAGTGCAGAACATTAGAGTGCAACAATAACTTTATGATGACTTGTTACTATCACAGTGAATCCTGAATGTGCCCTGAAAAACTTGGAAAATATAGGAAAGTTACATTGCGTCGGACACTGTTGGAAACTATTAGCCATGCAAAGAGAAATTACTCATGTAGATTTAAGAGGAGAAAAGAATAATGTTCTGTTGACTTAATCGTGCATTACAAGTGAAATAGATATATGAATCTGGTACCAGCATTCTGTTAGTGACTAATGCAAGCTAAGTCCAATATATGTCATAGAATTGGAAGAGACAGCATGGGCCGTCTAGTCTAACCCCTTGTCATACAGGAAAAACACAATCAAAGTACTCCTGACAAATGGCTATCCAGCCTCTGTTTAAAAGCCTTCAAAGAAGGAGCTTCCACCACTCTCTGAGGCAGAGAGTTCCACGGTTGAACAGCTCTTACAGTCAGGAAATTCTTCCTAGTGTTCAGGTGGAATCTCCTTTCTGGTAATTTGAACTCACTGCGCCAAGTCTCAGTCTCCAGGGCAGCAGAAAGCAAGTCTGCTCCCTCTTCCTTATGACATCCTTTCACATAGTTATACATGGCGACTGTGTCTCCTTTCAACCTTCTTTTCTGCAGGCTAAACAAACACAACTCTTTAAGCCACTGCTCATAAGGCATGGTCTTCAGACTTATGATCATTCTAGTCACCCTCCTCTGAACATGTTCCAGCTTGTCAACTGGAAAAGATGCCTGTGTACATCTTTTCCGATTGTTGAAGTAGTCTCTTGCGAAGTCCTTCCATGACTCACCTTTTGTTGTTGTAGAGAAACATTTGGGTATGTGTCCATAACTAGATATATAATGATAATATAATCCCAAGACCTCTGGAGGACCTTAGTGGATCTCAGTGGATGATGTTGTTGATCTAAACCTGGTTTTTGGGACACAGTCAGATACTTCTCCAGCTATTCCTCCTCCTTTCCACCTGTTACTGAGTAGCTTTAGGGCAGTGAATCTCAACCTATGTGTCCCCAGGTGTTTTGGCCTACAATTCCAGCCAGTTTACCAGCAGTTAGGATTTCTGGAAGTTGAAGGCCAAAACATCTGGGGACCCATAGGTTGAGAACCACTGCTCTAGGGGGACTGTACTGCCTCAATGAAGAGCCTGGGTGTGTATGCAGGTGTGTGTGTGTCTGCCTGTTGAACTTTCATGCTACATCTTGCAATACTGGAACTTGGCTGGTGTGTCCTTCTAACAAAGCCTAAGCAGTTATCTATCCAAGAAACATCTAGATACTTCCTTAGTATAGAAGCCACAATTCACACATATACATACTATTCTGAGGCTCTAACATTTTTTGAAATCCAGAAAGACGAATAGGTTCTCATGTTACCCTGACAAATGTTAGAATTATAAGAATAAAGTACCACTAAACCAAATATCCGATGTCCAGCCAGTCCTTACTCTACACTTGCACAGTTCTTGGCCAAACCAAGATATTTGCTCGAAGCATCCAACTGATGAACAAAAATTGAAAAGACCGATTAATCTTATTTTGCCACCACTGATGACAGAGCATCCTTTTGAGGGTTGCAGCCTGGCTGAAAGGTGGAAGGATGTCAGGCCATGTGGTCCACCTATTTTTGTCCTTTGGCACTCTTCTGACACTCCTCATCTCTCAGCATCTACTTTCTCAGGGGCTGCCCCGTCACACATTTTAATATGAACTGAGCTGCAGTCAGAGAAAAATGTTCTCAAAAAGCTGGCAATTTTTAGATGATGCCGTATAGCGAAATGCTCACTAGATGGCACTTTGCGACTTTGAAAATCTGGCAGACGAGAAGGAAGAAAGATTCTGAGAACATGTTTCCAATGCTTTTCAGAGAGTCAAAAGATTTCACATTATGGCCATTTTTCACATTATGGACACACATTCCCCGAAGTTCTCATGGGGTTTGCTATGTGTCTTACACATTAAGGTCAACAGTTGAAGGGAATATAATTGGCAGGGGTGATGGGGTGGGCTGGAGAGGAACAACTGTGAGTGTTTCCATTTTCTGTATAGGTCTCAGCTGTAGGACGGTAATGCCAGTGAGCTTTATCTGACAAGGATCAACGCAAAGAACCAACTGGCGACATGACATATCTGTGTACCAACTGTATCCTTTGCCAGCAGAGCTGGGCACACCAAGCCAAACTAGTACATCTTCCCTATGGGGGAATGCTTGGCATCTTTTGGAGCCTCCTTTCTGCTGTGCAGAGTTCACAGGATATGCTGTTGGGTGCGCAAATGTTACATGAATATTTACAGCTTTGTACAACATATCTATTGCTTGCAAAAGTAGGCTTTCGTTGCAAAGTTTCTTTGTTTGAAATGAATGCCCAGCCTTAGCATTTTAAATGTACTAAAGTATACTTATGATAGGGGGATTATTTATAAGCAGAATGATTGCTGGAGCTTCAATGGAAGTCTTTGAAATGAAGAAAGAAAAACAACAACAAAGTCACCTTCTTTTGTGTTTTGTATAGTTTGAGCTGGTGTGGGTGTTGCATGTAAGAATGGTTGCCAAATTTAGGTAAACATCCCTTCCTGGCTGGTGCTGAATAGCAACCTTGTCCAGAATCCCAGTACAATTGTGTAGTTGGTTCAGAAGAATGCCTGGGTTAGCAGAGCCTTCTTTTTGAGCTTGATCTAGGTGTAATCGACATTTGGCATATAGTAGGAGTTCTTTTGTTTCCTTCCCTTATTTGGATAGCTTTCTTTTATGCATTCAACAGTGATAAAAAGGGGTGAATTCCGGAGAGGATAGAAGGATGTTCTCCTTCCAATTCAGTCATTTGCTGAATGCATAGAAAGAAAGGGAAGTGCCTACTATGCAAAAGGTTTTTCTTAACTATGTAGAAGTTCACTTTAAAGTATTATGGTCACATGACATACTGCATTTTTGAATTTTTCGCAGTGGTACTCTTGGGTAAATGTAGGCTGCTCATGCAACCAAAGATTACCTAACAGCATCACTAGATGGTCAATACTACCTTGGAGATTATGAGAGCTGTAGTCCAAAAAGAAAGATTCTCAATCTCTGGAAATAAGTGGGCGGGTGTGGGAAGAGATTTGGGGCCAATGTATATATCACTTGCCTGTGGGAAGTGCAGGCTATTCATATCTCACTCATTGACAGCTGTCTTTATATGGCACTTTGATGCCCTCCAGATATAGTGGATGCCTTCCATCTCCTTAGCCAACACAGAAAAAGGAAATGATAGTTGATTATGGGAGATGAAGTCTCACAATCTTCATCTAGACTAGGGAAACCTGCTATATGAAGTAGTTGTTATGTATACATCAGATCGTAATTGATATGTGTGCACATCTGTCCTTCAAGTCGCCAGTTGATTTATGGCTACTCCATGAATTTCAAAGGGTTTTCTTCATCAAGGAAAACCAGTTCCTTTCTCTTAAATATAGCCTAAAGCTATATTCCCAACCTTTGGGCCTCCAAGTGTTTTGGACTTCAGCTCCCATAGTTCCTAACAGCTGGTAAGCTGGCTGGGATTTCTGGGAGTTGAAGTCCAAAACACCTGGAGGCCCAAAGGTTGGGAACTACTGGCCTAAAGCATCTAGTTGGTTTGTGGTCTCCCATCTAAGTACTAGCCAGGGCTGAACCTGCCTAAAATCCTAGATTAGACAGGATCTATTGCCTTTGGGGTATTTAGGAATTTTATAATTGATATCCTTATTTCTTTTTCTGCCCTGGAAACCATCTTTAGAAGAACACAAGATTCTTCTTAACTCCATTTGACAGCTCTTTATATGACTGACTAATCCTAACTTAACATTTAACATGTGCATTTCTTTTTAAGAAAAATTTCCATTCCACTTCATATGAAGATGTTTTGCAGTAGGAGTAACCCAGGAATACTACTTGGATGGGGGACCACCAATAAACAGCAGGTACGGTAAGCTATATTTCAAAGGCATAAACTGGAAAAGCCACCTTTGAATATGCCTTGTTTAAAAAAAAAACCCTGTAAAATTAATGGGTTTGTAATAGGATGGCAAGTGGATTGAAAGTATGAACACATGCATATGTACACGTACACACACACACACACACACACACACACACACACACATGAACAAACAAATACACAGAGCCCAAGGTTAACAGTTGCAATTATAAAAGCATTTTCTTCTTGTGATATACTAGGCTGTGAAATGTTGATCTTTAGATAAGAGGCCCTATATCTTGCAGAGTTATTGAGTTATTTCATATTGATCTCTTCTGTAAAGGAATTTATTTTCCTTGAAGTTAAACCCTCTAGAAGGTAAAGAGCAGAGGTGTTCAGATCCTCACTTTTTATCTATAACCATCACCTATTCTACACTAGTCCCCAAATGTTAATAATATGTGACTCTCTGCAATATGTACGAGCTAAAAGTCAAACAGGGTATGATTAGATTTTCCCCAATTCAGAGGAGCTTAGTGGAGAGATGGTCAAGGTTTATAATTCTGCTGCCACCAATGATTTTTTTAAAATATGTTTTTATTGTAGATACCAGTGAAACAACAACAAAATCCATCAACATACACATCCAATCACATATTCCCGGTAACATTACACTTGCTAGTTCCACTTTTATCTCCCATTTGCTGCCACCAATGATATTCTCAAGGCTTATTACTATTTCTCATCTTGATTACGTCTGTTGGAGAATGCTGGCTTGTATGTCTTTCTCTTGGTTGCCATTTGAACCCATCCTCCCCTTGAAGGTGTGCTGCAACCCTAGGTTTCAAGTAAAAACCAGTCACCTACAACACTGCTTCTTAAACTGTGGGCCCTGACCTCAAATTGGGTACCTTAATGTTGGGATCATGAAAAACGTGGTAACTGTGAAAGGTTTCTGAATGCCACCCATTTTCACAAATCTGTTAGCAATAACGTGCCGTGTTTACAACGGACTCTGCAGAAAATGCTTCAGCTGTACTTCTTACAAAGGAAAATCAGCCGGTTCAGAAAGCTTTGCAAATGCTAATTTATTATAAGTAAATGTTTGATTTTTATACCTACACATACACACACACATATAGGATCACATGAAAATGTCTTGGGTGGAAAGGGGTCACAAGAGGAAAGAAGAAGCCCTGTTCTAGATGAAGGCAAGTGAAGATTCTGGCAGACAAAACGTGTAGATCGCAAAGCATTCAGTATCTCCCTACTGGTGGCAGGAGCACAGGTTTGTCAATGCAAGACAATTTCTCTTGGTTAGTAAATGAGAAGCAGGAAGGATATGATAGGTAAGGACAAGTGCCATATTCAAGCAACTAACCATGCCAAGAGACACACAGGAGAGACAGTCTACAATAACAAGATCCTCATGAGAAAAACCTTTTAGCTAGACCAAATTAAAAAGCAGAAGAATCAAACATATAGTTTAGATTTATAAATTAAAACAACTACCAACTGCAATTACATCTATGATTAAAAGATCTACCAGAAACATACTCAAATTCATTAACTCAATCCACACGTGCTTCCTCAGGAGACCAGCTGTTCCTGGAATATGGGGCAGTGATATACAAACTACATCTTGCTTGCGTTTGATCTAAATCTTTTGGAAGTTTCAATGATTTGGCTGTTAACATCTCTTAGGTGATAATTAGCCTCCAGGGGCAGCAAACAATGTTTGGGAGAGAAAATGCGGAGTGGAAACATAAGTGGTGGAGAGCTTTGCTTCAGAAAGGACTTGTTATTTCTTTATGTTAGAGAAGTAAGGAACAGCAGTAGGAAAAAATATTGCTGATTTCAAACAAAAAACTATTTTGCTCCATTGCATCAGTAATTAGAAGCAATATGAGGCAGCCTGGCTAGATGTAAAACCAGGGTCATTTGAGGCATGCCTTCCTTGAACAACTTGAGTACAATGTCTAGTTAGTATATTTCTGCTTTGCCATCTGAAATTTGCTTTGGGCTCTGACCAACAACATGGTAGAACAGAAGGATGCAATCGATTTAGACTGTAAAGGTAGGCTTTAATTGAATTCCTAGGGCTCAAGTACATGTTACGTTAATTCACTGCTTGCAGCAACATGAGAATATTATTTTTTATTAATATTAAATTAAGCTTCCCACCTGCCCACTTTGGTTTTTGTTTTAAATCAGAACTACATTGTGTAGGGAAGGGAGTTGAAAACCTTCTCTTCCCTGCCACAACCTAGAGAAAAACATTGTTCTCTATGCTGGCAAAAAGCAATAGGAAAAGAAAGAAAGAGAAAGAAAAAAGACAAGAAGGGGAGCTTTTTATTGTTATTTGCATCATGGAAAGATTTCTTTGTGAAATTGTGTTGTGGAAGTGACATTTAAACCTCTCCTGCTCACGCACTGCAGTCCCAATAAAAAAGAAGGCCGCTTATGCTTAGTATTAATTAAGAAAACACATCCTGATGTTGTTGCAAGCCACACATTCAAGGCAATGTGCAGTTTGGCTCAGAGAGGAGCTGTCCTTTGTGAACCACTCTTCAGTGCCAAGGATGCTGTTCTGAAGCATCACTGTACACATCTCAAGTTGAACAATTAAGACAGTAAAAGATTTGCCTGCATCACTTTGTCAAAAGAAACAGATGTCTCCGTTAAACATGCATAACATTCTTCTTACACTGATGCCTTCTCATAATAAACTAAAAATCTCTGATCAGTTGACAGCCATAATAAATAACACTACGTTTCTAGAATTTCCTATTTGCAGACCTCATGCATTCCTCGGCCACACAAGGCGTTGATCCACCTCTGCAGATAAACCAGTCTAAGCATTTACCTCCATGGGGAATTTCTTATCAGCTTAGACTATCCTGTTTTAAATTCCCCAGAGCAAGGAGAGCATAAAGCAGGTAACAAGTGACCCTAGGAAGGACCCTGTACAGACACCTTGGAGAAAAAATAGCTGTCAAGGTCACCTGCTGCAACCTGAGGTTTACAAGAAAGTCCACTGAGAATCATAATGAGTGGATCTTTTGTTGCTTGGAACTGGTGCGCAAGACATCAAGGACTCTCTCCCTTCTTCTCTATTCTCCAGTGCTGAGCTGGCTCTCAGCAGTACCTCTGCAGCGAGAGCGGAGCTGGTAGATAAAGGAGAGGTGAAAGCAAAAGGAGAGTGGAAGTTCATTTCAGCGCATCTATGCACCAGCCAAGCTTTTTCCAGTACAAGATTGCCTCTGGATGTACCTTCTTTCTTTTTAAAAAACTACCTTTAATTTACCATATTAAATCAAATGAGATAAAGAAATGCGCCGCTTAAGCTCGGCTTGCTGCTTATTAAGTTTTTGTCTCAGATATGACTCAAACAGAAACCATTCTGTTTCAAGATTATATTTGAGATAGAGTTAATGAGATAATAATAAGATGGTCTATGCATGACAAGTCTCTTCCATAGAAGGATAAACATTTGTTAATTGAGAACACTCCTAATACGCACAGTGGGATACTTAAAATCAAGAGTAAAACCTTCTCAGTTGTTCTGCCCCTCTATTAATTTCCGTTCAGTGAAGTCAAGGGACTGACTCTTCTTCTACCTGACTGAAAGGGCTGGAGGAAATGTTCAGCAAATGCCTCCTCAATTATTCTACGAAGCACCTCTCCTTTGCGTGCGGAAATGTCTATTTCTCTTGCCTTTCCATTCTCAACTTTCTCTCCATACGTCATCCATGTATTATTAGTATTGTTAAAGCAATACTGCAAGAATCTGTTTATTTCACACTGACAATGCCTTTGCAGCATGGGAGACCCAGCAGTAAAAACACTGGTCGAATGCAAATACTCACAGCTTTCTGACTTCCATAGAGTCCCATATAGGATTTTTGTGTGTATGTCAGCTATTTCTTTAGCAGACAAAGCTGGAGGTGAGAATTGCTTGGGGCAGGAGGACGATGCTGTCCCCATCCAGCTTTTTGCTCCCAAACTACTCTATGCTTTAAAAAGAGAAACATCTTCCAAATATGAAAGATCCAATTCGCTTCCTTTGCTTTGCTTATTTTGCCTACTGGAAAAAAGTGAATTAATCTACATAATATTAATTTTGGCAGAACACAGAACTTCACATATCAATCCTTTGAGCAAGAAATGGCTTTCATTCAAATTGGCTATATCTGTTGGGCACAAAACAGGAGGACAGAGGCAAACAAGGGAAGATGAAATGGGAGGGTTTGATTTGATATTTTCAAAAAAAGAAGGTAAAAAGGATAGAAGCTCAGGGAGCACTAAATTCTGAGCAACAATACAGTGGACAATTTGGCATCTGAAAAATATTGTAAACACATTTTATGTTGCATCTTTTTTATAGGTGTGCCAGGACTGCAAAGTATGTTCATGTGCCATGTAAATTGCTGTGAATGCCACAGCAGTGAACGGTACAGATGAGGTGCCAATTTGATGTAATTAATTAATTAAGCAACATCTCACCTTTCTCCCTTTCCAGAACCCAAGGCAGGTTATTTTTGTATTGTATTACTATCTCGATTCCATTCACAATGCCTATTAGCATGTAGTGAAGTAATGGATAGCATCACATATTAATCACTTGTGTTACTCTGCATTTTTGAATTTTATTCAGAAATATTAAATTTGTTCATTGCAATTATTAGATTATGACTGATTGTGAAAGCAAATAGACTGATCAATAAAACAGAATTAAGATGTGTGCTGATTGTGATCTATAAGGTCTAAAACAGGGGTCCCCAAACTAAGGCCCGGGGGCCGTATGCGGCCCATCGAAGACATTAATCCGGCCCCCACGGCACAAGGGCAGAAGGGGGTTGGGCTAAATGACCCAAGGGGTCTCTTCTTCTCTTACAACCCTTAATATTAATATTAATATTGAGGCTGGGAGGCCATCTGTCAGGGGTGCTTTGCTTGTGCTTTTGGTGCACAGAGGCAGAAGGGAGTTGGACTCAATGGCCCAAGGGGTTTCTTCCAACACTCTTCATTATTATCATTATTATTATTATTATTATTATTATTATTATTATTAACATTGAGGCTGGGAGGCCATCTGTCAGGGGTGCTTTGGTTGTTCTTTTGGTGCACAGAGGCAGAAGGGGATTGGACTCAATGGCCCAAGGGTCTATTATTATTATTATTATTATTATTATTATTATTATTATTATTATTATTATTATTATTTTATTGTATGACACAGCAAACAAGATAGATATGCTGGATTTCGTTTCACAAAATCACTTCCCAAGTGTCTAGGACTGTGTGATATATTTTTGGATGATGCGCGCAGATCCCAGTAGGGTGGCCTTTTGCAGTTGTTATTATTATTATTATTATTATTATTATTATTATTATTATTGACATTGAGGCTGGGAGGCCATCCGTCAGGGGTGCTTTGCTTGTTCTTTCAGTGCACAAAGGCAGAAGAGGATTGGACTCAATGGCCCAAGGGTCTATTATTATTATTATTATTATTATTATTATTATTATTATTATTAACATTGAGGCTGGGAAGTCATCTGTCAGGGGTGCTTTGCTTGTTCCTTTTGTGCACTAAGGCAGAAGGGGATTGGACTCAATGGCTCAAGGGGTCTCTTCCAATCCTCATTATTATTATTATTTTTATTATTATTATTATTATTATTATTAATTATTATTGCTCGGTGGCCAACTATAGTCCGGCCCTCCAACGGTCCAAAGGATCGTGAACTGGCCCCCTGTTTAAAAAGTTTGGGGACCCCTGGTCTAAAAGATGGCATTTTACCCTTTGACACTTAAGTAGGATAGTATAAGTTACAGAAACCACAAATACACATTCTAGTATTTGCTGCAGAAGTGTGGAACAAACAAATGTCATTTAACTATGCAAATCTGATGCCACAAGTTTAAAATATCTGCTGCCTGTAGTTTTGCCTCTCCTGTTGCCACTTGAAACCCACAGCTACCAGACCCTCATTCAAGTATAAGCCGAGCGGGGCTTTCTTAGCCCTAAAAAAGGCTGAAAAACTCGGCTTATACTCGAGTATATATGGTAATTCCATCCTTGCACTTCATTGTGGAACACTTTGGATCTTACTATCAGTACACCTTCTGTCCCTTTGGAAATGCTACTTTGTATTTAACAGCACCTGTGTTTATTTTGCCTATGTGTGATATGAACATAGTCTTATAACTTTTAGTTATTGCACTCTTGATGTTTGCATTTTTATCTTTGATACAGCAATTCCTAATTTAATTTCCTCTCTTGACATCTGTCTAGAACTAGGTTCAGCCTCTCATTACATTCTTCTGTAGACTCTCTCCAATCCAGGATATAATCTACACAAGATATGACACTAATAATCTCAAATGTCTATTGAATCATGCTTTTATACACCTACGGAGCTAAACAGGTACCAAATGTTAATCTTGTAAATCTCTACCTGTCAAAAAGATATTGCCTGTTCACAGTCCAGACCTCTTGTCAAAATCCAGTATTGCCATCAAGTACTGTATGATAGTTCTGCTTCTGCTATCTCACTTATAATTTCTTCTATAGCAGACAGTTTAAAAATTCTCTCAAAAGGGTCTTATTCATATATCTTGAGTCCCAACTACAACTGTAGTCTACTTAAAAGGGTCTTGTTTCTGAGACTATTTTTTTAAAAAAAAATTCTTTAAAATTGGAGACACTGGAATTTCTCAAGGTACATGTAGTACAACTAGTACTTTTAGGATTATTTTTATTCTATACTAGCTTGGGGACGCGGTGGTGCCCGGGTCATTTGAGAATGGTATTATTTGTCTTTCAATGTTATGTATTGTGTTTGGAGTGGGTGAACTACAATTCCCAGAATCGTGGGTCAATCCTCCCGAAACCCTGGCAGTATGAAAAGTTGGCCATTTTGGATCTGTGTACCAAGTGTGATCGAGATATGTCATTGGGTGGTCATTACGTGGGTGCAGTGCTCTCTGGATGGGGGTGAACGACTACAACTCGCAGAGTTCCGGGGCAATTGTCCCGCAACATCTGTCAGTATCCACAGCAGGCTATGTTGAGTCTGTGTGCCAAGTTTGATCCAGATCTGTCATTGGCTGGGTTCAGTGGTTTTTGGATGCAGGTGAACTACAACTCCCAAAATCAAGGCCCAAAATCAGCTGCAGTATGTTCAGATGGTCATGAGGCTTCTCTGTGCGAAGTGTGGTCCTGGTCCATTGTTGGTGGGGGTCAGTGTTTCTCTGGATGCAGGTGAACTATAACTCCCTTTCCCCCCAACTTGTCCAATACATTGTATTGGTTATGGGGGCTTTGTGTGGCAAGTTTGGTCCTGGTGAATCATCGGCGGGGGTCGAAGTGCTCATTCATTGCAGGTGAACTATAAATCCCAGTACCTACTACTCCCAAATCTCCAGGCCAATTCCCCTCAAAACCCACCAGTATTCAAATCTGGGCATATCAGGTATGCCTGGCAAATTTGGTCCAGACCCATAATTGTTTGGTTTCATAGCGTTCTGTGTGTAGGTGAAGTACAACTCCTATAAAGTCTCTAGTAGGAGTCACAATGCTCTGACTTGATGCAGGGTAAACTACAACTTCAATCTCCCAAACTCCTCCAGTAAGTTTAGTTGCAGCTCAATTCTACTGTTTGTTATGCAGACAGATTTGAAAGGGAAGGGCAGTAGGTGGGGTCATGCAAATTCCACAGCAATAGAGAACCCTGGAATGCCTGCGTGTGGTGGAAGAAAAAGCAAAATGTAGGATGAAATTGTCCCCAAATGAAAGCATTCCTTGGGTGGTTGTTTGTAGTGTTTGGGGAGGACATTGGCAGGGGTTGGGCTACATGTTCATGGTGCTCGCTGTCACCTCAATGTCAGTGCAAAGTAGTGACTTGCTGGCTTCTGAGCAGTGGGAAGTGTAGCCTGTTTGTGGAAGCCGGAGGCTGTCTGTGTGAGCAGACATGCGTGCCAGATACACACATACGGGTTTTCACTTTTATTATGGATTTAGATTTAGATTAGATTAGATTTAGATTAGATTTAGATTAGATTAGATAGATTTAGTTTAGATTTAGATTGCTCCAGTAAGCAGATTACATCTTTAAACAATTTTAAATATTTTTTTCTAAAATAATAACGGTAGTTGTGTTTTTTGTAATTTACATTTTTATAAGTGTACCATATTTAATCTGTCTTTGAAGAAATTCAGGCTGCAATATATTACAGGTTTTAATGGCATTGCCTTCATTTGTGCACTGTGCAAATTTTAGAAATTAACTGGATTGGAGTAAATGGTGGGAAGATTCACATAGCCTCTTTTTAGACTTGAACGATTATGGCACTTGTGCAACTATGCCTATGCTTTAAAAAAACTCTCCAGCTTTACATGTTTTAGTAAAATGCATAAAATCTGCCACTTCTTCTGTAGTTGTAACTAACTTCTTGTGTGGATTCAGGTATTTCCTTTAATGTAGTGCTTCGGTTGTGGAGATTTCCTAACTCATTTTCTTTTTGTTTCGGGGAAAATAGTATTTGATCACAGAGTATAATCATTGTTATGGAAATGATGATGCAGGCATCTATTTGATACAACTTGTGATGTGAGTAGTAACCTGATACACTTCCATTCACTTCTTATTTTTTCTGGGACTTGTAAAGGATTTTATTTCTCTTTGTTGTGTCAGCGGAGACTGTCCTTGCCGCTAACAAATGCTGTATCATTTTAGTACCAAAGTACTCCTCTATAAGAACTCTGTTTAATGGTATGCAACTTCCTGTGCTCTAAAATGGTGGCTCAACCACCTTTCATGTCTCCACAACTGTACTCCTTCACAGAATATGCTGGTACCTACCACAATTACAACTCCTATCCTCTTCAACTGAATGGAAATAATGTCATTATGAAAGAACAAGTACATCATTTCTCCATCATCCGTGTCCTGGAACAAAGGGGCTGTGCTTTATTATAGATCAATTCTCTTCCATTAAATAAGCTAAAAATGACAAATTGGATTTCTGCATTTTAGCAGGGGACTAAAGAGTTCTGCTTCATACTCAGCACACATTTACTCAGATGGTGGCTAATCACTCCAAGTCAAGCACGCAATGTCTGCTTCCTTTAATGGAACAACATGCTTGGCATAAAGTGAACTTCGATATTTATCACAAAAATACAACCAAGCCTTTTGTCACGTTCCAAGAAAGCTCAACAGAAACTCATTCTCAACCATAGCAGAGATGGCCACAGAAGATTGTGTTTTCTTTAAGTGAACCACAGGAATGGTTTTATTTATTTTGCTTGGGAAAAACTAAAAAGGTAGTCAGCTTTCTCCTAGAAACTAAAACCAAGAGGATAAGAGTTACAAATTCAATGTTTTGTTTGGATTTTTTAACCGTGTTGTCTTTAATCTTCAGCCCTATAGGTGAGAGAGTATTAAGGAAATATATTTTCCTGTGAGTCGAAAATTGGCAGCTATTCAACTCATACATTTCAGAGAAATGTACAACCTGCATAAGGACCTTCAAATCATGACCACACACACCACCAGGTACATTCAGAAAAAAGTATGAGTTATCACCATTAATTCTGCATTCCTAAAAGAAGCTTAGAGCAGCATGAATGCTCTCCCCTCTAATTTATTATCTCAGTAACTCTGGGAAATAGGTTACATGTACCAATGGCCCCCAGTGACTAGATTTGAACCAAGATTACTCCAGATATGTCTGGCATCTTGCATTAACTCACGTAAGGTGCAGATATACAGAACAACAATTACCTTTCTAGACAAATTTCATGCATAAATGTTGAACAGATCTTTATAAGAGTCTTTCATCCAAAGTTAGAAAATCCAACTTCTGTTTTAACTTTGCTTGCGTCCTTAGGAATACCAGGAACAGTTGTATTATGATTCACAAAGGGGAAGCTTCCAGTTTGAATTTTCAAACAGAGCCCAAGGTATACCATTTCTAATGAAGGATCTATTCATCTTATTTCTCTCAGCACCAGAAACTACTAGTACCTTAGAGACCAGTCATCACGCCTGATGGATGTTCGTTTTACAAAGCTTGTTCCATTTTACACCTGAGTGACCCTGCACCATTCCACTAACTAGTTCCCATTAGCTGAGTTTTATCAGAATGCTGAGTCCAGAATACTCACACTTCATCTTTGACAACCCAACATATACGGACTTAGTTAGCATTTATACTGGCTCTTCAAACAGACCTTGACTTTTCGAACTCTATATTAGGGATGGAAAGCTTTGGCTGTCCATATGTTGCAGTCTGGAGCACCACAAGTCCTTCAACCCTGCTATAAATGAAACACATTTTTAAAATATCAGCAATAATTGGCTGGATCTACACTTAAGATACTATAAATTACAATACATTGATGACACCTTTAATTTGCCATGACTCCATCCTATGGAATCCTAGGGTTTGCAGTTTTGTGAGATACTCAGGATTCCTTGTCAAAGAGCTTTCCTATTGTAGTTTGTGGGAATGCACTAGGGAATTCCAAGAACTCACTTAAACTATAAATCCCAGAAATCTCTAAGTTGGAGCCATGGCAGTGAAAGTGGTATGAAACATATGCAACTGTGCACTGTCTACTCATGCTTGGAGTAGACCCACTGAAATCAATGGGAATTAAATTAACCATGACGAAATTTGGTTTCACTAATTTCCGTGTGCCTTTTTCTACTTATGACCCAGTACATCAGGATCCAACTCTAAAACTAATCAACAAAATGAAAGAGACAGTTAAAAAAACACCCTTGAACAAAAGAAAGAATGGCAATGACTTTTAAAGGAACTTAAAGCCTTTGTAATTATCAGCTTTTAGGTACATTGTCTTGTAAAATACCTCAGGAGACTAATTGACAGAAGGCTACTCTGGCTCAGAAAAAAAATCATTAAAAGCAACAGGTACTTCTACATAAGTCTTGATAAATGAGCAGGACAAGGACGCAACTGAGATGTCTGGTAGGAGAACTTTCCAGTACACTTAAATTTTAAAGAGGCTGACTGTTCAAATGCAGCTGGAGAGCTGGCTCCATCTGTGACGGGCATGCTGCACAAGTCAATTCAGCAGCTCTGGCACTTAGAATAGCACTCTGATATACATGAAAAGTTATGCACAGTGGGGACTTTTCCATTCTATCTTCTCATTTTAATTCCACGGCATAATCAGTCATGACAGACATCATTCGCTCCTATGGGCCATGCATGGCAACAGTCAGTGATGTGCAACATGGGGCAAGATTTTTCTCTGCAGCGCCTTTCTCCTTATCTTAATGATGAGCATGCTGTCTGTTCCAACTAACCATAGGCCAAATCTCAACTCATAAATTAAAACAGGTGGAAAGCTCTAGATGATTTTGAACTGCAAATCCCAGACGCCATAGATGAGGCATGCTAAGAGTTAGTCCAAAACATTTGGAGAGTCCCTTGAGTCCCACTTCTATTCTTAAACATGTATGTCCTTTGCAGAGCACATCTGCACTGACACAATAATGCACCTTAGAGCCAGTTTGGGAAGAACTGGTTTCATTGCATGTGTTGACAGGTCTGGAATTGGCTTAGTAAATAATGGCATTAACCACAGAACCTGGCCCCAAACCACCCTGCGGGTCCATCCACCCTATTTCCAGAAGAGATGCACATTAGGTGTTAAAACATAGGTAAAACTTTCATCTCATCCACCCTGACATGTTACCCTGAAACAGCATACAAAGGAGTTCCATGTGCATTTGGGACACACGTTTACTGATACAGCCTGGGTGAGTCCTTATTATCCCTTCCATATGTTCCAAAGCAACAGCAAAAAGGGAAGCCACAAAAGAGCCTGTGTGACTAGAATCATTTTGAAATAAAACAGCCTAAACCTGTCAGGCCAATGAATTTCAATGGTACCATTTCCAATGGTGATCATCATCCCTGAACAGTACTGTTTATTATTATTACTCTGCAATTTCAACAGCAGGTTTTTTTGAGTGGCTTCTAGGACATTAAGCATTTGACTGAAATGGAAAAGCCTATTTCAGATTTCCAGTGTGAAGCACTAACATTTATAATAAAAATTATATTGTGTGTCCTCATAAAGTACCTAAACTTAAGTGTTACATTTATTACAGAGTCGGGATAGGTAGCAGAATTCAACACAGAATGTGTTGCAGAGGAAACCTCATCTTAGAAAGCTGACTTGGGTTATTTGTCAATCTGGTGTTTAAAACTCACACCTGGCATTTCAGAAGAAGAGGACACTACAAAATGAAGCCACCACAATAGTCCTGATGAAAAGATGCACTTAGAAGTCCCACATTAAATGATCTTACTCTGCTTCATGCCTTCTCCTCTCTTTCAGAGCAGTCAGGATCACTGGATATCCTAGGAGGTACTGAAGAATGTCCGTCACAATGCACACCACTAAAGAAAAATAGTTGGATGCACCTCTACTGCTCCCAACACATTCTCCAACAAGAAAATGGCTCTCTTGCCACATTCCCATGCTCCAGTCTGCCAGTGTCCCAGGAACCAGGTAGTTAAAATACAAGAGTAATTAACTCAGTCCAGTCAGAAGGTAAGAAGCGACTTGAGAACATACTGCAAGTAGCTTCGGGTGTGAGAGAATTGGCTGTCTACAAAGACGTTGCCCAGGGGACGTCGGATGTATTAGCTGGGAGGCTTCTCTCAAGCTAGAGTTGACAAGATGGGAGTTCACCCCATCTCGCGGATTCGAACCGGCAACCTTCAGGTCAGCAACCCAACCTTCAGGTGAGCAGTTCAGCCGGTCCAAGGGTTTAACCCATTGTGCTACCGCGGCTCCACATCCAGTAGGATGAAGGCAGAAGCAAGAGTGTGATCATCAGCAGGTCAAGGACTCGCTCAGCAAGTCAGTGTTCCACATAAACAAACAGTAAGGAGGAAAACAGAGTCATAAATCACAGCCAGCCCACAATCAGGAAAACACCAACCCCAAGAAGGAAGGTTAAAAACAACAAAGCTACCAGAGAGTGATTTGGGATACATTCAGGATATATGATACATTCAGGATAAGAGCTCTTGTATCAGAGAAGATTTTTTTGCTCCTTGGGTGAGCAGACATTAGCCAAATTTTACCGGATGCCGGTGAAGGGCAACACTCCTCCAGCAGACTCACACTGAATGTCCAGGAGTGTGACAGTTATCATTTCCCCCCTAGCTGTCTAATGGCACCTGAACAGCACGTGGGCACAGCTCTGCTGTAATCAGTGGCCATTTGGGTCAGCTCCAGAGTTGCAGCCAATTGCTATATGGGTGCTGTCACACAAATGTGGGAAAGCACTGTGCAAGGAGGTATGGATGCCTCCTCAGGCAATGGGTACTTATGCTGGTGCAAACTCTGGTTACATCAAGGTAAGTCACAAAGAGACTTTCAGCTGTTGTAAAACCAACAAGGCCATCCTGGGATGAAGAGGTGACTTTACTAGTGTGATAAATTATTATTGGCAATGGAGCAGAAGATTGCACCGAGTCTGTATTATGGCTTGCAGGGTTCACCTTTAGATGTTGAACAGGTGGAGTGCAAATCATTCCCTTCCAACAGCTTTTAGCACACTGTACCTAGATGTATATTAGCCTATGCTTTATAGCAATGGGATTCCACCTTATTGCAGTAAAAATTAAGTAAGATAGTCCCCTCTATTCCCACCATCTGCAAGATCAACCCGTAACAGCAAAATTACAGGATACTGCACAGAACTGTAAAGAAAGCAGGGCAATGTTTCACTTTTAGATCACTGGTCTTTAAAATAAAAAAAAATAGTGCAGCTATTAACATCCTTCTTTGGGAGCACTTCTTTATTCATCTCAAATCTACAATGAAGTTGCAATTGTCTCTCTAAATAAGCCAAAAATGGAGCAGAAATGAAATGCATTGGATAAGCACACTGGAGGAAACTTACATATAGCGAGGAATGATTCCCCCCCCCCCCCCCCATAAAGTAATCATTACCACCATCTTACTGAAAAAGGTAGCGGGAGAAGGGACTATATTGTGGGAAAGCATGGCCTTTTAAAGGAAGAAAAATAGACAAAAGACATAAAATGCATTCTGATTTTGCCTTCAGCCCAGAAATTCTTTCAGTGAGGAGGTTGGCTATCCAATCACAAGATTCCTAAATGCCTGCTCTCATGAAACTAAGGTGGCTTCATTAGTTCACTGAAAACAAGCTGCATAGCCAGGAAAAGGTAACTTTGTCAGGAACATGAGTGTAGGGGAAAGACCAGTTGACTTACTAGCTCAAATGAAGGATTCCATGTCCCCTTTGTCTGACAGTACGGATTCTGCATGTTCAGACTTACAGAAACCAACACTAGTGTAATCTACTTAGCAATTCATAGTGCTACACTGTTCATATTGTAGCTTTAGAGCAGTGGTTCTCAATCTGTGGGTCCTCAGATGTTTTGGCCTTCAACTCCCAGAAATCCTAACAGCTGATAAAGTGGCTAGGATTTCTGGGAGTTGTAGGCCAAAACACCTGGGGACCCACAGGCTGAGAACCACTGCCTTAGAGTAATGTTTATCTTTACACATCTCAACTACTTGTTGAACAAAGCTCAAACAGACTTTTGTGGGTCAAACTCAGTACTGGAAAGGTGGCTTCTGAATGGAACTTTCAGAAGATAGAAGCCCATCTATATGGGCCAAATGAAGCAGGGCATAGATGTGACGAGTCATCAATTTTGTGCACAGTAGTTGCTGCTAAGCCAAGGCCAAAATGGGGACAATAAGGATGGCGGTCCAGCAACACCAAATTGGTTTTAATCCCTAGGAGCTTCAGTTAAAATGATGGGGTGACAAGTGTTGAGAAAGATTCTTTACTTGGGACCCTAAAAATGACTGACAGCCAATCAGAAAAGACAATAATGGGATAGCTGTAATAATGTTTCGACTGAATGTCCAGAAGCAAGATGCAGAAGACACTAGCTGTTAGACCAGTGATTCCCAACCTTTTTTTGACCAGAGCCCTCTTGACCAGGGCCCACTTTAACCAGGGTCCAAATGATTGTGTTAGATATTCATAGGTCTGAATTCCAATACTAGTTCCAAATATAGAAGAATTAATGGAACTCGCCAATATGTTTGAGCCAATGTGATGTAGAGGTTTCAGCACTGGGCTACAATTATGGAGAAAAGGGTTTTAATATCTGATCATGTAAGTCCACTAGGTGATCTTGGGCAAGTCACAAACTCTTAGCCCCAGAAAACACCATGATAGGGTTGCCAAAGGTTAGAATGATTTGAAGGCACACAACAACCAACTTACCATTCAACACTGATTCAATGGTCTTACAGCAGTGGTTCTCAACCTCTAGGTCCCCAGATGTTTTGGCCTTCAACTCCTAGAAATCCTAACAGCTGGTAAACTGGCTGGGATTTCTGGGAGTTGCAGGCCAAAACACCTGGGATCCACAGTTTGAGAACCACAGTCCTACAGGATTCATGTCACAGAGAGACTAGTATAAATCAAAACAGCTGTTTTGCCAAATTCTCAAGTACATGAGTTGTATGTAAGGCTAAAATACACTTTAAAATACGCACATACACCAAGTCTTGATTCAAGCTTTCTGCTAATGCCCGCTGGAGAAATTATGCTGGCAGGAAATATACATTACAATGGCATGCAGGCCTGAGAGATGGCAGCCTCACTGAACTGGTATGATCATTCCCTAGATAATTGGGCTCTTTAAGAAGTTAAATCCTTTAAACTATTGTTGCAAACAGCAGCACTTGACACAGTGACCCGAGACTGGAATAAGGCTGAACTCCTGTCTAGTTAAAACATCCATGAACCTAAAATTGCCTCAGGCCCCCACTCACGAAAAGCAAGAAGAAGGAAAAAGGAAACAGCAGCAGTCTCGAAAAGGAGGAAAATCTTATTTCTAACTTCATAATCCTATGCCACACACAGCTGGCAGGCCAGGCAGATGAGTAAGAAGGTGATCCAGCAAAATGGATAAGCCAGTCAGCCTATCCTTCCATTTACAGCCTGAAGCCAAGTCACCCTGAGACCTCACTCATACAATTCTTTCATCACTTGTGTTTTCTCAGCAAGCCACATTTTGGGAGGGTGTGTGGGAAAAAGAAGCAAAGGAATGATGGGTCCAAAATGTGCTGGTACAATAGAGAAATCACATCAAGTAATGAAAGTCCTGATTGCAGAAAGATGGTACTCCCAACTGTTCTCCCATCTGTATTGCATGCTTAATAACTGAAGCATTACTTCTGTCTCTGCTCTATATAAACACACACACACACACCACTTGAATAAGTAAAATCGGAGGACTTGATGGTTTATTTGGCAACTTACTATTGCAAATATTTTTATGCCACCCTTCTTTCAAGATTCTAGTGTGCTAACATAAAAAATAACCAGGAATCAAGTAAAATGATACAAGTCGGGGGCTTTGATTCTGGGACATATCCTCCATTCATTTCATGTCACAGCTTTACAAGTATACAGTTTCCATGGATTCTACATCTATGGTTTCAAATAACCATGGCTTGAAAATATTAAAATATTTTTTAAAATCCAAACAAAATGGATTTTGCCATATTATACAAGGGAGGGCATTTTACTACACCACGATAGAACTTGAGTATACTTGGATATTTGTATCCATATGGGGTCTTGGAACTAAAGCTCAGAGGACACTGAGGGCCCATTGTATTTGTCATGCTATTATTAACATAGGAGCCCCTGATTGCATAACATGTTAAACCACTGAGCTGCTGAACTTGCTGACCAAAAGGTGGTTTGAATCCGGGGAGCTGTGTGAGCTCCCGCTGTTAGCCCCAGCTTCTGCCAACCTAGCTGTTTGAAAACATGCAAATGTGAGTAGATCAAGAGGTACTGCTCCGGCAGGAAGGGAATGGCGCTCCATGTAGTCATGCCAGCCATATGACCTTGGAGGTGTCTACGGACAACACCTGTGAGGACTCATGGGCCTTGTAGTCCTGTTCCTAGTACTATTGTGGCAGACGAAGAGGAAAACATGGGGTTTTCGCCGGTTCAGCAAGAACCGGAGTCTCTTCACCTGCAGGATGTTGATGTTTGCCCTCAAGAATTCAGCCAAACAGGCCTTGGGCAGAACTCCCCACCGTTTCCCAGAAAAGAATCTTATTCCAGAGAAAGGGGAGTCAGAGAGGCCCAACGGAGGAGTTTACGCTTAGCTGCCAAACATCAAGCTGATTAGGCCTGCTTCCCTTGGGAAATTCTAAGGAGTCACACATCTGGACAGAGTTGGGTTTCGCTTCTCGTTCTCTAGGGAAAGAGTTCTGTTGGCGGGAAAATGAGACCCAATATAGGTGTTTGGCGCGAGGGATTCTTGGCGGAGTCAATTGATCAGCTTCAGGAGTGTGACCGTGTGTAGACTTCGTAATCCCAGTTCCTTGCTTCCCGGATCAAGCTTCAAGCCTTGCCCTGCCTCACGGTTTTACCACGGACTCTGTTTCATGCTTCATGTTTGCCTTGTCTCCAGTCACGGATCTAGTCAAGAATCAAGTTATTTCCAGCCTTGTTGTCAAGCTTCATTGGACTCTAAGACTCTGCTATTTCCCCACACTATTGCTTGGCAAAGTGTGTGTTTCGGTCAAGTGGATTAAAACTTTGAACTCTAATATCTTATATTGGACAATACATTTCTGGACTATATTTGATCTCATCTGAAAGGTCTGCTTCTGAACTATATTCTTCACTTGTTTTTATTGATTTTATATATTTCTTTAATAAAGATATTAGATAGAGACTGGCCTCTGTGTAAGGTTATTGGTGCTCTGCAGCCAGGGACCTGACAACACCACTCTTTGGCTTAGAAATGGAGATGAGCACCAACCCCCAGAGTCAGACATGACTAGACTTAATATCAGGGGAAAACCTTTGCCTTTACCTATTGTTAATATAGATGCATTTCTTTGTTTGTTCTTTTTTTCCTAAGTATCTTCACTGCTCATCTTAACATAACTTAATGTTGAGCTCCTTCCAACTAGAATAAATGCTCTGCTTCAGAATCTACTCCAGAGTGTAATAAACTGGTTGTCATGTGTTTGCACAAGTATGTATGGCAGAGAGAGATCTAGCCATTTTGGAAATAAGATGACATAATGCCTTGTCTTTTTCTTAATACTGAAAGCTAATTATTACATAGTCGGAATGGCACACTAACTGATGAAACCTCTGGGAACTGGCAAGGCTTAATTTGAAAAATGAGAGGTATCATCAGGGCTCAAATCTTCCTGAAAGTCATGCTCCTTAATTTTAGATCCGTGGGGAATGACTGTGGGGAGTTTGTTCATAGTGATGGAAATATACTCGCATAACTGCTGAGACACTTAACTATCAGAAAAGTCTCTGATAAGGGCAACGCAGCTGAAAACAGTGATGGGTATCATTCCTAATTTTTAAAATATATCTTAGGGCAGACTCTTACAGCATGCTGCTGGGATGCCTGGCTTAGTGTGCCTCAACATGTATTTGGATTTAAAATTCAAAGAGTATATATACAGTATGGGGACAATTCCAGGGCCAGCATATGAAGGCTAAATGAAACCTCCACTGTTTTTGCATCCAATGCACAGGACTTTAAAAATGCAAACTGAATCAGTTGATGTGTGTGTGCAATGACTAATGAGATCAGAGTAAGCATTGATTTATCTACTTGCAGTAGAGTCTCACTTATCCAAGCGTCACTTATCCAAGGTTCTGTATTATCCAAGGCAGTCTGCCTTTTAGTAGTCATTGTTTTTGTAGTAAATGTTGCAATGTTTTGGTGCTAAATTCGTAAATACAGTAATTACTACATGACATTACTGTGTATTGAACTGCTTTTTCTGTCAATTTCTTGTAAAACATGATGTTTTGGTGCTTAATTTGTAAAATCATAATGTAATTTTATGTTTAATAGGCTTTTTTCTTAATCCCTCCTTATTATCCAAGATTTTCGCTTATCCAATGTTCTGCCGGCACATTTATCTTGGATAAGTGAGACTCTACTGTATTTTCTTTTGGTGGCCTTGAGGAAATACCTTTTTTTTTAAAGTGATATTTATGTGGATGAGTAGTTGCCATTCCAATGGAAATACTAGTTTTAGTGGATGGATACTTATGACGAGGAAAGGGTTAATTTACTTCTTGAGTTTGATCCTGTTAATTCACAGTGTAATTTGCATTTTTTTTTAACAAAGCTGCATATTACATGAAGGTTTGGGTCTAAGAAAAATGCTCCATTCAAGCAAGGAGGACAGGAACTCTCAGATCAACAAATGCTTCTGGGTGCGTAAAATTCATTCAAATGAACTGGCTGAAGCAAAAATATTAAATGTGTAAAATGAAATCTATTCAATTTCTGTCCGAGGTGGTGTGTCACATATTATTATTCTTGTCACTGCAAGGACATAGATCTCCTTTTCAACATTCTGTTTCAGCTCACTAAACCTCCTGACATTCCCTCATCAGTAACTCCAACACTGCCTGACCTTGATAACCTCTTTGATGTTGTTAGGTCACATGAATATGGAACTGACAGACGTATTTATCCAAGTGGAAGAGCACAGAGAGATTAATCAGGCATATATTTGTCTCACCTAAGGCAGCATCTCTTTCAGTTATATGTGAAGGTCCCACTGTCCCTTCCCAGTTGTTTAGAAACATTTTCTTTAGACCACATATTCCAGAATCCCCCATATTGCATGGCAATAATATGCACGGGATATGGGAATTGTAGTCAAAAAAGTGATATGTTTGTTCCTCCTCAACACATTAAGCCCTTCCACACTACACAATTCTAGTGCTATGATCTTACTTTAGTTGCCACAATAGCATCCTATGGATTTCTGGCATTTTCAGTTCAGAGAGGAATAGTCAAATTTCTCATCCAAAGAGCTCTCCTTGTGCCTTAACAAACTGAAAATCCCACTATTCCATGTGATTTTTGCCATGACAGTGAAAGTGGAACCATAGTGCCACAACTGCCTAGCATAAAAGGGTCTGTGTTTCTTGGTTCCATTAAGGCTTCTATGGTTTATTGTAAAAAGGCATACTGATGCTTGCAATCAAAGGAGTAAAACTAGCATGCAGTAAGGAGTAAAACTTGGCATTGCATCATATGGCAAATATGTCAATCAAGAAAACTGCCAGAATGCTATTGCTCTGGAACAAAAGCAACATTTAGAAGCCTTGATTATCACCCCCAGTGGCGCAGCGGGATAAACTGCTGAGCTGCTGAACTAGATGACCAAAGGTTGGAGGTTCGAATCTGAGGAGTGGGGTGAGCTCCCGCTATTAGCACCAGCTTCTGCCAACCTAGCAGTTCGAAAACATGCAAACGTAAGAAGATCAATAGGTACTGCTCTGGTGGGAAGGTAACGACGCTCCATGCAGTCATGCCGGCCACAGGACCTTGGAGGTGTCTATGGACAATGCTGGCTCTTCGACTTAGAAATGGAGATGAGCACCACTCCCCTGAGTTGGACTCGACTAGACTTAATGTCAGGAAAAAACCTTTATCTTTACCTGAATACAACTTTTTAAAGGTCCCTACCAGTAGAAAGATGGGCAGTGTTATTTTAGCTGAAAGATATGGCAACTATTGAGGGATTAGGAGGGGAAACAAGGCTCTTCTGCTCTTCTCCTATAGGGCAGCACTCTCTTCTGTCAGAAGATCCCAGAGATATGCTAGCAAAGCATCTGCTGGTAGAACGTAACATGGGTAAAAACTGAGCAGAAGAGCAAAAAAGGGCAGATAAAGGATGAATAAGGAGGATCAGAACAATTTGAGATCCAAACTTCCCTCCAGGCCAGATACACAGACACTATGCTGACACAAAGTTAGACCAGGGCAAGGGCAGCATTTCCAACACCCCTTGGAGGAGAGCGGTATGGATTCAGCAGAGCTTCAGCTGGCTTCAGGCCAGTTAAGATTGTGTTTACAGCCTCCTTCCTTCAACCTAGAAGCAATACTTGCTGTGAAACCCTTTGATTCAAACGCCCCATACAGTAAAGTTGGACAAAAACCAAGGGTGTCCCACAGAGATAATCTGCTGTCATGTATGTTTCCTGGTGGGCTGAGGATCAGCGTCTGAAATAAGTGCATAGGCCAATACTTCCTACCCTCTTCTGTGGAACTGCAATTGCTGAAAGATACTATATAGTGTCTGAAAGATAACAGCCAGTGCTTGACATATAGTGACATGTATTGTTGAAGAAAAGAATACTTGCTAAAAGCTCATGTTCTCCTATCTCTCCTATGCTGATTTGCTCCTTGTTTTCATTTTGTTCCAATCATGATTTGCTTTTATGTTTGAAAACTGTGCTGTAAACTATGTTATCATTTTGGAAAGTATGAATGACTTTTAAGCTATGATTAGAGGTGTGACAGACAACTGGGGAAGGATATGACAAAGTCTGTGAACCTCATAACAACTAAACTATGATAATGTTAATTTTAATCTACTGCCACAACACTGAGCATGATTCACTGCCCACAATTATTTTCCTTATTCACAGGTATATCACTGAATGTTGTCTATTTCAGTGGGGTGAAAACAATGTGTATGGGGTGAGCAATCAGCAAGGAAATAAGTTTCACTTGGAGTTACAAAAGCTTTTATAATGGAACTTGCCTTTAAGTAGAGAGAGAGATATACAACTGTGCTTTGTATGTTTGTAGGAAAATGCTCAAATTGGTAAAAATGGATCCTGGTCCCACTCACTTTCCTTTGGTGCTAACTGCCTACTCTCTCTTTGCTCATGCCCTGTGTTGTTACTCTCGTCTGCTGGTGGAATCCGAGTCCCTTCCAAATCCAAACTCATTTCCCAGTCTGAAAAACCTTTCCAACTCACTGAAAGCCATGTAAAGTTTTCACCATTTGCCTTGTCCTTATGATTATATCATACAGCTGACTATTACACTTCAAAGCTTTGCTTAATGTTCTCAGTTCTTTATGCTAATTAAAATAATCAGTTCAACTTCCAAGTTCAGGTTCAAGTGTATTCTATTATTGTTGAACAGGTGCAAAGTTTTAATTTCATCTGTATTTGTTCTGCTGTTCATTTTTTAGACCTGAGTGGACAGACTTCAGGCTTGCTGAAAATGTAGCGGTGTCTACTGAAAATTGCTCTATTTTTAAACTGTATAATTGTTTTTAGATAGTTTTAAATATTTTTAAAGAAGCATTTTAATATCTTTCTTAAAATATATTTTTATCTCTATACTGTCTTCATTGTTTTTAATTGTTCATTACCTTGGGGACCTTTTTGGGGTATAAGCCAATGCTGAAATACATTAAATAGTTTTTAAAAATCGTGTCAGAAGCATTGCTTCTGGTGTGAGAGAATTGGCCGTCTACAGAGACATTGCCCAGGGGACACATGGATGTGATTCTGGGAGGCTTCTCTCATGTCCCCGCAAGCTAGAACTGACAGACGGGAGTTCACCCCATCTTGCGGATTGGAACTGGCTAACTTCAGGTCAGCAGTTCAGCCGGCACAAAGGTTTAACTTATTGCGCCACCATGGCTCCTTATCTTAAACAAATAAATACATGCATACATATTAAGCACCTGTGATTCATTAGTTGGGGCTGAATGCCTATAATCCACTGTTGTACATTCTTAACAATGTGCAAAATGGATTATAATACTCTTTAAAGTCTGAGCCAAGGTAACTCTGAGCCTCGCCCTTCATCATTTGTTATGTTGGTTTGGATGCTTAGCGACCCAAATTACAGAAGCATCTCAAAATGCTTTGAAATGCAGATCATGACCTGCAAGACGATATTCATTTTATACTTTCCCCACAACGCTAAAGATGCTTGTCTCTATACACGGGAGTATCAAATGCAAAAATAGTTGTCTTACCTACACCACGATATCAATCACGAAGCATAGGGAATAGAGATTTCAGATCCACCAGGAAGGCAAAGCCAGACAAAACATGTGAACAAAGAAGAGGTAAAAACACAGTTAGGTTTTTGAAAGACTTTAAACAAAGGCATTTTTTATTTAAAAAAATTGATTTTTGGAAGTCAGCCATCAAAAAAACCCCTCAATAATTTTAACAAAAGATTAACCTGATGTTATGGCTGTTAGACGATGTCTGCTCATACATAGGAAGAAAGGAAAGCTTAGCCTTTCTAGCTTCAAAACTTTACACATTATATTATTAAGCTATAGTAAAAACCAGGGATTGCCACAGACACAAAACAAAAATTCCAATGAAATGGTCACTATTCTCGATTACATTCAGTGGAGAAAGCAGACATGGTAGAATCAGGGCCCTTCCACACAGCCCTATATCCCAGAGTATCAAGGCATAAAATCCCACAATATCTGCTTTGAACTGGGTTATCTGAGTCTACACTCAGATAATGTGGGATTTCCTGCCTTGATACTCTGGGATATAGGGCTGTGTGGAAGGGCCCTCAGCTGCTTGATAGAATAGTTAACTCTGGCTGTGGTAATCAAATGGGACAGGGAACATGGAAAGGCCTTTGCAAATGTTTTCTGGTTTGAGTGAACAATTCTCAGAAAAACATAACTGAAGACTTCTATTCTGGTGGACTTGGAATGCTAGGACTAGAGATTTATTTGTTTTGTAATACCTAAAATGTGCAAAATTAAGAAATAAGTGATTTCTGCCCCCCCCCCCCCGTCTATTCCTTTACAAAAAGCTTCTTGACCTGCCCAACCACTGGAAGAACTAGTGTAAAGCAATGTATTTCTCACTACAGTAGAGTCTCGCTTATCCAACATTCTGCCGGCCCGTTTATGTTGGATAAGTGAGACTCTACTGTACTATTCTACACACAATATATACATATGGATTCAATAGCATTACCTTGCTTGATAATAATCCCATGTGACAATTACATTGTGATATCCACTTTTAATAAGCAATTATTGATAACACAGAGACCATTTTGATAGTATTTAATGAAGCTTCCAGGGGCAAATCTACACTATAGAATTAATACAGTTTGACACCACCTTAACTGCCATGGCTGAATGCTATGGATTCATGGAATCTTACAAGGTCTTTAGCCTTTCCTGCCAAATAATGCTGGTGCTTCACCAAACTATCTCTTCCATGATTGCATAGCATTGTGCCATGGCAGTTAAAGTGGTGTTAAACTGCATTAATCTTACAGCATAGCTACACCCAGAAATACGACATCCTAATCTTAATTATAGCACAATGAGGGAAAGTGAGAATAAGATTAGATAAAGCATGGAAGGGAGGGTTGAAAGATAGTTGAGACTTGGGTTTCACTCTTCTCAGAGAACATGTGCTTCTCTAAAAGAGGCTTTCCAACCTTGTTACTTCCAAATATGTTCAACTACACCTTTCCAAATCCTAAGACAATTTAGTGATTGATGGGAGTTGCAATCCACCACATCTGTAGCTTTGGGACAGTGACTCTAAACGTGAAGAAATAGACAACTTGGGGAAAGTCAATGAATGGAAATAATCTGAAGGGTGGAGGCAGCATACTTATTGAATAAACACTAGCCATGATCTCATTCTTTTCTGAAGTATTTTTTTTAAAGAATGATGAATGAGATATGAATAAAAGGACTGTAATGAGATACACATTATACGAGGTTCACAGGGTCACTGAAATAAGCAGGAGCATAGACTATCCATATGACTCATACCAGAAAGCACGTCGGCCTTCTATCAGGGAGCCTGCTAACATGCCATTATTCTGTGACAGATCAAGTTCACTGGTGGAGGTAATTCATGCAATCCCCGCTGAGTGACTGAATAAGGAGGGAAGCAGTTAATAGCTCAAGTAAATGAAAACCCAGTGCTGTAAAGCACTCAGGAGGACTGGACTGGGTTAATTTGGAAACTCTCAATTCCACATGGAAACAAACTCAGGCAAACCAATTTACTTTTCTTCATTTTTCAAACAAAAAGGAACTTTTTTTTTGGAGAAATGCAAGAAGATATGTTCAGCAACGTATATTATGTCTTCCATATGAAACTCTCCTGTATACCTTTCATACTCTAAGGAATTCCATTTCCTTTTAACACTCATTGGAACATAGTTTCATACTAGTAGGATTGCTGGAATTAAATTCTCCCTGATCCCAGTTGCCTTTTAAAGTCTCTAGAAGACTGGATCAGCATTTAACAAGGATGGCTTTAAGATGCAATTCAGTTATATGTGCTCTGGTAAGCTACGGATTACGCTACTGTGATGCATCATACAGGGACCTGACTTTGCAGAAGCAGAGGGGCTCACTTTGAGTAAACATATTTAATATCACACTGCACAGACGGGTGGGCAAAGTGTGTCCCTCCAGACGTTGATGGACTTCAAGTCCTATCAGTCCTGAACAGTAGAGGCAATGGTGAAGGGTGATGGAAGTTGAAAACCAACAAAACCTAGGTCTGCACTTTGCCCCTTCATGCTCCAATCATGTGTTTACTTACTTGGGCATAAGTGTCATGGTTTGCAAAGGCACTGTGATGTGTGTTAACTGGAAAATGAAGTGTATGAAGCTGATTGGCTGAACCTGCAAAGACTTAGGGATTGATTTAATACTGTTTCTGTTCTGCTGCTGCAGAACCTGTTTGGACAAGTTTTCAGTGTTGACCGAGTACTGTTGGTAAAGAGAGCAGTGTACTTAGAGAGGCCTTGCTATTTTGAGGCCTGTTTGCTGCTGAGAAAAGAGGGAAAAGAACCAGGACTGTATTCTTCTCTAAAGCAGATTTGTGGACCAAGAAAGGCCCATTTATGACTGTGGACTTTTGTAAATGATCAGGGGGACTACTGTAAATACTACTGTTTTTGATCTCTTGGAATCAGTAAAGTTCCTGTATTTTTGTTCTGCAAACCTGAGTGGCATGCTATTGTTCTGCGGGTGACTCTGAATTGCAGACACAAGTAAGAGCTTCCATTTATCATCACCAATCAGTAACAATAAGGCCCACTAAATAGAGTGGGACCTCTATTTTTGGGATAATGCTATACAACCAATAAGCTTTCTACTCTAGGGATGTATGAAAAATCCTCATATTGTTCTACAAGATTTAATGTAGACAGACCAAAAAGATTTTTAAAACAAAAGAGGCACAAACAAACCCAGTTTTAAATTAAGTGGACTCTTAAGTAATGTGTATACAAGTAAAATGCTATCTGATTCGTGGCCCACTCTTAAGACTAAGTACAAAAATACGTGGTATTCTTACTTAGTTAGTCAAGGCCATTTTGCATGCAAAGAATGACCTCTTGCATCTGGTTTTGCCATTCATTGCAGAGGCCAATCTCTGTGCTGGCAAAGCCTGTATTCCATCTTTGCAGATCCAAGTTATTACAAAATCTTGAGCAACTCTGAAAGGTTCATCTAAAAGGCAAGCTTGCACAAAACAGATAGCTTTTTGCTTGTGTATACATTACTTGGAGTCCACTTCCACAAGGTATGTCATTATTCACACTAGCCAACTGCCTTGCAGGACATCAAGATGAAAACGCTCTCCAAACCGTCTCAGATGAACAGGATAATCTGCCTAATTTAAATGCAATGTGTTTCCCCTGTCACTGGATGGAAAGCGAGGAAGAACTAATGCACACAATCATTTTAATGATGATCGTATGTCGAAAGGGGAGTTGAAATCCAACCAGGGTGAATAAATGAAACTTAATAATTATTTTTAATTACACAGTCTTCCATTTCAGCTTTCAAATGGGTCCTATAGCTTTGCCCCCTGAAGCCTCCCAGCCTTTTTATATACAATAATGAATAATTCAATGCAGCTGCAGAGCTGAGAGTTAAAACATTGCCAATGGTATCAGTGCTGTGATAAATCTACAGGCTGCCCTGCTTCAAAGTTTCCAAATCTGCCTATTAATCACAACACTTCTTGCATTTCCCCCCTAATTTCGCAGACAGCAGTTTGTATACAGTAGTGAGCAATTCCCATTTGGCTGGAGCTGCTCTCCCAAAGCTCAAAGGGCAGCCAGACACGGCTCTGTGGAAAAGGTACCCATTTTGATCAGGTAGGACTGTTCTCTCCGATAGCCAGCCAGGCTGTCAGTCACAGAGACAGAAAGGAGGAGGCAAATGTTTGAAGGATATGCCTATGGGAAATATGCCTAGTTATAACACAGTATGTAAGATGAACGAGCGAGGGGATTCGGGCTTAGGCAAAGAATGTTGTATTGATTTCCTGAAAACTGAATGTCATGCTTAGTATAGAATCAAAGATATATGGCTTAAGTGAAGGAAGTGCAATTGGAATTTAAGAAAGACTAAGGTCAGCTTGCTACTCGTATCTTTTCCCATTTTCCATGTGATCTTTTAACACGCACACACAAAAAGAGAACTCTCTCTCTCACACACACACACATAAACAAACACAAGGAATGTATCCTTCAACAACTACCACTGGTAGATAATGTGATTTTGAAAACCCTTTCACTCTGCAAACTTCTTTTGGGTGGAAGAAATTATCCCCTTCTTAGATTTCAGAGCACATCTGATTATTGCAAATTGTTTAGCGAAATGTATTTTTTTAAAAATATATTATTTTCATTTTGGGGAGTAATGCTGAAAATATTTCTAAACTATTACAACTTAAAAAGATTGAAAATACAAACTTTACATTGCAACATCAAGCAATAAATACAAATGTTAAGGCCAGCCTGAGATATTAATACAGCTGTCATCAAGACAAACTGTATGCTTGCACAGAATGTGATAGCTATGATGGCTGGTTTTGCTATTTTATGTTTTGAAACACATTTATTTTATACAGCAACAACAGCAAGAACAATTCTTTATGAGGAAAAGATGTCGGCTTTGATGGTAGTTTGATTTCCCTAAATTCTACCATATAGCTTTTATGATGAAAGGCAATGGCCCTGACAAATGGGACAAAGGGTGTATCTACACTGAAGAATAAATGCAGTTTGGCACCACTTTGACTGCCATGGTTCAATGCTATGGAATCCTGGGAGCTGTAGTTTGGTGAAGTTTCCTTGAAGTTTTTGGCAAGGAAAATGAACTACAGCTCCCACTTTTCTATAGCATTGAGCCACTGTATTAATTCTACAGTGTTGGTACACTCATAGACATTTGGCTAGAGCAGTGATTCCTAATCTTTTTTGTCCAGGGACCAATTTGACCAGGGACCACTCTCCAGCATTCGTACCAAAAGGTGCTGATTCAGAAAATTGCATTGGATAGACCAAATCAGCTCTGGTTTCTGATGCAGAACATATGCCACCCAATAGTTGCCATCTGCTCGCCCACAGAAAACCATATTTAATAATGTAGAGCTGATGTGGTCTATTCAATGCAATTTTCTGAATCAGGACCCCAAATAACCCCAGGAACAGGCCTAAAAATGAAGACACCAAGAAAATTTTATTTTACGGTTAGGCTGTGTTATTATCCATAGTAGTAATGGTGAGGCTGCGGACCATATTTTAGTTCTTGGGGACCACTGGTGGTCCACGGACCACAGGTTGGGAACCACTGGGCTAGAAGAAGTGAAGAGGAACAGCATGCAAGAGAAAGCTGACAACTACTTCTTTCACCAAGAACATTGTCATGCATGCTCCCTTCTTATTTGTTTGTTTGTTCACATCTTGCCTTTCTCCCAGTATGGGACCCAAAGTGGGTCATCACACAGCTATAGCATTATGTTTCCACTACATGTCATGGTTCCATCTTCTGGGATTTGCAGTTTAGGGAAGAGTATTTAGAATTTTCAGCCAGATATCTCTAGTGCCTTTTTAAAAAAATTTGTCAGGCTCCAGGGCATTAAAAATGTCTTTGGGAAGACAGTGGGAAGTAAAATTTAATGTCAGTGGTTAGTTTGCACAGTAAGTTGTAATAACTTTTGTGCTTGTAAGATATCTACTACGTTGTATAGTTTTTTCCCCACTTGCTGTTTTATTGTCCATAGTTGTATTTTACTTAATAAAAATGATATGCTTAAAAAAGAGAAGACATCAAAAATGGACCTCATTCTGAAACCAGATCCTCGCCTGCTCTTTCCCCCACTCCATCTTTCCTGTCAGAAGCTCTCTGCATCTGATGTTGAAGTGACAGCAATTTCTTTCCACCAAAATATGCATGTATGTCTGATGCAAGTGACACGTTCAGAAAGAAGATGAAAAGCGGATGGGGAGGGCAGCCCATTTACCCATGACTTACTACAGTCACAAGAAAACAGATCTCTGTCTTGCTTGAAGAACGGTCTCTGGCCCCTTGGGACGGCTCCAGCCATCCTTCAAATGGAAAAGAGCTGACAATATCTTACATATAAATGCGTCTGCCAAAAGTGATCATCAGTTGCTCCTCTTGAAGATTATTAATTTAATTTCTCTGTGATAATCTCCCAAGAAATTGGATTCAGCTGCTCAACAACCTTCAGTGAGAAGTTAATGAATGTTGCTGAGTCGGCAGAATGAAACGCGGTGCTTCAAACAATTTCTCTCCTCCTCTCTCTGTGTTTTAAATGAAATGTTCTAATCTCTGACTTGGATCATCCCATTTATGAGCTTCAGAGGTAAACCCTGACATCATTTTAAAATGTTTTCATCGTTTTCCTCAAATGAAAAAAAGGAAAGTCTTTCAATAAAACCAGCTGTGTGTGAGTCACCTAACACAAGAGAAAGAAAGGAGGAACGGAAAGAGATTAGGAAGAAACCTTTGTCGGATCCATAAACCACAGCACTCTTGTAGAGTTCACAAAGAATTCTAGCAGAAAACAACTTGGATCATTATAAGGAGAGAAAAGGATTTACTACATGTATTATATGCAAATACATTTTAACTGGTAGCTGGACTGTGTGTTTTTGTGTGTGCATGATAGGCAATATGTTCAAAAGACTGTATGTGGTCTACACAAAGATGCATCACAATGATTTAGATCACAATTCTTTAGTTAGTGATCTCAAGATGTTTTGACTGTTATTTTCATTAACCCCAGGGAGCATGGTTAATTATTGGTGATGATGGGGGCTGTTGTCTAATGCAGTGCATTTCAAGCTATTTGATGTGCAATACCAGCATCCCCTCCCATATGTATTAAGCATGGATACCATATTTGTGTAAATTGGCTAGTTCTTTCCTTTTATGGAAATGTGCCAAGGACCAGTGGTTTAGGAACCACTACTTTGAATACGCTTGGTATAATGCATTAAAGGGTTCATTTACATTGTAGAATGAATGTACTTTGGCATCACTTTAACTATCATAGCTCAATGCTATGGGCTCCTGGGAACTGTAGTTTAGTGAGGAACCACCACTCTTTGGCAGAGAACACTAAATCTATATAAATAAAAATGTAAATGTCCATTTGTTCAGAACCTCAAATCTCCCGAAATACTTCACTGATTGCTTTGAAAATTTGACACAATGTAGTAATCAAACAAGCACATGTTTTTATGTTTTCACATACCTACTATTATATAGATGTCACACCTGTGACAGGTAAAATATGCTTTTCTTCAAAAACAATGCCATCTCCTGGACATCAAAGCAACACATGCTATACTACATAATTTACGCTCAGGGTCAATCTTTGGAATTCTGCGGTTCAGATCTACACACGGATTGCTTCTCACATGGACAATTATATGTTGCATGTTCTAGAGTCGCCAAACCAGGCATTCTCTATATCTGCACAGACAATGGAACAACAAACAATATTGTATACCCACAAGCATTATGAAATTACATATATTAGAAACCAGCTCTTTCTCTTTTCTTTCTTTTCCATTTAACCAGACTGGGCCACAGCAACGCGTGGCCGGGTACAGCTAGTACCTTATAAAACTACAACAGGATTCCACTGCAATTAGCAATGGCAGTTAAAGTGGTGTCAAACTGAATTCACTTTACAGTGCAGATACACCCAGAAAGTGCCAGGCTCATTCACAGGAATAAATATGCAGAAATAGCAGATGTCATTGCTGTAAGTTCAGACCAATGTAGCACAAAAACAAAGGGATTTGCGGCATTTGAGTTATGGGTACATGTTTGTTCTGTTCATATCTGAAATAAGTAATTGTGTAATTTAATTGGGAAAAAATAAAGGCACAAGTAAATGGATTCAGCATTAACTGGCAGCAATGAGAGAAGGCATAAAGGAATTAATTAGGTAGTTAGGAAAGGCAATGGAAACAAAGGCTTTAAATTATAAGCAGGGACATTTCTGGAAAGCAACTCATGACCTATGTGTGTCCTTCTTAATGTTATCTATACACAATTTAACTCAAAATGGTTAGAGAATTTAAGGACTGTTATGTTTACTGCTGCATTCCAAATGTGTCCAGCCATCCATTATCTTTTTAGCCAATTCCACCTATTCTGAATGTTGTTTCATATTCCACTTGGAAACTCAATTGTACAGATTGACTGTGAAGGAAAAAGGAGTCTGAAGATTTCACTCGCCCAGCGTTTTTCTTTCAGACTCACAAACCACTGGATTTCTTTCAACTGATTTGTGATACTGCCATTCAAATATCCCTTATTATGGAGAGCTATAAACAAGTTCCCTTTACAAAGAAGCCCATGTTTTATAACTTGCGACTGACATAATAACATTTGGATCTTGTGAAAGTTCATATTCTAAATGAGTTTTTCATCTAGGATGATTGGTGGCCATGTTGGATGGAAGGTTCTGAGATCTGTAATACAGAAAAGTGTCTTTTCTGCGCTCTATAATAAATGTCAAACATAAAAGAAAGACCATCTTGGAGTCAATGAACTGACTTCTGGGCTGGAAAGCTAATTATCAGTGAGGCAAATGATAGCGGACAAGCAATATTGTTCATTCTAATTTCAAAACTGTTTCATCAGGGATAAGATGCTTGAAAACCAACAGACAAAATAGGCTTTGCGAAATCTTCTTGATTTGCAAAGTAATGCTTTTAGCCACCTAAACCAGTGAAATCTCTTGAAAGCCACTAATAGCTTGCCATCATCTGCTGCAGCACTTTGGTAGTAGAAAATCCCCTTCCTCACCTTGACTATTGAAAAGAAAAACATATTTAATTAAGAGAATTGAAAGAATACAGAGCTTGGAAATGTTAAGCTTTAGGACTATAATTTTCATAATACAGTAGAGTCTCGCTTATACAACATAAATGGGCTGGCAGAACGTTGGATAAGCGAAAATGTTGGATAATAAGGAGAGATTAAAGAAAAGCCTATTAAATGCCAAATTGTGTTATGATTTTACAAATTAAGCAACCAAACTTCATGTTTTACAACAAACTGATAGAAAAAAGCAGTTCAATACACTGTAACGTTATGTAGTCATTACTGTATTTACGAATTTAGCACCAAAACATCGCAATGTATTAAAAACATTGACTACAAAAACATTGACTACTAAAAGGCAGGCTGCATTGGATAATACAGAACGTTGGATAAACGAGACTCTACTGTATGTGAATTGTAGTCCAAAATAGTAATCTTCTCAGGTTCTCTGAAGTTTTATTTATTTGGTGCTGCCAATGTTCAAGTCCATATTGTATACATTTGGCTGTTGATAAATTATGTACCTTCTTTACATAATATCAGGGAAGGCCCCAGTAAATCCTTCTCTTAGGCTAACCAGCACAGACTATGGTGAGAATGCTGGGATTTGCAGTCCAGCCACCTCTCAAGAACAACCCTTTTCCTGATTAAGTTGGAGATTTCGATGTCTTGTCAATTTAACTCTAGGGTTGGACGTTGGGAATGAATTTCCTTCCTTCACACAAGGAAGGTAACAAAATGCAGGTTTTATTCTGCTCTTCCTTTGAGCTGATACATAATAAAATTTTCTGTCAGAAGAACATGGGAGGACAGGTGATAGTTTAATACAGGGGTCTCCCAAATGCGGTCCTCCAAGGCCATTTTCCCAGCCACCACCCCGAATTTTAGATGTAGGGTTGCCCGAAGTCTGGAACGATTTGAAGGCACACAGCAACAATCCAAATCTACGTGACTGTTTTATCAGCCAAAAGCAGGCCTGCACTTCCCACTGAAATACTGGTAAGTTTATATTGGTTGAAATTGTTCTTCATTTAAAATATTGTATTGTTCTTTCATGGATTTTTTTGTACAACAAATAAGATATGTACAGTGTGCATAGGAATTTGTTCATTTTTTTTTCAAACTAGAGTCTGTTTTCCCAACAGTCTGAGGGACCGTGAGCCTCGAGGACCCCTGATTTAACATGTGCTCGTCACTCATTCGCAAGCATCCTTCCCAGCTTACGCTCTCTGGAATTTCTAACCTGGCAAGCATTTCAGTTTGGTTGGTAATTTCCATCCTGTCTTGTCTCAAAAGATCTCAGTAAAACCACCTTAAAATAATATAGAAGAAATTGCAGGTACACTGACTACCCTAAAGGCACCAGATCCCATCTGATCTTGGAAGATAAGATGGGAGACTGCCAATGAACACCAGGTGTTGTAGCCTGTATTTCAGAGGAAAGAACTGGAAAAACCATCTCTGAATATTCCTTGCCTAAGAAAACGCTATGAAATTAATGCAAGTGACAAAACTCGACAGATGACTTGAAACCACATACACACACATACTTCATTTAATAAAGTAGATCTGTTTTTGGGCATTACGTTTTCAACAAAATATTTGATACCAGAGCCAGAAATAACATGGAAAAAACAGAGAGTTTCTCTGAACCACAAAAAAAGAGAAATTCAGTTCAACATGTTTCATTCAAAGCTAACATGTGAAATCAAACAACCAGGTAAGGCAAGTCTTGCATTAAGAAACAAAAAAGGTGGCATAAAAAGAAAGAAGGGGAAATATGGGAATAACAATAAAATATACATAACTGGATAGAAAATTGTAACAGAGCTATAAGCATATTATGTTTAAAGAGGGGAAAAGTGAAAACTAGATGAGTAGCAAGTTATTGTTATGTTCATTGATATTTTAGTTTAGAGTATGAAAAATGCAAATATGCTCAATGATGGTATGTATAAATTGTTAAATATATGTATATATATATTTTCAAAATACCATGTAAGCTCCTGTCATAGATATTGGTTCTTTATTATTGCATCTTCAGAAAAATTGTTAACTGTGTATTCTGATATTAATAAAAAATAATTTAAAGAAGAAACAAAATGAATTCTGAACGTTCTAGCAATGAAAGAGGTCAAAACAGCTCCACAATGTTACAATTGTCTGCATCGCAGTGGTCTGTAGCGCTGCTCTAAACCTTCCATTTTTTCTTGCACACATGTCTGAATCACTCTCATTGTGTAGACAATTTGCATAACCAAAAAGCAATCCCTAAAATCTATGTCTGTATAGATTATTGCAGGAACAAGCGGAAAGGATTGAACTTCTCTAGTCTCTGCCAACTAATGGTTATCTGCTTATATGAGACCTAGATTAGACCTTATACTTTGACCTTCTCAGTGAAAACCCTATCCCTAAAATAGATTCAGCACCTTGAAGTTATCCCGTGAAGGCTGGAATAAAACTCCAGATTTATTGCACTACTGGCAGGGAAGTCTCTGGTCCTTGTGGGCTGTGTCTAGTCAAGATCCTAGTCAACCATGATCTCATCAAAGACATTTCATTCAGGCCTCACTTTTCACTCTGGCCTCCAAACTGCATGTATAATTAAAGGAATCTTCTCAGAGAGTTTTGAACCCAGGGAAATTGGCCTCTGATAAGCAGGTTCATTGCTTTTACACATCCACTCCAACTGATCACTCCAAACATCTAAACAAAATGTATCACCTCATCCAGACATGATTTGCATCTTTCTGAATCCTATTATATTCTGCCCTACTGTCGCAAGTGTATAAAGATGCTTTATATCTGAGACCTTAATGCCACTCGATACTGCATGTGAAGAAGTGGGTTTGTACCAAAGAGAGCTCATGCTAAAATAAAAAACTTGTTAGTCTTAAAGGTTGCCACAGTTCTTCTCCCACCACCTCCGCTTCATTCTCCCTTTTTGTCCTGAAAGAAACTAACACAGCGACCTCTTTGAAAACTTTTTCCAAGTGTTCATTCAGTACTACAGGCCTAGTTAACATGCTCAGTCTTCAATAGACTGGGGTTTCCCTTATCTTTTTTGGGACTTCTGCAAATCTCAGGATTTCCCCAGAGCCCATTCATACCTCTCTCTTGCCAAATGAATGGAGTTTTTGCTACATAAGGATTGGCACTTGAAGAATGTATTTGCTATTAGTGTAAGGAATGAAGCTGGATGACACAGGCACTTGATTTATGAGTGCATTTAATGCCTCCTCTATAAAAATGAAACCATGCAGTAAATACTTGTGAAGTAACTTCAAAGGGAGCCTGGAATCTCTTCTATGGAAGTTATGGGAACTCTAGGATCACTCACTTCAATACACACAGAGGTTCAGAGGACAGGCAAGAGCACATACGTACATACAAATCTACACACTCAATTCAAAAATACTTCCACCTAGTAGCTTTAGTTTGGATCCATCCTGAGTTGCAGCAATTGAAATACAATCCTGTCTAAAAGCTGTTTGCAACCCTACAGCAGATGGGATTCAACCCCTTTCCAAGCTAAAATATGTCCATCTGAAACCAACTCAGAGCATGAGTCATGAAAATTGTTACACTCTTAGGGTGTTCTCCATATTCCAATAATGTCAGTGTCAAAAGGCTTCCTTTTGATATACCTAAACTTACATTCCTCAAGTGGTAAATAATTTACACTAATTCTACTTATTACATGAGCTTGCAGAACATTTGTACACCAATAGTTTTGAATATCACAGACAGAAGTAATCTGGAGGACCTAGTGATACATAGAGGTGTTCTTCTAGCATGACTCTATGGTTGATTCTTGTTAGAAGTTGAGCACATAATCACATCTGAAGCCTAGTGAGAGAACACTCCTCTAGACATTTTCTAGGTCCTCTAGGGTTTCTATGGTATACTTTGATCAAGAGCCCAAGACATTCTACATTTCAAGTAATTTTTTTCCAGATTATGCGAACATCATATTATGAGAAGGGTACTCTCAACAGATCTCTCAAGTAATATGCAAGCTATTGTATTAATCTGTAAGGGGAGGAAGGGAGCTCTTGCATTGCCGAGAAAATGCATAGGAGACCTTAATAGAATACTGAAGTTGGACATAAAATCAGATGAAATTGCTAAATATACAGTTATGAAAAAACATTCACATGTTGTCATTGTACAGTACAGTACAGTACAACAGTGACACATTTTGCAATAAGCCAGTGTATGAGCAATTTGGCAACTTACATTTGAGAAAACACAGTATTTTCCTCTTTCCTATGGTAGAAGCTGCTGCTTCATACTGTGGGAAACTGCAAAAAAAAATCCTGTACTGTGCAAAGCCTTACTCATTTTGTTTTGATTGCATGTAAACATGTAGAGTATGGTGATCTTTACCTTGATAGTAGATCAGTATCAAGATCTACTTGCTGGTGCTAGCATTTCTCATGCTAGGAAATTAACAACCATTCCTCATAAATGAATAATTTCCCCCACCCCATTTCCCCTCAAGTGGTATATTGGACCCACCCAACGCAAATTAACTGTCAAGTTTGCTATGAATTTGATGGGAAATTAAGTATTGAGGTAGGCCCTTATATCTCCTTCTTATTTAGCTATCAACGAGCAGTATGCTTATTAAGGATACACATGGGCCAATTTTCTTTAAAAAGAAGTTATGGTTGAACTTGGTGTCAAAACCACCTACAATCTCATTAATTTGCTGAAAAATAATTATCTCCTCAAAAACAAATAATATTATATAGAAAACCTTGGAGATATAGCTATGTAGCAATAGATGTATTTATTGCACATATGAAAGTAGATGGCACTAGCAGAAGGTTTAACTGGGGGCTGTCAAATTAGAAATATTATCTACACTGCTTAGTTTAAAACTGAAATCTGGATACACCTTTTTTCTATACAGAGAAGCAAAATATGAATTCTAGACTTGTTTGGGAAATGTGAGGACACAGGGACAATGTTGGAGAAAATGCTTGTGAGTCTCCTGAGGCACGCATCACAAGCTGCCATTGACACAAACAGATATATGCTATGTTGCAGAACCAATAATAGCATTATACTGTGCAGAAATGGCAATATACTTGAGCAGAGAGGGAAATTATAAAAATGGAAAGACTCGCTATGTGAATGTTCAAAGTGGGTAGAGATGCAAAGGGATTTAAGTCATCAATTTGCACAGATTAGGCAAAACTGAAAACCACTGCATTAAGAGATCCTGTTTATTTCTTAAAACCCTTCTTGGCTGGAAGCCACTGGGCCATTGTTATGATATTAAAAGTATTGGTGTTTGATGGCTTCTCTTGAAAGTGATGTGAGGTGAAAAAGTGGCAGATTTGAGTAATTCAGGATGTTCGGTTAGCTTCTGTATGCTACATAAATAAGTTCCATTGTGAAATGCACTTGTCATATTGTGTATAGTTCTGACTGCTTTGCCGCAAGAGGGATTTACACAGAGTTGGAGAAGGTACATAAAAGAACAATTAAGTCAATGCAATCCTAAGGCCATTAGAAAGTTCTCCCAGGGGCCATAGGATTTAAAAAATATTTCCTAACAAAAGCAGAGAAAAGGCTTACATACAGATTTAACCACCCTGACCAAATAAGGATATAAATAACTGGAACTCTAACCAAACATTGATATAATGCAAGCAGGGCTCACAAGGCTGAAGCTCTTGAAATATCATATCAACTGCAACCATTTTTGGATAACCCTTTTTGGTTTACTTGCAGACTACTAGTGAAGTAGGAAGGGAAATAGATTCCCCTAACAAATTCCAATAGTGTGTCATTGTATCCCTTTGCTAAGCCAAACTATTCTGATGTAGCTTGGTCTTGACTGGCCAAGACTTATTGACTCTACAAAATACCTGTTTCTTTAGGAATATTTTAAAAAATAGATCAAATGGACCATTGCATATTTTGACTCTCCTTGTGTGCATTACTATAGGAACTGCAATGATAACAATCCATATTTCACAGTCTACAAGATAAAGGAGATGTTTTGGAGGAAATCTAGGAAAGTCTGCAGATCCACAAGACCCCTAGTTAAAGCTTTGCCACTGGCATGCCTCCATAATACATGAATCTTGGCACAAACAGCATGGATACAGATCAAAATGGAAAACAAAGAGAACAGAAGTCGATAAAAATACTGTTTCATCTCTCTTTATCTTGCTAGTGCAAGTCAAGCAGGACTTGGGATTCCTATGAATCTTCAGCTCTCCAAGTGCTGGAGATTTCTGCCTCCTGTCCCTCATAGGCAGGATGGGACTGCCCTGCAAACAAAGCAACCGATTTTGACTTTTTTCTTTTAGGAGGAAAGGTTAAAGCCATTACAGGTTTTTATCTTAGGAAAAAGAGATGAGGAAAAAGGCAATCCTATAGTCCTGGAGCAATACAGGAAAAGCATAGTGCATGGCACTACCCAGTTCTGTACAAGCAAGTTCTGTTCAGGTTTCATTGTAAGTTTCAGAGCCAAAACATTTATAAGAGACCACAGCACCTTTCTCAATATAGGCTACCATGCTGCAGTGAACAGGGCAGCACAAAGATCACTGCAGTCTAGCTGTTATGCAACATTATTGATTTCGAAGAGAGAGAAAGGTAGTTGAGAAAGACCCTTGTACTGTGTGTGTGTGTGTGTGTTCAGCTGTTTTGCTGGAGAAAAAAAAGGTTACAAGCCTACAACACCTATTATGCTTCCAAATACTTTGGACCTCAATTCCCAGAACTCCAGATGTTAATGGTTAGGAATTCTTGGACTTGCTCCAAAACATTTAGAGGGCTAAAGGTTGAGCACAACTTGATACAGCATTTCATTAGGAAAACAACAACTTTTTAGTACCTTCTGGCACTTGGGCAGCAAATGATTTGAGATTTCCTGGTATACAATTGCCAAATGTGCCAGGCTTGTTCGAGTAAAATAATCATGTTGTGAGTACACTGAGACGTGTTTCCAGTTTCTTTTGTGGCCCCCTATTTCCATGGAAGATTGTTTAGATGAGCAAAAAAGAAGATAAATTCATGGAAATCTGTACCATCAACCTCTGTTCTACACAGCTCATTTCAGAAGGCCCTCTCAGGCATTCTTCCGAAGTGTGGAGAGAATACAGCATGTATAGACAAGTCCCACTGCTTGTACACGCAGAGGCTCTCTCCTTGCAGACATAAGAGTTATTCAACAGTGGAATATGCTACCTGTGAGTATGGTGAAGTCTCATTCATTGGAGGGTTTTAAACTAAGGCTGGATGGCCATCTGTCAGGAATGATTTAGTTGTATCTAGTTGCGTGGCAGGAAGTTAGGCTGGATGGCTCTTGGGGTCTCTTATAACTCTGTAATTCTATGATTTCATGAAGAATACATAGCTACTAGAGCTGTGGTTTCCAACCTGTGGGTCCCCAAATGTTTTGGCCTTCAACTCCCAGAAATCCTAACAGCTGGTAAAGTGGCTGGGATTTCTGGGAGTTGTAGGCCAAAACACCTGGGGACCCACAGGTTGAGAACCACTGTACTAGAAGGTAGGATTTCCCCAGTCCCCACCCTGATATCAGGAGAACATAAAGAAAATCTTCTGAAGACTATCCATTCACAGGATGTTAAGGATTGGAGACCATCAACTTTATGCTCTAGTGGTGAGCTCCTAGAACCATTTGGCTGAATACTGTTGAAATCAAATGATGCCCAAGATAGATACTAGAGTGACCCACTAAGTTAATTCCTATGTCTTTCATTTTCTGTTGTTAAGTAACTGGTGCAACGATACATGGATACATATTTGTTCTATTGGGCAAAGGATGTATAAATCCCAACAGTAATATTATAGAGCTGCAAGTAAAGCTGTCATTAGAGGTATGATGGTTTTGTAAACACCTTTTGGTACTTCTGTGAATCCTGGAGATTGTTTTTTATTGTGTAACTTCATACTGTTTCCAATTTGTCAGAGAGCTTTCTTGACAAGACTGTTTTCAGAGGGAATTTGCCTTTGCCTTCCTCTGATGCTGAGATAGTGTGTCTTGCCCAAGGTCTACCAATGGGTTTCCATGGCTGAGTGGGAACTTGAACTCTTATCTCCCAGAGCCTTAGACCAATACTCAAACCACAACTCCCTGGTCTCCCTGGGCATGCTGTTACTCAATAGCCCCATTTTGCCTCCCTTTATCTTGGCAGACTTCTCAATTCCCCTGAGAGAGAGAGAGAGTGAAATTGCTCCAGCTTGTGCTGCTGTGCCAACCTTGCTGTTTTCCTTTCAAAACATTAACACAAATGAGTATCTTTTTTATTCTCTTTTCCAGTACTTGCTGTAAGTAGGATTAAACATTTTACACCTATTATAGAAATGATTCTTGACAAATCTGTCCTCATAATGGGAATGAAATGTCTTGCTTGTTATGTAATATTCTGCTTCCTGTATGCTAACATTTCAGATGACAAATATCTGGCATTCGTTTAACGAGTACTGTATACCTTCATTTGGGAATATCCAAGTGAAAGCTGAAGCTAGTAAGCTTTTCTCTTTTGGCACTTGGGAAGATCTGTCTCTGAAATGATCAGTACAAACATAGGAAAATAACGGCCATAAAGCAAACCCACAGAGAAGAAAGTCTGGTTGCAAAGTCAAACGGATCACACTTACAAAAGGAAATGACTGAAGTTATATTTCAGAAATGCAGCATTGCTCCTCAAGAAAAGGACTTCCCAAGCCAGGACGATCAAGAAGCAATCAAACCTAATTTCTCTCAATAAAGTATAGCTTTCTGAATCTGAAGTTATTTCTCTGACTGACAACATAAAGGGGGAAATGGCGTTTGATGAGGTACTATTTGATTCTGTGATAAGACAGAGAACTAATATGAAAAAAATGCCTTTTTGCCATTCCTCCTAGAAAAGCTGGGAAAGAACAGAGATGGCCTTTGAAAAACATAATTTCAAACATAGGGTGCACCCTTCCTGCTCTAGCAGTCTGATCCTATAAGACGATGCATTAACAAGCATTTAAGACAGGAGGTTAAATTTTCTTGAATGCAACCGTAGAGACCCAACTGCATCAGTTATTTTCAGTGACCAAATACAGAAAAATAAGGACATTAGATGGAAGAATCATGAAAGGAGTGATAGGAAGCTGGCCAACTAGAGATTGGAAAACTTACTGTTTTTGGCCAAGTCATGAAATCTACCAGCCAATGTGGGCAATGACCATGATGTATGGAAAATTGAGGGAGACGTGTGTAAGTGCATACATGCCTCATACCAAGACAGCAGTGATGAACCTGATCACTTGTTTTGGAAAGCAAAGATACCAGATCCTTTATTTTGTCATTTCTTTATAGAATTTATATTCTCTCTTTCTCTCAAAGTAGGATTCAAGGTCCCTTACAATTATTTAAAAATATTAAGCTAAAATATCAGTTTACAAAAGAGTCAACATTATTTTTTAAAAAATAATGAAATCATTTAAAACCATTAAAACTTATTTAAAACATGTGAAATGAAATGAAAAATATGGCATATTGCTTTCCAAGCAAGACATTACTGTTCTATAAATAAAATGCAAAGGCCTGCCTAAATACAATGTCTTCACTTTCTAGTGGCAAGAGAGCAAGGAGGGGGTTACAACAACCAGTGTTATTAGTTTACTCAAGATATAGAATTTAACTCACTAACACAAGACCTACATACTTTGTAGATTGCTTTCCAAGGTTAGTATTTGTGGGAAATGACTAGCTCTTGAAAACAACCACTTGTCAGTGATGTCTCTGTGTTTTATGCACTCATATGTTCACATGATGAGATACAAATCCATCCAGAGAAGTTCTGAAAACTTTAAAACACAGCAGAAGACCAATGTGGCTCCTACTGTTTGAAAACTATCCTGCTCACTGACTGATCAGATGGGATGGACAGACATCTGGATAGTGGTTTTTGTTTGTAGTTTTCTGTAACCATCTAAAAATCTTTTATTTCAATCAGAGATATGGAAGACAAGAGCTAGCTCAAGACATTTTGCAATCTGAGAAAGGACAAGATTCCTCCTCTTCCATTTACAAGAGTTGGCTGGACTGATGGTTGAACCTTCTTTCAATGACGGTGGAGAAACAGAGGTTTCCCTCTGATCTGAGAGCAGGAGACCAATCCAGGATAGAAGTGTATGGCACATGACAACTGTTTACTCCCTGACTGATGACTGGTCTTGAGCTTCTGGAAAAACTAAGAGGAAGAAGCTGCTATTACTGCCCCTTAGCATCTGCTGCCCTCTACCAAATGACAAAGAAGGACCTGAGCAGAGTTTTCCGCTTCTCTTCTACTTCAAAGAACGAAATGGTATATGATTGCCGTTCCTTTGTTCCTGTAAGAACTGTAAAACACAGCCTCTTACAGATGAAACAAAAGCCTGGAAGTCAAATACTTCCCTTTCCTTGTTTTCTTTAAGCAGCTTCAGATAAGTATGTCACAGATATTCCTTAAACACGTTTTCTGTGATTGTCTCAATTTATCCCGTTCCTTAAAAAAAAAGGAGCACATAAATTAAATGGATTTTGCTTGTACGACTTAATGGCAGAAGATCCCCGGAAGACACTCTTTCATTCGGGTGGAAAGACCAGAAGCAGAAAGGTGAAATGCTGGATCATGGCTCATTTCAGAAACAGCGAAAAGAAACATCTGTATCCCACAGCAACTTAGGTATATGAATAGATGTATCAGCAGTGCCGGAAAAGAGGCATGGGGTTCCCAAAATGCCAGTTATTGCAAGCATTATAAAAGAGAGTGTGGGTAAAGGTAACCAGGGATGTTTTAACATGAAGGGAAACTCTATGGAAGCTCATTACCTGTAATGGCAGAAGCATTAATAGGCTGGGTGCGCTTCAGCATTTTTCAAAGGCAACATAAAAACCCTGGAAGGCTGAGGCTAGATCCATTAATATTACATCCAATGTACCCAGCAGGTGGGTATAATCAGTGAAAGCAAACCTTTTAAAACTCTTTTAGAAGGGCCATATGATCTTATGGACTCTGCTGAGCAGCCCACCACAGTAAAACTAGGAGTTCATGTACAGCTGAAAGTACTTCTATTGGTATCAATCAAAGGATTTCCCCCTGAACTTAGTTGCCATGCAGGGGAACGTTTTCTAGGAAGACTGCAGCTAGATATGGAAAGGATAATACTTCCCCTCCACATAAGCTGCAGCATGTCTCCAAATGAGAATTAAGGTGTGTGTGTTGGGGGTGGGTGGGCACTCTTCCCATTGATGCCAATGGGCTTTCTTCCATAAATATAAATGGCCAATTTTCAAGTGGAGGAGATAGCGTTAATCTCTTCCTTAGATGCTATATCCCCCTTTCAACTGCACAATGGTTAAGCTGGGGAGGATCTATGGAAGCTAGGGTTTCCAGAGTGAAAAGTAGAAGGGCTCATATATCTTTAATTTTTTTGTGCAGAAGAGGGAATTTCAGTAGTTTAATTGTTGCTGGATTGATCTATCTGTCCATTCCATAATAGTCCCATTGTTGTTGTCTTGCCATTTTATACCGCACTTTATTGTCCATTCAACTGTGAAATTTCCTTTCCCCATTTCGTAACACTCTGCACTTTGCCTGGGATCTACGACTTAGTCTCCTGTTTTTAATACTGTATCCTGCTTGTTGATTTTAATGATTGTTTTTATTGATGTTGATGTTTTTTACTGGGATAATTGTTTTATTGCTTTGTTACTGTTATTTGTTTGTTTTATCGGGCCAGGCCCCATGTAAGCCGCCCCGAGTCCCTTCGGGGGGTGGGTGGGGGTATAAAAATGAAGTTGTTATTATTATTATTATTATTATTATTATTATTATTATTATTATTATTATAGTTGTTGTATGTTACTTGATTGTGCTTCAAGCAACTTGCTGCAACTCTTCCTTTTACACAATCACAATTGGAATGGGAAGAAACCACAAAGAATATCTAATCCAAATTACTTCCTTGCAGGGATATAACACACTCCTGAAAGACAGCTTCTGTTTAAAGATCTTCCAAGAGGCAGAGGGCATCAAGTTCTGTTTCTGAATAGTTTTTGCAGACAGGTAGCTCTTGTTTAGGTGGAATCTTTCCTCCCACTGCATTGTGTCTTTGCAGCAGCAGAGATTTCTTATTTATTGATTGATTTCTTCCCTCTTCTCACCTTACACTGGACCCAAGGCATCTTACATCCAAAAACTCGAATTCCTTCAAATATTTGAAGGTGACTATCACAGTGTTTCATGGCATCTCTTCTTCATGACATCCTTTCAAATATTTAAAGATGGCTGTCACATTGTTCACCTCTTCTAGCCTACTCTCCAGCCATGGCTCTTCCCGTAACCAAGCCACTATTTTGACACCCTCTTTCCTCCCAGAATTCTGCACTTTGTCTTCTTTCGTATTTAAGAAGACAGTAAGGGGTGATCAATGGGACAAGAAATTAAAGGGAAACTGATTAAACTTCGGAGTATGAGTAAGATGGGAACTGGAAATCAGTTGTGGGTGGCCTTTCAATAGTTTGCTTTTGTGCTAGCTCTTTGAAAAAGTTTTGAAAACTCAATTTTGGTATAAAATTGGAATTGGGGGATGATTTGGGATAAGAGTGTAATTAAGCTACAAATTTATTTTCATATGACTTGGATGCAAAACCAGCTGACTTTGCCTTCTTGGAAATTTAAGCAAACCCCAATAAATCTACACACAGATACAGAATTTAGCTTAGACAAATTAATATCCTGTGAGCCTGTGCCCCAAATCTTTAAAATTCTTAATAATGTATGTTTTTTAAACTTCAGTTTGATCCCTGGGTCTTTTTCATATCTCTTTTGATATCGCTTTCATTTTATTTTATTATTTACCCAAGTTAGTCTGAGACATGGACTCAAGATGGTTGCAGAGAATTGCCTTCATATAAATTGTCCTTAAAGTTCTTATCTCCTTGTAAGATAAGCCAAAGTTTCTTCCATGCCATTCAAACATCCTGTATCCCATTGTGAAATCTTCCTGTTCATCTCATGTGAAATGGTGAGAGACTAATATTTATCTTGCCTTGCATATCCACAATAAAGGGAGAAGAGGGTTCAGGCCCTGAGATATAGAAGCCATAGCTATCTTGTCTGGACTGCTGAAAACAGACGGCTGAACACATTTTCGTGCCTGGGGAATCACACCAAGACCATCTCCTTGAAAATGAAAGTGGGAAAAGTGGATGGTGAATAGAGATTTGGGACCCTACCTAGGGGACACTAGCCATTAACCTAAATTGAGCAAATCTACTTAAATCCTATGGGCTGACAATATACTGCAAAGTTAGATTGATGAGCAAACTATAATCAGATAATAGAAAAAATATATTAAGGGAATGAGACTGGCACCAGTTTACGAGAGTGTTTCAGAAGATCATTCCTGCAGTCCTGAAACATGCAATTTCAAATGGAGATAATATTATTTTTTTAAAACCTTTTTGGCAAGAATATTTTTCAGGTTAATTAACCATTCATAGCTTTGTCTGAACCGTGGGTGAAAATGTTGCAAATGCAAAGCATAATAATCATTCACTATATAAGTAAAGAAAGGCAACATTGCTACAGATATAATGGCCACATATTACATATTAATGTATTATAATTAATTCCCTCTAGGACTAATGCAGGCTTGGCCTGGAACCAAAGCAGCTGTCTAGAGGGATTCTCTGCATGGCATCCCATTTAAATGCCCTAGAAGCAGATACTTATCCACTTCGGGGCTTTTCATACTGTTCGCAGGGAAAGAAAAAAGGAAGAGAGAAAGAGGCAATGGTGGAGGTGAGGGGTGCCCAGGAGAAAAGAATAAAAACAAAAACAAAATGTAGTCTGGAAGTTAGGAAAAGTGAGTTTCCCGTAGCACAGCTCCAGGGGTGCTTTCTCAGTTTCTCAATGGGGTCTAAAAGAACTGGTGCTTAGTGGAGTAAACCAAACTAAAGAGATTATCTGAGTTTGCAATTGTACGTGCAGTTTGTTATTTTACATGCTGCTTCCCATGTCCATCCCTATGCAAGAGGTGGGGCGGGAAAATCTTCCTTTGTTTGCGCTGTGACAGGGAGGTTTCAGTCTGTATTACTAATACAGTACTGAAATGCAAATAACTCCCAAGCCTCCTTCATGACTTGCCCACTGTTTTATCTTTCAAGACTATTCCCTAGGAAAGAAGAAAGTTTACATCTGGCAACACAGTCCTCAAAATGTAATTTAACAAGGACTTCACACTATTACTCCTGGCTAGGAGCAGACTTCGCAGATTAGCAAGCAAGCAAGCAAGCAAGCAAGCAAGCAAGCAAGCAAGCAAACAAACAAACAAGTAGACACCCTAGTCTCCTTTAAACAAAGCCAGTGATTAGTAAGGCCTTTTGCATATGGAATTTCAGTTGGGATAAAGCTGTAAAGCTACTGAGTGCATTAGCAAGACTAGGCAGACAGACATCTGCACCAATCTGCTCTTAGAGTCCTAGCTAAGAACTTACAGCAGTTCTATCCTAAGCTTGTTGTGTGTGTTAAAAGTGCCATATACAAAAACACCTAGGTCTTCAGGAGCCCCAGTACATGTGTGAGTATACACCTTCAAGCAACGTGTCAACTTAATGGCAACCCAACAACAACAACAACAACTTTATTTTTATATCCCACCTCTATCTCCCCAAGGGGACTTGCGGCGGCTTACATGGGGAGCAAGCCCACTCCAACAGAGATTAAAACCACCCATAGATTGAAACGTAACTCAATAAAATCAACAACATTACAAAGACAATAACATAAAAACAGGTGGGAAGGAACTTGTGCAATATATTTCCAGAATAGGACTATAAGACAAAATGAAGGAGAATAATACACAGGCACTAAAAGAGCAATGTCATTTAACACTAAACCTATAGGGCGAAGGACAGGGATAAAGTGCGAAGACTGATGGTAGTCATAGTTGGGGCCGAATTTTCTATGAACTGTTTAATCGAAAGCACAACGGAACATCCATGTTTTTAGATCTTTGCGGAATGTGGACAGTGTGGGTGCCAGTCTAATCTCCCTGGGAAGAGAGTTCCAGAGCCCAGGGGCCACCACAGAAAAGGTCCTCTCTCTTGTCCCCACCAAACGTCCTTGAGATGGTGGTGGAAGTGAGAGAAGGGCCTCCCTCGCAGATCTTGAAGCCCGTGCAGGTTCATAGAGGAAGATGCGATTGCGAAGATAAGCAGGCCCTGAACTGTTTAGGGCTTTATAGGTAATAACCTGCACCTTGAATTGGGCCTGGAAACTTATCGTCAGCTATTTAAACAGGGGGGTTGACTGCTCCCTGTAATTTCATAGGAATTTATTGGGCAAGGAATACTCAAGAGGTAGTTTGTCTAGTTCCTTCCTCTGAAATATAGTTTATAATACCTGGGGTTCACTGGTGGTCTCCCATCCAAGAACGTACAAGAGTTGACCCTGCCTAGGTTCCAACTTTGAGCACATTGCTCCATAGTCTCTATCTAATTTGATACTTATCCACAAGGGTGTGAAGCCCAGGAAAACGTAGTATCCCTCTCACTCTGCAGGTTTTCAAAGTCCTTGAACAAGCTATCCAAATTGGCCTTAGAAGATTAGAGAAGTGATGGTTTGTTCCTTGGAGAAAAGTCAACATGCACACCCAGGCTCGGGATTGGTTTAGCACTTTAGAGTCTCTTGGGATAATACCAACTTAATTTTCTGCCCACCAAATATGAAGAAACACATCTTAGATTTATTTTATGGTAATTAAACAAAGGACTTTATTCCCAGATGGGGTTTCTGGAGGTATGGCCTGAAGAGTGGAAACTGTACTCTACTTCTAATTATTTCAAACATAATTCATCAGTCATTATGGAAATGTGGTGTGGGGGTAGACTGCTTCTTTCCCTAATATTCTGCTTTTTACTAATCTGTATTTCATTTATATAACAGTTGACTCCTGTCTTTCTTCAGATGAGGTGTTAGGCTTCTTCATTTTCATATTCTAGACATAAAAGATGACATTTGCTTATTAATTGTGAAAACAAATCTAATTTGTCTCCCCACCCATATTCCCCAAATTCACCAGATTCACTGCTGTTGAGATTCAAAGGCTAGACATACCTCTTGAGCACCAACAAGAGAAGACACAGGTTCTGAATGTCAGGGACAGTATCCCCAGCTTCAAAACAGACATTTCTGTGATTGTTTTAGGAAGCTCTCCATGTTCAGTCTATGCGTTTATGCATGTAGATTTGGAGTCCTTCTGAAGGAGCATAGAAATACTCCAAGGTGCTTCAAACTATGTCAGACTATTTGGTCACCAATTCTCATAAGTTTACTTTGAGTGAACACATACTTGACTTTCCATTAATCTGCTTTTTCTTTCATGTTTCACCTATATTTCCTAGCAATTAGAGCTAGATATGTAACTCTTTGCTGATTTTATTCTAGAAGGAAGCAATGAATAATTTCAGCAATTTTCTTCCTAATTCACATTTTGAGAGTTATTCTGTGCAAAAAGTAAAATGTGGTACTTTTGCACAAAACCAGCACTGTCTGTTGGGGGGGGGGGGGGGGGTTTAAAACCTTTTTGCAAAGAAAATTGTATTTTTGCATAGAAATATAATTTCTGTGCAGAAAACACTTTTTGCAGGTTGAGGATCTGAAATCTGACAAGAAGTGTTCAAGATTTAGGTTGTGTGTGTGTGTGTTTTTTTATAAAAAAAATGGAATATCTGTATTTGCATATATTACATAATGACACATTTTGGGGCCCAACTCTAAATAGATAATTCATTTATGTGTCACACATACATTATACACATAACCTGAAGGTAATTCTATGCAACACCTTTAATAATTTTGTGCATGAAACAAAGTTTGTGCACATGAGAAGGCAAAACGTCACTACTTGGCTACTCATGTGGACAGTTTTGGAGTTTGGAATCTGATTACTAAGAAAAAATTATCAGAAAATTGGACATATGGACAGCTCTTTAGGGAAATTTATTATGATTCACAAAAACAGCACAGCACTTGCTGCCTATGGCTGTCTAAAAATACAAGCCCCACACACTGTCAGACATTTTACTCCAAAAATAAATACATAAAAACAATTATAGACTGATACCTATAAATAATTGCCATCCTTCCGGCTGGTGTTTTATTAACAAACCATTACTGGAACCTTCACATCCCTTCTATTTTCCAATTTCTAGGCAATCCACATTATTTATTAGGAAATTTCCACTGTATTAAATTTCCCATCTGCCAAGCTTTACAAATCTCACTACTATCTTTTCTTCCACTCTCTCTTTTCAGCTCGTGTGCCTGCATGTTCAGAAAGTTGTGCCATTATCTCGGAAGTAATGACCTACACACTAACCATTTTATGGCTTGTGGCTATGTTCCAAAGCACAGATTTAAAAGTTTAAGAACTAATGGTTGTGCCTGAACCTTCTGAAAACTCTGCCAAGTTAGTAATTTCTTCATGCCAGAGATGCCAGGCATTTCATGGAGAAACTGAGCAGATGAAACTGGCATGGTGATAAAATGATAGGAAAATATTCCTCAGCTTAATATCTTCATGCCAGACTTCATTTAATTCAGAAGAATAAAGCCAGTAATAAAAGATGGAATGGGGTGCTCTCCTTTGATCATTTGATGCTTTACTACTAGTGTTGGGGAGAAGTCAGGACTTGCGGGACAGAAGCTAGGCGGGGACAACTGCATGGAGGTTAAGGGCCAAATGTTCTCCCAGGACCTCCCCCTTTAGTGCACATCTCCATACTATGAGCCCAAATACCTCCAGTTTCCTTTATACCCCACTCTAAAAATGGTATCAGGAAATGACATGAAAATGGTAACTGGAATCGTTCCATCATTATTTTGAGAAGGACTACAGAGGAAAATGGAGGGATTCAGAAATACTATGGGATTTTGGGTGATTATGAATGTAAGATGGGATTTTTCCATGTTTTCATGCATTTACAAGTCTTACTATATCCTTTTGGCACAGAATTTGACAGAAAACTGCCATTTTTTTTTACATTGGGGAGGTTGGGGGACCTGTGGAGGGGTTTTTTTCTGAGCCACAAAGTGGGCCAAGGGGCAGCACTATGACCACACATGACCTAGAGCTTTTTGAATAGCAAGGACTACAATGAGTTCCATGAGTTAGCCCTGTTGGCAGTATCTGCCTAGCCTAGCTATATATATGCACACCATACAGCTGCACACATACTCTGCGTCCTTGGGAAATATTGCTCTATGGACTTTCAGGTTGTGGGCCTGGATTTTGCATTCACTACATTACCATTCACTAATAAAACAGAAGTGTTCTCCATCCATGGAGTCTCTGATGCTGGACATTAAATATAGGGATCATGGTTATTAGCTACCTAGAGTCATATTCTCCATAAAATGCATCAACGAAAGTGTCAGCATGGTTGAAAATGTCCAACTAAACCTGACAAAAACACTGTGTAGCTATGGCCTTCAAGGAAAAGAGCACAAGAACCTGACAGAAATGTGTCAGGCCTTCTCTGTAAAGACAAATTATCCTCCTTGAACTAAATGCAATGCAGAAACAAGGTTTTGTTTTTATAAAACATCCTATAAACAATGATAAAAATGGCTTGTTCCATAGAACTGACAGTGCAAATTCTGACTGAGGGAAATGGTGCAGAACAAAAATATGTCCATCTCTGCCACTGGAGTATCCTAGATCAAGGCACATCCACCACACCTCTTCATATTGTTGCCCTAAAGGCTAGGCAAGTGGCAGACTATCCCTGGTCTTGCCTTGATGAAGAAGGACCAAATTCCATCTGCAAGCCAACAGAGAGCTTCAGTCTTAATAATAATGTTGTCCTCCACTTCAATGTAATTCACAGTCCCCAAAGGAAGATTAATCCACTAAGCCTCTCGGCTCCTAGAAATGATACTCACTGGAAAGAAGCCATTCTCTGTCCCCCCTTATTTCAGATGATAATTGCAAAAATAAAATTAAAATTAAAAAATAATAATTTAAAGTGACAGCATTTATCTTACTGTGTTCCAAACAGACAGTAAAAGCACTACTGAAGCTGGCAAGGGCAATGCCAGCTATTCATGCTATGCTGACTTCAGAAAAAGTGCAGTAGGACAAAAAATGTTTCTTTAACAGTGTTCCCACAAGGGTCAGAATGGAAAGAGTTACTTCAAAAAAGAGACTACAAGTGGAGAAGCTGGCTCTCTTTCAGGGTTTCAAATTGATATCTTCCATTTCATACTTTTTGGAAGCCCAAGTATGGGCTCCATTGAGGGGACAGCTACTATAGGGGAAGGAGAGGTTTGCAATTCAGTGTAGAGAAAGGGTGGACAAATTCAGGATTGTTGAGATTTGATCTTGTGTGTTTGTATCTAGTCTGGCCTTGAGACTATCGTGTATAAGTCTACCCCTTGTATTAGTCCACAGAAGGTTTTGGGAACTAAACTATGGATTTTGATGTGAACCGTTGATAAGTCAAGAGTCATTCTGTGGAGAAAAGGGGCAGTGCCACCTCAGAAGGTAGAAGGGCTCAATGCTTCTTTGGGGTTTTTCTGGTACACAATAAGCTCTTGTTTTTGCTATCTATTCAGATAAAGGGATGAGTCTTTTTTTGCTAAGAGTTTAGGTACAGTACTTACACCGACCTGTGAATAGGTTGACCCAGGTTTTTGGGTCAATTTTTTGTCTAAAATTTCTAGACTTATATGAGTATATATAGTAGTCTCTTCTATTCTTGGAACAGATTTCCAATCATTCACTCTTTCCTCAGATCTTTACAAAAACCACAGTTCTGTCTTGTAGGGATTTTATATCCCAGTCTCCCAGTCCTCTGCAAATTCATTTTGCAGGTTTTCATGGGATTTGACAGTACAAAGGCAAGTGCCTCAAGTGAGATAATAGAACTTGCACAGGACAACATGCTTCTCCTTATGGAACTCGAAAAATTAGACTGATTTTATATAAAAAATATTTGGGGAGGCCCATTACACGTGATGGCAGAATTGTATATTAGTATCTGCAGATGGGTGATATTTTTACTTGTCCTTCCTTTCATTGGAAGTCTGTTCATTTTGCCTAAGGCAATCAATGGGGGATGAGTGTGTGGGTGAAATTCAGAACAGCTTCAGGGAAAACAGAAGTTTTAAAAACAGACAAAACAAACATCAAAGTCTCCTGAAATGCAACTGCAACACCACTGGGATTATATATTTCGGAAGACTTTGAGCCCAGTTATTTCTGACTACCTTATGGGACAGCTGGGGAGAGGAAATGAATACGAGCAAGGAAGAGAAGATGAACAGGTAGATGGCCGTGGAAATTAAGTAGAGCAAATAATTAACCTAGGTGAAAGGAGATGACATGACAATGCAGCTGTTTAAAACAGAGACCCTTGGGCAAAATGAGGAGATGGAATAAGAAGGCTGAACTTTATTACTTGCCGGAATTGGACAACAAGCCCCTTTGCCATCACCTTGAATGAATGAATGAATCACTACTCCCCATGGATTTTCTGACCACCAACTGACATGCTGTTCCATGTCCCTGAAGCAGATGGGAGACTTATAATGTACTACAGAGTCCTAGGGACGGGAAAACCTGTATGACTTAAACACATAAGCAAACAGACAGCGCTGCAGATTATTTTGAATTGCTTGAGAGCTAAATCAGACTGGAAACACATTTAGGGAATTGGCAAGCTTAGTCAAGATATTTCATACTGAAAAATTGACACAATAAGCCATAAGCAACAGGCATGACACCCTCTCTGTTTGCCGCCTTCTCTATCTCATACAGCTGAAGGGGAGGAGGTTGACAACAATACTTTGAGAATGGAATATTGTATAATGGCAATCAAAAACTGCTTGGCTGCAATTTGTTTTGATTAATTAATTTCTTTGTAAATAACTTGGAAGAACCTCAGTTATTTCAACACCTTCCTAATACAGTGGGAATGCAGCTTATACAAGGTCACATCTCCCCCATTAGCTGTCTGAATAATCATCCATCTCACAAGAACCAACTAATCTCTGACACAGCCTCCCCCTCAATCTGAACTGCTTTCCCAGAAAAAAAATTCAATTGCTGATTATAGCCATCACTCTCTCACCACAGTCATTCCCATACATTATATATTAGTTTTAAACCTTTGTTTGCCCAAGATTTCCAGTCTTGGAGATAAATACCCTGGAGCATCATTTTGCAAAAATGGCTTAAAACAAGCCAATGCTACTCTCATGCTCTGATCCAGTAGCTCATCTCTGGGAATGGCATTTTCCTCCTCTCAATTTCCTTTTGTAATAAACGTTGAAGATGAAGTTTGTCATGGAACTAAAACCCTGTGCAATCAAATATTTCAGGGATTATATACAAATGGTAAGGACTTGCATGACTGACCACCACCCACTTGGTTGAGTCATTTAGCCATTCATGTGGGAGCCGCTGATGACAATACAGCTCACTAGATAGGGTGACATTTAAAGCAGCACCCCCTCTCCCTTGTGACTTATTATCTGTTAGCTCTTACTCCCACTTGCCTCCTTAAATGTTTTTTTATTTTATTTCTTAAAATATTTATATCCCACTGAACATCCCAAGATCTCATCAGGGTGGTGTAGGCATAAAACCAATTCAAAACAACTTAGAACGATTAAAAAATTAAAATAGTAATGGGAAGTAGTTTAAGAGCTTGGCAGCATATTAAATAATGAAAGAATGAAAATAGATTTTAAACAGTTCAAAATCATGCGAAATACAGATTTGGACAAAGGTTTTGAATCTCAAAGATTCTAACACCACCAACAAAATATGTTTAAAATCTATTATTTATTTATTTACAACATTTTTACCCCGCCTTTCTCACCAGAGGGGACTCAAGGCGGCTTACAACACCCAGCAAGATTCAATGCCAAACAATCAATAAAATTAACAACACATTTATGGTTGCTGGAATATAATGTTGATGTCATTCAGGTCTCCTAGGAGAGGGAATTCCACAGCAGACATGTCCCTCCACCAAATCTTAAGACCAATATTGAATTTTGAACCTGGTATCAGTGTGTTCCATTACATGGCACTGAGTTTTTAAAAATTCTTCAGTTCCTCCCTTGAGTTCAAGACACATGTGCATATGGACCTATCCATTTAATTTTTTCACACTATCAAATCCCTTAAACTGATTGGTAATGTGTTGTCCAGTGTTTTCCAGAATGTTCCATGGTGGGGTGGGGATTTTTATCTTCCCTGTTTAACTAGCACATCTTCATGGTTCTCCTTTGCTAGAGAAAGAAGGGATAAACCCTTCTTTTTGCACACTGTCCTTGAGTTAAGGCCACTGTCACTATTGGTGTGACTACACATAATGTATGGACATTTAGAATAGCAGGTTGTGATGGCACGCCCGGATTTTTGGGAAAAACTATAGTGTCTGGCTTTACTCAGGGGGGCTATCTATATATTTTCTGTTAAGATCAAGACCCTGAACATACAGAGGCACTTTAGGCAAGGTGAGAAGATAACCAGAATGAGTTTACTGAAAACAAGATGAATAAAGGGTTAACTCCACCTGGAACTATTATAAGATCGCTTAGGACAATACATTACAAAAGGAGATTTTGCTAGTTGCAGTCATCTCTTTGGAGTCCTTGAAAGTCTTTGGCCTCTGATGCAAAGCAATTGTTTACAAGTTGGTGCTCATAAACTGTCTCAATCTTCATCCTTGTGAAGCTTAAGCTGGTCAAAAGCTTCTGTTGTCTCTGGGATTAGTGGCATATGAATATTGGTTGAATGCAGGTGCTAAGGATGCCTGTTTTGGATTGCTAATGCCTAGCATTACCAGACAATGCTCAAGCCTCTGGTCACTGTAGCTCTGCTGCAGAAAGAGGAGGAGTCTAGCAAGAGAGCTCTGTACAGGCAAATCGAATAGACTAAGGCTGGCCTCTAGGGGTTTTTTATGCGCCACCTTTATATTCATAAAGGGAGGTATCTACACTATTGGGAAAACCTATAAACAGGGGGAACTAAAGCAAAGGAGAGGAAAAGGCAGAGCCAAGACTTCACACATGCGCAGTTCTGGTTACTGTACCTCAAGGTGGATACTGCAGAGTAGGAAAATATGTAAAACAATAACCAAAATGACCTAGGGATTGGGGCAACATTCTTATGAGGAAATGCCACAATGTCCGTGTTACAATGTCCTTTTAAAGCATGGAATGGGCATGACAGAAGATAATGAAATAATGGTTTGCAAAAAAAAAAAATAGTACAGAGAAGGCTTTCTTTCTCATAACAGGGGAACCAAGGCTCATCCTTTCAAATAGAATTGAAATTGAATGGTGGGATAGTCAGAGCCCCCGGTGGCACAGCTTAAACCATTGAGCTGCTGAACTTGATGACCAAAACGTCGACAGTTCGAATCTGGGGGAGCGGGATAAGCTCTCGCTGTTGGCCCCAGCTTTTGAAAACCTAGGAGTTCGAAAACATGCAAATGTGATTAGATCAATAGGTATCACTGCGGTGGGAAGGTAATAGTGTTCCATGTGGTCATGCCAACCACAGCTGGACAACACCAGCTGGACAACACCAGCTCTTCAGCTTAGAAATGGAAATGAGCACCACCCCCCCATAGTCAGACTTAATGTCAGGGGAACCTTTACCTTTAGAGCAGATAAAGACATTCATGAATTTTACTCTCACAAGATTAAGGGAGGACTACTGAACTGGTTAGTTTTAAAAGGGAATACATTCGTGGAAAATATGGAGTTTAGTAGCTATTGCTGACTGTGACTATTTTACCTCCAATATGGGAAAAGTATGTTTCTGAGCACTGGTTGCTGGAGAACAGAAGTGTATGTGTGTGTAGGGGCTTGCTATCATCCTCATGTCCTATTTGTGTGTCACTGAGAGAGCAGAATGGTGGATTGTGTTTGGAAGCTGCTTTGGGTCATGCAATGGGACAAAGGCAGTATGCATAATAATAAATAAAAAGGTATATGTTCTGATCCAGCATGTTTCTTTTTATGTGCTTACTCCCCTGCTGGCACCTCGGTTGGCTGGAATTCAGGAAAGGAAATTGTATATGAATTTTTTCATCTTGAGAACAATATAATACTATCCCAGAAGTCTAAATAAGACATATCTGAATTAACAAGAACTGACGGGCTCAGGGCAAAACAGATGGCACTTCCTTCATCACCCATGAAGAGGCAAAAGAAATGTAATTGTAGTAATCAGCTCTTACAGTTTATACGGGAATTGTTATGATGGTTTCTTACATTCCCTTGTGTCCAAGAATTAATCTAGATTTGATTACTGTTCCATGAACAGATTGAAAAAAGTGACCTACTGGCAGAAAGAGTAAGTTGTCCAAGTGGACAATTTATGCAATCATCTACTAGCCTTTAGTAATGAAGTGGGATCTAGAACAGGCTAATTCAAGCTTGAGAACTCTTCTATATTAGCTTCATCCTACACCATACAATTTAAAATAAAATAAAATATATAATACCAATTATGAGAATTGGAATTTACAGTACTTAGTTTCTGAATCTTTTAAGGCACTTAAGACATGATTGTTTTTCTTAAGCATGGTTAAGAGGTTTGAAGCAAGTGAGAGGATTCAGTACTCCTCTCGCTCCATATGCCACAGGATTGGGAAGTATATCAACATTTAGAGGCTTTCTAGCAAGGTTTAGATAGAGAAACAGAGTGGAGTCAAATAAATTTCTCCTTAACTATCTACAGATATAAAATACTAGTCAAATCCCGCAACTCAGATTAGCAATGGCTGCCGACAGTAATAAACTAAAGATAAAGTCTTGCTTTTTAACATATCAAAATATTTCAGAGGTCAATAGGCATCTGTCATTGTTACAATGGCCATCATTAGCATTATTCACTCTCTATTGTTTGCATTCTTTTATTTTTTATGTTGGTGTACAACACTTGGACTTTGTTGTTGTCATATGCCTTCAAGTCAACTCCAACAATGGTGGGTCCTTCCTAGTATTTTCATGACAACATTTCACCAGAGGAGGTTTCCCATTGCCTTTCTTTAAGGACCTCATCACATTCAAAGTTTGAAACAATCAGTATGCATCCTGCATTTTTTAAACTACATGTTGCATATAGCCTCCATAATATGAAAATCTTCCTGTTTAAAGTAATCCGGTTTGACTCATCACACCATGGAAGCTTTGCTCCTCCCAATTCATTGTAATTTCTGCCTATGTAACTCTCTGCCAGATCGAAGTCTCACAGGTGTGGTATCGTAAGATTTGTTGATCTCACATCTGCACAATAGAGTGCCACTATTGCCGTCATTTGACACATACCGGCAATTACTATTGTGTTATACAAAGGTATTCTGAGTTGTTTTCCTGTCAAATTGTTTTGCAAACACATTTTAAAAAAGGACTGAAGACTTCAAAGTCACCATCATGGAAGTCTTCTCTCATCATGTAATTAAGAGACAAATAGCAACGGCTCCCTTCATGACAAATAACGGGGTCCACACAGACCACCAATAGACACGCCCCCAAAGGATATGTTAAAACACAGGGAACTGACTGCTTACTGTTTCACCGATTACACAGAAAAGCAGTGCATTTCATGCAATTTATATTAAAAAACACAATATGAAACCAGTATCCAAACGTTCTATTTCTGAAACCTTTTGAACATAGTCATTTGAGGGGACTCGTTGATATTCGTATGTAAACAAGCTTGGAAATTGACTATCGCTTAATGTGATGAGGTCCTAAGTCTAGAACCGTGCAAGACACTTGAATAATTATTTAGAAAATCTCCTTTGCCCCTGTACTTCTGAACAGAGAAGGTGAGGAATTGGTTTTAAATAAGTGAATCCTTGGGCTGATGACTAATAGCTCCAACCTCACTGAGCCCTCTCAGCTTTTCTCTCTTCCCAATCTGCCTCTTTTTCACCTGCCTTTGTCTTAGTGATCCACATACTGAGATTAACTGTTGTCAAGTCTACTTTGACACATGGTGGCCCTATGAATGAGAGAATTCTAGCTCACCTATCAAAAACAGCAACATAGACTCAAGGGTGTGGGTTCCTTGAGCCTATCTGGACCCAAAAGATACAGATAACTAAATGTACATCCTCCCATCCAATTACTCTTCCTTTAAAAAATTAAGCTTTACTCAGGTGTATGTCCCACTGAGTTAAATGAGCAAAAAACATCAGTGCTCTGCCACTGATATTTCCTGATCACACTTCACACTTCTTGAAAGGGAATGGGGAGACAATGAGTGTGCAGTGATTGAGTTGTGAGCCTCCAGATGCTGTTGGTCATGCTGTAGTTAGTGTTGGAATGATATGAACATTGTACATAAAGGTGAAAAAAGGAGATACAGAACAATAGGAGTCTCCAGTGGCGCAGTGGTTTAAACCACTGAGCTGTTGAACTTGCTGACTGAAAGGTCAGTGGTTCAAATCCGAGGAGTGGGGTGAGCTCCTGCTGTTAGCCCCAGCTTTTGCCAACCTAGCAGTTCGAAAACATGCAAATGACAATAGATCACCTTGGAGGTGTCTACAGGCAATGCTGGCTCTTCGGCTTAGAAATGGAGATGAGCACCAACCCCCAGAGTCGGACATGACTAGACTTAGTGTCAAGGGAAAACCTTTACCTTTACAGAACAATAAGAAAACTTAACTGGACAAACTTAAGATGTGATCTTGCCCTTTAGGACAGACTTTTCCAACCTGAGATATGTTGGCCAGCTGTTTTTGAAAGCCCACAATACTCAGACAACAATTCTATAAAGGTTTTAAGTTTCACCTGGGTGAAAAATTTCCAGGTTTGGGAAAAGCAACTTTAAAATGGAAAAACACTTTTGAAGGCATCCTCAGTGGTGACAGCCTCCATGCCATTTTTCTGTAAATCCCAAATCTGAAATGAATTTTTTAAATAATGAGTTCATCAACATCAACATCACTAATTAAACAGATTCAATTATGAGTGTCAGTGATAATCAATTATTTCCCCAATTTATAGCTTTTACCATTATTGAATTAATTTTCAAGTCTTATGCTTCACACTCTGTCTTAAAAGCCCAAACAGGTCTCTTTTCTCTCCATCAATACATTTGTCAGAATTATGAGTTCTGTATATAAGGACATTTCTCAAAAAATTTATGTATACTTTTACTTAACAATTTAAAAAATATTATCAGATTTTACTCATTCTGTGTGATTATTGACTACAACAGGCATTAATCTGTTTGACCCTCAAAGGACAACAACATTCTGACTGGTCACAAGTCATTGTTCAGTCCTTTTTCCTTTCAAAGAAGAGAACAGATATGTCTCTCTATGTGGGGGCTGGCAACATCTTGAGCAAGAGATCTTGAGCATCATTTGGGGCAAGAGATTAGGAGGAATGGGAGCGATTTACAGTGCCTGTTTCAAGACTTGTTAGCAATCTTCAGCTCTTGTTTTCAGAAATCAGCTAATGGGAGATTTAGAAGAGGATCTTTGGGCTCTTTAATGCTGACCTCCAGATTTTTCGTTCTGCTGGCAAGAGGACAAATAAGCATTCATTCCTCCAGTTCCAGTTCCTTTCTGGCAAATTGAACATGGAGAGGGTTTAAAAATAAGTGCAGACAGAGAGTAAGTGTTACTTTTTGCAAAAATGTGACGGGAGACAAAATTTTGTTCCTGCTTGCAGCAGATCTGTTTATCTCTCTGTCTACACTCTTTCTTCTCTAAGGGCTCATTAAATTCCAAGGACATTTTGATCAGCATCCAGCTTTGTTCTAAAGCAAGGACTATATGCACATCCTGTTTTTTTTTTTCTTTTTTAAATAAAAAATAACAGTCTTATCTAGCTTTCAAGTGTGAAAATCCTGGCTTTGTAAGTCAATCATTTGTTATTGGTTTTGTGCTAGCTACTGCTAATACTTTAAATCTGTTACTTCTCCTTGTCTATGATGGAAGTGGATGCTATTTATTCTCTCCCTTTATTCCTCCACAATCTACATTCAATTCTGATCATACCCCTCTTCATCCAACTGTATCTGATGCATGTACGCTGTCATTTGCTTGTTTTATGCAATCAGGATCAAGAAGTAGCCTCTCTGTATAAAGAAGGAGTCACCTTCCCTTTCCAATGAGCTGCTCTGTCCCTGTATGTAGACTAAAGATGATGTCTGAAACCAACATTTCCAAATATGAATTCCCAGGGTTCAAATAGTCCAATATGAACCAAGTCCAGATTTTTCCAAATGTGGGACTTAGTTTGCATTGTGTTGTATTGGTGTTTGCCATTCATTGCTGCTTCTGTCAGCCAGTACTCCTTCCCATGTTTCCTCCCACTCTCATCACCCTTCTTCTTCTTCTTCTTCCAAACTTACATGTCATCGGAAGGGTCACTTTTAATAACACCATGTTCTCCCTCCTTCCCTTTTCTAGAATAGTAGCCTCTAGAAGAGTACAACACCAGTAAGAATGTATTATTATGGCTGCAGGAATCCTGGATAATTAGTTTATCTAGAGTTCTCTTCACCTTGGCTGTTGCTATTGTAATATTTCTAGATACTATATTTTTATGTTTAGACTGTTTTTATACTTTGATGGATGTGTTTTTTTCTGTGTCTGCACAGCATTGAATTTTTGCGGAATTTTGTAAGCTGCCTTGAGTCCCCTCCGGGGTTGAGAAAGGTGGGGTAGAAATAAAATAAATAATAAATAATAAATATTAGGAATAGGAAGAAAGGAAGAGAAACTAGACCTCCAGAAGTAGAAAGTTGAGTAGGAATGTTTACTCATTTATTCCCACTAACTCTGTCTTTGCCTTGCTATCAAATACATTTGGGTAGATGGGATTCAAGTCTGGATTGCTTTTAAAAACCCTCTGTGAGTGTTCAAAAAACACTATTTGAAAAACTTGGAAGGAAAATTTGGGGAAAAAACAGTCCATACTGAAACAAACCAAGTTCATCCATCACTCATTTGTAGGCTTGCCTAGGAAAGGCCAGTAAAATTCATGGGGTCGTCATAAGCCAGGGAGTGACTTGAAGACATCTATGCACACACACACACAAATAGCTGCAGTGCTAAAGCTGAAATGCTCCAGAACCTCTGTGGACCTTCTTAGCAAAATTGGCTGTTGCAGAAAAGCAGCTCTGAACTGGAATGAAAACTCAGTTAATATACTGTTGAGTCACAGTCAATACACAGAACCTCAGTGAGTCACGAGTCTCACTATGCAGTTCTTTAGCAGGCCCCAGATTTTTGAGCAGGCAGAAATTGCTCCAATGACATAAATCTTTCTGGCATATGCTTCTATGGAGCCAAATTTATAGATGCAAAATCCTCACTGAGAAATGTTCCTGAGTCAGAGTATATGTATGCTAAATTTGGGGTGATATTTTGCATATACCTAAGATATTGGAGTTCTGTCTGTTTGCTTTTTCATTTTCTCTCTCTCCATGAAAGGTCAGCAAGAAAAGTCTTAGGATGGATATTCCAACTCCGTTACTCCAACAAGAGGAAGAAACCACACATCCTTTTCTTTAATAATGAGGAAATGACAAATTCTAATACTATTTCTCAGATAAGTTAGGTAAGTACACTTGCTTCTGTGAAAAAACCTAGAGAGCAACTCAAGACTGTTAACTGCTATTCTTTCTCTCATCTCAACTGTAGCAATTAACTATGTGGATCTTGTGATTATAAGGATGTAGCTCAAGCTGATAACACTATGTAGCAAAATTTGAAAAGTTTTCTGTCCCTAGTTTGAAAGTGTTATTTCCTGTTTTACTTTGAAAGTACAGTAGAGTCTCACTTATCCAACATAAACGGGCCGGCAGAATGTTGGATAAGTGAATATGTTGGATAATAAGGAGGCATTAAGGAAAAGCCTATTAAACATCAAATTAGGTTATGATTTTACAAATGAAGCACCAAAACATCATGTTAGACAACAAATTTGGCAGAAAAAGTAGCTCTATATGCAGTAATGCTATGTAGTAATTACTGTATTTATGAATTTAGCACCAAAATATCACGATATATTGGAAACATGGACTACAAAAATGCGTTGGATAATCCAGAACATTGGATAAGTGAGTGTTGGATAAGTGAGACTCTACTGTAGTTGTTATACTCCAGAAACATTTTGTTTTGGTGGCTCCCACAAACTATGTGGAATTGGCTGAAATTCTATAAGATATTCATTGAAAAACTATAGCAAAATGTGCTGCATGATGTCCCACAAAACAACGTTTTTGCAGTATAATAAGTATTTTCCATGTTTTTATAATAGAACCAATTAGGAAATGACATTTACAACCCAGGATCAAAAATCGTGTTACATAGTGTAATTTTGTGAAGTACTACAAGTGGCTAAAAGGGTAGTTAAATAATGGTCTCAGCTCTTAAGAGAGCATCTTCTCTCCTTCCTTTTCATGCAATTATCTATGGACCAAAGCATCTTAAAACAGAAGTGGATCAGAAATGTAAGCTAAAAGCATAATATCAATTATTAGAGGTCAATAAAAAATCACTCAACTGAATTAAGAAAATATTATCATAAGAAGTTATAAATGCAAACTGTAATTATTAGTTTTCAGAGAACATACATAATTAAAATACGTAAACTAGACTAATGGCAAGATATTCTTGTCCTGGTACACTGTTTTTGTCAAGCCAGCCATTGTTTAGGACATATACATGCTGATTGCCGAGAGATGTCAAGCTGTTAGAAATCTAGCAACCACTGCTCTATGGCCCCGTTGGGATTGGACTCCTTTCATCCATAGTTTGCTGTGGTGTGAACATTAATGTGTCTTATGTCTCCCATCAGGTTTTTTTCTTCCCATAGTATATACACAGCAACAAAGGAGGAAGAAACAGTTTTCAAAATCTCCTCATTTTGCATAAGGTTAAAAAACCCTAGTGTGTATTCCTTCAGTATTCATCTCTCTCCCAGTGCCAACTCTGCTCCCTACATATAATATTAAACTATGGTTTGGGAGGACATCAGTAGACCTCAAGTTCTAGTTTCTCCTTTTTCTTGACATGATACGTATTGAAAACAGGAGCATGTTATTATTTCCAAATGGACAGGATATGGTTTATGTTTTCTCTCAAAATCATAACTGGAGACCAGGAATTGATAGTGGTTTTCAATTTTGGTTGAGAAAGTGAGAAGAGACCACAGACTGCTGAATGGGAAATTATTGCTAAATATGAAGTCAGAACTTGTGCAAGCAAACTTTGAAGTCACTTACGTAACACCATATTTTAAAAATTTAAATATTTATACTCAATCCAATCTTTAAAAGATTTGGGGAAAAAAACCACCTTTCTATGCTTTCTATAAAATGAGACAGTAAGGTGAACTGCCTCCTCCCATTAGATGGCTCTGGACCATGAAAAAGCAAGTAACATGCTCTGAGGCACTATAACCTACAGCATTCTAGAGATGAAAAAGGAAAACATATGTCACTTGTTTTTCTCACTGAAATTATTATTGGATAGTATTTCTGTTGAAACACACAGACAAAGAATGTTTGTAGATGTTGGGATCTTGAGACCAACACAAGCTTGTAGCCTTGATTTTGGAGGGGATCTCCCATGCTCACTCCCTCTAAGCTATAAAATATGCCTTATACATAATGGAACAAGTTTGCCATGTGTAGAAAACTGGCCTTGGATCACAAAAGAATTCTCTCTTTTTTGAAAAAAAGGACTTAAGAAACCCCCCAAAGCCAGTGCAATTCCCATATATTCTGGCAAAACACAATCAGTCATAATTCATCTGTAGCTGCTGTATTGTAAGGGCTGGAAATGTTTAAAAGAACACTTTTTTGCCACTTTGCTTCATCATACCAAAATTCAACTCCACAAACAAATATAACTAAAATCAAAACACAGGTAACTGGAAAATCCCAACCATCAACTGAAATAATACATGTGTATTTGAAATGACCCAGAAGCTATGAGATAACAAAAATGGAGATAAATAAAAACCTACTGCAGAAAGAGAGATAACACGAAAATAAAAGATTAAGTTCACCAATATACTGAAGCTTTCCAAAGCTACTGGCAGAATTCCTGATCAGATAGACCGAACTATAAACCGACCCCCATCTCAATCAAAGTGAAAAACTGGCAGTTTCAATTATAAGCACAAAAGGCAACCAAGTACACCCACTTCTATATTATCTCATATGGCATAATTAATTGAGCACAGTTCATCTGTATAGGTTTTATTTCCCATATAGCTCTTTGTGCGTAACTCCCCAGATAGAAAAGTAATGGTGGGAGAAAAGATGCAGCCTATTGTATATGCAAATATATGTGTGAATTTGCTGAAGGGTGGGTGGGAAGATCTGCAGTTGAGCAGGTTAAGGATAAAAGCTTTTGCATTATTATTATATTTCCCCCCTTCCACCATCCAAGCCATGCAGCTGAATATGCCGGGAAGCATGAAGGGTGGGTACAAAGGGAGGGAGAGATTTTAGAAGAACAAAAACATTTTGGCTTCTTCAAATGTCCCTGGCCAGTTTGATAGCAGCAGTGTTTGGAGAACCAGGTGTGGCAGGGTCGGAGTCCTGAATTCACATCTCCCAAATCCTTGCCACAAGTTGCCACACTGAGGAAACAGACAGAGGGAGGGCAGAACCCAGAGGAGGAGAGACACCTTCTGATTCAAAGGCCTAAATCCAAAAAGGTTTTCTGCATTGTGGAAGAGGTATATCATGCTGAAGGGCGAATAATGAAAGAAAGTTAAAAAAAAAAAAGGGGGGGGGGTGGAGGAGGCTGAAAATGTGCCTGAAGAAGTCTGCACCCCCTCATTTTCCTTCCCTTCCTATTCCTTAAGAAGCAGCTAAACACTTTGAAAAGGCTTTTTGTCAAGAACTTCAGTGCAGATGGCTTCTGATCCCATTCGGAGGCACTGTGGTTCCTAATACAGCTGTCACTTACACTCTCCTTGCTACTCTAACCAAAAAAAAAAAAAAAAAAAAGGAAGGAGGGGGGAATTAATACTAATAAATTTCTGCCTAACGGAGCGCACTGCCACTGACAGCCACCCACTGGGGATGTGGGCCTGCCTCGGACACCCCGCTGGCTCCGAGAGAGGCCCAGGGCTTTAAACTGCTTTCACGCCACATTAACACCCTGCCTGGCAGAGGCAGAGGAGAAGAATCCAGCCCTGCCTTGTCTGATCCCTAGAGCTACCAGGAATAGAAACGGGTCGGGGAGGGAAAGGAGGGCCAGTGTGTTCTCTCCTTTTACCCTTCGTCCTCCTCCCTTGCTGGAAGTGGAAATGAACAATGGGCTTCACTCAGTGCAAATGTGGAAGGACATGGAGGGAAAGGGAACAACATCCCCCTCTGCCTCTTCAATATCAAGCAGATAATCGTGAAAGCCAAAGCCCATTTGCGGATGGATGCTGAGCAGACTTCTTGCCTAGTTCTGCAGGCTCCTCAGACTATTCTGGAATCCTTGTGATTGAATGCATTTTTAAGGAGTGTCATTACATTGTTTCTTTTCTCCTTCCCTTCCTCCTACCTCTTAGCTGTTTCACCCATACACAGCCATGGCTTTTCTCACAATTAAACATGCATCAGATTTTATTTCAGTAACACACAAACAAACAGCCTCTCTCACAAAGTATTAGCTCCAAATTTCTTTTTCACACATAGTTGTGCTCTTCATTGCATATTTCTGCACCTTTTGTTTGCAGCTTGGAACAATGGAGGGAAAATATTTATTTTTCTTCAGTATCTTTATTGGAGGGTTTGATACAAAATTCTGCTTTAAAATGGCATTTTCATTGATTACACTTGCCAACACACATTTTGGTGCCTCAAATGTTAGATGTCTTTCTGGGTATATTTGACCTGCTGATTTCAAAAATAGAACCAGTCTTCTCCTGTCGGCTCCAGTTTTTAAGATATAGAAAATATGCCATCTATCAATCTCCATAACCAAGGTGAAAGAAGAAAGTGAAAAAGCTGGGTTGCAGTTAAAAATCAAGAAAACCAAGATTATGGCAACCAGACTGATTGATAACTGGCAAAAAGAGGGAGAAAATGTGGAGGCAGTGACAGACTTTATATTTCTAGGTGCAAAGATTACTGCAGACATGGACTGCAGCCAGGAAATCAGAAGACGTTTACTTTTTGGGAGGACAGCAATGACCAATCTTGATAAAATAGTGAAGAGTAGAGACATCAAACTGGCATCGAAGTCCACATAGTTAAAGCAATGGCATTCCCTGTAGTAACCTATGGATGCGAGAGCTGGACCATAAGGAAGGCTGAACGAAGGAAGATAGACGCTTTTGAACTTTGGTGCTGGAGGAAAATCCTGAGAGTGCCTTGGACCGCAAGAAGATCCAACCAGTCCATCCTCCAAGAAATAACGCCCAACTGCTCACTGGAGGGAAGGATATTAGAGGCAAAGATGAAGTACTTTGGCCACATAATGAGAAGGCAAGAAAGCTTGGATAAAATACTGATGCTGGGGAAAATGGAAGGAAAAAGGAAGAGGGGTCGACCAAGGGCAAGATGGATGGATGGCATCCTTGAAGTGACTGGGTTGATCTTGAAGGAGCTGGGGGTGGCCACGGCTGATAGGGAGCTTTGGATTGAGCTGGTCCATGAGGTCACGAAGAGTTGGAAGCGACTGAACGAATAAACAACAACCAGTCTCCATCTGTCTGTTATAGTAGACCATAATAACCATATCTAAGAAAGAAGTGCAGATGTGGTCTATCCAATGCAATTTTCTGAATCAGTGCCCCAAATAACCCAGGAACACGCCTAAAAACCAAGACACCAAGAATTCTAGGGGGGGGGAGGTCTGTGTTATAGCAGATGTGAACTGTCAAGGGATGGAGATTTGATAAACACTGAGTAGTTGGATAGTGTAAGGTGTCATGCAGCCAGATCCCAGGGCTGAATTTCCAAGCCCTGAATCTGACTTCATAACATAAACATGCGAGCACCTGGCGGGAGAAGATAAAATGAGCCTGGGAACTCAGGGGTGAAAGTATAAACAATTATAATTGCTGTAGTGTGGGGGGGGATAGAAACCTTGGTGGAAATGTGATCCAGAAGGTGGGGTTTGATGATGATATTTGCGTGTGATATTACGTTGCATCAGAAGTGATAAAATTAGATGTATGTAAACATTAGGTCATTCTCGACTTTTCCAAAGTCATGTATTCTTCAATAAAGATTGTGTTTGAGAGCAGCTGTCTTTGATCTGCGTTCAGACTGGTCCTTTGAAGTAAGCCTGACATTAAAGTCGAGAATCCCATTTCTCACCCTCCTGCGGAATTCGCAGTGAAGTGATAATGAGCGAGGAAGAAGATCAAAGCCCAAATGAGGCAGAGAGGCCTTTGCAAGGGGCCCGGCCGAAGAGAGAAGAGACGCTGCAAGCCATAGCTTCCTCTACGGGGTACCCCAAGCCGAACGGCGTGACCCAGAGAATTCCCAGGATCGGAAGAGGCGTCTCTGCAGCTGCAGAAACCAGTTGGGGATCTGGAGGAAGTATGCCGGAGACCGTGGCCCTGCGGTTATCCATCCTGGAAACTAATTTATCCAGGCTGTCGGAAACCGTGGGGAGATTGGTGCCATTATTGGAAGAGAATCTCCAAAAGGAGGCCAGCCGATATGGTGCCGAGAGAGAACCAAGCAAAGAAGGAGATTGGAGCCAGAGGGGCCAGCGGGCGTCAACGCAGAGCCCCGTGGCGGCAAGGGACGAGGGAGATGAGGAATACTGGCAGGAGCTGCAGTTCCGGGACAGCATGGCGCGAGAAGTGGAGCGTCAGCGAGCCCTGGGGACCCTGAGGCCGCCGTCTCCAACAGAGCTCCCAACCCCCCGAATGGGCGTCGGGGTGGAAAGGCCACTGGGGCCAGGGATCGGGTCCAGTGGATTCGCAGACGAAGGCGGAGAGGAGCGGGGGGTCCAGGAAGAGGAGGAGGATGTGCCGTACGACGAGGAAAGGCGAGATGAGGGGGCTACAGCTAGGCCAGTATGCGGATGGGCGGAAGAGCCAACAGCGGCGGCAGACTTCCAGGAGCCGCGCAGAATGACCACCGGAGTGGGGCGCGGCGTGTTCCAAGGAGCCACCCGAGGAAACCTGATGCAACCCTTCCCCATGCCGCCCAGACAATATCAAAGGGCTGCAGAATGGATGCCTAGAAGGGAAGATCTCAAGCTGGAATACGGAGGGGAATCAGAGGAACTGAACTTTTTTCTAATTAGCATTAGAGGATACATGGAAGACAACGCACACACATTTCCCTCCGAAGCAAGCAGGGTTCGAGCCATCGGCAACACACTAAAGCGAGGAGCAGCCAGCTGGTATGTGCAATTGCATGCCAGACGCGACCCATGCCTGAGGTCAGTGCCCCGCTTCCTCGCCGCACTGGAGAACCGGTTCAGAGACCGGCTAGAGCAATTGAGGGCTCGAGACCAGCTGAAAGGAATAAAACAGAGGGACAAAACGGTGCCCGAGTACGCAGAGGAATTCCTCCACCTCGCGGAAAGGGTACCGGAGTGGTCTGAAGTAACCAAAGTGGAACTATTTAAAGAGGGACTACGCCCCGAGATTTTCAGCTGGGCAGCGCACAGAGACGACCCCGAGACGCTCCAGGGATGGATTCAACTAGCGGGGCGCGTCGAATCTACCCTGGCACAAGTAAAGCGCTTCAGGAGCAGCAGCGGCCAGCAAAGACCGGTGGCGAGAGGTCGAGGAGAAACGAGGAAGCAAGAAAGACCCGGAGGGAGGCCGGGGATTCCCTCCAGAGGAGACGACAACAAACCTAAACCGGGATGCTTTGTATGTGGGAAGACGGGCCACCGAGCAGCGGAATGCTGGGCCCGGAAGGGGGAGCCGCCAAAAGCCCCAAAGCCCAAGCCAGCAACCGGGAGGCGTGCGGAGGAGGAGGTGCAGGCCCCAGAATCTTCGGAAAGATTGGTGAGTCGGGACAAACGCATGATAGTAGTACCAATTTGCCTCTCGGGGCTAGAAAATCGGGCCACCTGCAAGGCGTTTGTAGACTGCGGGTGTTCTAGGAACATTATAACCCCAGAATTAGCAGGAGCGCTGAAATGCCAGCAGATGGCACTTGACTCCCCAATTGCATTTTCGCAGCTAGATGGATCAGTCGCTGCTGGGGAAGTATCTACAAAGGAATTACGGGGAGTTCCATGCAAAATAGGCAAATGGGGAGGAAGAGTATCCTTTGTGATAGCCCCTATTGCCACATACCATGTAATATTGGGGATACCATGGCTCGAACAAGCAAATCCTGAAGTAGATTGGAGAGGAAAAAGCTTAGCATTTAAAGAACAGCAGATGCAATGGGAGATAAGCAAAATTGCAGAAGAGGAGGACGAGGAAGACGAAGCAGGGGAAATAGACCCACAGCTATTGCCACCTGAATACAGAGACTTTGCGGATGTTTTCAATCAGAAAGAGGCCAGTAAATTGCCTCCCAAAAGAAATATAGAAGTAGGGATTGAAATAACCCCAGGAGCAGACTTACCAAAACCAAAAGTGTATCCCATGTCTGTGCAAGAGAAGGAGGAATTGAGAAAATACATTGATAAAAACCTGGCTCGAGGCTTCATTAAGCCATCTAATTCTCCTCTCGGGGCTCCAGTGTTATTTAGGAGAAAGAAAGACAATTCCCTAAGATTGTGCATTGATTATCGAAATTTAAACGCAATTACCAAGGACAATAAATACCCTATGCCCTTAGTCAAGGATTTAATTACCGTATTGAAGAAAGGGAGCATATTTACTAAACTGGATTTAATTGAAGCGTATCATAAATTAAGGATCAAACCGGAGGATACTTGGAAAACCGCATTTTCCTGCGCATTCGGCCATTTTGAATACGAAATTTTGCCTTTCGGGTTAAAAAATGGAAGCGGCTGCTTTATGCAGCTTATAAATGAAATACTACACCCGTTATTGTACAGAGGGGTGTTCATATTCCTTGATGATATCTTGATCATTTCTGAAGATAAGGAAAAGCACGTAAAATTGGTCCGGGAAGTTTTGCAGAGACTAAGAGAAGCAAAGCTGTACGCAAAACTGTCCAAATGTGAATTTAATAAAACTCAAATTGACTTTCTGGGATATCGGATGTCTCCAGAAGGGTTAGCTATGGATCCAGCTAAAGTAGCAGATGTGAAAGAATGGGGAGTGCCTCAAACAAGGAGGCAATTACAATCATTTCTGGGGTTTGCAAATTTTTACAGACCCTTCATAAAAGGCTTTGCACAAATAACCGCACCCCTTACAGAACTTTTAAAAACAAAAGGGAAAGGGGAGACAGCAAAAGTGAAAGCTCCCGGCGCCAAACTGAGTTGGACGCCAGAATGCCAAAAGGCATTCGAGACCTTAAAAGAATGCTTCACTGAAGGACCCATCCTAAAACACCCTGATATCAGGAGCCCTTTCATAATCCATTGCGATGCCTCAGACTGTGCGTACGGGGCAGTGCTATTGCAAAAGGATCAAAATGGGAACTTAAAACCCTGTGGATATTTGTCACGGAAGTTCGGCGAAACTGAAAAAAGTTGGCCAATATGGGAAAAAGAGGCATTAGCCATATTAAAAGCCTTAGAATGCTGGCGACACTTCCTCGAAGGAAGCGGAATCCCATTCGAAATTTGGTCTGACCATAAGAATCTCCAGTATTTAAAGTCTCCTAGAAAATTGTCCCCCAAACAAATCAGATGGGCGCAATACTTCAGCAGATTCGATTTCCAATTAAAGTTTTTTCAAGGGAAACAGAATGTCTTGGCAGATGCTCTTTCACGCATGCCTCAACACGAAGGCCTAACCACAGCAAAGGAGGGGACAATATTCTCTGACAAACAATGGGGCTTAGCTGTCAGGACAAGAGCACAAACCCAAAAGGAGGACACGGCTTTTGTCGAACTCGGCGGGGAAGATAACTGGGGAAATGAACTAAAACAGTCTTATAAAGGAGATCAATGGATCGCGTCCAACGCAGAAAAGGGGGACCAGAAGGGGGGATTTTGGTTTGTAAACAAGAAACTGTATATCCCAGCAATATTAAGGATTAAGATTCTGCATCGTTTTCACAACAACCAGAGCGCTGGTCATACAGGAATTACCAAAACAACAAAGGCAATAGCAAAACATTGTTGGTGGCCAGGAATGAGGAAGGACATAAAGAATCATGTTGTCCAATGTGATGATTGTGCCAGAAATAAATCGGGAGGAGGGAAGCCTATGGGATTGTTACAGACAGTAGCGGAACCTACCAGGCCTTGGGAATGTGTAGCTATGGACTTTGTGGGAGAACTGCCAGTCAGCAAAGGACATCGTTATATTTGGACAGTATTAGACCTGTTTTCTAAACAGGCCCACTTTATAGCACTGACGAAGCTACCATCGGCTGAGAAACTAGCTGAATTGTACATAAACCATATTTACAAATTACATGGATGTCCAAGTAGAGTAGTCAGTGACAGAGGAGTACAATTCACAGCAAAATTTTGGGAAAAATTCTTGGAAATGCTAGGAGCAGAAAGGAGTTTAAGTTCTGCTTTTCACCCCATGACAAACGGGGCGGTAGAACGTACTCAGCAAACGCTTGGGCAGTTCCTTCGAATGTACTCTAACATGAGACAAAATGACTGGTCTAGGTGGTTGGCGTTTGCGGAACTAGCCTTTAATTCAACTATACATTCAGCAACAAACAAAACCCCCTTTGAAGTAGTTTACGGGTATGAAATACAACCGTTACCCCAATTGCCGAGGTGGACAGAAAATGAAGGAACAGAGGCAGGGAAATGGAAAACGCAAATGATGGAATGTTGGAATCAAGTGACTGCTTCGTTAAAAGAAGCACACAAAAAGTATAAAACGTTCGCAGACAGAAAGAGGGTGGAAGGCGATAAATTAGATAAAGGAGATCTAGTGTGGTTAAGTACCCAAAACATCAAATTGGGGTTACCTTCAAGAAAACTGGGCCCCAAATATATTGGACCATTCAGAATACAGGGTGTTATCAATGAAGTGACTTTCCAATTGGCATTGCCAAAAAGTTTAGGGAAAATACACCCAGTCTTCCATCGCAGCTTGCTGAAAAAATATATGGGGACTTTAGACAAAATGGACCCATAGAGTTATTGTTTGATTTGTTTCAGGACTATGGTGAAAGAAGAACCGAAGAGGAGGACGAAGAAAACGGGGGCGCCATGTCATGCAGCCAGATCCCAGGGCTGAATTTCCAAGCCCTGAATCTGACTTCATAACATAAACATGCGAGCACCTGGCGGGAGAAGATAAAATGAGCCTGGGAACTCAGGGGTGAAAGTATAAACAATTATAATTGCTGTAGTGTGGGGGGGGATAGAAACCTTGGTGGAAATGTGATCCAGAAGGTGGGGTTTGATGATGATATTTGCGTGTGATATTACGTTGCATCAGAAGTGATAAAATTAGATGTATGTAAACATTAGGTCATTCTCGACTTTTCCAAAGTCATGTATTCTTCAATAAAGATTGTGTTTGAGAGCAGCTGTCTTTGATCTGCGTTCAGACTGGTCCTTTGAAGTAAGCCTGACAGTAAGGGTTGGAAAAATTAATAGCTGGGGGATTTTGAAAGTTAAAATCTAAAAATGTTTTCTCAAGACATTTTCCATCCTTTAGAGTAGCATTGGCACCTCTGCTCCATCCAGTGAAGTTAAAGTATACAGAACTCAAAACCAAAAAAGTTATTTTGTCATGTTGAGAAGAAAATTTCAGTTACTTTCCCCTAACTTTGATAGCAAAACTATAAGTTAAACAGCCAAGCATGGTAGGACCAGCTGACAAGAATGACAATATATTGATAATCTATAATAATGGCCGCATCCATGCTGCAGCCATAACTCATGTGAACATTGTGCTAGATTTCCGACAAGAATGTTATTAGTTCTTGCTGAGTTATAGCACCCAGTTTGAAGTGAAAAAGTAGAATTTCCAAACAGCGCACTTCCTAGAAGCAAATGGAAGAACCTACCATAACTCATCAGTAAATTATAGCAGATGCACCTAAATCTGAGGATGTTTTAAAATTGTCATCCATATTCCAGGGGTCAGTTTCAAGTAGAAATTCCAAATGGGAGCTTCATGAAAGCAAAAAGGTAGGAGTTCTATAACCTATTAGGAAATACTTTTAGAAACACTTAGAAACAGGAGAGAATTCTTCGAAATGCTGTCATTAAGCACTGCTGTGGGACCCAAGGAAAGATGGGAGTGAACCTGACAATCAAGAGAGGACTAAAGTATTGTTACCAAAATTCCTGAGATTTAACAAGGGATGGGAAATGAGCTCCTTGAAGTACTGTTGGCAAGATTCCCTACATAGGAAAAACTGTATGGCAGGATACAGAAAAACAAAAGGTCCCATGGAGCCATTTGTCTTTACTACTTAAGGGTGGAGGCAGAGCCAGGTAAACATCACTTTCTGGAAAAATGAATACTCAGGATTTATATTGCCATTTCCCCAAGCATTTGAATGGCTTTTGAACACCTAAATGCAATCTCTTATGAGAAAATGAATGCTGCGATCTCCAGCTCCAAAGTCAAAATCTTTTCTCTGAATAGCAAAGACGTTTTAAAAATACAAACAGCCCCCCACATTGGAAGATTGAACTTTTATGGATTTTATGAGTTTGCTCTCTCTTGGAATGTCTATGTTGTCCAGGTCAACGCTACAGTCAGCTTCTGCTAGACGAATTAGAGATTCTTAGACAGAACACTTCTCTAGGAATGTCTAGGTCAGTGGTTCTCAACCTGTGGGTCCTCAGGTGTTTTGGCCTACAACTTCCAGAAATCTCAGTCAGTTTACACGCTGTTAGGATTTCTGGGAGTTGGAAGGCCAAAACATCTGGGGACCCACAGGTTGAGAACCATGGGTCTGGGTTTTCTGGTGCAATTTTATGGTCAACTTCTTCTGGAAGAGTTGCCTTGGAGAACCTTAGAGATCCCTAAATAGATGTTTTATAGTGTTTAAAAATGTGGGTTTTAAAATTTCTTTTCTCCACACTTTCCTTGTGTTTCTGTGCCCCTAACCCTACAAAGTGGGTGTCCTACCGTATAATTAAATGTTATACCATAAGAAATCAAGCAGAAAGCATGCTACACTTTTAAAATTAGGGTTTTCAGAATACTTTAATAGGAAATGACACTTACAGGTTCCAATAAACTTGTTTGTTCATCCGTGCTTCTTTCTCAAGTGTATAATTTTAAAGCATAGCTGAAAGTAAGTTTAATTTAAAGAAACACACACCAATGGAGCTTACTCTTCCTGAACATAATATAAAGCTTTCCTTTGGGAGCTCCACCTGACCATTAATCAGAATGTTGAACCGTTTATTCAAACTCCAAATCTGAAAGCAACTAGTTACTTTTCATAATAAGGGTTTAATAAAACCATATTTTTAAGGGAATGAGTTACTTTAATGGTGTAACAAATGTTCCTTTAAAATAATTCCTATATAATTTTTTTACAAGTTTTCCTTTAAAAATAAGGGAAAAATCAGTAGCAGTGCATTGAAAATGCAACAAATCACATGCTTTAATAATTGCAAAGAGTAACTAACATTAATGGGACAAATTAAGCAAGTAACTTTGCAAGCTCTGGCTCAGATCATACAGTACTTCTAAACAACCTACAAAACATGGTTTGTTGCTTATGTGCCCACGATTTTGCTTTTATTCTTATCTGTCTGATGTAACAGCTTTTGGGTGCAGAGTTTCCCATATCTATAGTCTGTCAAATCAAACACTGTGCCAAACCATTATGCCAAAAGGTTATTTTGTTTCATCATGGTTTATAGAGAACCATGGTTTTTCAAGATGGATATCAGAAGACATTATTAATCTGTTGAAACCATGTTTTGGTGTGATGTTTACAAATAAGTAGCAAATTCAACACATTGAATTCTTAACATTATCATGTTTCAAAATTCAGACCCCATTAATCAGGGTCTGAAATGTAATGCAACACAACTTAATTTTTCAATTCAGAATAATTCAAAAGCAGAATTTTCATATCCCCAAATTAAATTATGAAGTGTATGAATATAATTACACTTTTCCAGACTTTATTCAAGTTTTAAAAGCCACAAGTTAATTGTCATATCATTACATAAGGAAACAAAGCTTTTCAGAAGTTTAAATCAGCATTTTAGGTTTTTGCCCAGCAAGAGACCAGTACCTGTTTCCTGTTAGCTAATTGATCATTAGTGAACCCAACTGTGGTGTTCAGAAAAGGAGAACAAAGTGGCTCCTTAGTGTGTAACAGAACTAGGTAAAAATGAGAAAGAAACTGTGTAAATATTTCTTTCCAATCTATCAAATGCCTTTTAAAAATTATAATATGTTTAAAACCTGAAGTTCTCTTTTCATTTATTTATTCATGAGTTGTAATTCTTAACCTGACAATTTCTTCCTTATTAACTTTTGATATAAAGACCAGTGTATGTACAATTGTGCTCCTTTAGAACACTGTGGCTATCGCATATCATGCAGCCCTTCCAATTGTTTTTGTGGCCCTCAAAATCCCCAGACCAACCTTTTTCTTAGCCAAAAAAGAGGCTGAATTGCTGCACTTAGAAGCCCCTAGTGAACAAAATCCTCCTTATACTACTAAACACATAAACACCATTTTTGATACTGGAAATGTACTTCCTTCCTACCATGTTGGGTTTTTCATTTTATTTTTCAGCACTCCAACCAGCCCCAGATCTGTTTTAAAGCACCTTTTCCTAGTCTGTTGCTTTCCTGATACCTCTGATTACAACAATTACCTTTCCATTGACCATTCTGGCTGCAGAAGATGGGAGCTGGCTATCCAGAATATATGGAGGCACCTAGTTACCGGTGGCAACTATAGAAATTATTGTAGGCTTATAGTATCTTATGGTAGGTGAGGCAGACATAGTGGAATGAATCAGCTTCTTGTGTCTGATTTAATGAAGATCATCTCAATATATTTGAAATGTAGCAATGGAAGTATCAAGATGAGCAAGCAAATGTAGGGATGCATTTCAAAAGAGACAGGATTAGGTACTCCTTTCTTATGATACCCTTCAGTATGAAGAGGTCATCTAGAATCATCTTGATCTTTGGCAGAAATCCTGTGACTTCCCCAACGTCACTCTCTGGTTTTTTATAATTGAGTGGGAATTCAAACCATTGTTGGACTCTGATCAACAATGAAACCACCATGTCATATTGGCTCTCTCTCTCAATCTCTTTCTTTTATTCATACATGCGAGTATGGAGAATACCAAACCACAGACCACTTACTACAATGCACCCTGAGCCCTGCCACGTACACAATGGAGGACCTTCTCACAGCGAGACCAGAGACACTCCAAGTGCCCAGCTTCTGGTCAAAGGAAATCTAGTATAATACCAAGTTTTTTACTTTGAGTTTTTAAATACGGTACATTATAACTGTACCCTCAATTCACTTCTGACACGATAAATAAATACATCTCATTCATATTTAAATATGAATATATTACACTCAATAAATATAGAATCCAATTCAAAATTTGAAAACATGATGACATAAAATTTAACATCACCAACATACACCTTCTCATTTATGTTTAGCTTTTTTGTTCCCAAGACCTCAATGCTATAAAGGTTTACCTGCCAGTAAATCCTAGTGAACTTAGTGGGACCTCCCTCTTGTTTAGACATGAATGAGATTGTAACATTGACGCTACAGGGCAGTCCCACCATCTTTTGTGAAGTGAGAGGACATTAAAAGCATGGTTGTTTCTGACAAGGGAATCTGCATAAACAAAACATGCTGCCACGCCTAATAATTATGCACAGAGTTTGAGCCAGATATAAAAATGGATTATAAGGGAGAAGAGTTTTTAATTTAGACATTTTAATTAACAACAAGAGAAAAAAGCACCAAACATTCTGTCAGGTGTTTTGAACGGATATGAGAAATTAGTTTTTGAGTGTGGCAACAAGACTAACTTGGGCATGAGAAAAGTACTGTAGTTGAAATGTGCATAATTACCATCCGTTCCGCCACTGGGCACATACAATGAATGTAAAGGAGTGAATGACAGCTGACTGGGATTAACAGAGAGACAACAGAAAAGCCAACTGGTCCATGTCCCTCCCCTTCCATAACCAGCAGCCACTAAGTATATGAAGAGGAATGTGTTTTGCAAGCCTCAGACCATCTTCACAGTGGATTTAATACCTGACAATCAAATAGGAAAAGCTCAAGATTGACAGGCTGAGGTATGGCTCACACAAAAAAAGGGGGAGCGGAGAAAAAAGTTTTTCTAGTCCCAGCTCCTATAACAAGTTAATTGAATAGGGAGATTTTTGGCATTCCTTCCTTTTACTTTGCCCTTGGGAGAAAAACTGCTTTAAGGCTTTAGATAAATGCAGCACGATCAATACCCTTCAAGGTACAAAATGTATATATAATGAGAAGATCTCTCTAATTAACTCTCTCACACTCAAAGTTGAACAGTGAGGGTGGGAGAAGTCATTAAAAAAACATGGTTGAGTAAAGAAATGAAAACTGTTTAGATCACCGGGAATAAACACTTGCAGAAGAACAAAAATAACTAGTGGGAAGAACAGAGATATAATTATTAGACCTATTCCCAAAGGAAAGGCAGAAGACAAATTTCCGTCCTGTAACAACTAATCCTGGACTTATTTTAAACTAGCAAAAGTATCTGGCTTCGTGCAAATTAGAATAGGCCATAACCTGAAACACTAATGTTTTAATGGAAAGTTAAAGCACTGCCAGGATGGACACAGTGTGCCTTGGTCATATGAATAAGACATAACCGCTTGAACATCTCTATTGGAGCATCCCTTACCCCCCTCAAGAGCTTCTCTTTGCATGTGGGAAGCCATCCTACAGAAAGGAAAAAGGGTATCCACTCCCAAGGGTATTCCTCATGCTAAGTTGTTGAGGAGCTTGTATGGTATCAAGTTGTTTCCGATGGTGATCCTAAAGCAACGCTATCCCAGGTTCTTGGCACAAATCAAAAGTAGTAGTAGTAGTTTGGAACGTCTGTAACCTGGTGGCTGAGGATAGTTCCGCAGGATTAAAGCACAGGGACACATTAAAATTCAGTAAAAGCCACAGATATTTGTAGTTTGTAAGGCTGAACACAGAAGCTTTTAATAAGCATGATTACTGAAATGGCGCTTTCAGAAACAAGTCCTGGTAAGAAGACTCACTATTTCTTCTTTGGAGCATTATGGTGCACGGTGCCTTTAGGTATTTCAAGAAATGCAGACTTCAGTTTAACGGGTACACATGTAAAGCTGTTCTATGAGCAAAACTACTTATTCCTTCTTTAATTCTGTAAGTATAATCCCACTTAATGCGTTTCCTGATGTCATTCAGTGAGCATTCCCCTTCAAACGTGAGCAGCAAATGCTATTAAGGGAAGACCTGGACTTATAAATTGTAATGATATCAGAATACAAAATACGTCAAACTAGGTGGTATGGAAAGAGGTACACTTAATATGGACGATGGTTTTAGGCTATCACTCTTGTCTTTTTGATTGGAATAGAAAAGAAACCTGAATTTATCTCTTTGGTATACATTTTTCTAAATCATGATCTGTAAGCTCATTATTGAAACCAAGCATTCTCTGCCATTGGAGAAAGTACAACAATCAGATTTCTTACATTTTTAAATGAGGAAAATAGGAAATATAAGGAAATGTGCACATCTGAAATAGCGCGCGCGCACACACACACACACACACACACACACACAGAGAAATACTACAAGTCAATTGTAAAATATGTGTATTAATAAAATGCATTAAAATGTACAAACTAGAAAAAAGTGAATGCTAAAGACCAGATGTGGATTTTGTACAGAAAGGAGAATAAAGGAAGAGAAAAATCTCACAGCTGGATAAGGAACTCAGACAGGACAAAAATAGTATCAGGATTCTGGAAATTGCAATAAAAACAGTTCTCTTTTTATACAATGTATGGCTTGACATTTGTTATGTAATAAAAACGAGAGGACTAAACTCAACAAACTATGTAAAACTAGAGTTCCATACTGAAATCCATCTTAGAAATCCAGGGAACTGCAGCCCTTACTGGAGTACTCATATCTCAATAATTTTTTCAGTGGGTGATGGTATGAAATTAAATGTCAGAATGATATTATTCTTCAGACAACTCTGGGGTTTTAGGATTGTGTGGCTTTATTGATTCCAACACTGAAACCTTCCTCTACATGGGAAAAGCAAACTTGCAAAGAAAAATGTAACTGCACAAAATTAAAAACAATCCTAATGGTAAAACAGAAGGAAGCAGCAGATCGAGGAAGATCATAGCTCATGTGAGACAGGTTCTAGAAGTAGAGAGCTACACATGCAAGGAAATCCCACTGATTCAATAAACTACTCCAGTGAAAACTCACAATAACTTAAGCCATTAACTTTTATTAGTATAGACTATTTATGTCTGAATAATCATAGAATCTTAGGAACTGGAGAAGACCACAAGGGCCATTTAGTCCAACCTTCTGCCATGTAGGAATACACAAAACTCAATCTTTTCTTCTCCATGTTAAATATCCCAACCTTCTTAAATCATTCCACATAAGGCTTGATTAGTAATTACTTCATTCCTGTGTGTGTTCAGACTGACTGTTTCATTATATGGTCTTGAACCTTTTCTAGTATTGATACCAAGCTGACTGATCAGCTGCTTAGGTCCTTTTTTTTACACTTTGTGAAGATGAAGACAACATTTCCCTTCTTACAGTTTGCTTGGGGTCTCTTTTGCCTTCCAAGAATTCTCCAAGATGATTGACAATGGCTCTGGGTTACACCTGCACGTTCCTACCCTTGAAGGCAGATCACCTGGCTCTGGAGACTTCTATTCATTTAGCAAAGATAGGTCATCTTTTATTATCTCTTTACCTGGGGAGCCCCCGATGCCACAGTGGGTTAAACCCTTGTGCCGGTAGGACTGATGACTTGAAGGTTGCGTTGCTGACCGGAAGATTGCCAGTTCGAATCCAACCCGGGGAGAGCCGAATAAGCTCCCGTCTGTCAGCTCCAGCTCCATGCGGGGACATGAGAGAAGCCTCCCATAATGATTGTAAAAACATCAAAAAACAAACAAACATCCGGCCGTCCCCTGGCAACATCCTTGCAGATGGCCAGTTTTTTCACACCAGAAGCGACTTGCAGTTTCTCAAGTCGCTCCTGACACGAAAAAAAAATCTCTTTACTTATTCTGGGCTGTTATTCTATTTTCACCAGTTAGAGCACTGTTCTTTTGAGAGAAGACTGAGACAAAAAAGAGACGAAATAGTTCAGACATCTCTTAGCTTTTTGCAACCTTTTCTACGAAGAGGTCCTATCATTTCCTTATTTTGCTCTTGCTTCAAAAAACAGCCCAAAACAACCCTTTTATTTTTTTTACTCTAGCTAGCCTGCACTCATTCTGAGCTTTAGCTTTTCTAACTTCCCCTCTATAAGTACTGGCTATTCATCTATATTCCTCTTTGATAGTTTCCCCTTTTTCCATTTCTCTTTTTCCATTTCATCTGAAACTTCTTTGTACATCCTTAGTTCCTTTCGATACCTCCCCTTTTACTTCCTCCTTGGAATTGTTTGCAACTGTGCTTTCAGTATCTCACTTATTAGAAACCTCTATGCACTATGAACTCCTTTTCTTTCATATGCTGTTAAAAACAGTTTCCTGTTAAACTGAAGTGAAGAAATTGATAGTTAATTTTTGGATTAAACAATCTCCCAAAACAATATCTTAATTTATAATTGTAGTTTGTATGTAACAGGCAACAACGGCATAACAAATTCCTGCAGTACTGAATTATAGTACTTACGTATATATGTTCATGAGAGAGTTAGAAGTGAAAATGTTGTTTTTAGTCTAATATACCACAGTAAACAGGGTACAGTGTTCATCCAGGCACATGTGATTCCACTACAAATAACAAAAAGTCAATAGCTCCTTGTCAGTACATTTCAATTTGTTTTAACTCTGTTTAGTTACTCATTACACTAAACATGTTTTTTTAAAAAAACAAAGGGAAATATATTCAGATAATAATTATTCCATGATATGCTGCTAGTAAGAAGGAACCCTCAGTACTGGAATGTAGTTAAGTAGCAATTTTTTTTAAGTTAAAAAAATCTCCACAGAAACCAGTAACACAAATTCCCTTAAAGAAAAGCAGACAACTCTGGCTCCTAAGAGAAACTGCAAACTTCATAATAAAATGCAGTCACGATTTTCTGCAAATCTCAACAGCCTCCTAGGTCTCATAGATTTGAGTAAGTAATAACTTTACACATGCCAAAAGTGACCTTTCAGTGTCTGCTCTACCCTGGTGTAACATTTGCACTTAACTTTTCAGCACCTCAAGAAATCAATAAATTTTCAATAACCTTGGGATTCACTGTTCCCTGTCTTCTTGAGATCTTTTACTTTGTCTTCACATATTTTTATTCTTCGTCCCCGCCAGCTGTCCTTCTTTCCTGCTTGTATGTTACATCAATTGCTATACAGGTTGAGCTTCTCCTATCCAGAAAGCCAAAATCCTACAAAACTTTATATTTTATTTTGTTGCCAGCAACCACTGTCATCTTTGGGGAACGGGGGCTAGTTACACATCCAGCACTGTTGAGCCCATGGCAGCTGGATCTGCATGGACTTTTCTCTCCCTTCCAATTGTCAACTGTTTTGCTCAAGGGTTGGAAAGTGTGCTGACAGTCAGAGAAATGTCTGGAATATCTGCTTTTTACAGGGGTCTTGTGTGAGCAGTGTTGTAGGAACTGGAGTCCTCCTGACTTTTCCTTTTCATTGTAAAAGTCTGGACAGTAGCAGAGAATGGGCTTCTTGATGAACATTATATCAGGGACTGGATGTGTGGCTTTCTCCCCATCCCTCATTCACTGTGTATATGTAAATTCAGGTACTCCAAAAACCAAACAAATCCAAACAAAACCGATCTGGAATCCAAACGATTGTGGTCCCAAGCATTTTGGATAAGAGATACTCTACCTGTGTATTGCCTTCCTTGTTATTTAATGTGCAAGGGAAAACTCATAGGTTCACATTAATGTGGTACTCAATGGAAAGGCAAAGTCTTACACAAAATTTGATATTTAAATTAATCTTGATTTATGGCCTGCCATAAAAATATTCATTTCATGCTACATGGAATGAAGGAGAAGGCAGTGAGCAGCAGATGTCACCATTTGCTTAAACTAATGAGCAAGTCTGACCACTAGGTTTTTATAAGGAAACCAAAGCATCACTAACCAACTCTGGTTTACAGTTGTCAAGATGGTAACACTCTCTATCATTATTTCCTTAGGACACACCTGGATCCATAGGCTCAGTTCTTGTTAGACTCCTGAAGTCCTCAGTTGAGGAAAGAGCTGGAGAAACTGAGGCAGAATCCGATTTCATCCCACTAGATATTAATCTGGCCTCCAGGTGATCTCATACCTTCCTCATAGTATCATTCTATGGCTGTTCAACACATTCTGAATAGGGTTTTCCCCATTCTCACAGGTCAAAATGCTTCTCCTAAGGGTCACAAGTACCCTGAAGGCATAAGATCCTGTCTATACAGGATTGGTCTGAACAGGTTAGTATTTGGAAGGAGTACCTAGTATTTCATGCTGCTATAGGCCATACTCAAAGTGATGGTCCCTGGACTAGTAATAGTGATAATTCCTGAACCACTATTGGGATTCTTTGGTTAGTCTTCAGGAAAGAAAAGGCTAAAGGCACAGTATCTGGCATACTCAGAAAACATAACTGCCAATTGCCCACATCGGATAGTCTGAGGAATGCTGCTGTTGTATATTTTTGAGAGAGGGAAGGCAAACTACTTTTGAGTATTTCTCTGTCTATGAAAATCCTATGAAATTCATGGGGCTGACAGGTTGAGTGCAATAAGAGCTTTAAACTAAAATATGCTAGTATTTTGGTCCCATACTTTTGACTTTGAATCTGCTCACCTGGAAGGAAAACCCTGTAAACTTTTCTAAAACTGAATTCAGTCCTGTGCTAAAATAAGTCTCTGCACCCTTTATTTAGGACAATCTGTGAAGCAAAGGTTTTAAAAGGCCTCATTTTAAGTAAAGATGGAAATTCAACAGTATACTTCTCCTGGAATCTGCTTCTCCTTCCAACAGAATGAGGAGAGTCAAATTTCCCCCTAGGCACTTTCTAGCTCTGGGGGCTAGAATAAAGTTTAAAATAGTTTTTCAACCTCACAGAAGGCTGCAGGGGAAAAGAATGACCTGATCTTTTTGGAATATACAGCAGAAATAATAATTTGGATACTGGCCATATTTATTATGACTTAACAAAAGGGCTTCTTAAAATGCAATTCCCAAGAATGGTCTCCTTACGGTTGTTCCTCCATTCCCAATGGGTTTTTTCTTTCTTAGTTACACTGAAAAGACGTAAGATTTTGAGTAGAACTTGATTTCCATCCCCAGCCCTGCTCAACTGGAGGGGAAAGACATTGAATCAGAGCTAAAGTATCACAGAAAGAGCTATGTGGAAATGCACACTGACTGATAAATAGATCAGTAGCTTCTTTTCTAATTTTATCTACATAAAGTACAAAGAGATATTTGACTGTGCAAAAAAAAAGAAAAGAAAAGAAAAAGAATATTAGACAAAGAAAACGAAGATGAAAAAGGTCAAGGATCATAGGGGGAAAATGAAAGGGAAGACTGCACTGCCACAGGCAAAAATGATGGGCCCACACACATCAGTGTGTTTCTTCAACCATATCAACGAAAAGATAATCTTTGAAAAAGAGACCACTGGTAGTGCTGTCAAATTCCACCTCAGCTGATTTTTTTTAAAGGCTTGCATTTTTAGTTAAGCAGACTTTTCCCTCTCTTTATTTTAAAGTCAACAATTCATTTTAATATTTGCTGCCTGCAATACTATATGAAGTATTGTTAAGAGCTACCAAAGCAATTTCCCATCACGTCATAAATCTTTCTTGGCAGGGAATAGATCTCAGCACCTTCCAAGTGATATTTATTTCCCTAACCATTTCGCCCCAGAAGGCATGCCAACGTTCATGAGAGTGCAACCCAGGTAGTAAAATTCAACAAGGTGAATCATGGTCTGGCACATATTACATCTGGGCCTATTGTTGTTTTGTCTGTGGAGCATATCTGTGCAAATCAGAACTGGTATTAGTTACAAAACACTAACTAGTTTTGCTGGGCAGTTGTTTCAGTTAGGATGCTTGCTAGTTCTAATATAAGCTTAAACTTAAACTATGTTGTATAGTTTAATAGCATGGTCATACTCCTTCTGGAAGAGAAGTTCTTTACTATAGAGTAGGGGTGGTATGCTCTATACCATGCTCCATTTGCCATACTGAGATAGAGAAATTACAAGAATTTATAGTGTTTTTGCTATATAAAAACAGACCACTTTAGTGGATTGTTGCTAGAATCCCACCGAAGTAGAAAGTGATTAAGGGGCTACCCACTTTAATATAGTAGACTAGTGCTAAATCTGTGAAATTCCACATACTTGCTTCCAGAGAATACTGGGATTTGTAGTTCTGTGGGGTTGTTGAGAAATTCTGGAATTCACCCCAGAATTTGCTAAGGGAAAACCATAAGATTTAATGCTGTTTATATTTGCAGCAGGGGAACATTCCATCTTCCACATAGTCTGATCCAGGTCATGATCCAGAAGAAGTTAAGCATGTTATGTTGCTATTGAATGGAGCAAGGCACTTAAGCATGTCTTTAAACATGCTTTAGTGTAATGGAACACCAACGTACTAATGTTTTTCAGGGCTATGCTCTTATTTTAACTGAAGAGTATTATCCTTGAACAGAGAAGTATGTCTGAAACTGGCCCCACTGTTTTGAGGGTTAGGATATTCCCCTTCTCAGTCTATGAGACTGGCTTGGCACCCATAGGTATTATTTCCTTTTCCAGACAGCATATTCCTCTGGAGGTCACTTTGGGATAACCATATTTCTTTTTATGCCAACTGTTCTCAGTTGCTATTGATTTTGTTTTCATCTTTAGGTGAGAAGTGTATTGTGCTGGTCAGAGACTAAAGGAACATTTGGAATCCCAGGCAGACAGATTTTAGCACTGCCGATCTTTAAACTCTTCTGGAAGAAACAGAATTTGATTTGGGGCAACCTCATTGTAAATTCGCTATACATTTGTTATTGAAGAGGATTAACAGGAACAAAAGGTTGGAATATGTCATGTGAAAAGAAAGGCTTTAGTGTCACTAGTCCATTTGTAGACTACGATTCCATAGACATAAGGAATAATTTAAAGCAGATTAGACATGGGTTTCCTTTTCTTGCCAATATGCTGCCAAAGGTTTATTGATTGCAATGTGTGTTTTCTGGACAGGTTGCGCAGGCCAGGGACAGTCAGATTTTCAGTGGTTCTTATTTTGGCTGGAAAAGACCAACTCAATGTTTTTTGTTTCTATTCCCTTTCTATTGTTTCCCTAGATCTGTGCACTAAAGGAAAACATACTTCTATTTTGAGCTATTGTCTGTAAATACATTTTCTTTCTAGGTTAGAGTTGGGTAACTTGTGGGCATCAGATTTTTCGAACCTTCAGATTCCATCATCCCAAGCAAACAAAGTGGTTGGAGCTAACGGGAATTGGGGTCCCTCAATAACTACAGGGCCAAGGTTCCCCAGCCTTGTTCTGGGTTTTTTTATCAATGGCATTCACTCTAGCAATCTTGATCCACTATTGTGTGAATGGTTCAGCTGGCACAGAAATGATATTCCTTAAAGCCTGGAATAAAATAGTTTAGATTTTCCTTGGCAGAAAAAGGGATAATGGATTTACTGAAAAGTGTGCTTTATGAATCAAGAGAGAACCACAATGTTTGTGGTTAGAAAACTATGTGTTGAACATTATCACAGAACTCTGCAAGGTCAGGGAAAATTTATCATACCCTGAATGAAACCTTATTCTTGGGTCCTGTGGCAGGAGAAAGGTGGAGTATAAATTGGACGAACAAACAGACAAATAGATAAATATTATGTACTATGAACTGTTCATAGATACCTTTTTTATGTCTTCCTTTCTTTCTTTTGAAAATCCAAACAGAAACAAAACAAAATCAATACATTTTGTTGAGAGCTTTATTAGAAAGGGATGCAGTAGGGTGGAAACAAATAAGAGAGATGGATAAAGAAAGAAACGTAAGTTTTGCCACTGTAAAATGAAAAATATGGGAAGAGTTAGCAAGTACAAAGCAATTTCATCACATGTACAACTCATGTGGCTGTGGGAACATATTTATACATGATATACTGAAATTAGGTCACACATTTGTTGCAGTTGGCTACCACATCAACTGTCATGGTTATTTCCTATGGAATTATGGGATCTGTAATTTGGGGAGGGACTTATGCTTCTCTAATATAGTTCAAGAAAGGGATGGAGAATTCTATGTTCTTTACTAAACTACGAATAGCAGAGGGAACCAGGACAGTTAAAGTGGCATCAAACTGCTATAAATACACTGTATAGATACATTCCCAGTCTTCATCTTTCATTGATCATCAGTGCAGCTGCAGACGTAAAATCCTTTTATATGCCTGCTTGTTTAAATATTGAAAACAATTCAAAATATTTTATTTTAACATTCCAATCCAAGTTTCCACTGCTGAAATCTGGGAGAAATCAATTCTATTTAAATCTCACTGAAATCAGTGGCACTAAGGCTGAAATTCCAAACTCACTTATAAACCCATATCTTACTTCTGAATAGATTTGTATAGATTTATGTTCCATTTGAATCAGTGCAATGCACTGTACAAGAGTCTGCCTCTGGAAGGTTTGGAAACTGCTGTTGGTCCAGAAGATGAAGACGAAGCTGTTGACTGACTCTGGTTATAGAGAACAAACAGCCCGTCTCTAACAACAGCCTCACTGGCTACCAGTTCATTTCTGGGCACAAATCAAGAATTATTATGTATAAAGCCATGGGGTGCAGACCCAAAATTAATAAGAACATCAGCCTTGTCTTACTCAACTGCTGAGTATGCCTGCCCTGTTTGGCACAAGTCTGCCCATGAGAAGCAGGTGAACATAGCATTGAACGAAACATGCAGAATAATCACAGGATGTCTCAAACCTACACCTGTTGATAAACTCTACAAGCTAGCTGGTACTGCCCCCCCTGATGTGCGACGGGAAGTTGCTTCTAATTGAGGGAGAAATAAGGTTGAACATGGTGAAAGCCACCCACTGCATGGCTATCTGCCTCCTTCCAGTAAACTGAAATCAAGGAAAAGCTTCATGAGGATCACCACTTCTCTTGACGTTCCCCCATCAACAGTGAGGGCATCCCTTTGGGCAGCTAAGCCAGGAAATCCCAGTTGGATGGCCCCCCATGAAGGTCTTCCTCCAGGGGCAAATCAAGAATGGGCAACTTGGAAGTCCCTGAACAGACTCAGAAGTGGAGTGGGCAGGTCAAAAGACAACCTAGCAAAATGGCACCATTTAAAAGAATCCTCTACCTTGTCGAGTGTGGAGCAGATCAGTCAACTCTGGATCTGTATGCTTGTCTGCAGTTTCCTGCCTCATGTAGAGAGGAAGAATTGTTTGAGGCTGCAGACAATGTGATCGCTGTTGCCCATTTTTGGTCAAAAGATATTTAGCCACTTGTGCTCTTTCTATTTTTAACAGTTTTATACTAATTTATGCAGCGCTTTTGAAACGAAATAAAAAAATCCTGGCACTTTATCACATTAGGAAATACTCCATTCCTGAGACTGTTTGAGAATGATTGTGAATGGGTCCCATCACATGACATTTGCCCCACCCGATAGTATTCCGTCAGAATCCGTCTGCAGAGCGTCGCAGAAACTGATTATTTGCAGATGGTATTTTAAGAGTGTTTTTTTTGAAATACTATGGATTCTTCCATTGCTGATGCACTGTTTTTGTGTGTGATAGTAAAATCTGTATGCATCCCATCTGCAACAATACTTTTTAAAAGGTCACAGAGTGATGTAGGGGGTGTTTTGAATGGATCGGGAGGAGCCAGACTTTTGTGGTGTGACGAGTCAAAGCACAGCATTTTCAAATAATAAGAATCGTAATAATCAGGTATGATGAGGAGAGTATGCATCCTGTCTCAATACAGTATGCATCCACTCTTAAAGAAAAATGGGATGTATACTGATATAAATGGATTGTATCCCAATGTGATAAGGTCCCTGGACTCTTCTACCATATAAACCTGCCCAAGCTTTGAATTTGCCAGAGAGGGGAGTGTGTCTGATGTAAATATGAGATGGGGCCCTCCTAGTGGCTGCTTCCTGATTATGGAGCTCTCTTTTAAAGTAAATTGGCCAATTCTGTCTCTGTTACCTCTCTACCAGAAGACAAACACTGTTATTAAATTAAGCCTTTATCCATTGACTACCCTACCTGGTTTGGCACTACAAAAGAGATTTGCTGAAACAATTTAAAAACGCCAGACTAATTATAATAAATAGGCAGTGAAATATTTAAAATAAGTCTGGCCTTTAAAAACTGTTTCACTTGACGTTTTACTAGTATACCTGGTTCAATTAGTATTTTAATGTGTATAATTTATTATGATTCCACTGAAACATCTTTAATGATGTTGTCATTTGCCTCGTTCTCACACCTTTTAGCATATAAATCAATTTAACTAATTTAATTCTCTAAGAATAAAAAGATGGACAATTGTTAATTTTAATCACATGTTTATATCTATATATTACAAAATGTGGTAGTACAATCATGATAAACTGAATGTTAATATAATAAATTTAAAAAAGGATAAAATGTATTATGCAGCATAATTTACTGCAACATTTACAATTAGTGTGTTAAATTTAGCATACCATTTATATTTCCTTGGTTGCACTAGCTTCCATGAAAACAAGACGAGAAATATAAAAGGTGACATTTTTGAGTCTTATGAGTCATAAGGAAGGACAACAGGAAGTAAGGCATGTTAAATTGTCCTATAACAAAAAATTCAAAGATAACTACTGCCTAATTTCTATCTTCATAGGCAGAATTATCTTCACTCTGTGATTAAAACATGGAAAGTGATGGGATAATTAGTATTCCTGAAGCAAGTTGTTTAGCAACAAGCCATATTGTGCATGAAGGAGATTTAGACCTTCCATTTCTCTATGATGTGACAAATTTCTTCACCTCCCAGAAGAACCATACAAAGAAAGCAATCCAAAGGAAACTACATTACCTATCAGGATATTATATAATGTACAAATTAGTAATATATATTTTCTGGCTTTACTGTGGTTTTGAATGTGCTGGTTTTATACATTTTAAAGAGTGAAAATACATGTACACTCCCTGTTTCATTTTCTGATCATCATTATAAACTCTTTTGAAATTCACACACTACCAATAGCTAGTAGGCTATCATTTTCTTAAATAAACAAAAAAATTGCCAACACATATAAGTATGTCTAGTTAAAACTATACAATACTCTAACGTCCTGTTAAGGCAGGGATGTCAAACGCATTTTCACCGAGGGCGACATCAGCCTTATGGTTGACTTCAAAGGGCAGCTTGTAATTGCAAGACTGTATGAATGCAACTATGTTGCCCTGGCATTGGTAGCCTCATGGGCCACATAAAAGGACATGGCGGGCTTTGCGTTTGACACATGTGTTTTGAAGGCACTCAAATAGGTCGATGGCAATGATGGCAACTGATTTATGGGGCTTAAAATCTCGAAAACCTCCTGGTGGTGCAGCAGGAAAAAACGCTGAGCTGCTGAACTTGCTGACCGAAAGGTCGGCAGTTCAAATCCAGGGAGCGGGGTGAGCTCCCGCTGTTAGTCCCAGCTTCTGCCAACCTAGCAGTTCAAAAACATGCAAATGTGAGTATATCAAAAGGTACCGTTCTGGCGGGAAGGTAACGGTGCTCCATGCAGTCATGTCGGCTACATGACCTTGGAGGTGTCTATGGACAATGTTGGCTCTTCGGCTTAGAACTGGAGATGAGCACCACCACCCAGAGTCGGACACGACTAGGGGAAACCTTTACTTTAAAACCTCAAAACTCCAGATTCCATCCAGTCTTGGTAGCTGAGCAACAATCAGTTCTGGTTAGTACTTGGACTGGAGACCACCAATGATTCCCAGGTGTCATAAGTTATGATTCAAAGGAAGAAACTGGCAAAACCACCTCTGAGTATCCCTTGTCTAAAAAACTCCTGTGAGATTCATGGGTTGGCAATAAACTGACAGGTGACTTGAAGAAACACACACACACATACCTTATGCACCACTTTGCTCCTTTCATTCTCAGCTTTCAACATGGAAGTCTGATGGAAAAATCCAACCATGTTCGGTTAACAAGCTTAAAATCTCCCTTTATGCCTTCCAAATCTCCCACAGGATCAGGATGTTGGTAATAGGGCTTGAATGTGCAGCCCTACTATTGTGTTTATCTCATCTGATTATTGCAAAAGAGTGACACCTCCATCTCTAACACCAAGTCCAGTGCAGTAAGAATGGATAACATTTTCTCCAAAATCCCAAAGTAGATTTGAACATCCATAATGTAATGAAAGGTCTTAGTATCGTCAAGAGGTTTCTAATTCTATTGAAGTCAAATAGGTTGACCAAGGAAATTATAAACCTGAATATTCAAACCTGAGTCAGCTTCTCTCTGAAACATAAATATTATTCTGTCATCACATATCAAACAACCATCACAGCTGGTAAAAATGTACTGACACAGTATTTCAAACAACAGTATCTTTCCATCTTCTAATACAGTGGTTTTGATGTTATGACCTTTAAACTATTTATTTCAGCCCCAAACTGAAATATACTTTTTTGAGAGAAAAACCCAAGTGAAATCAGTAGGATTGCCTATTGATTAGCCTGTTCAAATCTTATTTTCTTGGAGAAAATTAAGTAGTTTATTGCTAACTGCAGTGCTAACTTCATGTGTACTCCTTTTTCCTTTGAGGATTTCAATGTTTTTCTTTAAACGAGTAAAAAAAGAAACGAAAAAGGGAGAGGGGCTAAGAAAAAAATGTTTGGAGCTGTCTGCATTCTGCAACAAACAAGGGACCATTGGAGGCCTGAGGGGTCTGCGGGAAAGAATGACAGGATGCTTTTAATTAGGTTGAGAACTAACTTAGTAAGAATAGCCTATCTGTACTGGTACCTCTAACTGACTGCTCTGACAGAGAGTGAATCTGACGGACTGGCGGGGAGGGGGCAATTATTGTCAGTGACAACTTGATTGACAGGCTTGTCTCCTTGAGGAGAGTAGAAAAAAAAACAAAAAAAAAAACGCTGTTTTCTGGCAAGCCATGAATAGAAAAAAAATCACATTAAAGAAAGCACAATGGAAAATGGGGAATATGGTAGAAGTGGTGATGGGACCACAGTCATTTCCGGCACCCAGTCTCTGAATGGTGGCTCAGGTAGAGAAGAAGAAAGCATTTAAGCAGCAAAAGAGACTAATTTTGGGAAAGGAACAGGAACTGTAAGGCATAGGATTGGGAAAGTTTCAAGTCAGTTTCATGAACCTGTCCCGAGAAAACATTATTCTGTGCACTAGGGAAAAACTGGCTTCCTGTGTTGAAAATCAGCAAGAAATGATTTCTTACCAAAGCTGAACAAGTCAGTGGAAGAAGAGAGACAACAGAAAACAGAAGGCAGGTCAACATTCCAACATCGAGTCTACTGGGAATGTGATGCTCTTCTTACTCTTAACTTATACCATGGCAAAGCCTGACTTTCAACACATCAGAAAGTGCCACTGCCTAACAAAGAACTGGAACAGGTAAGAATCCTGTTCAGCAACAAGTTGATGATAATAATTATAATTATTTTATTTCTTATCCACCTCTCCTCATGGCTTGAGGCATGTTACAATATCACTAAAAACACATAACCATCTAAAACATTCTATATAATATGAATATTAAAACATATTCTTACAAAATATGTATTAAAATACATAAAACTAAGTGTAAACATAAAATGCAAGTTTAAAATTCATGGTAAAAACTGGCTGGGTAGGCCTACATCTTTAGATGGGTTTTAAATTCTGACAGCACATTTGGCTGTTGGAGCTCTTCCAGCAGGTTGTTCCAGAGTCTTGGGGTGGCCGATTAAAAGGTCATCTGGATGAGGGTTGCTAGTTGGTTCTGGCTGGTTGGAGCAGATGCCCTGCAGAAGATCAAAGTGTGTGGGGTGGATTGTACAGGAGAAGCCAATACTGTAGGTAATCTGGACCCAAACCATATAGGGCTATAATAATCAAAACCAATGCTTTGTACTTTGATTATTCGCTATTGTTTCCTATCACTATAAATTATATGTGGATGAATGCAATTCAGTCAATATTGTATTACTTATCATTTATATCATTTATTTATATTATATTAATAACTAATTGACATTTTCCATGTATCTGCCATGTCAGACCATTCAGTCTAAATCTGCAATCAAGAATATGTGTCAGATGTAATCATGGTAGTCATACTCAATGGACGTCATTTTCTTTCTGGAGAAAGAAGCCGCAATTGTCATCCACGTTGCACACTTATGCAGAATGCATCGTTTTCAGAATGTTTGAAAACTTTGGTTGGTTTGTTTTTCTTACTGAAAATGGTGGTTGCATCAGATTCTGAAGGACAACAGATGGACCATGGAGATGCTCCTATACTCTTACCATCAGAGCATATTAAGGTCCTATGTTTGCAAAATCTGTGTGCTTTGAGAAGAGTGGGATAGCTAAATCATTCTGTCACAGCTCATTAGTTGCTTTGAAAGCAGGAGGCAGAGCAGGTGACAAACCTGATTAGCATAGCTCTGGAATAAATGTTTCCTTTTAAAATCTGCTGCAAGGAAGGGCAGTAGTTATGCAGGACGGTTACAGCACTGCATTTGTTTAAAAGCAAATAGAATGGTGAAGAAGGGATAATTAATGGACTGAAGATTTAATCCTATTGCACATGCTACAATTTGAACCTACATGACCAAAAGAGAAGGCATTTCAAATTTGAAAGTCAAGAACGTTGGGGTCATATTGATCTAGATAATGCTTCCCATTGTCGAAATAAGCAAAAATCTCTTCCCAACGTTGAGTTGCATGGCTGTTAATCCAGCAAATATTCAGGTCTTCAGACACTAAGACCAAACCCTACCCACAGTTGGGATCCAATTATTCTTTCAAATGACATGTTGGGAAGTGGTTTTATACCATGTGGCATAATTGGTCAAACCCAGTGCGATGTTTTATGCACTCCAAAGGCTGAATGTGGTTGTGTGTGTTTTTCCTTACTGCTGGCACCATTAGCAGGGATGCTGTTCTCAATTAAACCAACCCATTGCTTCCTTGGGCTTAATTAGGAGCAGGGCTGTTCACAGTCTGGCACTAGCAGTGTTTTATTTTCAATGAATAGCCCTAACAAGCTGCGGGTGCCCATGTATTCCTTTTTTCCTCTTCCCATTCCTTGCAAGCACCCCTTCACTGTCTTCACAAAGTCTCTTGACAAAAATTTGCAGAGAGAGTGCTTTCTGACAGATGCAAGACAGCGAAAACAAAGCCACTTTTAAAAAGGTCTGTATTTCAATGCAAAGAACCCTCCGAAATTGCTGTACCATAACATGGATAATAAAAATTGAACTATAACACAGAGGAAAGTTTAATAAGCCAGGAATAGCACAAGTCAGCAGCACTGTAGGTCAGATCTACCTTGAAGAATAGCAAAGGATGTGCGTGCATTGGGGGGGGGGGGGGAGGGAGAGACAGAGAAAGAGAGCAGACAGACACTAAGATCCGCTACTTTTCTTGTTGAAGGACAGGAAAAGGATATGCCTCTAGTTTCCAAATCTTCACATAAGCGACTCTGATATCAAACGTCAAGACAAAAGCTCCTGACCGCAAATGGTTCTTACAACTCTTCACACTACTCTCCTTGTACACTGTTTTGGTGTGAAGTGGATGATAATGCAAAGAAGCTGAAAAACCAATGTGCAAGTAAACAAAACTGAAGTACTTGTAGCCATTTAAAAACCTGACCCATGGCTTCCTCTGCCTCTTTTCACTGCTGTAAACAAGTGACAGCTTATTTCACTTCCTATTTCTCTTAATCAGGTGGCAAGAGGCAGAGATCATACACAACTGGGCCATTTTGCTTGACAGCCTGTCAGATGCCTGCCTTAAGTGTCTCCTCCCTATTACAGATGTCTAGGATTCCCTGCCACATGGCCTCTAGCTCTCCTTTTGCTCTAGTTCTTGCTCCCAAAGCCTTTCGCAATGAAGTCTTCCCATGACACCCATAGCATTGAGCAGAGCTCATCGTCTTCCTCACCTCATTTTGCATGATAAACAAAGCCCACATTACTCTTACTGTCTTACTTCCTCTCGCTCCACATCAATGTCCTTTTTCTCCATATAAAACCTGCCTTCAATTACCCTATTTACTCATGTATAAGGCTAGAAATTTTAATCATAAAATAAACCCAAAAAACTTAAGCTGACCTATCCATGGGTATGTAAATACTAAGTCTTACCTCTTACCAAAAGAGGAAACATCTTCTTCTCTGAGTAGGGTGATGAAAGCAAGAGCTTCGGCTGTCATAGCAGAACCTAAAAGAAGCTCTCCTCTCACTACTATGATGCCACTTCTTATCTTTTCGAAATACTAGATGGGGAAGTGACAGAGGTGGCCAGGGATAGCTTCACCTGTGTCAGCATTGGTGCTTTCTCCTTCTTTGTGGAATGATTCTCAACTCATCCACGGGACATATAAAAATCCATAATTGTGGTCCCAAATCTGCCCTTGACTTATACATAAGGTTGAATGATGTATGAGTATATGTGGTACATATATTTTCAGGTGCTTCATTTCCTGGCCTCTGTCTGCCAGGGTCCTTATATGAAAACTGTCACTAAGCAAGGCATGGCATCTAGCCTCAATTCCAAGTAGATAACTGTACGTATATACAGTAGAGTCTCGCTTATCCAACCTTTGCTCATCCAACATTCTGTATTATCCAACGCAGCCTGCCTTTTAATAGTCAATGTTTTTGTAGTCAATGTTTTCAGTACATTGCGATATTTTGGTGCTAAATTCATAAATACAGTAATTACTACATAACGTTATTGTGTACTGAACTGCTTTTTCTGTCAATTTGTTGTAAAACATGATGTTTGTTTTGGTGCTTAATTTGTAAAATCATAGTGTAATTTGACATTTAATGGGCTTTCCCTTAATTCCTCCCTATTATCCAACATTTCCGCTTATCCAACATTCTGCCGGCCCATTTATGTTGGGTAAGTAAGACTCTATTGTATGTGTCTTCAAGTCACCTGTCAATTTATGGTGACCCCATGAATTTCACAGTATTTCCTTAGGCAAGGAATATGTAGAAGTGATTTGTCATTTTCTTCCTCTGAAATATAGCTCACCGAAAGCAACAGGTGGCTACTTACGAATTTTTGTAGGAATGCAACCTTGTGTCACCCATGAAGGACTCACGCAACTAAATGTGCTTGGAGGAAAAAATGATGCTTACCTGGAGGGAAAATGGTTCTTGACATCCCCAAGGTAATCTAATAAGTAGTCACAGCAAAGGGTATGCATGCAAGGACTTTTAAATATAGGCAAATTACTCAACAGCTATTAACCAAACTGTTACATTTATAGTTCTCTTTCACTGGATGTAATAACACACAACCCATATTGTCCTTTCCAGAGCAAATTAAGGGAAGATACTGCCTAGAGACAAGGACAACTGATGATGAAAAAAAAATGTTCAGGAATGAAAAAGGTAGAAGGAATATTTGCATTAGCTAGCTATCCTAGATGCAAAAGTGTGTCGGCTTTAAATAACTATGTTCATACAGGAGCAATTAGGTGAGATGCTAAACCTATCATGCACAGAGATATTGTTTTCATTAGGGAAGGAAAAACTGGAAGAGGGCTGTCAGACTGAAACCTTGATATTTATTTGGTGTAGGTGGGAGAAGCTTCAACTAATGCCACCTCTGCTTTAACAAGACAGGATTAATTTTCTTGATTGCAACCTAGTATTTTTGGAGACAGTCGGTAGTGAATCTTGGACTAAAGAACTAGAAAGACCTTGGAGGTTGTTATTTAATCCGAATGCCTTGCTCAATACAGGATCTGCAGTATAGGATGCAGCTACGGCTTTGCTGACATACCACTGTCTAGCCAAGATTAATTGTCTTCAGGTAAGGAAAGGCACCATTCCCCATGTGATTAGCAACCTCTAATGTTTTACTGTCTTTCAATTACAGATTTTGTTAGAAACATACCAATATTGTATGATATGCCCAAGACCACCTAGTATTTAGGCTTACTACCAATGGGTCAAACATACCTGATGGCCCAGAAATGAATATTTTTAAGCAGTAATTACCTATTCTTTCATCTGCTAGCTTGTCAACTCAGCAGTATACTTGTTTTTACATACCAAATGAAGGAGGAGTAGGAATCTTCCCTCTAATTAGCATTGCTGCCTAGGACTTGAAACACAATGCAAAAGAAACTAAATATTATTTTTAATTTGAAACAGCTAGTGTTTAAAATGTGCCTTACAACTCAGGGTTGCTTCAAATATCTTGAAAGGAAATTATTTCCAAGTAGCCAAAAATGTGAAAAGCATATTTATGTGCAATGATCAGATATATGTCTATTTTAATGGGTTCACATATTTTATTGGTCAACATGTCTACAAGAACTGCAATGTATTTCAGACAGTATCACTTCTGATATTCATATAAGAAAATTTCTAAATATTTACGAGAACCTAGTATTAATTTATTTCCTCCAGCAGCTGGATCTGATTACATCTTGAATTAGATTAGATTACATATCTTTAAAAATATGTACGGGTAACTCCAGGGAATGGCTATTTACTATGCTTATAACTAAAAGCAGCTTAATCTGATCCTACCTTTCATGGAAACTGTCTGAATGAGAGGGTAGTTCCAAGAATTATTCCATCCTTTCCCAATTGTGGTTTCCATCCATTTTGCCAAGAAAGGATGCAATGCTGAAGGGGAGGGAAAGGGGCATTCCAGAACCCCTGACAGACTTAAAGTTTTGGGATCTTGCTGGCAGGGTTTATATAACCTGCTTTTCAACTGTTCTTCCCTTCTGTAGAGGCCTCCACATTTCCCATTTTTGAGCATTTTAAAAAGAAAAACCTTGAATACTGGAAATATGGTAATGTGGCACACCTAATTTCTCTTTATTGGGGCAGGGTTACTGTGTCCTCTGTTTCCTGGTCCACTACCACTACCACTAGCTGGACTAATTCATTTCTGCCCTCTTCCAAGATTTTGGGAGATAGTGCCCTTGCAAAAACATCTGGGAGTTCCAGCCTGGTTGGAAGGGGAGCCAATAGCACATCTGTTCATCCAGACCCATAGAGGTGGCTAATTAAAATTAATAGTAATAATAATAGTTGTTGCTGTTTTGCTGAACATCACTGTATGTCTTGGAAGCAGAAGTGTAGTCCTTTGTCCTTCCTATGGCTCATAGAATTTACTCCAGAGATCATAGGGTTGCACCTTAATTATGGTACATATATTATGGACAACAAAGAATTAAAACTCATATTATATCAGTAACTACAGTGAAAGACAGAGAAAGAAATGAGTAGGGAATAGTGATAGGAATTCATGGGAATATAGATTCAGTTCTGGAAACTAGGGATATTTAATAATGCTTTTTTAAAAAATAGAAAGTTGCATCAAACTTATCACCTGTATTTTTGTTTAATTCAACACAGTAAAGAACAGAGAATTTTTGATGGAAGGAATGCTGCAGAGCGAAATAGAGAGAGAGCTCTAGAATTATGCTGTTCTTCCAGCCAAAAGCAGATGCCAGGAGATATGCTATGAGATTATAGCACAGCTGTGGCCTGTCTTTTCTACTCAGTTATGGCTAGAGACAAGATAGTTATTTCTAACATCCATGCTATATTTACCACCTCTAGTGTACTTTCAATTTGGCTTCAGAGCAAGGTTGTAACAGCCTAACTACATTAAGCATGGAACAGACAAAGCATGTTACCTCTTCTCTTGGCCACAACTGTTTTCATAAGCTGTTTCAAACATGATTATAGAGATCTGTGAGAAAGAGTATTCCAGCACATCTGAGGCATCCACTGTTCTCAAGTTTTCTGAAACATTTATTAAATCACAAGTTTGGGAAACCAAACCACAGAAAGATAGAAAAAGCTTACAGCTTTGTATTTTCAATTTTAAACAATTCTGTGTGTGAAACAGAGTGTGTGTGCACCAAATAATCAAAAAGCAAATATGTTATTATCTCAGCCACCCATGTGGATTATTCTGGAGTACATGCAGTCCCCCAGGTTGCAAATATTCAACTTACAAACAACTTATAGTTAAGAAAAGGGGTGAGAAAAAAGGAAGCAAGAGAAATCTACCCTAGGAAGGGAAAGTCACTCCTGGAAGAGTTACTACCATGTTTCCCTCAAAATAAGACCTACTCTGAAAATAAGACCTATCATGATTTTTCAGCATTTCTGAGGATGCTTGAGATATAAGACCTATTTCAAAAATAAGTCCTAGATACAGTTGATTTAAAAAGTCAATTTGGAAAAATGAGACTGCCCCTGAAAATAAGCCCTAACATATCTTTTGGAGCAAAAATTAATATAAGACCCTGTCTTATTTTGGGGAAAACAGGGAATGGGGAAAAGGTGTCTCAACAGAAGCTTTGACACCAATCCTTGTTTCCACAACAAGCCAAATTTTTCAAAATCCAATTATCATAGGGACAGAAAGTGAAATGAAATCTTCTGAACAGGGGCAATGACAGCAAAGGTGTTAACCCTTATCCAAAGCATGTGTGTGTGTGTGTGTGTGTGTGTGTGTGTGTGTGTGTGTCTATCTATTTACCTACATATCTATCTATCTATCTATCTATCTATCTATCTATCTATCTATGGAGTTGCACTTAAAAATGTACCTGTTCTAATTTACATACAGATTCAACTTAAGAAGAAACCTTCAGAACCTATTTTGTTCATAACTTGGGGATTGCCTGCATTTTGAATTTCAGGTTTCTGGATAAGGGATGATAAGTCTGCATCACTGCCCATAGTTGTCTTTCAGGGCTATGTTTCTGGGATGAAACTTGGAGGCACTGTTTTACAGAACTTGATGCTAGAGGACCCATTTGACCCACTGGTCTATAAGGTCACCAAGGGCTCAATTATGGCCACCATACTATCTAGAACATATATGAAACCTCAAAAAGAGAGAGTGTCTCAAATTTGGGAGTCTTGTGCATCCCACTCTATTACTTCATCTCAATCCAAAGAAATGGTTTTGGTTCTAAACTGGTGCCTGTCATTGGTAACAGACAGGTTGGGGGAAAAAAAAACCAAGGTAGAGGTGCTCCTGGATAGATGGCTGACGTGGAATAGGGATCTGTGCTGAATGGGGGTAGACTCCCCTTGAAGACATATTTTAATAGCTTGGGCAACTTCTGGGTTCAGCTTTAAACTTGGCATTTTAAGACTTCCTTCGCAGCTAGGAGTGCATTCACACAGTTAAAGCCTGTTTCTAAAGACATTGGATATGGCCACCTTAACATGTGCTATAGTTATATTCCATATGGATTACCATAACACACACTACACAGAGTGTTTGGAAACTTCAGCAGGCTCAAAAAGCAGCAGTTAGATTGACCATGTGTAATAATAGGCTGAATGCAACTCCTTTGTTGTAACAGTTCCACTAGCTCCTAGTCTGTTTCCAGGTACAATTCAACATTATAGTAAACATCCATAAAGCTTTATATGGTCTGGTCCAGAGCTGTATTCTCCTATATCTGAAGGACAGCATTTTGCTGTGTGAGCTTACACACATGTTTAAAGATCTTCAAGGGAGGCCCTTCTTTCCATCCCTCTACTCTCACAAGCACATTTTGTGAGAACATGGGAGAAGGTCTATCCATACTGGTGTTAGCCACAATGTCTTAGATGCAGCAAAAATTGCAAACGCTATAGATAATGTGCTTCACTGTCTGTCTTTGTTATTTTTAATGGAAAAGATTTCAAAACACTTTTAATTCTATTGTTATATTTCTTTTTTTGTATTTTAAAGGTATGAACTTTTATCTATATATATAAAGAATTGTATATTTTTGTAAGCCTTACAGATAAACACAGATCTTAAGTCACTCTTAATCTCACAGCTTGGAAACTGTGAGCTAGAAATAAATTAAATAATAAGAATACAAATACCAACAATTTGTATAAGGACCTGGAGATGGAGTGAGTAGTGAGGTGCTGATACAACTTCTATGAAGAAAAGTAACAGAATTTGGGGATGTTTAGTTTTTAAACAAGGCAAGCAAGGTAAGACAGGGATATAGGTATATAGAATTATGCTTGCTGTGGAGTCGAGTAAATATGGGGACTTTTTCTCTCGCTCTCATCATACTAGGTCATCTACTGAGACGGAATAGGGATAGATACAAGATAGATGAACATAACTCATAGCTAACCTATGGAATGTTAAAGCACAATATGCAGTCATGGCTACCAATTCGGATGGCACGAAAAGAAGATTAGACAAATCGTCACAGGACAATCTTTCAGCAACTGCTAGTCATAATGGCTACACTATAATTCCAGTCTAAAACGAATTATACCTCTGTGTATCTGTTGCTGGGAAACCAAAGTAGGAGGCTGGTACTAAACTCATTCCTTTGGAACTTCTTCCAGAGAGACCGAAATGGTCCTGTCTTCACCCCTTTTTTCTTCTGCTGAGAGGCTAAAACACTTTTTGTTCCGTCATGATTTTATAAACTGACTAGGGTTGGGCTTTTTATGTTGTGTGGTTTTGCTTTTTAGATTTATATACACTTTTGAAATGAATTTTAAAGATTTTAATGTTTAATATGTTAACTTCAAAAATGGTTCATTTATTTCTAAAGCTTGTATGTATACTTTTATTTCTGTTTAGTACTGTTTTTAGTTTGTATTGTTTCAAATATGATGTTAGTTCCCTTGAATCACAGTAACACAAGCAAGGTTCGAATATGAATAAACATCATCATCATGATTATCTTCACCACCACCATCTCCTGTAGGGCTCCTATGGATCAATCCTTCTTCCTACATCCATTGCCAGCATTACAAAGCAATTTCCCAATGCAATTAGGTTTTAAAATAATTTACTTTGATGGCAGAGGAGAGAGGTGCAAGTGCCAGGGTTATGGTGCACCAGCAACAAAATATACATTCACCGTAAAAACAAAGTATGCAGACTGACATGCTTTTGTTTACAATATAAATGTGGTGATTTCCATCATTCCATCACTGCCACTGAAAAAATTTATTTGGTTTTAGAGCGGGCTCACATTGCTTTCAACAGTACTTTTGGAAAGCTTCCAAGAGCAATGATCCACTTGAAAGCAGGGTGAATGTCCTGACTTAAAGCCAAAGTATGGCTTTCTGCTATCACATTGACAAAATTCAGCAGGAGGGGTGGGTATGCAGTAGCACTTCAAAACAGATTGAGTGGGTACGTGCAGCTAACAGACTGAGTTGCCCAACTCTGGTGTGCTCTCTTTGCCAAGGTAGGAGGTTTCTATTTTGGAGCCAGATCTGGAAACCACTGCCCAGATGTTAGTATTAGGATGTATCCAGCCTGCATTTCTATAAGTCAGTGACATGATACATAATTCTTATTTTCAATTGGAAATGTAGAATTAGAACCTTATTCTACAGTTGCTTGATCCTTGTTTAGAACATCTCCTGTTGCCTCACTTATTTGAGCTACGTATTTTTTGAGGATTGGGGAAAAGGTTGGATTTTACTTAATTGAGTGCTTTGTTTCCAAAATTATGTATAGAACATGACTATGTAGATTCATACATAAATCCATCAGGAATGCAGTGTATTGTTTATTGGCCAGCTGTTGTTCTTTTTAATACGAGAAGCCTACAACACCTGTCGCTGCTTAGGCTCTCTCTTATCCCAGGCAGTATCGTGTCCAAGTCAGCTGCCAAATACATTTTCCCAGAGTGGAAAGGATGTTGAATGTGATTCTGGCTGGGAAACTTTACCTTGGAATAACTGGTGTTATTGGTAAAAAGTCCTTTGTTGGTGGGAGAGAAAGAGAAGGAGAAAGACCTTGTGTGAAAGAGAATGTTTAATGTATAATTACTAGGATATATCTGAAATTTACATATTTCAGCAGTCATTACATCAAATCTATAGGGTCTAGACTAAGAATGCAATCATCTAAGCAACCAGTTTCAAATGTTTCAATGAGCACCATATTTTAATCAAGTGTAGTTGGTTATACTTTAGCTTTTTTTTCTGTTTTCTACATTTGCAAATAGAAATAGTATTTTTAGCTTTGACACTGAAGAGTAAAAGGTACTCTGAGATACACAAAGCTTGTACAGTCCACATAGTGAAGTAGTATTTCTGGGGCACACTGACAAGAATATAAACAGCTGGCTTAGAGTCAGACTAGTGCTCTATGCAGCCAACTACTGTTACTGGAAGCAGCTCAGCAACTGAGTCTCCTAAACCCTCTGAAATCCTCACCACATGATGCCAGGCATTGAAAAGAGATTTCTTTTTTTGGACAACTTGGTAGAATTCTTATATTCTGACCTCCATGTATAACATGAAATATTGCCAATCTCTGTTTTAATGTGGAAAGCATTCTGCATTTACAAAGTGGCTGATTTTCCACGAACTGTGCAACATTACAGGCATACATCAGTTAACAAATCTTACGTTTAATGCTACACCAGCCCCCCCTTTCCTCTTTGTCCCCTGTCTGGAAGGTTTTTTTATAGCAGTATCAGCATTAGGAGGATTGTGAAAAAGGGCTAGAGAAACACAAACTTTTGGTGCTGGCTACAGAAGTTTTAGAAAATGGTATAAAGTTTGACTTGGGAAAGATAGGGTTCCTATTCAAGCTGATCCAACCATAATCATATGTGACTTCTTATTGCAGGCAAGTTAAACAGCAGCTGTCCCTGGAATCCTTTACTGATTATGTGTTAACAGCAAAACAAAGAGGAAAAGGGGAAAGCACACAAGCCTCACCAGCTCCCTCCAACATATTTTTTAAAGCATAGATCTATGCATTTGGCCACCAAAATGGAAAATATTAGAAAAATAAAAGCTGGTGAGAGGAAGAAAAAAAATCATCTCTTGATGTATCTTGGAAAAAGGTTTGATGTGTTCTCTAGAACAGCAGTTCCCAAACATTTTCAGTCATGGAGCCCTAACACTATCCCTGATTTGTTTAATCAAAATAGATATTCTGTATAATTTCATGTGAATTCAAATATGTTTCCCAATTTCTTATATAACATCTAGTTTTGGAGAAAAAAATTACTTTTGATATTTCATGAATAATAATATGGCTACATCCCAAATGTCTTTCATCTCAAAAACTGTAAAAGAAAGAAAAATTCAAAAAAAGATATGTGGAATCAACATGAAAAATTGATTATGTGTGAATCACTCTTGTTCAGATGGCAAATAAAATGCTGAAATGTGAAGCCAGCAACTACATACTTGATAGCAATAGTTGTACTACAAAATAGCTATTATGGAGACTGTAAATCAAACAGTTGACATTGTGTTGTTTCATTCTAAAATCCAGTTAAAATTGATATTTACGATTCTCCGCAGAACCCCTATGATGCTTTTCTGGAATGCTAGGGTCCTGCAAAACGTGGTTTGGGAACTGCTGCTCTAGCAGATTTCAAATATTTTTTGACTATTTATTTATTTACAATGTTTATACCCTGCCCTTCTCACCCGAGGGGACTCAGGGCGACTTAAAGAAATTGGCAAAATTTAATGCCCAAGAAACACAATCATAAAATCAAAAATACATATAGATCCATTAATAATATTATTAAAATACATTATAAAACCTTAAAAACATATATATAATTAAATCCATTCATCCGGAACCTCATACATAAACCTTAATTCAAACCATGTCGACTGATGACTATTCATTAAATGCTTGGGCACACAGCCACGCCTTTAACGCTTTTCTGAAGCCCAAAAGAGTTGGGGCTTGTTGGATGTTGCTAGGGAGGGTGTTCCACAGCAGGGGGCCACTACCGAGAAGGCCCTGTTCCTAGTTCCCACCAGCCGCGCTGGCGAGATAGGTGGGACCAAGAGCAGGGCCTCTCCAGATGATCTCAGAGTCCTTGATGGCTCGTAGGAGGAGATACGTTCAGACAGGTAAATTGGGCCAGAACCATTTGGGGCTTTATAGGCCAAGACCAGCACTTTGAATTGGGTTGGGTAGCATATCGGCAGCCAGTGGAGCTGGCTTAGCAGGGGGATGATACGCTCCCTGTGTGCCGCCCCAGTTATTAATCTGGCTGCCGCCCGTTGTACTAATTGGAGCTTCCGGGCCATCTTAAAAGGCAACCCCACATAGAGAGCATTGCAGTAATCTAAATGGGATGTAACCAGAGCGTGGACCACCATGGCCAAGTCAGACTTCCCAAGGTACGGGCGCAGCTGGCACACAAGTCTCAATTGTGCGAATGCTCCCCTGGCCACTGCTGAGACCTGGGGTTCCAGGCTCAACGATGAGGCCAGAAGAACACCCAGACTGTGAACCTGCATCTTCAGGGGGAGTGCGACCCTGTCCAACACAGGCTGTAACCCTATACCCTGTTCGGCCCTATGACTGACCAGGAGGACCTCTGTCTTGTCTGGATTCGGTTTCAATTGGTTCGCCCTCATCCAGTCCAACACAGCGGCCAGACACCGGTTCAGGATCTGAACAGCCTCCTTAGTGACAGGTGGAAGGGAGTGACAGATCTGGACATCATCTGCATACAGACGACACCGCACCCCGAAACTCCGGATGATCTCTCCCAGCGGCTTCATGTATATGTTAAACAACATGGGACAATACTGAACCCTGTGGGACCCCACAAGTCAATGGTTGTGGGGCTGAGCAGGTGTCCCCCAGTGACACCATCTGGGCACGACCCTCCAGGAAGGACCGGAGCCACTGTAAGACAGTACCTCCGAGACCTATCCTGGCAAGGCGCCCCAGAAGGATACCAAGATTGACTGTATTGAAGACCGCTGAGAGGTCCAGCAGAACCAGCAGGAACACACTCCCCTTGTCCAGTTCCCGGTTTAGATCATCTACTAAGGCAACCAAGGCTGTCTCGGTACCATGCCCTGGCCTGAAGCCAGACTGTGCTGGATCTAGATAATCAGTGTCTACCAAGAATGCCTGGAGTTGTGTGACCACCACACGTTCCACGACCTTGCCCAAAATGGGGAATTGCTGAAACATCTTCAAGCTGCTCTGGTTTTTTTGTGGTATTGAAACTCATCTCTATTCTTTCCATGTTACTTTTGCCTCTGAAACCAAATTTTTGTTTAAAAAGAAAAGCTCAGGAACACATCTACTTCGTAAATTGAACCTGTCCAGGCATATTTTAAAAACAGACCCAAAAGGTCCTATTGTTCTTTTGCAAGTTGTCCTCATTGGGCTGACCATAGCATTAATCATATTTTAAGATTTCTGGACTCTAAAAGTTACTTTCAATTGAATAATTCATGAAATCATCAACTACTTAAACTCATTCTAAGAAGCCAATCTACATGTACAGCACCAAGGTCTACTTGCTTCTCAACTCATTTGTAAATGCAGTTAATGGTGGACTTTCCCCTTTTCTTTTTGCTACCATTTTAATGGGTGGAAAAGGTGTAACACTTTGCCCTTGCAAACAGATATTTTTCTTTGCTGCAGATGAAGAAAAGCTATGGATTCTGTCTCCATGTTTCTGTCTTGTCTTCTCATCAATAGCTTAGGCACAAATACCTGTAATGACTAACACTGAGCACAAGTTTGTCATGACTACAGTATGCTGTTCTCTTAATCTCGTATCAGAAGAGGACTTCACTGTGTTCCATGCTAACATTGTTTATTTGCTATACTTCTAAGACTTTGGAGTACCATATACATCACACAAAAGAATTACAATGGTTTTGTCTAACGGTGTGTTTTGGGATAAATCAAGCCAAGACTTGATCACAATGATACTTAGGCTGCAATACTACAAGAGTTCAAGTTGCACTGATGGGACTTACTTCTTAGTAAAGATGTTTAGGGCTGCATTGCACACTACATATCCATTCTGTAATACAAGACACTCTTGAGGCTTATTAAAATGCAACCAGGCATTCTCAGCTTGAGTTACTAGCATCAAAGCTGGCCAAGCCTCCACCATTTCCTCTTGAGGGATTTGGAGTGTTTTCTTCTCAGCTTTTCGTAACAGCACTCTGGCTATTGTTTCAAGTACACCTCAGTTAAAGGAAGAAGAAATAAAATCCCATTTAGCTCTTATGTTTTTGAAGTAACTTTCACACTCAATTAAGTCTGCCACACAGGAAGTATTATTGCCAAGGAATGATTCGATTAAACGAATTGTCCATGCCAAGCAGCAGGCTGTAGCCCTTCTCCACCAGCAGATCTGCTAAGAAGGTACTGGGCACTACTTGGCATTTGGGACTAGTGCCCTCCTCGAGGATTTGATTTCATCTACATTTTTTTTTATTTTAGGCATTTGCCTGTTATCTCTCAATTGACAAAGGTCCTGAAGCAATGCACAATAGGTAAAAAAATTCAACTAAATAATAAAAACACCGCCTTGAGTCCCCTCCGGGGTTGAGAAAGGCAGGGTAAAAATGAAGTAAGTAAGTAAGTAAGTAAGTAAGTAAGTAAATAAATAAATAAAAGCAGATTAAAATTGTGTTTAAATGACATACAATTACAAACAATACACCACTCATAGGTTTTAAACACCAAGGGCCAAGTAAAATCGTACAAGCTTAGCTGCCATCTGGAAAAGAGATGGGAAGGAGCCAATCTGACCTCTTGGGAAGGAGGTCCACAATCTGGGTATTGCTAAAGGAAACGTCCTCTCATGCGCATGCACCAACTTAGCCTCATTGGGTGTTTAAACACACAACAGTATTTCCTTTGATGATCTTAAATTTTGGGTAAGAAAGATGTGCTTTATAAGGCAAAAACTGAACTGAACCACAAGGAAATGGGAAGCTAGTGAAGCTGTTGTGTAAGCATTGTTATATGGTCTGGTTGCTAGATTCCACATTAGCTATAGTTTCTGGTCATTTTTCAAAGGCAGCCCTACAATCAGGAGGTCACTAAGACCAGGTTCACTGTAGACACTTCTGCTCTCCCCATGAAAGGACACGCTTGTAACACCAAATGAAACTGAGCAAAGGCGCTCTGGGCAACAGTAGGTATTTGGTCATCCAAAGAAGGGCTGGATCCAAGAGCACCTCCAAAGTATTGCTTTGATCTTTCGGAGGGTGTGCAACCCCATCCCGAACTGGTGAATTGGTTATAGCCACCCAAGCTTAGATTTGCTATTGACTACCAGAATTTTTATCTTGTCTAGATTAAAGGTCAATATGTTCAACTACATTCAATCCTCCATTGTATCTATACAATGATTTTGCACTTCTAAAGCCTTCTTGGCATCAGCCATAAAAGAGGGAGAAAGCTGGGTATAACCAACATATTGATGACACCCAACTCTCTGGATGACTTTTAGATAGGAACACAGTTTTTTTATTTATTTATTTAGAATATTTGTACCCCACTTTTCTCCACGTGCGGACTCAAGGCAGCTTACGACATAAAAAATATGAGTTCCTATAGTTAAAATTTGTAAACAACAAATTCCCAAGGATCAATCAAAAGCTTTCTTGAATAGAAAGTCTTGACCTCTTTCCTAAAGCTAAGTAGGGATGGTGCCACTCTTAATCCTTCTGGGAGGGTGTTCCAGAGAGCAGGTGTTGCGCACGAAAAAGATCCTTCTCTTGTAATGCATGGCCATATGCTGGTAGGAGCTTGTGTGGCAATGCGTGTTTCTCCACTGGATCTAAGTGCTCGGTCTGAGATGTGATGGGGGACACGGTGCTCCAGGTAGGCTGGACTGAAGCCATATAGGGCTTTATAGGTGATCACTAGCACCTTGAATTGAGCCCAGAAATGGACAGGCAACCAATGGAGCTGCCTCAAGATAGGCATGGTATGCTCCCTGAAGTCAGCTCCTGTTAGAAATCTGGCCGCAGCTCTTTGAACAAACTGTAATTTCTGGACGCTTGCAAAAAGGGAAAGTTATCATTTCCTTTTTCCACTTCTCCTAATTTTGCAATATTGTTCTCAGCTCAAAACATGCTGAAATCAATACTGAATGTGTATTTTAGGTTAAAATGCACACAAAAATTGTACTGTTCAATGAACTGTGTTTTCAATTCACAGAATTACTGAATTGGAAAGCCATCCATTTTCCCCAAAAGAGAGAGGAAACCCAATACTTATGGTGGAAATGTACATCATATGCTCATCATGTAACATGAGAGGCTAATTAAAATGGGCTCAGGTTACACTCTGAAAGGGGTATCAGCCTAGATAGGTCAAAGGTGGGACAATTTCAATTTTAATTGTAAGCAGCTTTGAGTGTACTACAGATAGAAATGAAACAAAAATATAATTAAAATAAAATGCACCGATATAGTGTGGATTGGAACGCCTGCACCCCAGACATGGCACAGGAAAGAGCTGATGCAGCTGCACCCTCATTATCTAGGATCAACAAAGCAATCTCTCAGAAGTAGGCTAATACCCATCTGTCCCTCTTTATAGTACTTGCTTTATATCTCCCCCATCCCATTATGCTTGATTTTGAAATAAAAAAAGAAAATCATTTATCCTAGACCATTCTATTTGTCCTTCTTGCAAAGAAAAGTGCTTGAGTTGGCAAGTGCTAAAAGCTTACAATTCCTCCTTCTGATGTAGTACTTTGCTGTTCTCCCGAATATCACGTAAATGCATAGTTTCCATCAGCATTGTATTAAGCCACTCAGATCACAACCACTGCTAAATCCTTAGAAACTGTGTGGGAACATGCTGTTAATTGCAACTTCTGCATACAACTTTCAAATGACAACCAACCACTCTGTTGATAGAGATGTTCGCTTCAGAAAGGCTGGCATCTCATACTAAATTCCTCTATAATCTTCCCCATTATGATACAGTCATTCAGCAGCTTGATGCCTTTTGGGTCCTCATCTACAACTGTCCAACAGTAATCCACAAACTCCATTAATTCCTTTGAAGTACAGACAATGCAATGGTGACGCATAGATGTTTCTTTTTTTACGTCAACTTCCATTCATCAAGCTATGAACCCACCAAACCTGGTATCTTGCAGAAATGTATCCAGGGTTCTAGCTATGGGGATGGGGGAAATGAGGGCATTGTACTTCCATAATAATTCTGCACCCCCCATAAAATGTTCTGTCACAAAATTATTAGCATTTGATTAACTTAAATCTTCAGTTGAGCATTTAGGAATACAGTTTAGCCTTTCCAAGAATAGGGTAAGGTGAAGTTAACAGGGGAATGAAAACACAACGAATGCAAGAGTTCTTGGTAGTTACTATTATCAATGCCTCACCCTTTAAAAAGCTAGAAATTCAGGACCTGAAAAAAAAAATGAAAGGCACTGCAGACTAATTCAACCAGAGAAATCAGCCATAGCAGAGCATTTGATGAACCAGCCTGGACACAGAATACTATTTGAGAACACAAAAATGCTGGACCATTCTAACAACTATCATGTCAGACTACACAGAGAAGCCATTGAAATCCACAAGCATGTGGACAACTTCAACAGAAAAGAAGAAACCATGAAAATGAACAAAATCTGGCTACCAGTATTACAAAACTCCAAAATCAAAACAGTAGATGGGAACCAACACAATAAGGACTGAACAACTGAACAAAGGATGCCCCTAGGCAAGGGACAAAACATTTCCAATGCCAATTAGGGTGATTAACTGAAACATTAATGCTGGCTCCCAGTGACAAAGAACTCTTGCCACACCTTGGACTATACACAGATATATATTCTTTCCTTTCCTTACTTAATTTATCCATACCTCACAACCTCTGAGGATGCCTGCCATAGATGTGGGCGAAACGTCAGGAGAGAATACTTCTGGAACATGGCCACACAGCCCGAAAGACATACAACAACCCTGAAAAAAAATCATTTCATTATGGCAGAAATATTATTGGGAGCTGGAAATCCTCATGGGGGAATCTTTGTAGCTACATCTTGAATATGTCAATGTGTCTGCACCATAAACAGATAATCTATGACTATCCATTTGGTATTTGCAGGTTTCTTGAAAACATCAATGGCATTTGGCAATCAGTCACAGCGTACTCTGAGCTATCTAATCTAATATTCCAAATCTTTTAATGGGAGAAGCGCTGATGCTATCCTTGAACAGAACCATTGGACTAGGAGAAAGTAGACCTATGTGTGAAGAAAGACCAGGTATTAACAGAAAGATTTTGCCAGCTGAGTGTCTTGAGCTTGGGGACCAGTCCGTCTGCTACTGCGGCTTAGCATGAGTCCCCACAGGGAGATGGGGCGGGATATAAATAAAGTTTTGTTGTTTTCAATGCAGAAATTAGACTTCTCTTCAATATATTCTACATACATACTATCTACAAATATTTTCAAATTATGATTCATTCACGGTTAAAAGAATGCATGGCTAATAGTAGACTAAATTTCAACACTTCCTCATATCTAATGATATTCTGGAAATATTCACTACTGCCAGTTTGAGAATTCTAGATTTCAGTATGTTTTATTAAAGTATTAAACACATACACTGAATGAGGGACAAAGGAAATTAAAAGAGCTCGGGAAATTGAAATGAATACACATAAATATACAACACTCATACATATATTAGACAGATTTGCTCTTGATATGTATTTTAGCGTGTTTTATTAATTCTCTCTCTCCCCCCCTCCCCCCCCCCCTCTATATATATTACACACACACATACATAAACTGGGAACAAAAATAGCTGTAATATTTAATGCTTTTCCAGGAGTCATTCATTTTAGCAAGTTAATTCAGTTTGGCTCCAAGTACTTATTGGAACCCCCACCTGACAGCACAATGCAAATACATGTTGCAGCTGTAACACAGGTCAGCATTGATCCAACATTTGATTTGAGATAGTTCCCCAGTGTCTACTTTGGTATGGTCTTGTGACATGAATTACTTTGACAGTGGAAATCACTGCAGACACTAATTTATCTCCATTCCTATTTCACTATGTTCTCAAGCCAGCAGGAGAAATATATTATTCCCTGGCTTTCAGTACAACTGCCAAAACAATAATTCTGAGGAGTGGGAAAGTCAACTTGTCCACTGCTATGCAGTATGGAAAAAACTGTCAAAGGGAAAATATTCTCAATATACTTTTTAAAATTCTTCTCAATTATCCAGTAGTTTGGGTGAGCATTAAAAGCTACTATTCTTCTTCTGTTTTTTAATCTTATGCCATGATGTTTCAAGTCAATGCAGCCCAGCTGTCAAATGACAGGAGGTGGCATTGTGGACTGTTTCCATTCTTTTCTAGTTAGATCTATTCGAGAAAAGTTAGCCATGGCCAGTGCTTCAATTTCCTAGATACTTCACTGCTATCAAATTTGTCTATTTGACTCTGTGAGACCGAAACCTATCCTATCAAAAATATCTAGCCCTATCATTAAGAGCCATGATACACATTTATCTCATTTCTTGATTACCTCAATTATTTTTGATATACTTAATACATATATTTCCCTAAATGAGTTTCTTGGAGAGATTAAACAAGAAACCTTTAGAAGAGTGGGGAAAGGCCCAAAAGTAGACAATATCAAAAAAATAGCGTAATCTACTGATTTAATTACCCTACAAAGTCACTTTTTCCACATACATACTTACCCTCAAAAATATTAGAGCTAAATATTTTTCAACATATAATAATTTATTGAAAACAAAACAAATTGAGAAGTAGCTCTTTATTTTCATCATATTAATGTGCAAATCCCCGAAGATGGTACCTGAAGATCTTATAAAAATTATGGTAGCATGCAAAAATGGAAGGAATGTCCAAAATACGAGTATTTTTAAATGATCAAAACCCATATTCTCCACATGTCAGGCAACCCTGACAAGGATAATATGTACAGGAAATGTTGTTTCCCAAGTGTGTGTATGTGAATTTTACCTAAAATAAATCACTTTCTTTCCCTATCAGGACGGCAAAGGCAAACCTCCTCTGAACAAATCTTGCAAAGAAAACCCTATGATATATTCAGCTAAGGGTCACTGTAAGTCAAAAACAACGTGAAGGTACACAACAACAATGAAAGTCTCCAAATACACAATTTTATGTGCAGGAAACAATGCATACTGTGTAGAAAATAATATTTCTATCAGAAAAGTGTAGAAAATCTGCATGCGCACATGTGCACACAATAAATTCTGACCTGCAAGAAATTTTTGACACTTCTGTACTTTTTGAAGCAGTGGGAGCAACATTGATACTTTGGGAATAAAATTAGTGAAAAACTACATGCCTAGTGTGTGCAGCATGTGAGCTTTAGCCAACTAAAGTATATTTGGGCAAACAGAAATTTGAACTACTACAATGGGAAGCAAACTAAATGAAATTGATGACCAGGGCAATCTTTACTCCAGTGTTTTCAGCCTTCGGCTCTTCGGATGTTTTGCGTTTGCCCTTCCAGAATCCCTGCTTATTAGCTAGTTCAGGCTGGCTTCCTGGGATCTGAGGTCTGAAATATCTGTAGGACCAAAGTTGAAAACTATAATGACTGAACTAATTGTTTCTGCAAAGTTCTCCTAAAAACCGTTGAGTGTACTGAAACCCTTTTTTGTATTTCTCTATAGTTTCTGACCAGACTTGTTTCATGCAAAAGCATGTCTACTCATAAGGAAATATCCAACGATTTTTAGAAGTCACTCTTCCAATAATTTTTAGTCTTTGGGCAGGTCCACCAGATGTGGTAGAAAGAACCTTCGAGTGCCTTGCATTTCCAGCAGTAGTTATTATACGTTTTATACATCTGTCCTAATTTTTTGGGGGTTATGTACCAACGATGAAATACCTTGAGCCAGTTCTCTTTCAACTCTGTCGCATACGTATATTTTAATTTTTTGTTCCATATATGTTCCCAATCCTCTAACATAATTGAGTGTCCAATATTCCTGGCCCAGTTCACCATGCAATTTTTGATTACTTCGGTTTCTGTTGACCACTCTAGTAATGTATCATAAATTTTTGAGATTGTCTTCTTTTTGGATTGCATAATTTTGTCCCAAATAGAGTTTGAATCACTGAAGCCAATATGTAAATCTTTAGAAAATTGTTCTTTAATTTGGGCGTATTGAAACCACGAAATGTTTTTAAATTGCTCCTTTAAGGCATCTTGTGACTTTAACTCATATTTACCATTTATTTTCATCAAAAGATCTTTATAGCTTGGCCACTTTGTCCATCCCAAGATGTGTCTCTGGTTCGATTCTAAAGAGGAAATCCATAAGGGAGTTTTCTTATAAAAATATAGTTTATATCGGCAATCATTTTATTAGAGCGGCACTAATAAAAGTTTGGGAAAAATATAAACTATATTTTTAGAAGTCACTCTTCTTAGTTACTTCAGAGTAAGTCAAGTACTGGATCTTAGTGCTTGATCCATTAAAGGTTCAAAGCTGGATTCAAACTAATTTTGCAACTGAAAAAATAGGACTTACAGAGCCTAGGTGTGACTAACTTGGACTGTATTCAGTTTCTGCTTCAATAAAGAAAAGGAATGAAGAGAAATAAGATTCGTTCATCCCTACAGTTCAATACAGTTCAAGAAATTGTTCATGTTTCCTGTTGTCAATGGAAAAAATAAACTCATTATAGCCACATGCTTGCTTACAGTACTTACGCTTGTAAAGAATGTAAAAAAAATATTGTGAAAAATGCTAGCACGTGGTGGAAAATTTAAACAATAAGGCTATGGTTGATAAGGGCAAGCGTTGTGTGAAAAAACGCTTGTCTCTGAATCACTGCATCATTTGTTATCTGCGGGGAGGATATGGTTGTGTGCTTTGGAGATATGGCATCAATGTTCCTAACGTTTATGCTTGGAAGACCATACACAACAACCGCGTTACATAGCATATGTGCTGAGATGAAAAGGACAAAAGAAAATGCTTTTCATTTCTAATATATAATTCCTTTTGCTATCCAAGTACATAACAGGAGCTGTCCATATTTATGCATCGATACAAAATAACATTCTATAATATGTATAAAACGAAGTTACTCCCCATGTGCAGGCATGCAGTGGTTTTCAGTTAAAAGAAATATGTATTTTTTATCATCAGAAACAAAAGCTGGAGCCAGAGTTTCATGGCACTGTTTATTTGTCTCACAAAAACCTTGTACATATGCAAAGAAAGCCTAGAAGGAACGTGCTATAACAGCTGTGCATGAAAAGTCCTTGAATTCCTCCATCTTTAGTTCCTAATAGAGATTGACAGGTTTTTTGTAGGGTTTATATACCAAGGTTTATCCATGATTCCTCTCCAGTATTAAAACTTATATTGAATTACAACTGGGGGGACGGGACCACGACGACGACGACGATGACAAGTGACTCCCAAAGCGTGTTGGATGGGACTCACATTATTCTTAGCCAGATGGTGTAGGATTACGGGAGTTCAGCATAATCTGGAGGGTCAACTATTCCCTAAACTTGCCCTAAAAGATGCTACTGAAGTTGTCCCAAGTTTTCAAATTGCTTACTCAATAACATAGGATGATGATTCCAAATATTAGAAGCTCCAATGCCCCACCATCTTCAGAAAAGTCATTATACTTTTATATGACAAAAAAATAGTCACATCCTAAACACAAGCTTTTAATTGGGGGCCTGCTGTAGTGTTCAGACAAAATAGCAAAAGCAGAGAAAACAAGGAAAACACACTAAAACAAAACAAAACACCCCCAAATCTTTTAAAATTCCATTCCCTACAGCATTAAAAACAAAAGAAGATAGTGAGCCGCAAAATATATATCTCAGAGACTTTATGCAGGATTCACAAGGGTCTAATTCCTGAAGCCATTTACTTAAGAGCAGGTTCTGTTGAAACAATGGGACTTGTTTTAAAACAGACTTGTATAGGATTCCATGATGGATAGCAGCATCAAAAGGAAGGTCTAAGACAATTTCATCCCAGTTTTCAGACCCAGGGAAGACCTATGCCAGTTTGCCTGTATAATATACGTCTCTATAAACACAAGATAATGCTGCTATTATTAATAATAAAAGCCCCGTCTCTTTTCACTTGGATCCTGTGACAAATCCTGATCTGACAGTATTTTAAATACTCTTGACCAGTAAATACCATTCACCCTCATAACCTCGTCTGTCACACAGCGCTGCAATGACTTTTCCCAAACATTTTGGGATAGCTGCCAGGCTAATCCTCCTGCTATAAATACAGGGCCGCATGCACCTCCCAACATGGAGAAATGAGCAGATTACATGGAAAGGTAATAAGCTTGGATTGCCTTGATATATAAGTGATAATGGGGAAAACAAGAAATTTGGGGACCAATGTACCTTCCCTCACAATGCTGGGCAATGCCAAATTAATCTCTCTGGTCAAACTATAAAACAGAGCTTGGAAATGTTACTCTTTTGAACTACATACCCAGAATTGCCATCCAGCATGGTAAGGGGATTCTGGCAGGTACAGTCTTCATGAAATCCCTTTTGAAAGCTCTTCTACAGCATAAGTCCCAAGGTCAAGCTTTATTTGTGTTGTAATTTGTGAGGAAGTGAAGGACCTTGAGCAACTCAACAACAAGCATGCAGTAATCATTTGTTATAGAAAATGTTTATTCAGTTCAGCTAGTCAGTATTCGTCCTGTACACTTGAAACATTACAATGGAAGAGGAAAATCACGCAAATGTGGCACAGATGGATTTGTAAATATCCAGTTACATGTTTTCCCAAAGCTACAAGCAAGTCCTTACAGCAAAAGACTTGCCGGCTTAATCTCCTATCCTTTTGTTGACAAATGGGGGTCCAATATCTGTGTGATTTAAGTTTTCCCTTAGAAAGTCCTTTTACGTGCAGTCCTCAGCCATGATGAGGTTGAACATAGTGTTTTTGACCCTCTTTCTAAACATAGTGAACATTTTCATCTGTTTTTGAAGATACTCTTTTGGGAATCAATTTATTCTGATTGGAACAAGTTGATTTTCGTAATATCTACAAATGTAAAACAATGTTTCCTATTAAGTATGTCAATTGATAACAATTTCAATATCAACAAGAACAACAATGCCTCCTCCTTCAATCTGTCAGGCAATTAGCTAAGAAAAATCTGGCTCGCACACTGGAAAAATTATTTTTTCCGTAAAATTCCTTACCCATGAATCCAAAAGTGTCAATAGCAGCATTTTTGGTCTTCAGAAGGATATGGCCTTTTCAAATTATATGTCAAAGAAAGGAAGGCCAGCACTTCCCCTTTCTTTAGTGTGAAATAATGGAACAAGATTACATTAAAATGCCAAGCTACAGCCTGAGATTGCTCTTCATCAAAATAAAACTATGGCATGGACATCTGTGCCAGATGGTATCCACATGCACTTCTGAATGCATGATCAAACTGTGGTCAATTGAGTTCTTTTACAAATATAGTAGATACTATCTGCTTAAATATTTGGAGTTGTCTGAATGCTGAGCAACTCATGACTGTGTGAACATTCCCCAAAACCCCTTTTCCCTGATAAAATTAGGACTTTGCAGATACAAAGTATAGTAAAGGTAAAGGTTTCTCCTGACGTTAAGTCCAGTCATGTCTGACTCTGGGGGTTGGTGCTCATCTCCATTTCTAAGCCGAAGAGTCGGTGTTGTCCGTAGACACCTCCAAGGTCATGTGGCCGGTCATGACTGTATGGAGCGCCGTTACCTTCCCGCCGGAGCGGTACCTATTGATCTACTCACATTGGCATGTTTTCGAACTGCTAGGTTGGCAGGAGCTGGAGCTAACAGCAGCCACTCACGCCGCTCCTGGGGTTTGAACCAGGGACCTTTCAGTCTCCAGCTCAGTGCTCTAACGCACTTCACCACTGGGGCTCCTTATACAAAGTATAGTCATCAGTATATAATAATATTAATTATTATTATTATTTTATTTTATTTTATTTCTTACCCGGCTCTCCTTGTAGCTCGAGGCGGGTCACAGCACAGTCAAAACACATAAACTTTGTAAAAATTCTATTAACACACATATTAAAATGTAGTTCTATAAAAGATACATATTAAAATGTATTTCTATAAAATACATATTAAATATGCAGGACGGAGATTAAAACAAAGGACACAAGTTTAATATTAATGCTTAAGGATGCAGGCAGTCCCAAAGTTACAAATAATATAGGTTCTATAGAGTTCCTAAGTTCCTAAGTCGGGACAAGTACATTTTTAAAGTGTAACTCCAGCCATATATATATATATATTTGGGGGGGGGGGGGCAGAGAGAGCATAGGTAGAAGTCAACACTCCTCTGGTATTTTTTTGCTGTTTGTGTCCCTGTTCAGAAGGTTTCACCTCACTTTTTGTTCTTGTGATAATTGGATTTTGAAAAATTGGGATTGTTGTGCAAAAAAGGATTTGAGACAAAGCTTCAGGGGAGACACCTTTTCCCCCTAACTCTTCCAGGAATGAATTTCCCTTCCTTGGGGTAGATTTCTCTCACTTCCTGTTGTCTCACCCCCATTCTTAACTATGAGTCATTTGCAAGTTGGATGTTTGAAACTTGGGGACTGCCTGTACGTGTGTGTGTGTGCGCGCGCATGTATCTGTCTATTTGGCTAGTTTTCTCAGTTAGTGAAAAGAGGCAGTCTTGGACCTCACCATGCTTGCTTCTGATGACACCAAGAAAGGAGGAATTCCTTGTGTGGCTGAAGCAGTAACAGATAAAAAGACTGCTTAATATACTACATCTCTTATTCATCCAGTTTTGAAATTACTAAAACCATGGAGTACTGCACAAATTTAAAAAAAATAAAAGAAGACTTGTTCCTAGAATTATAATCTATCTAGTGAAATGCATGTTGGTTATGAAATGGTTGTGCCACACAAAATTATTTCTTTTCCACACTGCTGTATAAAGCAATCATCCAAATGAACTTAGAAAGCCAATACACTGAAAGACATTAAAACATAGAAATGACAGAGTAGACAAAGGAAATTTAGAAAGAAGTAGACTTCATTGACGCAGCATGGCATATAGGTGTTATGTTTCCAATGAAAACAATGAGAGGAGGAGCCTCTGAACAATTACAAGGGGGATATTGGGATAACTGGCAGTCTTTGGGCTGCAAAGATACCATAGAACCACACAGGAGAGCCAAGAGAGGCCCACAAACACTTCCAGGAAAGAAAATATTTTTTGGAACATGAGAATATGAAACCGTAATTATCAATTCCATGGATAAGGGGGTTGCACCATACAAGCAAATAGGAAAACACTCCAAGAACAGTGTTTACAAAGCAAACTAGGGAGCAATCCTATTTATGTTATTTGAATTGTCTGTATATAATTTTGTTGTACTGTAATGAGTAAATGTGCATCTTCTTCAAGTTTTTAGAAGTTCACAGAAAGAAGTTGTATTCAAAATTACCACTTCTTATCTTGGGTAACATCTAGAAACTCTGCTCGAGGTTCATGAATGCCAGAGTTCACATGACCACAATTCCCCATGCACAAATAATTGCAGTTCTGACTGTTGGGAAATGTGATATCCCCTTAGCATATGTGCTAACTTGAATGGAAGCATCTGAATCCTGTGCAACAAACAAATTGTATATTTTATGCCAGACAGAAAAAAATTATTGTGCAACACATGGCATTTTTGCTGTTACAGACTACATTAAGCCCCGTTTCAAATTAGTAGGAGAGTCTTTATTGTAGAGTAATCTTGTAAGAGTTAATGTGTGCTCATGAATATTGCCAACAAATCATACTACACACAGATTTAACCTGCATGTGGGATTAGAAAATGACTGAGAATTAATAAGATCTAAGCACTATCCTTGTAATTATTTTCACTCATGATAAATAATTTTAGGTGAAAACTGCACAGCCAGTCTAACAATCTAGAGATATTTGGGGATGGCACGGAAAGCTAAGAGAAAGTATAAATCATGTTTTGTGAATGCTCAATTTCCTGGAAATGAAACAGACAGTGAAAATGAAAATGAAACAGCCAATGGCATGTAATTTATTTATTTTTCTCCAATGTAGCCTTTGAATCTATTAGGAAATCATTTTCAGATATCTCCTTCATCTAGTTTTTAAAGGGGTTGCACAGGTACTGAAGGGGAAGGAGGGCTGCCCCTCTCTTTTCCAGTGAACTCTGCTATTCAACTTGCAGAAGTTCAGCATTGGATCTTACCTATTTAAAAAGTCTATCTTGTCTAGTTCATTGTGTAAAATATATATAATATGGAAATAACAAAAACTTTTATGTACATAAAAGAAGTATATGTACAAATTTGACGATATAGTTCAATAAGAAAGAGAAAGAGTTTCTAGCTGCCAATATGAGTGCTTTGATCTTTCACATGAAGGCTTATTTTTCATTTGCTTTGGATTTGGTACCTTTTTATTTCTTTTACCCCTTATACTCAATGTCATTCAATGGGTTTGTAATGTAATGTAATACAGGAGATCATGTCTTCTGTCAATATTGAATCATTTATGTTATGTCCAGTGAAATGCTTACATGTATTTTGCTCTCACAATAAGCCAACTAAAAATGCTTCTTATAAATTTGCCTGAGCAAATATGTACATCTCATGCTAGCCTCATGAAACTGGAATAAGCCTTCTCTTCAAAACATTTGTCATTCTGAAGTCTGTCTCCTATAATCTTGTGAGGATGTCTACCTTGCTGATGATCTGTACTCATTCCCGTTGTATATAGCATGATAACTGTATCCTATACACATCTGGCTTAGGACCTAGTGCTGATGCATTTATACAATACAAAGGATTGATTTTTGTCTGTAACTATACAGGTTTGTGAAAAGGACAGCCACTGTTTCTAACAGGGCTGGAAACATATCACATCCAAATCTTATGAACCTGTTTTTCTTTCCTTGCCCATCTGTATCCCAGCAAGACATAACAGGGCAAAAAGTTGCTTGACTAAAGTTGTTCTGATATTTGCATTGACACCTGTAAATTTAATCATCAGGTTTAATTTATGTAAGATTTTTGGACGTTGTCTTAATGTTGTCATATGACAGTACAAAACCAAAATTTGTTGCTCATCCTGAAGTTGAGAAATGGAAATATAAAGTGCTGCAGTAAATGAAAAAAAAAGGTCTAGATTTCAGGTTCAAGTAAAGAGTACTGCTTCATAGTCAAAATCAATGAACTGCACTTGTTTAATTTCCACATATTTTTACACAATGCATGCACAGAATATCATGGTATCTGCTAGGGCTTGGATCCAGGTCTGTGGATCCAAAATCCGTGGATGCTCCAGTCCCATTTCATACAATTGTATCTCTAATATAAAATGGCAAAATCAAGATTCTATTTTCAAGCTGTAGAAGGTTGAATCCATGGATCCAAAATTCATGGATGTGTAGGGCCAACTGCATTTGTCTTTGAGAACTACTACATGATGACAGTACTCAGAATGACACAGTCAATGAGAAAATGCAATTGTTCCATGGGACATAGTCATACAAGCATCATGCCTACTGACCTAGAGTGATATGAATCACCAGTGATGTGTGAGGCTCTCAGAAGAAGTTACACTATGGCTTTTAAAAGACTATGGTCTATGTGAGCAACAAACCTAATCTACCTGAGATACATGAGTCACACAATCCGGGTGTCATGGTTGTCCATTATTTTCTAATACATTTCTCCCTCTTGCTGGGTTGTGACAGAAATAATCCAGGTGGACAGAAATCCTTCTATAATGGTCCAGATGCACACACAGGTGGGCAGAAATCCTTCTATTTTTTTGAATTTTTCTCTCTTCTCCTCACAATATCTACCAATGCTTTCCTTTGCTTCTTTTTCACAGGAACAGATACAAACATTTGGTCTGGAATGCTTTCCACCATGTTCTTACACTAAACGTTATTACCTTTTGCATTTTACGAAATTATGTTTGCTTTTTGCCCTATTACAGGAAAATTTAGTTTCAAAGTTCATTAATGAGGTATCAAAGAAAGAAAGAGATATATGATGTCTAAGCAAACTATACTAATGCTGATTTGCGGGATGGGTTAAGAGAACACACTGGCACTTTCAAGCTTACTTTCACCTCCAAATGAATGGATCTGAGATGCAAAATCAGGTGCATTATAATAATTTTCTATAGAGAACTGGACAATACATTTTTAAAAAGAAGAAATCTCTACTGCATCTCCCATTCAGGTTCTAAAGAGAATTTCCAAAAGAAGTGAAATCCTACCAGTAGTAGAGAAAATGAAGGGTTGGAGGAAATCCATGTAATGAAACTCTCATTTGGCTACAACCTGCAGAATGGGAGAGAATAAGTTTCTAAAACAGGAGGGAAAGGAGAACTAATTGGTTTGTTTTAAAAAAAAAGAGCTATGATCTTGTACCTAGCTGAAAATCATATAGATTTAGGGAGGCTTGTGAAAAAATTATAGCACTGGAGCAGAGATGAAGGATACTATGACCATATGGTATACTTCTCTCCAATAATTATTTGGGTAGAAGTCAGAAAGAACAGGAGGCCTGACAGAAGACCAACCCACAAGTGACATGGTAAAAGCAAGGTGATGGAATATATGATAATTGTGAAGATGGATATTGAATTAATATTGCTTATGGACTGCCACTTAACCCAGCGATTCAGCATTCAGAATACATTACCTAAAGTACAACTAAACAAATAAAATTATGCAAAAGCTAAGACTAAAAGCACTCTAACAGGTTTTCTTTTAATGGAAACCAGATTTGTTGGCATCTAATAATAGGTCTATTAGAGAATGGCTGCATGTATCTGGTATATGCCATTGGCCCTGTTGCAGTATTATCAATCATTATTCTTTGACTTTGATGTCAAGGTTAATCAAACATTAGACGTTCCAGAAAATTTATCTGAATGGCCTCCAATATCTGCAAATGAGGTTAAGAATCTTATCCTTCAGCTATAGAATGCTTGGAGCTTTATCAGGCTTTTTGCTAATGGTCAAAGAAACTTCAGTCACCATCAACTTAGAGAAAAATAATTTGGCATGGTTTAAAAGAGTGTATGTTTCCATCACATAACAGTCTGTGCTTTGTCAGCTGCCCTGATGCTCGGTCTCTCTCTAGTCCAAATTTAAACTGTGGGTTTCAACATCTGAAATCCTGAATGGACTAGGAACAAGTTACCTGAAAAAGACCACTTGCTTGCTTATGCATTTAGCTACACCTTAACTACCACCTCACCCGCTTCATATGAAAACTGCTACAAAACAGGAGCTTTTTTTGTTGAATTCCAGGGCCAGAGAAGCAGATGGTGAAAACAGAAGAATGTCCTGCCTCAGGGGAGTCTCAGCTTTTTTTAAAAAATGTGTAAAATAACTCCATCAATGTTTAACATTTACACAAATGATCAGCCACTGCCAGAAGGGACATGCTGACGATCATGCCATCACCACCGAAGCAGGGAGCTTTGAAATGGTTGAACAGAATCTCTCCAAAGCTTTAGGTGCTCCTACTGTCTATTACAGGGGAAACCAGCTGATTCCTAATCCATCTAAAACATAGACTTGTGCTTTTCACTTTAAGAACAGACAAGCATCTCAAGCTCTGGGGATTATCTGGGAAGGAATCTCACTGGAGCATTGCAGCACACCAAAATACTTGGGAGTTACCTTGGATCGTGCTTTGACTTACAAGAAGCACTGCTTGACTATCAAGCAAAAAGTGGGCTCTAGAAATAATATCATACGAAAGCTGACTAGCACAACCTGGGGAGCACGACCCGACACAGTGAAGACATCTGCCCTTGCACTTTGCTACTCTGCTGCTGAATATGCATTCCAGTGTGGAACACATCTCACATAACAGTGGATGTGGCCCTTAATGAGACATGCTGCATTATCATACGCCCCACATCACTGGCGAAATTATACTGTTTAGTCGGTATTGCACCACCTGACATCCACCGGGAAGTAGCAGCAATAATGAAAGGATCAAGACAGTGACATCTCTGGCCCATCCCCTGTTCGGATATCAGCCAGCACGCCAACGCCTTGAATCAAGAAATAGTTTTCTAAGAACTACAGAGATACTAGCAGAAACACCTCCAAAAGTGGCAGGCTAAAACCCGGAACCTCAATCCATGGCTGATATCGATTGAGAGACTCCCTACTGGGCACACAGAAGACTAGGCAACTTGGAAGGCGCTGAACAGACTGCGCTCTGGCACCACGAGATGCAGTGCGAACCATAAGAAATGGGGCCACAAAGTGGAGTCCACGACATGCAAGTGTGGAGAAAAGCAAACCACAGACCACCTAATATAATGCGGTCTAAGCCCTGCCACATGCACAATGGAGGACCTTTTTATAGCTACACCAGAGGAACTCCAAGTGGCCAGCTATTGGTCAAAGGGCATTTAGTATAATGTCAAGTTTTTGAACTTTGTTGTGTTTTTAAAATACATTACAACTGTACTTTCGGTTCACTTCTAACATGATCAATAAAATAAATAAGCTGCATCTTAACATCTCCTTTAGAGGCTCTAATCTGAGTGCTCCCTATAAGAAAGTGGTATAGACAGGAATTTTTTTAACATGAATGGTACATCTGCAAGGTACAGTAACAGCATTCTAAAACTTTGCTGTGTGCCATCTTTTAAGGAACCAACAGCATGGTGTTGTAGTTTTAGTGCTGGACTATGAGTTCAGGAGACAAAGATTCAAAAGTTCACCCAGCATGGAAACCCATTGTGTGCTTGTAGGCCAATCATACTTTTTCCATCTAACAAGAAGGGGAAAAAAAACTTTATCTGAAGATACCTTGCCAAGAAATCCCTAGGTTAGGTTTGTCATAAGTTGGAATCGAATCACATAATAAGAAAAACGTTAAGGTCTTTTCAATGGCATGTGAAAACTTCACCCAGGTCTTTCAAATAATGTGTCTTGGCCAGAGTTTGTCAGATTATATAATGATTTTTAAAATAGTATTCATTGTCTTATATTTTACAATTGCACTTATTTTGTGAGTCAACTACAAAGCATATGCTACTGTGCAAATATAAAGTATAAATACAGCAAGTAACAACATAATAAAAGCCAAATAAAATGTAGAGAAGCATAATTATGTAGAAAGCTGTTAGAAATATCGTAGGAAGCACAGAGAATTTCAAAATAGCATTTTTTCCATGAAAAGCTGATCATACTTACAAGCAGGAAGCTCGCCTACCCGGATCTATTCATCAGAGAATAGCAAATAGAGATATTTCTCTTTGTTAGCAGACCGAATGGACAAAACGGCCTCTCAAAGACCTTTTTAGTAATGTGATGTTATTATTAAAGTATAAAACCCTTTTAAGAAAAAAGAGAGAAAGGAATCCTTTTTATAGAAAAATGATTATTTCCTGTTCTCTGATACACAACCAACTTGAGTGAAAGAGAAGATGCATTTCCAGACTTAGTAGGAATGACTGCTCTTGTTCTTTTTAAAAAATTCAACAGATTACACATAAGAGGGAGCATTTTAATAAGACATTCTTAAATGATTATAGGTGGGATCAGTGGTAAGACATTGGAATGTATTTTCACCCCCTAAGAGAAGAGCTCATGGCATAGGCTCCATCCAGAATAAGAGCTTTGTGAATCTAGGAACGGGAAAATTTAAAAGGTGCGAAAAAGTATTGCATCCAATATTATTCATGTGTTTTGTTCTGCTTGCTTGCTTAGTTGCTTTCACTACATTTATATTCCTGGTTACCATCAACAGCAGGTTGTCTGATGTGTAAAATTGTGATAAGAACAAATTATGCACAAATAGGAAGACAGAAGTAGAATATGGCTGCACTCATAATATGGCAGCCACATTTGCCCTCAAAATACAGACAGGACATGGAATTATATGCTTCCTTCTCTGTGAAGGCAAAGGACTAGGCACTTCTGTCCATCATTCTGTTTAATCAAAACTGGACAAATTATGGTCAGTACAAGCAATAGACTGTGCAGAAGTATCTCAGATAATATTTTAATTTCTGTAGAGAATTTTGGTTTGTAAGTGAACCATAATTTACCAGGCTGAGATTAAACCACAATTAGTTGCTACAAACCAGAAATGGAAACTCTTCATTAAAAGGGAAAGGAGAGGATATTCATAAACTGAAGATTTCTTGTGCTCATTACAGGAAAACATTTTTGCCATTATACAATTCCTGAGTAATAATAAATATCAAGAGTTGCTATAAATAGAATATTCCACGAAATGCAAGTCCTTCACGGTAATCTCAAGGACCACTCTTCCAATGATGAGAAAGACTGAGAACACAATGACATTCATTAATTTACTGCAGATGCTTTAGAGGACATCAGAATATATACTTTAAAGCGTTTTAAATTTGGGATTGTTTTATTTGTTTGCTCTATGTTACGACTGAACTAGAAAGGCAAGTAATCCCATAATCATCATAGGACATGTATTTAATAGTTGGGGAACCTTCAGGTTATCAACAGGGAACCAAACTGGATTTTCGCATGTTCCCAATATTTCAGTGTTTTCTCTAGAGATATAAACTTATCTGTATTTACTCGCGTCTAGTGCACCATCAAATGTAATGTTGTTGCTGTTTATTTGTTCTGTCGCTTCTGACTCTTTGTGACCTCGTGGACCAGCCCACGCCAGACCTCCCTGTCAGCTGTTGCCACCCCCAGCTCCTTCAAGGTCAAGCCAGTCACTTCAAGGATACCATGTATCCATCTTGCCCTTGGTTGGCCCCTCTTCCTTTTCCCTTCCATTTTCCCCAGCATTATTATCTTCTCATTATGTGGCCAAAGTACTTCATCTTTGCCTCTAATATCCTTCCTTCCAGTGAGTGGTCGGGCATTATTTCCTGGAGGATGGTCTGGTTGCATCTTCTTGCGGTCCAAGGCACTCTCAGATATATAGCATCAATGTTGTTGGGTGCTTTTAAGTCATTTCTGATTTATGGCTACCCTAAGGCGAACCCATCACAGGGTTTACTTGGGAAGATTTGTTCAGAATAGGTTTACTTTTGCCTTCTTGCGGTCCAAGGCACTCTCAGGATTTTCCTCCAACACCACAGTTCAAAAGCGTCTATCTTTTTCGCTCAGCCTTCCTTATGGTCCAGCTCTCGCATACATAGGTTACGATGGGGAATACCATTGCTTTTACTATGCGGATCTTCATTGCCAGTGTGATGTCTCTACTCTTCCCTATTTTATCAAGGATGGTCATTGCTTTCCTCCCAAGAAGTAAATGTCCTCTGATTTCCTGGCTGCAGTTTGCGTTTGCAGTAATCTTCGCACCTAGAAATACAAAGTCTGTCACTGCCTCCACGTTTTCTCCCTCTATTTGATCAAATCTAATGTGCACCTCAATTTTCAAAACCCTGAAACCCAAAAAAGTATTTGCTGGTGAATGTAATGCGCAGTGGCAAAAGGTGCACTCTTTATTATTTGGCCAAAAGGATGTGCATTACAGTTGTCACCTGCTTAGAATTCTTTCTTTAAAAACACAAAAATGTTGGAGCACCAATGCTTTCCGCAACGGAAAGGTAAACATGGGGTGCTCCTATGATGAGGAATGAATGCACTTTAAATGTCTTGGTTCAATGCTATGGAATCCTGGACACTGTAGTTTGACAAGGTTTCGAGCCTTCTCTGCCAAAGAATGCTGGTGCCTCACCAAACCACAAATCCCAGGATTGCACAGCATGGAGCCCTGGCTATTTAATTAGAGATGACGTCCCTCAAAGAGTTTGTGGCAGCCACAAGATTTCTGGAGTATAACGACTACTTTCAAAGTCAGTACTGCACAATTAAACAGAAAATAACACTTTAAAACCAGGAACAGGTTTTTTTTTTCAAATTTTGTTACATAGTGTAATATTTAATTCTGTTTTAATGTTTGCATATTTTTATATTTTAATTGTACTGAAACGCTTTTAATGTAAGCCGCTTTGAGTCTCCCTGTGGAGAGAAAAAGTGGGGCATAAATAAACATAATGCTACTACTGCTGCTGCTAATAATAACAATAATTTGAAGCCTGCAGACAATTATCCTTAAGGAGACAGATGGAACTGGATATTTCTAAGGAGCTGTTGCTGAAAAAAACTGAAATTAACTTTCTGCAACAGTTCCAAAATCCTTGAAAATATTATATGGGCAAATAAAAAGGGATAGAAATTTGTCTGCAGGAAGTGAACTGTCCCTTTTCTCTTCTTCTGGAGAAAAAAAAGCGGGGTATAAATAAAGATAAACATAATCATCATCATCATCATCATTTC